>NC_084678.1:14714898-16054898 GCF_028389875.1 Rhea pennata
TAGAATTGTTTCTAGACAAGTTCCTGACAACTTAGTGCAGAGGATTTCTTGGAGCCAGATAGAAGATAAGTTTACAGTTCAGATTTACTAACCCAGTAATAAAGTTGTAGTGTTGTGAATCGGTATGATAGCTTTATTTGCTTTATCTATTTTTCAGTTTGATCTTTAAAAATATTATCTCTCCTGAGGGGAAATCGGTCTGTTAAAAACAAAAATAAATGTGGCAGTTTTTATGTGTGTACACAAAACACAAATAAAAATTGGTATATACCAATCTGTGGCCTTAAAATATAAGGAAACAGATGAGCTTTGTGATTTGTCTTATAAACCATGAAACTAGATAACACAATGATAGGTTTGCTGATTTGTACTTACAGTACAGATTCCAGTGTTTAATTTGTTGGTAGTGAATTATGGCTATAAAGTTCATTAAATAGGCATTTAGAACACCATAATTCATTCGACTGTTTTTTTGAGATGGAGTGTAATATCCTGTTTAGTTGATCCAGAAATCTGCGGTAGCTACTACTTTTGAACCAGTTATTGGTTAAGAGGGTTTCTGTCTTTCTCTGGTTTTGTAGCAGCTTGATTCCTCGTGCCCTGAACTGCCTGTATTGTTTTGAAGTGAAGCTGCTACTCCTTTGCCTTCTGCAAGCAGAACCTCTGCAGATGATCTTTCACTGAAAGTCTTCAAGTTTATGTGCTTCTGACTTCTTAGTATTTTGAGCTGTTGCATCCTTCCCTAGGACAATGATACTTTGACATATCTGAATCAGAAACTTGTTGCTGATAAGCAATAAAGTTGAAGGTTGCTTAAAGGTCTATCACTGGAGAAAAGGACAGGGAAAAAGAGGAGAAAACTGTCATTCAGCTGAGCGATTGCAGCAGGAGTGTAGTAACAGTCACAAGAAACAGCTGCATGTTGCTTTGCCCTTCGAGGCCTTGTAAGTAAAAAATTACTGAAGATTTTGTGGAAACTCAGGTGCTAACCATGGTGCACAGATGCAAAATCCTATGATGGCAAGCAAAATAGGGAGTTCCTGAGGGAAAAGTTCTGAGAGAGCAAGTAACAAACTGAAATACCTGGCCTTGACAGACATACTGAATGTAGTGTTTGCCTTGAGGTGTTAATAGATAAGCTATTTTAGCTCTTCCTTCTGAATGAAGAATTGGAAGGATTGTATTGGTATGAGGTATTAAAATAGTGGGCTTTTTTTTTTTTTTTTTTTTCTGGGGCAATGAGGTAAGAAGACTTGAAATACAGGGGGAATCATGCAATTTGATTTCTTGCAGAGAGGAAGAGGAGGAATTGGCTTCAAGTGTGGAAAGCTGAGACTAGGAATAGAGTGCACTTCTGTCTTTGTTTCTCTTAATTGGAATGGAAATGTGCAAGTTACAATTACTCTGGAAAAATTCTACTGTCACAAAAGCAGTGGGATCATCAAGGATCATAAAAATTGAGACTGACAGATTTAGGTTGTTTTGGAGGTGATATTGATAGCTTGCTATGCGGTCATTTAACACTGTACTTGGCTGGTTGTTGGTACCAGCCAGTGGTATTTGTAAGAGTGGAAACTACATTTTCAGATTCTTTTGCTTTGACTAAAATTGAATGAAATAAACACGTTTAGATTACACCATTGTCAACCATCTGGAATAAATCTAATTTAGCTTGTGCGTAAAGCAGAGCTGGAATACTTCATAAGTCTGTAACTTCTTTGCAGTGCATGTGGCTTTACTGAGTATTTTCCTTTCTTACGCCCTCTCTAGAGGGAAAAATCTCCAGTTGTCTCTTCAGCAGGTCATAGCAGTAGCCTGACAAAACTTCTGTAATGGTCTGACCAGATTTCAATAGATACTGATGACATGGTGTAGAATGAGCCCTGATCTTTCTGTAGCAGTGAGATTTTTGGGATATAACACTTCCTTGCCTGTTCCAAGGTTTCTGTGTTAAGGATGCTGTAAGGTTTACTATGCTTCTGAAGAGGGAAGTTTTTACTTTGACAATTGTCTTTTTCCGTGTTCCATTTTCTGCTCCTTCTAGCTCTCCATGCCTGTATTGCTTTCGTGAAATTTAACTTACAGTATGCAAAGTATATTTAACAATAATATATATGATGCATTTCTTTACACACAGAAAACCAGTGTGACCTAATGCATCATTTTTCTTGTAGGAGATAGTATTAGCTTCAGAATTACTTTGGTTTAAAGACTATTTACCATGACATTCATATAAGAATCCAAGCGTGCAGGCTTTCTTTTGTCTTGAGAAGAAATGGGAAAAATATGTCAAGTGTTTATGTGTGAGTGCATAAGAAATGTGGAAGATACTGATTTTATTTTCCCCTGTCTTGTCAAATAGATAATCTGAAACAGCTTGGCATTTGCAAACGAAGATCTCGAGCACACAAATACTTAATTTTTAAATCAAGCTCAACAATGCATTAGAGGAAGCTGGATTGGGTGTACAGAGATTTCATGCTGAAGGATGAACAGTGAAGAAGAGTTTTATGATGCCGTTACGGGTGAGTGATGGACACAGTGCTGAAAGAAACAACAGACTGCATTGTATTTATGCTGAGGGGATAGAATCTAGTCCTATTAAGAATAAATAAGAAGTAAAATGCCCTAGTGATGACCTTTAGTAAGACCTTTTTCTTTTCAGAAGATGGAAAAATATAATTCCAGTTCAGTGTTTTTTTTATTTTGTTTTTAAACACTTACTGGTGGCTGTCACTTTATCACTGTTAGCACAATTAGTCCTTTAGCACCAATGTCTTGCTTTCATTTTCTGTAAAATGTAGGCTATTTAATAGAATCTTGAGAAGTGATGCCATTAAAACACTTTGAAAGGTGAAACATCTTCCACAGATTATTGTTGTTTTTATTTATTTTAATGGAAAACTTATCCCAAAGAACTGATGTAGAAGAAGCTTCCTAATCAGAAACAAAATGGTATGAAAGTTTACTTTCAAGATAGGAAAGTCTTTGCCAGCCAGTGTTGTCTCTAGAAAAGCAAACATGAATCACTTCACATCTGAGCAGTGTATCAAATAGTACTTTCCTTTGTACTGCTAAGGACGAATGGTTATTTGTAAGAGCCTTACTTACATAGTTCTAATAGTGAAATGAAATGCTTAGATTATTTTAATAAAATCCTTTCGAAAATTTGAAGCAGCTTAAAATTCTTCCACTTAAATGTCTCCTTAGAAATCCTGTAATAGAGGTGAAATGAGAAATGCTGGCAATAGTGCATGTTGATTCCTTAACTTAGAATCAAACGAATGGAAGGAGATAATGGGAAACATTAACATTGAGGGAATGAAAGTAGTATGGCAGATACAAGCAGGTAAGGTGGACTTACAGAGACAGTTGGTTTGGAATTCCAGCTTGATGAAATCCACTTCTAGGACATGAATCTGTCCTAAGGAGACTTGCTTTATGTCAGGATGGATTTCATCTCTTTGTTAATTTTTCTGCTTCTGACATTGTCCCTGTCACATCCAAAAGACAAGTTCATGTGGTGGAATTGCAGGCTGTGTGTTTGGGAAACATCCTCCTGACAGATGATTCTATCCTGGCTACATGATGATTACACTTCTAAACATGCAGAATGGCCTGTGTTATATAGGTGACGAATCTTTTGCTTGAGGTTGTGAATGGGGAATAGTTTCCATGGAGAGGAGTTTCTTCTCATTCAGAGGTTATTACCTTTGCTGATCAGATGGACATATGACATCTTCATGAATGAATGCTTACCTTGGGAATCTGCTGGAAAATCTTAACTATGGTGTCAATTGGATCGTGACAGCACAGCATCTGCTGTGTTCACAAATAGTCTTGTCTGAGACTAGATTAGGTAAACTTGTAAATTCTTAGAATTCAAAATTTTCAAAATATTATGTGAGACAGGAACCACATAGTTTTGATCAGTTCCTTCTGCTCTGTGTAACCCTGGATTTATTAATGTTATTGTGGACTTGTTAGAGGCTGCATGTCATTGGGTTCTCCTGGGTTACAGCTGTATCTTTTATTTGATTCTGTCACATACTTGTTTGCCAAAGTACTTTGTGAAAGGATTGCCACAGAACTGCTTGCCTAATTACCAGGATAATTTACTGTTTTTCAAAAATAAGAGTATTGTGTTTTTTTTTTTTTTTTTTTTTTTTTTTTTTTTTTTTTTTTTGGAATGTTAACCTGCAGTTCATGGAATCTCCCATCTGTGTCTGTGAGGTTAATCTGGCCTGATGTATCTGTGAGCATGTTGCTCTTCTGCCAAATTCATACGTTTCCATAATGTTTGGATCTGACTGAATCAGGAGATTCTTCCATGCTATTTAAGTACTGTAAATCTAGTGAAAGGTCAGCCTGCCTCCTATTGGAAATAGCTTGCTACAGCTACCTGTTGTGAAGATGACTATTGAAAAGTGGAAAATGTAACTTCTGGCAAAGAAAAAAATTATCTAATTTTACTTGTGATCTACATTCCCTGTCTGCTGATCTCTAATCTTCCTTCTCATTTAGATCTATAAGTTTTTGGTACTATGCTATTTTGATTCCCTTTGTTTTGAGTGACGAGGTTTAACTAGTTTTTAAGGAAGTTGCTGACAGTGTATAAAAGGGCGGTCTTGTGTCTTTCGTGACTCAGAATACTGTGCCTCCTTGCTGTCTCGTGGGTGGATGTATAGCATAGTCTGAGTAGACTTACTTCATTTGCAGATGGGGAAGAAGACGACTATGAAAGCTAGAGCTACTGGCAAGTCACTTTTCTTTAAGCTCTTGAAATAGATTAATGTTGGCACCCAATTTATATGTTCTGTGAATGATTTTGAAAACTTAAGGCTTTTTAAAAGCTTTCATTTCCTCCTTAACACAGATAAGTTGGGACTTTTTATTTAGCTAATTGTTAACACTATGTCTTTCAGTGTGTGGTTCCCTGCCTTTTAAATACCCGTTTTTGTCCTTATTCCCAGAGTTTTTTCACTACAAAACCTAGTCTGTGAAGAATATCCTCTAGATAGTTTTTTTTTTTGTAGAACTATAATACTTAAAAGTTGCTTGTCAGAAAAATTCTGTAATGTACTCAATTGGTGTGCGGTAGACAAGCCAACTGTTACTTAAAGGTAGATGTCACAGCTGTTGAAAGTCTAGTGATTACATAGCTGTGTACCCTAATTAAAATAAAAAAAAAAAAAGAAAAAGGGGAAAAAAAAATGAATATAACTGGCTGAAGATATACTCTAACAAAGAGGACTAACACTTCTGGTATATCCTTTTGTTCTGCAGCAGGGTCTTAATTTTTGTTGCTTGTACACTGAAGACAAATTTGTTAGAACCAGTATTTCTTTAGTCATCAGTGACATTGTCCATTTATACACCCTCCCCCCCCAAGTCTAAATTCCTTTTGCGATGTACAAGCCTGGAGCAAAGTACTTGTGAATCATGGAGGAAAAACAAAGAATAGTATAGATGAAGACAACGACTACTTCACAGAATTTGCCAGGTTTTAGGCACAAGGTAAAGGCTGTATTTCCAGGGATGTTTTTTGTAACCATTCCCCTATAAGCCAGATGACTTCCTTTTTTGAAACTTTCCTTTTGTGTTTAGGTGTGTTTACCTCCTTGAAGTGCCTGTTAATGTCAGGCTGTGGGTATTTTATCAGCTTTCTGCACGTGTACCTGATGGCTCGTCCATTTTCTTTTCCCCCCGCTTGATCAGTTAGACTAATAAGTTATATTGTTATGTGATACAGGACTTGCCTTTTCCATCTCCTTGTATCTTTAACAGGTACCAAAAAAAGACTACTGTATAATTAGAAATGCCATTCTTTAATTATTAATGTTCTTTTGTTGTGGATTGACTAAAGATAGGCATATGTTTTTGAGACGGGTGTTTCAGGGTAGTCTTCATTTTAATGACCTGAGCATATGTAACTATCATACTTTCCAATTAAGTACTAAGACTTGCTAAGGTGTGGTTATTGTTGTATAATTATATGCTTGTGACATCAAGAGAGATTAATACATTACATCACCCTTTATACCTGCTATTTACCAAGTGAGATAATATCAATGATACTTCCTTCTGCATTTTTGAAGGTTATTTTTATGGTATTTATACCTGCTAAAAATGTAGCTTTTTAATTTTGAATTAATGCCTTATAAAGGATGAGGTTGCATGGCAGCCTTTCTTTCAGTATTGACTTTAATTTTCCTGGAGAGATCAAGGTAGAAATAAGCGTAATCTAATATTTTATGTCGTTTTCTCATGCTGTTATTGGCTGAAGTTATACCTGTGTGTTTATGCAAAACAAGGGTGTGTTTTTTTTTTTCCCAAGCTCTGAAAGTGCAACGGTTGAACACTGTATTTGGATTCTTCTGTGGGAAGTTTCGTTTTTCTTAGGTTTTGGATTCCTTTAAAGAAAATAAGTATAAAACTGCTTTTTTTTAAATTATTTTTTAAGATGCACGCAAGTTGTTCAAGGAATCTGCACTTGCAACCATTAACTCCAATGCACAGAGTTCAGTTGTTCTTTAGACATGCAAAGGTGTATCTGCGTGTGTATGTGTGTATATATATATATATATATTTACAATTTCCTTATTTAAAAGTGTATGCAAAAATAAATCATCACTGATCTAACTGAAAAATGAATAGCTGTTTGACTATGGAAACTTATGTTTCTCTAGATTCCTGTTGATTTAACTTTTGATAATTAAAGCTGTTCAAGGCATGTTTTTATTGTGGATACCAGTGTATAGCTACAACAATATTTTCAATAGCTTTTTTTCACAAGGTATTTCTGCTTCACAAGTAGATGGAATTAAGTTGTAAGAAATGGAGCCACTTACTCCAGGTCATGCTTTAGGTCACTTGTAGAGCTCAGTGAATGATTCTGTGTGGTTTTCACAGGTTCCTGCTGTCACAATTAGGAAAGTATTACATGCTTTGTACAAATGGATGGCAAAAAGAAATCAGATATCTTAAGCTTCTATTGCTCTAGTATCCTAGTTGTTTGCCAGTGACTTATAATAGCCCATATCTGTTAGTAGTATGAGTAGACAAGTTAATCTTTTTTTTAAGGTCTTTGTGAAAAAACATGCAAGTGAACAAAAGTATCATAATCATACTGTAGCTCTGAAGAGAACTATAATCTAATTAGCTGCTGCAGAACTCAAAAGATTCTAAATCAGGTTTATATTCAGGAATATAAAAAATTAGTAGAGGATGCTTGATTCTAATGCAACCCTGGACTCTAAATACTTTCATAATTTCCAAATTATGTCACTTAATAAAGGTTCTTTAATGATTTTAAAATAAAATAACCTGTTATGTTTCTTCTGCTGCTGTAAGAATTAAAAAATGAGTGGCACTGTGGGAATAATAAGGTTTCTAGGAAAACTGTTGCTGTATTATTATTTTTTAAACAGGCTTCGATTCTGACAATTCTTCGGGGGACTTCTCAGAAGCAAATCATAAAGCTGCAGAAATGCTCGATCTAGATCCACACCAAAGCAATAGGACTGGAAAACATAATGGAGAGACAGAGATTCAAGAAAATGGAATTAAGAAACACAGGTAAACACATAGTAATGCATAGTAAAGAAGAAATATGTACATGCTGGCTCACTCTTTTGGGACATTAAGGGCTGTTACCACTGGAAGAGGTCATTTCTCTGGAACTCAAAAACATTTCACCTACCTTTTCTGTCAGCTTTAGAGCAATGCTTTGCTGCTTTTGTGAAGTACTGCAAGACCTACAAAGGAATATGTCTCTTCATTTAAGGGATTGATAGTGATAGTTACTGTGTTTTCCCTGTTACAGGACATCATTACCTGCCCCGATGTTTTCTAGAAGTGATTTTAGTGTGTGGAGCATATTAAAAAAATGCATTGGACTGGTAAGTTAATTTGGATAACTGTGCTGTTGTTAGGTATCATAGCTTCAGCTGGTTAGTTTTGTTGTTTAAAGCCTGGACACAAAAGAAAAGCAGATGCGTTTTTTATTTGTAGGAGTTGCATTGAAACTGCAACATTTTAAATCTCAGCATCCATTTATTAAATGGAACTGTTTACAGAGATTGGCATTTCTTGTGTTGTCTGATAAGTACTAGTCTAAAACCCTTAGAAATAGTCACATATGGTTTGATTGATACAACCTTCTGTTTTTCACTTTTTTATTCTATACTTAGCAAAATGTAATTTGAGGCTTTATTTTGATTTTTTTCATAATCAAGTCAATATGATAACTCAAGAAAAATTACTTTCCTCTGATTTAGGAGATAGAAGTGTTTGGGCTCTATAAATGTTTCTTCTGAGGAAGGCCAATGTGTTGGCTCGGGCTGTTAACGGTGTAATTGGGTCATAAGATTTATTCTTGGAATCCAAATGGACTTTACATTGGTCTTTGTTAAAGGACCTGGGTGCTTGCATCTTCATTAGTCATCACTATTCTTTTCCTTTGAACTTTTCAGAACTGGGTTTCATGTTTCACTACTTCATTCTTACTAGGAATGAAAATGAGGCTCTACACTGGAGAGCCGTGCTACCATAGCTCTTTTTTTAGGAGTATTAATCAATTACATTCATATCTAGTCTGCATCTGCCAGTACAGTCCTGTGTGTGCAACATAGAAGGCTTGCTGACTTCGCTAGTTTAACTTGTGTCATCTAGGAGCTGGTGTAACTGTGTTGACAAAACTGCTTTTGTTAGAATGGGTGATGTATCTGCCAGAATGCTGTATTTGAACCAAATCAATTTACATCACTTAGGGGTGACATTTTTTTCCTTACTGCGTTTGGTAATGTGAGGAGAGCATTGCCTTAACTTTATCTGGTGGGATTCTCCATTCCACAAATGTAAGTACTTGAGTAAATGCTCAAAGTGCTCAGTTGTGAGCACATTTCTTTTAATAAACAACCAGTTGTACTTGGATATCGTAGAAGAGCTTGAGAATTAGGAGTTTATGTGAGATACTGACGTGGAATGAGAAACTTCCGTATCTTTGTTACAGGACATAAATAACATCGCTTAAATAAAGCCACTGAAATCTGTTAAAGCAATTTTAAATCCTATTCTTTGTGTAACCGTTTCTTTGAAACGGGCATTGTATTGCAGAACAGTGCTGAATCTTTGGCTATAGCAGTAAAAATAGCTGGATTTTATGTGAATAGATATTTGAAGCTTTCAGAGGAAAGCATAGTACTTAAATATTTATAATGACCTGGTTGGCACATCATTGCTGCTAAGGATAGAAACTTTAACCTTTTCTGTTTTATGTAGAACACAAAATAGAAGGTAACGTTTGTGTGGAATTTACTAGGCTGGCTTGATCAAAATTTGAAGAGTTTTGCAGTGCTTCTAGCCTCTTTCATCTGAAATACTCTAGAAGTATCCTGTAGGCTTGTTAAATGTCTTTTGAAGAATGCTACAGCTAAACAGATTATTTTCATGCGCAACTTTCTTCCGAAATTCTCGTTCTTGTCATTTGATAACTTAGTGTTGTGTCTAAGAAATTAGCTTTTACTTCTATCATTTAGGAGCTGTCTAAAATTACGATGCCCATTGTCTTCAATGAACCATTGAGTTTCCTTCAACGGATAACAGAGTATATGGAACATATATACCTCATTAATAAGGCTTGTAGTCATGCAAATCCCCTGGAAAGAATGCAGGTATGTAACATCTTCCACCCCCTGATTAGTTCAGAAGAACTCTCCTCCCAGAGTCTTTTCTTTAAGTGCATTGCATTCTCCGAAGCAAATTATAAGAATACCCATATTGGCCCCCTCCTGACAAGTTTGTTTCATAGTGGCTGATATCAGATGCTCACACTTTCACACTTGATGCTGTGCATAGGTACTGAGGCAAAAGCCTAGTGCAGGAGAGTGCCACAACTGATCACATCCAGGGTGCTCAGTCTTTTCAGTACTGCTCTAACCGTAACTTTCTTCATGTGTTTGTGTGTTTTGTGAAGATGAGATCTTAACTTTAAATTACTCTAAATTGATTTGTTGAGTGGCTCCATGATTTTTAAATTAACAGATCAAAGTTGTTGTGACAAACTTTTCCATTCTTTTCTCCGAAGCAGTTTATTTTAGAGGGTAGACTATAGTATCTGACTAGTCTCACAGTAAAGGACTGGACATGATGGTACCAGGCTAGTTAAGAGAAAAGCATATTTAAAAAAGAAAAAAAAAAAAGAAGCTGTACTTTTAGAGGTAGGTGAAGAGGCAGAGCACACCCTGATAATGTACTTGAGAAAACAATTGCTTTTTGAAAATGAGATGCTAATTAACTGCATTTCCTCAGTTTTGTGAGCTATAGAATTTAATTAATATAGAAGTTTTAACCTTAAGCAATATATAGTTCCTTTGTTTTGAATGAATAGTAAAATATTGTAATATCTAAACATAATATACAAAAATTGTGGTTTTAATGTATTGTTCTTATAATCTGTACTTGTTTGCTTTTAGGCTGTAGCTGCTTTTGCAGTTTCTGCTGTAGCTTCTCAGTGGGAGAGAACTGGCAAACCATTTAATCCACTTCTAGGAGAAACCTATGAATTAACAAGGTAATAATTACTTTAAATTGGGAACTATTTTGGGAACTATTTGTGTTGTTAACAAACTGTGATGCCAGTTTGGTTGATTATGCAGTGAAAAAAAAAGTTAAAGTATATTTCTGAAATATGGCATTTTTTCCCCCAGACTAACACAATCTTCAAGAAGTTATTATAAAACTAAGAATTTTATTTCTACCTTTAGGTAGAGTTTTCCTCCTTCAGAGGAAAAATTGGTCTGACATTTCTCCTTACCAGATGCTAATGGTTAACTAATTTTAAAAGTATTTTGGTGATCCTGTCAGGATCACCACAGGAGTTAGGTTGAGAAACTTTCAGGTTGCTGAAATGGGTGATATGTATGCTGTGGAGAAAATTACTGCAGTCAGACCTACTGCTGCCCAAATAGCTTCAGAATTTTCAACAGTTATTTTAAACAGCTTCGGATGCCTTTCTGGGTAAAATTCATTTAGGAGTTTTGATTGTGGGTTGTTTTGGTATATAAGAGAAAAGGTGTTCAGAGAATATTTCCTCAATTTAATTGGTTGTGTGCCAAGGAACACAACCTTGGCATGTAATGTAAAAATCCTTAAGACTTTTTTTTCCCCTCTCAAGTGTCAACTAATATTTTTCTGCTGTAAGGTTAAAAAAAATTTTTGATTAACCACTTAATCTCTTCCTTCCCCCCCTCCCCTTTTTTTTTAAGGGAGGATTTAGGTTTTAGGTTTATATCTGAGCAAGTCAGCCACCACCCACCTATTAGTGCATTTTATTCTGAAGGCCTCAATAAAGACTTTGTATTTCATGGATCAATCTACCCCAAACTAAAATTCTGGGGAAAGAGTATAGAAGCTGAGCCTCGGGGAACAATTACATTGGAGCTGCTGAAGTGAGTATGAGGAGAAAATAAATATTTTTATGCTCATCTCTCTAACATTTAGTTGTATAAAAATAGGTGATGACATCCTATTGGTTCTTCATAGATGAATTTCTGAAAACCTCTTGTCAAAGAGATTGCAGGGGTTTATTTACAAGTTATTGTTCACTGCTTAATTTCAGGGCTCTCTTGTTGGAATTATGTCATGCTTGCACAGCTGCAGCAATTAAACCCTGTTTTTCTACTATGAAAATCGTTTCTTAAAAATTGAATTCTACCAGTTCCTTGAAGGCACATACAATTTAAATAAAGAGCTAAAATTCTATTACTAGGCTGTTCAAACTCATTGTTTGTGTAATTTTCATAGTTGGTCTTTATCATTTGAAAATGTTTGTGTCTGTGTGGAAAGCGTCACTACAGAATAGTTGCCTTTATGCTACAGGAAAACCTGAGGAGTTCATCGGGATTTCTATCACCTATTTAATGCTTTTTCTTACCTTTAGCAAGGTATGATCACATTCCTAATAAAATCACAACAGCCTTTCTGTATTACTTTTAGGCTTCTTTCTAATTGATTATAGTTCTTATAACTTGTGCTACTTTCTGTAAGTTGGTTTGCGCCCTGGTAACGCTAAGACTCTTTATTCTTCCTGAATAGGTCACAAACATGCACAAATTTATAGTCACAGAAAAAGCATTCTACAATTAAGCACCTAAAGGTGCTTTTGTAAGAGCTTTCCCCAAGCCTATCTTAGGTTATTCTGAAATACCTTCTTATGAAACTTCTAGATGTTTGGTTTCAATGAAGAGGCAACTTCTCTGCCATATAGAGTATTGACTTTTCCTGTAGTTACTTTTGAAAGTGTAGTTTATTCACTGAGCTGCTAGGATCTAAACTTTTAGGCTTATAAAAATAGGAACTTGTCTTATCTAAGAATGGTGATCGAAATAGAGGAAGTTTTGAATATAGAAAGAATATTGCTGTATAGACTTGACAAAAATCAAAATTTGTTACTGGAGAAAGCCTTTATTCAGAAGGCCACTAAAGTTCTTGTTCTGCCTAATCAAATTACAGGATACAGTTTTAAATAGGAGTGTAAATGATTATGGCATATCTGTTAAATATTTGCTTCAAGTTAGTAGCAGACAGACTATTGTAGCAGGCATTGAGCTCAAAATTTTGAACCACTCAATCTTGTAATTTTTATTATTTTCTTGGTTTGAGTAGGTCTGAGAAATGCTCCAGACTGAGTTTGTAACAAGTAACTGTTTAGGTTGCAAAATTGAAAGTCAGCTAAGTGCTGCCTTTGTGTTAACCATGACTTTATTGTAAGTAACCATGAATGTATGTATGCAAAACATGCATTAGAAAGCACACTTCTTTCTCACTCCTCCAGCCCAAATACTAAAATGCCTCAGTTTGTCAGCACTGGGCACGAGTGCCTTGTATTAAATTTTATGCTATAAAAAGCTTTTGCTGTCAAGTAATTCATGAAGAAAAACGTATACTAAGGCTGATGCGATACAGTTTTGGGGTTTTTTTCCTGAAGAAGAGCAGTCATTGTTCTAAAGTATACTTGAAGACAGCTTGCCATGAAAAATTGTCAAACTTAAATGATCTGTGTTTTTTCACTGTACTGGAAAATGACAGATGGGTTGAAAATATTTAATGTTTGTGTTCCATGAATACTCGATGGAAGCAGTAGCACAAGCCATTTGTCACAAAAAGGTCACTGCTTGTTTTCTATATTTTTGGTATTAAAGTGGGGTTTGCAAACTTTCCTTAGGTATCTTGACTTGTTTACTAGGTAGCATTAGCATTTCTTTCATCAGTATTGAAAATGAGTGAAAATAGAGGACTTTTGACTCTGTCAAGCCATTGATGATAGGAATCCAGTTACTTAATGTTTTGATCACTTACAGAATAGTTTCTTTTAAGGGTGTAGGACTGTTAACTCATCTTTCTAAAGCTTTTTACAAAACAAGTTAAAAAAAGCAAAGTGGAGACTCCTTCAATTTTAGGACTTTTCCTTTAGTTCTTGTCAGTAAATCTGGGGGAAAGGATCGAGTTGAGTAATAAATTAGATTTTTAAATGTCATATTTATGAAGCCTGAATATAGTGTTATTATGTCATGTTAATTAAAAACAAAATCTTGAACAAAACAAAACACAACCTTAGTTGGATTGTGTTGAAGTAAAGGCCTTGGGACAGAAGGTTTATTTAAATAAAACAAAAATCCTACTGCATTCAGTGACACTGGAACAGGCTTCATATACTGATGGACTTCTGGCATATTTGTGGGAAATAGCTGCCTTTTTAATTTTTTCCCCTCTGTATGTTTTCTTTCTAATCCCTTCCGCAGCTTGCCTGGGAGAAAGGGTCTTGGTGTTAGAAGCTCAGTGCCCTTGTCAAGTTTGCTGACTCATACCATTCTCTCTGGGTTCAAAAGCTTTTACCACCCAGTGTTTGTATTAAGAATTGTTTAAGTGGGTTAATCTGACCAACTCTTGAGGAGTGTCTTCATTTCAAACCTTCATAGTGACTAACCTCCCTTCTGCAAGTCTCACTAAAAATAGTCATTTTCAGTCATGAAGGCTGAACTACTTTCTTACCATAAAAAGGTACTCTGTGGATTATGGTAGAGGTTTATAATAAAGGTTTTGTGGGAAGAAGTTTGCAAAGCTGCTGCAGGAGTTACAGAGAAGACTTCACGCATTATTTTGTCAGTCCACTTCTCATGTGAGCATTATGTTATATCACGTACAACCTCAGAGGTGTAAATGAAAAAGATGAATTCCTGTGCGATTGTTGGCCTGGAATTTGTAGTCAAAAACATAGCAATGCTAAAACTTAATATTTCAACTCTTCAAGAAGCAAGAAAAATACAGGTGATGTTGATTAATTAATTGGCTCTAATATTTAGATATGACATACTATTAGTTTATAAAGAAAAGTCTGCTTCTTATTTTGAAGCTAACTGCCTGCTGTTCACAGAAATGCTAAATATTTTGCCCTGCCACTAATAGAACTGAAAATAGATTTACGTTCTATCTCAAGTTCCAGAAATTAATTTATTTTTCTATTTTTCTTTACAGACATAATGAAGCTTATACATGGACAAATCCAACCTGTTGTGTACATAATGTAATTATTGGTAAACTGTGGTTAGAACAATATGGAATGGTAGAAATTGTAAATCACAGGTAACACCAATCATGAAACTGAGGGTTGACTGTGGGGACTGCTGCATGGTTGTTTTCACGTTTGTTACAAAGCAGATAATCTCGATTTTTGTCCGATACAGGGCACTTTTTTTTTTTAGGTCCAAAATCTTTGGTTCTTTTCCTTCTGACAAATGTATACTATTCATTGGACTGGGATTAGTATTATAATGATATTAATGAAAATCCAATAGGCTAGATGGTGTATGGGATAAAAAGGTTTTTGTGAGTACCTATTCAAATTCTGCCCTACTGACTGCGAACTGAAACTTCATTTAGAGTAATTAAATGGCAATAATTGCTGGAGGCTTGTAATGGACCTCCATCATGTTCCTTGTGATTTGGCACTCTGTAGTTTTCATAAAAGAGGATTTTTTAAATTAAGGATAGAACACACAAAAATGACAGCAAAATAGAATAACTTGAATTTAGAGCATGTCAGTTGCTCTGCTAACTACCCATATTTAGGCTTTTACATTATATAAACTAAAGGAGAAAATGACATCCTGCAATGATGAGGGAGAGAATTCTGTGAAAAAATATGCTACTTCTGCCCATGTTTTTTGGCCAATAAATAGGAGCTTTAATCCAACAGGGCTGCTGTTTTGATACTTCTTAAAATGTCAGATATACTATTCTTTCTGTTACGTTCCCATAAAAGACCCAGGATGGTCTCTGTATGCTACGTGCCTGGCAAACTTGGCCAGATAATCTCTTCAAGTGAGGTATCTACATGTGTGTACAAGTTGATGTAAGGAAGATGCTGATATACAATACTGGTGTATGTTTGTAAAATCTTAGAATTTCTGAGAAGGGAAATCTAAAGAGAACGTTTGAATACACTTAGCTTGGTTTTCCTATGTAGGCCATTCATAAAAGTTCTGTGTGTTTTGTGTAAAATTAGTTGTGAATAGGTATTAATTTGAAATATGCTGTATTAATGGTGTGGATTAGGCAGTCTGCAGGACTGCATTCATTTTATTCCTAATGTCTTCAGTAAATTTTAGATACAAATGAAATTCAGAAGTCTATTAATATTTTCAGATGGTTTTCACAAGCTTATAATATCTTACATCTGCATGTTTTCTTACTAGTGTTTTTTAGTTTTGTGTAATTTTGAAATTTATTTGCCTTTTAATGCTCTGGTCAGATAGTAAACTATAGTTAAAGAAAAATAACTAGACCTCTGCCTCCCTTGAGTTAACCAGGTATATGAAAGAAACTAAAGTGTGGATAAAGAAAACAAACTTACTAGTGTATATAAAGGCTTGCTTTGTCAGATACACAGGAAGTTGTTTAAGAGATTCATACTCTTTGTTTTTGAAAAGTATTCCTGTTTCTTTTATAGTACTGGAGATAAATGTGTCCTAAATTTTAAACCATGTGGACTGTTCGGGAAAGAGCTTCACAAAGTAGAGGGATACATCCAGGACAAAAAGTGAGTGATAACAGCCTCTTTGCTTCTCTGTTTCTGAGCCCTATAGCATTTCTTTAATGCTGAAATGGTGACCACAACCAATCTAGATGCAAAGCTCACAGCAATGTAGATTGAAACCATTTCTGTTCTCTATGTTAGTATTAATCCCTCGATTCTAGTGGTTTAATACTGACTTTTCAAGTTGTATTAGGAGAAGTCTAAAGTCCAGTGGTTTGAAATAAAGGCATCCAGGGAGAATGCAGAGTAGTTGCAACTGATTTATTTTCTCTAATATATTCACAGTTCTAATCTTTAGCTTAAAACACAGACTACAATAATTACAAAATTTTAATGAAGGCAAGACCTGTCGTGTGATTCTGGGTCTTTGTCTTAAAATTATTGACTTCTCTGCGTCCACACTCATGTTTTAATTGATCCCCCCCAAAAAAAGCATATGACTAACTCATGAAGATATGTTATGCGGGACTGAATACTAGCAAGACTGGAAGAAGCTGAACCCCTTTCCTGCTGTTAGTTGAATTTTCCAGCTTCTAAGAAGTCTGAGCAAAAATAAAATTCAACCAAGTAGGAAGTTGTGTATTTACTAAGGATCAGAATTTGTATGACTTAATTTAGAAGACTTTATAGAAGTGAAGGAGCAAAAGCTAAGTCTCTCCTTTGCTTACTCTACAGCAAAAGGAAGCTATGTGTGATCTATGGCAAGTGGACAGAATGCTTATGGTGCACTGATCCCACCACATATGAAGCTTACAAAAAGAATGAAAAGAGAGGTGGTGAGCAGAAGAAACCGAAGCCGGTAAGATGTCAGAATTCTTTAGATAGGGAGAAATGAAAGGAAAATATCTCCTTGTAACAATATCATCTTTACAAAAACGGGCAGGTACTGGTGAATGAGGAGTTAAAGCGGCCTGTATTTGGTGGCGTGCAATGTTAAAGCCATGAGATGGCAGTGCACTTTGAACTTGTGTTAACATTAGTGAGAGCTGCTGGTATTTAGAGAGCTCACAGAAATAGCATTTGCTAATGGATTTGTTCAAGAAGTCATCAAATATCAACTCCCAAGTCAATGTTTTCCAGTCCTTGAATAAGGAAAGTGGTTCTGTTGCCAACTCCAGACATGAAAATATCAGGATTTGGGGGTTCTAAAGAAAGAATGTAACTATATGCTTTTTTTTGTTTGTGTAGTAGTTATGTGTTTTGTTGACGTGACCTTTCAGAATCTTTCATGTAGAGAGGCTTGACAATAAGAAGGTCTGGAAACTTGTGCAGTTTTCAGTTTTCTTCACCTAAGCAGAGTGTCTTGTTCAGTTAAGTTCCTGCAGGAGTCTGATGCTTTATGGGAAAATACAAAATGTTGGAAGATTCAACAGAGGACTGCTGGATTTCCTGATATTAACAGAAGGCCCTAGCTGCTTGTTCAAAATGAAACTGATAGTTTAAAGTTAATAATGGGTAGCTTCAGTTCAGGAGGCTCAAACGTGGGGTGGGTGTGGGAAACATTTACATGAGAAGAGTCAAGAGCAACAACAGGCCTTGTTTTTTGGCTCTGGATTCTGTCACGTTGCAGATTTTTATTTTGACTTTCTTTTTTTTTTAAAAAAAGTTTTAAAAATAGTACAATTCTGTTCAGCTTATGAAAATCAATTCTTTCTTTCCATCCTTCCTGTTGAATTTATATTTAGATGGGGAAGTATCTAACAATAAACCAGATGTTAACATGGAAAGTAGTCTGAAAGGGTCTTTTTAAAAAATGAATACTCAAACCAAATGAATTTAAATTAGAATCTTAACTGTATGGAACCATTTTCTAGCATGTAAAACTGTGTCTGTTCAATAGGGTATTCTTGAATAAAATAAATAAGCTATGTCATTGGGCAGAAAGAAAAGAGGAGGAAAAATATAAAATGGTAGGAGAGAAGAAAACTCAGTCATTGTCACTCTGGGAGGTCGTTGTCTGAAACTTCCCTTCTGGTTGTTGTGGCTTTAAGTAGTTTCTTACAGTGAATCCTCTGAACAGCTAAAATTTAGCCTTTCATGTCCAGAGACAGTCAAGCTTTTCTATAGATCAGGCTGATGGCAGGAACTAAGTATATGAGGAAACAGATTTTCAGGTAGACTGGGGAAGCTGTCAGATGATCTGTGGCCTGTGTAGTCAAGATCAAAAAGCATCTAGTGCTGCAGCTTGTATTGTCTGGCCTGCTCCTACATAGACAGAGTACTTAGCTTGTATGTGATCTGCCTGCCTGCCTCTTCATTTTATGAAGATGATGTTATTTTCTGCTGTGTTTGTGTTCTGTGCTGTCTCTCTCTTTCCCCCAAGTGTTTCAAAACCAGATTGTATTTTCTTCTCAAAATAGATAAAGCCATCACAAAAGTGATTGAGATCAGTGGAACAAGCAGTGGAATAAAAATAAAATAGCAAAGTGCTAAAGTTAAACATTTCATCCTATTTGTTCCCACAAAAAACTCAAACTATAGTCCAGCTTTGTGAAACTGCTGCTACTGCTGATGTTCATCCAACTGTCTGTCTTTATAGTACTGAGTTTGGGAATGCTGGCCAGAATGCTGGGAAATACTTCTTCCTTTTAAGAGCAGTTGTTGAATCTTTAGTGCAGCTTAGGCAGTGCATGTGTGAATCTGTATAACCTTCGTTGGGGTGCGAGTCCTCGTGCAGAAAGGTGGCTTTTATTAGGTTGAAATAGCTAGAATTGGTCAGGTGTTCTTAAATACTTCTGTTCCTAAACTAAGTAGTTATTCTACCACCCTGGAGGCACTGAGAACAGTAGGAATGTGAGGTGACAGCCCACTCCAAGAAAAGAATAATAAAAGTAAGTAGAAATAAGACCAGTGGTTAAATGTCACGCTGTTTTAATGTCAGAGGGTTCTGCAAAGATTCACACGGTTGTTGGAAGCCATAGTGAAATTTTTATTCAGACATCAGTAGCTGAGCAGACTGTAAAAATCTAAGTTACAAGGACATCGTTGTCTTTTCCAATAGCAGGCCTAAAGGTCCTCAAAGCTTCTTAGAAGATGTCTGAACCGGGATGTGGGGATAAAAAGGCAAGACTTTTCTGTGCTTGAGAGGATAAGAGATCACTGCGCTCTCAGATGAGCTGTAAATGAACTCTTTTGTTGTCCTTTTATTATGTACAACTGAACAGAGTCTGGAATAGGGCAGCTGTGGCTTGGTCTACCGAGAGCAGCCTCTTGAAGAATATCTCTCTTAATTTTATGAATATAATAACAGCGCATCACTGATTCTGAGAACAAAGGAACTTAGAGAAATACACTATTCATAAACTTAAGTACAAAGCCTTCATAGTGAGAAAACTGGCAGTGATAATAGTTATTAGAATTTGGATCACAGGAGAACAAAGATTGGAAGAAAGGTGTGAGCATGTCTGTCTTCTAATCAAGCATCAAAATTTTTTTGCACATGATGAAGTGTTAACCAAAAGCAGACATGACCCTATTCATTTTCTTTCCTTTGCCATTGTGGGAATTAGTTTAAATTAGTTTTAACTCATTCCAACCCAAAGAAGTAATAGTTATGTAGACAAAACTAAGCTATGGGATAGGGCAGAAGGGAAGCTAGAGAGAAGATTCCTGAAAGACGTGAATTTACTACTTTATTTTTTAAAACAGAAAGAAGTTGTACATAGATGGTGAGAGACTATTCAGTGATAGTAGGAACAAGACATTAAAATGAAAATGAACAGTATATGGAGTGAGGAAAAGCAAACATAAGGGGTAAGGCAGAAATACTGGAGAGTGTTTTAAACCTTGAATTTTAACAGATTCAACAGTCATTCTGTAAAACTCTAGATGATTTCCCTTTTCCCCTGCCAAATGTTGTCTCTGTTTCAGAGTGAAGATGTTATTAAATCTGAAAATGATGAGGCTGATGATATGCCAGAGGTTCAAGACACAGTGCAGTTCATACCAGGCAGTAAATTGCTTTGGAGAATAAATTGTAGGCCACCAAACTCATCACAGGTAACTATTCCAATCAAGATGAATGTTCCTATCACAAGTGACTTTTGCAAGAGGACATGAGTAATGTTTAAAGGAAATCCTGTTGATATGTCTGCTTATTGATAGCTCTGGCAATTTTTCCTGCAGGAGCAAAATTATAATATGGCAAGCTGTCTGCGTAGTCCCTAGTCAGAACGTATTACTCCTACGTCAAAGTTGACAGAAAAAACGTATGCTCAGACTGCAGCTGCTTCAGTGTAGAGTCCAGTGTCTTTGTTTCAACTCATAATAGTAATAAGATTTTTTGCACCAAATGGTCCTGAATAAGTCCAGAGTATTGTCTTCTAAAATCAAAGAATACAGCTTTCTTGAGGAAAAAATACTTGTCTCCTAGTTTGAGATTTTTCTTTTATAAAGGCATGATATTAAATATCAGACATGGAGAAAATCTATCATGGTCCTCTGACTGCTTAAAAAATTAAAGGTGTGATTTTCTTCCCTTCCCTTCCCCTCCCGCCCCCCCAACAAAAAGAAGAAAAGCATTTTTGTATGAGCCAAAGTCTACTTTTGGGGTAGCTCAGAGGAGCGTTTTTGACTCTGTGATTACTCTTAGAAGTTTTGGTATATCAATTTGGTGTAGGAAACCTAATGCCGCTTTGCCAAAATAACTTGTATGTTATTTTTAATTTTCTTTTTAAGATGTACAATTTCACAAGTTTTGCTGTGAGTCTCAATGAGCTAGAAAAGGGTATGGAAGCAATATTAGCTCCTACTGATTGTCGGCTGCGTCCAGATATCAGAAACATGGAAGATGGAAACATGGGTATGTGTTTGCTGGGGGAAATACTAGGTTTGAGAGGGATGATTGAAAGGAAGTGGTTTCATATAGCAACACGGTGTTCTGTTTCTAATTCCTAATGTTGCCTGATTTTTTTTTTTTTACACTGTTCTAATGAACATACTTTTCAACAATATATAAAGTCTGTTTCTTTCTGAAAGTCTGGGAGAGCCAGTGTGTCCAAGATAAAGAGTCCAAAAACTACTATGCTGCATTATGGTGCAATTGCATGTTTAGTAAGCTGGATAAAATTGACAGATGTGCTTTGTTACTCTAGAATTTGTCTTGAGAAAACCTGTGGAGAAGAGATGTGCTCTGTTGCTCTGGAGTTTTTCAGGAAAAGCACATGGTGAAATAGTGAAAAAATGTTCAATTTTGTTATGTTCAGTCTGTGTTCTTTCCCACTGCCTGGATGTAGTGTTTCTGAGAAATAAAACACCAAAACTTTGATTCTACTAAGCATTTGTAGTAGCAACCCTTCTGAAGTGATGGTTTTAGTTTTTTGACTGAGATTGTCAAATGCTTTCTCTTATTTAAGTGAATCATACTCTCTTTCTCTGCAATCTTTTCCCTGTTTTCTGCTTTTTTTTGTTTTTATTTTGCTAAATAACCAATTCTTATTGAAATGTTTTGTTAGATCTGGCTAGCAAGGAAAAAGAGAGACTAGAAGAGAAACAAAGAGCTGCTCGCAAGGAGCGTGCAAAAGATGAAGTGGAGTGGCAGACACGGTAAGGGGCGGGAGGGGGAAGAAGCTGGGTATGCATTTAATGCTTAGAGTGGTTTGTTTTTACTATCTGAAATGTTTCTGTTCAAGACAATGTGTGCTTGACTTCCTGTAGGACAGCATAATTTGTAGTGTCACAGCATTTGCTGGGTCAATGTTTAAATAAATTAAGTAAATTGCTGATAATTTTGTCTTGGAGAAATTATCTTAACAATAAATGCTGAAACCTGCCATAATTAACTATGGCAATGCTGGATTCCCCCCCTTCTCCCCCTCCCCCACACACACAGAGGTCATCTTTTTATGTTAATGCATTAAATGTTAAGTATCATCTCCCCTTTAAATACTTCCTGCACTATTTTTGGCTGTTGAGTAGCATGTTGTAGCCTTCCGGGGCTCTTTAATTTCAAACTGTCATGACTTTTTGGCTTGGTTACTTCAGAAATTGATTTTTGATTGCATATTTAAGTGACTTTACTCCATGACGCAGGCTATGATTGAAAAGTGTGATTTGGCTCCTGCTTCTGCAACCGATTGTTTGCACAGATGCCAATGCTATGCAGTCTAATGTTGTACACACAGGCCAGTTTCTGCAGGTGTCTCCTTCGGAGGCAAGAATTTTTGGATGTTCCTATGATCTCATGAAATTCAGAAGAGAAAGCATTTTATTCACAAAAGCTGGAGGGAACAGCTACAAACTCTTCTTAGTTAATGGTTTTCAAAATCTCTTCTAGAGAACATAAAATTGATTTCAGTCAATATAGTCAAAAAGTGAGAATTTGTTGCCATTCTATGCAAAGTACAGCTCCATAGAACAAAACTTTTTCTGGTTTGGGCAGACTTGCAAAAAGGATCCTGGAACTGATTTGGCATCTTTTTTACAGAAAATTATCATACATGATCAAAAGTACCAATATATTCTTTATATTTAGAATGGGACAGCAATTTAAATATCTATTTCATATCTCTTCTTGACTTTACTTTAAAAAATACAAAATCAAGGATGGTTACCATTACATTGGAAGTTTAATGCTGTACTCTTAATGTTCTAAATACCTTTGGAGATAGTAGACTTTTTTTTTTCTGAGAGAAATCAATGTCTCTTTAGAATGTCTTGTGAAAGAGCAAAGTGCTTTTTTCCCCTTTTTAATAACTGTTCACTCTTAACAATTTTCTTTGTTTTTCTTCTGCAGATGGTTTCATCAAGGCAGTAACCCATACACTGGGACTCCAGATTGGCTGTACTCAGGTGGCTATTTCGATAGAAATTTCTCAGACTGTCCAGACATATACTGAAATTACTGAACCAATAGCTCATCTCATCTGGACATCTAGTTACTAGATTGCATTCTAAGCCAGTTACTCTGGTTTTGTTAATAGCAGAAGCCAGCTTTTCTAAGTAAATTTTAACAAAAATTCTATCACTCAACAATCGAGGATTTAATTATCGCTAACTTTGGATTGCCAGATATTTAAATACTGTTGCATTATTTCCAAAAAGCTGAAAATCATCAAATTTTCACTAATTTTTAAAATGATCTTTGGTTGTTCTTTTCTTTTCCTAGTTTCTTTGCCAGAAAGATATGCCATATCTGGTAGAGCTTGTAACAACCTTAAACTATGTAACTTTAATAAAATAAATAGAGATAATATCCTTGTTACTTAGTACAGCAGCGAAGAATCTGAGTTTTGGGGAACTTGGAATAGAGATGAAAAGTTAGTACGATACAAACATGATTACAGTTAGTACTGTTGCTATTCCCCATGAAGATATGTATGTGAAATTTTTAGATGGTATGTAGCACTACGTGGGGATTGGAGCTTCTGGCCCCTCCCTCCCTCCCTACCTCTTTCTCTCTCTCTCTCTCAAGCCGGTTCAATACTTCAAAGACTAGCAGGAACAAAACACAAAATGTTAGCTTCTCAAACTGTAGTTGTCTGTTACAGAGTCTTCACAATCTTTGGACACTGTGAGTATTAAACTGTGTACCTGTGATAAAATTATACAAAACAGGGGAAGGGAAGGGTGCATTAAAAAAAAAAAGACTGCTTTTTCTGAAGTAAAATGCTGTTCTTAAAATATAGGAAGCTTCAGAAATAATTGTAGGAATGTTGAGGTAGTTATAATGTAAAATATTGCTTGCTACCACTTGGAGCCTTAGATCTCCAGCACTACTTTTGGCAGCTTTGGCACTGTGTATACTTGTAGACTAAACTTTCATTTGGAAGCACTTGGTAGACATATCCACCCACATTCATATTTTGGGGATGTTTTTGTTTGCATGTCTTTATTAAGTTATGTCTGTTGTCTGTGTCGTGAAAAAGCAGAACCAATTTAAAGCTGTGGCATAGTTAATACCTATTACAAGTTTTCAAATTTTGTGAGCACGTGCAGTCATACAAGTGGATTTTTTTTTTGTTCCTTGTTGAAATATCGAAGCCATATAATACTGGAACTCTTAACTACAGATCAATTATTGATGCATTCATTTTCCTTCAAAATGATACACTTCTGAGAGGGGGAAAGAGGCTTGGAAAATTTAAGTCAGACAATTTTAATTTTAATGTTGCTTGGGTTTTTTAATGAAATCTTTTAATTTAATAACCAGGGAAACTGCAGAGTGGCTGCAGTGCAGCTAAGTTTACAGTAATTCAGACATTGCTGGTGTTAAGCACCAGCAGCTTGAATTAGTGGAAGAATTGATCTAAGTGATGCCCAAACACTTGTGGTTTCATCCAAAGACTAGCTCTAGAATTGCTTCTCCCAGACAAAGGATTAAAAAATAAAAGAAAAACATCACCTTGGTGAAGCGTTTTTGTAGGAAATCATGCATTTAAAGATCAGATTAACTTTAACTTTGTTGGGATTTAGTTGCCTTCTTCATTGGAAAAATAAACAAGAGAAACTGTAAAAATTCAATGCAATAAATAAGGGCATAATCTGAAATGTGCTCATGGCAACCTTTTTCTATTGCCAGAAATTGGACTTTGTCTGAAAGACTGCAATGAGCATAAAACCTAGACTTGGAAATGTGGGGCAAACAAATTAATATTTGTTCCCAGTAGACGCTTGGCTTTTAAGAGAGATTGCTGATCCTCATGGAACAGCATAAAAATACTTTTAGCTTTTCTGTAAAAATGTGATGGCTTTTACAGATACTGTATCCCCCTTTCTAAACTCACTGTAAGCATAGTAGGGAACCATTTATGTAGGTGAGGCTTGAAAGAATGCATATATTAAGCTGGTTTAAAATATCAAAGTTTAAAACTTTTTTGAACTAAATAGCATGTCCAGTGTTATACTACTGTTTTTAAAGCATTATGTGTAAATTGAAATTGCCAGAATGGAAAAATGATAGTATTTGCTAAAGAAATACTCTATACTCTATAAGAAATAATGTACAGGTTAGCAACTCTCTCTAAATTAAATCTAAGTCAAGATTTAAATTCGGAAGACCTAACCTCTTTTATGCAAAAACATGAAAAGATCATAGCAGCATGTTTAATCCAAACTGCATTATAGCCTTTTCATGTATTAAAAAAGGGAAGACCTCTAAAATAAGACCATTTTTTTCTTTATCCCCTTCTCCCCTTCCATTAGTGTATTGGGTTTTTTTGGTAAAAATTCTGTCTTGGTTGCAAGCCTATTCTCTATATAGTTTATTATTCTTCATTGAAAATATTTACAAAATATTTTTCCATCACTGATGAAAAGTATGTGTTTGGCTGGCCATGAGATGCATACTACAAAATTTTGATTACTCTGAAAGTGGAAAAGTTTTATTTTAAATGCAGATCTCACCTCAGTAGTTTACTTGTCAAAACATTGATAACTTTGCACCTTTTAAAAGAATGTCACTTTTATAACTTGATTAAACACTGACTGTATATAAAATAACTGTGTTAGTATATGTTAATATAGCTGTGTAGAAATATCATCTAGAAAGAAATTATTATAAATCCTTAACACCCTTTAGACCTCTAGATGGTGAGAGAGAGGTTTTTGTAAAGTGTGACCTTCATACTAGGGCAACTGTTTTGTAGGGCAAGGAAACGGTTGGAGATTACTCTGGCTTTATTGCTGAGCCAGTGTCAGATCACTTACATTTTGTGTTCCTCTTGATGCTTATAGACAAATATGATTTAAATTAGAGCTTTGGACACCCCCGTCCTTCCCAGATTTCGCTCTTTCTGCATGTAAGTGGACTCAATTCTTTAACAGTGTGTTGCTGTGCAGTACATTGGATATAAGAAATGTGGGATGATACCAATGTACACTGAGAGCTGTCATGGCAAAGGGCACGTAGTTGGTGGAACTCATTTCTGAAATGTGCAAGGCAAAAGAAAGGGCCTGGGAGTCTTGGTGGGAACATTCTTACTGCAGCAGGAGCCGCACAATACTATGTGCTAAAAGAAGCCAAGTGTTAACTGGAGAAGGGGAATAAGTGGAGTTTTACTGTAAAAAAAAAAAAAATAGTGGCAGTGAAAAACTTACTTTATAGTCACTGTATAGCTTCTTGTTTGTCTTTGAGGCCAATGTCATATTGCAGATTGAGAACAGCTTTTTCAAACATCAAGCATTTATATAATTACTAGTACCTAGATTAATGATGACAGGAAGTGTATACTCTAAAGTAGTAAGAAAAACAACTAATTAGCAGTATTTATCTCATTCTAATAATTAAAAATCAATTCTCAGTTCTTTGAAATAAAACAGTGAGACTTTATTTTTCTGAAGTTAAAAAAATCTCCTAAATCTCTTCTAAAGTTGAACTGCTGTAAAAGACTTCAGCTCCGCTGTTGTAGGGCGTTGTGGGTGACGAAGCGGCCAGTGTCTAACGGCGGAGCGCAGCGGCCCCTCGGTCCCTCCTCGGCGGGGAGGCCAAGGGCTGCGCTTCCCCCGAGCGTCCAGTCCCTCCCGCTAGACCTCCTGCTGAGCGCCGCAGGCATTTGGCTGTACTCTGTGGCTTGTGCTCATTGAAAACACCCATGACCTAGGTCACCTGTATGATAAAGCAATACTTAAATTATGTAAAGCTCATTATTTCTAACACCTGGTTTGACTTTTGGTATGTTTTTATAGCATGAAAAGATTAAAAATGCTTATATCCAGAATTCCAGTCCACTCTGATTTCTACTTCTATGAAGCTTCTTGCCTTACTGGATTGCAGTTTCCCTGCTCCTCGCCCCGCGTCTGCCTTGCCCACCTTGCATGAGCCTGCTGGCAACAAAAATGCTCTGGTGAAATGGATTTATTTTTATAATATTTAATAACTGTCAATACCCATCTCTATTAACAACCGTTGGGCTTTTTAGAGACGTCTGTACAGGTTTGTGGACATACGTGTAAAACTGTAAATCTGAATAAAGGTCATTTTGGAGAAGACACCGCGCCTGCGGCCTTTGCTTGCTCAGCGGCGGGGCGGGGCGGGCGCGCCGCCATCTTACTCCGCGCTCCGCCCCGCGGCCGTTATGACACAGCACAATGGCGGGGGGCGGTACGGGCGCGGTGCACGCCGGGCCGCCCGCGTTTGATTGACGGCGGCGACGGCCAACCCGCTGGGGCGCGGCGGGCGTGGGCGGTGCCGCGGCGGGCGGGGTTCCGGCGCGCGGAGCAGGAAGAGCGGAGCGGGGCCTGCGGGCGCGGCGGCGGCGGCAGGTACCGGCGCGGGGTGAGGGGGGGGCATGGCCGTGCCGGGCTCCCCAGCCCCCCGCCCGCCCGCCCGCCGCCTCCTTGGGGACCTGCGCGGCGCGGCCCTGGGGGCAGTCACGGGCCCGGCCCGGCCCGGCCGCCGTGACTAAGCGCTGGGGGCTGGGCGGCGGCGGGGGGCCCTCCCGAGGCGGCGGCGGCGGCGGCGTGTTCCCGCGGCCCTCTGGAGCGGCCCCGGCCCCTTGGGGCGTGCGGAGCCGCAGGGGGAGTTTGGCGGCGCCCCGTCCCCGCCGGGCGTCACTGGGGCCGCTGATGAGAATCCCGAACTGCTGGTTAGAAGCGTCCTAAAAGCAACTGCGAAGTTGTTTGGGCTGATACCATGAGCTGTTTTAAGATAGTGACGTCTGCACGCGCTAACTTGGCAAACAAATTATTTGGGAAACATAATCTTTGGGCTGCTCGGAAATTGCCGTGTGTGAGGCCGTGGGGACATACAGTGCTCGGTAGCAAAGAGGTTGACCACGGAGATGAGTTTTGGCACTAGTTGCTGAAGCAGGAGTCAGAAAATCAGGATTACAGCAGATTTTTATGCAGTTAAGATCTCACTGATCCTGTGAACCATGATACCAGAGGAAGACGTTTCGGGGAGAAGGTGATTGCATTTTCAGGTGTGTTAGCAGAAGTGCTCCTTGTCATTAATGGAGTTATATGGAGGCGCCTTTCTTCATTCTGCTTTCTAGGGTTCTGTTTTAGTTTTTGGAGTGCCTTGCTGTCTCCTGGAGCCAGTGGAACAGGTTCCTTTTGCAAAATTTGTTTTGTAAAGTCTTGAGAGAATATGGGAAGTTTTCCATCATATTTGCTGATCTTTCTCTATTCCAGGATGTCTTCAGGTGCATTGTTTCCAAGCCTGGTGCCAGGCTCCCGTGGCTCTTCCAGCAAATACCTGGTGGAATTTCGGGCAGGAAAGATGTCCCTGAAAGGCAGCACTGTAACCCCAGACAAAAGAAAAGGCCTCGTTTACATCCAGCAAACTGATGATTCCCTCATTCACTTTTGCTGGAAAGACAGGACTTCAGGCAATGTTGAAGATGTAAGTACAGCTTTTTATTTCAAGGTATTTAAGTCACAATGTTGTCTTGTTTCTGTTTTGTCCGCATGCTGAAAGAGCTTTTCTAAGACAAATTAAGGTGAGAATGTCACTGACTTGACAGACAGGCATGTTTAAATCGTCTCTTCTCTGAGGAATAGCAAGAAAGAGGGCTTGAGGAGGATGGCGGAGGCTTTTGTGGGAGACCAAGAGGAGTAAGAATTATTTCCTAAAACATTTTTTCCTACTGCTGTATTTTCCAGGATTTGATTATTTTTCCTGATGACTGCGAATTCAAGAGGGTACCTCAGTGTACTACTGGTCGTGTGTACGTGCTGAAATTCAAAGCAGGATCAAAACGACTCTTCTTCTGGATGCAGGTTTGTGAGAAATAAATAACATAGGTCTTGAAACAAAAATAAACTTCCAGTTTGTCTTGAAGGTATAAAAGCAACTTTCTTACAGGAGCCTAAGACAGATAAAGATGAAGAACACTGCCGTAAAGTGAACGAGTATCTCAACAATCCACCAATGCCTGGTGCTTTGGGTGGTAATGCGAGTGGAGGCCATGAGCTCTCAGCGTTAGGAGGTACAGTCCATTCTTTGCTCTTAAATGTGAGAAGCTTTTTTAGAAAATAAGATCCTGTGGTTTCCTATGAAGAAATTCCTTAGGACTTTGGAGGGTGAGTTGGGAATGATGTTAATACAAGTGTAAACATGCTTTTAGCAGAATAAAATGTGCTGTTGTAATAGGTGCAGGTTAAAGGTAAGACTGTCAGAAGAAATCTCTTTTTTGCTAACAGATTCTCTGGAGTCTTACCTCTTTGTGAAGCCAAGTTGCATTTGTCTTTTATGAGCATCATGAATCAGTAAACACTTGAAACTGTTTTTTCCATACAGAATGTGATGCCAATTAATCTCCTGCTGTTTGAGCCGGAGTGCTGTGAAAAAAATATGTGAATATGTTGTGTTTCAGAATGTTTTTGTTTTTAGGTGAGGGTGGCTTGCAAAGCCTTCTTGGAAACATGAGCCATAACCAGCTCATGCAGCTGATCGGACCCACGGGCTTAGGAGGACTTGGTAAAATGCTTTAATATCTTTATGCCAAAATGGTATTTTCTCCTGCCAGGTTAAATCTTACCTGACAATGAATATTTTCAAGTAGTGCTATTGATTTGAATAGCACTTCCTTGACATGAGAAAGCAAGGCCCTACCTCAAAGATGAGCTATAGAGGAAAAAAAAAGGATGCAGGAAAGGAAGGGAAACAGAATGCAGCCCTCCTGTTAGGGCTCAGTGTGCAAGGAATGTAGGTTCTGCTCCTTGCTTCACTGAATCTTTCACTTTTCCCCCTCTTTTCTTCCTCCTAAATATTCACTGAAGCAGGGATTAAACAACTGAGATTTGTCCCATTTGGATACCTCAGTTATCAAGCTACAGAGCCTTGCTCATGTAGTCTCTGATACAGTGAATATTTGTGTGCAAAGTAGAATGGCTTCAAGAGGAAGGCTGGAGTGTACCTACTGCTGCAGTTTATAGCTCGGAAGGGCTTAGGGCTTTCTCTTCTGGGCATTGCTGGGAAGAGCTTCAATCACTGAGCTGTTTTTCTGAAGGGAGTGGGAGATAGGCTGGGGTCCCTGTTGCAGTCTGCTCTTAACACTGCCCATGCTCAAAAGCCTAATAGACCATTTATTGAGAAATCAGACCCCGTCGTTGAAGTAGGCAAAGGAATACTTAGCAGGTGACAGTGATAAAGGTTTGGTGCCTAAGCTCCAAAGTCCTTTTTTTTGGATCTAGCCTTAGTGTCGTTGTAAGCTTCAAACGCAGATCTGATGTTGGAAGATACTGACTTCTTAGGATGTGTTTGGAAAAGGCTTCCTTTCCTTGCTTCCTTCTTGAAGCTTCACAGGACTCCTGAAACTTATTTTCTCTTACTATCAGTACTTGTTGTCAGCAGCTATTCTTTCTTTGCCTTTGTATCTAATTGTAAGACAGCTTGACACAAAGCTAACTACTGTAATGCAAAAAAAATCATCTACTTGAGTCTGCAAACAGTGTTTTTGATGAAACTGGATGGATCTTTCTCCCTAGTTATATATTCTTTTACATCTTGTTTGCATCTCTCTCGGGACTCTGCCTTTACTGCAGCTCCTGGGTAAACTTTTCCTAGCAAGGACATAGTAGATTAGCATGTGCTACAGCCTGGTTAGCTTTACTCTGCTGTTTCTGCTGCTGTGGAAGCAATGTGATTAGTGAACAGGTCCCTGATAGATGGCTTACTGCTTGCTCTGACCTCTCCATATTTCTGCAGTTTCAGTCAATGATGTGTTTGCTACTGGAGCACTGTGATTCTGTCCTCTGTGTTTGCAGACTGTTCCCAAAAGGTAGATGATGAATGCAGATTCTTGTATAGGAAAGTGTATCTAATTAGATGTGGCATAAGAAACCCTTGAATGGGAAGCATGTAGTAAATGGAGCATTTAGCCAATGTGGCTCAGGAATCCTGGTCACTGGTAACTGATGGATTTAGAAGCCAAACCATTCCCTAGCTCTTTTTAGCTGATGTTCTTGATGCTGCTGCAAGTTCTTGGTAGCTGTGAATAGCAGTATGAATGAAGGAGGCTGTGATTCTAATTTCTTTCGCATATGACAGTTGGCTGAAAGGCCACGCACTGGTTTTCTGTTGTTTTTTCCTGATCACTGTTCTGCTGGGAGCACTTCACTCGTGCATGGAATTGTCTTTATTTTGCCCTGCTTGTAAAGTGTTTAAGGACTCGGTTGTTTCTGCTGCTGCATCTCTGTATTAGATATGAAGTTACAAGAAGTCTGTCTGTATGGGGGAAGACTCAAAAGTTGTCTCTACAGTCTTTCTGCTGAGGGCCTCTTTAAAGTTTAGAGAAAATTTGAATTTTTTTGGAAACTAGTAGAGAAGACGGTATGGGTTCTCTGATAATGATTATGTATATATGGCACAAACCAAACTCATTTCATCCTTGTGAAAAGCTAGAAATTTGAGTAATTTCTAAAATGTGCAACTATCTTTAAGACAGTTTTCTAATAGGCATGCAAGATCAGAAAATGAGAGCTGTTTGTTTACAGAAAGGGGGGGAGGGGTTGGTCTAGGTTCTTTCACCCCCTCCTCCTTTATTTTAGCCAATAAAACCTTTCAGGTACAAGAATGACCTCTCTGGACCCAGAGAGGTGCAAAAAAAAAAAAAAGTTGTTTCTAAATCTGGTTTTTTTTTATCTTTATGGAAGGTGGGCTGGGTGCACTGACGGGTCCTGGGCTGGCTAGTTTGCTTGGAAGTGGGGGACCACCAACCAGCAGTTCATCATCAAGGTAGGATACCTATGTGATCTGAATTTGTAATATTTTTGTAATGTAAAATTGCCACTCATGTGGGAGGAATTGTGACCTATTAAACAGAGAGTATAATGGGAATTAAGATTGCTTAATGCTCTCTAGAATGAGAGTGGTAGCTCTTTTTTTTTTGCAAGGGCTTGAAAAGAAGGTTTCTCGGGGGGAGAGTGGAGAGGGCAAAACTCTTTTTGCAGGTAATTAGTTATACTAATTACCTTCCAGCTCTCGCAGCCAGTCAGCTGCTGTGACACCATCTTCCACAACCTCTTCTACGCGTGTAACTCCTGCCCCATCTGTTCCTGCGGCTGCATCTGTGACCAGTCCGAGTCCTGTACCGAGTTCGGGTAATGGAACCAGCTCAGCCACAAGCCCAACCCAGCCCATTCAATTGAGTGACCTTCAGAACATTTTAGCTACTATGAATGTGCCATCTGGAGCAGGAGGACAGCAAGGTAACAGTATTCTGACCAGACAGCTGTTGGATCCAGGAGTCCTTTGGAGCTGTTTTACTGTCCTATCCTGTTCCAAATTGGTTTGAAAGGTCTCTTAAATTTTTTTGTTCTTTTTTTCATTTGAGTGCCATTCTTTTTGACTGCTTCAAGAATCTTAATCTTGTTCCAAAACTGAGAGTGAGCAAGGATGCCAGCAATTTGCTCAATACACTTCAGTACTCCACTGACAAAATCATTTGGTTAGCGTGGCAAAATGTGTTTTTTTTGTACATAGTCTAACAATCAACCATTTTTCTTCCTAGTTGACTTGGCTACTGTTCTGACTCCTGAGATAATGGCTCCCATTCTGGCCAATGCTGAAGTTCAAGAGCGGTTAATGCCTTATCTTCCTTCAGGGGAATCTCTGCCACAGACAGCAGAAGAAATTCAGAATACTCTGACATCTCCTCAGTTTCAGCAGGTAGATGCCTAGCTGTCACTGAAGTGCAGCTCTCCTTTCCTCCTTCCCTACGTGGGGTGACTTGTGTTGCCCTGCTTTTTCAGGTTTTTGCCACAGTTCAGAGCAGGAAGCTATTCTGTAGACGTGGAAGCGGGGAAGGATGTGACTTAATGAAAGTCACTATTCACTTTTTCCTTCCTTCCTGTGGTTGCCCAACGGCAGATTAGAATATTTTACCTTCTCTTTTGGAATTGGGCTTTACCTTTCTCTGTACTATAAAGGCCATCTCTGGCAAATTACAGCAGATGTTGTAGCAAATTCATTATTTTCTTTTTTAAAATGACTTCTACACTGTCTTAAAAATAGTTTCAGGTGACTGCACAAATGATTGGAAGGGAAAGAGGTGCTGGTGTTTACATCCTTTTTTTTCTTTTAAAACACTAGTATGTAATTCAAAGTATGGTTAGGCATACTTTTATCAGGTTAATTTTGGTTTATTGTAGGCCATCTCAAACTATGCATACTGAAATTTGTCATACAAAATTTCATTGGCTAAGAAGGATGTCTTTAGGTTAAACTATGACAACCTCTTTTGTGCAGACAAGACTTCAGAAATGAAGGATATTTTTCATTGGATATTTGATAGAGTATTCTGCAGGTAGATAAAAGCTTAAGTAAGTTGTCCATGCTCTAAATTAGCTGGAAGTTATGTCACTGTGGTTTGGGGTGCTGCTAAGTCTATGTTCTAGCAGGGCATATCAATTTGTGCTTTTTGCAGCAGTGTCCCTGGCTTTATGGTATCTCGAGTTGGTTAAAAGCAAGTATTGTTCCTGATGATTGCAAAATACTCACAGGGCCTGTGGTGACAAGAGGCAGTTCAGAGCCTGACCACAGTGCAGTATTTTTTTTTAAAGGTGGGAGGCTGCTCCCAGATAGGTCATACAGTCAACATACTGTAATAGGTTATGGAAATGTACAGAGAGAGAATGCTGTCATCATTATAATATTACATGGCAGCCATGTAGTGTTGGAAAAAAAAACAATGCGAACTTTGTTTGATGCTGTTGACTTTAATCCACAGGCATTGAGCATGTTCAGTGCTGCCTTAGCTTCTGGACAGCTTGGCCCTCTAATGAGTCAGTTTGGCTTACCAGCAGAGGCGGTAGATGCAGCAAATAAAGGTGGTAAGTATTTATGTTGTTGAGAGCATGATTAAGTATCCCTTTTGCATTGTACATAAATGTTGCATGTAGATGCTGAGTAACTTACTTTCCGAAGTTTACTCTTGTGCTTTCTTAAAACGAAAACGTATGTATGTATGTGGCTCAGGTTTTCTTCAGCAGATGCAGCTAGTGCTGTCAGACTGACATTAGAGAATTCAGGGTTCTGCAAAGAGATGTGCTGAGTAGCTTTGTGACTGTTTTCTTGAAAGCAAGAGATACAAAAGATTCTGGAAATGTCATAGTCACCTTGTTTAGGAATGCTTTCGTTGTGAGAATCTTTAATGATTCATTTGAAATAAGTGCACAATTGGGGCCTTAAGCACTCTGAGGGAAGGGAGGGTATCAGTTTTCCCTGATGAGCTTTTAGAATCCCTTCCATTATCTATCTAAGTAAACCTCTTAGGCTGCCTGTACACAGTGTTAAACTCCATAAAATGCTGGTGGTGGCAGAGGTACCCAAATGTGCACCGTATCTGAATGCCTGTTAAAACTGTCTTCTCTAGAAGAGAAGAATTTTTGTAAGTAAGTAAGTAGAAGAGTCTTTCTAAACAAACAGTTTGTTTTTCAACTAAGGAAGCTTAACCTCCTGCGGAGAATGAATGCTACCTCTAAAAATGCAAAGTTAAATAACTAACACGATGTTTAACTTTTAGATGTAGAAGCGTTTGCCAAAGCAATGCAGAACAGTGTCAAGTCAGACCAAAAGGAAGGCGACTCTAAGGACAAGAAAGATGAAGAGGAAGATATGAGTTTAGATTAAGTTATTTGCTCTTCGTTACAGATATTCCTAGATACTAACTTAAGCAACTGTAGTAGGATTACTAACTTCATATTATGCTTATATAAATCTACAAATAAAGGAATTTTCTTTATCTGCCATATTGGGTTTCTCAGTCTATTTAGCATGCACTTCAGTAGTACTTGCTGTTTATTTTCAGTGGAGGTGTTTGCAGTTCAGTTCAGTTTTAATGTGTTTGTCATCAGGCTAGCACAGTTCTTTAGATTTCCTTGTGATGGAGTCCTGAGAGTTGAACTCAGAACTCCATAGTTGAGAACTATGTAGTTAGATAGAATCTCAGTGTTAATTCTAAGTGGAAAATAGGAAGTTACTTGCTTGCGCTTTGTTATGTTGCTGCTGTGCATAGCTGAAAGTTGTGAAAAATATTTTTACTTGGGTAAGCAGTGGGTAGTTACCTTAAGACTGGGGGCTGTTTGACAAAGGAGAAGAATCACTTCCCTCAACCTGCTGCCTCTACTCTTGCTCATACAGCCCAGGATGTGGTTATCTTTTGTAGCAGTGAGGGTGTGCTGCTGACTCGCATCCAACTTCTTGCCCAGCAGGTCACGTTCTGCAAAGCTGCCAGAGTTTGTTGTCCCGCATACACTGCCGCGTGGATCATCCTGTCTCAGGTGCAGGTCCTCACCTTTGTTGAACTCCTTGAGGTTCAACTGCATGAACTTCAGAGTGCTACCACTGCAGGTAGCATGCTAGGAATTACGGCAGTAGCTCCTAGAGATGCTGCCAGAGAGGGAACTGCTTGTGGCAAATACAAAGATAGGGTCCCATGGTGACATTTCCTGAGGTGGTGGTTACTCCTCTTCCAGGTCTATGTAAATCTCTCTCATACTTGCTCTTCACTAGTCAAGTGAAAGAGAGTAACATAGAACTTTATTGAACTCCAAAGTATGTACCAGTGATTTACAAAGACCATCTTTAATACTACAACTTAAAAACAGGTCATAATTACATTTAAGATAGACATGTTAAAAACCCATTTTACAATATTTACCCCTCATAAAAAAACAACATAATGATATAAGTTATAAGTCCATTTTAGAAGCAAGATTTTTGTCCCCAAGTGTCTAGATATATATATATATATGTATATATATATACACACACACAAATATATATATGATGTGTAAGTGCACAAGTGAACTAGGTGGCTTGGGAGAAAATGGTTTTGATTTCAAGTGAAAACTGCACTACAATAGGAGTGAGTTAAGCCAAACAGGAGAAGGTAACTGTTGGAAGGGCAGGTGAGGGCAAAAATGACACATTTTAAACCCAGCCAGGCTTAGAGGTAACCTTTCTTTATTTTTTTCCCCTTTCAAGCAATGGTTTCTTCACACAACAGGACTTTTGCCAGTGTATCTAATGGCACTGAATGTAACTGCAGAGTTTTATGAGTCTAGGCGTGTCATTTGTGATGTCCTCCTATTTTTCCCTCAGCAACTCTTCCAGCCTTGCCTTTTTTTTTTTATAGTTTTGAATTAATCTGAACAGAAGAGGCTAGTTCTGTAAACAGAATTTCATCTTGAAGCCCCTCTTGCACAGCTCTTTGCATAGCAGTGGCAGGTGAGCCTAGAGTGACTTGGGGGTTAAATGCATCCTTGCATTTGTCACACAAAAGTGACAGAATTAATCCAGTTTGTCCTAACTGCATTTGTTATAAAAGAAAGGCTGCCTAGAGCCTTTAGCAGAAGACAGTCTGTGCCTGTTACTAACAGCCTTGAGTATTTTGTGATCTAAAATCTATGTGCATTGTAAGTGTGGGGAAAAAGGGGACAGGATTTATGATATGAGTGCATGGCTGCTGAGTGCTTAAGCCCACACTCTGTAGAGGACACGAGCCATGTGTCAGAAAGTCCTGCTGCAGATGATTGACCGCTGGGGAAGGCGTTATTTAGCCCTAGCTCCTGCTCAAACTTTTTGGTTATATTTATAAAACATGCCCCTGAAGTGCAGGGACGCTTCTCCCCACTTTTCTCCCCTGCCCTCCTTCCCCATAGATACCTGGCCCCTCTCTGCTTTTGGCCCCAGACATGCACCTGCAGGCTTGCTCTGCAGTTGCTGGAGATCAAGTATGTTTGATCACTGTTAATCAGATTTAGTAGGTAACAGCTGGGGCCCAGGGTGCAGTGCAGCCTTCCATCGGTTGGGCTTTTCACTGAGGTGCACTTAGCGCATGGGACAACCCTTAAGGCTAACTGAGCCCCTGACAGTCCTGGTTTGCAGCAAGCTCACGCGGCTCCGGTTAATCATCAGGTTCCTTATACAGCCCACGTAATGAGGGTGTGGAGGCAATGGCAATACTGTGCTGGCCTTGGCTGTCTCTGCAAAAGGAAGACGTAAAACCAAGTATCAGGCTGGTTACTGAAGGGCATTGCCAAGCCTGGCCGAGTGCCATGAGGGCAGGGGCTGCGGCACAGCTGCTTCGGAGCTACTGGAACAAACTCCAGTCTGACAGTTGCTGTGTTAACTGGTCCTGTGGCCTTGCTGAGCGGCTGTGTGATGTCAAGTTCCCCCAAATGTCTCTGGCAATGAACCACAGGAGTCTTCGGGGTAAGTAAGCAAGCGAGCTATATCACAGGAGGCTTCCCAACCACCTCCTCCCTGCACCCCCCCCCCGGCAAGCGCTGCTGACACCTCTGGCAGTAGCCACTGTCAGCCCAAGGGTACTGCTACAGCCGTGCAGGACCCCAGAGAGCTGCTCTGGGACTCCCACCCTGAACTGCTGCGGTGCTGGGAGAAACGGGCATGCGGCACAATGACTTCATTTGAGGCTGAGCAGGGAATTAACTGCCTCTTAAAACAGCAACAGTAACTCCTTGGGCTTTGTGGTGTTTTGTTCTAGAGCCGAGCCGTACTCCACAGCGCTCCGGACTCACCTGGCAGCCCTCCCAGGTGGAACGTCGCCCTCGCGCTGGGTGCAGGCAGCTGGGACCCCTGGCTGGGGCCCGCTGTGTAGTTTGCTTGTGTGTCCACATCAATCCGGATTATGTTCTTCCTTTTCATGACTTAGAAGGGAATAGAAAGTCAGAGTGGCTTCCTCAACTGGGGAGCAGTTCTACCTCCTCCCTCCTGCAGAGGCCTGTTACCCCCCCCTGCACCGGGTAAAAGGCCCAATGCAAAATCTCAGCCCTGGCTCAATGGCGAATGCTCCAATTGCTAAGTTTTGCAGCTCCCAGGTTGTGATAAAACACTCCCCTTCTAAAACAACAACCTCAGCTGCGGGGTTTGAGCCCTTTGAACACAAACTGAGTCAGGTTGGAGGCAACTGGGCTCTTGATCCTAGCAGAAAGTGTTAATAGTGGAACAAGCTGAGGCTGGGACTGCTGCTCCAGGGGCTGTGGCAGGGCGCTGGGCACCCAGGGCAGCCCCTGGCAGGGGCCAAGCACCACCTCTCTCCTGCTCATCAGGTGTGACAGCTCTAACAGGATCAAGCAAAGCAGCTAATTAGAAAATGATGTACTAGTAGCTACAATTTCCTTAATTAAGTACTTGCAGGTGGGAGCTGGGCTTTAAATACACAAGGAAGGGGACTAGGCTCCCTCCTAGGAGATGGGAGCAAAGCAGCAGAAGCCAAGCTCCAGTCTGGTCTGCTCTGAGCTGAGTGTTGGCTGTCACCTCACCTGTGATGGTGTGCCATTGACCGTCGCAGAGAGCCGGGTGAGCCACCGATGTCGAGAACTCATCGGTCCCAGTGTGGGCGCTTGCAGTGACCTAAGGCAATGAGACACACTCGGTAGATGAGGCTGCTGCTGTTACTCTTTCCCTGCAGAAAGCTTAGCTGCTCCACAGGGGCATCTCATCTTGCAAGAAAAGGTGCAGCTAGAAAATGGGGACCTCTCCCCACTGTGTCCCTCTGGCCAAGCTCTCCCTGGGAAGCCCCAATGCACTGGGGTGGCTTTGGTGTCAGACCTCCTCCCAGCTCTGGAGGGGCTGCGTAGAGCTGGCGGCTGGCTGGGCACCCACTAGCCCACCCTCCTGCTACCTTTGTCTTGTCCGTGTACAGCTGGAGGTGGGGGTTTCTCCTTGTGCCGATGTGGAAGATGAGGCCGGAGGTGCTGCGGGGACGGACCTCCAGTGTCACCTCCAAGTCCTGCTCAGTTGCCACTGTGTCAGCTGGAAGGAAATGCCACTAGTTAGGAGGAGGATGGGGAAAAGGGGCTTCCTACAAGACATGTTCCTCCCCGTTGGTGGTGGGCTTGGAGCAGCAGAGCACCAGGGGCTGTGGGGGCCAGCCCAAGCTGCTGTGGGTACCTAGGATGATGGACCCGCCCTCTGCAGAGAAAAAGATGCCGCTCTCCTGGGCTCCCTCGTAGCACGGTGTCACCCCGACAGTGCGTGAGGGAAGCCCGAGGGGCCTCCCGTCCAGCTGCAGGTTCCTCAGGCACCCATCAAAGCTGGAGGTAGAAGAAACCTGTGGAAAGAAGCAGCGGGAGTGAGCACAGAATGGCTGGGAATGAAACACGTGCAGCAATGCCACAGGATCATGACCAATTCCTTACCGGGACATGAGCCTTGGCCATCCCAGCTGGTGTTCCCCCCACGTAGAAGGGGGTCTGGGCTAGGAAGCGTCCTGCAGTGGTCATGGTGGCCTCTTGGGCTCGCAGCCCATCAATGACCAGCTGGGCTCGGCTCTGGTCACGGCTGAAGAAGACCTGCAGGGACCAGAGGTTAGTGCTGGGGCTGGGGTTTTCCTAGTGCAGGATGCTGCTGCATGGGCTGGACCGGGAAGGGGGGCACAAGCGCCCAGCTCTCCCCGCAGGCCCTGGCATCAAGTGTGCAAGTCTCTGGGACTCCCTGGACATCCTCAGCTTGGAGGTTCAGCCAGCTCCGGCAGTATAGCCACTGTTCCCTTTGCTCCTGCAGCTCCCATGCCACCCCAGGACCTTGGATGTCCTTTGTGCAGTTGGGACCAAGGTCCAGGGAAGGTCTGAGCTGACCTCATGCACAGGCACTGGAGGCAGCTGGTGATGGAGTTAAGCCCCTGCAAACAGCAGGAGATGAATTCTGAGACTGGATGAGTCCTCCCTCCTTGCCGAGCCCAGGACACCCTGCTCACCGTATGCCACTGCCGGTCCCGGTACTTCTCTTTGCTACGGATCCGCAGCCGGTGCCCACCGAGGTCTGCCAGGAGCACGAAGTGCCCATTGGAGATGAAGAGTGCCAGGAAGGCGCCCTGCTCGCCGGCAACGTAGAAGAGCAGCCCATTGGAGGAACTGAGCTTTGCTTCCAGGGAGAAATAGGACCTATGGGGAAGGGACCATGGCTCTGAGTGCCTTGCCTTCCTGTGGCCACGGGCAGGCAGGGGCACCTGCTCTCCAAGGCCTGCCCTTGGCTACCGGCTGGGTCAGCCCACGACAAGCCTCACCTCTCACGGAAAGAGCCTGGGATCTCCTCGAACTCCCAGCGGCTGCTTGGGGAACCTCCGAACCGGAAGCTGCCTCTGGCTGCTCGGGGATGTGGGTGCAGCCGGCAGCCGCTGTCCTGGTCATGCCGCCGGTCCTTTGAGGCAGCCTTGCCTGGGATCTGGGTGAAATGAACCCAAAAATGGGGTGAGGGGGAGCACCCTTGCAGGTGGCACCCCTGTGCACGGCTCTGCCAGCCCCATGCCCCCAGGGGTGCACAAAGCAGGGACAGGCAAAGCGGAGACCAGAGGCAAGTCTTGCAGGAGGGCCAGGAGCTGTGGGTGTCAGAGGACAGGGGTGCCCAGCAAGGGAGGGAATGGCTGGAGAAGACTGGAGATGTGGGGAATTTCAGCAGTTGTGGGCCCTGGGTCGCTACCTTGGGTTTCCGTCTGCCCTTCTTCGAAGGGACTCTGAGCTGCTGCGGCTGCTCCCCCCAAGGACAGCTCATGGTGACGTTGACGCTCCGCACGTTCTGCTGCAGGTCCACGACCATCTGGGGGTCCAGCTTCCTACAGCGCACAGAAAAGGGATCTCCCTGTCACCAGGACACGGGAGGCAGAAAGGGACTGAGCCCCATCCCTGGCTCCCTCCAGCACTCACCGCTTCACGAAGACGTTGCTGATGCAGCCACTCAAGTTGCTGAGGGTGCCCAGCTCCGGCAAGCCCCCAAGCTGGAAGAGCTGCTGGTCTTCCTGCCGCCGCTGCCTCCGGCTGGGGCCTGCTCCTGGCACAGCCTCCTGCAGCTCATCGTCCACGTACAGCCGGACCCTGTGTCGGGATCAGCATTGCCTGAGCAGGGTGCTCCAGTGAACTGGCGCCCCCAGCCTCCTGAGGGTGGCCTGGGACATACCCACGGACATCGCTGTAGAAGGCCACGTAGTGAGTCCTGTCGTCTGCATAAGTGTTTTTCGTGGTGAATTCAGTTTTCGGCATGTTCAAGGCCAACTGGCCCCCCTTGAGAGACACTTGGCAAATCCCCTCCTGGGAAAAGCATCACCCTGTTACTGTTGAGTGGCCAAAGCCCAGGGAAGGGCCTGTTTCCCACCCCACCTGGAGGTGCTCACGTGCCCACCGGAGCTCCCACCTGGGTGGCATGGTGGTAGAGCAGCCCGTCATGCTGGCTTGTCCGGAAGCTAAAGCCACTGTAGAAGTCCTGCAGCTGGGGCACATTCTTCAGGGACAGGGTCAAGTAGCCATGGCCATGGAAGTTAACAGAGCGAGCCACCTGTGAGGGATACCGTGAGAAGCACGATGAGAGAGCATGACCCACCAGCCCCACCACAGTTCTTTGCTGATCCTGGACAAGCCACTGAACCTCTTGGTGCTGCAGTTTCCCACAGGTGGGATTGCAGGAATGTTGGGAATACAACTCAGTAGCTTGGGTCCTTGTTTGGTCAGGGCACTGAGGAGCTGCTGGCTTTATTTCCCATGTGAATGAGCCTGTCCCTGCCTTTGTTTCCCCAGCAGACCCTTTCCCTGGGCCTGGGGAGGCAGGTGACTCCGCAGGCCTGGCTGCTGCAACACTTCACTTACCAGGAGGTCTGAGGTGCACCCATAGCTCACACCAACTGTGCTCATGCGCTTTAAGTCAACGTATTTGCCGAGAGCCTTCAAACCCTTCATGCAGCCCCGGATGGGCCCCCCCGTGGGGAAAAGCGCTTTCAAGCTGTGGGAGAAGCAGATGGTGTTACCAGGCTGGCCCCAGGCAGGGTCTGGCACCATAGTCTCATCCAGCCCTTGGTACACAGCACCCATGCAGGACTACAAAGCCTTAAGCATGAGGCTGCTCCCAACCACCTGGCAATGCCAAGGAGGGCTTGGTGACACACCAAGGAGCAGGTTGCTCCCCACGGAGATGTTGGATCCTCAAGCCCATGGTGATGGGCTGGAAGAAAAAAGCTCCTGGGAGCTTTGCAGGGACCCAACCAGCAGCCTGGGATCCAGTGAGGAAGCACTGGTACCACACCAGCCCTTCCCTAAGGTGTTAGAGGGTAAGAAGTGAACTCTCCTGTCCCTGGCCTGTGCACATGTCCTCAGCCCTGTAGTGCCTACTTAGGGCTGGACCCACCTGGGGGGCAGCACAGTCGGGGGCACACCACCCAGGTAGTAGGAGACAGCATTCTCCAGGGAGTTCTCCTGCTCCACCATGAAGACGGTGAGTCGCTCCAGCCGCACAAGGATGCGTTTCTTGTTGTTCATTTTGAGGAGAAAAATCTGGATCTGGAGACAGAGGGGAAAATTGGGGCAGCTGAGTATCTTGAAAGGCCCTCTTCCAGGGGTTGTGGCTACACTGCCTGGCTGGCAGGAGCTGTGGCCCGAGGCCCGTGTGTGGCTGCTGCGTCCCTGCTTGGGATCAGCCAGGCATGCGTAAGCAGGGCACTTGGACACTCCTTACCGCTTGGTTTGTGGTGCTGCCGATGGCGAGGGAGGAGGAATTGCCGCTAGGTTTTGCCATCTCCAGGCCACCACTGAAGTCATAGTAAAGCACCAGCTTCCCATCCCGGATGGCCAGACAGAGGAACTGTCCCTGAGGGAGACAGGGTGGATGCTCAGCACCCCTGGCCCCATGTGCTGCCAGGGAGCCCAGCCCACCTTTTAGCACCAGCAGAAGCATGTCCCACCACTGGTGCCTTGACCTGAGTCACAGAGATGGTGATGGGAGAGTTCTCTGGAAACAACAGCCCTGCGGCAGGGCATGAAGAAGGTACCATGGGCTGGAAATGCCCCTTGCAGCACTGCCTGCCCCAGTGAAGGCTGGCCTGGCATGGAGGGTCTACAGAAGGGCATGGATGCCCGTGGAGTTAGAGAATCTTTCTAGTACGGGACAAACTCTTCCCACCTGCTCCCCTAGAAATTCCTGCTAGCAGGAATGGGATTTCCACTGCCTGCCTGCTAAATAGAAAGTCTTGATCCAGCTCCCCAGGAAAGCTGGGGCAGGCCCAGGTGAGGGATGAAGGCTCCCTGGCTGCCCAGAGGCCAGGGGAACTGACACCTGCCTCATTCTCCAAGAAGAAGAGGATGCCGTTGTAGGAAACCACACGGATTTCTTGCTCAAAGCGCTTGGTCGTGCCGAACTGGCTCTCAAACTTGATCTCTGCATAACCAGTGCCATCAAAGTAGGAGCCGTCTGTCAGCCAGGGGTCTCCTGTGGACTTGGACCTGAGCCATTGGAGAAGAGGGGATGAAGCACCACTGCAAACTGAAGCTTGCACTGCTCTGGGGCATCCAAGGGTCAGAATGGGGGCAGAAGCTGCCCTAGGCCTGGGTAGGGTGTCCTACCTTGCACAGGGCTTCTCTGCAGTGGTATCCAACTGGAAGGTGCGCTGGAAGTTGTACAGACTCACCACCTCCTCATTCAGTGTGTCCAGCTCCAGGCACCCACGGTAGTTGGGGTAGCGCAAAGTGGGAGGGGGCTGGGAACAAAGCCAGCCAGTTAGGGTGAGTTTGATCCTAGTTTCCCCATGAAACACGGCATTTCCCCCCAGAACCTCCAAAGGTATTGCTGAGGTCTCAAAAAGACTCCAAGCCTGCACCTAGAGCTCATCTCACCGTGAAGCTGGAGGGGAAGCCACCCACATAGAAGACCACGCTGCGTGGGTCCAGGTTGAGCAGCCCCTGCTCCCCCTTGGCGATGCTGTCTCCCTTGGTCTCATGCACCGTCTGCCTCTCCACAATCACTGACATGTGTCCATACTGCAGGATCCTGTGGTAGGAAGTGAGGGTCAGGATGAGTAGAGATCCACAAGGAGGGACTAACTCTGCTCTCCCCAAGCACAAAAGCCTCCTTGCAGAGCCCTGCAGAAGAGGGCTATATGCCCCCATGGGGGAGCCCTGCAGCAACAAGGCACTGAAAGAAGCCAGCCTTAACATTATCAGCACTGTCACAAGGCTGAACAAACTCGCTACAAAGACATCTTCATTTCTCCTCTCCCACAGGTGCTCTCCAGCCCCTCTGTGATCTGATATCCAGCAGGAGATAGTGTGTTACCTCAGTGCTGACCTGCCCCAGTGAAGGTTGGTCTGGCCTGGAGGGTCTACCTGGGCTTGGATGTAGTGCCATCTGCATCAGCTACTGGGAGAGTCCTCCAATGAAATTCTTTGGGATGCATCCCATGACAGCTTTTCTCCTGCTCTTCCTCCCCTCCTGGACTCCTGCCATGCTTCAGACAACTGCTGAGTTTCTCCCTTGAGGTGGTCATCTTTGTTCTCCCTGCACTGGCTGTCCCTCAGAAGTGTCTGCCATACTCAGTGTTTGTCTCTGTTTCCTACCTGTTGATGCTGATGGTGGCAAACTGCTCTCCAATCTCCTCGTCGATGGTCAGGGAGGCCGGGTCCTCGTCTCCCAGTTTGTAGACCCACTGCACTTTGCGGTCCTTGAGTACAACGCCCATGTAGTCTCCAGAGGCCTGAATGCAGGGAAAAACACAGATTGGCATTCAAGCTCTCCAAGATGGGCAGGAGTGTCAAGTGATGCTCTCCCATATGGACAGGAGCTGTTCTCACGGTGGTAGGACATGGATATGAAGGTGCACCACTGCACGTCTGGTGCTGAGCATGGTGGCAGAGGGAGGCTGGGCAAACTCCATCGCCTGTACTGCCCTCCCCCATGACTGCATCCTCCTATGCTACTCCTGCCAGCAATGCCCACACAGCCTTGTCTTACCTCTCGGCTGCCCAGGTACAGTACGAACCGCCCCTCTTCAGCTGTGTCCTGGTCCTGCTGCCTGCTCTTGGGCTCGGGGTTCTGGATGTAGAATTTGAGGGATGTGTAGGCTGCCAAGTCTTGCAGGTTGCTGGGCATGCGGACCTGCACACCTGAGCTGCCATTGAACTTCATTGGGACTTTCACCTGGAGGGAAAGAAATCCAAACCCACAGGACTGAAAGCACTGTATCTCCTCTCTTTCCATTGCCAGCTCCGCCAAGTCAAAGCACTTTCTAGAGTTTGTGCGCAAGAAAGGAACACTGTTGGTCCCACAGCTCCTCTGGATGCTTCTCCCACTCATGTACTGCCCTCGTGTTTGCCCTCATCCACCCGAAACACCCCAAACCCCTGCTTAGTGCTCTGCAGCCCTCATGCTCCCATGAACCTACCTTACTGGCCGCATTCCTCGCCTGGGTAATGAGCTGCCGGATCCGCATGATGTTCTCTGATACAGTGGCGTTCTTGTTCCTTCTATTCTCCAGGCTGCTTAGCTTCTCCAGCAGGAGTGGGATGGTGCTTTCCAGACTGGACACTGGGTTTGGAGAGGAGCCAGGGTTTATCAAGGTTAGTGAGGAAGAGAGATGTGAAGCTCTTTTTGGGGGGTTTGAGGCAGTTTTGAGACATGCAAATCAAAGCAGTGGCAGTTGGGAGCAGAGCCACAGAATTATCCCCTAAATCCAGCAGCCTCGATGGTGGATTGTGAAAATACTCCAGTGCATGCAAATCCCTGCAGAAATGCATAGGTGACATGCACTGCAGGGAGAGGAAAAAAATTAAGGTGTTAGGTATGAGGCACCCAATCTTAGCTGCTGCCTCCCTCTACTCTTGATCTGAAGCTGCAAAGCACAGCTTCTGAAAGCAAGGTGCTTGCTAAGGGCAGACATTTCTGTGCGCTGACAGATGCTGAACTCAGCCCAGTGGGCCTAGCATGCTCAGCACCCACCGGACTTCCTGGCATCCTGGACTGCCTGGTTCAGGTCTTCATTTCGAAGGTCTCCGTATTGGTCCTTCCATTCATCCAGGTTCTTTTTCATGGTGTTCAGGGTATCTTCCACTTTTGCAGCTGTTTTGTTGGCCTCAGCTGCTGCCGCTTTGGCATTCTGGATTGTCTCCTTTGTGTCCTCTGCAAGAAAAGGAGAAAAATCTCTGAGACAAACAAGTGAGAGGAGGAAGAGTCCAGGTTGTAACTGGAGTTAGCTGTATGCCAACCCTCATGAAGAAACAGGCTGAGGGGCTTGCAGGAGAGATGCTGGAGAGAGAGACCTCTGCAAACCCAGGTACGTTTATCTAATGTGAAGGACTCCATATTAGATGAGGATGTGGTCCCTTCCCACCCCTTCAGGGACTTCTAGGATGGAAAACTGGGGTGGGCAGTAGGAGAGCTGTACATGAGTGCTGTTATGCCTGCCTCCTGAGGGAACACTGACCCCTCTGCTTCACCCCTGCTCAAAGTCCAGTCATGCCCACAGTTTCCCTGCCTTGAGAGGGGAGGATGTAGATTACAAAGGGATTTATAGGACCACTTTACAAGAGCAGGCTGTGAGGATTATGTGGGTCATGGCCTGGGTGCAAAAAGGGGCAGGAGCATCTGCCCAGCAGCAGCTGCCTCAAGACAAACCTTGGTGCCTGCCCAGCATGTCCTGTATGGACTGGAGCTGGCTCAGGAGCTGATCCTTCTTCACGCGAAGGCCGCCCAGTTTGTCCTTTGCTGTCTGTAGGGTGCCTTTAATAGCTGCAATTAATTGAAGGAAATGTATAAACCCACATGCCCTGTGTTGGATCTCAGTCCAGCCCAAAGGACATGACACCCTGCCACTTCCACCCACAGTCACTATCCAGCCTGTGCTAACAAACCCGCCAACTGCTCTCCCCGCACAGTGATCTGCTGTGATTTCTGCTCTCTTCCCAACCTCCTTGTGTCTGTGCAAGGAGCCTCTCTCACCCCCATTGAGTTTTCTCTGCTCTCTCTTCACAGCCTCTTCAAGGTTGCTGCTGTTGTTCTTCAGTTCTTTAGAGATGGCCCCGAGGTTTTCTGACATGACGTTCTATAAAACAAATATGCACTGCCTAGGCCACAGCCTGAAGAAGAAATCAAGTCCCTGGTCTTCAGGGTGTGCTGCTGGGCTGTGACAGGTAGAGGTTAACAGAATTGGACTAAGGGACACCAAACCCCAGGAGCCTGGCCCCAGCCTCAGCAAGGGAGATGCTGTTCTTCAGCACAGAGTATAGTGGTGAAGCTCTAGAGGGAAGGGGCAGGTAGGGTCCAATACGGGGCTGTCGAGGGGACAAAGGAGGGTTGGATTTTGCTCATCCATGCAGGGCTCCCCACAGCACATACCATCAAAGCCTCGCTGGCTGCCTCGTTAGCATCCTGTGCAGCTCGCTCAGCTTTTTTCACAGCTTCGATGATGCTGGCGTAGGCATTGGAGGCATCAATTGCTCGCTGGATAAAGCCATCCTGGTTTGTGCCCTGGATGATGCTGTGTTTGAAGATGAAGCAGTCAAGTCCTTGCAGACAGCTCAGGGTGGGCTCCTGCCCTTTCCCTCATGATCAGACCCCTTCTAGCTCCTCCATACAAAAGCCCTGGAGACTGCACCCTTGCTCCCCTGCCACAGGCTCAGGGTGCAGCACCACAGGCACCAGCCCCCTGCGACAGCAGGGGACCATGCGCACATCTGCTTTGAGAGGCAGGGTGCGTGCCTTGGTGAAGGAAAATGCTGACTCCCTGTTACTGCTGCTGGTCTAGAGCAGTCAGAATACAGCCAGATCAAAGAGGTCGGCTGATCATATCACAAGCGTCATGCCACCCAACACCAGCTGCCCCCACTTTCTACTGCACGCAGTGATGGGATGAGGTGCTTGGCAGTGATGTGCATGTGGGCCAAGCTCCACAGACATAGTTGTGGTTGAGATGGAGCATTTAGTCTGAGGTGAGACAGGGCTGGGTAATGGCTCAGTAATTACTAACTGAGCAGCAGGGAGACAGGTAGAGGTGTTACCTGGACAGGTTCCTTGCGAGCTCATCCAGGAGGTGGGCATGCTCCTCAGCCTGCTCTACAATGGGTATCTTGCTGCTGGCCGGGGAGAACTTCTTCACTCGCTCTGTCAGGGGCAGCTTGGCCCCATCCAACAGGGCTGCCAACTTCTCGTACTCCTGCAAGGATGCACATCATTCCCAAGAGCTGCTCGTTGCCTCTCCAGGGAGGTACGGACACCTGTGCAGGGCTGGTCACCTGGTTCAGTGGTGCCACAGCTGCTCTGTACTCCCCTCCTCTCCTTTACCTGCCACTGATGTGGAGCCGTGTAGCCCTATTGCCCCCATTCTCTCCGGCCAGGCTGAAGCACCTCCATCACTCACCTCCTTTGCACTGTCCATCTTCTGCAGGAAGTCGGAGACCTGTGCCAGTGAGTCCTTGGCCATCCTCAGGGTGTCCTGCACCACCCCATACTGCTTTTGGAGTTCCCGGCTCTTTTGCTAGACATACAGATGTGGAGTTAGGAGCTGGAGAGCACTAGAATAGACCCACTCTTACTGCATTTGTACTGTATGGCTGTCAAGTTCTCCTGGGGAGGGAAGATCTACCTGACTATCCTCCAGGTTGTTGCGATTCAGGCTGTTCAAGTCCTCTGTTTGCCTGGTTTTATTCACAGCCTCATTGAGGGCATCACGAAGGTCCATCAGCTCAGAGCTGTGCTGAGCCAGCCGCTCTCGGATGCTATTCAGCAGGTCCTGGTTAGCCTCCCAGCGGGCGTATAGCTCGTTCTTCACACGATGCAGCACTGAGGACAGAGGAGACAAGACCTTTTTTGTGTTAAAGGGCTCTTTCTGTGTTTGAGCTGCAGAAAAGCTTGATTCTGGTCTCACTTTGCAGATATTAAGGCCAGAAGAGACCATCCTCCCTCCTTCAGCCTGCACAGCACAAGACCTTATCCAGCATCATCTCCAAACCCACGTTAGTTTGAGAGGCAACATCTCTTTTAGAAAGAGATGACTGAAAGATTCCACATGTTGGAAAACAGCTAGCTAAGGCTGGTTCCAGTGCTTCATTATTGTAAAAAAAAAAAAAAAAAAACAACCAACCAACCAACCAAACAACCAAACAAAAAACCCTGCTTATTTCTAGTGAGAGATAGTTTATAATTCTAGCTTTCAGCTAAAGATTTTTGTTGTGTCCCTGCAGCACCTGGTACAGCCAGCTATGTAGTATGGCTCTGTGTGGAAGCAAAATCTGACCCCTTGCCTCTTGCAAGAGATTCCCTCAGGACCATGGAGCTGGCTGGGTAGCAAGGTCTCTGCTGTTATTCCGAACAACTCTACTGGACAGTGAACATGAGGAAACACGAGGGGATTTATCTGCATCTATATGTAATAACAATGACTCCTATTTCTAAGTGTTGTTGTTTTTCATCATCAAACAGAATTACTCAACTATTATAATCAAAAGTCCATAAAAAAAAATCCCAGAGCCAGACTCACGCTTCTGAGCCTCCTCATGCTCGCGCCTTGCCAGCACTTCATGGCTGCCAAAACTCCTCTCCTTCATCTCCTTCAGCATCCTCTCCACCTCGGCCATCTTCTGGCGGAACTCCTCAGTGGAAGTAGTGCTGGTGTTTGTCGTCCCAAACCTGGCCATCAGCTGCACCAGGTCTGCAGGGAAATCCAGGTCCCCCATTAGCACCGACTGACCCTCCGCAACCCACCCAAGCTCCTTCCTATCTCACTCTTGACTGACCACAGCCAGCTTTCATGGCAGTACTCAGGCACTTTCTGAATTGCTCATGATCGCCCAGGAGCATTGCCACGTTTCTGCCCCCTTTGCCGTTACCATAATACACGCTACACCCCAAGAACCTTTTTGTGGATCTCTCCTAGATTCAGTCACTCTCTGTTTTGCTAAATCTCTCCTGGAATGGTAGTGCAGACAGCCCTCGTCTTCTGCATTTTAACAAATATTTGTGCAAGTTTAACATGTTTTTCCAAAAATGGTGCTCAGCCGAACAGCTGGGATTCACAACAACCCTGGTCTACTTAAGTAGCTAGAAGCCTGTGGGGATCTCCATCACATTTGTATTTCCCCTTCCTTTTTCCAAGACATGCAGTACACAGTGATGCTTGCAAAGCAAGAGTGTGACATTTCCAGCAGGAAAAAACTCACAGAGAGACGACTTTAGCACCTACCCGCAATGCTTTTCTGGATGCTTTGGATATCTAGCAGGAGCTGCTCCCCACTCTGGTAACTCTCTCTTGTGTGCTGCTCTATCTGGTTTGCTTCTCTTTGAGTCATGCTCATCTAAAACACAAAATTCCGGTTTACCTGAAGCATGAGATTACGTTTAATGTGACCTGTCAGGGAGGCAGTGATGTACCCAAAAGGCATGCTAGGTTTGGGAAGGTGCTGCTTTTGAGCTCCCTGAACCAAGAGAGTCACGTCTCCTGCAACAGCCTGCCCCGTGCACCACGCTGGGGCTCCCGAAACAGCCCTAAGACCAGAGAGGACAGAACTGTCCCATGCTCATAACGCAGTGCAAGGTCACAGAGCCTGGGGCAGACAGATCTGGGTGCTGAGCAGGAGAGAGAGGTCTGGCCATTCAGAGCTTGTACACTCACACACAGAGGTGGGCATTTGTCTGCTTAGCTGCCCAAGGGACGTGAGACATCCAGTAGAAACCTTTACCTCTCACTTTGATTAAAAACAAGGCCTCCAGTCCTGCTCAGTTTATAATTTCTCTGAAGACACAATTGGCGTATCTTTATGCTGTGTAGACCGACCCTTGTAAAATGTATTCTTGTGCTGAGGCCTCCAAAGGCAGCTACGATAAAAAGGATCAGTTCTTTGGCTGACGGGGCCAGGGCCCCACCTGCTGCAGCCCGGGTACACCCAGGACAGACCCAGCCACGCACACGCCTTCCCTATATGCTCCTTTTCTTGAAGGTATTTTTACTAGCAAAAGTTGAAGATGCCTCAAAAGCAAGCAATAAATCGAGAAATGACCTGAAATATCACAGTAAGTTTAGCAGCCCTCCAAAGGACCAATCCAGATAATCTAGTTCTGGCACGTGAGTAAGAGGCCCTGACACCCTCAGCTTTGTGCTGGGCTGGGCAGGTGATCCGGCCTGTCTGAACGAGGCTCCTCATGGCCTTCAAAGCCCTCTTTTTTGGTAAAAGGAGGGATTCATACTCTGGCAAGGGGAGGAAGACAGGCAAACATCCTACTTTGTGCTGCAGCGCATTGAGGTCCTGTGTGAGGTCCACGTTCTCGTCCTCCAGCTCGTCCACTCTTTGCCTGACCTTGCTCAGGGCTCGCTGGTGCTCGCGCAGGTGGTTCTGCGAGAGAAAGCAGAAGTCAGGCAAACGGGCCAGGAAAAGTGGGCAGAAAGCAGCGCTGAAGCCTTCCACGTACAGTGATGGTGGCCATAGTGCTGTTGAAACCGTGGAGGCGAGCCCAGGCGATGGAGCTGGCATTCAGGTTAACCAGCTGGCCTCGAATCGAGGGGAAGGACGTCTCGATGCTCTGCAGATCTTCCAGCAGGAGCAGGACACAGCTGTCACACACTGCCACAGGAAAGAAGCAGTGAGCAGAGAGCCCTTTCCTTGGCTTCCCTCGCCACCTTCCCCGTGACTGCAGGAGGGATACAGTCTCCTTTTCCAGCAAGGCCACCCCAGTCCTACTAGGAAGGATGCCATTGAGTTTGGGCAGGAGGAAGGGAGAGGGGAGGACAGCTCACGGCACGATACAGACCTTCGCACCTCATGCTGTCCGGGCCGTTTGCCACGAGGACCTCGTGCTTCTGCAGGCAGACGTCGCACTGCTTCCCGGCCAGGCCATTGGGGCAGGTGCACTCGCCCGTGCGTGGGTCGCAGGAGCCGCCTTTGCACTCGCACTCTGCGGCGAGAGAGGGGAGGCTGCAGCGGCCCCGCCAAGCGCCGCTGCGGCCCCGGCCCCCGGTGGGGAACGCGGCCGTTTGCTGTGACACAGCAAACCTCCATCCTGGGAGCAGATGCTATGGGCAGATTTTGAGCAGGAGAAGGATAGGCAAAATCTTTTCTTTCAGCTCTGAAGGTTAGTAAGAGGAAAACAGCAGGGCAGTGTTTCGTGCTGCTGCCGTGCTGCAGGGAGGGGAAGCTGGTTTTATTCCAGATGTGCAACAGCATCTCTGCTCATCTACATGGTTTCAACCCAGCAACGCATGCAGGAGATGCCGAGATAACAGCGGCTGGTTTTCTTTCTCGGCAGCTCAACAAGTGCCACCAACACCTCGCCCAGGTCCCCCGCGCACGAGAGCCGGGAAGCAGCACTCACTTGTGCAGCCGCTGGGGCCGAAGCCCCAGTAGCCGGGGGCGCACTGCTGGCAGCGCGAGCCGCTCACGCCGGGCAGGCAGCCGCACTGGCCCGTCCGCGCGTGGCACCGGGGCCCCACGGAGCCCACGTCGCAGTCGCACCGCTGGCAGCCCGAGCAGCCCTCGAAGCCGTAGTAGCCCTCCTAGGGAAAAGCAGGGCGGTTGGCTTCCCGCTCAGCCGGAGGGCACGCGCGTCTCCGTCCGGAGGCACGACACCCCGACCTTGCTTCCCAGAAGCGTTTTGACCGCTGCAAAAACTCGTGCCAACGCAGCCAAGACTGGGAGCTGCAAGAAGGGCCCATCACGGACGGGCAGTTAAAGCAAATGGAGCATCAACCTCAGCGCCAGCCCCGGTCTGCCCCCAGCGCTCCCGCCTCGCCCCGGGCCCACCCGCGCTCCGTCCGGGCCGCGGGGCTCCCCTCACCTCGCAGCGGTCGCAGTGCTGGCCCGTCACTCCAGGCTTGCAGAAGCACTGGCCCGTTTGCGGATGGCACGAGTCGGTCCCGCAAGGCGAACAGTTGCACTCTGCCAGGGAAAAGCAGGCCCGGTTACACGGAGACCCGAGGAGCCCCAGTCCGCCACCCGCACGCTCCCTGTCCCTGGTGGGGAATCCTACTTTCCCCTTGTCTCCCACAGGCAGAGCAAACACAAAACCTCTCTTCTCTTGCATTTGCTCCTGCCAACCACTTCTTCCCACGACACTTCTCCAGGCCAGACCTGCTTTTTTGAGCTGTAATTTGGCTGCTGTCCCTCAAAGGAGAGAGGAGCAATGGTGGGAAGGGGCCGTGTAAACATATGCTCCGACGGGAATGATGGCAAGGCGAGCGACAGCCTTACTGCTGGGGGAGCCGCTCGGGTTGAGACCGTTCCAGCCTGGGTGAGGCTTAGAGCCTTGCAAACGGGGGTGGATAGGAGCTTATGGAGTTGTGATGCTGGAGGGCAAGTTTTTGGAGTTGTTCTCTTCTTATTAGAGTTTTTGGAGGCTGCTTGCCCTGGCTCGCACGCAATGCAGTGCATGATTCATCCGGGCAACGCACAGAACGGCTAGGGGCGGCACACGGTCATGGTCCGTCTGTCCACCTCCCCCTTCTGGTGCTCGCGGCCCCCTGCGCTGCTGCCCACGCCACTCACGCGTGCAGTTCTTGGCTGCCACCGCGTCACCGTAGTAGCCGGGGGCGCAAACTTCGCACCGCGCTCCGGCCGTGTGGTGCATGCACCCCGTGCAGGCGCCCGTCAGGGAGTCGCAGCTGTTGAACAGCATGTTGGGGTCCGTGTTCCCGCTGCAGTCGCACGGCTGGCACGAGCTGCCGATCACCAAGGGATTGCCGTAGTAGCCCGGGGCACACCTGCAGAAATACGGCATGTTAAAACACACCGGGAGCATCGGCGGGGGCGGGGGGGGCACAGCTCAGGCCAGCCCCACACGAGCACTGTGCCACTATAACTGTGCAGGCATCCAACGCCTCTGCTTGCTGCAGCCCCCGCGGTCCCCACACACCTTGTGTTTTACCCTATGATACCCTGGAAAGGTGCCTTTATCACAGCCTGCAAGCCAGGGCAGCGCACGGCCAAGGGGTTCACCCACAGTAGCACGCACTACCAGCAGTGGAGACAGTAATAGGGGCTGAAAGGGACTGAAGTCCTGCCAGAGCAAAGCACCCTCGGGTCAGAGCCAACCACCTCCTCTGCAGTTCCTACTAGGGCAGCTTCTCTTCGGCCACAGTGATGGCTACGCTGGCTAGTGTGGCCCCAGCCGCAGACACCTTGGCTGCCATCGCTCTTACCGCTCGCAGTTCGGTCCAGCGTAGCCAGGCTTGCAGAGACACTGCGTGCTGGAGCCCTTGTGGACACAGCCGACGGCGAAGCTGAAACGAAAGGAGTGAGTATGAAGGAGCGGTCACCGCACTCACGCTATTAATGGGACGTCCGCCAGGGCCAAGCCAGTGCGCAGGCACGGGACAGCCTGGCTCCCAGCAGTTAAACAGTGGGCCCAGAAAGGGAACCTCGTGCAAGGGCACTTACTTGTTGGAGGCAACTGAAAGAGGACATGGGCATCCGACACATTGTAAGAGTCCTTCAGCTGAGTGACTGCCCACGTAGCCGTCCTTGCACCGCTCGCAGTGGTCCCCCTCCGTGTTGTGCTGGCAGTTCTGCAAGGACAAGGCAGGCTACGTGCTCAGCATAGAGGGGAGGAAACGGTGGGTTAGGACAGACAGTTCCCCGACAGATAACTGGACACTTTGATCCTTCCTCTTTCCCAGATTTGTCTTTCACCCTAAGCTGACTCAGAGCTGGGCCATCCTTGAAATGGCACATGCAGGTAATGCACCTATTAAGGCATGGTCTACCTGCAAAGAACGTTTCAATCGCATGCTACAGCTCTTCCAGCTCCAAAATCTCAGCACTTCACTGGCTGTTTACTCACCAGGCATATCCCAGACCCTGGAAGGCACTGATCTGAGTGGCCGTTGCAATGACACGGGATACATTTTCCCAGAAAGAGTCCCTTGGTGTCTCTGTAGAAACCTGGAGCACATTTCTAAGGACAGAGAAAAAGAAAGAGATGTGAAAAAAGCCCAACACATTCAGGCAAAGCAAAGAGGCTGATTCAGTTCCATTGCAGAATTCCCACAGGGTTGTGTCGATGGAGAAGAGATTAAAAGCAACAACTGTTAAAGATTTCTCAGTGCAGCTCTTCCCTGCTCCTCATCAACAGAGATGATTTGTCAGGCAGAAGGATCTATTCTCAGAAACTACATGCCCTTAGTTTTAGCCCATAACACCTACACAATTTCCCCATCATGCCTCCTCCACGAGCCCTAGCACACATCTCCCAGGTGGGAGGAAGCCTGTGAGAGGGCTGGTGTGCAGGGAGCTTGGGAGCAGTTGTTTCTTCACTCGGCATAACCTGAGCTGTAATTAAAAGCAGAGCCCTTAGGGCTGGCTTGGAGGCTGGTGCTCTGGCACCGTTGTTGTGCATACAGTGAAGCACATCCAAACCCCGTGGCTGCCAACCGTGCTATACAGAGGGACAGCTGAGGCCCCAAGTGGATGGTATTCAATCCTGTTCTGCCCCGAGCAGCCACATCCTCTTTTGCTCCTACCTGGCAGGAGTCTCCCTGGTAGTTGGCTGGACAAAAGCACAGCTCCATGTTGCGGGCTTGGATGCCTGTGGCCGTATCTGTCACTATCTCCAGAACCACGCGGCGCAGGGACACCGAGGAGGAGAGCTGAGAGAAGAGCGCCCGGATCTGCAGCTGCTCCAGGTTTGCCAGCACCATCATGAGTTCCTCTCTGGACACAGGATTGTGTGTCTCCGTGTGCCTGAAGCTTCCCTAGTAGGAGAAGACTTGACATAACTGGCAGGAAGCATAAGCCCTTATTTTGTGTCAGGCAGCTGCAAAACAGCCCCTGGCTCTTCATAGCCACCTCTGCTGCACAGGCACATGGAAAACCAGCCTGCTTGCTTTAGGAGCAAGGTGCTTCTGCACCTTGGGACTGTAATGTCTTACTGTCACATACTTCCAGCAAGGCCATAGGCCCCTAAAACCTAGGACAGCTGTGCTAACAAGTCACACCCAGCACTACCAAAACCCCGAATCTAACACATGCTGCTAAGTCTGAAGATACACCACAGTGATCTTTATTCCAGAATGACTGGCACTAGCCTTGAGAGGAGACAGACATCCAAGAGGACAATACGTGCTGCTGCAATTCATGTTGGCCTCAAAGATAACGATGCAGAGAACGCATTTTTTGATGTTTCAAGTGAAAGACTCAGACCTTGGAATTTGCAAGAAATTTGTTGTATGCATGTTTGAGAGCTCAGACAAAAAGAAAGTGCCAAGAACTAGTAGCAACAGGCAGCAACAAAAAATACTGAGTTCAAAGCAATCCTCCCTTCTGTCTACATCCTAAATGCATCTGAGCACTTAACTTGGTACACACTTGTGTGTGCAAACTCACCTCCACCAGCTGCAGCTGGCCTTGGTGTACCTCCCCTGGTGAGGGGTAGGTGCCTTCCAGAAACATGATGCTCATCTGATTTCCCTAGGAGAAGTAAGGAAGTTGTCAGTCACCATCTCATCCTTGTGCTCTCCTTGCGGGAGTCACAAGGGCACTTCTTGGGCTGTACCTTCAGGATTACGTCGGGGCGGGACTCCGTGGGAACAAACACGTCGCCCCTCCGTGGGTCTGAGTGAAGTTCATAACGCAAATGCCCACCATAGGACGAAACCTAGGGGAGAGCCAAGTAACGTAGCAAAGTTATATTGCTGTGAGTCAGGATGGAGATATGCTGTGGTGAGCTGTGTCACAGCCGTCTGTGCTCAACTGGAGCACTGAGCACTCCTGCATGGTGCTGGGCATGCCACCGGCATGCGTGTCAACGGAGGCCCAGCATGTGTGTGACTGCTGGTCTGGTTGTCTTGAGCTAAGCATGTGTTCTTACCCGGTCCCCGAGGTAAGAGCTGGGCGCAACCCAGTAGACCTCCTGATATGCCTCAGGGAGGTTCCTGAGATCAGCATGAAGGAGCTGCTCCCGCAGGCTCAGGGTGGTGGGCACTTCCTGGCGGTCGCTGCTCAGCAACACCCATCCGCTCATGTCAACAAACTAGGGGAGAAACAGGAACCATAGATGTTTCCAGAGCTCCTTCTGGAGCAACAGAAGATATCTAGATGCTGACGCTGCAGAAGTGTAATTCTTTCTGCAGTGGAAAAGATGCCTATAGGGTCATCATAACCTTGCTCACCAAGTCTTTGGGAAGCTGGGCACCACCCCAGCCTCCCACCTTGCTGGAGTTCTCCTGACACAATACCAAAGTTCAGATATAGTGACTCTCCTCACATCAAATCTTCCACAGGGGCAGGATTAGTGCAGGATGAGAGATCTGAAGGCACTGGGAGCCAGGAGGGTGGGAACATACCTGCTCTAGCAGCCCTCTGGCCCCCAGCTCCACTCACCTCAGCTCGGTACTTCTCAGCACTGCGGCAGCGATCAGTCGCTCCGAAGCAGAAACACTTGGTGCAACCCTTGGGGTTGCCAGCATCCAAAGAAAACGTCCCCAAGCGGCACTGGTCACACCTTGGGCCCTCCACGTTTTCCTGGAAGACGGGCAAAACTTGACATGTCAACAGCTCCTCATCAGGTTTTAGCAGAGGGCAGGCATTGCTGAACGAGTTATCAAAGCATGACAAACCGTACTGCTGGAGCAGGAGGGTCCAGCTAAGCAGAAGCACCTCATAGGAAGGCACTCAGAAGACTGACCTTGCAGTGACACTGCCCTGTGACTGGGTCGCACACACTCGCTTCAGTGCCAGCCTGGTGGCAGTCGCACTGCCGACAGTTGGGGTAATGGTAGTAGCCAGGGGCGCAGAGGTCGCATCGCCGTCCTATGACATTGGGCTTGCACCTGGATGGGATGCAAGAGCAGCAGAGTTAGAGACCTCTGTGCTGTGATCCTGCGCAGGGAGCAGCGAGGTGGTCAGGGCCGCACGCAGGCCGGCATGGGACAGCACTGACAGGGGTCTCCTATCCAGTTAACTCGTCACCCCCCGAGGACCAGGGAGGAGGTGATGCTGCCAAACACGCTCCCTCGGCACCCTCACCTGCACTGCCCGCTGTCCACGTCGCAGCCCGGCTCTGTCAGCTCTTGCACGCCCGGCCGAGAGCAGTTGCAGTCCTCGCAGCCGATGAGCGGGTGGCAGCCGAAGGTCTGGGGCTCGCAGACCACGCACTCCGGCCTCAGCGTGTGCGGAGGGCAGAGGCACTGCCCCGTCACCTCGTCGCAGAGACGCGTCCCGCAGTCACACGCTGCAAGGGGGAGAGAGGTGCTCAGCCGCGCTGCTGGGAGCTGGCCTCTTCTCTGCCTCCTGCTCCGTGTGGAGCCATCTCAGGCTGAAACCAGGGCTGGGCAACGCAGCCGTTTTCTGAATCAGCCTCAGCCCGGCAGGAGGCAGAACGGCCACGGCTGGGGAAAGCAGAGCTTCCCCTGCGTGGGAGACAGGGCAACTCACGCCTGCAGTTGGGGAAGCCCCAGTAGCCGGTGGCGCAACGGGAACACTCTCGCCCAATGATGTTGGGCTTGCAGGGACACTGCCCGCCGAAGGGCTCGCACTGGCTGCCCCGCGCTCCGGCCTCATGGCACCGGCAGGGCTGGGCCCCGTTGTTGTAGAAGAGCGAGAGCGAGATGGCAGAGTTGCGGCAGAACCTTGAGGATGTGGTGGGACTGCAGAAGAAAACATGAGAAGTCACCGCGCTGAGCACTCCAACAACCTCCTCACCAGCCCGCACTGAGCGTCAGTACAAAATCCAGCAGGATCTCCCACAGCAATTTACACTGAATTAGTGCAAGGGAGAGCCCAGTGACACCAAGATCTCCAAACACCAAAGGTTTGGTACTTAGATAAGGAGAGCAATTAACTCTTCCCCTGCCACCTGCAGCGCCCCAGGAAGGGTACAAGTGCTGCTACTTTGGCTTCCCAAGGAACATGCAGCCTGTGGACAGCAGAAAGGGTACCCCAAAGCCAAGGATCTCACTTGATGTAGAAGCTGTTGACACCACAGCTGCTGATGAAGTCATATGACTTGTCCAGGGGTTCCTCCTGCAGGTACTGAGAACTGTAGCTTTCTTCTGGCACCACAAGGATGTAATCCTGCCATGAGAAGATGGAAGAGGCAGACTCTTTAGCTAGGCCAGACTGGTAGAGTCTGAAATGAGCCCATTCAGTAGCCCAAATGCACCTTAAACTTCTCATCAAACCATCCCTCCATTAGAGTTTATCCATCAGGGTCCATCTACTCTAATAGCCCATGTGCAGAGTGGCCCAAATTCACTGCAGTCAGGAAAGGCAGAATACCCTAAAGGGGCAGCAGAGGCGTGCTTCAGCATGGAGGCAGGCAGTCACTGTCACCTTAAAGTCCTAGCTACAAAGTCGCCTGGGTTCCAGTTCTGTCTTTCAGTCTTCTAGTCCTTCTGTGCTTGAATTTAGGATACCAAGCACTACCTGCTCCCATGATGAGACACGCCTCGACAAACTGTCATATAGGTGCCATATATCACTGGGGCAGGAAGAAGGTTTATTCTGGATTACCACAGGCTATGCAAAGTAACAGCTTCCATTTCCACCTTGCTTTGGTATCAAAACCACACAGCACTGGGGAAACCATGTCATACACAAAGCCTGTCTTTGTGAATTCTGCGCTCAATTCTGCACCACTAAGTAGAGTTAAGATTGTGGCTTTACAGGATAACGCAGAAACTGAGTCATGGTGGGAAACATTCCTATGGTCACACAGTAGCAAAAATCCTCAAGGACAAACTCCAGCCCTGCTGGAGGTGGGTCCGGCAGGCATCTGGAGTTTCCTGGAGAGAGGCTTACCAGCCACAGCTGCTTGCCTTCTGGCACTCGCACAGTCACGGTCAGGTCGTTGTCCGTAACATCCAGGACAATCTGGTTCTCAGAAACTACCAGGCTCCGGCATCCATAACCATGTGGGCAGAAGGTAGCATTGGTCTCCCCTGAAAAGGCAACAAACCCTTTGGTGCCCCATTTCCCTTGCAATCCCCATCATCCCCCTCCACTCGCTCTCAGGGGAATCTCCTTTCCAGCCAAAGGGCCTCCTGGATTGCTTTTGGTGAAGAAAAGCAGCTCTACTGCTAGTCGGCTGCAGACGCCTTACATGGTGGTCCTCATCTCTACAGCAGATTTTTTCAGAGTTTTCAAACTGAAAATAGTTGAAAAGGACAGAAAATGAGAAGGACACCTGACACCCTGGAACAGAGCTGTCTCACCCTGCTGCCTTCTTTCTCCACTCATGGCACATTGTTTTTCACATCCCCACAGACCCTGTAGTTGTTACCTGGCATGACAAAGGTTTCTGAGGCCCCTTTGCCAGGGATCTCTCCTACAATCCAGCTCTTCTTACCTTGCCAAATACGTCCACCATTGATTAACACTTCCACAGGGAAGGTGGGATGGTTGGGCTGGTAATAATGCAGGATGAAAGCGTAGCGTCCCAGCGTCTGGATCCGACTGTTAAACACAACAGCAGCCTGGCCCAAAACAGGAGAACAGAGAACAAGAAACTTCATCAGATGTCTGTGCTCATACCCAGGATATTTTTTATTACTGCACAAATCTGTGCTCATATTGCACAAACATGAGTTAACAGTCACACTCTCCTCAGGCTTTTGGCAACCCAACCCCCAATACACCTTCACAGTTAACCTCCCGAATGGTGACTGTTGGGCTGCCAGCTACAGCGATCTGTAAAGCTTTCCATGGGAGCCCAGAGAACCAAGAAAGGTTGGATGGAAGTAAGACAGGAGAGTCCATGGGAATTACACGCTCAGGCACAAGTCTAAACCCTTGATTAAAACTGAGAGCTAATGACCGCAGAAGGGAAGCATCTCCATGCACCCTGGTGCCTGTGCTGGGACAACCTGTGTTCCCGATGCAGCAGGGCCTGCACGGCACTGGCAGAGCAACGCACCCAGTGCCCGTGTCGCTACCTGTGGAGGCTGTAGGAGGATGAGCTCTGCCGAGGAGTCCACCGCGGTGGGAGGCCGAGGTGCAGGCTCCATGGGGACAGCAGCTGGAGCAATGTGGACCGCCTGAGCCAGGGGGGTGTCCGGGGTGATGGGCAGAGCCTGGCCTCCCTCCAAAACGATCGACTGAGAAAGTTTCAGGAACCGAGAGGGAATGCAGGAACTGCTGCGAGGGAAGGAGGAAAGAGGATGTAAATGTCCCCCAGTAAGGAAAGATGGAAGCTGCTGAGGAGAGGGGACGCCCTGCAACACCCATCTGATTACAACGCTTGCTTGGGAGGACGCGCCTTCTGAGCGACTCTCAGGGGCTTCAGGATAACGCGCTCAGCGGGAGGAAGAGGAATCTTGCACAGGCTAATTCCCGTGCAAATATTTATTCAGAGCAGCGTCAAGCATTTGGATACAGCGACTGTCTCTTGCTGTATGCAAGTCAACAGAGGAAAGCCTATTTCACGATGGCACTTCAGCATGTACCGCAAGAGGCAATGCAATGTGGTGCTCAGGTAAAGACCAGCAAACTGGCCTCAGTCTTTCCTCCATCGCTGCCTCCTTGGCAGCCTCCTCTCCTCCTGTGCCATGGAGATTTCTTTCTCCCATGTCAGGAACCCAGAGGAATCAAACTGGAGGGAAGTCGGGCAAGCAATTTGTTTTAGAAGCAGCCACAATCATGCTAAAATCTTGAGGGATCTCAGACCCTGTTACCTGTTGGAGGAGAACGTGCCGTGGATGCTGATGCAATGCACCTTCGGCTCAACAAGCTCCATGGTGAACTGTGCAGCAGGTACGAGGTATGCTTTGTACTGCCACACAGGAAAAAGAGAGGCCTGGTTACACCACGTCCCCTGCCACAGGGAGCCTACAGCTGCTTTTGTACCCTCAGAGATCAGGTTGAGCACACTAGGCATTCCCTTACCAGACACTTCACAACCTGTTAGCTGTGGTTATGGAAAAACTTTGGGCTCGGCGGAGGACAGGAGCTGAACACCTCTGACCCTACATCACCGAACGCTACTGTGAGGGAAGCTAAGGGCACACAGGCTGTGGGGAAAGCAAGGCACATCAGCCCCTCTGGAGACTGCTGTGAGCATCCTCTTAATCCTCCACAAAGGGGACAGCTTCTGCACAGCAGGTCGCATTCCTGTTTACTGTCCCTTCCTCTGCAAGCCCTAAGGTGTTTGGGAGCTCCACTTCTTCACAGAATCCTTCTAATCTCAGCTAAGCAGCTGCGAATGCCTTCAGGTAAAATAGGATGCTGCACTGACACGCTGCTGCAAAGCTCCTCTTTCCCATTGTCTCCCAATTCCCAGTCCCATGATCTACCTCAAAACACATTGCTGAGAATGTTCTTCACCTTGGACTGCTCATGACATAGAAGTACATCTAGTAAACGTTCTAAACAGAAAGCCCTTCTCCAAGGTAGGCACTGCTCCTACCTCTCCTCCTTGCAATGTGCAAACAGAGCTGTCCTCTCAAGAAGCCTTACCAGGAAGAAGTCAGCTTGATCAGCTGTGAACTGAATGGTTGCCTCTGAGGTAAGTTCAAAAGTTGCCAGGCGGCTCTGGGAATCTACAGCCATTCCTCGACAAAGGAAACTGTAAGATAAAAACAGATCTTAGGGCTAGCCTTGAGCACAGTCATGACCCGTTTCTTGTCTTGCTGGCTGTATGTCCTGAAGGTATTTATACAAGTCCCTGTATATCTTCTGATGCCTTGTCTGGCAAGTCATAAGAGCGAAACATCCCAAGGACACCCCAGACCTTTGTTTCCTATTGCAAAGGTTGCGATCTGAAATCAGATGCTTGTGCAGCAAGGGACAGGCTGTTTGAAGTGCAGCAGTAGCTCCAAAAAACTTTTCTGTAGGCCATTCCCTACCTAAATTGGAGCCCTTCCTAATTTACCCAGCTACAAGTGGGAGCAACATATTAGCTACTGGCAAAGGCATTACAGACTACGTGGGCACACAGTTTCCAGGGATGGCCCATCACTAAAATCCATATCCAGCTAGAAGAAGTTAAGGTACACACAGCTTAGAAGTACGACACTGAAGCATTGCTTTATTCATGTGATAAAGCAGAAAAAAAGCTGAGGACTCTGTCTTTGCCATATTGTCCAAGGACTGATTCATCTACTCCTGCTGTGATTCATCTACCCCAAGCCTCTTGCTCAGAGCTGACCATACCTGTAGACACACGGGTAGAAGGTGAACGTGCCCTGCTGCATGGCTAAGTGTGGCGAGCTCACAGCAACACCCACTGTCTGCAAAGCATTGGTATTGGCGTACTCCACCACCAGCATGTATTTCCCAGGCTGAGGAACAGGCAGAGACAGCTGGACTTCCACCTGGATGAAAGAGACACGACTAAGCGGGGGTCTCCTGGCCCCCGTTCCAGAGTGAGAGCACGTAGGACGCCCATGCTGCCAACTAGCCTTCTCTGGAACAAACCTACACCCCCAAGCCTGCACCCCCCACTGCTGTTTGCACCTCTCACAGGTACAGACACCCAGCAGCACTCATTTGTAGCATTTCAAGTGGTCCTGACTGAAAAGGTTCTCCCAGCTCTAGTCCTCAAAGCAATCTGCCCTTGTCTCTGTGCAGAATAAATCAGGGTAGCAGGTGCCATACTCAAAAGCATGTGCTACATGTTTGCCTGAGGTCATCTGCTCCAGGTTTATACCTTAAGTTTTAGCTCTCTGTGTCCATATGTCTGCAGAGGGTATCTTCATTTCTGCTACTTGTGGGCTGTAGGCTCCCAGGGATATGAGCCAGAGCTGCAGGGGACTTAGGGGACTCTTGCGACTCATCACATATGTCCTTGCATGCCCTTTTAATGGGAGACGCTGCTTTTGGGTGCCTTGACGAGCAGAGCATGCAAACACATGGGTACCAGACTGATGGGGAAACAGGGATGCACACAGGTGCAAAGCCCTTCGAGCAACCTGCCCTGGTGTACGCAAAGCACAAGATAGTGGGAGCAGAGGAATCAGTGCTGCAGTGCCTGTGTGAGGGATGAAACAGAAAAGCTACTCACATCACTGCCACTGCACGTTGCCATCTGGGGATGGGAGGGAGTGAGTTGCTCCATGGGACATGCTCTGGGTAACCGGTTGTCCAGCCTGCACACTGCCTCCACTCCTGATGCAGTGGGGAAGCCATCCATCGACAAGTACTTATACAAGAGGCAGCTAAAAGCATTAGGAAAAGATTTGCAAAACACTGTTGTTACACTGAGATTGTAAAGGAGCCAAGAGCAATTCCAGTGAGAGTTGGTGTCCCTGCCCCACCATCTCGCAGAACGTGAATTGAATATATTTCGTAACCCCAGGCCAAGAGGAGCTCAGTAGGACCCCAGTAGGACCCAAATAGCACACAGACGTGGAGATCCTTACTTCTGCGTGGCTCTTTCCAGGGGTGGCTGGTAGGTACATGGCTCTGTGACCTTCAGCTGCAGTATTGGAGCCTCATAGTATGAGCTGGGTAGCAAAACCAGATAGTCCTAGCAGGAAAGAAGGGAGAGGATGTTATGTTTGGGATACGTGCTCCTGAGCAGCTGCTGAAGCCCCCCTTGGTGTATGGAGGCCAGTCCTTACCAGCAACACACCCTCGGCTTCAACAACCAGAGACCAGGTGCTGGGGTTGAGTACAAAGGGCTCTCCAAAGCTGTTCTGGGGGACGGTGACAAAGGCCGGTTCCGTGCTGGGAGCAAAGACGATCTGCTTGGTCTGCTCTGTACCTAAGGTGGGAAGGACAAGAGGCTGTGAAGGCACTGGGGAGGGGCTGGGAAACCTGGGGCTGCAAATTGGGCAGGAAAGCAGCTCTGCAGTGCAACGCGGAGTCCTGGGCTTGTGGTTTCTTGGAGCTGCTGTAGTAGATGCACCATAGTCCCACATTGACCCATAACAGACAAATCCACATTGAATCTGTCCAGTAACTTAGTGGGAGAAAAAAAAATCATGGCAATCCTTAATGCTAATCCACAGCCCTCACAGTGTGCTTTGCATCCCTGGATTGCAAAGCATTGAGTATTGCATGCCAAAGAGCATTTTGCCAGCTAGAGAAGGAAGGAATTCATCTATGAAGAATTTCTTCTGAGACAGACAAAAAGAATTGCCCAGATACATTTTTCCACAGGGATATTCCGACCCCAGCTTCCCAGGTCAGATACCTGCTTTCCAGCAAACTCTCAGACCCCGAAACTTTGCTCCTGTCTTTCCTGCTAGCCACAGATTCTCTACAGCTGAGATTCAGACATTCATTTTAACTGACAGGACAGAATGCATTTAAAGCCTGATCTTCCTGCTGTTGAACAGCTCCTTGGTTCAGCTGACATTCTCGTAACCCTTGAATTCATTATCTTTGGATGCAATAACCTAGAAACAGACTGCCTGCCTGCCTAGCAGTCTCAGAAGTGTCTTGAAGTGCATGGACGAAAGAGATTCACCAACAATCATCCCCACGCAGCTGCATGGGGAGCAGATGAGATGAAGAAGTGGGGAACTTCACACACACAGCTGCCAACTATCCTGGTGTGGTCAGGGACATCAAGGCATAACCCAGAAGAAAAGACGCTATAGCAGGGGCTTGTGCTACTCCTGGGAGTGACCACCACTTTCCATGTGTGCTATCTCTAATACATGACCAGCATTAGGTGAGGCCAAGCCCTCACTTTCTCAGAGAGGAAGCAGAGAAGGTGAGGATGCAAAGGATGAAGAGCATTTCCCTGAACAGGCAACACGGGGCAGATGTCTCAAAGAGCTGAAGTTTGACATCTTTTGGAGAGGGTACACATCTCAAATTGAAATGCCTTGTGGAGATGGGAGTGGGAGAAACCGGTCTGCAAATCACACACTCAGAAAAGGCTTCCCTTTTCACAGGCCAGATCTTCTGACTTATATTTTTCAGGCAGGGAGAGATTAAACTAGCACAGTGTGCTAGTTTCTTTCCAGGCCACTTGTCCCTCACCATTTGAAACCCAGGTAGAAGGTGGTTCCACATTTCTGGAGCCAATCTGGTGTAGCAAAGGAGTTGCCCTCCTGGGCCCATTTGCTAGTCTATTAGTCTGGCAGTTTGCCTTCAGCTCTAGAAAATCAAATGTTGCTTCTGGGCAAGTAGGAAAGCACATTACAAAGCAAATGAGCTCTGCCACTAGATAGGGCAGATTAAATCCTTCCTGACCCTTGGTGGGATATTGAGGTATGAAGGTGGCTCACACTTCTCCTGTCTTTCTGCTGCATAACATGACTGGCCACAAAAAAATAACCAGATCTTTCACTCAAAAAAAAAAAAAAAAGTGGAATAATAGTATCTTGGCATTTCAAACTTGGTATATCATCTCCAGCTGTTCACAAGTCAAAACATCTTCAATGTCAATTCAAGACAAGGGAGAGAACGTCACATGCTGATAAATTAGGTAACTTGTGTTGACTTGCTCTGTGCACATGTGGTCTGGAGGGAGAACCTCAGCGGGACAGTATGTCTGTAGAGTCATCAGAGTGGTAAAATCCATCAGATAGCTCTGCAACAGTGCGCTTGTACAGCCTCAGTTCTGGTCTCACATGATCTTGCTCATGCTGATTGCCAGGATATTCAATGCAGAGGTCTCAAGGTTTCTTCAGTCATCTCTTCTGGCTCTTATTCCTCTTCAGCAGCTTATGTTGTGATTGCAGCTAACCACCAGAGTGCAATACTGGCAAAATGTGTGCAATTACACGCCACTTCCAAACCCAGCACCCTCGTAAAACCAGCAGCCTGGTTTGGGAGAAGCACAAGGCAAGGACAGCCCTGCCATGGGTGGAGACCTGAGAAATAAAACCAGGTCCAGCTGCCAAAGTCTGGATCCAGTTCCCAGCACTTGGCCCACTCTGGTTTTGTGGAAACTCACAGTTTTGCCTGGGGCACCAAGGTGACACTCCTCTGTCCCCTGCAGAGAAAGCTGTATCCAAATGTACAGCAGCCTCATCCAACAACAGGCTAGCTGGTGCCAGTCCTCACCCTGCACAGCCCCAGGACAGCACCATGCTGCTGCTTTGTTAAATTAGGGGGCTGCAGGCTTAAACTAGCCTTTGAGTCGGAAAGGCAGGACTTATGGGATAAAGCCATATGGAAGTGTCTTCTGGAAAAGATGATGCAGGAGGTTGCCTGGGATGGGGAGGAGGTGGCGATGGTGCAGGGGAGCAGAGCGGTCTGCAATCCTTACCTCTCCTTCGTGGCTGATAAGCTGTAATTTTGCCATACACATTGGCCCCTTCTGAATTAATATACCTCAGGATGACATGGAACAGATAGAGCTCTGCCTCCTCCACGTCTACAGTGACTCTGACTTTATTCTGCAAAAAGCAAAAAAGCACATCGGGCACACGTCACTGGGGGGCCAGCTCCTGGCCGCTCGCCCGCTCCGTGGGAGAGCCTTAGCCGCCTGCCTACCTGCCTGCCTGCCTGTCTTGCTTCCCCCTCCCCAGCCATCACGGGGCGCCACACCGGCCGGTCTCCTGGGACCGGCGCACCTGGGGGCAGGAGAAGGGCCAGAGGCGCAGCGTTGCAGAGCGGGATGGGCTGAGTTAGTCTAGAAGTGAAAAATGCACTTACAGTTGCCACACACATTAAACTTTCCTTCCTCAAGGACCGAGACCCTCCCTTGCACACTGGCAGGCCCCCGGCTGACGTAGCGGAAGACGACGCGGAAGAGGTCGGGGGAGGTCACATTGAGAGTCACCACTACCTTGGGCTGGTGGGAGAGAGAAAGGGGAGAGAAGCAGAGCACACCTTCAATTACCTCCACCGCTGCCCGCCGCCAGCCCAAGCGCAGCCACTCGGCACACTGCTCCCAAAGCAACATGCCACAGTGCAAGGAGGAGACAAGCAACTGGCCCTAGCACGCAGCCCAGGGACAAGGCGGCACGGCGTTTCCACACTGCGATCCCATCCCACCCAGAAATTAGACCAAAGTTGGCTGTGGATGGGGTTAGAAAGGCTCTGACAACATCTAGAAGATGTTCTCACGCAGTGGGGTGGGTTGGCTATGCTGGGGCACATCTCACCTAAGAGGAAAAGTTTTGAGAAGTTCTTTCTCTTGTTATCAGCATAATGTTGCTTCTGGGCTTTGTGCCACAACCCACCAGCAGGTATCGGATGCTAAAGCACCTGCTCTTGTGCTTACAGGTCTCCTGCCCAGAGACCTCCAGAGAAGGCTGCAAATGGAGCCCATATCTCATTCACGGGAACTAGCAAGAGTAACGTCTGGTGCTGCGAAGGGAGAGAGGGTACCCAACCCTCTGCCTGCCCCTGTGCCAAAAGACATCGATTAAGCAGATGCTTAAGTCCTACCAATTTCAAAGATATCTAAGCACCTGCTTAAACATCCTCCTGCATATGGGACAAAGCAGGGGTTTGCCCAGGGACATTTCCAGTGAGGACTGTGTTCCTTAAAGCTCCAATTACACACCATCTGCTCAGAGCAAACTGGAAGGACCTTTCAGAGAGCAAACTACAGAGGAGACCTTCCAGCAGTAAGCCACATGCTAGTCCTTCTGTCGAGGCCTATTCCTATCTCAAATGGCAACACTGGATGCAAAGTAAAGGCCATAGTCTTGACACTCTTTCTTAAGCTTTAAGGCTGAGTTTTTCTCAAACCTAGTGCCTACAAATTGAATGGGAAATAGTTAACATATCTGGCCCCACTATTATTTCTCCTACGCAGGAAAAAAGTGAGGAAAATAGAAATACAAGCATTAGAATAAGCAACATCTCATATAAGACAAGACTACAGAAATCACATCAGAGATCCCTGTGCTACACTCTGTACCCCACACGCACACAGACACATAAGCGACACTTTTGTAGGGGCCATGCAGAAGAAGAATCCACTGGGGGGAAATAGATGAAATAACTTCACCTCTGGGGCTTAGACAACTTCAATTTACATAAACCACTTTATGACAAACCATTTATCAGCAAGAGTCTGTGCAGAGCAGTAACAAGAAGTTCAAGCTGAATACAGCAGCCAAAAAGAAGCTGCTTTATTTTTGGAAAAGGGGAGGAAGGTTAAGCAAAGAGTTGCAGGAAAGAGCAGAGTCAGATGAAAGAGCCACAAGCAAACCCAGAGACAGTGTTTATAGACATCCCTGTAAGTAATTACCAAGCTACCACCTTTGTCTAACTGGATTAGGCTGTCAGGGAATTCCCAATTTAGGATCTTTCCTCTCATCAGTCTATGCTGTCCCTAGCACTACAGGAAATCTCTGCACAAACAGGCTATATATACACTGCACTGTTTATGTTGGCCACCATGTGACTTTGGGGCTTTGAGAAGCATTTGGGGTGAAAGACGAGTGCCAAAACTACGTCAGCCCTCTGGCCATCTGTATCCTCCCTGGCAGGGAGTGAGGCTGGGACGGAGACGACAGTCATACCTGGATGGAAGACATCTGTGCATATCCTCGCCAGCTGAAGTTCTCAAACTCCAGGGGGTTGTAGCCAAAGCGCACAGCCCGGCCAGCCGGCGTGGTGCCTTCTTCCAGCTCGAATTTCAAGTGGTGAAGGTCAGGAAAATAATGGTCTCTTGTAGGTCTGGAGAAGAGAGGAAGTGCCATTAACTGCTGGGCTAGCCAGACAGAAGAGCTCTCACCTCCCCAGCTAACATCTCCTTTAGCTTTCTGACATTAGTAGTGACCCTTGTGGGCTGCACATCAGTGTGTCCTGCTTGGGGAGAGCACCCTGGACTGATCACCTCCTCATGGGTATTTGGGGACACCGGAGGCAGGAGGAAACCTCGCTGGAATCAACACTGATGAAGCCGTGGCGCAGGAGATGAGGTATCCAGCACAGAGTGGCTTCAGTAGAGGAAAGGGGACATGGAGCATCCATCAGCTGGATGCCCACCACCTGCTAGGGGACAGGCCAGTATGTGGGGATCTCCCGCCAGCACGCACAGAGTGAACCCTATGTGGGTGGCTCTTACTGGGTGCACATGGGACCACGGGTGTTCTGCCTGCAGGGACAGGCTCCGGTGCGCTCCTCACAGGCTGGCCCCACCGAGCCACCGACGTCGCACTGGCAGCCTGAGGACAGGAAGCATATGTTTACATTCCAGCCATGCTAACGAGCTCCTGATAGCGCTAATCAAAAGCGCACCCGGCCCGGAGGGGAGGCCAGGGTGCTATTTTTATTCCATTGTATCCGTTTTCATACTGGCCCCAGCCCCATTTGGATCAGCTTCTCCTCCACCTCAGCACTGAGCTATTTCCAGGTGGCCAACAGTCACCGGGAGGAGCAGAGGCCTGCGAATCCTCATGGTCCAGCTGTGAGCCCAGGCTCTCTAGCACCCAGGTTGCTTTCTCTTCACAGCCTAACCAGAGCTCCTCCTGCCTCTTTCTCTCCTAGAGTTCCTCCCACCCCTCTTCTCAAGGGCATGGAGAAGAGAAGCCTCTACAACCTTTCATTCCCCTTAGCCTGACTGATCTGTGCCCACTGGTGGCAAAAGGGTGAACTTAGGCCTCTCAGATCCTCAGTAAAACCTCTTCCTGCTCCATACCTTGATATGGTAAAAGCAAATGGTAGGACATCTCCCACAGCCCTGCTCTCCAAGGCTGCCATCCACTTATTCCAGGGACTGGCTCTTGTGGCCCCCTCCTTCATCAGACCTAACACACCATGAAGGCAGCTCACCTTGGCAGCCAAAGTAATTGGCTTTGTCCATATTGAAGTATCCGTCTTTGCATGTCGAGCAGAGCTGCCCGCAGATGTTTGGTTTGCAGAAACACTGCCCATTGCCCTAGGAGACAGCAGGCATGGGAATCGGTTAGAGACCCCACTCCTTCCCTATGGCTCGTCACAGCCAAGCTGTTTCTTGGCTGCTTGGGTCCTAGTTTGAGACACTGGAGAATTTTGAGCTTCATGCTCTGCACTGCTTCCTGTGCGTGGGTGGGCTAGAAAAGAACTAGATAAGTGCAATTACCCAACACATGCAAACAAAAATCCAGGGATGCTGGGCCAGACCCAGAAATATTTAGGTGCCTAATTTATGACAGATCTTAATCCTATGTTCTCATGCAAGCCCAGACTATGGTGCAAGCTCTGAGTGCTCAGTGTCGGGACAGGCCTCTACAGCAGCTGTCAGGAGAGACATCATCGAAACGCCCTCCATATAGCACAGGCCTGGAAATGCCTGGATGCAGATCGGAGCAAACTTACCTGCTGACACTCTGCAATTCCACTGATGGTGCCCTTGGTATCACACTTGCAGCCTAGAGATGGGAAGAAGAAAAATAAGAAAGCCAGAAGATCAACACAGCCTCTGAGAAGGGTGTTAGTAGCCTGATGGAGGACAGTACCTACCGTATCAGAGGACACCAGCTGTGACCTCTGTCTGGGATTAGAGAAACTGAGGGTAGCACTGCCAAAGGGTTCAACTTTCATTTTGGACAGTTACAGCTGCAGATACAACTACTAAAGGCATTTGACTTTTTTGCACATCTCTCCATGAAAACCCAAGTGTGCAAAGTCTGAACGGAGGGCTGAGAATGCCACAACTCACTGCATGAACCCTGCCAATTCTATCCTAAATGAAAAGCTCCAGACTGCAGCCTTTTCCCTCCCCAGGCATGGCTTACTCAGACCATTACAGCTGTGACATGTCACCTCACGTTGAAGAATGAAGGAAAGATACCACTTCCAACTGATAGTGATGGTGCCCACTGGCTTGGGTTTGGGTCTCGCCCCATTACAGCATGGTGGGGCATTCTGGGGCCACACAAATAGCATTTTCTTACTCATGCAGCCGTAGGGGTTCTCCGGAGTCAGGTTCCAGTACAGCGGTTTGCATCTGTCACAAGCTGGACCTTCAACATATGCCCGACATGCACAGGAACCCTGAGAAGGGATGGAAAGACAGGAGCAGGTGAGAGCGGCAGAGTTTGCACCAGCATGGCTGAACATGAAATCTGCTCCTCTGGAGTTGGGAAGGGCTGCTGGCGGTACTGTGCTTAAGGAAGCACTTGGCCCAAAGGGAGGATGAGGGGATCAAGCAGAGGTGAGCTGCAGAGCTTGGTAGGTGTATTCAATACTCACCGGGGCCAGTGAGGGGTCTGCAGGCACCAGCCCTGCTGGGTTACAGGAGCCCACTGGAAAACAAAAGCACAAGGGGAAGCTTAGAAAGAGATTGTTCATGCCCTGCTAGTCCTAACGGGTGGCCCTGGCCAAGCAGAAGGTGGCTACCTTCACAGTGTGGAAATCCGTAGGCCCCCGGCACGCAGGTGTCACAGCGCAGTCCCGTCACCTTGGGCCGACAGCTGCACTGCCCGGTGTCCTGGTCGCACGTGCTCTGCAGGGAGCCTTGCCTGGAGCACTGGCAAGCTGCGAAATGGAGAGCAACCGCTCCGGCGCCCGCTCCTCCTGGGAAGGCCGGAGTACGACCTACACGCAGCGGCGGGGGGCCGCAGCCGAGCAAAAGGGAGCATTCGACACCGAGAAACCTGCCTGCAGTGCAACCTCCCAGGACAACCTCTGCTCGATTCAAGACTTTCCAAAGAAAACCTCTGCTCAGCTCCCCACACCACCACCAAAAGAAACCCTGTGACTGCACGGACACAAAGACTTCTGCATTCGAGGCTTTACACCAATAAACTCTTTTGTCTGCCTGACCTTCACCACCGCCAAAGCAGCCAGAAAAATGGATTAAATATAACATATGCACTCAATTCTTTGCTTTCAGTTAAAAACACGCCATTAAAAAAAATAGACACTGCAATGTTTACCACATTTAACATATTTAAGTGTACTTCAGTGAGAGGGAGGAGCTATGGGGTTAAGGAAAAGGAGAGTGCACGACCATATCCTCAAAACGTTGACAATCACCCACGAAACGCCATTTACACCCAAACATTGAAGAGCGGTGTTCAGTTCTGCACCGTGGACATCAGGCACAGGCACCTGCCTGCAGGGATCTCCGGTGCCTGAGAGCAGGAGCAGGGAAACGGCTTTGGGCTCCCAGGACAAGGCGCCTCCTGCGAAAGCATGTGCAGATCCTGCACCCTACGGGATGAAAGGTCCCTGAGCTGCCAGGGAGCCAGCTGCTACACCTCAGCCCAGCCCACGCTCCTCAAATCCCTGCGCTGACCCCAAGGGCGCGCGTTAGGTTGACACCCCCAGCCTGGCTAACAGCAGAACACTGTTCATGAAATAGCAAGTTTTTGAAAAAAAAAAAAAAAAAAAAAAAAAAAAAAAAAAAAAAAAAAAAAGCAGGTTCTCCTCCTCTCTCTCTCTGCTACAACTCCTCTGCAGCTCTGCACTTTGGATTCTGCTTTAGGAAGTGACCACCGAACTCCGGCGAGACCCTTTCGCCCAGGCCTCCCGCCTCTTCACGGGCGTATCGCCGGCACGGGCCTTCGCGAGGCGCGTGCTGCCAGCCGGCCCGGGCGTCCGCGCTCGGCGTGATGATGCTCGATTACTCTTTTAACGAGCAGCGAGTCCTTGTGGTGAGACATGAGTACGGCTGGCTGCCAGCGTGACTGCCGATGGGGAGGGAGCTGGGGGGGGACATGTCGCCCGGGGCCAGGAGAGGGGCTGCGGAGGACACGCCAGCGCCGCCGGCACCCGCCGCGCCGCTCGCTCCCGCTGCACCTCCTGGCACGAGCCGCTCTGCTCCGGCGGCGGCACCTCCTCACCAGCCACCTAAGCACCATCCGAACGTGTGGTCTGAGACTTCTGCGGGAAAATACTACCCAGTCCAAAGCCTGCTCCCCCCAGCTGCAGACGCTCAAACCCAGGGGTAGGCAGAAAAATCCAGCGCACTGTGTCCTTCTGATAAAGCCAGGATCAGCAGCTGGTCACTATCTCCCGCGAGACCCCCCGCCGGGGCAGGTACTCACGCGTGCAGCTGGGGTACCCGTAGAAGCCCAGGGCACACTGGCTGCAGGTGTGTCCCCCAAAATTCGCGTGACATCGGCACTGCCCGGCGGGGCTGCAGTCGTTGTCCACCGAGCCCCGGGAATCGCAGGAGCAGGCTGCAAGAGAAGGCATCGCCTTAGCTCGACTGACCGCGCGGCCGGCCGCTCCGGTTCTGAGCTGCCACGCGGTCCCACAGCGATCGGCTGCTTCCAGCAGAACTAAATCCATTCATTCCTTAATCCGCTGGAGATGTAGGGAATACTTTCATCTAGAGCCATTGCCATACCAGGAAAACGCCCTGGAGATTTTTTTTTTTTTTTTAACAGCAAATTCAACGCTCTGCAGCAGTTCAGTAGGCTAATGCACTAAGCAGACAAAAAGGCAGGTGCTGGGACACCAGCTCACGGTGGGGCCAAGGAAAGGAAGTGTGACTGATTAAAACAAAAAAAGAAAAGAAGAGCTTTGTCTTCCAGGCTCTGGCATCATCCGCAACCTCACAGCAATCCTGCCAAATTTACAGTGCAAATCACATGGGATTTGGTTTTGAGAAACACCAACGTCTTTCTAAAATAAGCCTGTTTTTTGGAAGACGATGGAGCAACAGGATCTGAACATTAACCCTCATTAAAACGCCCCATGCGAATAACCAAAAATCTGAGACACGCTTGAGATACTTTCTCTTACTGGCTGACACAGGCTGACCTGGGAGCCAGGCTGTTTTTTTTCCTCTGCCTCCAGCCAGACGTCACCCACCACCGCCCCAGGGACACCTCAGACTCGGCTGCCCCGTCTGCGCGTGGGACAGCCTGCCCTTCTGCAATGCATTAACCATCTCCTTTGACAGCTTGTTTTGGGGAGACTCAAGCACCCTGTGACTTCCTTCACCACACTGACGTAAAACACAGACATCTCCAGCTGTTTATCCACAGGGCTGACAACACCGGCTTCTCCTTACCATAGCAGTGGGGGTACGAATGGTGTCCGGGGCTGCAGCGGTCACAATGAGGCCCATCAAACTCTGGCTTGCAGAAACATCTCCCAGTGGCGTCACAGCCTCCTGGCAGTGTCCCGACGGTGCTGCAGCCGCACACTGCAATGAGGAGACACCTCAGTGGTGGGCGCTGGGGGCCTCCTCCACTGGGAGCATGGAGCAACACCCACGACAAAGTGGGGCTTTTTCTAAAGTTCTCAGATGGGCATTTAGGGGCTGTTTAAGTGCTCTAAGTGTCAATCTCTGCTTCCGTTTGCTGAGTCCCCTTCGTCAATGCATGAGTCATCCACGTCTTCCATACCCTTCCACCTCTCTCTTCTCTACCCCTTCTCTGTGCTGCTCCCACCTCTGATCAGCTATGTTCACCCAAGGGCCAAGTGTTGCTCCCTTCCCCATTGCTGCCCATTGCAGATGTCCTCCAAAACACCCACAAAACCACTTTCCAACCCTTCAAAATCCTTCCAAAGGTTTCTGGCTTTGCTGGAACATTTACTCTAAGGTGGCAGAGGCAGATTGCTCCTATCACACTGACCAACAGTAAGTCACCATTGCCACGTGCTCATTTTCTGATGTCTCATGCCCAATACAGCAACTACAAGCAGGGCAGGGATCTTCTTTACAGTATTTGCCACCACCCAGCACAAAAGATCTGATCCCTTTTGGGGCCTCCCGAAGTTGGCGCTTGCATTGGCAGCTGCGCGGTGCACGCGGAGAGCACCCACGCGCACGCCGGGGTGGATACGCACGCTGGCACAGTGGGTAGTTGAAGTAGCCGGGAGCACACTCGTTGCACGCGTGCCCTTCAAAGCCAGTCCGGCACACACACTGCCCGCTCTCGCTGTCACAGGTGCCGTCATACTGACCGGGGCCGGAGCACTGGCAGGCTGCAAAGCAACAAAGGTCATCGAAAACCGCCCTCCGGGCTCGCCGCTGATGGCGTTTCACCCAGGGCAAGGCTTTCTCCCCGGTACGCAGAGGGCACTGGCTTTTCAAAGGCTGGGGGGGGGGAAGGCAAAAGTAACCAAATTGTCCACTCCTCCGGGGTGGAAATGCAGGCACGGGAGCAGCCGTCAGGAATCGAGCGGCCAGCCAGCACGTCCAGCCCGGAGCTCACATCCGTAGGGAATTCCTCCAGAAACCCCCAAGGCTGAGGGGGTCAGGGCTGGGTGGGACATACCAACAGAAGTCATGGGAATTTGTCACTTGGAAGTGGGGCTGGAGAATTCCTGCTGTGCGGGCCGAGCGGGGTGGGGGGGTGGGGGGACGCGCGCTCCCCGCAGGGAGCCCAGAGGCCGAGGCACTCACGCTGGCAGCTGGGACCGTAGTGGCCCGGTGCACACTGGTCGCAGTGCGCTCCCTGGAAGTTGGGCTTGCACACGCACACGCCCACCCGAGGGTCCTTGCGACAGGCGTTGCCTTCTGTGCCGCCAGCGTAGCAGTCGCAGTCTGCAAGGACAACAACGCATGCCGCTTTCAGGACATCTCTACTGCGAGGCAGCAGGGCGCAAGGACGCCTGGAAATCCCAGCCCTGCTCCACCAGTACATTCCCACCAGGACAGGGAAGGGGTTGCAATGAGGTGACGGCTCCTGGGCTGGCCTTCAGGTACGGCTGTTTTACTGAGCACTGCTCAAGCCACCAGCACACCTGGTTCACGGGATCGCAGAGCAGTACAGAGACCTCAGCAGCAGGCAGATGTGCAAGGCGCTGGATGGCAAGAGGGGAATGTGCAGGGCAGATGGATGCTCAATGCACAAGTGCAGGCAGGGCAGACCCACTGCAACACTGCCAGGAGCTCTGCAGCAATGACCAAAGCCTTCAGTGAACCAGGATGGGCTTGAGGCTCTCTGGTCACTCCAACCTTGATTGCATTTGGGAATTTCCTGTTGGCAGTGTGGGCTGGGGCTCCAGGCCAGCAATGCTGGGACCCTTGGCTAGCCCCACATATGCTTCCTGTCCCGAGCACATAGCATTGGCCTGGGGCGCAGGGTAGAGGGATGGAAGTGCAGAAACTGAGAACCGAGGAAGGAAGAGGTGAGGAAACGAGAACGGAAGTGAAAAATTCCAGTTCAGGAAGGAAAAACCCGACTGGAAGATACAGAGTTCAAAATACGAGGAGGAAGGAAAAGGTTATCTGGAGGGCACTAGGAAGCAGGAGAAAAGGGAGAAACTTGGTGGGAAAAGAGATAAAAGAAGACAGAGGAAGAGATGGCCTGAGAGGGGTGAGGATGTGAGATGAGGGAAGCAGAAGGGAGCAAGGATATGGGCAAAGGAGAGAATTCAAAGCAACAGAGAAAGCACGAGTGACTGGACCTGACATGTGCACGCACTTCCCAGATGCTCACAGCAAGGCTGCCGAAGCACGCACACCACTGTGCCCCAGGGAAGGTGGGTGGCGGAGGAGGGCAGGGCACAGCCCAGCTGTGCTTTCCATGGCTGGGAAAATGAAGAGCATGCAGATGTGGTGGAAGGACAAGTTCGTATCTAAGCTCAAAGGCTGGGATTTGGGAGAGCCTACTTCAGTTCTGAGCTCGCCACAGCCTTCAGGCGATCTTGGGGGTTTCCTTGCAGAAAGGCCAGAAGAGACCCCCTCACACGGCACAGACGACAGAATCAAGCACATAATCATGCAGTTGCTCTGTGCTAGAGCTTCCTCATCGATAAGAAGGGAATCATAAAACTTCTTTCTTTCTACCCTTCAGCTGCGTCCTCTCTCAGAGCCACAAGTTTTGCGTATCAGGGCTGTCACAGTGAATGTGCCCAGTAAGCCGAGGACCTGATCTTGCCTTGGGTGGTGAGATTTGATAACACTAGCAGTACGATTGCCAAAGCAGCAGGTAAAATTGCGTTACTTACTGATTATCTGTCCTGCAGGGAGCACTTGTTCTCCAGTATCGTTGTGAGCAAAAGCTGGAATAGCTATGTGGAAAAAGAGATATTGCACGAAGTCATGACATACACGCTCAAAGAAATCCTGTTTGGAGTATCAGTGGGTTGATGGTCCCAGAACTGAACGGGCTGAACAAAAGCATGTACCATGAGAACAAAGTGCAGACATCCCACTAAACAAAAGTTAATTACAGCTGTTTTTTAATCTTCCCTTAGGGTCTGGAGAGATGTCTTTCTCTCTCCTACAGAGAAAGTGAGGGATGAGCCTTCAGCCAAGTGGAAAACTCCCCACTGACTCTAGAGAACCATGTTTATCCCAGTTCTGCACTGCTCCAGGCTCCATCGAAGCCAAATGGGGGCTTGAACATGCCTGTGGGTACCCTTGCTGAGGGCAAGGGAATTCAGCAGTGCAGGAAGATGCCTGGGGAGCAGATCTAACGGGAGCTGTAACGTTAGTCCTCACACTTGCTGGATCTGGAGGGTTTCAGAGCTCGCTGCCCACGTGCCAGCTGCCCCCGAGCCGAGCTGCCCCGGCACTTACGGTAGCAGTGTGGGAAGTCGAGATACCCCTCGGCACAGGCGTCACAGTGCTCCCCGGTGTAATTCGGCTTGCAGTAACAGCGTCCAGTGAGGTCCTCACAGGTGCCATCTGTGAAGTCTGACTCACAGTTGCAGCCTGCGGAGAGCAAGAAGGCCAGAAAGGTCATCCCCGACAGTGACCCTCACCAGCTACAAGCACAGGAAGGACATCACTGCAATCATCAGCCAAAGAGCAAAGCGCCTCTAGGAGCGATCCCACTCCACTGCAAAAAGGTATGATTGCCCCTTTGAAAGGGTCTGGCTATGGGAAACTGCTGCCGCTGTCCTTATCATGCTGTGGGGGCCTAAGAAAAGCAGCACAATCCCAACTCACTTCTCCAGAAATTACCCTGGAGAGAAGGCAGTGGTGCACTGCTGCTGGAAGGCAGTGCAGAAGAGCCAAAATACCACAACCAGCAGAACGACCCAGGTTTCCCAGGCAGATGGCTATAACCAACTGTCTGCCTGGAAATCCCTGTCTGCTGCATGGAGAGCTACAGACTGCTACTGCCAGCTGAAAGGATGCAGAGATGGTAGCTAAGCTTGGACTTCTCTGCAGGCATGATAGGGTTGACAACATATTTTTAGCTCATTCCAGTTTTGGAATATGCAGTCACTTCTGATTTCATGGCTACTGTGGACACACACGCTGTCTGTGTGCATGGGTGGCTGCATGCACACACACATTTCCATGGGCAGCGTCAGCTGCAGAAGGAACCATACAGCTGGGTTCTCACGTGGCCACGTCTGTCATGGTGCTGCTGGCCCATGACACTAGAAAAATCTCTCAATCTCATGCTCCAGACCCCAGTGTCACAAAATCCAGCACAGCATCTGTGACCTGCAGGGCAAATCACACTCACGATAGCAAATGTACGGAGAGTCAATCGGGTGATCAGGGGACCGGTAGTATCCCGGGATGCACCTCTCGCAGTTAATACCCGTGGTGTGATGCTGTAAGACAGAGAGTTAGAAGAGCATGAGTTCCTCTGCAAAACAGGAGAGGATTCAAGTTCATCTGCCAGATTTGCTGGCAGCTTCAGGATCAAGAGGGAGCAACTCAGGAACATCAGTACATGGAGGACTCAAATCTGCTCAAAATTCCACATATGCCAATTTGAAAACAAAGTCTTTCCTGCAAACTGTGTATCCTTCCAAAAGCCCAATCCACGTTTCAGGTTCACGTCTGACCTCGAGCTCATTCTGCTTGTTTCAGATGGTAAAACGTTCTGACTGCTTTGCACTAGGAGGACAGAAATGATCCGTTTTCTCACAGCAAGATGGTAGAACTGAATGAGTCATGCCAGATTCTTGCCACATCATGAACCTGTCACTTGGCAGTAGACGAGCTACTAGACTATTCTACAGGCACTTCCGTTGGGAACCTCAAAGGCTGAGCAGATCAGCAGTTCAGTGGTCAGGCAGTGATCCAGAGAGACGGCAGGATCTGAGCATTGCAAACTAGACAGGGACTTTCCAACGTGTTCATCATCAGCCTTGCTCTGTTCCCTCCAGAGGTCAAAGACCAAACTCCCCTGGATCCTGGGAGAAGCAGATGCAAACCAATGCTTGGTGCCTTAGAATAGCATTAAAAGGCAACATTATTCTAGTAGAGGGATGGCTAGGGACTCAACTCCTTTCTCATTACTGGTACACACGCCTTTAATGTGTTGCCCAGAGCCCAAATTCCCAGGATACCTAATTAAGATAACAGAGTGTGTGTGGGGGGAGAGGGAGTTAGCCAGCAAGGCAGCACTCCAGGTTGAGAGTGGAAGAAAACACAAGAATCTGCAACAGGTTTTTCTATCATACACCTTCTGGCCTACCTGGCAGTCGATGCAAACACCTCCACCTTCAAACTTGTCTTCGTGACTTCTGCTGGCTTTGTGGCGATCCACCTCTGGGTCATAGTAGCAGTCGTAGGCATGGCTATTGCAATTGCAAGCTGAAAACAGAGACACTTAGTTAAGCCAGTGCTCCATGAAGGACCTTCTGCCATCAGTCTGATCTCAAAATCAGACCAATCTTCATGGGTTTGATATTGCATGGGTGACATTTCCATGAGAAACAAAGCTCAAATGCATCTGGAGGACTGAAAGCTCTTTCAGAGCTTCCAGAGGTCTTCAAAAGTATAGAAAACAGGCTCTTTCACAAGGTCTCATCTGCAAACCAAAAAAATACAGCAGGCACAAATCCAGAAGTAAAATACGTAGAGACGTGAAGAGACAAGGAAAAAAAATTACTCAATTTGGGGGCCTCAAGTGGTTTGGCATAAAGGGCAACATTCACGACTGTATCTGCTTTTACCCCATCAGGAATGGAGGTGAGCTGGAAAGTTCAGCACAGGGTGAGGGTGTTCTTTATAAACCCACAGGAATAAGACCCAACTGTCCTTTGTGGCTCTGCATTTGTAACAGATCAAGTGATGTAACCACGTTCCATGCTTTGCATTCCCAGTGCAACACAAATGCCAGTGTCGGCATCTAGCAAAGGGATCTGCTAGACAAATAAACATGTCCTGTATGTAAACAGATCCAAATGCAACTCATCTCGGAGACAGAATTGAGCAACTAGAATTGCCTGCACGAATCCTACGATCAGATCCGTGCTTTGTTCCTGCCTGCAAAACAGCTGGAAAAGAAGGAAAATGCAACTCCAGCCACCGACAACTTACGCTGGCATTCGTTTGCGCTGTCGGCGGTGGCTGGCTTCCATGGGAACTGGTTGAAGCCGGGGCAGCAGCGATCGCAGGAGCCGCCGCAGGTGTTGTGTTGGCAGTCGCACTGAAGCCTGGAGGGGAGAAGGCAGATTTTGACTTTGGAGTTTGCTGTTTTTCTATGAGCTCAACACCAAGTTTTCCTCTTCTGGTGCCATTCCCTCCCTTTTTACTTCTCCTCCTCTACTGCCTCCTTCTTTCTTTGCAAGGAGAGAAGGAATAGACGAAAATTACTCCAAGAATGCCCTTGTCCAACCAGCTTCACAGACAAGAAGTGAGAAATGGCCGGAGGGGGCAGCAGCAGAAACTTGAAAAGGAACAAATTACTTGACAGGGAGCTGCTGGATGCAGGTGACAAGGAGATGGTCCAGGTGCTGGGCAGGGGCAGCACGGAAGGGATAAATGATAGCCCAGAGCCAGAGAGGGATGGGGCTGCACGGGTCACATCCGACCCGCCAGGTGCTCCTATGCTTCCTGGAGGCCCTGAAGCATGAACTTAGGCAGCATTTTAAGCTTTTAGCAGACACTTGCCCCAGCCTCTCTGTGAAACGCACCCCCTGCTTTTCTCAGCTTGTGTAAGCAGAGCTATGCTGAGTAAACGAGCAGCTCTGGAGACGCCCGGCAAGCAGTCTCGACAGCCGACCAAAGGCTCTCCTCTCTGCTCGACCACAACGTTAATTCATTAACGTTGGTGACATCACCTCCAAAAATTCCACTGAGCAGAAGGCGATTCCCCGTCCAACACAAACGCTTTCTGTTGTATTAGACTTATGGATAATACAGCGTGTTCCAGCTTTTATCTGTGCAATTACTCATTCCCCTGAGGGCAGGCCTGCCACTCCCAGCTCTCCCGATGCTTTTCCATTGAAAAGCAGCATTTAAAAATAACTGTAGTTTCTTAAAACATCAGAAACAAATGAAGCAGTCACGCCCGGTGAGAAGCAACGATGTGGGCATATTCCTCCACGCTGCAATGAGTGCCACTGTTGTGTGCTTCCACCTATGCGTATTTTCAAGACGTGGGACCCGCAAGCCCGTACATTGTGAACAGCCAGACAGAGGCAGCAGCATGAAACAAATCAACTCATTTTCATGAAGTATGGAATGACCTGAAAGTCTGGGGGAACCTGATCTGATCGCACACACAGCACTGCTGAGGACGTTGCTTCAGAAGGCAGGGTGAGCCTCAGGAGGTCCGCGCTGTGCTCACCACCTTGTCCAACCCTCCTGGCATCCCCTCCTTGCAAGCTCCACCAAACACTTGGCTGCAGCTGCCTTTCTGCACCCTCCTCATGCCCCTGTCCTTACCACGTCCCCAGGCCAGGCTGTGGCCAGGAGCAGCCAGGCACAAAGCCGAGCCCTGGAGGGGTTTGTTCATAGCCCCAATTACAGAAACGCATCCTGAAACATGCACGTTCACTGGAAACATTGTTCTCCTGATATGTTGGAGACCCAAGAGGGAGACCTGAGGAACAGGCTAACATCTGGCCACAGTTCTACAATGAAGGTAGCCACAAACCCCTTAACTGGCTGATCACTGCCCAACACTTCCAAAGAAGCAACATTTTCTTACGTTTTTTCCTGGCAGCAGTCAGAGATGAAGACTAAACTGTGTACAAATACATGCTGAACAAGATATCATCGAGTCCGGGAAAGCATAAACCTGCTGAGCAGTGTTAGTCTCACTAACTCAAGGATATGGCTCCAACTGCACACAACCGCACTCTCTAACAGTCGAGATGTTTAAAAGGCATTGGTTTGGTTCCCAGAATGCAAGGAGATGGCACTCAGTGAGTAAAAATGTACTTTTCAAATAGAGAAGAAGTTATTTATTTAGTCTCTGCTGTTCCAAGTCAGCAAAGACCTTTCAGAGAGCTCATCTGTCACAGCAGCTTTACTGCACCTTGTGCCGAGTCTATCCTGCTAATGAGTTATGGACAAATGTACGTAAGCTACAATATTTACATGTTTCATTGACTGAATATATACAAGGAAGAAGAGGGAGCGGCTGTGTTCACATAACGCACGTATTTCCTGGTCATCCTGCCTTAAAAATAAAACCTCAGCCTTCCCCCTGGAACTGATGCTCAATGACAGAGAGGAAACAGTTTCCAGCGAGCAGCTCTGTTGGAGCTCACCATGTGGCACACAAGACCCCTGGCATCCAGATTTGTCCAGGACAGAAGGGTAGCACAGTTGGGAAGACAAGACCCTTGTTCTAATTGCTCCTGATGGTACTGAGGGAAAGCCACTTGCAAAATGGACTTGCTGGGTTCCTCGCTGAGGCTCATCTTGCTGCTCATGTGGTTTGCCAGGAGAAAGGTTTGTGTCTCATCCTGCTGGTGTTCATCTTTAACCAGAAGGCCTTTCCTTTCAGCCCAGTCCACCCTGGTGCTAACAGAGCCAGCTATGAAAAATGCAAATGGCCCTTAGGGAGGCTGTATCTGCCAAAGGCCCTTGTGCTCAAGCACCAACACTGGGACAAGACTTGCTGCCAACTTAGCATGGCTGAAAGTACAGCTGCAGTATCTTGGCACTTCAGAGAAGCTTTCCAAAGTTGAAAAAACATTTTCATTTATGGCCAGGAAGTCAGCTCATGAAACATGCTCCATCAAGTCCTAAGGTCTTTGCCAAGATTTCCAGCTTGTCTCACCTCTACCAGAGTGTTCTTCCTGCCTCTCTGGGCAACAGGTACAAAAAACACAGGCATGTGCAGAACAGAGAAGTTAAAATGGGAGGCAGGGACCTCCTAGATATATGCCAAGTCATCATCAGGACTTCTAATAGGGCCAGAAAAAACAGACTCCATGCCTCCCTCTGTTTGCGTCTCCTTGCCTTGTTGCTGTCAAACTCCAATGTTGAAGAGGCAGGACGTGCTGCCGGACATGCTGCACCTCCCTCTCCAATGGGCTGCACAGATTTATCGAAGAACAGCGGGGTCCTGACAGCTGCGGCCGATGACATGGCCAGCCTGCGTGTCCACGGCCTCGGCTGCCTCTGCAGATGGCTCTCGCCATGCAAAGTGATGCCAGGTATTGCCACACTAGCTCCACGCTAGGGAGACACTGTGTCAAGACAACGGGGTGGGAGTGCCTCTCCATTAGTGCCCGCCCGCCTCAGCAAGAAGGCTGCAAACAGCTGCTGCAGGACCCTTGGAGAAAAAGCGGCATTTCCACTGATTATTCATTTTCTCAATTTAAATGAAAGCATAATTTCACTTCCTCCCTCCAGTCACACCACCTCCTGGAGAGTATGGCTAGAGGAAATGTAAGAAATAAGGGCTTAAATCCCATCTCCTCACTACTAACATCTTTTTGGAAACAAGATCTGTTATAGTTATTACTAAACAAGCCTCCAGCTAGCTAGTCCCCTGCTATCACGCTCCTGCTGTCATTTTGCACTTCTGGGCTTACTAACAGGTCACGGTAATGTCATGAGACGTTCTCTTTGCCCAGCTTCCTTGTCTGGATGCATCCCAAAGGGCCTTGCAGATGTTATGTGCTCACTGCCCAAAGCACCCAAGTAGGAAATGTTTTCTTCTCTAGGCAAGTGCAATCTGCTCTGCGTGAAATGCAGCAGCTGCTACATGCACTCCTACACCACAGTGCAGTTTGGGACCAACAGCAAAGACACCAAATGCATCCAAATGAAAGTGGAGGAGGGAAATTCAGCAAGGCAGAGACAGTCATCAGCAGAATTGGCACTGAAAATGGGTCCCAGCTCATCTATCTTCCCTCAACTTTCCCTCCCTTCCTACAGCACTCTGAGCCATAAATATACCCAAGAAATGCCAGAGCATTTCTGTGTTAAAAAATCATTTTGCACCATTAAGACCTTCTGTTCTGCTACACTAGTTTACTGTGCATCCAGCAACACCAACGTCTAAAACAAAACTAAGGAACAATACATTCAAATATTTATGAACTTTCCTTTGCCAGGGAGTTAAGCACACTGACGCAGACTTGCTTTTCAATACGTCTTTGTTTTAACACTTAGCAGCTTTTAATCTTGGCTAGGACTCACTGGAATTTTATTTTACAAGATCCAAAAGCTCTACGTGATCCTTATGAGAAAGAAATATAAGCTTCCTTGGTCCCGCTGAATCTACTCATCCCAATTATAAAGGCAACATTCAGGCCGCACACAGATGGCTAAGAAGCAACACTTTCATGGGTTGAAGCAGCTCTTTGGCATTTCAAGTAGCTAAGGCTGACGGAAGGGGTCCCATCAGCCAAAACATAACTGCTTTGCACGCTCTTGTTCTTTTGCAAAGAGTATTTGTTTAGTTACATACACCAGCAAGTCCACAGTTCTTGTGAGCAGAACTGGACAGCACAATCTTAGTTTTTTAGGGAAACCATCTATTTATGAGAGTATTGTCCCAACTCTTAGGAAGCCGTGTGTTGAGCAAAGGACTTTCCAGAGAAGCTGAGAAAGCTCCGCGTTCAACAACGGCACTGGCTTTGCACACCCACCCTCCCATTTCAGCACACTAACCCCACTGGGATGGCAGAGCTGTAGACAGGATGGAAAACCTGACCAGGCAACTGATCTGCCTGCAAAATAATCCAATAAAAATGTTGCGTTTTTGCTATTTTGGCTGGACCAGTTGCTGGCTTTTCCAGGCAGACTCAGGAACAACAGTGCTGGCACAATGAAGAGTGCAGGACAGGACACAACTCACACTGGCATTTTCTATTCCTAGCACAACAATTCAAATGACTTTACACATATCTGGGACTCTTGAAAAACCTACCTGTATGGGTCATTAGGGTCTTTGGCATCACAGACGTCCGCGTGGCCATGGCAGACACAGCGCCCTCCAATGCTAATATCTTTGATGCTGTAGTAATACTGGAGAACACAAGAAGAGTTGGCTGTGAATATTACAAATAAACTTTGCAGGTGCTTCCACCTGCACACACAGACCACAAAAAACTGCCTTACTCAGGATTCAATAGGGCTTTATTTGCTAAAATGACAGTTCCCATAACTGGCAAGCTCAGCCTCACTATAGCCAACGGCTGGCTGTAATCTCTGCCTACAGTAACACCTGTCACCAGTAAGAGAGGACCTTAGCTTCAAGCTAGGACTCCCAACACAGCCAAAAAGCCAGTTGCAACATAAGCAGGTGTTTCTCAGCTTCATGTTGCTGGCCTCAAGCATGGCTCTTTCCCAAGTGCTCAAGGCGAGAGTTTCCATCAGTGGCATCTGCTGCAGATGCCTTCACCTTGGCCAGAGGAAGAGCACAGAGAGAGGAGAAACCCAAAAGCGGAAGCCAGGGATGTCTTCCCCCAACAGATGGCACACATAGCCCGCAAACACTTCCACCCTCATAATGAGAGGTCAAAAGGTATCAAGGACTGCCTTACCCTCCTGGTCACGGTAGGGTCCCTTAAAGCTTTTCCCATCAGATGCCCCAGCAGAGTGTTTGTCTGCAGGAAGCGCAGCCTGATATTGGTGGCTTTAGTGAAATTCCGCAGGAGAGGAGAATAGGAGAAGTTCATGGCTCCCGGGCGCCCATTTACCAGTGAGACAACAATCTGTGAGTGTAAAAAGGGAAAACACAAATCAGTGTGATCTTTTGAGATGAGAGGAAATTAATCTCTCCCTCAGCCAAACCCAAACCTGACCCCACTTCAAGAAGACTGGATCAGTTCCCTGCCAATCTCGTTCTCTAGAACTGTGTAGCTTAACTGATATCCGAAAGAGGGAACCAATTACTAAGAGCATCAACAGTCACTGAGGAAACAAAACCAGAATACTGTTATCTTCTTACACCCCTAAATGACTGCCAAAGAAATCAGCTCCAAAGACCTATTCCCTAAGCATGTTTTTGGCATTAAACATAGTTTGACTCTCTCCCTCATGTCAAGCCACTGTTCATGGCTGTTGAATCTCCTTGGAAACTGAGTCCCTTGGACACTGTCCTTAGCATTACCTGATTTGCAATTTTTTGTCATCATGCCCTTTCAGTTTTCTCCTCCTCCTCCTTTCTGTCATCCTCAAAAGCCTCCTGTTCTACCTGTGCTTTGTACAGAGAAACGGGGTACTGGCCCTTTCACAGTTTGCTGTGACTCCGTGAGTTCAGGCTCAGCCGGGACAGGAGCAGAGATGGCAGTCACACGTCAAAGGCTGGAAGCATTCCCATGACTCACGCTCAGAGTATAATTGGCAACCGGATGCCGTCATGTTCCTCCTGGCTGCCACAACCCAAGGCCATTTATCATTGTAAATGTAGGCACAAGAGGAAACAGGTAATGTTTCCACGCTGCTTCCATGAATGGACATGAATGTCCACCTCTGCATGCTGCCTGGGCTTGTATGCTGGAGGGACAAAGGACTTTCTTTCTCCAGAAAGGAAGCAGCAATCAATGTTGGTCCATCAGGAATCTTTAGCTTGAGGAGCAGCAACTGGCAGAAGAGTGTCCACAATCAAACCCACCCAGTCCCCACTCAGGGAAAGAGGAAGATCCTCTCAGCCCTCAAAGGCCTTCTCTGCTTTTGGAGCAAAAATCAAAACTTACCAAGCACAGGCAGAAGCCTTTCCCATCTCAGAATAGCTAGAGTCTCCTCAGAGACTCTTCTACCTATTTCAATGTCCAGCTGTCTCACTATTTTTTTCCCAGACACAGAAATACTGGAAACGCCAGGTAACTGCTCACCTCCCCATTTTCTAAAGGCACGATCCGGGAATATTCAGTAGTGCAGATGGCGTGGTCATCCTTAGTGATACGATCCACTGTGTGCAGGCCAAACTTCTCTATGCAGTCCCTCTTGGAAGCTGTTCATCAACCAGAGAGCAGAGCAGTAAGAGGAAAGGAACAATTTGGAGAAAGTATTTCCCTGTACTTGCCAGTAGGAGAGAAGGTTATACGCCCTATGTTAAGCACGTACTAGATATAGATTGCCTTGCATCACTAATTCTTTCACTGCTAAAATATATGTTCTCCTCTCCAAGCCTGCTGAGAAGGTAGGGAGTCACTATGAGAACAACAGGCATGGTCAAAAACCCTCAGAAAAGGCCCCATTGCAGTTAACAAATTCAGCAGTCGGAGGTGAGAATGGACACTGTGTGACCACCTGCGGAGCACCAGCAAGAGAAACCTGCCCTGTAATTTCAGCTTTAAGCTCATAGCTTAACTAGCTTGAGCTCTATGTCTAGCCTGGATTTGACCGGCTTGATTTGCTGGGCACTAGGTTTGCTATGCTACTTCTGCTAAACTGCAGGGTTGTTTGGTTGTTCACTACTCCCTACGTAGGACCTTGCACAATCACAACGGTGTCGCTTCTTAACCTCTTGTGCATCTCCCAAAAAGTGAACTAAGCACTCCTAACCAGCAAGAGCAGCCTCCTAACCAGAGTGACTGTGGTGCATTTCCCGTAGGACAGAGCAGGACTGCAGGCATGGCGTGGGAGCCTGCAGTGCCAGGGACAGGCAGAGCAGCTGGCCACAGGATATTTCCTTCCCCACCAGCCAATTGTTGAATTCTGCAATTGCTCTTAAACCAACGCTAAAAACCAGAAATGCCGAAGTCACCCACAAGCACCCCTTGGGGACAGCAATCCAAGGCTCCTGCCAATAAGTGGCAATGCAAAGCTGGCTAAAGCCCGGGGCCAAGCACTGCTGGTCACTCATGCTGCTGGCCATAGCACTGGTTTTTGGGACCAGACCCAACCACCTTGCTGGGTTCACAGGAGCTGGGCCGCAACGGTTGAATGCTGAGTGTCTTCTTGCAGCTGTAGGAGCATCCTGGCTCCCCTCGCTCAGCTGGAGAGGTGCTGACTCAGACAGGCGAACAGCCCTGCGAGCCCTCGTCCCCAGGACGTCCGATACCCCAGAGCCAGTAGAGCTGACAGGCACGGTGTGATGCCTGCAACAAGGAGGGCTTCTCCCCAGTGCCCCGGCTCCTTCAGAAATCATCCCGGAGCTGGGTGCTCCAGCAGGGATGCAGCCAGTGTGGATACTTAGCATTAGAGGGGGTTGCGACAGCATAAGTAAAAATAAACCACAGGAAACATGCTGAAACAGTTAAGGACCTGATTCTGCAAGGTGTACACCCATACCTACCAATGCAAAACCCTACACAAAACACTCACTGGGGCTGCTCCCCTGGGGAAAAGCCTGAGACAACTTCTGCTGCCTCCCTCTGAAGCTGCTGACGGTGAGAGCAAACAGGCACAGGACCTGGGAGAGCCCAGCCAAGAGCCAGCACAGCAGCTGCAAAGCCTGGAAGAAGGCAGAGCTGCTCAGACCTCGTGCTCTCAAAGAGCACCCAGGCTAAGCACTGCATTCGGGCATCTCCAGTTGCTGGGTGCATGGACAGAAGATATTGGAGTCAATCAAGAAAAAGGTGAGAGGGATTTCCCCTCTCACGAACACCCAGGCACTATTTCCCACTCCAGTCACTTCCATTTTGGAGGTTAGGAGACAACATCTGGAAACAAAAATCACAGTTGAGGTTGGAAGGCTGGAAATCACCCAGACCCTGCTCTAGCAGGGTCACCTAGAGCATGTTGCACAGGACCCTACCCAGATGCCTTTTGAGTATCTCCCTGGAGATGACTCTGAAGGCCCACGTGGGATGCGCACCTTGCACTTCAGTCCCTTTCTGCTCTGATTCTTCTTTCCTCGTGCTGCTCTCACTGCTCCTTTTGCTCACGCTATGCCTGTGCCAGGAGCCCTCAGCAACCCCTGCCAAAGCGCAAGTCGCTGCAGGTGCTTCCACAGGGCTCTCCCTGTGGAAGAGCAAAAGGCAGCCCAAACCACCAGCTGCCCCTGCCAGGACTGCTCAGCTCCTCTTGGGAGCTAGTGGAGAAGCCTTAGCCCAGCTCACGGGCATAATCCTCCAAACTCTGTTACGGTGCCCTCGCTGTGAGCATGGCCCTCGCACGCACGTGCCGCACTGAGGAGCTAAGCCAGGCGGGAGGACCAGGGAAGGGGGGAAGCACCAAGAGCTGCGTCCACCTTCCCTGCCTTCCTGTCCGTGTGAGTCGCAGGACACGTGCCCGCGCACGCTCGGCCCCCTTCCACAAAACCCTGGCAGGAGCTCTGCTGCGGCCGTGGCACTGGGAGATGGTGTGGGAATATTTAACATCAGGCCTCTGGGCTTCACCTAAGCAGCTGCTTTTTAGAGGCAGTTTATTCTGAAGCCCCAGGTGAGGAACCTGCCGCTATCAGCTGGAGAAGATTGCTTTAAAGAGCGCTGCCATGGCTGAACACGGACAACCGCCCCGAAGAGCCAGTCCCGGAGAAGGGACGCTACGGAAGAGCAGTTACTTAGCTAGGAAAACCAAAAAGCGCCTCCAACGTGAGGCTAGGCTCTCCGGGCAGTTGGGAGATGGGAACGGCAGGCTGCAGAAGGCCACCGCCGGCCCACGAGCCGGAGAGGCCCCGTCGGCCGCGGTGGCAGATGTTCTCCACGACAGTCCTTCCTCCTCCAGGAGCTCAGCAGGCATTTTGATGGCAAGGCCACGGGGACAGGGGGTGCTCTGGGGAACCGACCTCCCGACCCGGCAGCACTGCCACCACGAGCAGGAACGAGCAAGGTGCCCGGGAGCTCCCCGGGCTCAGCCCCAGCAGCCCCAGACCAGGCAACACGGCGGCTGCAGCGGGCCGCGGGAGAGGCCGCGGAGCTGGAAGGGGAATCCCTGTTAGGGAAGAAAGACAGACGCAAAGCGAGTGATTTGACAGCGGTAACTCCCCCCTAGCCTGCAGCAGAGGGGAATACCTCAGTGCTGAGCAGGAGCTGCCACGCAAAGGCAGCACAGCGGGGAAACGGCGCGCGCTTCCTGCCTGCGTGCGGAAAGGCCAGCGAAGAGGAAACACGGGCTGAGAGGTGAGCCAGAAAAACGAGCCCTTAGCGGCACCCTGGGGCAAGGTCTCTGAGGCTCGGCGCTCCTTCCCCGCCAGAAATCAAGCTCTAGCTGTATGTCTTAACTCACATCACCTCCCCAGGAAAGGGCTGAGAAGCAGGGAGTGATGGGCAGAGGGAAAACAACTGGAAACCTCATGGTCTCGATCTAAACTAGCAACATCTGCCACAGGCACGGGGGCCAGTTATAGCACCCGCAGAGATCTGGGTGGGCACCAACAGCAAAACTTTAAAAAATACCTTTAGCCCCAGAGAGCAGTGAAGTTCTCCTGCCCTAAAACATCTTTGAGGAGCATCACAGCTCCATTGAGGCAAGTCCCCGCCACTGATCTAACCTGCAGCTCTGGGAACCTTGCTGGGCTTCCAGAAGAGGAATGTTGCAGCAATGATATGGAAACAACTCCAAACCCAGTGCGTGCATAAAGAAAAAGCTGGCAATACAGAACAGCACAGCTTCACCACTTGGCATCGAGCTGCTGCTGTGTGGTAATGCTGCCGTACTTACAGGCAAAGTACTGCCAGGGCTCGTAGGTAAGGCCGAAGTCAGTAGACCGCTCCAGCACCCAGAGGTCAGGACGGGGAGAATTGGCAAATTTGATCAGGACATAGGCCACATGGAAGAGCTGAAAGGGAAAAACATGGAGTTAGTTGGCTGTGTGAGGCTTCATGAAAACCCAGGAGAACTTAGTGACTCAAAGCAACTAAAGGAGCCAGGGCTCTGCAGAGCCCACCGCTCGCAAGTCCTGGACTGCTGAGATACACCACCCTAGGAGGAACATCCCATTGCACCTTGCTTGCAACACCACAAAATCCATTTCTTTGGCTCTCCACGTCAGCCCTACATCACCCAAGCGAGCTGGGTTTTGTAGTTGGTTGCAGAAAAGCCCCAGCCCAGCTCCTTGTTCCAGATGCCACAGGGACAGGAGCCCAAGAGACCCACTTGGCTTCAGCACAGCTGTAACACTGGGCTGCTCCCATTTGTCTGGACGCTGATGTGTGCACGCACACATCCTTGCCAAGAATAAAATAAATGTACTCTCCCAAGAGCTAAAATGTCAGCGCTAGAAAGAAACAAAAGCTCCAGCAGAATTTCCCTTCCCCGGCTGGCACGGACGCGCTCCAAGAATCCCCACTCCATCATTCTGTCAGAAAGCAATATTTAAAGGCAAACGAAGTCCTCTTATCAGACAAAATTCCTAAAGTCAAAAACAATCCAAAAGGGAGGTTAGTGCTTGAAAAGTAGAAATCTGTGACTCAAGCATCCCTCCTCATGCAGGGCCAGCTCTGTGTGAGCATCCCCCCGGCGAGGACTAGCAGGTGGCAGAGAGCCGCCGCGCTGGCGCGGGGACGATGGCATCCCTGTCCCAGCAGCACGCATTCCCCATCAGAGGGCGAGTCTGAATAATAAAATACTTCAAAAACAGCCCTGGCAATCCACAGGAGACTTTTTAAGGGGAAAAAAGAGATGACGAAGAGGCATTTAAAGCCACCAAGTCACCCATAAAGCCCGCTCCTTGCTGCAGTCATTCAAACATACTGGGTCTGTAAGCGTGGAAATAGTGCAGGAGGAGGTCTGCAGCCCTGTGGATGGACACGAGGCCAGCGATGACCCGGCTGACCGCCAGCAGAGCCACCAAAGGCAGCGCCGGCACCTCGGCCCGCTCTGCTCCGGGCTGAGCAGGGGGCAGAGCGGTGGGACCTCCCACCGCCCGCAGGGCTGGCGCCGGCGGGGACTGGTGCAATCCTGAATCAAGGACAGAAGTGACCCAGCCGAGCTCCCTGCTGCCACGACGACTGGTGAGCCCAAGCGAAAGGACAAATACTTCAAGTTGCTAAAAACAGGAGAAAACCAGATCCAAACGCAGCCTTATATTCCCCTCTGCAGCCCACACGTTGTCAAGGCACGCGAGACCGAGGTTTCTCGGAGGCGCAGCCTTTCTGCCCGCGGCCTCTCAGCAGCGCAGTGATTTATTAGCGAAGCCCGAGAGGCTGCGCTCCGGCAGCTGCTTCCCTGCGGGACCCGTTCTCACAGCTGCTTCTTGGCACGGCGAGCAGAGCTCCGTACCAGCCAGCGGAGCTGCACCTTCCCTCCGTTACAAACCCTTCCACGGCTTCGTTCTCCAGGGAACGGATCCGTGTTCCTGCTGCAATCCGGCAGGGCTGCACAAAACGAGTGGTGGCTCCCGCGGGCGGCAGGGGACCTGGTCTCAGGCGCTAGGAGCTCCGGGACAACCTGCCTCTGCAAACCCGAACGCAGAGCGCTGGCGACACGAAGCACCAACGCAGAAGCATCGGTGGGCAGGAGCACAGGGGAACAAGAAGAGGGGACCGCTCAAGACCACGGTCTTTGCGGGCAGGCTGTGCATGCAGCCTGGTTCCTGGAAAGGCGCTGCAGCCTGAAACCTCTAAAGAACAGCACCTGCCCCGTGCTTTTGTGGGAAGATGACCGTCAAGTAAGAGGAACTCGCCCTGCTGTTGGGAATCTCTATTTTCAACCCGTGAATGTGGTCACTTGTGATCTTGGGATCCAGCTGGAAGAGGCAGGAAGCACTTGATTCTCTTTTAGGAAGTGAAAGGAGATGCAATGAAAAACTCCCCCATTTGCCTTTAATGCATCTTAGCAAAAACAATCAAACCCACCCGGCAGCTCTGACACACGCACTTGGTGCTTCCCTCGACCCACAGGAAATGCCACCTGCACCGAAACACTGCGCCATTTCACTCGCAGTGCTGCTAAATTGCTTTGATAACCACAGAGCAAAGATGCTGCCAGAAAGGTCACCTGTTTTCAGAAATTCCTGAAAGCAGGGTGTGTATTTTTGTCCTCATGCTTAGGGGAAAATGCTCTGAATGAACAGCAACCACAAAGAAAATGAGAAACGCGAGGAGTATCGGTATATCTGTGTTTTTTTTTTTTTGTTTTGTTTTTTTTTTTAAGACAGCCAACTATGAGTTTGTAGTCAGTAAATCCCATGTTTTTTGATGGGATCTTTCTTGTTGTCTAGTTTCATGTTGGGAAAGAGACGTCCCCAATTAAACGTCCTTGAGTCCAGGCTCCTGGCAGACTTCTGCTTCTCAGAAGTCGGTTGCTTCTGGAGAGCACTGATTGCAATCAGTCAAATCAGTGCACAGTCAGAGTCTGGTTTTGCCCAAACGCTGAAACCTGACTCACAAACAAGCCTAGAGCTCAGTGTTTTTCCAAGTGAAAACAACAGCCAAAAAAAGAACCAGCACTGCTGGTTGCAACCTTAGCATAAAAGTCCCTGGGGCACAGGAGTACCGGGGCGGGGGAGCCCAGAAGCTCACCACCCACAACAGCTACCCTCTGCTCAGCTGAAGGAAAAAAGAAATCGAGCTGGTTTCAGTCCATCTGAAGGCATCAGAGATGTAGGTTTGTGCACGCAAACACATGTAAAAAGCTGTCTCCTCCACCCAGAAACGCACTGCGGAGAACTCTCTCATCCTGTCCTTCTCGCACCAGGAAGTCCAGAACTGGACACGGTGCTCCAAACTCTAAAACTGCATCGACGCTTCTCGGGAACTTCCCAAAAGGCCCGTCCCACCCACACCACGAGGGTTAGGTATCCAAGGCCAGGGCTAGGACACCAACTCTATATGCTTTTTTTTTTTTGTGGCTTTTTGCCACAAAAAACCACCACCTCTGGCACCCTGCTGGTTTGACCACAATCTCTTGGCTAAATCCCTATTCAGGTATCCCAATCCTGCTTCCGCTCTCCAAACCAGACAGCATTCCTCTGCCCCTTATGCAAAACCACGGTCAGCATCACTGCGTGCTGTTAAAACTGCTGCTAAATTTCATCCCAGCCAAGACCGCCCTTGGGGGACAGCAAGAAGCAGGCACTGCTTATCCTTCAAACCTACTCAGCCCGGACGGATTAGGGCCGGTCTTAGACCACAGCAAATATTCGGGAAGTCTATGACCACGGTGAACCTTGTCCTGGGAAAGGAGCCACATCCTTGTGCTCAGAGGAACTTCTTGTCAAATCTGGTGACTCCCCTGACCCTCCATCCGACAGCCTTATCATCCCGAATACAACAGCCAGCCGGAAAAAACAGAGGCAGATTGCCGGCTTCAAGTGCATACGTTGAGAAAACTCACAAAGATACAAAGATTGCGCAGTAGCTCTAAAAATAGAGAGAACTGGCAAGAAGGCCAGACTTCTCATTCCATATTTAGTTCTAGTATGGTTCTGCCCAACCAATATTCCAAGAGAAATGGCCATTTTTTCCCTAAGGCTTTATTTAGCTCCTATTATCAGTCTGATGAATAAAAATCTCTATGCTTCCAGAGTCTTAAGCTGTTTTTTTTCCCTTCTCCATAGAGAAGGGAGGTGAAATACCAGATTTAATGCACAAACTTGTCTCGGTACAAGCAGATCCCTTGCTCCCATCACCTGCAAAAGCACAGATGCAGTTGTGGGATTGCATGAAACGTAAAGGAGGCAGCAGAGCCAGAGCCAGCCAAAGAAAAACCCGAGCCTCGAGGGACAAGGGATTTGCGGAAGCAAAGCTAGGACAGGAGAGAGATGCATAGAAATCACGTTTCCAGGGTAAAAAGTTGTCACTTTGCCCCTGCATGACTTAGTGAGGCACAGCAGTCCCCAGCGCGGAGGGCCTGGCCCTAAGGGAGTCGAAGGCTCATTGCTGAGCTGGTCCCTCCAGCCCTGCTCCTGGTGGCTCCTGCCCAGAGCAGCACTGGGTGGCTTGATGGAGGAGCAGCATAAACTGGGTGGGTTTTCAGCCAGGAAATTCTGACAATCAGCAACCAACTTTCTTTGAAAATAATTACATCTTTCTCTCTAGCCAACCTTGCTGTTACTGGTTTTGAATCACATTTCCCTGGTAAAGACCCTTTGCAGGCTGCCCCCACGGTGGGAGGATGGGGCAATGCAACAGCAGGGAGAGGACGATGGAGGTGAAGGCATCTTCACCACCACCTGCTCGCTCCATCCCTTCGTGCAGTGGACAAGGAACAGCTTTTTCTAGTACCAAAACCCCATAAAGATGCAATTCTGACTGCTGTTCAACAGGAGAGCACAGAGATTTTGAAGAGGAAAACCAGGACACGGGGAGGCAAGAGCAACCCAGCTCCCTGTGGATCAGTGTCTTCCTCAGGGCTACGTCCTGTTTTTCTCTCAAGCACAAAACAGCAAACACACATCTGTCCTCTCTTCCCTCCCTCAAGACGCTAGCTTCAGCTCCTGGCTACCGAAGGCACATGCAAAAGCCAGACAAACTGGAACCAGCAACATTTCCCTATTTCTTTGCTGAGAGCTTTCGGGTGAGGTCCCAAGGCCATACAGCAGCGTTTAAACGCAGCAGGTACGTCCCCGCAACGCTGACGCTCCTGGGAAAGCTAAAGAAAACGTTCGAAGCTGAGAACTGCAGTATTTCTTCACAGCTGTGGCCCTGCCTGGTACCTCCTGTTTATCAGCACGCAGAAGCTAACGGGGTAGAAACTACAACCTTGAGCACAAGGTAATGAAAAAGTCCCGTTAAAAGACCACGTTCACCCCTCTACAAGCCAAGGGCGAGGTCCCCCACGAGAGGATCTCACCAGCAGTTCGCCGGGCAGAGCTCAGGGCTCACCCCGATCTTTCCGCCTCCTCGGAGCGCGAGTTAGCGGCTCTCGGTCAGCGCGGGGAGCCGCTCGCCCCGCCGCCACGTGCCGGGGCGCGGGGAACGCAACGGCTGCAGCGACCGACCTCGCTTTTTGCGAAAAGCACGCGTGACTCTGGCAGCAACGGTGACAAAAAGCCCGTCATTAAACGCGCACAGCAAGGCCAGGCGGGGCGGCTGCAGCCGCTCGGGGCGCGCACGGAGCTGCCCGGGGCGGCCGCGGCGCTCCTTCCCGCAGCTCCACCGACGCGCGCTCCGGCGGGCGGCTGCCGATCCGGGCCGCTCGCAACGCGGACTGCAAGGTGCAAACGGGCTGCACCCGTACAAAGAGGAGTCGAGGCAAAGCCTTCTCGGGTTTGCGAGCAGAGCTGCCTCCCCGAGCCGAGGGCTCCCACACAGCCCAGCAGGAATTTCAGAGCACAGTGGGCCAAAATTCCTCAACTTCCTCCAAACAGCTCCTAGCTAAGAAATCTGCTCTGACCTTTCATGCTGCTTCGTTTCTTCTGTTCTGCAATTAAAAAGAAGGCCATCTATTTTTGCACAACGTCTGTATGGCAACAGTGTGGGCCACTAAAGCTTTAGGGGGCTGCAAAAAAAAAAAAAAACACTTGTGCTGGTATAATATTCGGCACCTGCATTGTACTGCTAACTTCTACCAAAAAATAACCCAGCAGGTTTGCACTGCCACTGAAAAGCAATTTGGCGGGGGCAAACAGTGCCTTGGTCCGAGGCTGCTGCCAGAGCCGTGGGCTAACGTGAGGCGAGGTCTCGGCCTGGCTGGGGCGCGAGGCCGGTGCCCCCATCTCTGCGTGCTCTGCACAGGCCTGTACTCAGAGCGAAGCAAGCACGGGGTATTTCAGCTCAGAGAGTCTCTCTAGAGCAAGTGCCAAGTTAGCACAGAGGGGAAAAAAAAAAAAAAAAATTGAATGCAGCAAAGTAGCAGAGTGAGGGGATGCTGCTGGGAAGAAGGACCAAAGAACAGGAAAAACTGGTGCCTTTGCCTGGGAGAGGGAGCAGAGCAGAGGGCCGAGCCGCTCCGAGGGTGTCTCCAAGATCTGCAAGCACCACTGGTAGTTACACGCCTAAGACACCCCCAAAAACACACGCGTCCCCCCACCATCCATCAAGATCTCCCAAGCTCGGCAGTTCAAACCAGAAATCCGCGGCACGCGCAGGCCAGAGACCTTTCCCCATGGGGGTGACCATCCCCACGCGGTATAAAGTCAAATTCCTAACATTGGGGGGAATCGAGCTCAAACGCGCAGTACGAGACCGACGAGTTTCTGCTCTTTGAAGAGGTAAATGTCAGGCATCACGAGATGGATTAGCAGAGCAGGAATGCAGGGGAGGAGAAACGAAGGAGGTTTCAAGAGAGACCTTGTGACTCAGGCCAGGTCAGGTAGACGAGCAGCTCCTTTAAGGGGACTAAAATTCAACTTTGTTTTGTTTTTTTAAAGCAAAGTAATATGCACGATGCCATAAGGCTTAGAACATAACCAACTTGCATTTAACAATAAGGTGGTCCAAGTTAAACACGCTAGAAGCTGTCTGAGATACGCCCCAAGCCAAGCTGGCCGTACAGAGAGGTCCAGCAAGGAAAATGAGTGTCTTGATTGGCACAAAGTTAAGATTTCCTTGAACTTCTCGGTCTGCCAGTTCAGCTGTATCCTCTAAAGTGTGTTATCTCCACTCACAGCATTTACTCCAGCCTTTCATTTTCTTATCTCAAGCTCCTTCTCATCCCAGCTTCAAAAAGAACATTTAACATCCCAGACTGAATGGTGTGAACAAGCTTAAACAAAAAAAAAAGAAAAAAGAAAAAAAAAAGAAAGAAAAAGAAAAAAAGGGATCCAAGTGCTTTGGCATCCCGGCTGTTCAGCAAAACGCTTGCAAAGGCAGGAAGGGGGCAAGTCCGCCGGGATGAGGGGGAATAAGGGGAGTCGGCACGAAATTCCCCCCAGCACCTCGAACGCCGCTTGTCAAAGGGGACTTGCGAAGGAGCGGTGGGTGCTGCCGAGCCCCGGGCCGCTCTTCACGGCAGGGGGAAGCCCAGACGCGCTGCAGGGTATTCACCTACGCGGGCTACGCCGCGAGTCGCTTGAGAAGCGACTTCGAGGTCGTCGGGGCCACGCGAGTTTCGTGTTATTTTTAGGACTTGAAGTTACGGAGGGACATCCGGGAAGATTTCACAGATCTAGTCCAATTCCCACAGAGTTCAAGACCAAATTGTTCACAAACTCATTTTATCCTCAAGGGTCTTTTCTTAATGCTTGGCTTATGCCCTTCTGCTTTTATTGGTATTTTAAATTTTTTTAATATTCTTATTAAACATTATTTTAAAGGGAAAATATGCTGCAGTCTTTGTGGGTGGGACAGATATTTTAAAGTATTTTCCACATCAGGAATGAAGGTCTAAAACGGCTGAAAAGCCCATTCATGCCCTTTCCTAAAGGAAAAGCCCTTTCCTTTAGCTTAGGGCTGTGGTAAGAAAAAGCAGGGGGGAGGAAGATGGAAGGGATGGAGGCACCTTCGGCAGTGCACAGGCAGCAGAGAACAGCAGCGATTTACGCTTCAATTCAAACCCTGCAGCGGTGGCAGTCACAATTCAAACTTGTGGGTAACTTGCTCCAGAGGCAGTGTCCAAGTCCATTCCCGTGTTCAGCACACGTATGTCTCCTTCCAGCTCTGCTCTTTCTCTTCTGGTGATCACATCTCCCCCAGCCAGGGCTCGTACTCTTCTGAATTTCAATCTGTCCATAGCAAAACTGCTGATATTTTTGTTCCTCGTGCTGAATTACCACCTGCAGCATCAGACGCTGCTGTTCCGCTCCCAGGACTCTTTCACAGGTGTACCACGATTACAACACTGCTGTCGGCCGAGCTGTCCGACTTAGCTAATGGGCTGCTTTTACACTGGCAGCGATGGTCTTCTCTCTCTCCCCATTTTTCTCCTGTCTTTTTGGGAAGCTCCCATCAGAGCTGGACACTGCCACCCCAACCCAGGTGCTCACTGCCTCTGTTGTCCTGTGCTGCTTGCCATGGGATCTGCTGGGGCTGCTCACTGCCGTGGAGGACAACCCTTGCCAAGGCCCAAATTCATCTCTGCTAGCTCTTGGCACCTGCATTAGAAGCAGAGTCACCCAAGGCGACCAATAAATGGGGTTTCTGTCTCTCTCCGGCCAAGCCTCATTTCTCTTGTTGACCAAAGAGGGAAACTACGTACCAAACTTAGGTGACTTAATTATCTAAGATTAGGTGGAATAAGCTCAAGCCTCCGTCCCAGGGCCTTCCTATTTGTGGAAGTGCCCTGGCCACGCTGGCCCAGCTGGGATCACTAGAACATGCAAGCTGGAGCATCCTTGGTATGAACAAAGCGAATGCTGGCAGAGGAGGGAATACTCCATAGAGTGGGAATTTATCCCTCCTCCTCTTAATCCAAAATAGCCCCATCGCTGGCTTATTGAGCTCGCTTCAAAATGCGACTGCTCTGGGGTCAGACGAGGAGAAGGCAGCCGCAGGCTGGAGCTGTGCTGCGAAGACAGCAGCGTGCTCGCCAAAAGGTGGTGGTACTCGAAGGTTAACGTGAAGGGGCTGCTGATTTTTTAATTTTTTTTTAATTAATGCGAGGCTGCCTGGAGGCAGAACCAGACACTTGGATATTGAATCTACATCCAAATAAAGCAAGTGACCGTGCCGGCCTGGAGGCAGCTGACGTATCAAGGCAAGACCACAGCGGCTCCCGCGCCTGCTCGTCGTGCCTGCGTCCGCGCCCCGGGCCAACAGGCGGGCTCAGCCCGCCGCACACCGCTGCGTGCAGAACAAATGATCCTCGCTCACTTGTCCACAGCACATTACACTCCGAATTATTTATTGCCACCCCGATCGGAAGAAACAAACATTTCTCTCAGACATAATGAAGAACACGTTTTCAGTACTTAACAGCTGGAAGCTGGAAAGGTGGCCAAAGAAAATCCCTAACTACTTTCTTCCCTTTAAAGTAAGCATCTGGAGAACTCGTTTACAGGGGCAGAGGAACTCTCCCAAGCCAACGCGGGGAAAGAGGCAATTACACGCGGTCAGTATTCACAGGCAGGGGCTGATTAGATCGTATCGCCAGTGCGATATCAACAGCGTGTTTCTGTCTGCTCCTGGCAGCTCGACTTCAAGAGGATGAAAAGAGGCTGCTTGCATTTAATGAAATCCAGCAACTCCCCCAGGCAGAGATTTGCAGTACAGTTCCTATCAGCTGCTTAAATATCAGCAAATTCTCTAATCCCTGCCCCACAGCTCTTCAGCTGAGGCATCCACAGCCAACACCAGCATGCTCCTGCCACCGCGGCACGGCAAGCAAGCCCCTACCATCCCCGCTGATGGGGCCACGAGCTCTGAGCCGTCCCCGGAGCAGCTCCTCCAGCCCAGGTCAGCCTAGACGTGGCAGATGGGAATGACAACGAGCGCACATCCGCAAGCACGCAAGCGGAATACTGTTTCGTCCAGGCCAAATTTTAACACGAACCCTTCCCCGCGGCCAGGGAGCTGCTGCTCCCTTCCTCCCCTCGGTCACGGCCACCATCCTCCTCCGCCTGCACCCGCCGCGGAGCTTCCCGCTCTACCCAAAGGGTCCTCCGAGGGCCGGGGCCGGTCAGTGGTCAGATGTCACCGAGCGGTGGGTTTGAGGGGGCAACGACGGGCAGCGGGGCTACATGTCGTTTCCCAGCACGGATCTCGGTCCTTCGTCGTGGCTGGACCGTGCCGTCTTGAGATGGCGCTGGGCTGCCCCAGACCTCCCCAGCGCCGAGGCATCCTCCTCCGACGAGGCTGCCGGAGGCCTCGCCGCGGCAGAGCTCTCCGAGGCAGCGCTGCCGAGGGCTTCCCAGCCTTCGCGGGAAAGCCCCGCTCGAAGACGCGCTATTTGCTCTTCCCAGAAGCCTGAGCAGCTGACGGGAACAGAAACGCTCTGCTTCCGAGGAGCTGGCCGGGAAAGTGTTTCTCCTCTAGATTTCCTGACAGGTTTGAATTCTTTCAGAGGGAGGACTAACACGGGCTTGTTTTTAAACACGTTCTGTGTTATTTTAACTAACTACAGGAAATTAACGGCTGCCTACGTGGTGGGACAGAAGACAGTCCCGCCGGGGCAGGCTGCCGACCGCATCGCGCGTCCCAGCGGTCGTTGCTGGCTGCCGTCTCCGAGACGGCCAAAAGCACCCAAAGGACGCGGCAAGGGCAAGAGGAAAGGTGCCACCCGGAGCAAAAGCTCTCCTGTGCGCTCCTTTATACCTATTTTGCCTTCCTTCATGACGGATCAACCAAAGCTTCTATCTAGTTCCATCTACCCTGGTTCCTAAAGGCACTTCCAGACTGAGCTACGCCACTCTCACCCTGCCTTGGGGACAGACAGACAGACGGACTGCCCTTGCTTTACCAGATCCCTTGCAGCCACTTGCTAGTCGCAAGAGAAAAGCCACTTCTCCTGGCAAATGCAAGGCATTTATTATTATTATTATTTTTTTTTTTTGAAAAGCAGAGCTAGCTCCTGCTGTTTTCCAGCACTCAGTTATCCATCTCAGCAGGCAACCGGGCTTTGCCAGAACAAACAGGACATCAAATAAACAGCGCATTAAGATGAAGCACACTGCAGACACGAGCAGCCGCTCCGCCCTCGCTCCCGCGGCGCGGGCATCTGCAGCTGCCTCGCTCCCCAAACGGCCTCACTCCTCTCCGACCTGCCCCACGACAGCCTTGGGGCTGCTTCGCTCTTGAAAGCCCGTCTGGCTGCTGACGGACGAGCCCGGCTCAAAGGCAGCAGAGTTCCTCTTAGCTGAGGACTGATGCTTTCAACACACCCGCAGCTATCCTGGTCAGCACGCAAAGAGGCAGCCCACGGCAGACATCATTCACCTAAGTCCTGCCGCTCAGACGATATCTAAACAAAAAACAGCACCAATCCACCTGCTCGCTTATTTAATGCCGAATTTCTGGCTGATGAGGCACGGACAAAGTCCCACAGCCGGCAACGGGAGGAAAAGGCACAGCCCCAACTTCCCTGGCACGGGCACACGGAGCAGGAGGGTGTTTTGGGTCCTGCTCGTGACCTAGTTTCAAATCCAGGCAGCTTCTATTCGCAGAGGAGCACGGAGTGGCCACCGTCCCCACGAGGCACCTGTCACCCCTCTCCCTTTCAGAAACCCAACCCGGGGCAGCTACGCCACCAATTCCCCCACATCCTGTCCAGGGCTCACGCTGTCCTCGTCCCCAGGGCAGCCACGGTGCGAGGAACAAGAATAAGAAAACAAGAAAACAACAAAACAAGAAAAACAACAAGAAAAATTGCACAGGATCGCACAATCGAAATGAGACACTGACACGGGGAAAACAGCCCCCAAAGCCTTGCAGACATGAGCACCAAAGAGTCTCCTGGTTTGCACTGCAATAATCTCATGTCTCCTCCTTCACAGTCCTGTGGGTCAGTGGCAATAGAGCTACATGTCTGTCCTACCAAGCTTCTATCCACTCATTCTCCAGAAAATAGCATTACCAGGAGGATTTATTGCCCTTCAGCACAAGAAAAACGGAGAGCAATTCAAGTCCTTGTTATGGATACAGTGTAAGCACTGGCTTACAAGCTCAGCATGCCATGGACAGCTGGCTTGTGTCCTCCCTGGGGAGAAGCAGGACCACCAGCACAGCTGGCAGAGCCCACCTCACCTCCACTGTGCTCCAGGATTTACTTGGCTGCTCAAATACGGACAGTGAAACAGGCAGCATGCAACGGCACGGAGGGAGATCTGCTTAGCAAAAGCGCTACCCAGCACAGCCGCTAACTGCTGCTGCATCTGCACTGTGCATCTGAGCCTCAGAGCAAGACCTCTGGGCATTAGGCTGTTATTTTGGAAGCAACGGGAGTGTTGTTGTAGCGTCTCGCGCTACTATGAGATCAAGAGCAAGCTTTTAGCAAACACCTCCACAAAGGTGAGAGCATTTACCTTCTATTCTTTACTGAACATTTTCAGTTCCTGCCATCGGGGAACTCACAGTGTAATTTCACACTGAATATAGCACCATGTATAACGATGATATAAACACTACGGGGTCAATAATGAGAAGTAGCTACCGGGGAAGGAGATGGTATCCCTCAGCAGGATGCACGCTAACCTGAGAGGACTTGGCTCACAAGCTGTTAGATATCTGTACTTAGCAGTCCAAAGGAGGCCACTGTACTGTACAGCTCAGCTCTCAAGGGGAGGTTTATAAATATTTGCCAGGATAAACATTTGTAAACAGTGTCTTTCAACTTGTCTGAGACCAGACTCTTGATCTCCTGTTTCCAAAAAGAGTCATCATCTTAAAAGGAGGAGAGGCAAAGCCATTCATGCAAACAAGGGAGCTACAAGAAATCAGCACTGCTTGGCACGGGTCTCGTGGAAGCTGTTGTGGTGGGTGTTTATTATAGTAGATGGTGTATCCACCAAGCCCTCCCCTCCAAATCCTCCCAGCGCCACTCTCAGGTACAGGGTCCATCACCCATGAGGTGAGACCCTCATGGCCTCCAGAAACCAGATCTGCTCAGGGAAACATGATCATCTCAATACGTCTGCTCCTGAGGGATAGGGGTCACATTCTGCTAAGATCAGAGCAAAGCACACTGGCATCCGCCACTGAACTGTGCAGCTCATGAAATCAATATAGGCTCCGTGGTAGTAATTTTACCTCTTCAGCTCTTTGAAGAGTTCCCTCCCTTCCCTCTGTGCTGGCCAAGAAACTAGACTCTGGGTGGTCCCTTCCAAGGCTGTAAATTGGCTTGTTGAAAGCCTTAGCAAAAGAAAGGTCAGATGCCTTCTAAACTAAGCAAAAACAATAGTGTTACAGAACTATTTGCATGTTATTCAAAGGATATGCATGTCCATAGAGCTGGCTGCACCACAGAAGCTGTCATACCTCATCCCGACGTGGCCACATTGTCTGGGGCTCCCTGGAAACAGAGCGAAGATGCAACCCTCAGCGCTGTGCCCCAAACTTTCAGCTCTGTCTACAGAGCAGGGCCAAGGCGAAAGAACTTGAGCAGATGTCACACATCACTGCGGATTGTAGCCCCCATGCAGAAAACATACCCCTTTGGGGAAGCAGGACTCAAACTCTGCACTCCCTCACCCACACAGTTAAACAAGTACCTCCTTGCAAGGAGCAGTGATAAAACCCCCAGGCTTTTCTGCAGGCTCAACCACGGGAAGGAAACCCCACATACCCACAGACACCCGTGTGCACACCTGCATGCACACAAAAAGCCATTGCAGAGACTGGGGTTGCCTAGAGACTGACGACTCTACTGTGGGACAGCAAAAGAAAAAAACAGAAACAACCACAGTATTTCTAACCAGAAATAGCAGTTCCACAAGCTGGGTGGGAGACAAGCCATGCTGTCTGCACAGGCAGTGTTACACGCCACTGAAAGACCAGAGCGCACGAGGGCTGCTGAGCCCATGGTGTGGCTGGTTGCATCTACTGTCCATATAGGAGCACCCCATCCCGGCACCCGGTGGGGTGCGGAGTGCACCGGATTGTGTATGGCACAGCAAAAGGGAAGGCTCAAAGAGCTGCTCACCTCTTTGGTCAAATTCTGCAACACAGAAGCAGAGGCACGATCTGCAGACCAGCACATCAGCCCTGCTACCAAACCACCACTTTGCCTCAGGCCTTCCCCTTCTGCCAATGCACTTCTCTGCCTGCTCCAATGCGACGGGCTCTGTGCGGCTTTGCAGGATGTTTCCCATGCCCAGGCTCTACAGGAGTGCTCATTCTCCCTTACCAGCTCCACAGCCCAGCTTCAAGAGCTGACAGCCATCTCCTTCCTTGCGTTTTGGATGTGGGCTGTGGTTTCCCCCACAAGGATTACTTCTCTTCAGTCTGCTTTGCATGTAATACCAGCTCTTCAGGGATGGGGCAGAGAGCAGTTGTGAATATCTGCGTGCTGAACGGTCCTGAGGTCCCAGGAAGTGCTACTGAGATCCCTGCTGAATGGGCCCTCTCCATCTCCCCTAATCATACCACTCTTCTGGTTTCTTACTTTCCTCAGAACTGACACAATTTTGTTCACTGATGCCTAGGATATTTTCTGAAAATATGGAGCACAGATGACTACTAGCCCAAATGATAAGACTAGTGCATACCTCAAGAAGGGTGCTAACCAGCACCATGAACACCCATGCTGCAAGCTCTTCTTCCACGCACCACAGCAAAATAGGGCAAAACTGCACAGCCAGAAAGTTGCTGCACTCCTGCTGGTTCCATGCATGTGACGGGGCATCTTCTAGCCCACAGAGCTCCCTGGCCCACCGGCCCAAAGGCAATGGGAAAATTCCCCTTAGTTTCAGTGGCAGCAAAGCATAAACACAGGACTGATTGCAGCCACTGAAGCTATTAGTACCATAAAGATTTGTGAAGATTTTTAATTCTTGAAAAAAAAAAAAAAAAAAAAAAACAACATCTGTTTGTGCCTAGCTCCGATTCTAGCTTAGGATGGGAGTTGGCAAGTGCAGTGGTAGTATGAGTATTTTAAGACCTGACTCTTGCCCAAGCAGAATTGCATCTTCATCTCCACACAAGTGATGCATGGCCTCCAATTTTATTTTTATTATTTTTAAACAGCTTCCACATCAGAGCCCCCTCCCAGCCTCTGCTATGTACTGAGTGGTTGCTAATTTGCCTCCTGCCTGCAGTGCAAATCCAGGTTGCAACTTGCCAAAGTGCACATGCCTACTTGTCCCACAGCCTGCCTAGTATTATTAAAAGCACCTTCCCAGGACTTTCCCACACCTTTATGCTGATGGTTTCAAAGAAGGCAAAGCCTCCTGGACGAGGAGGAGAGAAGGGGACAGACAGCAGGGACAAAAAAACATGCAGCCACCTGATAGTGACCTTCCAGCCAGTTTTTAGCCCTGTTCTACGAGCTGATGTTCACACTAGAAACTGCAGCTTTGTGCTGTAGCAACCTGCTCCAAACCCACTGCCTCAGACCATAAAATGAGAACTGCCTTCCAGGGATCACAAATGTCCAGCAACTCATAAAAAAAGCCACCTGACCTAAAGGCGTTCCTCCTGCTCTGCCTAGCCTTCTTCTGGGAGCCCCACGGCATCACTGCAGGGCAAACGTGCACTTACTGCTTGTTCAGCCCCTCCTGTTCCCCTGCTCCCACTGCCCAGCCCTGTGAAAGAACAGAGATAAGGGGAGTGCTACAGAAAACCAAGGGTTTAACGAAGCTGTGATTTAGCGGAGATAAAAGGTATGGGCGTGTAAGCACACACAGCTGAAAGACCGACTACTGCTTAAAGAAGGAAGGGCATGTGCAAAGGCATGCGTCTAGGGAGGGGGCATAGCGGAAGTATGTCATTTACTTTGGAGACTAAAATTGGCTTTTTAAGCAATGAGTGCCCCAGTCTGATGAAATATATCCAGCCGGCTGTACAAATAATGGAAACGGCTCTTTGCAATGGCTCAGCAGATGTCTGGGCAGCCTGGTATGGTGGAGAGAGGGGCCTGCGCTCAAACGAGTGCCCTGTTCCTCTGCTTTGCAGCTTAGGGGAAACGCTCCAGCACTTTGGGGAAAAGGCAGTGTAGAGAGGGAAGAGAGCCATGCAGCCCTTGTCTGTGAGGCCCATTCCACCCTTGCTGGAAGCAGACTTGTTTCTCTGCAGGGTGGGCTTAGGTCCTCACGTTCATCCTAGTTTGGATGAGCAGCGCATGCTGGAGAAACCTAGACTTCCAGCTTTACACAGTCAACACAGGACACCCCATGAACCACTTCTGCTCACATTAACGGTGACACACACCTGACAAGGTCTGGACTCTCACTTTTTCAGTGCAGCAGCTTATCTCCCAAAGCCACAGCAGAAGAGATCCTGGTCAAAGGTGTTCTAGTTGGGGGCAGGTTTAGCTCAGTTGGTTAGAGTGTGGTGCTGCTAATGCCAAGGCTCTGGGTTCAATTCCCATATGGGCTACACTGAGGGTTGGACTAGATGACCTCCAGAGGTCCCTTCCAACCTTATGATCTATTACGATCTAGTTCTTCCTTCCTCACTGCCCTCCTGCCGCATGCCTGCTCTCTCCACCAGCTAAGAAGCACTCACACAGTCCAATCACTTCCAGGGAGCAGTTTCTAGCCCTTGCGCTCAGAGTAAAAATTTAAGCCATACTCCAGATACATGAACGTGGTGGGGAGATGGGGAGCTGGATGGGAGGACAACCTCCAGCATAAAACACAAGGTGTAGGCCAAAGTTCTCTCCTAGCTGGAGCTGAAGAAGTTAATAAACTAGCCTGGCCAAAAGCCACCAGCCCATCAGACCTGCTGGGGGAACTGCTCTAGCAGGCACCCCTCTGCAATGACCCACTACCAAAACTGTTTGAGATAACTTGGCTCGTGGTCTGAAGACAAAGTAGCGTGGGGAAGAAAATAAGGAACTAACCTCATACAAAAGTCACATCGTCAAACAACAAGGGACTTGCTGTATCAAGGGGCAATCCCCCTTCTCCACACCCCATCAAGTCCACATCAAAGGAGGCAGGCCTGCTGGACACAGAGCTGGAGTGACAGCAGCTCTGTGGAGCCCGGAGGGGCTACAAGCTTCTACCCAGTAAATCTCATCTCTGAACGACGCATTTCAGCCGCCCGCACAGGGGACAAGTTTTGCCAGGAATAGTATTTCAGTATAGCCCTTACTCTAAACATGCAATTCCCCAGGTCCTCAGTGAGACACATTCATTTTTCACACTGTTAAGGGGAAAGCAAACAGCTTAAATGTCTCTGTTCCTACACTTACTCTCAAACACATTTGCTGCATATCTTATCAGCACAGCTTTAGCAGCCTTTCTAAGTTGTTTCAAGAGTTTGGCCTTCAGAAACCTGGAGTGGGGGGTGGAAAAAAAAGCTTCTATTCATACTTACCAAAGCATAGCACATTTTCAAGAGGACATTCCTATCATCCAGAACAAGATTTAGCTCAGTTGGTTAGAGTGTGGTGCTGCTAATGCCAAGGTTGTGGGTTCAACCCCCATATGGGCTACACTGAGGGTTGGACTAGATGATTTCCAGAGGTCCCTTCCAACCTTACCACTCTGATTCTATGATCAAGAACAACCAAAGCTTCCTAACTGTATATTCTATGTATTGTTTAAGCTACAGTAAGCAACACCTACCGAGGTTCATTGTGCAAGACAATTCAGATACTCTTAGGAGTTCCTGGGTCAGTTTACAACTGAAATGGAGAAGCCGGACAAAAGAATACTTGCTTCTGCCTTACCAAAGAGTTCAAATTCAGACATGACAGTTCACTACTTTTCTTGCTGCAGTCATTACAGATCTCAGTTTGTCACCAAAAGGCTTTATGCAATGATGAGAGGACTTGGATATCACCAGTAAGAGCCTGCAGCTGTAACATGGTGGGTTGTGCAGAGACAAGCATTTTAATCACACAACTAAATTCTCCTCAAGTTTGGCACATAAGTCACCCCAAAACAATTCCCCAAAACAAACAAAACAAAACAAAAAAAAAAAAAAAACAAGACTAATTTTAATATCGACAAGGCACAGCTTGGTATCTGTGAGACAGCAGTTTTGCATCAAAGAAAGACTTTCAGACCCAGCCAGTCTTTTACCCACACAAGGTGGTCCCTGTGCTTATGGGACCAAAAAACATCCTGGTCACACACATTTCACTTCCAGAGTCACAGGAAACCTATTCCTATTTGCATGCCAACTTCAGCTACAAGCGTTTCCTTGGGCTGTCCTTTTGGAGACTGGGAGAACAAAGCCACCTTGGCAAAGGGCCATGGCTGCAAGTAAATATTTCCCCCATTCTCTTGAACTGAGTGGATATCCTGTTACAAACCTGCAGCCATGGGAAGGGTGAGGAGAGAAAGGAAAGGGAAGAGGATAAATTAGCTAAAAATTGACACAAAGTGATAGGACTCAGCATGCCACAAAAGCCACCAAAGGGATTTTCATTTTAAACGGCCAAATGCAGAAGATGAGCAACTCGCACAAACCTAGGGGATGCCCAAATTCACCAGCACCCAAGAGCAGCAGTATCTAAGTCCCTTTGAGTCGACTGGAATCACCTAATCTCTGTCTGCCTCTGACTCCAGCTCTACGAGGAGGTGGATGTCACTCCCTTCCCTCTCTCCGTTCCCTGTCTTGGTTTCCCCTCATCTGCTCCCAGGGCCAAGCAGTGCTTCTGGAAACTCCCTTTAGGGGCCACCTTCAGGCAGCAGCTCCAGGTTGCACATATACAGAGAAGGCCTGGCTCCAACATGGGAAGGATGTTCCCATGCTCACCTACAGCATGCTGCCCCGACAGCTCCTTCTCTCTTCTGCCAAAGGGGAAGTCTGGCAGGGGTCAGATATCACCAGAAAGCTCTGGTTCCCTGGCTGGGCCCTGCTGACTTTGCTAATAGTCTTGAGGAAAGCAGCTTCCTTGCATCACGTATTAGCTCCCTGCACCAAGCCCTGACTGAACAAGCCTTCAGACCTTTCAGCAATATCACTTTTTAGTAACTTCTGCATGGCTCCTGCAAGCCCTGGCAATGCTATGCTTAACACTACAGTTAGCAAACTTCAACAATGCCAAACCCAACACGTGCAAGCAAGTTTATTCTTCTAAAAATCTGTGCTCTGCCACACGCTATGCTAGCATTTGTCAGCAAGTTTCTCCATCATGACACCGCCATTCAGAGTCAAGTTAGCTGACCCAGCAGCAGCACATACCAGGGCCACAGTGGGATTAACATTCCCGATGCCACTGCTAACACTAGCTGAGATCTGCAGCTCCGGTGTTTGCGAGGCAGTTCCTACTGCCATTCGTTCACACAAGGTTCACAAATACACAGGTTTTGTAGTCACGCAAAACCCAAGGGAACCTTGTATTTGCAGTCCCATTTACACATATTTGAAACAAGCCTACTTCAAGAGAGAAGGCAATCACTGGTAAAGAAAGAAAGAAAAAAAAAAGAAAAGAAAGAAAAAGAAAAAACCTATCCTGGAGCCAAGTCAAAGTTTGATGCCCACTGACGTTTGGGTGGGTGCAGACTTTGCAAAAGACTGAAAAAGGATTAAGCAACAGCTTTAGCAAACAACCAGGACAACATGATGAAGCCAGTGGTACAGATTTCTGTTTGCACTCCGGAGTCTGGGTTTACAGTTTGCAGCTATGTGCAAATACCAGAAAGCCATTCTTTTCCTCTTCCCATCAGAGCTTGGCATCATAGGCATTTAACTGGATCCAAGAGATGCCTACCGCAGCATGCCAACTGTTTTTTGGTCACACTGCATGCTCTGATCCACAGTGACGGGAAATTGTAGGAACCCATAAATAGAGCTCAGCTGAGTGTTTGCGCGCTAAAGCTCAACAGTGCTCTGTATCAAAGCAGGCATAGAAAGAAATGGGAAAGAGCAACTAAATGCATTTGTCAAAAAGTTTGTGTCAGCTCTCAGGAACTGGCTGTTTTCTTGGTGGTTGTTTGCACAGCCCATGCAGTGACAAGCAGACTCAAGATGCCAAGTAGAAGATGCAAAATTATTCTCAGACAGAGCACAGCAATTAGAGCTGAATTATACCTACATATTTTGCTAATAAATTTACTCAAAAGATGCGATTTTCAGCACAATGTAGGTACAATGATACAAGCTACCAACGAACGCAGCTAGGAAAGAGGCACTTTATTCCAGCAGAACCTATTCTCATTTCCAGGTAAGTTACACCACTCAGAGACAAATGAATCTCTGCAAGAAGGGCTCAGCTAACTTAACCCTGCTGGGAGAACGCCAGAGCTTCTGAAGGTAGATGTGGCTGGGAACAAGAGGGATCGAGTTTTCCACCAAGCTGATGAAAAACTTGATCCTTACGTCTTCCACAAACATTATTCTAACAGCCAAATGCTTCATCCACCCCTTATTTACTGGAAGGAAATACAAGGACGAAACAAATCACCATCCTAACACAGTCCTCCAGAAGCCCTGACCGACAAGCCCAAGCAAGTCTTGCTGCAGAAGCTGAAGCGGTTGCTGCCCCCGCTACCTGCTCCTCTTCTCTACCAAATGTTAGCACCCTGAGCATAGCTTTCAGGAAGGAGCACGTCCCCACTGCTGCTGCTCTGCAGCAGTCCAGTCCCCTTGCTGCAGCATCAGCGTGCTGGACTACAGAAAGAGGAGGTGCGCACACAGTTTGCTCTGCACTCCTGCTGTGCTAGAGGGACAGAAACGGACAGCTTGGTTTAGGGGACAAGGAAGGGTTTCAGTTGCCACTGTGACATCTCAGAAGAGGACTAAGAAGGGAACTGGATGCTGAGCCCCTAAATGACACCAACAGCCCATCTGTTCTCCCTTTCTCCTAGTTGCCGACCTTCTACAGCAGCATTCACAGGATAGGGGTTACTCGGAGGAAGTCAGCACTGCTGCTTCTTGTGCTGCCAGCGTTTCTTGCACAAACAGGAGCTGGCCCACTCCAGACCTACCTTCCATGAGCAGTGATCCCATGTTAATAAAGGTCTTATTATAATCACACTTAGCAAGTCTGTCTTTGGAGCACAAGCAATGTCATTCCACCCATACTTGTCAGGGTCTCTGGTGATCATATCCAAGGTAATCTCGAAACCACTGCACTGCCCTTGCCATCAAGGCCTTATCCTTCTTGGATCTCCTAGTTTAACAAATCCCAGTTCCAATCTTACCTCTCTATCCATCCCTTTGCTATGACTACAGACAGCATAAACTCAATTACCAGGTCCTTGAGAGTAGGCCACATTTCCCTAGCTCAAATTAGTTATCACTGATCTAAACTTCACCTTCTATTTCCAAAGCGTACTTGTGGCTGTTCTGCCAGTTGATCAAACTCAGTACACCTAAAACAGTGGTTTGAATCTTCTCCTTCCTCCCACAACCACTTTGGATAAAATCACCATCCAACCCATTGGTTCCTCTTCGTAACGTAGGCATCACCTTCAGATTTCCACTCCACTCCTTGTCCAGACAGCCTGACTCCATCTAAGCCTCACAATAAATCTCTTTATAACTTGTCACAGCTGTTTCCTAACTATCTTCAGAGCTAAAATATTTTTATTTGTGCTCCAAATTTCATCAAATGTTACAGCTGGCTTCTCTTCCGTGTTGAACAACACAATTGCAGTGTACCCATAAGCCATTTAGGAGGACTTTTCTGTCCCATCACTCTAGCCAAGTGCTTCTCACTTTGCATCTTTCTACATGTCTCCCTTTTGTCTTCTACCAAAACACAGCAATGTATTATTAATATTGCACTGCTTGGCATTAAACATAGGTGGGGAGGTGTGGGATTTGAAGAGCATTCAATCCAGAAAACAGGAAGCGGCTAGGATCAAGGCTGGGCACAGCCTGGAGGCCCACATTTTATGACTATAATAAAAGGATGAGGCAGAGAGATGAAAGCAGAGCTGAGCCAGGCTTGGTAAAGCATCAAAAGAAAGGAGCAGAGGGGATAGAGCAGGCTTGAGGGAGCAGAGAGGTTGATTAGGCAAATGATCACAAGTGCATGTTAGCATCTCCCCTGCCAGCCCTGTGGATTGGAGCCAGGAAGCAGCAGCACAGGAGCTGCAGAGGCCAGGGACAGCTTCTGGAGACCTGCTGCAAGGAGGAGGAGGAACTTCCCACTTGGAGGGACTTTCCGTCAGGATCAGGACAAGAGCTGACATTACTGTGCAAGGCCACAGGGCGGGTGCATCTCCCTAACCAACGCCTGGGTCACAGAGGGCAGGTCCAGCAGCATCTCCAAGCTAACAGGCCTTTAGCTTTAACTGCACGCCCTCAGGTGCACATGCAGAGCGTGACTTCAAGGACCACCAATCACACCACCCCCTCCACCCTGAGGTGGTGAGAGATGATGTTACTTGCTTGAGAAAGATAGATACAGCAAAGAGGAAGGCAGCTTTCGAGCCAAGGCTGCACACAGCAAAGCCAGGAGCTTCAGTGGGGCCTTGGCTCAGGAAATTATTCTCCTCCCAGCAGACCAGTTTTGTACCTGTCCCTCTGATGTGGTGGTAAAAAGCTTGGTAAAAGGCTGCACACACAAAACAGTGGAGATGGATGGACTCCTATTTTGGAGACAAAGGTGAAAGTAAAGAAAACACTAACCACCTATTCAGGACGCCAGCAAGCTCGGTGCCAGAGCTGGGAATCTTGGCTTTGGCTGGGTATGTTGACCTTTACAAAAAAAAAAAAAAAAAAAAAAAAGCGCCCCATAACATCTGTTCCAAGCAGAAAAACACAATTTTCTGGTAAACAGAGGCCTGACCTAGATGGTTTCTGGTCTGTTTTAACCGGCCTGGTACAATCCCAACGTGGCCGGCTGAAGCCGACCCCGGAGCACGCCTGTCCACACGCATGCGCGGCCGAGGCAAGGCAAGCGCTTGTTTACCAGCCCAGCCAAGCACGCGCTTTCCAGGAGAACAGCAAGAAATCATGAGGCTTGCCTTCCAGCTACTCATCGCAGAGCAAAGCCCTGGCACCGCCAGCTTGCAGGCTGCCTGACCTCTCCCCGGCTCGCACTCGCCCCGAGGCTTCTCCTCATCTTGGAGGAATCCCAGGGAGCTCAGCAGGACCGGCAGCCTGACGGCGGGGAGGGGACCCGGCCTGGCGGGAGACGCTGCCGACAGCTTCCTTGCTGCTCGTCACACCAACATTAAAATATGCAATCATATCTAGGAAATAATTAAGAGTGGAAATCTTGCATGCACTTCTTCAAAAGAGTAATTATCCTTTCATTTGTCTTTACCTAGAGCTGCTCGAAGCACTAGTCTGAGGCTTAGCTTTAACACTCAAATTCTCCGTAGCCAGTTCAGGTCTAAGCAGAGCAAAGGCAGCTCCTGGGAATATGGAGCTGTTGAAGCACAAGGGTCAAGTGCGTGAGATGCAAAGGAAACGCAGGAGCGGCCTCCTGCGAGCCCACAAAAGGTGCCACAGCACCGAGCGCTGGACCGGGAGCCTGCAGCTCTCAGCAGCTGTAGTCGGACAGAAATGCAAGGGCATGGCAGGTTTGGGGGGAATCAGAAAGGTTGCAAGTGAAATATTATCTACTCATTCCAGCCCTGAAAATTTGATTTTAAGCAGTACTGGCTCATGACATAAGTGTAACATAGAATTAAAATTCACACGTCATGCATGATTTACCTAAAATGGTATTCTGCACATTTTCTCCCCTTGCAGCAAACAGCCACAGCAGTAACAAAGAGAAAAGAAATCTCAGTGTCAGCTGCTGGGGATCCTGGAGAAGTGAACTCGGCACCTGCCTCCGCAGTGCTCTCTGAAAGGGAGAGGAGGGCTTCGCTCTCCCGGCCGGAGGAGGCTCGGAGCCCTGCCGCATTAGCGACCAGGCTCTCTCTTACTTCTCACCTGAGCAGCTCCCGCCGGAGCCGGGAGCCTCCTGGGAACCGGCCGGAAGCACAGAAAGGTCAAGAAGAGCCAAGCGAAAGCAAAGTCTCCCCTTATCAGCATGAAAAAGGCTGCTGGTCTGGGGAACCGCAGCTTGGAAAACCCCGAGAGGCCTTCAAAAGCAAAGATCTTTCAAACAAAAAAAATGGGGAAAACCTCCCGGGAGAGACGAGGAGGTCCACACAGCTGGGCTCCACGCCAACGCTCAGCTCCGCGCGCCCCGCCGCGCCTCTTCCGCTCTTCCCGGAAAAGCGCTACGAGCGCGCACCCCTGCTTCCCCGCGGCCGTCGGGCGGCACGGACGGGCTCCCTGCTCACCGAACGGGGGCCGCGAGCCGCTGCGGAGCTGCGATTGGGAAGACGATAAACAAACAAACAGACCTTGATCTGCTTTCGGAGGATCTTAGGGCAATCGCGGAAGACTCCACACAAAAGAAGAGACTGCAGCCTCAGCAGCCGAGAGCAAAGGATTTCTGTTCAGCCTGCTTAGCACGCTTTATTTTTAATACTGCTTTGGCTCCAAGAGCCAGAGAACAATTTGGAGAAAGAATGTCTTTGTTAGGGATTTTATGCTCCGGCCATTTACTTAAGGTGCAAAAGCTCACAATACGCGTCACTAGGCCCTGCCACCTGTTCCTCACGTGGTGGAGACCTAGTAAATCTTTAAAGAAAGAGAACGGAAAAAACACAATTTTGTACAAAAACCTCAAATGCTTCATCCATTCTTGCAATGCTCCAGGAAAAAAAACAAAAAAAAAAAAACAAAAAAAAAACAAAAAAAAACCCACAGCCCTGGCAGATGAAGCTGCCTGAAGCCCTAAAACAAACGGAAACTGTATGTTTGCTAGCAATGTGTGCTGGGGAAAAGGACACAGAAGACATCGCCTCTAAGGGGAAAGAAAGCAAGAGACACGTATTATGTCTCCCTCTCTGCATGGCAAGAGCAAACGAGATGCCTTGCAGAGAAACTTCAGCAGCAACTGCATCGCCCAAGCACAGCTAAGATATTGCACAGTAACTGAAAAGAGGCTGAAAAGGGAAGAAGATCAAAGAAAGGAGAAGTTCATATACAATTTTTAGAGAATAATTCTTCTCAGATGACCACCACCCTTTTCCACCTTCCACCCCCAGCTTACAGGAAACACCCACTAGGAGAATGGCTCCATTCAACAGTAACAGTGAGCTGTCTCCTGAGATTTCATGAGTTTTATAAATAAATAAGATGGATTTTATTAACTAAGACAGTGAATAAACATCAGATTCATATACATCATGGAAGTTTTTGCTAGGGACAGGGAGTCTCAACCCATCAGTCTGGAAGGCTTTTCTTCCATCAACCCTTCCAAGAGCTCTCCTAAAAGTCTCTAAGAGCAACTTCCATTACTACTTTGATGTAAATGAAAATAAAAGGGAGCCTAGAGACTAACAAGAAAAAAGACTTGAGAGCTTTGTACCAGGCCAGGTACTATATTCACATTCAACAGCGTTGCTTTAGCATTAGGCCAGTGGCATTTCACCCACAGAACCCAGCCCCGACCTATCAAAAATGATTAAGAATTTAACATTCGTTGACAAGGAACCAGGCTGCTTAAGACAAAACACAGAAAAGGGATCAGCTTGTTCATGCAAGTCAGGCATTCAGACACGTACGCAGAACCTGCAAGCATCCTACACACCTAACCCTCATGCAAAGCGGGTCCCAGGGGGCCGTGCGTGTGTGGTGCAAGCGGGAAAAGGAAAAAGGCTTGTGCCCTGGAAATCCACTGCAGGAAAAACAAACACCTCCTGCTGAGAGAAGCTTCACACTAAAAGAACAGCAGCCTGTTGGCCAAGGGCTGTTGCATCGACACGATGCCTGGTACGTTTTGTGCCAACTGGCACCTTGTGGTGGAGTTGGAAGAGCTTGGCATGCACAAGCTTACCAGCTAGCCCAACCAGGGGCCAGGAGAAACAGTAGCTTTGACAGATCCCACTGTAACTACTAGAAGACCAAGAGACATTTCCCGAGATAAAAGGTAACCTGTTGACCTACTCCTTTGCCTGGAAACGTCTCTTACTGAGGCTACGAAAGGCTCCTTCAGACTAGCCCTTGCTGCTCAACTCTCAATCCTTTTCATTTCCTTTCTATTTTCATAACTTACCAACGAAAGCAACTTTTTTGTTTGTTTTAGTAAGTTTAAGGCGACCTGCATTTCAAGTGCCTTGGCTGGTAGCAGTAGCAGCCTGGAGCTTTGCAAGGGAGGAGGTTTCTCTTCCCCCCGGGCGACCGAGGTGAGCAGATGTAGCCGTTCCTCGCGGGTGGCAGGCATGGAGGGGAGGCTGCACGACCTCTCCGGAGCAGTGCTGCAGCAGGGCTGCGCAGCATCCTCACGAGGCTGGTTCCAAGCACCGCCAGACACGGCTCTGTCAGACCTAATTTACCCCTTAAGTAGAGGCTTTCACACATAAATCCTGTTCCTGATGAGGATGATGAGAAGTAAATACCTCTAGGGGTGTAAATTAAAACTCTCTGCAAAGCTTCAGTCTGAAATTCTGCTGTTCTCCAGTGTTACCAGGGCAAGGTATCTTGGGGGACGGGGGGACGCTATCCAGCCACCTTCTCACTGCGATAATTACCTCAGGCAAGCACCGGCACGAAGCTCCTGCTCTTGCACGACTTGCAAGCATTCCTCTCCCCAACATTTATCATAAAGCACCAACTATCCATAAACATCTCTGGGAAGGGCTGGCCTGGGTTCACCTTCATGTAAGGAAGATGTCAAGCTCTGGCAGAAAGCCAGCCATTCATGTTTCTTTAAACCTCCTGATTTTTGTCAGCTCTGACTCAAATGACCTACTTGGGGAAAAAAAAAAAAAAAAAAAAAAAAAAAAAAAAAAAACTTCCATCACACCCTTTCCTTCCCTCCACCCACTGTGGCACTTAATCACAACAGGATCACAGAGGACAATTCCAGTGGTGGCAGTGAGTCACGGTCTCCCTGCTTGGCATGCACAGCCCCTTTGCAGCAGAAGCCCCAACCACCAGATGCTTCCCCATTTTCCAGCTGACCTGGAGGCTCCAGGCAGCCTGGAGCTGAGCAGCAGTGGACAGAGTCAGCAGCCTCATGGTCCCACCACGGACCTTCGTCCTTTGAGCTGGCTAGGACAGGATAACTTGATCTGAGTACAAGTTCAGATTATCCATCAACACCACAGTACACAGTATTGCCCACTCACGGAGATGGCACCTTCCAACTCCTCCACCCAGGAAAGCATGAACTGTACTCCAACATGGTACCATAACATCATATTTTGAATACACAGACCCACAGAGTCACCCAATCTTTCACCCTAAATTATAAACATAATAAATCTTTAAGCACAAGGTTACGATTAAAAGCAAGAAAACTCGACCCCTGTTTATTCCCTCTTCCTTACAGCTCCTCAGATCCAGTTAACTTTCCTTGTTGGAGCTGCTTGCCTTATTTCTAGCTCCCAGACCATGGAATGATCTCAATGGGAACTCTAGGTGACTCTTCTTCCTTTTCCAGCCTTTCAGCCTAGCAATTCTGAAAAGAAAAACTACCCCTCCGCAAGGAGACAGGAGCAGCTGCAGCATCGGAGGGGGCGATTCAGACCGACCCCCCCCCACCAGCAGATAATCAGGCACAACCTCTTCCCACCCAACTGAGGGAGCTCTGATCCACCTTGCCAGCAAAGCCATTAAGATGAAGCCACCGCTGGCACGAAGAGGACCTGATTTAATACCCTCATGCCATTTGGGTGGCCAGGCTGAGCGGTTTTTTGAACTGTTGTTTGCTGGCTGTGAACAATATTCCTCCCTCTCCCCTTCCCAGAGGATTTTAACATCCCTGGGAGGACAGTAAGCTTTCAGCCAGCAAAAGCAAAGACCAAAAATCTGCTTCATTAACTGCCCCTCTCCCAGCTGCCACTGCCTTGCCCAAGGCTGGAGCAACTTGGTTCTGGCTAGTAATTCACCAGTTCAACTCAGGAAGAAGCAGGGAAGCACAGCAGGGAGGACACGGCCCTCTGCACCGCAGCCCGAGGGGGCTGCACCCGGGATGCCCCACGCTGCACCGCGCTGGCCGGGCTCCAGCACCGGCACTCGCAGCACTCGTGATCGCTCCAAAGGGACGAGAGCTTTTAGTGACCCTCAGTCCCTTCAATTAAATCTTAAATGGTTCAAGAGCTCCCTAGAGGGCTACGTGGAGAAGCAGAAGCCTTGTTTGCCAGTCAAAAATACCCTGCTCGCAGACGTGCCTTTGAGGGTGTTACCTGCGCTGTTTCACAGGTATCCAAGGAATTTCCAGGCCTCGCTTCCAATTACAGCAGCCTGCTCGAGCATATGCCCCGCAGACCCGCCCGGGTCCTAGGAATTCCTTCCTCTACCTTCCTCCCCTTCAACCAGCCTCAGCTTCAAAAGGAGGAAATCAGTGATTCTGCAACATTTCATCTTGCTTCTATTGCCTGACCCACCAAAACAAAAGAGGGAAAAGCAAAGCAGTGGCTCTCATCAGAAATATAAACAGGTTGCGATACATGCCTTTATCGTATGTAACTGCTATAAGGAGGAAGCTGCTAAAAATGGCAGTATTCCAGTCCCCCAATATTATTCCAGGCACTGGCTCCCAGCTCTGCGGCTGGGAAGGCTGCAAACCCCCAGGTAAGCCAAACTTCAGCAGTTTGCAAGCACGCAGCACTGGTTAACTCTGGCCCGAAGCCAGAAGATTTTCATGGAGAACAACATATAGGAGGGGAAGATTTCAAGGGAAGTTGGTCTTTGAAGACCCCTTTTCAGACGAGCAGTGAGCAATGGGAGCAAGCTGTGCTCGAGGCCGGCCCTCGGTCAGAGGAGGGAGTGCGAATGGTTCATCCACTAGTTGGGAGGTTTCCAAGAAACACAACAGATGCCACCTACATCAGTTAACAGGATCAGCACGCTGCCTCCAGCTCCGGGAGGCTTTGCCCACGGAGCTGTTACACTATGTACATCGTGCCCAGGGCACTGGGGACATTTTGCTTGGACTGTGCATTGCACAGCTTTAGCTAGCTGGCACTCATGAGACCGAACTGGTTTACTGAGAGTGCTAAGAGGATCCAAGCGAGCGCTACATTTGGGCAGAGAGTGGATCAGAGAGGATCTTGGGGACTAAAACATTTGAGGCATCTAGCAGAAGAGTACTGTCATCAACACGTCCCCGATCTGTAGAAATGCTCAGTCAGAAACTTTGGCTCAGATCCCTTCCGAACAAAGACAAACGTGCCTCTACCCCTGTGCGAGCGGGTAAGAGCTATGCGCAATGCTGGTGCCAAGCATTAGTGTCCACCAGACCCGAGATCACTGCAGTCCACGTAAACTCCCAAATAAAGAGGCAATCCCGTCAGACTCCGAACAGCTGCCTGAGCAGTGCTTCCAGCCACGTTACCCACGCAAGCGGGGAGCGTCTGCCGCTGCACCGCTGCCCACCCTGCAGACCTCCCAGCCAGGCTTCGCCCAGGCAGGACCCGAGCTCCTGGGTGCCGCACGGCTGGCCGCAGAGCCCGGGGAAGCGCAGCAGAGGAGATGAGCGCCTATCCCCGTTCGCTCCCAGGGGCAAGCCGAAAATTAACTGCTAAAGTGTCATAAGGAGACTCCAGAGCAAAGGTCCCAAATTTTGGATTCAAAGGCCTAAACTGCTCCCAGCCTCCTCCGCCTACCCTGTTCCTGTTTGGCAGCAGAGAAGCTGGGGTGCTACTGGCCAGCAGGCTCTTGCTCCAGACAGCGCGTGCTCTGCAAGGGACGAGCTCGGGCACAGCTTCGGGTCAGACCCGTCTGCTCCGTTCCCCTTCTCTGGGCCCCATCTGCTGATGCCCTGCAACGCGCTGGGTCTAATTAAATACTGCACGTAAGTACTGAACGTGCGGCTGTGCGGCACCGCGGGAAAGGGCCACCTCCCGCGCTCCCCGCTCCGGCTGCCCCCAGGCTGAGGAGGTCCCTGATCCAAGGGGCCAGAGCAGTGGCCTCAGACCAGAAAGCAGACACACATCCTGCAGTGTTTTAGTTCTCCCAATTGTAATATCTTCCTGCCCCTGCAGCTTTCAGAAAGGACATCTTTTCCGACACTTTCCCCTGTGTGAGAGAATAACACGGTTCAGCGCTGAAAAGCAGCTGCAGAGGAGGCCGTGGGGGCCGGTCGCCAGAGCTATTACAACGTTAATGCTCTCTGACTTGCCAGCATTAGAGACCAAGGATCCTTTGTCATTCTTCTTCTTCTTTTTTTTTTAATAAATAAATAAAAGAAAAAGTGAGGACCTTCAGAACAGACTTGCGCTTTTAGAACCCTGAGGATTTAAGTGCACCAGTTGAAGTTTTACAGCATAACCCTAAATTCCTCCAGGCTGCATTCTGGATCTGGCAGCATGTTCTGGGGTGAAGTTTACCTATCCAGCTGCCCCTTCTACAGCCAGGCGCTCGCTTTACAGTGGCACCTGTGTAGCAGGGCAGGTTTTCATGAGCAGTGTTGGCTGACCCAACTTTTAGGGAAACTCCAAGTAGTAACCAAATATAGTAGTATCCAAATAGCAAAAACTGCATTTAAGATGGACAGAACAGTTTTCTCCCTAGAGTCTCCTAATCTGTCATTAAAGAGAGAGTTTGGTTTCACCTCTTGAGCAAGCATCACAGGAGCACTTTGAAAGCACAGAGGTGCAGGTCCTTGCCAGCACAGCCTACAGCATCAGCAAAAAAGACTTGGGTTACCTGTCCAAGGTCCAGGGTGACATTGACTTGGTTGAACTCCAGACCCCTGGAAAGAGGGGGGCTCTGCCACCAGCGCTCAGTCCCATCAATGGCATTGGTTATGGGGTGGGCCTTGTTGCTGTTTGCAGAGGAGCAGATGTCACAGTACTGGCCCTGTTGGGAAGAACAAAAATAGCTTTTAACCACAGCCAGAAAAACAACACCAAAGCAGTGGTACCGTCCAATCTGCACCTGTGAGTACAAGGAGAAAGAGTCCGACTATCTAGGTGAGAACAAATTCTATCAGGAACATACAGACACAAAGCAGGTAGGTACTGGAGCAATTCAGAAAATGCGGGATCTGAGCCTGATGGTGCAAACTAGTACATAAACTTTACATAAACTTAGAGCAGGGACTGAGAATGAAATAGGAAAGAGCTCAGAGGGGGAAGAAAAAAAATACCCCTACCCAGCTGATGTAGAATTTGGGCTGCCCTTCTGTATCTCAGATACGCACCAAGCGTTGGGGTAGAGGGGCCTGGACAGAAAGTGACTGCCCGATGCAAACGAGTGGGCAGCAGGGAGCCCAAGCCCCCTCTGTGCTGACCCCAAGGTAAGAGGCTGTGCTGCTGCAGGGAGCAAGCGGCCTGAGCCTCAGGGCCAGCAGCCTTCAGCTTTTCCATGGAGGCTGCCAGCCTTGCAGATACCCCAGAGATCCCAAGCCAGATCCTGACCATTCCTGGGCTGGAATGGATGCAGACTGGCAGTTCTTCTATTCAACTCATAGCCCTCCAGTGCTTGTCAGCCTATTCATTTCACAAGTATAGTCCTTTCAACTACATTTTCATGCTTAATAGTCTAGCAGCCAAGTCCCTTTTTGCTGGTGATGCTACAATGCGAGGCCAGAAATGGACAGCCCCTACTGTCAGCAGCACAGGCACCTAGCTGCAAGCAAACTCACAAGATCCTTTCTGCCTTGCTTTGGTGGTGCGGGCTGCTTTGTCAGCTCCCTGGACATGCTGCCAGAGAAAACAGCTCTGCAACTTTAGCAGCACCTCCCTGGCAGGATCAGACAAAGACCCAAGCTGCTACAGCTAATTCTGTCTTTCCTGTTTAATCCACAGATGGATTTTACCAACTCCTAATACAGCCTGCAAATATCCCTGAAATTTGTCAAGGTGTGTGTTCTGTGGAGCCTCTGTTCTGCCACTTGAATTGCTGCTACGAGCATCCCACAAGGGAACTCTGCTACAGGCAGTTTTCCTTTAAAAGATGCCGCTATCCCCCAGGCAAGCCAGCCGCCCCTGCCTGTCCCAGGCTGTGGTCTTGGACGGGGCAGTCTACTCCCCATTGCTCCAGCTGCACCCCCACAAGGGCTGAAGCAAGATACAGATCCTGCAGAGCACTCGTTTGCGATTTTCCAGATGCCCCAGACACTGGAGGGGATCTCAGTCCTGCAGGACATGGAAAATTCACAGCATTCTTCCCCACAGCCCGGCTGTATGTTATTTGCAGGCAATTATGCAACATAAATTGTTCCAAACAAGCACACCTTTTAATTAACTTGGCTAAAGATATGAAAATAGCAGACAGGACAGTACATGAGGCAGCTGAAACCATCTGGTATAACCCCCCTGCCCACGCGTGAGCTCCTGCTGCACTGAGAGGGTCAGGACACAGCCCAGCAAAAAGCGCTTTGAAGAGGAAAGACTTTCACCAAATAAAACTGACCTGCTGAAGAGCAAGTGTTTAAAGGGAACTGGCGCAACAGGTTGTATGGAGATTTCTACTGCACTATACAGATCTTTGGGGGGGGGAGGGGGGGAAGAAGGTGAGATTCCAAAATGGGGATAAATAACAATAAAATTAAATGCTTTCCCACTTCAAATTTTTGCTACAGAATTAAAAACAATTTTGAACCAAAGTTCACGTTGACATGCAACGGGCATTTCAAGTTTAACGGGACGGGACTAAAAGCGAGGATGAGCTACCCGTGTTTGCAACGCCATCGCCTCCCTCGCCGGCGCCGCGCCGCCTGCGCGTGCCAACCATCGCGACCGGGAGCAGGTCGGCAGCTCGCTGTTACAGGGCGCGGATGTACCGGCTCCGGAGGCAGACAGAGGTCTCACTAGAGCCGAGCCTAGACACAACCAGAGCCATTTCCAGCTGCTCGTATTCTAGAGCTGCTCACTCTCCTGCGCAGCGCTTCGGATCGCTGCGGCGCAGAGGGAAGCTCCGACATCAGCAGTGGAGTTTAACGAAAATGCCACCGCGTCTCGGAGCTACCGGCTTAGAGACAGCGCGTTCCCGGAGCAGCAGAGCAGCGGGCACCACGTGGGTCAGCCAAAGAAAGAGCTTAAGAAGTGCGAGAGAACCTGATACCGCCACTATCGGAGCAAACGGCAAAGGGAGAGCGATAAGGAGGAGGTTTGAAGGGGAGGAGAGCCTCCAGAGCCCTGATCCCGCTCCCGCCCCGCCGCAGGAACGCCGAGATTTCCCGGGAGCATAAAGACCGGCCCGGCACCCTGCCGGCACGGCTCGCCTCGGCCAGAGCAGATGGCTTTGTCCTGCTTTATCTGGCCTTGCCGTGACCCAGCACCGGTTCTCCTCACCTAATTTATTGGAAAACCACAGGGAGCATGATCCAGCCCTGGCTGTTTGGGATAAGGTAAACAGGGCAGGAAACTGAGGGATGAAGAGCAATATTTCAGGAGCAGAAAGTCCGCGTTTGTAAACTATTAGCAGGGCTGTCCTCGCAAATCAAGTGGTTGCTCACACAAGGTTGCGCACATGTCATCTGCCTAGGTGTCTTTTCTGCAGGCAACTAACTTGTTCTAAAAATTGCTCATTTTCTGCTGCAGGTAAGACCCCCGATCTCAAATGCTTTCATGTATGTAAACACAGACAGGACAGGGACAGAGAGGAACAGCTGCAAATGCCCCATTTCAGCCGGTTGCCCAAATCATCAGAAATTCCAACTGCACAAAGCCCGAGAGCCAAGGTGCAGGATAAAGAAACACAGGGCCAGAAGTGCCACCAGTCACTTACGACTAGAGGAAGTCAAAATAAAATGCCACTTAATTCACAGACATTCAGGCAAAGAAGAAATTCAGACCTCATCTGCCACAGACCCCTGAAGCAGCGAGAGGAAAAGGCCCCTGGAAAGCTCTGCTGCTGCTCAGGCGAACGTCAGCTCAACGGGGCGACCGAACGCAGGGACGAGTGTTTTGCAGCAGCAGGACTCAGATGAAGGCAGGATTAAACAAAAACGGGAGAGCAGCGAGCCGTGTCGCACTTTTCTAAATTCTAAATCCACGTCAGAAGCCAGCCAGCCACAAGCATCTTCAGCATAAGCTTAATCAGAAAAAAAGAAAAATCACCCTCTAGTCTCCCTTTTGCCTCAAGTCCCCCATACGAGTCAAACACGCTGTTCGTTACAGCACGATCGCCCAACGCTGCTTAGCGAGCGGCACGAGGTGCTCTCGTCACGCCGCCGCGTCGACGGCGCTGCGTCTGCACAGACCGCAAGGCCTCCTGCGGTTGGGTTCGCTCTCTTCTGCCCAAGAGCCTCGAACAAAGCGACGGAAACTCCTTGAGAAGGTTCAGAGCCTTCCCACAAGCCGCGCCAGGGACGCGGCAGGCGTCTGCAGGGCGGCGTCACTCCAGACTTAACCATTCTCTGCGTTTTAAGAGCATCACATTTTAAAGTCTACGGACTCCCTTTTCTGAAAGGCAGCCACAACGTCCACCTAAAACCAGCAGAAAACGAGAGAACTGCCTGAACTCATCGATTAGACGGTTGTACCAACGCTTACCCCAGGCCTTTAACCAGGCGAGCCCGCTTCGCCCCCCAGCCCCTGGAGCGCTCGCCGAAGCCCCGAGCAGCGTTGCTCCAGGCTTCCCGCCCCGAGGCTGCTGCACCGCGCGCCAGCGGCACGGAGCGGGCAACGGCGTGGGGAAGGCACCGGAGCCCGCGGGAGGCGGCAAACGCGTGGGGCTCGTTACTGCGTTACTGCCACCTGAGCCTGTGCAAATCGAACGCTTCCCGCCACCTCCCCGGGCACTTTTGTCCCCGGGGGGGTGCCGAAAGCGCTAGCGGGGATCAGCCGAGACCTCTGACCTCCGGCTTCCTCCTCTCCCTCCTGGTGCTGCCCCGCGGTCACGGAGAAGAGCCGCCACAAAGGGATTTCTGCAACGCTTTCAGAGCGAGCGAGGCCGCTCCGGGCAGTGGAGCCGCGCAGAGCCCCGCTGCAGCCCGGGGCCGCACGCGCGCGCACCGCCTGCATGCGTGCTGCGCGCCGCCGGCGTGCTCCGCGCCGCTTGGCGGGCAGGCCAACGGGAGCGGAGCGAGCAACGCACGCCCGCGCTTGCCAGCTTTCCTGAGCAGTCCCATGCTACTCCTTTCGCTTGGCAGATCGCTTCCACTTGTTTGCGACTGCACATAGCAGCAGCTACTTTGCCCTTCCTTACTACATTTTAATATGAAAACTAATGTACATCACTGGATGCAACAACCAGGTCACTCTAGTCTCCTGCTACTACTACTTGAAGCAAAGCTTTTTCAGGTTACATTATTTTACAGTGTAGCAAATTGAAACAGCTCAGTTAATTTTAAAAGGTGGAAAATCTCAGAGCACTGTGTCGGCTTCCCCGCCGCGTGACATCTTCAACAACTTCTACTACTAACAGGGCAAACCTCCCCCCGTCTCAGTAGGCAGAAATCTGCAGAGAGGATGACACCGCCTCAGGACAGCGCGGCCAGGAGACGAGAAATGCTTCTGAAGCTAATCTTAAAACTAAGCCACCCCTGCTGAAAGGCCAAGAAAGGCTTGGTCTGCGAAGGCAAGCGTCTTCCCTGCTCCTCTCCTCCTCACTAGCACCTACAACATGCACAGCCCTATTGCTCTGCTGCGACAGGTGAACCGGCGCCGTGAACCTCGCAGAAAGCACCGCGCGCGGCGGCTGCCTGATCGCGGCGCAGCACGGCACAGCATGGCACGGCACGGCACGCTTCTCCAGGCGGCAAGAGCGCTTCAGGTCAGAGCCTCTCCCCACTCGGCTGCTCTGCGGGGTGGGGAGAGGGTCTGCGGTTCCTACAACTAAAAGTAGCATTTTACAAGTCCTTTTGCAACGGTCCTTCCCTCTTTTCGGGGGAGGTCGGAGCTGTTAAAGCGCCCAGCGGTTCTCACCATCTGCGTTCCCGGCCCCCTGGGGTCCGCTTCGGATGGGACCCCGGGGAAAAGTCACTCGACGCCCACTTACAAAACGCACGCTCTCAACCTTCTCCCTCCTCTAAACCTTCAGCTGCCCCCAGCGCCCCGCGGAACGGGCAGCGGCCGCCCGCGTTAAGCCCCGTTTACCGCGAGACGCGGCCCCGTTTGCCCACCGCCCGCCCGGCCGAGGCGCGCAGCACCGGCTCAGCGCCCCGACGGCCCGTTGTAGGGAGGACGCGCGGCTCCCGGCGCCGCGGGCACCGCGCGAGCACGTGCGCGCCGTCGGCCCGCGGCCTCCCCTCGCCCCCCACCCCGGGCAGGGGGGGGGGGTGTCCGGGTGTCCGTCCGTGCCCCTCCCCACCCCCTCCCCCGGCGCGGCGGCCCCTACCTGGATGGTCTGGTTGGGGTCCCCGCCCGCCACCGGGCCGCCGACCAGCTTGCAGTAGAGGTCGCGCACGGCGCGGCCGCCCGCCGCCTCCTCGCCGCAGGTGGCGGTGGCGGCGATGCGGGCGCCCTCGGCCAGGTTGAAGTAGGGCGGGTGCAGGCTGTGCCCGTTCACGCCGCCGGGCAGCGCGGCGGGCGGGCGGGCGCCGGCGGCGGGCAGCGCCGGCAGCAGCAGCAGCAGCAGCCACGCACCGCCCCGGCCGCGCTCCGCCGCCCTCGCCATCTTCACCGGTGCTGCACGCCGGGGCGAGGAGGAGGAGGAGGAGGAGGAAGGGGAGGGAGGGGAGGAAGTCAGGAGCTGCCCCCCCGCCGCCGCCGCGGGGGGCTCGGCGCGCCGCGGCCTCGGCATCTGCCTCCCCCGGTCCCGGTCCCGGCCGCTGCCCCGGCCCCGGCGAGCGCCTTGTGCCCGCGGCGGGGCGGGGAGGAGCCGGGGCCGCCACCGCGCCGCGCTGCGCCCTTAACCCCTTCGCGGCGGCGCTGGGGGCGGGCCGGGCCCCGCGGGACGCAGCGCCCCGGAAAGCCGCGGCGAGCGGCGGGACGGCGCCTCGCGGGACAGCGCGGCCCCCGTCGCGCTCGCTGGTGGGTCAGGGCGTTAAACTGCATTAACCAATAGGTTGGTTTATCTGCGGGGAAAGCTAATTCTATTACTAATTAACAAGGCGTTGAAACACCCCCCCCCCCAAAAAAAAAAAAAAAAAAAAAAAAAAAAAAAAAAGATCCAGTTGACTTTCCTCGAGATAGCTGTTTGTTTTCACTGAGTTTCGGCAGTGAGGAGTCGCTCGCAGCTTCCTCCCCGAGGCTGCCCGGCCGGGAAGGGCTTCGCTTCCTCACCTAAGGGCCGAAAAGCAGCAGCGCGTTAGCCCCCCTCGCTCCTTCCCCATCCCTCTGCTACCCAACGAGGCACAGCACAGAGGGACCGCAAAAGGACGGATGGACGCGGCGGCAGGTCTCCTCGCGTTACTGGTTTCTTGTCCTAAAGACAGGAAACTACACATTACAAAAAGTTATATGCAACAGTGCATAAATTAACTCAGCAAAACTCTACTTTGATTTTCTAGCACCCAAAGACCTTTTTAAATCCATGAATTGAATGATACATGTTATTAAGAAAAATGTTGTGCCTGAACTGACCAACACTGTTTCTCTAAACTAGGATGATAAATGATAGAGGCAAACTGAGATCAGGTCTAGAGTCCATACAGTTGGATTGCTAATATATTTGAACCCAAAGAGAAGCAAAACAAGGTCTTAGGGATGCTCGAGCCTTTGCAGTCTGCTCTTGAATGTTTGCCTACTATCTCACATCATCCTCTCTGCTTCTCTTTTGTGGACACTATGAGGAAACAACTCTCTTGGAAACGGTACTGTCTTAAATATGAAAAACTTTTTTAAAACAAAAGAAGAAAAATTATTAGGTGCTTAGTTCAGTTATGTGGCTAGCAGCACTGCATGCACGTACCCATTGGCACACACCTAGCAGGCTGCGCAGTTACACTCATTTCAGCAGAAGGCCTACCAGTGCTTTCAAGGGCCTTTGAAAGATCCTTCTCGCTGTACCCAAAGTGCTGGACGTGACCTACGACATAGCGATATATTGCAAGATTACCGTATTGCGAGAGCGGAGCCGCAGTCACTGCAATGCCCTTTGCTGCAGCCAGTCCAACATCCGCAGCGTTTCACACCGGTGCCGCGCGCAGAAGCTGGTGGGTCCCACACGGCGAGGTGGAGAGACCCAACCCCGCCTGGCACGGCCCACCAGGCGCTGGCCAGCGCCAGCTGCGCGCGCCTGGCACGGCGCCGCGCGGGATTGCATTCGCGTGACCTCACGGCTCGGCCCGCGGTGGCTGGAGGTGCTGGTTCCACATGGTGAGCAAGCGCTGGAGCACAGCGCCAAAGCCATTCACTCAGAAGGGCTTCCTAAAAGGCTTCCAAACATCTTTTAACCCCTTCCTGCTTTGCAATTCTTCAGAGATTCCCCCGGCTTAGTATAAAACCTTGCTTACTTAACAGATCAACATATCATTTAATAACTAAACAGAACCTTTTAAGACAAATCCACATTAAAAAAAAAAAACAGTTTTTGCTTTAAACTGAGTATTAAAATGGATAGCTTCCCCTGGAGAAAGTGGAACAGCCACCTTTGAATACTCTTGTGCTCTGCAGTAATCGTTTACTAACATATTTCTGTACAGGAGACCAATACTCCACAGGACAGGAATTAAAACTTCCTTAACTTTATCAAATGCCACACTTAATTAGCTGCTTATACCCCATGGTATCTGTGAATATACAAAAAGAATTAACAGGGCACAGATTAGGAAAGCAACTTTCTTCTACCCCCACAAAAGTTACAGGGCAAAACACTCCGGCCAGTCTAATATCTCTAATCCCTCTAGTGGTAACGTTGTGGCACATAATTAATCGCCCTTCCAAAATGCAATTAAGGGACATGAACAACCCATGCAGAGTGAAATCACAGCAAACACGTGGGTTTTGTGGCACAGAATCAGTAGCACCATGCAGAAAAATGACCTTTCGGCAGTCTGCGCCGGCCTCCTGTTAACTGCAGAGCTATTTTGCAAGGATAGTTTTGAAGACTGAGAACATACTTAGGCTATCTTATTTTAGGGGATCTAAAGTTTTCAGAGATGCAATGGAAAAAGTTTGAAAGTTCTGAGTTTGGTTTTTTTTTCTTTCCCCTTTCCAGCATAGAAATCACAAAAAGAAAGGGGCAGAGGGCTTATAACATAATTAAACATCCTACCTTGAGGTTAATCAAGAAATTTAGGTTAACTGAGCTCCTATTCTGATGCCACCTCAGCCACCCTTAGGAAAACAGCAGCATCTCATCTGAGAGTCACCAGCGGCAAACATTTTGGGTGAAAACCACTTGTAGGCGGAGGAAGAATACTCTATTCCCCAAAAGGTCTCTTATCTATAGCAGTTACAAACCAGCTTGAACACTGAAGCCTTTCTTCCCTTTGCGAAGCTTTTTTTTTTTAAGCATCAGCTGGATATTCATCATTCATGTGATACCTACTTGAATCCCTTTCTTTGAATCTTACTAACTTCTTGAGCCCAGAAATGGTGCTTCTTGCATTGGCTTCATAAAGCTATTGCCTGTAGTGAAGCACTCTCAAACAGGAGATGTTGAAGCGGAAGAGACTTTTCTGTTTAAATCCAATCCACCACGAGCAAACGCAGAAAGAACTGCAAAAATCTAGCCCATGGCAATCTTACCCAAATCTGTTGTCTTACTCTACATGTAACAACATGATTTCAGCCACGCTGCTATCCATCTGCAGCCGTTAAAGGCCTCTGAGCTCCTCTCGAGCTTCATTTTTGCCTTATAAATTGCAGGACTGTAAGAAGCTTGCCATAAGAAATTGCAAACTCTTTCAACAGGCAAGGTGCAGAATGATAGTAAGGTTTCGGAAGAGTTTAAAACAGATCTGAAAACAAATTTAACGTCTGGGCTGCCAAAGTCTTCCCTGATTAGGGAACTTAGTTGCTAAGCCAGAAGGAAGATTCAGGAAATACCAGTCAACAATTTTCCTAGCTATACACCCTTTTAACCTACTGCAGAAGTGCAGGACAGTGCCCAAGTCCCACAGAAGCGAGGCCTGCCAAGTATTTCAGTGCCAATGCTGAAAAGTTCTGCTTGCCATAATTATCTTCTCAATTTTTTATGTTATCTATTATAAACAGAAAAGAAAGAAGATGCTTCTCCTGGAAAAACCAATGTATGGCCAATCGAAGCAGAAGCGTTGCCTTTCCTTGCAGTATTGAGGTACCGCTACGTTCAGAGCAGACAGCAGAAGACTAGGTCTGGAGCCAAGAGATATAAGTCAGCACATGAATTTTGTGCTATGTATTTAATGGGATCAGGAACACTTTTTATCTTAAGGAAGATTTAATTTCTTTTCTACTACCCTTCTGCAAGTAGCATGGAGGAACATGTTTCCTGAGCTTTGGTCTGTGGTGACTGAAAAGCATAAGATGGCTATTTTCAGAAGCATGACATGTCTTGGCATAAGTGTGTCAAGAGCAGCTACTAGATGCTAAGAACTGATTCTGTGTGAGCTGGGTTTGAACCAACATGAGCAAGAGCAGCATCCGATAGCCTTCCAACACATCTCTAGAGTCACAACTTTACAGGAGAGACAGTGAAAGAAAGCCCTCCACCCCCAAAGGAAAAATTTGCTCAGTTCACAAAGGCCTGGAAAAGTTCCCCCTCTCGTTCATAGAGACCCTCGCACACGTGCACACCCAGACACTTCTGCAAACTCAGCCTGCAAACAGAGCCCAAAGGCACATTTCCCCTATTTGTTCTTCAAACTGACAGCTCAATTACAGCTTTTTAAACCCTTCTGCATAGGAGGGGCTAGGGCAGAGCTTGTATCCACGGTGGGAAATGAGTTAAGAGTTTTCTTGAAGGCATGAGGAATTTGACCAGAATCTGCCCTTAAGACTGGTTCTTACAAACGTATAAAGCCAAAGGCCGGAAGGGACGATCAGACTCATCACACTGCCTAATCTGGCCTATTTACTACAAATCGTAAACTTCCACCCTGCACTGTTATACCAAGCACAACTCTGCTTGTGTGGAAATACCGCTGATGCTGGTTCTGCAGCGTTAACAGAAATAAAGTTAAAAATTGGACAAGCCTAACCAGGCTGATAAGGTGACGCAAGGAGGAAGCAAACCTGCTAAGACAGAAAGTCTCCTGTTTATCTTTCCAGAGCTGCGTTACATTCTGTGAAAATGCAGAACCCTAAAAGCAACAAGCACCAAACAAGCCTTAGCGAGCCATCTGGAATTAAGTTATTCTTTCTTCCTTTTGTAAAATTATTTCGAGGTATCTTATTTCCTCACTAGTCTTCTCTCTTCCGACATTTATTCAAATTTGAAAGACTGTTTTGACTCAAAACTTCTGGTCAATTTGCCAGGCTTGGGCAGGACCTTTAAGTTAAGAAAAGGGATGCATCTGTGTTTTGTCTGCCGAGGACGCTTTCACTAAGAGATCAAGAAGTTTCATAATCTAGCAGGACATGTTACTCTACACCAGAGAATTCAATTCCCTTGAAGGTCAGGCTGCACCTTCCCTGCAATCAATGGCCCCAAACCCTCCCGAAGCCAGAACAGGTGTTTCATTCATGCTCTTTCTCCACCTGGCAAGGACCCAAATACTTTCTTTTTGAGCCTAAGCTCCGTCTTACTCCGAGGACGTGCATATGTGCTGTCTCCCAGGCACGCTACAGGCTTGGTCATCATTAGCTACATGTTTTTCTTTGCACAAATCAAACAGAAACAGCTGCTTTTATGTTAATAACTAAAGCATGCTTTAGATTTACGCCATCCAGTTCTCCTTCTGGCCAGGAGGATTGTGAAGGGCCTCGCGGATTTAATGAGCTGACATGTCAGTGGAGATCAGCTCACCCACCGGGAAAGCGCAGTTACTTCTGCATGAGACACGGTAGCAGTTTCTTTTCTAAGAGATCTGGCGCTAACATCACAAATAACAGAAAACAATAGGTCCAGGAACTAATTAGTGGCTACATCTCAAAAGAAAGATCTCATCCAGAAAGGCAAGATAGCAGCAGCCGACTGCTGCAACAGCATTTCCGCTTGCCAGCTTGCCGCTATTCAGGCGGGAGCGCTCTGATTTCACTAGCGCGCAGCAGAGCCTGCAGTAAGCTAGCAAACACGGCGTGCAACACAGCCGCCTGCAGAAGCACAGCACCGGTGCAGACGTACCTGCTCCCCAGGCAACCAAAGGGTTTCTAATGTGAAAATAGCTTCCAAGTCCAAACCTGTCCTTTTGTCACCTACCCTTTCAGGTCAGGGGCTTTAAGGTTAGACTTTCCTGTAATCAGATTGTCCCAAACCAGCTCCTCTGGCTTCCCATTGGAAACCATTGCGCTCATGCCCCAGATTTGACTCAAGACCAGCACAGTAGACTTAGCTTAGCTTCAGCCTTGTTACGCCTTCCTGCGTTGTGGCTGGGTCTAAACAGACGTGCAGGTGCACGCTGAGATGCTCCCCTGGGTTCTGGTCTCCAAAATCCAGAAAAGCTTGTTCAGAAATCTCCACCTGGCCCACATGCCTGGACTAACTTTCACTGAAAAGAGAGGGGGAGGTGTCTATCTTTGCCACATCATAACTGGAGCCAGGACACAGCAGGAGCATGTGCTTGAACATGCTTCTGATTCCACCAGCACAGACTAATTGGGGTCCCATTAGGGCAATAATTACGCTAGCATATCACATAGAGGCATTTTCCCCAGGACTGACGAGACCTAAAATCGTGCACTAAAGCCCCCTTACTATCAACTTCTAGTTTGTGGACTCGATGGGGAGACCATCTTCTCTACTGTACAGGATAGTACCACTAACATCCTCCTACTAAGTTTCAAGCCTTGTTTCTTTCATGAGATTAATAGATGCTGTTCTTACCTGAGAAGTGTCGTTTAGAAGAAACAACAGACTCTGGCAACACATATCAAACTTGCCCCACAGAGCAGGTCATCTCAGCAAACATCCCAGACAAGCCAGTGTCCTTTGGGTTGCGTAGGCGTTTTGCAAGCTGAAGGGCATCCCCAGCCTAATGCACACCAGCTGTGGCTCCACAGAAGAATTAGCAACAATTAGCTGAACCTGAAGAAGGTAATCAGTCGCCATGAAAAAAAAATGCAGAGCACACCACCCTTTTGTAGTCACTTTGCTTTTGAGTTGGGAAACTGCAAGCTTATGCACATGCTGTTTTCCCCATGCCCAACCATTCAAACAGATAAACAACGGAGACTTGTACACAAAATGCACGTACAAACTCATGCAGTTGTGTATGATGATGCAAAGTGTCTCTCCTTGCAGATACAGTTTTAAAAACTAGCATTTGAAAGGACAGACAGTGGGATGTTTGCTGGGGATCCTGAAGAGCTTCACCCTCAAATACTCTGCTAACGCATTAGCTGCCATCCCCATCAGTGTGAGCAGTTTCTGCAGGGCTTCAAACTTCTACATGGTTTTGAAGCTGCAAATGTTCCAGATATTGTTTAATAAGTAATACCAGTCCCTTAGCAATCATAAGGGACACAGTTACAGAGAGAGGGGCATAGCTTTGGCAGGCAAACCCAGTAAATTTGTTGGACTCAGAGGAACAAATATTTAAAGTTATAATTTCCTTGTAATCTCCAATCTACAGTTTAGTTTAATATTTAGAAAAGGTGCATATTTAGAAAAGTATTTAGAAAAAACTGAGTGAAGCAGCAAAGCCGTGTTCCAGATATAAAGCTCCAGTTTTTGCTGCTCCTCAGCAGCTTTTCTGATTGCACTGCACATGTTTTCCCAGATGAAATGAGAACTGTGGGGCTTATAAACAGTGCCAGCTGGTAAAGAGGTTAGATACAAAGTTTGAAAAGAAAAAAAAATGGTAAAAACTAAGGGTTTCTTCCCTCATCCCTTCCAAAGCAGTTCTTGAACGTGGGAAACCGCCTCATTCTCCAAGTCCAGGGAGCTGAGCAGCCAAGCCCAGCAGCAGTGGTACAGCGAGTACGTGGGGCACTGCCAGAAGACCCTCTCCCAGCAGAAGCTGGCTCGGTGCCGAGCTCAGCCCATCTCGAGCGCGCGGGCCCCTCTCCTTGAGGGCCCTAACTCGCCCCGGTGCGAGCTGTGCTGAGCCAGCGTCGCGCCTCTGCAGGGAGCCTGAGCATCATCTCGCGCAGACGACGACGAGCTCCGCGCCTTCCTGCCTGCCCTTTCCAGTTACTTCTGAGCTGGAAGGAGGGAGACTAGCTCTTGCCCAAGGCTGTCTCTCCACAGGGCAAAGGCAGTGCTGGAGGATGGACAGAGCTCAGCTCCAAAGTGTTCCAGCTGCATGTTGTGGGCTTGGCTTATGGGGAACGCCTTTTCTTTCTTTTTTCTTTCTTTTTTTTTTTTTTTGGGACACACTCAATCCAAGCACAATATTGACAATAAATGCCTTTTTTCTGAGATTCCCAGTCCTAATCCGTGGGACTTGGAGAGGGCGAGAGCATTGTAATGAAATATTAGCAAGAGTTGCCTTGGTAACTGCCCAGATGAAGCCCTCTTATATTCACTGAAGTTCTCCCAGCGTGACTAATACCTCCCGGGCTATAGTTACACCGCTCCGAACGTCCTGAATGCATGACCAAGTCAGCAGAGCAAACACACTCAAGCCCCATTTATACGGTTATGGCTTAATCTGATTATTTTGTAGTTTGACCAAGAGCAGGAAAAATTCGCAGAGTTTCCCTCCGCCACCACTTTCATCTCGCCCCTCTCACTAATGCAAGCTAGTATTTCCCATGCTGCATTTCCTGATCAGAAGAAAGAACAACCTAACAGCTGAGTGCAAATTGCAGGCATCTGTTAAAATGCATCTGGGAACATTTTCTTCGCCCTGTTAACCCCATCAGCGAGTGTAACAGGTGGGGAGCGACAAGGGCCTTGGCGTGATGCGAAGCAAAGAGTGCTCCGTGCACAGACCTGCAGCAAAATCCAGACCACGATTTTCAACCAGTTAGACCAGCTGGGGAGAGGGAAAACCAGCAGACCATGGGACACTGGGAAAGGCGCTGGCAGAGGTGCTTGGTCCCCGCTGCTGACTGGCAAAGGCAGCCCCGGCTGCAGCCCCGCTGTCCCCGGACAGGCCTGCGTGCCCCACGCAGCGCTGGCGCAGCAGCCGAGGGAACGGCTCCGTCTCCTTTGCAGGCTGCAGCTCCAAACCAAACCAAACCGGGCTCACACACTGTTGTCTCCCTTCATCCCTGCTGCCCACCCAGCCCTTAATTTTCTTGAGGTAAAGCTCCTTTCGCTGCCAGGACTGAGGATTTATAGGTCCCAGAAAGAGCATCTCTGTGTCCTGGTCCTCCCTGAGTCTGACTCCAGTTTCTGGGAGCAGGATTTTGACTTTTCACTTCCCCTGAGTGGGACTGGGGATAGAGCACCTGCAATAAGGAGGACTAGTAAGAGCAAGAATTCTCATCTATTTTAAGCTTTTTGGAAATGCATAGCGTTATTTCCTTTGACAGGATAATCTCAGAATTCAAACACCCATTTCTGTCCAGCAGGCAAAGCTCCCAAGATTCCTGCTTTATGTCTGAGAGAAGGCAATTACAATATATTAGGCACATCAGAGAAAGTTAGGAGCTTCAGACGCTCTCGTCTCCAAGCTGTAAGGCCGGGCTGGCAATCCCACACAGTCTGTGCACGCATACAAACAGCTGGCTCCACATCAAAGCTAAGGCCAGGACACATTCACTACTCTCAGAGTTTGCAACATGCATTAATCACTGAATCAGTAAGGTTGGAAGGGACCTTTGGAGATCATCTAGTCCAACCTCCCAAAGATTTCCCAGTGCTGGTTCCACAGGGGCTTGAACCCAGAACCTTCAGCATGTAAAGCAGGTATGATAACCACCACACTAGCCACAGGAGCTTTGAGAAGACACAACAGATAGTAGAAGTCCAGATTTAGGACTGTTGTGTTAACACCTGATCCAATGGTGACAACACATACTGAGCTTGGTTTCTTTTTCAGTTAAATGATGGGGGGAAATTAGTAGCTGTCTAAGCATTCAAGCCGAAGGGCTTAGGACAGCTCAGGGAATGGCTTGCAGCTCCTCCAGGGTAACCACTGAGCAGTGTCTCAATGCGGCTACAAGATAACTCAACTCTCAGCGCCTGCCTGTGGGCTTTCCTCTCCAAGTGGGACTGGAGCCATAGCCATACCCTCCCTCTGCATGCAGCGATTAGCTTCAGCTAGCTTGGGCCTTGCTTTCCTGGGGAAAGCAAAACTAACAGCAGATGCTTCATACAGCTGCAAGTGCTTAACGAAGGGCTGCCACTATTTTGCAGCTACGGTTCCTGCAGGCACACCTGGCTTCGCACTGAAACAGGTAGCGTAAGATTTGCTACCGGAATAGTTGGTACGTTGGCTGCAGGACAGAGCTCCACGCGGCCTCCAACATTTGCCTGTCTGGCTGGCTAGAATCAGCCCCGCTGTGCTGCATGGGGTGCTCACACCTCCAAGCTCAGCATATTCCTGATCCTCTGGTTGTGGAAAAGAGCTTCTTCAGCAATGGGAAAAAAATAAAATATAGTAGCACAATCTCTCCTGGCACTAGGGGCTCGCTGTATGGTTCGCTTCTGGGCTCACTAACTTGCAGATGAACCAGCTCCCAAAAGACAGTTTATGGGAGATGAAGGAAAACATGTTATCGCCCCGCTCTTTAAGCAACTCACCAGTCACAGCTGGCTCAGCCTCTGAACACTGGGCACAGTCAGACTGTGCTGCAGTAAAGGAGATGTTTACAGCTTTATTAGTATTTGTCCCCTGCATGCAACACAAGTGAATTTTCACACCTGTGTCTGCCATAGATAAGAACTAGCCATGATTTGAGCTCCACATCAGGAAAAGATTCTCCATATTTCCATTGTCACAGGCATTAACCTGAAATCTAAATTACTTCCTATTTGGGAAAGCATCTGAGCTTTTTCCATGCAGATTATTCCTACAATAGCTTAATAGGGATAGCTAGGTATTTTGCACTTCAAAATAATTCCTCCCAGGAGGAAAAGACACCAAATAGGAAAATAGGAGCTTTCTCCAAAATAGAAGAACTATTAGCCTGTTTCTAGCATCAGAAAGATGGTGCCACAGCCAAGAAACTAATCTACAGCTGAGGCTCAAATCCCTTCTGTGCTGTGGGTTACTCTGTGACCTTAGACAAATCATTTAGCTTTCTCTTTTCCTCTTGTCACTAACATAAAATGGAAACAGTAGCATTCACAGGGTGCAATGAGAATAAAAGCTGCAAGATACTCAACCACCAAATGTTAGTGCATTTTTAAGTCTGTTAAAAATGGATTTAACAGCTAAGCCCTGCTTGATTTTGTAGGTTCAATAACCTTCAGCGAAAATCCTGCACATGCTGCCCAGCCTCTCTGGCTTGCCTTTCAGGAGATTAAATAGCTAGCACAAAAACTGACAAGTTTGTCAGAGTTTAAGCAGTTCAGAAACATTATGGTCCCTAAATTCAACTCCAGGGGCCAGCAAATAGAAAAGCCATCACCAGCTCTGATGCATGGGAATGTGCACAGCCCATGAGGCTCCTGAGCTCGGAAACCGCCACGGGCTGCACAGGCAGCTCTCTGCAAACGTCTCTGCTGTTCCAAGCTGCTGAACTGCAGACCTTCAGTTTGTCTCGTAGGATGAGCTGGTTGCAGAACAGCTGCTGGAGGTCAGAAACATTTGTTTATGTTCACAGTGAAACACTTTGGGATCCTTCAGTGCTAAATATTGGGTGCAGTGTTGCAGCTGTAACACTTTAATAAGGTAGCTGGAAGCACAGTAGAGACTAGTCATGGGTTTAATCTTGGACTAGAGGCTTTTAGCACTAGGTTTGCCTGCCTTACAATAACCTACAATTTCCTCAGCACTTTAAGGATGTTTGTATTGTGCGTAATGTTTATGCAGTTATCTATAACCTGTGTACAGTCATCCCGATAACCAAAGATGCCTTCTTATACTCAGAATGGCTGTTTTGCTGTGGTAGATCTTGTTCCTGCTTTTAAATGCATTGCATTAATATGAAGAATAATATTTAAAATAAAGAAGAAAAACTTCAGAATCACAGCTGGGCTTTTTGTAGGAGGTTTCTCCTCAGTTTTCAAAGATCCTTGAAAAACTGGCAGGGATACCCAGAGCTATTTTACCTTCTTTAGAAGCACTAAAGAAAAAAAAAGTACTTTGTGGATTGGGAGATTAAAATTACAAATACACTGTATAGTAATTAAAGTCATTAACTTGAGTGTATGCTGTCATTTCGGCCAGATTTGGCTTTTAAAATTTATTTCAGGGAGCCACATTATTAAAGAGCTTCAGATGTGGATTTACTGATGAAGGTATCCACTAGGGCCTGATCCATAGCTCTGAACTTTTAAGGACTCCAAAGATGAAAGCCATTTGGAAACTTGTTGTGTGATTTATGTATATGGTGCCTGACATCCCCATCTTCATGCTAAGGGATTTATTCCTTCCCTAATGAGGTGAAGGTCAGGCACGCCGCGCTCGCCGGGGAAGCGGAGCGGGCATGGGCGTGTGCCCATTGGCATTCTTGCCTTGAGCTCTGCACTGCAAGCATGAGGTAGGAATAAAGGAATTTAATTAGTTCTAGCCTGCTTCTATTAAACTGCTCTAGAGGGAGGGATGAGGAGACAGTGTAATAAAGAGGGTATGTGATTTGCATGTTAATAAAGGCACATGGACAAGCCTTGACTTGATACCAAGATTAGAACTTGCATAAACCCCAGCATCCTTCCAAAACGAGCCTGCCACACGCAGCAGTGCTAGTTTCACAGGGTTTTAAAGTTAATTACAACCTATTCTGCTTTTGCTGTTTACCGTCTCTCTGACTGTTGCCTGGCCTGCAGCTGACTGAAAAAGCAGATTAAGTACTTTGGGGTGTTTATCAAATCCTTATTATTACAGGCACTCACTGGGTTTGGGGGAGGAAACGTCAGATTCTCGTGTGCTGTTTGCTGATGGTGCGCAGGGCTGCGCAGAGCAGAGGAGACCTGCTGCCGGCCAGGAGGGAGAGCCGGCCCGGGCTGTGGGCTGACAACATGTTGCCTTTGGCAGCAGTATCCACGTAATCTGTTTCTGCCCCCTTTCCCCTCCTGGCTGTGCCAACACAACCATTTCTGGAGCCAGGCTGTGATGCAGAAGAGGGAACTGACCTGGGTTTAAAAATGAGCGTAAACAACTCTTTGTATACAGATATTTTTTAAAAAGCTAGTTTAGCCTTTTAGTGGATAACCTTCTCTGTGAGATTGCACAAGTCAGACATCTGGGAACACAGCTATTTCTGCAACAGGCTGGTAACACAGCTCAGCACTAGAAGCTGTCAAAAGAGCGGGCATCCAGCTCTTGCTGATTTAAGACAACGGAAAGAGCATTCCTAATATTAAGAGCTATGATGTAAAGAGTAGAGTATCACCTGGCCAGGACCAAAATTGTGCAGGCATTTCAGGGGAGAGGAGGACAGGTCAATGCACCCAAAGCTGAGTTTTTTTTTTTTTTTTTTTTTTTTTTTTTCCAATTCCTGGGAGCATGTGGAGTTGTGCTGTTTCAGCTGCTCTTGCAGACCTCGTAAACCCCAAATGTTTTGCTGAGGAATTTCCAGTCAAGTCCAGATAAGTGATAGGGACAGCAGAGTTAGTGTCTGGAAAGATGAATCAGCCATAAAAGCAAAGAAAAAGAAAAAACACAGTTACTTGTTGGAATGCTTATCTGGGAGCTGGGTTGAGTCCCTGGGTTGTCATGAGCTTCCTAAGTGGTCTGTAAGACTCACTTCCCTGCAGCCCAGTTTCCCAGCTGTACCCGCTGCAGGTACAAGATGGTAATAGGATCTCCTGCTAGGAACTTGGAAGCTCAGCCATGTTCTCAGGGAGAGATCTGGGTGGTCTCCAATGCAGCTTGCAGTGGTAATTCACACTAAAACACCATCTTGGCAACATACTGCAAGCACCTTCCTGCTAAATGAAAGCCCAAGGTTGTTCCACCTGACACAGCTGCTCTGAACGGAGCCCAAAGGCTCTGTGGAGGGTGGGAGGTGCACGGGAAAACCCTGCAGAAGTCGAAACGCCTCCTTATTTCTCCAAAGATCCCTCGGTTTACAGTCCTGGTACCACTTCTTCAGTGTCACTTCATCGGGCAACAGCTGTTCAGTCTGCTGGGCTCACTCCCAGCAGAGCTTTCCTACCCCACTGAACTGCTGGCATCAGCTGGACACAGGACCCTCACCCTTGCCCCATCCGTCCCATCCCAAAAGATGGGAACAATATCTCTTCTGTTGGGCTGTGTACAAACCTCTCTAAAACGGAGGTCTGCAAAATGACAAGCCTGGCAAATTGCTGCTGGCAGCTTGCCCAGGACCCCTGTAGAGCCCAGCCTTTGCTCACCCGGGGAACAGGAAGTCAAAACCAGCCAGAAGCTCAGCTCTTCTGCTCTACCACCCACTGTGCATTAGCTATCAATCATGAACCTCCTCCTATGCTATTATAGATGCATCTCAAGACTCAAATCACCGTAAGTTGTAGGTGTTGGTAAAGACTCAATTTCAATGAATTTCTCCTCCTCCAGATTATATCTCTGTCATCTTTTAGTAAAAACTTGCTTTAAATATATTTAATGTGTGCAATGGACTGAATTTGCAAAATGCTGCAGCTGTCAGAACCAGGTTCCCTAAGTATTCAGCTCTTTGGAAAATTCACCTTCTCACTGTTTGCCCCAGAGTATTTCATGAGGTGTACAACAGCACCAAGATTTTTGAGAGGTATGCAATTTTCAGCCCAAATTTGTGCACCTTAAAATAGTTAAATATTAAGGTAACCACTGAACTTGCACCTTCTGAAAACCAGATATGCTACAGCAGACACCCAACAGTGTTAGCAGTTTTTGAAAGTGCTGCCCTGCATGCAATGGTTAGAGGAAAAGGATCCCACATGGATACGCTGGAATGCATAGAGCGACAAAGGGCTGCTCTTCTTCCCATGTAACGACAGCTATCACACTACTTCCCTGAGAACATCACAGCACCATCTAAGCCAGCTACAAATCTCCCAAAGTCTTTGACAAGTAGATACATCCTGTTGCCCCACTTTACAACTGCAAAAGTTAAGGCAAACAACAGTCATGTCATTTACAGAAGGTCACAGTGAGTCCATGCCAGACTCCATTAAAAAAAGTTGAAAATGCTCCTCAAACATCTCCACTATCTCCAGCCAGAGAGCAAGATTGAGAGGAGATGAGCTGGGGAACAGGGCAAACTCCACCAGAGGAAAGGAATCCCTGCAGAATTCCTCAGGAATGCAGAAAAAACCTGCAATTCTTCCTGATATTTTTTCCACTCTCTTAACAGTCTTTGTGGCGTTTACATTCCATGTATCATTTTTATAACCAGAGATCAGAAAGGGATTACAACCAGGGGCTGCAAGCTATTCACACAAGGACCCTGCTTATCTAAGCCAAAAGAGTGGCTCTTCTCTTTAACCATATAAACACTCCAATGCTAGTAGAAATGCTACCGGGCGGGACACCCCCAAAGGGCATTTGCTGTCCCACCCCAGGATCTGCTTAGGTGGTGCCCTTCTCATCAACAGAAGCATCTCTATAAGCGGTCACAAGCAAAAAAATATGCCCCCAAGCAGATTTTCCTTTTTACGCCCAATTTACATCCAGCTTTTCTTGACTGCAGTATCAGTAATTATGTCCCTGCTCCCACACTGCAGGGTGTGCGCTGGGAGCCGGGAGCGCTCTGACGAAAGAGCGCCGTGACCCCAGGCCCTCTGGCAGGCATTATTTAGAAAAGTCACGGTGCCGATCTAAATTCATACTAAGGGTCAAAACATCCTCTGGGGGCTTGCTGGGGCTAAAGCTCAGCTACAAAAACCGCGCTGCCCAAACTGTCGAGAAAATAACTCAGATCCAGCTCACAACACTGGATTTAGCGTGTCTCAATCGCCGATCCCTGTTCCCTTGGATGAAAAGGTTCCTTTATTTATTTAAGATGAGGCTGCCACCTCTTCATGGTAAGAGAGCAAAACAGTTTGAAAGGTTTCCTTTGATCTTCAGCAAACGTTGCAGTCCCGACATGCAAAATAACGTTGCTTCTATTTTGAAGCAATAATGAGTGGTATAGCTTAGCCTCCGCCAAGCAAAAAAATTAAAAGAAAGAGCGTAAGACAGTATGCCTTAAGATAAAAAGAAGGCAGAAAAGTCTGTAAACGTTCAGCTGCTATGAGAGGAAATTGATTCCTTGATGCATAACAGCAGGAAGAACAGAAGCTGCACTAAAGTATTTTGTAAGAACAAATGCAGCCGGTGAAAGGAGAAGAAAATGGACCTCAGGAGACTTACTGGAGCAGCAAAGGGTTCCAGATTATGGCAAAAAGTGAGAGTCCTGGATTTACTGCTCGTAAGATCCTACTGAAGACTTGCAGATAGCCCCCAGTGTCTGCTTGCAGAGTGTCCTCGTGGCCTGGAAGTACTATATAAATTATATAGTAGCCGAGAAGGCAGTGGGACTTACTGGGCTGGTCGGCCTTCACCCTGGTTTAAAGACCACTCCCTCAGTAAAGCTACACACGTTACTTCAAAAAAACTAATGTCCACTCATTTTTCCTCCCAGGTGCATGTTTCATCTCCTACCTCCCTGCTGGGTCTCTGCTAGCACATTCCAGCCTGTATCCCCGGCAGGTACAAGCCTCCGACTGCCCACTGTTACTCCAAGGGGCCGTGCAGCCCCGCTCCTGCCCGTGCACGGCTGACGAACCTGTACGGGGCTCTTCTTTTGTACTTTGCTGTAAAATAAGCCCAGACTAAGCTGTGATAACATTGGGAAACTCTCTTTAAAAAGACATCTGAGACAGAACTTCTGAACTTGCATGCCCAGTTCTCTCATTGATGGGGAGAAGAAGAGTTGCTTTGAAATGAAACTTGACAGCCCAGCCTTCAGCAGACGGGAGCTGTCTGCTTGCGGTAAATCAGGTCCAGGAGGTGCTCTGCAGACTGTAAAAGCTATAAGCAGCCTTCTGAAGCAGCCCTCAACCACCCTCAGCACCAGCACTAGGGATTGCTCCCCAAACATGAAGCTTCTGTGGGTTTGGGCTCAGCTCGTGCTGGGAGCCCTCGGGCAGAGATGGGCTGCACTGGTGCTCGGTGCTGCAGGAGAGCACCCCATCGGATACAGCCCACTGTCAGACCGGAGGAGCGAAGGCTTTCCAGGCTACTCTCTTTACTTGCTCCCCGCTCCTACCCCTGCAGGTACAAACACCCACCTAAATCCACCAGCTCTCCCCACCCCTCCCCAAGCCGACTGCTGCATTTGCAGTCAAAAGCAAGCCTTGGGGACAACCACAAACAGCTCGGGGAGGCAAAGGTTACAGGTGTGCCCCCCACTCCCCTCCCGGGAGCTTGCGTCGGCGGCATGGTCTCAGGCCCTGGGGAGACAGCTTGACGAATGACATGCCACATCAAGGCTGGCAGCTTCTTTGCCTGGGAGGAGCAGAGAGGTTCACGAGCATTTTTCTCCTCTGAAATCATTCCCCTGCCTGACTGCCATTTCTAGCCCCTGTAGCTCATTTCTTTTCCTAATAAACTGTTCTACAGATAAAAGGTACCAGGCGAAGATCCCCTCCCGGAGTTGAAGGCAGTCAGCAATTCATGGATCTCCATGCTTCACAGATGGTGATTTTCCCAGCTAGCTACAAGGTGGCTGTAGTAAAAGGGGCAACTGCCAAGGGAGAGTTGGCACCATCTTACACAGCAGTGCAATCTGGAGAGCCAGAGCAGCTCCTCATCTCACAAGTCATCCAGAAGCTGCAGTGCTGCAAAGAACCAGGAGCATCTGCTTCATCTTCTTCCTAACTGGTTCTTCTTATCCCCCTAAAAAAGAAGCCTCAGGAGCTCAGGTCTGGAGGTTGGTGATTACCCTCCATTTTCAGAACCAATGGCAGCAGAAATCTCCAGCACTTAATGTCAGAGTCACAAAAACACAAGTCCTTAACTCCAGACCTTCTACTTCAAGCAAAGCTGAGTGGTGCTGCATTATCAAAACATAACCCTTCAGAGGCCCTTTATAGCTAGAAAGTCCCCTTCTGATCTAGACAGATGCCCTCTAAAGCCAGCAGGAGCATCCCCAATGACACCCGCAGTTTTGGATCGAGCCCAGGAGTCTGCTCTTCAGTCCGTGCTGCAGGACTGTCGGCGCTGGATCCTGCCCCGAGTGCAGGTCAGCGCCATCCCAAGACCTGCCGTGCTCAGCACTGCCATGCAGTTCCACCTTTCCTGACTCAAGCTCCCCCTACTCATTAAAAATCTAAAGAAAAAGCCCACTCTTATTTTAAGTGACAGTGTAAAAAATGACCAAGACTGTAGATTACTTTTTACTAGAGGCAGGCAGAAAAGACAAGAAACACAAAGGAAGAGGCTAATCCCCCTGTTTCGGCAGTTTTGAGTGACGTGTCAGACAACCGCTCATAAATCTCAGCTAACCAGGGCATTTCCTTAGGCCCCCATATCTTTAATCACTTTCCCTGGACCACGCAGACTCTCCAGGTCTTTGCACGCAAGAGCTCAGCAGCTCCACAAGCGACGTTACCGAAGGCGCCCGCCTGCCTCGCCGCCGCGCGCGAGCAGGCGCCCGCGGCAAGCCCGCGCGCTTCGGCAGAGCTGCTGCTCAGGAGCGCCCCAGGCCGAGGGCCAGCCCGGACAAAGGTCTGCTGTTAGCTTCGTCCGCTTGTGCAGTTTAACACGCATCATCCACAGCGCCGACAAAGATTAAATGAGTCATCTCGTAGCAAGTGTTCAACTGGTCAAACTCAGTCTCAGGGGGGACCTAGACCATAACTCAAGCTACTTAAATCTGGTCTACATTAGACTCCTGTCAGCCAAAAATGACTTAATTCAAAATGTGTGTTTGGGGGATAATCACACTTTTCAATGCAGGCTCAACAAAGCCCAAAGGTGATTGAAAACCCAAGCTGTACAAATGACTTTTCATGAAAATATCCTAAATATGTAAAACAAGCAGTCTGTTCCTCCAAGACAGCAGGAGTCTGACTCAAAATACACCTCAATTAGATCATGTCTCTGTCTGATACTGTTCCATGGGAAAAAGTTGTTATTAGTACAAGATACAGTAGCAAAGATTTTATATTGTCCATGTCTGGGGACTGTTCTTTGAATTTTCAGCAAAGGTTTGCTGTTAAAAAAAAAAATATGTGCTGTAAATAGTCCAAAACCAACTATAATTGTAGCCTGGGACTTGAGCAGAACTTCTAAATTATTTTAAAAGCGAAACAAAAGATGCTTCACTTTCATTTCTAAGAAGGCAGAGTTGCTACTTAGCTGAGCTTGGATTTAGGGAGCCACTAATTCACCTCCAGAAGTAAAGAATGAGACAGTGAGTTATGTCACAGACTATACAATATATTTGGCACAAAACTCTAAAAAAAAGAGAGAACATCTCTTGTATCCTGGCATTTTTCGTCACTAGGAGAACTTTAGCCTAAGGTTTAAAAATTGGAATTGGTATTCCCACAGGATGATAGTTAAATCTTTTTAACAAGGGAAACAGCTTGGCTGGCAGCGGTGGTGAGGATTAGGCGTTACGATGCATTTTTATGAATGGGGATAATCAGTCAAAGAGCTGTCAGAACAGCTTTGATTGGGATTACCAAGGCAATATCCAGAAGCGAAGAGGTTCGTCAGAAACCAGATGCCAAATGCAGCCATGTTTTGCTTTGCAAAACACAGTTAGCAGATGGCTAAAGACTCATTATGCAAGAGACTCACCGTGAGAATACATGGACACACACACACGTCCATAGACGGAGAGAAAAAGCCCACAAAGAAATATACTGTCCTGGTTACACTTTAGCCGGCCTCCAGAACAGGGCTCACACCTGTCCCAGTCCCGCTGGCTATCCTTACTCCCGCTGCACACATCAGCGTAAGCCTGTTAAAAAGTGAAATGCAAATGAACCCCACAGTATGACTCAATGAGCTATTTCTGCACGCAGAGGATTTACATCCGGGCAATAAATTGCATAGGAAGGTACAGCACGTTTGCTTCCACACCCACTCCTCCCTTGACCGGACGCACTGGGCAGGGGCTGTGTCACGGGAGCAGGCTCAGCAAAGACACAGCCGCGCTAGGAAGACATGGAGAAGCCTTTGTCCTCTAAAATTTCTGAATGGTGTCTCCTAGATCGGTCCCTGAAGCTGGCACGAATTCCTGCAGGCATCTCTCCATTCAGTTCAAAGACAAAACACTTGTGTGAGCACAAGTTAATCTTTCAAAACACTTGAAAGACACTACCACAGATGGTGCAAAGAAAATATTCTCACTTACCGCCATACCATACCACTGCAGCAAAAACATAGAAACACATGAATGGGGATAAAAAGCAGTGTAAACAGGCAGCCACCGTCTGTCATCAGAGCAAATGGCCCCTACAATTAAGAGCACAGGCTCCGTCTAGTTCTGCCATCATTCATTCCTAGTGGCTGCTGCCATATCACATACAGCCGCTGTAGGTGAAACTGAACCTGGAACATGCATGATATATCATTTTTATCCAAACCATGCATGGGAAAGGCATGCTAACACTGGAATGTGACAATTTAAGTGTTGCTCCTGTCAATCTTCAGAAGCCTTTGCAGTCAACTTGAACTGCCCAAACTGCTCTATTCCTCAGCTGAAAAATTGAAAGTAATAAAAATAGCAATAGGTGATGAGCAGTGGAGACAGGTGATGCTGAATTGAATTAGCATGCAATGTTTTGGAAATTATCTGTATTGCTTCATCCAGAAAAAAAAAAAAAAGAAAGAAAAGATCCTTGTAATACTTAGGCACACGTGGTCTTGGTTCAGGGAAACAGAGGCAAGTGAAATCTGTGAAAAAAAGTGGTTTCTGTGAGCAAGTCCATATCAGAAACACTGAGGTGGGGCAGGGGAAAAGGTACTTTTTACACAAGAAAATCTGATCATTGAGGGTCTTCCACGATGGGTCTAGGCAGACCGTCTCCTCCAGCTGCTGCAGCAGCTAAGCAATTCCCCTTGCAGACAACTGACTTCTCCTTTCCTCGCCATTTGCCCTGTATGCCCGGGCCGTGCGAGCAGCAGCGAGCACACTGTACTTCACAGCCCAACACGTGCACGCTCTTCTTCCACACGGGAAGCCTGAGGAAGGCCAAAGGGATTTTTCAAAAACAAGGGTGTATTGAGAGTACCACAGCTACAAACAGGATAAAACCAGGACCCAGCGTCTCTCTCCACCCAGAGGACACTACAGCATAGTATTGTCTGCTTGGGCCAGCACAGTCACATCTCCTTTATCTTTGCAAACAGTGTCCTCAAGTCTCCATTCAGCTTTTTTTTCTTCTAATACAGCACTTAGTTAATCATATACCACAAGAACACAACTCCTTTTGTCAGAGCCTTGCAAGCGTAAAGACCATTCAGGCAATGGGTGGGTATCACTCAAATTTATGACATTAATGAGAATCCAGCACTTCTTGTTTCCTTTCCAGTAAGCCTGTGCAACCCAGGGGAAAACCTCAGCCCCTGGGGCATGCAGAGGACAGCTGCATCCTGCCCCACCTCACGCCTGCGGGGAAGTCCCAAACGCAGTCCACTGATGCCAGGGGTCTACCTCATGGCCCAACCATGCTCTCCTTAGAGCACCACTAGGCAAAGTCCTACCCTGTCCCAGGATCGAGGCTCCAGCAGGAACAGGATGGTTTCAGCTGGATACTGCAGGGGCAAGGACTAATTCAAGGCGCTACATGCCTCAGCCCAGCGTCTGACAAACCCAGTTCAATCTCAAGGCAGGGAACCACTCTCCAGATATCCTTTCAACTCCAGGATCCCGGGTGAGGCAGAAAGGGTTGATGGGGTTGAAGGGAGGAATATCCGTACCCGTTGCTCCCACTCCTTTCTTGCCTCTTGCCAATTAGAAATGCTCTTGGAAAACCTTAATGGATTTGGTCTGCTCAAGCAACAGCAATTCAACAGTAGATTCCGGAAATGCCTTTGTTGGGATTAAACCTAGGAACAGCCAAAATCACTCCACAGATGCACCTTGCATTGTCTTGGGTTCAACCTCCAGGTTTATAGGAAAAACCAAAGATGTGGCTGTTTGAGGAAAGCCCAGAGTGGACTTAGTGACATAAAAGGTCCCTTCACTGCACTGCTATAACTACTTTTCAAAAACAAAAATTAGGAAAGAGCTTTTGTTGACTTAGGCTGGTAAATGGCCACAGACTGCCCTGCGTGGGCTGACCTACTGTCATCGTAGGTCCTACAAAAGCAAGGAAGAAATGTGCGTGGGTAGAATTCCTGATTCCATAACCAGCCTCAAAAATCAGATAATACCATGGGAAAATACAAGGATGACCCCCAGGGGAAGCAATCCTGTGTCCCCCATAGGAAGCACAAGATAGGGTCAGCTTCCCTAAAAGTGGCTCGAAAGCTGCCTTCATTGCACAGAATGCCATTAATTTCTGCAACTTCAGTAAATGCCTAGTTGTCTAAAATCTAGCTATACACTACCCTGCTTCAATCTGAGTAATTAAAAAAGCACATTCTATCAGTCAACTGTTTAATTAGCCAGGCTAGTAAGTACTGCATGTAGCTAATAGAATTGCTTTAGATTTTCAAAACCAGCTATTCCCACTGCTCAGTTTACTGGAAACAATTGACATTCATAACAGGAGATGTGAATGCAATTTGTTCTTTTTGGTACCATCCTATTGTGGGCTTCTGTGGAAATACTGCAGGTCTGAGTACATGCTCTTTAGTGTGCTCTCAAGGGAAAATGTGGACTAAACTCAAAAATAAAGCAAGGGTTTCCTTTATGGAGAAAATTCCCTCGGAGGATTTGTATTAGCCTGGCCATAGTTAGCTTTGTGTCGTCTCTCTGACCTCCCTGTTCTGTACAAGAGATTCTTTGGTGGTCTGGAAGAGGGTAGTGCCAAGCCCTACCATTTCTGGGGAGATCTTGCACTCCTCCTGCACTGGAAGCACTCCAGTGAGATAAGACTGTCACTGAATGATGAGCCCATGAAGACTGCTGACATAGCATTTCTTTTCAACTGTAAGCAATTGTTTGTGATCCAAGAAAGCTTTTCACACTGCCCAGCCCAAACATTTGAAAATCACCCTCTCCCCAGCTGAGTTGTATTTAAGAATCTCAATTTAATTTTCATTAAGTTAATGAACTCCAATGTTTTCCACCTGCCTTTTGATTTCTCTACCATCTCTGGGTTGCATTTCAAGTTTTTCCCTACAGTCTTTATGAACATAAATATAGTTTTCAAAAATGCAAGCAGAAAATGAAGCTACAAGTAAAACATCTGATACTGTGAGACATGATAAAATCACTGGAGCTGGCAGAACTGGCAGGCTGCCCTCTCCTCCTCTATCTGTGGCCCATGTGAATTGGCCTTTGTTTGCTACAGATTCACTCCAGCAGTTTCTCACCAAAAATTAAACCCTGTTTTATCCAAACCTGGCCCAGAGGGCCTCTGGCTCCTAGCCAGAACATACATAGCACTTCTTTTTATTTGCTCTTCCTTTCTCAGTCTCTTTCCCTTCAGGATTCTGTTCCCTCCCGATTTTACTGATTAAAGCACTTTCTTTCATGTCAATACATTTGTTCTGCATGTCCTTTGGGGTCATAGGGAAGTACAAATTATTATGGATTTAAAGGGAGCTGGGAGAAAGGCGAGGAGGAAAAGGGATATGAGAAAGCATTCCTTTGGTGCTGACACACCGGCCCTAATATTAGCCTCGTGATGATTCAGAAGTGGGGAGGGAAACAGTGATGTCTGCAAGGAGCCCAGGGAACGTGCAGTTATCAGGAGGGCCATGTCAAAGGACCCTCTGTAAGCACAGCTGGACATCAGGCCCCTCCACAGTTGCTGCTGGGCTGGGCCCCGGGAGGCATCCTAGATAAAGCGCCTCAGGCTTCAGCTTTCCCACAAATGCAGTCTAGTGACTCACCCTGGATTGCTTTTCCTGAGCCCACCACAATACACAGTGCCATTTCCCTTAATGTCATAGCTTTAAAACTGCGGGGAAAATAGCATCTAACTAGCAGCAGGCCTCAGCACAAGCCTAGGGAAGTCCTGTACTCTAGCAGGGAGATAGATGCCCAATGTCAAGGACAGTCACTCCACACCATGCCACTGGTAGATGTATCTGGCTCACATGTCTCACCTGGCTGGGCTAGACTTACTGTCCTACCTGGACTTGCCCATGCTGTAAGCTGCTTTCTGCCTCGCTCCTCCTCTCTTGTTGTAGGATGCAGGCTTCTTGGCTTTGCTCCTAATGAACTTCTAGGCTGTGCTAGGTCACACACCTCCCTAGTGCCAGTCCTCTGCTGTTAGGTTGCTGCCCTGAGAGTTCACAAAACATCAGGTTAGGATTCTTCAAATGGAGATTGCCATGGGCTAAACCTGCCCATGAGGCTTAGAGCTGGGTATAAATCTAGGGGATTTCAAAGGTAGATGGAAATCTGCATCTGAGAGGCAATGAATCCTGCCCTTCTTCAAAATGTGGAGGTTTGAGATCAAATACTTTTCTGGTGTGCAGTGCACAAGTGCTGCCACCTTCCTCATTCTCAAGTTTTGGGGAAAACAAGGCCATTGGAGTCATGAGCATCCTAGGAAGCATTAACCAGCCCCTGTGCACCTGCTGCATACAAGCAACCCTGCTCCTCTGGGGTGCCAGCACCTTTGGCCTATCTCAGTGGCTCTGTTTGCTCTCAGAGTCCTGAAGACATGAGTAAAACCTCTGAGATCAGAACATGGGCAGAAAAAAAAAGCAGAAGCAAATGGAGAACTATCAGAGGCTTGGTAGGACTTGAAAGGTTTACTTCAAGACTTTGATGTCTTCCTTCCCATCCTCCTATCTTGCTCCGTTCCTTCTTCATTACCTAGCTACCATTTCCACTTTCAAGTTCTCTTTTCTCATCTTAGAGACCTGACCGTGTGTGGGCCCCTTCCAACAGATGACTAGCTCCTGCCTAATAGCCATTTCCTTTCCTACCTGCTCCCTGTGAGCTGAGACCTTGTGCAATTGCCTGGTTGCTTCCCCCAAGGGCTCGCTAAATCACTTTGCCTTCCTCTGATAAGACCTTGTAGCATTTGTGAAAGAGCATGCAAAAAACAGCTACATACACAGAGACCTCAAGCAGACTACAGTACAGTCAAAGGACTTTTAAGATCAAGTTGAATTTAAACAAGATCTATTCTTCCCTTGTTTCTTTCCAAAAATCAGCCCTATTCTCAGGGCACTTTCATTCCCACAAAAGCTAGAGAACAGAGTTTGTCCCTGACACAAGTACTGGGCAATTTATCACAAGAGATTACCCGTAGAGAAGGTCCTCATGTGATTGGGATTTACTAGTCAATTAAAAAATGCCAATGTCTCTAACAAAGAAGCTAGGATTAAGGAAGGACTGCAAAATAATTTCTTTTCCTTTCTGTCTCTGATGCCCACTTTGGGAATCTACCCATTATTAACCTCAATGCTCCATTCAAGCCAACTGAAACAAGCAAAATTGCTTCTGAAATTTCATTAGCAGGAATCGTACAGCTAGTTCTGCCATCAAGGCAACCAGGCCTGTAGGAAAGCAGGCATAAAAAGCTGTCTTATGTCTTAGAGTTTATCAGAAAGATTCCAACCATGTGTTTAACACAAGTGATTACATTGCTGCTGAGGTCATTTCTAATGAGCATACAGGAAAGTGCTACTCCTTTTTGACATTAACCACTATCAGAGAGCTCAGATGAGTACAGCACTGCCAGTTAGAAAGTACAAGCATTCAGCTGTGATTGTACATGCTTTTACAAAGAACACATGGCAGCGCAGTGCTTGCATAGGGACTGGAAAGTCTGGGCACCATACAGATCCTAAATGCAAGGAAAAAAAAAGAGAGAGAAAAAAAATTCTTCTCAAGCATATCTTTTCCAGGAGGTAACAGAATAGTACCTTCGCTCCAGATAACATGGCTTTCCTTGAAATTTTCCTGAAATCATGACTACTGAGCACTTATCAAGTCCTGTCACATGCTTGCTCCTTCCTCAATGGTCCAAGAATGCTGGAACGTGCCTGTCACTGCTGCACTGATCCTGCATTACCCTCCTTACAAGCAGGGAAGGCCAGGCACGGAGACGTGAACAGACCCACTCCAGATGCTCTGTGGTTTTCCAGTTCTAGTGGTAACAATTCCAGTTTTGTAGCTTCCTTCCTCTTTATCTACCGAGCCCCTCTGCCTCGCTTCAGATCTCACCTCTCTCGCCTCCTGCTGTGCTCCATTCCCCCCCCCCCCTTTCTGGCTGCGAAAGGGGCTGTGTCCAGCTGCAAAACATCTCTTATTCACCTAGTGCAGTGCATTTCAAAACAGCACCGGAAGCAAAGCATATCACTGTACAGTCTCCTCCATACTATGTGACATTATATTGGGACAGTTTGAAAGCAAGATCCCAGGCTCAGCATTTATGTAAGCAGCTCATTTCAGAACAGGAAGGAGAGCATGTTACCTGACCTGTACTCATATTTCTCAGAACACTTCTACCCACTCCTTTCTTTCAATGACATTTTACAACGGTAAAAATAAAATAATAAAAAAAGATGATTGCATCAGTTATTTTCCATTTTATCAACATCTTCTCTAAACTTTGCACCTCAGAGCTGTTCATAGGGTATACCGGTTTGCAACTGGTAGGCAGAGCAACCAATCTTCCTGCCTCCTTCCCCTCCATGCTGTCATCTGCCACAGAGACTTGATGCATCTGCTTGATTGACACCGAGCCCCACTGGTTCACACCTAACTCTCCTCTTTGAGTGGAGGGGGGTTGTCCAAAATGCCATGTTCCTCAGAGCTGATCCCAGCATCCTGCTCTGGGCAAGGCATCCCAGCAGCCTTTACAAGGTCTCTGAACAAGGTCCTGATCATGACGCGAGGTCATCAAAAAGTCATGATCATAGAGCAACACCCCCTTGTCCAGACCAGCCATCCAACACAACCCCCCCCACACATCCAAACCCAACCCAAACAATGAAAACAGACAAAACACCAAAAACCAAATTAAAAAAACTATATGAAATAAAACTACCACATAATACAAAAAAAAACCAAAACAAAACAAAACAAAAAAACCCACCAACCACACAGTTCAAAAACCAAAAGTCCCAGAACAACCAGACAATCCCCCCAAAACGCAGAGAAAACGTCCCACACCACAGAGACAAAAAGAGAAAACCAAAGCTATACAATCCCCAAACAACAAAGCCCCAAAGCAACCAAAACCACCACACAACACAAAACCAACCATACCCAACCCCATAACACAAAAAAACCAAATGACTTGAAATTGGTGCATCAGATACTATCGTTTGTTGTATAAGACAAAATGTGACCCAATTAAATCTACGTGATATTTCCTAATACAGTTGCTGGACTAACAGCAAGGTCAGGTTTCTCTTTCTTCTTAGTTCCCACTAATAACTGCCACATACTATGGCTGACTGTAACACAACTCGGTTTTCCTTTCGCGCAGCAGGAAGGAGTTGATGAGAAGTCAGTAAGAGCAGGGAGTCCTGCCAGACAGAGTGGCTAGCATGCCTAACACTAATTGGGAGCAAACACTTTCTGCTGGGGATGCTCATCTTGCATTTAGATCATTTTTAACAGTAGATTCATAATTTTATATCAAAGCTGTTCCCCTCCCCCCAAGAAAAACTGAATCCCCCCTCCCAAAGGTCTGCCTCATTTTTGTCAAGCCATAGTACCTCAAAACAAATGCTTGAGGCAAAACAATAGGCAAGAAGCATAGACTACCATGGTGCTGCCTCACATGTTCTCCTCAAGCTTCATCTGCCACCAAGCAGCGTAGCTCTGCGACACCAGCGGCGATACTGAAGGGTGATGGTGATGCCACTGCAGGTCCACGCTTCAAACAGCTGTTAGGTATCTAAGACCCAGGAGAGACACTGGCAACATTTCTTAACAGAGACTTTTCAAACTCCAGCATGTACTTTTGCCCAGAAAATCAAAACCCAACGTCAACATTTTCCATTGCTAAAAGATCTCTGTACTTCTGGCAAGTTCTTTTTGCCAATATATGTTGTTTTATTCATAAGTGCACGTTCTAGCTTTCCAAGTGACAGCCAAACAGTAGTTAACAGCATATTTATTCAAATGATAACATGTTTTCCTCCTTCTTCCAAATGCTATAGAGACAGTCAGAACCAGCACCCCCACAAACATTTTCCAGGAAATAGTGTGTCTTGGGAACCTGAAAGATTGATAATGGAAGTTGTTGATCAGAACAAGCAGCTGTACCTCCCTGGAGGCAACAGGCAATGTAGAACGGGATGCTGCATGACGTTCTGTTTAAACTGGGTGGATTTATGAGCTTCTCCAATAACAACTGCTATCTGGAGCTAGAATCAGTTACCACTGCCCCACCCCCTTGCTGGAATTTCACTTGGTTTGTTCTGTTCCTGGCTCTGAGCATTGATGGACAGTGTTTGGTGTAGCTTTGTCATTCTTTTGCAACTTCATGAAGAAGGGAATCTAAATCTAATGGTGTCATGTGAATTTACATAAAGTCTCTATCGATTAAGAGGTCTGAGAAGTCCTTAGACCGGGGAAGAGAGATAGTAGCAACCATGGCAGCTACAACTAAATGCCTTAGAGAAGCAGTAGATTGCACAATGATCAGTCCTCTATGTTGTGCATGAATCCTGGGTTCCAGTTACCGATTCAAGAAATGGGTAACCAAGAACAGGCTCCCCACTTGCATTACTTTTTGCATTTTTGGATTCCCAAAATGCCAGAGGCGTTATCTCAAACTGCAGAGCACTGTAAATCGGTTACTCTTTCCTCAGCCTCAATACAATCCTCCTCATTACCCACCCACTAAAGGAAGAAAAGAAAACCCTTGGAATGTCCTGTTCCCGTAAATACTACAGGATTCTGCAAAAGGGAAAAGATAACTGAATTATTTTACCTGCATGTCCATAAAATTTACAGGTGGTGCAAAATTCTCCTGGAGAATAAAGAATAAAACCAATCATACAATAGTAAGTTAGGACATCTGGCTCTGGTTCAACTCCACTGAGTTTATTAGAGATCAGCTTTGAAGAATATATTCCTTGTATGGCATTTCAAGTAACAATGTCACCTCACTAACATCACATTTTGTGAGCATCCCTTAAATCAATTAGAAATTTGCTACTTCTTCCATCATATTCATTTTAGAGATGGTAAATTCTAGCATAGAAGGTGCTAGTCAAAGTGTCTTGCTTAAAACAAATGACGTAGCCAGAAGTAGAAATGAGGTCTCCCAAGCCCTGGCCCCAGAGCTCTCGTTTTTCTGACTGCCTGTGATACACACTTGGAGGGAAGTACAACAGGGAACAGCTCTCTGCTCAGCAAAAATCAGCACAATCTTCCTCCCTCTTTTCTATTTAAGACATTGAAACCAACGAGGGTTGAGTAACAGACAGACATTAGCTGTAATATATTAGATGAAGTGACATAGTTTGAGATCTGTACATGACCACCTACAGAACTGTAATATGTATGAGTTTCCTGAATATTACAGTTTTCAATAATCACAGTAACTACTTTATCACTTGTCCAGAAGATGACCGATAAAGGCACCATTCCCTCCGTGATCAAATGATCCAAGGCTTGGCTCAGTTACGGTCTGAAACAGGATGCAGACTCTCCAAGCCAGTGTTGTGTCAAGATGTGCTGGGCTTCTAGAAATATGAGCTCTGTGCTACAGTGATCAGACCTCATTTCAGGTAATATACTTTGCAGCCTGAAATCCACTTCCTTAATCTTCCTTTTGTAATGCATATTTCAATTGGCACCATCTGGGATTAGCTTCCTTTTATTTACTTATTTTCAGGTACATGCAGTCTTAGATCCTCAGATTTGGGCTGATCTGCCTGGAAACTATTCCAAGCTTGAGATTACCACGAACTGTACTGAATGCTGGGAAGATGGATTTCAAGTGTTTGAGAGCAGACACAAGACAGGAGCAAAAGTGACCCATCAGCAGACACTGAAGTTAATCACAGTGTCAGTTTTTTAAAGTCATTATTTCTTCAGCACAGATGGCCTACGGGCTGTACAGTCACAGATCCGGCTCCAGGGCCTGGCTGAGTGATCCAGCTCAAATGACCAGATTTTCCCAAGAATGCAGAGGGAATTTCTGGAAAGCATTGCTCCCATTGGCCAGAACTGAAATCACACATGTAAATCCCCTTCTCCTAGCACAAAACTAGTCAGAGGGAGAATTAAATCCCCAGCCTTTCTAGCCTTTGCAGAGATCTGAGGGAGCAACACTGAATGAAGCAGGGACAGACTGCAGGCAATGACTTCCTATCACCTTCCCAGTGCACTTGATTTTTCAGTGCTATTTTTATTCAGTCTTAGATATAAAAAACCCTTCAGTCCTAAAACACTTTTCCAAAGGCATAATATCACATTTCCCAGCATGAAGAGCATCCAACTATCAAACTACATAGAGAGTTGTGCTAACCATTTTATGATTAAACTATTTCATGAAAAAATACGGAATCTCAGCATTTTTGCTCAAGCCTACTTACCTGACAGACACTGCAACTCACTTCCTCAACAGCCTGCTTGTTTTCAGATATCAGTCACAGTAAGATTACAAGCCTGACTTAATGTGCGGTAAAGCTTCTAGCCAAAACAGAGTTATTTCAGGAGACAGTCTAATATTATACTTAGATCCATATCAGGAAGCCAGCACATTCCACTCTGGTATGTGTTGATAGCTGCAGCAAGATCCAAGGTGCTTCTTGGAGCTCTGATGCCCTAGGAAACCAGTGAAAAGACTTGATTTCATGCAGAGCTGCATCAGAGACTGGACAAGCAATAGCTAAATTCTGATGGATAGGGCATGTCCTAGCACATCGAAATGCGAAGTATGGCTTTTACTTCCATCCATGCAATAATCTCAAATCAAAGCCCAACAAATCTACTATTTGCACCAGGGTATTGCTATGTCTTCTTAAAAGAACATCTGGCGTCGGTTAATGGATAATATACTTACAGCTCTGAGACTCTTGAAGATCTACATTTTACTCCTGGTGATATCAAATGCCTGATGGATGACCATACCTAAGTTCACTTTACTTTCAGGACATCATCACATTTCCAGATGCAAAACAAGGATGAAAACACGTACTTCTTATAAAAGCCTGCAGAGATGTACTGAGGGAAAAGTGCAACAGAAAAACCAAGCATAACTGAGGTGTCCCATGAGTTGTAGGAGGCTTAGCATACAAGGCAAAATTTTTCTTATTAGCTACCCGATCATCTGTGCCTCTTGATCAGAACTAGAGCATAAAAATCAGCAGAACTGCTAACATGAACACTCTGTCATCAAGAAAGGGGAATCCACTGGAAGAATCTGCCTTTAAAGGCACCAGAGATGCCTCTCCCTGCCATCTCTAATACCACCCATTCTATTCCCCTTTGTAATTACCATCAGCTTAAAGATCTCATATCATTGCTTGTAGCCCCAGACTGAAGTTCACAACTTCTCAGCAGAAGAGGCATATGCTTATTTGTCTGCACAGTTTTGTCCAGTAAAAAGAAACTACAGAACTGAATTTCTTGGCAGACTAAAGCACTGGTGTGTACACTGCAGGAGAATTCATTTGGTTCAATATGACCACATTTGCTTTACTTCCTATCAGCATGCTATTTGAGAATAGATGTTGAATAAAAAACTTTTTTCATCATAGTACACCACATTAACCTTATTAATAGCTCTTAATTCTTAAAATCCCAATATCTGCAGTTTCACTTGAGGATTTAACCAAGGGGAATTCCTGCCTGATATTAAACAATGGTGTATTTCCCAGCAGAAAGGGGTGCCTAATTGGTTTTCTATGGTTATTCCATGGTTGATTAGTCCAACATACATGTGGGAAGCTGTTCCCTCTGGGATGCCTAAACACGAACTGTCATCAATGAATTAACCAGAGCCAAAACCACCTTTAACCTATTTGGAGTGGTATTTGCATCAGAGAAGTGTTTTTATCACAGTGTATCATGAAGAGTGACAGCAACTGGACAAAACAGGAGATGATAATAGATAGCCCTCCCTGACAACCAAACGAGAAACAAAAAAAAGCTGCCAGATCTAGTGTAACGGCTTAGTTCAGCCCCCTGGCCAGGTTTTCAGCAAGCTACAGCATTGCTGCAGCTCTGTGCCTCTGCATGCTTTCAGAAAATAATCTGCACCCACTTAGGTGTGGAACAGAACCTCCCTTGCAAGCGATCTTGGCTTCCCTTCTGTAGGGAGCACCAGTGAGACAGCCTCTGCTTCGCGCTCTCCAGTCTGAACTGGGCAGCACGGCAGCAGCAGCAACAGATGCACACGTATGCTGAACACATCCCCAGCCCTTATATTCTTCTTTTAAGTCACAACTCTCAATACCTTTCTTCAGCAAAGCACAACCAGCGCCAGGAAAGCAGAGTGCCCCTTGTCCTCTCCCAGCCTGGGAAGTGCTTTGCCTGTTCGGTGTCTTGCAAACAAAGCTCGTTATCAATGCTGCTAATTCTGTGTCCCCAGCAACAGACGACAGAGTGGCCTCCTAACCCCAGACCTCTGATCACAGCACACTTACAGTTAAGATCATCTAAAGCAGCTTTTCAACACCACGTAGGTCATTAAAAGAATGTCTAGGCTTAAAAGAAACCAAGTCAGTGTTACAAGATATCCTCAAGCTCCTAGCAGAAAAGGTGGTGTTTGAAGGAGTAGATAGTTAGGCTCTGCCTGGGCAGTGAAATTTTGGCCAAAGATACTGAAATAGCCTCAGTTAAATCAGATGTCTTTAGGATGCCACTGCCAAGTCCTTACAAGTAACAGAAAAGAATTTCACGACTGGGTGCAGTGTAACCATGTAAGGGCAACTCTGTCCATCCTGTACAGTACAAGTACAGTTCATTCCCTTTCATGGCTCTAGAAGATCTGAACTATTCCGGTCATGGGAAAACAAAGGACATTTTACATCACAAAACTATACAAATTAATTTTGAGTTGCATTTTCAAGGGGAACATGTTTTCCCTTGTTATGATTCTGCAGAAAGTTTTATAAAACCTGATGCTCTGCAATTTCTTTCCAGTGAAGAGGATGTGAACTTCCGGATCCTTTTGTCATAGCACCCGTCCATTTCCAGTTAAAGCACATTTTAGGATATGGCATCACAGCATTTCATATCCTTGTTCTGGCAAGAGATTAGTTTTTTTCTGGTTCAATTTTCTGAATTTCTGAAATACATAACAGTCATCAGTATTACACAGTGAAGTTTTAAATTAAAGCATAACTCTTAAATATACAGTTAAGGAAAGAGTGTAAATTTCATTTGGTAGAGTCATATTCTAATGGACTATTTTTGCTTAAAAAGACATTTGAGAGACCTTAAGTTCATCTTGAGCTTTTAACCTCAGTTCATTTTGCACTATGGGGGAATTCCACTGAAATCCACATGGATGAACAGGGTCTCAGAGGATTAGAAACAAGTCAACAATATTTAAACATTTTGGTAAACTAGGCATTTATCAGCAGTAAACAGTTACTGATTTTATTTAAAGTTCTACCCTAATGGTAAGGCAGAAGCAGCTAATTTAAGATATGTCAGTCATTTAAGATCAAGTCCAATTAAAACTTATCTCCTTTTACTGTGTACAAAAGGAAATAATGAGGACTGGACACAAGCCAAGCCTAATTCTCTCTAGTGAGATACAGTATTTGCTTTTTTTTTCAGTGTTTTCTGAGATTCATCTGCTGGAAAAATGATTTCCATGAAAATCAATCATGAATCATTTTCCTTTGGATGGACTTTGATGCAAGATGACAGTAGGTCCAAAAAAAAAAAAAAAAAAAAAAACCTGTTTGTGTATTGTTGTGGTATTTAGAAGGTGTCTCTTTTGCATTTTCTATACTAAGAAGCTGGGAATTCAATGTGATGCCTTTTTTGGTCTTTTCAATTGAGTTCCCAGTTACCTGAAAAACACAGGAGTTTATTTACCTTTTAAGTTCTATCAGCTTGGAGAAGGGCTAGTAAATTTAAATGTTATGAGTGGGAAGATAGAATGTGCAACCAAATATATTTTAGTTAACAGCTAAGCTAAAAAAAAGAAAGTAGCCTGCCGATTTCAGCCTTCTCTGCTGCAATTGTGCCTGTAACCAAGGTTTATTTATGCAGTTCAGTATATCCATACAGTAGCATGCATTTGAAATCCTACTTCAGTTTTTGACTTGAAGATTCAAATTTAAAAAATGTATTTTATATTGCCATTATACATCAACATAACCTGATTTACTATGCCTTGTTCAACATATATCTATGTATGTTAAATATCATCTTCCAGAGAACGTTGCACTTCAAAATGTCTAATTTTTAGACAAATATAGATAGAGGTACTATACATAGGACTAGTTTACCCTCCTCATTGGTCTGGAGCTGGTGACATCCCTAACTCCAGATTAATCTGAGGGAAGTCTGAGATCTAAGTTTCCCACACCCACATGAATCCACAGCAACTAGCAAACATGTCAGAAATAAGCTACATGGTAACTAGCTCTAGGTGGAGACTGCACACAGCATAAACAGGAAAGCATTGCCACAAACATTTCCATCACACGAGGAAACTACAAGAGAGGGCAGAGATTTGAACAGCAGTAATTCCATACATCATCTTCCTGAGGACGTGGGGTACAGTTATAAAGTTGTGAAATCTCTGTACTACTGGAATCCTGTCCAGTGGAAGATCACACAGGAGTGAAAACTGTATAATCTGGGTATTACCTTTCTCAGCAATTCTTCAAAATAAACAGATGAAAACACAATCTGAAGGACAGTCTGTGTATAGGAACAGCTGCACCCAGATCCTGAAGGAAAAGACGTTGAACTTTTAAGATTTTCCTTCCCTTAGAAAGTCCTTCTAGAGAGCTTTTCAATTCTTATATCCAGTAATCATTTTCCTAACCACACAAACAAGCTGTATTGCTTATTCACAGTGAGGATTTACATCACAAATACAGTGCTTAATACTGTTGTAACACAAGGAAGTAGTAACATACTGGCCAAGGCACCAGAGCCCACTTCGGTGACATGTGAAATCCCAAAGGTCCATTACCACAGTTGTAATACCTTGAGGGAAAACTCTTTACAAATCAAATACAAAAGCCTATTCAGAAGAGGTGGAAAAAAATTAGAGAGATCATGAAATGAGGTATTTCTGGAATATTTATGCACACTAAGCAAGTGTAAGTTCAGAGATACAACCGTCCTGATCTTGCAGTACTGTACCTAGTAATTTTTATACATCTCAGATTCACAGTCCATCTAGGATCCCAGCATTGCAGAATAACTTCCATCTTTTCTAACCTAGAACCTCAAGTTAATGCCTGACACAGACTCAGCAAAGCTAGCAGTTTCTTAAGAGTGTCAGTGTGATCTGAGCCAACAAATGAGATTTTTCCTTGGACAATGAATTCATGACCTTTAACTCCAAATTCTTATAATCAACAAAATAACCAGTTCCAAGTAAAACTAAACACCCGAAGTACAACAGGTAACAAGGTTTCAAACTAAAAGGTAAGAACTTCAGTATGCTTTACACAAATAATGGGGGAAATTAGCCAGAGACAGGGGAAAGACAGGTAAGAAAGGCAATGTCAGCAAATGCAGTCTCATTCAAACTGCCTGTCCCCTCCCTAGGTGCTCATAGTAAAATAACTAAAAATAACGTATCATCAAGCAAAAAAATGTATCTAGTCATTTAAGGCTAGATAAAAAGGGCTACTGAGCTATTTATTAAAATATTGCCATATTGCCAAATATGCAGTTATTTCTCATTGAATTATTTCCCTGCTTTTCAACACTGAGGTCAAAAAGTAAAGCCTTCTTTAACAGTCTCTTGCACATGGCAATCAATCTGCTAGCACGCCAAGAAAACAACTATTTCTAAAGACCATTCATGAATTATGGTTTTAATAATTCTCTTAAAGCCTGTGTATATGCTGTAAGCCACTGTCAAGAGAAAAAAAGGTAAATTTTGATAACATAGCCAAAACAATCCCCTTACAGACCACATCCTGTGCAAATTTCCAGTGAAATAGTGGGCCAAATTAAGACTGCTACATTGCAGAATATGCCAATATGGATCAAAAGAGGAGACCAGCTACAACTGCAAGAATTATTAAATCTGAAAAAAAAGCTGACAGTGAACCAGAATCGTTATGATCAGAATAAAAGACACAGCATAAGATAGATTTGAACTGTTTATTTTACACCAAACGTTCCATACCAGTTTCTTCAGTTAGAAATTCCTAGAAAAGAAATGAAACAAACTGTTACAAGCTAGTATGCTTCAACAGCATGAGTAAATGTTTTTGACTACCTATATAAGCATTCTATAAATATAGCGTATACATTTTCATCCTAGAACTTAGGTTTGGGAATGGAAATCATCCTTGCAAATGTTACCAAGGATGAGATAAACATACGTACTTGGAAACAATTCCATCATTTTTTGCCAGACGCAGAATGGAGTCATCCGATTCCCCCTTTAATAAAAAAGATAATTCTGAAAAGGTCACATCAAAAAGACAGAGAAAAATCATTGCATTACATATGTACAGATTAGCATTTTTAAAACAAGCTGTTAAATCTTGTTATTCTGTAGAAAATGAAATAGTTTTAGCTTGGTAAAATATATACTTGTATTCACACGATGTATTTCTGAGTAAACAAGCTTTTGATGAACTCTGGGAAGCTTCACATCATGTTTGCTTAATGTTAATTTAAGTTATGATGGCACCAACTCTAGTAATTACAAACAATGAAGTAAAAAAGCAAAGTTATCAGTAGCTTGGTACATTTGTACAGCAAAAATTCAAAAAATTTTTTTTTTTTTAAGAGAAACATACATAATTCTCCTAACTACACAATTGAAGAAACTGATTTTACAAGTGAAATTGTTCATGTTTTCAACCTGTCCTTATTATCCTACCAATGTGCCTTCACTTCATTCTACAGGAAAAGCTGCTGCCCTTTCAGTGATTAAACATGGCCTAATCTTCTTCTGCAAGCAAAATCTGCATCCAAAGAATGACTAATCAGTATCAAAGGGAGCACTACATTTCCTAGCTCAAGAAAACACTTACCATCCTACGAATTGCTCCACAAATGGCATACGTTTTGAACTGGCCATTGACTCTGCCTGTTACCTTGTCAACCTGTAATTACAAGCCAGTTACTCCACACAGATTCTTAGAGAATTCTTAGCAAAATATATCACACTTGCAAAGCATTTGAAGATGAAAGTTACTTGTTAAATTTTGCAAATATATTTTTCTGCAAGCTACAAAAACTTAAGACAAGTACTTTAATTAGAAAATGAACCGCAGAATAAATGTGAACTTACTGTGAAAAGTTTATTGCATAGCGCAACTGTAACGCAGCATCAACAAGAACACAACAGAAAGCAGTAATTAAAAAAAGAAAGTACTTGAGTTCTATAGAAATGGAAAAGTCCAGTATAAAGATTGAGTATTTCACTGCCTTTATTAAAAAAGAAAAAAAAAAAAGGTCTTTTAAAATTAAAATAAATATTATGGAAAATTAGGGTAGATAGTCTTGTTACACAGATGCCACAATGCCTAAGACAAGAGATACAAATCAGTTTGCTTTCTAAGGTGCTGACAAATTTATCAAGGGGGAAAAAAAAAGCACTAATCACTATACATTGTGGAATTAAACCCTGTGGTGAACCCTGTAATACTTCATGGTTTTGTTTTTGAATCCTGCTAATCTTTGATCTTTTGAAAGTAAGAAATAGAGATCACTGAAGGCATGAAACACAGTTAACAAGAAAAGTATCTGCCTTAGTATTTACAAGAAATCATAAAAATTATTTCTAAAATGCTCTAAGTCAGAGAGATAACCCAAGAGATCCAGCTGATTAAAAACCAGGAATGTAGACTTGTGGCCTCTCAACTATGACAAAAATACATACTTTATGTTACAGAAAGAGAAAGAAATGTACAACACCAAGTCAATATAAATAGCCAGCACTCCATGTATAAAGTTCTAAGCATATAAACCCCAAACCACTGAGTTAATGAAATGATAATGCTGCACAGAAAAAAGCAAGCAATTTCATTTGTCATCTATCAAGAGCAGCATCTGTTAGTATTAACAGGAACACAGCATGCAAAACACAGAGGATGGCACCCTAATTAAGTGAAGCAGAACAGAAATAGACTCCTGCTCTGAAAATTGTATCTTTCTTAAAGTTTATACAAGCTAAAAAGAACACAGAGAAGGCCAGCAAGAATATAAATTCAACCAACAGGAAACACAAGGAAAGACTGTAGAATTAAACTTCTTTATAGACAGGTGAAGGCTAAGATAAGAGTCTTCCAAAAGCAAGCACTTATTCTGCTTATTCTCTTCAAGATATGAAATCCCTGTATTTCCAACTTTAAATATTTATAGTCAGGAAATTTTATTTAGTCTAACAGTTAAGCACCGGAACAGACTGTTCATTTATTTATGAAATTCTCTCTACTGAGTATTATCCAACGGGCTAAAAAATAGCCAGAGGTGACTTAATAACATAACTACATGTTTGAAGGCCCTCTAATTTTACTTTTATATGAGGGCTACTGAATTATTTGCAGATGCCTCACAACCTTTTATATTTCCTAACTTCTACCAAAGTTGAAGTTGCAGCTTTCTCATCAGATACTGCCATTTTAAAACTTACCTCAGAAATATTTATCTGAATAGAAGCATGATCCTTGGCACCAATTATTCGGTTGCTAGCAGAGCTGAGGAATAAAACAACACGGTATATTTAAAACAAAAGGAAATGGACAGTGACAATGAACAGATACTAAAGCAAAATCTACAAGAAATTAAATCTGCACAAGAAATTTTGACAGTAGCAAAGTTTCAGACACTCTAGACAATGCTCAGAAAGTTAAAATGCAGTTTTAAGGCCCTCTAAAGGCGAGCAGTATTATAGTTAAGTGGGAAGCATTGTTATTGTTATGGTTAAGTTGCCTACTAATCCCTTTAATTTGTCCTACACTGTGCACACAGTGGCATACTCCATGTGTCTTGAAGGAGTATGCCACTGTGTGCACTGTATAAGACAAATAAGAAGTTTTGCTTTTCTAAAATGCAAAACAAAAATTAGAGTAATCAAGGTAATTCCTGAGAATGCACATATATATATATATTAAATTTTCAGACTAAACTATTGCAATTCAGACACAAGACATAATTACAAATCTGTGTTACAGCGACCATGGCAGCTCACCAAGACATCGATGACTGCTAGTGCAGTGGTGGCGAACAGGCAGTAAATTAGAGACGTGGCTAATCTCGTTCAAAGAAATTACTATAAAATGGCGCGCAAAGAAAATCAGGAGGAAAACTACTGAAGTAAATTTTTCACGGAATGTTAAAGACAGCGCTCTGCTCTTCCAGCGAGGGCGCCGACTGTTACACGGGAGCTGCCCCCGGGCACCTCAGGCTCTGCTCGCGCTACCACCAGGGTGCCGGCGCCGCGGGGTCCCCGAAGAGCACGGGGGGGGGGGGGGGGGGGGGAGCACCGCTGCCCCCACAGGGAAGCGCTCACCATTTCCGCGGCACGTAGAGGTCCACGAACTCGCCGGCGTCGTTCTGCATCTTGCGCGTCTCACGCCGAGCACAGGCACCGGGCGAGACCTGAGGGAAGCAGCGCAGCGCTGGCGGCCGTCCCCACGGGCAGCGGCCTCCCCTCCTCTCCCCCACCGCCGCCCGCGTGGCCGCCCACAAACCCGACAAAGGGCGCCCCCCGGCCGCTCCCCCCCTCCCCACTCCCCCAGCGGGCCGCCAGGCCCCGCCGCCGCCGCCAGGCCCCCGGAGCGCCGCCGCCGCGCCGCGCCACGCCGCCTACCTCGCGCGAGCCCGCGGCGGAAAGGAAGGCGCGCGGCCCCGGAAGCGGAACGGCGGCGCAGCGCTTCCGGCGCAGCGGAGCCACGGGGCGGGTCTCACCACCGCCGCGCGCGCGCGCGCGCCCTCCCTGCGCGGCCGTTAAACGGTCGCCGCGGAGCGCCCCGCCCGGCGCGAACAGCCCTGACGGGAGCGCGCGTTGAGCGCGCCGAGTTGCTTAGCGATGGGGTTTTCCCTTCTCCCCCTGCCAAGAGAGCAGGACGCTGCTGCAGACCCAGAGCCCCCGAACACCCCAGCCTCGCTCAAGGGAGCTTTAAGCGACCCCAACCCAGCCAGCTTCCTCAGCAGCAGGAGGGAACGCGGGAGAGCTGGGATAGCCCGGGAGGCTTAAAGACCATGCCAAACAGGGAGGTTGCTTACAAAACGTGTATCAAAACAGTTTTTATTTCACAGCATCTTAAATCTCACAAGTTAATTCATGTGAAAAATACGTAACAGGCTACACTTTTAAATTAATGGGCTACGACACAACAGTATTGTTTACAGAAAAATGTACAGCCTCTTATCAAGAGAGTTCTCCGTGCTGAGTCAAAGCAGCATCATATTTACACGGTACACAGAGTTAAACCACCCCTCAATGTAAACCAACATTTCTCTTCAAAGCAAGAGGAGTTCGACTGTGAAAACGTAAAGCTGGCAGCTACCTTATTTTGGGTCCCCTTTTTAGGTTATTAATCAATAATGTAGTAATACTACTTTGCCACATGGTGGCAGCTTTTAGGTAAAGAGATACATATTACCACACAGGCTTAAATGAACAGGGCTGTAAGCTACACTCAAGAAATGGAAAAACATACACACACCTAAGTTACTGCATCTCTGCAGAATGATTTTTCTGCACAGATGACAAAAGAGGTACCAATTTAAAGGTTGCAGACTAAGTGTCTGGCTGGCATCAGTCCAAAACTGATGTTCTACAGTGTTACTCGAGAATTGTCTTCTATTTAATCCAGAAATGTAAGCACAGTGAACACTCTGTTGTCATTTTTGGCCTGTACTCTGTACAGCTTTTGAGCTCAAGAACTCTGCATGTGCCGGACCAAATGTTTAGTTCTCTTTAAATCAGTATTCAGCATTTTGTAATGTAATATTATTTACCCTGTTTTTTTTTTCCCTTTTCAGAAGAAAAACTTGCCATTTTTTTGATGTGAAACCATAGCTTCCATTCTGCAACTGTTAACTCCAGCCCAAATACTCACTGTAACCAGGCAAACTTCCACTGAATAGAGACCTCTAAGAGTTCAAAAAGAAATCGTTTTTTTTTCCTAGTCTGTGAGAAAGTTAACTGTTAGAGAAAAGTCTTTATATACTAAACAGGAATAAAAGTTCCTGGAGAATTACGTTCTCTGACTACACTCATACTAACTGAAATATTCTACTATTTCTGGAGATACTATGTGAGAAATTTCTATGCTCAATTTTTCCCTCTCTCCCCTCCACAATTAGTATGCTCAATTTTTCCCTCTCTCCCCTCCACAATTAGTTTAGCAAGTTGTGGACCACTATAGTTGAGTTCACCAGTGTTTGCTAATTTCAAGACTTACCTGTATGCTAGATGTTTAATACTGAGTATCTCTTGCATGCAATGACAGTTACATTCAGTAGAAAGCTTAACTAGTAACCATCTCATAAACCTTTTGGAAGATAACTAGCAAGCTTACTGTCTACCTGGCTAGCTATCATCTGATTTTAGAAGACTGGAAAGTCCTTTTGTGTTAAAGAGAAGTTACAAGTATATTAAACTTTACACGAATACCTTAAGTTACATACACAGAGCTGAACAGAGTTACAAAAGGTTTGACACTCTCTGTAGTTATATGAAAAATACGTTTTGAGCCCTTCTTACAGAGGAAGAGGCTCCAATAAAGTTTGCTGCAATTCTAATGAAGCTAAATTAGCTTCAGGCAAAACACAGCTGAAGATCAGTTTCAGCTTTGTTTTTATCTACAACATACACTGAATACAAGGAACAGGATTTTACATTACTTTACATATTTGAGAGCAGGTATCCTTACCTCAGTACGAGGTCTAGTATTTCATTCAGGAGTCAAACTTAAATTACGTATTTCTTACCATAATAGCCAAGCATCAGTTTTGTTCCTTGCAAATGGACAGTTACTTGTATCATAATATTGCTTAGGAAAATAAATCCAAGAGCCAATATCACAAGACGTTCCACTTATATCTAAATTAATCCCCAGTCTGGATATTTTAAAAATAGATGAAGGAATAGTCAATGGTCAAAGTTATTTAACCTCTGTATAAGCATTAGAGCACTGCTGGACATCAGCTGTTAAGTGGTTGCTCAGATGTGCAACAAATGCCAGTTTCATGAAGACCATCACAGTAATACAATGCTGGGAAGAATGGAGTAAAAATAAAGTTAAAAAAAAAACCCAGAATTTAACAGAACATGCTTTGTTTCATAGGCTTCGTTTGGCAGCGGTAACTCTACTGATTTAAATATTTGTGTTTACAGCACACAAATCATATATGAATAATATTAAAAAGGTGCTTATTATAGACTACAGAACATTGAAGCAAATCAAAATCATAAGTGATATATTTGACAGCAAGTTGCTCTTAGTCAAGTGCTCATCTTTCATTGAAGAGTGAATTAGAATGGCAATGACTTTACCATACCTACCTAGTTCAACACGTGATATTTCATGGTAGATTTTCAAACTTTTTTTAAAAATAAAATGATAAAATGTATATTCTTAAGGTATTAATAGTTAACTAATTTGAAATAGAGTAATTTCAGTCTTGCTACTTATAGATCTATAATATAGTATAGATGCCCTATGTATCATTAGTGAAGATATACTGGAATTGTCTTCTCTATATGCAAGGCCAATGCAGGTAAAGAATAAATGGCTATACAAATTCAGGAATCCCCACTAAACAACATAACTAACTTAAAAATTACTGGTTCCAGACCAGCCAGTTTTAGGCACATCTTTAAAAAAATAAAGTATGTATTTCATTAATGTCAAAGCGTGATAAGATCCTTAGAAAGATCTGAACTTTATGATGGACTGGAATGGAAGTGAGGCTTCCTTTAGTTTCAAGGAAACAAATAAAGGTCTTAAAGAAACAAACAAAAAACCCCAAACAAAACAAAACAAAAAACCCACAACATCATATAATTCCCCATAGGGAAGAACAGTTTTAGTAAAACTGAAGAGATAAATAAGGAATAAGCAGCAGCCATGACAGCCAACTGATGAATATTTGTGCTTTAAATGTCCGAAATAAAATAAAGTTCAACAACTCTTTCTGTACCATCTCTTAGAGTCAGCATACATATCCATAATGCACACTTCGACAGTTTAAAAAACGCTGCAGACTTCAAAACTAGTTGTAGCCATGACAGGATGCACACTGTGGTATAGAAAGGCCAGGGGAAAGTTCAGCAGCAGTGTTCAGTGATGCTAATCCCAGAGCCACTGGCTATCAACTGGAATGTAGCTTTGGTTAAGATTGTTGTGTGAGCCGTCTATAATGAGGTAAAACTTGGTTTTCAGGAAGATAGAGAGCCAGTTCCAAAGCTACGAGCACGGTGAATTCAAAACCAATGAGATCTCTTCTGTTGAATCTGAATCTCTCTTCTAGTTTCTATGATAGTACAAAAAAGAAGAGAGAGGGAGAAACAGAATCAGTTATCCACAAGATACCAATACACTGTCGGATTAAGTCAGCATAAAATAGGAGTAAGTGCTATGTGGCCAGGACTGCACCTATGGAATCAAAAATGTTGCTTGGAACCAAACAAGTCAACCAGCTTATTAACTCAGCTGTGACACTCACACAGCAGTTACTGTTTCTCACACTAACATATATAAATAAAAAATAAGCTCACTGCAGGATCATGACATGGGGCTGTATCAGCCAGGTACCTTTCAATAATAATAATAATAATAAAGCATCAAATAAGGGTTCCAATGAGACTTTGAGAGCACCGATCTTAAGTGAAGCATGCTACACTGAAAATCTTGGCTTTAATCTTTGTTTTGTTCTATGAAATAAAGGTAAGACTTTGGCAACAGCTAAAACAAATCTGATAGTACTTACATCTATAAGGTGTTTGACTTCATGTTTCCTGAGGTCACTGCTGATCTTAGCTGCAAGCAGAACACAAGCACCAGCACACAGTTTGCGGTTCTGTTTGTTGAGTTTGCCTTGGAGAACAAGCTTCTCAAAGTAAACATAAGCCATGGACACAGTAACTGGCTCCAAATTGCACTCTTCACTCAGACTCCGCATCTCTCTTTTTAAGCTGGAGATAGAAAAAACTGTCAAATACAACGGTTTTTATGAAATGCACTAGAAACACTGTACATGGGAACTCAGGGAGCATACAGGAAGACTTCTGTTTGGAAAACTGTGATGAGTATCATCTTAGACTGCAGTAGCTCAGGTGGCAGCAAGCTGGATCTGATGCACAATTTGATTCAACCTGGCTGACATCATCTACTGTGGAAGAACACTCCTCTCTGCCCACAGACATTAGTGGATTAGCTGCTTCACTGACACACAGGCTATTGCTGTACAATTCCCTATGAGCTCCCAAACTTGTTTGCAATTCATATCGTAAGACTGAATCACCTTGGCCCATGCAACACCCCTTGAAAGCTGTATGGATCACAGTACTTGGTGTGATCCACAGCATTTACTACTGTGATCCACCCATTTACTAAACGCCCCAAAAGAACCAGGACTGAGTGGGCAGACAGACTAGCTTACACGCTTCCCTTCATTTCAGCATAAAGGCAAGCTGGCAGGGGACAGATGCTATCTCTATCACTGCCATTCCCGCTACACCTGCAGAGGTCTCTCTGTGAGCCTACACTTCACAAAACAGCTACAAAGAGATGTGCAGGATAGTCTGGCAGAAAATGTTAACTCCAACTGAGCAAACCCCAGTTGGAATTGAGTCTTGCAAGGGATGTTAAGTACAACAGGAAGGGCTTCTTCAAATACATCAGCAGCAAGAGGAAGACTAGGGAGAATGTGGGCCTGCTACTGAATGGGGCGGGGGCCCTGGTGACAAGGGATACAAGAGGCAGAATTACTGAATGCCTTCTTTGCTTCAGTCTTCACCGCTAAGGGCAGCCCTCCCAAATCCTGTAGCCTGGACATGAGGGAGAAAGCCTGGAGAAGGGAAGACTTTCCTTTGGTTGAGGAGGATAGGATTAGAGACCTTCTGGGCGGCTAGACATCCACATATCCATGGGCCCAGATGGGATGCAGCCACGGGTACTGAGGGAGCTGGTGAATGTTGCTGCCAGGCCACTCTCCATCATCTTTGAAAGATCCTGGAGAACTGGAGAGGTGCCTGAAGACTGGAAGAAAGCCAATGTCACTCCAGTCTTCAAAAAGGGCAAGAAGGAGGACCCAGGCAACTATAGGCCAGTCAGCCTCACCTCCATCCCTGGAAAGGTGATGGAACAGCTCATTCTGGATGTCATCTCCAGATATATGGAGGAAAAGAAGGTGATCAGGAGTAGCCAGCATGGATTCACCAAGGGGAAATCCTGCTTAACCATTTCGATAGCCTTCTATGATGGTATGACTGGCTGGGTAGATGAGAGGAGGGCAGTGGACATTGCGTACCTTGACTTCAGCAAGGCTTTTGACACTGTCTCCCATAACATCCTCCTAGATAAGCTCAGGAAGTGTGTGTTAGACGAGTGGACAGTGAGGTGGATTGAGAACTGGCTGAAAGGCAGAGCTCAGAGGGTCGTCATCAGAGTCTAGTTGGAGGCCTGTGGCTAGTGGAGTCCCCCAGGGCTCAGTATTGGGTCCCATCCTGTTCAACTTACTCATCAGTGACCTGGATGAGTGCCTCCTCAGCAAGTTTGCTGATGATACCAAGCTGGGAGGAGTGGCTGATACACCTCAGGGCTGTGCTGCCATTCAGAGAGACCTGGACAGGCTGGAGAGCTGCGTGGAGAGGAACCTCCTGAGGTTCAACAAGGGCAAGTGCAGAGTCCTGCACCTAGGGAGAAATAACCCTAGGCACCAGTACAAGCTGGGGGCTGACCTGCTGGAGAGCAGCTCTGCAGAGAAGGACCTGGGAGTGCTGCTGGATGACAAGCTGACCATGAGCCAGCAATGTGCCCTTGTGGCCAGGAAGGCCAATGGTATCCTTGGGCACATCAGGAAGCGTGTTGCCAGCGGGTTGAGGGAGGTGATCCTGCCCCTCTACTCAGCCCTGGTGAGGCCTCATCTTGAGTACTGCATCCAGTTCTGGGCTCCCCAGTACAAGAGAGGCACGGAGCTACTGGAGAGAGCCCAGTGTAGGGCTACAAAGATGATCAGAGGGCTGGAGCATCCGCCCTATGAGGAACGGCTGCGAGAGCTGGGCCTCTTTAGCCTGGGGAAGAGAAGACTGAGCGGGGATCTTATCAATGTGTACAAGTACCTGAAGGGAGGGTGTCAAGGGGACGGGGCCAAACTCTTTTCAGTTGTCCTGTGCGACAGGACAAGAGGCAATGGGCAGAAACTGAAGCACAGGAAGTTGTGTCTGAACGTGAGGGGGAATTTCTTCCCTGTGAGAGTGACGGAGCACTGGACCAGGTTGCCCAGAGAGGTTGTGGAGTCTCTTTCTCTGGAGATATTCAAGGCCTGCCTGGATGCAACCCTGTCTAAGATGCTCTAGGTGATCCTGCTGAGCAGGGAGGTTGGACTAGATGATCTCCAGAGGTCCCTTCCAACCTTACTGATTCTATGAAACCTTCCCCTCAGAGGTGAGTTACACACAGCTCTAATGACTCAGTAGAATCATGCTTTTAGCTGGCTATATCAAGAGGCCCTAACTGCATTAAGGCTAGTGTACTACCATCAAGATTACAGCTCTCTTTAGATGCAACAGTGCATCTCTAATGAATAGCGAGAAGCATTTCTAGAAGACAAGTCCTACCTGTGTGAAACGCCTTTCTTTACTTTGACTCCTCAGAGCTAAAATTATTCTTTATACTAGAATTCTGTCAGAGTCCATGGTCATCAGCTAGTCTTGTAATTGAAAAGGAAAAACAGTTGTATGGTTCAGAAACAATCCTGTTAAGAGTGGTACTGCACTGTAGCCAAACAATCAGGTTACAAGTATTTGTTTCAAGACCTAATGCTGATCCACTGTTAATTAGTTATTAGTATTAGCTGATGAAACAAGTTGTTGAAATGAAACCCTTTTAGGCTGAACTATGAAGAGACTGCTACCCTTTCACAGAATCCAAATAATTCCAGTACCAGGTTGTCATCCTATAGTTTGCTCAACTGGCAACAGAGATTAGTGTGTAATCATATATACTATTAATAGATTTAGTAGTTGCTTAATGCAAGTGGAAGATAAAAGCAGGTTTGTACAGTGTTTGATTTCCTCATTACTCACTTCTTGTTTCTTACCTCCTAATTTTGCTCAGTGTCAACTTGATGTGAGGAAACTTCTCTCTGAAGGTTTCATTCATATCTTTTTTAAGGTCTGAGGGTTTCACATATTCTATGACTGTTGTCTGAAATGCAGGAGGCAAAATTTGTCATTGCTCCTGTTAGCAGTACTGACAGCCAAGCAAGCCTTTCAAGGACACTTTAAGGCAAAGGCAAAATCAAGTTCTTTATTCAAGATTTCAAAATTCTGTAAAGTCCTGCTAACTAATAGTCAAGGCTGAGTCTCTGCCACAATCTTAGAAGTCTTAATAAGCTAGTAAGCAAATGGTTATAAATAAAAGACAGGAACATGGACATAAGGGACAGATTTCTTCTTGACAAGGCTCAGTGTGCAAAACCAACTGCCAATATTTTTCCTAATTAGTTCTCAAAAAAGCCACAACTTGCTTTTCTTCTCTCCCTCAGGGTAGCTCTTTATAAGAAGGTCTTCAGGCACTGTTCAGGTATGCCAGTCACTTACCATGTATGAGGCAAAGATGAGAACACGCTTGTGTTTCCCACAGGGCCACTGAGGATCATCCAGAAGATCTGGATCATACTCTGCTGCTTCCCCTGTTTCATTTCCTGAAGGAATGAAGAAAGCACAACACTGGATCACAAGAGACGCAGCTTCAGAAATTGTTTCCTCTTTTTAAGAGTTTTCAAACAGCAAATGTTAAGAGTTTGCCTGCACTCTGGGGTCTGCAGACACTGCAGCTACTGCCACCTGTCCTCATTCAATAAATGCGCCAGTCAGGTATTCGGATTATTAACAAAAACAAATAAACAAACAAAGCTCTCTCTAACAGATGCCTGAAATACCATTTTAGACTTAGTGCAATCTAATAGTTCATATTTGCCAAATACGAACTATGAAAACAGCAGCACAACATTGAATTCATTTGCATATACTCAAATCTTTCAAACATATTTGTTAGATGTACATTTTTACAAAAGATAGCAGATTGCTGTCATAAACTCTTTGGTTAATGCGCTGTTAAGGTGCTGGAAGGCAAGGAGGACAACCTGTCAATCAGATGCTTCTTGTTGAAAAATATAAAACCTCAGGTTTACAGGGAAAAGGTTGTACTTGAATTGTGTAAATATAACTAGGCCAGATATACAGAGGAATGTAACGAATGCTTGCAAGTCTCCTAAGACTCATCCTTTTCACTTTATTAACAAGCTTTCTTTGCTAGGATGCGCTAGAAACAGTCCCTCTCCAATTGCAACAAATCCCTCCTAAAAATGCATTTCACCAATTGCACTGTTTCTATCAAACATATTAATTTCATGCTCTGTATGCACGTGGTAACAAAGCTGGCAATTGACCTTACCTATCTCAGTTCCTGCTGGTATTGTTTTTGCTGTCACAGGTTTATACCTTGATCCAGGAAGATTCCGTGAAGCACTAGCCCGACATGGAGGAATAACACTATGGCTGTCAGTTTTGCGGACAACTAGGGCATTGGTTGGATACAAGAATTTTGCATAGGACACAACCTTAAATAAAAGAAAACTAGTAGTTATAAAAGGAACTTTATTGAAATGCTTATTACCAGACATCTAGGACTTTCCTAAACAGAAGCAAATCTGGAGTTTTTTTTGGAGTTGGAGACTCCTTTGTTTATCGCAAACCTTGAACCGTGAGCATGAAGAAAGGGGGAAGAATTTGGATACAATAAAGCCTTTCTTGCATCATTTCAGCATGGGAGAACTGTAGAGGATTCAGGAGATGGGAGAAGGAAAAGGGGAGAACCACATCAGCAACATTCTGGCAATAAATAAATTTAATCAAATACATTTTTTTCCAAATTTCTATCAAATCATGATTTACAAGTTGCCCGAGATCCAAGAATCAAATAAATTCTCCAGAAACAGAGGCAGAAGTGATAGGGGACTCTGACAGCTTCTTGAAGAGAAGCATCATCACAACTCATTTCCAACACTTAAAACTTTAAGGATCTAAACAAAAAACAGCTCTGAAAGTTAAAGCTTTCATTTTATGGATGCCAAGAGGCTAACTTACCTGCCCATCATCCCTGGCTCCCATCAGTAGTTTAGTCATCAGCATGACAGATTAAGAGAGACAAAGCATTTCCTTACCTTGCCATCAGCTCCCAGCTCTACTCCTTCCAGTCCAAGCACCATCTCAGTGGAGACTGAAACCCCCCCAGAAGGATGTCGCTGTTTCTGTCCTTCCATTTTCAGATCACTAAAGGCAGATAAGAGCACACTAGTGGAAAATGCTGCACAAGCTCAACTTCCTCTATGATAAACATTGTCTACAGCCAACACCACAAGGTCAGTTCCACTATCTGGGAACAGGGCATCTCCTTGATCCCATTTCCAAGCAAGCATTAATTTTTGAATAATCTATTCAAAACGTAGAGATTCTCCATTGACTGAATAATCAGATTTCATCTCATTTTAACTCATATCTGTACCAATATAGTTACTAACAGTAAACTCAGGTTTTTATATACAGTCTTTCTGCACAGAATTATTCCATTTTTTACGCTCTAACGCTCAAACACTTAACATCAAGCATGACTAATATTGCTAGTTTTCCAGGATTAGAAACTTGCCTTTCAATTGCAATTTTCCAACCACTGTGCACACAAGCTCACACTAAGAATTAGGATTGCTAGCAGAACTCTGCTTCAGTGATGACAGCATGCAGCATTGTCACCTAAATTCCAATGCAAAAAAGCAGCTTTCAGTTGAAGAACTGCATGGCCAGCTTACGCACAAGCAGAATGACACAGTGCTCAAAACTGCTCTGAAGTAACTCCAGTGACCTTGCTGCTTTCCCATGAAATGAAAGAATATTTCCCCACTGACTATTTTTATAGCAAGCATGTTTGAATACAATGCAATTCCCACCACTAAATATCCGTTTCCTTCTTCCATATGTTATGTACAGGACAGAGATGACAATACAATTGTTTTAAAAGAAGTGGATTAAAGTAAAATGAATATTTTTATAGCATACTTGTATATCACAGACCTTCAGAGAATCATCATGAGCGTCCAAAAGGGACTAAGAAAAGCTACCGGAAAATCTAGCTAGCATGTTATTTCTCATGAGTAATTTTATTTACAGTTCTGCACAAAAATGGAGTTCAAATAAATTAAATGCAGTATTAATCAGGCTACATTGTTTCAGTTTCTCTTAAAATGCAAACACAATGACACTCATGGCTTAGAAGAGCTGAAAGCTAAAAGAGCATCTTAAGCTTATTTAGATATAGCTTCACTATAAACCCTTGAGAAGTTTTCAGTAAGGAAGGTAGCATCCTTCCTTGATGTTCTGATTTATCAGAATAGTATTTGAGTCCAGGTTATCCTGCAAACTCTGTCAGCATCAGTATAGTTAGTGATTAAGGTGGCAGAGATACAGTTCTGAAGTGGCAGGATCTGGATACGTAGGCCATCGTGTCAACAGAAACACGTTTAAGATACAGCTTTTCCTCATTCTGCTATGCTATTGTGTGAACACAATTACTTGTTGCACTACAGAGAATTACTTTTTGACCACTTCAGGAGTATGTGAATATTCTTGATACTGCAGCAAATCGCGTTACATATTCCCAGCTGGTAATAAGAATTCCACAGGGTAGGAGAGACTTGAGCGTGTAAATAACATCTGAAGAGAAGCCTACCCTTTTCCAGTATTCTCTCAAAGTTAGAATGAACACTGACTATGGGGCAATGTCGGATTTTACTGCTCTGACAGCAGTCCATATATTTAAGTCAGATATATGCTCACTTGATTCAGAACAAGATAGCTACAACAACAACCGTACTCATTTAAGAAGCTCTTTTGCAAACAATATTCATCAAATTTCACAAAGCAGTTAAAAATGACTCACCTGATCCTTAAACTTTCCCCGTAAGGTAGGATAGAAAAAGCCACACACAGTGTTCGTTTAGCACAGATTAATACTATCCTGTAGATAGACAGAAAAATATCAGGGTAAGAATTAAGATTCAGAAGTTACAGGCAGCAACAAAGGAGGTTTTTATGGAACATAAACACCAGATCTGTCTTAATCTGCCCTGTAGATTACATAGGTAACACTGCCAATTTTATGCTTTGAGGAAGTGACACAAAACCAGAAGATTCATTCTGACCCTGTAGATCCTTAGAGCCACGCTCTATATCAAATCCCAGTGTTCAGTAACTGGCCTTACCATGGGGACTTCTCATAGGATGTTCCAGTCTTTAGATATTTTTATTTACAGATATATATGAAAAAGCTGATTTAGGAGTGAGAGTCAACTACTGTAGACTCTTGCTATACAAGAATCTCCAAGTTATTTTCTGTCTTGCTGGCCTGTTACCCAGTGCTCAGGTCTGCCATCCTTGGAGATCAGGAGATAATGTACTCCCCTCCCCCCCGGAACTGTTGACTGCGCTTTCCTCTCACTCATATTTGGTTCTAGCTATTAAAAACAGTTTACCTGCTCTTACAAAATAAGTTACATTTCCCTAGTTGCTGTCCCACTTCCATGGCGATTTTGCAGCGGTGGCTTCATCTTACCAGTTTCAAATGTGTGACCAGCAGTTTACTTAAGCAAGCCCTAAAGAAAGACTATCTGTCATGCATCTGATTCCCTTGCAACACATGCCCTCTTAAATAGCCTGTGCTATTTGTGAATAACACCAGTTTTCTACATTCCAGACAGAAATTCTCATTCTCCAGGTATTCTTTTGCAATGAAACAGTTCTCAAAAGTTCACTCATTTCATCTCCTTCTTTACTATACTGGAGCTGACAGTGTTGAGAGAGATGATCTCACAAGGTTTTTATTTTATACTTACTTGGACGATGGCATCACTCAAAAATCTCACAGTCCTATAAATACTAATAGGGACACAGCCCCTTCTTTTTCTGCTACCCAATAATTAAAAGTGAAAGAATTAAGATAAACCAAGCCATTCTCCACACGTCTTCCTCAGCTCTGATCTTTCTCTATGCCAGAAACGAGGAAGTGGCTGGGATAGTCATGTCTGCCTTGAACCTCCTTCCTCCTTCTTCAAGGTAGGATAGCAAAATAGACCACCAGACTATTACTGAAGCTATAACAAATATGGACATGTAATGCCTATGACACACATATATATAAAACTAACAAGACCACATGGATATCACATACTATTACCACCGATATGAAAAGGCTAACCACACTATGCTCCTGAAGTCTATTTTTAAGAGTATCCTATTTCACATGAGTAAAAGGGGCACAGCTGGTCTCCAGAAGTTACCTGCTGTTCTTCGTGTCATACTGCCTCATGTTCTTGATGAAGTGCATCTTCTTCAAACTTTTGTGTCTTGGAGACCCAGAAATGTGCTTGGTTCTGCAATTATTAAAAAAAAATGCCCACACTTAAGAGCTCCAAAAAAAGTCATGCCAATTTTATGATCAGATGGCAGCAAGAGCATGCAGGACCTCAGATATTGGCGTGGAAGAGGGTGGAGGGAACAGAGGACTGCATGCAACGAGTTGAGATTAATGCTGCTTTTGAAAAAAGTACCTTCGTACACTGGCATATTCCACTATGTCTTCTAAAAAGTCTAGAGAGCAGCGCTGGGAGATAAAACGCCTTCTGTAAAATGTACAACACCACGAAGAGTGAACAATATTAGTTCATGGCCTCTGAACTTAGGAACTGCAACAGATCTATGAGTTCATACTGACAAAACGCAGTATTTTTCTTTTCTTTTCTTTTTTTTCCTGGAACAGCGCTTAACTAAAGAGTTTCAGATCTCTAAAAGGCCAAGAACTTTCCCCACCCCCCCCCAGTTCCAGGACCTTTATAGCCATTTACTTCCTTTGAATGATGTATTTATACCAATTTAATTACAAGAGCATTCACTATCTTCACCACATAGGAACACTTGCCTACAAGTTATACACCTAAAAAGCTTCCAAATACTTGTTCAAAATCTTACAAGAAATATTAGAAAAAGCCCCCCACACTAAGGCAAGGGAATAAATAATTTTTAAATCAGTCTAATGATATATACAGATATAGCTGTATGATAATGAAACGTCTATATTTGTATTTTTCCTTCATGCAGGACACTATTTTCCAGCGCTGGGAGTCAATAGTCTAAAAGTCTATGATATTAACTCAGTAAAATTGACAGATCTCTCAGTAAAACAATAGAGGGGGCTAGTAGAGGAAGCAAGGAGTATTCACTGTCCATCTGAAATCCCAGAATGGAAGATGCAAAGAGAAGAACAGAAGGAATTATGTGAGTTACTGTAACAGTAATGGGGCATTACATTTAGGCAGAAAAATGGGCCTTGTTGAAGTAAAATATATTAACATCGCCAAAGTCAGTTCATTCTTTGTTGGTTGATATTTACAAATTAATTGCAAAATCCTACGGCTGCAGTCTGCATAGGAACAACGCATTCAGACTCAACTGCCACCAACAAAATACTGAGCTTATATTCTATATTTTCTGCATTGTTTAAGCATATATTATGCTATATTTTTAGCACAAGTTACATGCACTGAAGTCCAAATTTTTCTTAAAAGTTTACATAGTAACTCAACAGATTGACTATGCTGCTGTGGAAGTCAATTTAAGAGAAGCTTACTAGACAAAGTTGCAGGCCTCTCTGGTTTAAAGGCTTAAGAAGAGCCACTTCTGGGGACAAAAAAATCTTTAAGCTCCACATATTGCATCCCTAGAAAAACAATAAATACTTTGAGAAAGAAATTGCTGCTATTCATTGTAAGTTACAAATCTGTGATGCAAGAGGCAGCAGTCATAGACCCTTGCAGCACTCACTTGCCCAGGCTACGTGGCTGCACACTGCCCTTGGGGATGCTCCGGGGTCTCACAGAGCGGCTTTGGGAGCACTTGTACACGAGGCCAGGTTCTCCGGTGTGGAAGTTAACATCCAACACTAGACTATAAGCACACTACCTTGTGTGGGTGTAGGGAAATAAGAGCTCAGGATAAATGAAATTTATTACTAATTAACAGTTATGGAAGAGTCTTACTCAGGAAAAGCATTTATAGCTTCAGTTGAATCAAGTTAAATATAAAAAAAGCTATTTGGGATTAAGTCTGGTGGTGAAGTCCAGCATGTCAAGATTTCGAAATAGTTTAACAGTCTGCTAATCCTAGTTACTGTGTGTTCAGCCTCATCAGCTTGAGCTGGATAAGAAATACAAGTACACTATTTTGTTGCTGCAGAAGGACATACACTAGAGTACTGGGCATGAACAAAAACTGGCTGTTTTGTCTTAAGCCTAGTGCTGAGGAATGCACGTACACACTTGCTCGAGCGACAAAGCAGGTGTTTGCTCCTCTTTTCCTCCTTCTTGCAAGTTATTTCCTCTTCTGAATTACTCAGCAGTTACTGCCAGAGATGCCTGCCAGAAGCTGTGCCAGTGAGACGTGGCAGTTACACTTTGCACATCATAACTACCATGCAGAGTCACCAATACACAGAACGTTCTAAGCAAATACAAATTTCCATGACAAGCAGATTATTTGCAACAGGGGTATTTGCTCCTTTGTTTAAAGCTATACCAGCTCCTTTCGAGCTTAAGAAGCAGGAAAAACTACCACTTCAGAAAAGGTGATGCTCTGGTATTTTTCCTTATACACTGATTTAACTATTATTTAAAAATGCTGATCCATCGGGAAACTTCTGCAGTGAGGTTTCTAATGTTATTCCTGGAGTTGTACAGGTCAACATTTATCAAGAGGTTTTCCAAAAAGGCACTTCAATCTCAAAGTACTGCTAAAACTAAATTAATTCTTCACCATACATTCAAAAGAATGTAGATTACCATTTCCCCTGTATCTTCAAGCACGTACCGAGAACAAATCCCAAACTAAACAAATGAATGTTTTTCTTCCCAAAGTTGGCTCATAATTTTCTTAGCGTCCTTTTAAAAGAGAATTTGTATCAACTTACACACCCATATAAAGCTTTATTTTTCCCTTGAAATAAATCTGCTGTTGCTTTCAGTTTCTCAACAGTACTGCTCGGACATTCTTAATGGTGGTGGGGAACAAAAAAACTAAAACCCCGAAACGCCTACAACTCAAACAAGTAGGAGGCTGAAAAATTAGCGTGCCTTTCTGTAAACACAGGAGAGGTAAGCCCTTCCCGTGAACTAACACTTGTATTACTGCTAGCGATTGCCTCCTACAAACCAGCAGCTATCGAAGGAGCCAATAAAGAACATTCGTGGCACGCCTAATAGATTGCCTTCAACGCCCTTCACCAACACTTCAGTCTTCAAATATTTTTTTTGTTCTTTTTTAGCAAGAATGGAATGAGAAAGTTCAACAATTTCAAATCCATGTGGTTTTCAACTCTAATTAGGCATCTGACCTGCAATGAAAGAAACAATTTCACGAAATACGGAGCCCAGTCTCACAGCTACTCGCCTGAACACAGTTATCGATCCTTCCCTAGTCTTCCTCCCTCAGTGGGGAAGTCCTGGCTGGATGCAGACTCAAAGAAACCATGTGTGGGTGAGCAAAGGAAAAACAAAGCTAAAGCCAGCAACAAGAGGGATGGGTATAAGAAGAGCATGCGGTTCTGGAAGAGGGTGCCAGTGTAACCAGCTGGCCTGATTCAGAGAGCCACAGCTGCCATCCTGGTGGAGACGGTCGGGAACGCTATTTGTTCTGGACACCTTCTACAAGAACAACCTGTTGTTCTGTAAGTGCATACCTAAGTAAAAAGCTGCTGCAAGGAAAGGAAGAGCCTGCCCATTCGCTTCAAACCACAATGACTCATCCCCACGGTGACAACAGGAAGTGTCGTTTTTAGCTATGTTTATAGCCAGTATTTTTTTGTCCTTAAATGAAGTTGTCACCTTGGAGAAATTCAAGGTGTTGGGCAGGACGTGCTCCTCAAATCTCTAGATAAGATACACACAGAGGTCTCAAATCCAGTTAAGAGCTGGTACCTAAATAGCATATTTGCTCGAGTAAACATTTTACAGCGACACCTTTCTGTCGCCGTGAAAAGCTGTTGGTCTCAATTGCATTAGTCAGCAGAACTTCTTTATTAGGCGGTGCCTTTTTGGAGTGTATTGCAAACTAATGCTTTCCAAAGCCTCTGAGCTTATTTTGCAAACAGTTTGCTATAGATTTAGAGCTTTTTTCATACAGTCAATTCACACTTCAACAACAGGGAACACAGGATCACTTTAGCAGCTGCTGGCTTCTGCCCGATGAAAAAAAAAAAAAAAAAAAAAAAAGAAAAACGTTGAGTCACATACCCTGAGCTAAGCAGATTCATCTAGGATAACATTCCTTGCCTGTGGTCTGATTGAATTCCAGTGGTCTGATCCACTGGAATTCAAAGGATTATAATTAGTTTCTAAAGTGCATTTGTTGCCAAATGTCACCTAAATACCAAAACATAATACCAAAAATCTATACACGTCCTGTAAGTTACCTTACAAACACTTTTATTGACACACTACTTGGCAATTGACAGTTAAAGTACCCAATATTAAAGTTGCAATGAGTTCAGGTTATAACTTCAATTGTATCCTGAAGATAGCTCAGACACATCCACTGGCCAATATCACCTGAAGTTCATGGCTGTAAGCAAGCAACCACTTGAGCACAGCTATTTCCTGATAAGCTGCAGAGGGTCTTTGCTTGTGTGTTTGGATTTTTTTGGTCAAGAGATCACTTTTGAGACTTACCCTCTTATTTTAGGAGCCAGTAGAACAGGACATTCCCAGAACCACCACATTAAAAAGAGTACACACATTTATAACATAATAATTCATCACATTTATACAACCAGCACTTCTAGGGGACCCACCAGAAGACAATCCCAGGCAACATGTGCCCAGAGATAAGAGGCTATCAAGCAGAGGAATTCTGGATTAAGCCTCTGCTTCTTATCACCACATAGACACACACAATCCAACACAGCTGCTTGACATGGGATGAGCTAAACATGAACATAAAGAACCCCTTAAATTCAAAATTCTATTTTCACCTCTCCCTCAGCGGAGCAGTAGCCAACCCATATATTCATCCTTTTGGATAGAATTCCCAGCAAAGAGCCCCAACTGCCAGTACTCCTAGCTTCAGAGCTCTGTCTCCTTCCAGTTCTGACAGCACCCTACTAAGTGCAGACAGAGAAATACATGGCACAGGGCAAACAACCATGGCCAAGCAGCACACAGGCTTCCTGGCCCAGAGGTTTACATAGCTCTAAAGTGTCCCAACCGAACAGGATACAGCTAAGAGCAACCTATGTATAGCACCAGTAATCCTCAAATGTCCCGACTTGCAAACTGAAAGGAAAAAGCTGTTTAAGTCACAGCAGATTAAAGAACAAGCAGTGACCTTTCAAATGCCCTTCCAGGAGTATTTTGCCTCCCTCACAACAGGCTGATCTACAGGTACCCCAAAGGACAAGGGTAAAGCTGGAGGAACTTGCTGTAATTAGCCAGGTCATAGTATTTGCTGAAGACCGGTCATCTCTAAGCAAATGCAAAAGAGACGCTAATCCTTCCTGTACTATCAGACATCACTTAAGGCCTCTTCTCCGGCAAGTCTCTTCTCCGGCTCTTCTTGGGCCATATCCCCCGCTGAGTGACAGTGTCAGTCCTCTGCACCTTCTGGCCACCTGTTCTACAACCACAGAACCTGCTGCTGTATGCAAGGCTCCACTTCCAAGTCTTTTCTGTGTAACAGTTGAAAGCAGTAGTCCTCATGAATCTCATTTTAACTAATATTTCCCCAGCCTCTCAAAATGTATTTTCATATCAATCTATTTCCTCCAGAGGCTTTCCAGCCTTAATATCCATCCATTATTTCCACTGGAGGTAAAAATGCGTAGTCTCGTCTTAGAATTGTAGTGGTTGATGATCTCACTTAAGCCAGTAAGTGTAGCTACTATTTCACCTTCTTGAAATTTCTTTGTTTAGCCCCTCTGGTTTCTGTATTTCTGTCAAAGCAAGTGAACTGACTTCAAAAGGTTTCTTCCCTTCTTAGGAAGGGATTAAGTCAGAAGTTTCTAAAAATCTTAATAGGATTTCACTCCCATCCAAATTACCCCCCACCTTTCTCATGCGAGCAGGTTTGCAGTCTGAGCCAACCAGACAGCCAAAGGGTCAATGCAGTCAGCACTCAGTTATTTTCACCTACAAGTATATCACTCAGCCATATGCATCTGGGCTTTGTCTTCTGTCACAACTTTTTATCATGATTAGTTCCATGGCAGTGTACAACAGCAGAGGAGAAACTCTGTGTTCTTGTTTCACACCATTATTGCAGCTCTGGACATATTTCACTTCAAACGCAGTAGCTTTCTGTTAACCTTTACAGAATCCCATTAAAAGTAATGAAGATGTTGCCAGTGATGCTTCAGGGCATAGAAGTATGGAAGAGACGCGCGATGAGCCTGGAGAACTCATTACCAGCCTCAGCACTCTCTTCAAGCTGGGTAAGCTACTGGGGTCATTGCAGCCCATCAGAGAAAGGACTGCAACACCTGCTTAGGTACCAAGTTGCTCATATCACCCAGGCTTCCTCCTGCACTGTATTTATGAGGAAGTTTAATGACCTCATCATTAGCTACACTGAATGACACCATCAAGAGATCAGGTGCTGTTCATAATTTGCTGGCTGGAAACAGATTTCCATTTCTGAATTTTAAATCAATCATTCAGCTTTTCTCTACCATGAGGGATAAACAATGAGGGATATGATTACTGCTGAGTGCAGGCTTTGGAAAATGGTCACGGGGAAGCTACTGGAGAATACTGGATATTAGCAGAGGTTTATGCACACTAGCAGCTACATGAAACCTGATACAACAATTCACTACATAAATTGAATCAACAACTATCCTAGGATTATTGCTAGTTACACATAACTTCTACAGGGAGCTCTATAGACAGAGAAAGGAAAAGTAGAAGACAAACCAGAGGATCACAGAAAGATGACAATAGCTTGCACCCAACCTATATTTTTGCTCCAAAATATCTGGGCTCCTTTCGTACCATAACACCACAAAGCAGTGGAATGTAATTTACTTAGATCACAGGAGTTTGCTTTTGTGGAGAAGACTGCTTTCAGGTTTGCCGCTGGCATAGCATGTTCGCCGCTGGACTCCTGTCCCCAAATCCCTGCAGGAGCAGAGAGCAGGAAATCAGGCCCAGTGAGACAAGTGTTCAAAGATGCTACAAAAATCAGACAGTAACATGACTTGAGATCTCCTCCAGTCAAATGTATAGGCACTACTGATTTATTTCAGATGGAGTCACATCCATCGCTCTTCCGCTGGAGAGAAGGACGCCACGATGCATGCACACGCATGCATGCACACCCCCAGGCACTCGGCTAAAATTAGCAGCAAGGCTTATAGTCTCTGTTGCTCTTTAGCAATACAGACTGCTAATAGGTGGAAAAAATGGATGAGGTCAAGGATTTTTAATTACGGTGCAAAATTGGGGGCCAATACAATTTGGTTTCCCATTTCTTACTTGCAAGAGGTTTATTTTAATATGGATGTCCCTTTATAAGTTTTTTTTTTTTAAACATGCCTCAGTATAATCACAGTTGTCAAGAGACTGAGTTATTAATATAGCAAGGGCAAAAAACATGTATTGGTTTGTGGAAGCACCAGGTTAGGAACAACCACAAAAGGAAATCTGCACATGAAATCAGACCCCTATTTGTTTACAGTAGGAAGATATACTTGACAAGTTTGTTTTATCAAGGTGAACTTTAAAGAATTAAGCTGTATAATTATCCTTCCTTGCACGTAAGCCAAGGAAGCCTGCAGATACAAATTGTGCTTCAATCAGACCGAGCAAGAATACTAGCACTGGAGATTTAAAAAGTTTAATTTTTCTTAGCTGCTGTTATTTAGGCAGACTGGGAGACATTTACTGTCTTCAGGCTTTCATTTAAGGAGAATCCCTATTTTTAAGGAGAATCCCTATTTTTAATACCAATGTCCCATGCCTCACCACCCTCCATGTTTAAATTAATGAGCTTCCTGCTCCTCAAAAGCACATCAAGTACAGCTCTCCAGAAGCTGCAATTTTTTGGCAATTAAGGCCCCAGAAAGTCAGAAACCATATTCATACTGAATCCCATTCAAAAGTTTGTCATAATCAAGTGTTCAGTGCAACAAATCGCTTCAGTGAAGAACCTATGCCATCAAGTGCTGAGGACTGAGTAAGACCTTTTCATGGATAGACATTTTTAAACTTGACATCCGCTGTGGAGCTGCAGTAGAGGAGAAGACACCCTGTATAGGTGACAGTATGGCTACTGCTCAGCTCTAAAGCACTCCTTCCTTCCAAGGTGAGCTGTTTGCTGCTTTATGGCAACGCTGCTGGATGCACAAACATGCAGCACGTGGGCCACCACACAGAGCTCTTGCAGTGTAATTTGCAGCAAGCCACTGCCCCAGCAGTTCATTCTGACACTTGTTTAAAATGCCGGCGTGCCAGAGAATAAATGCAAGAGTCACACAGGGGGCCTAGTTTCTTTCTCCAAGAATCTTCATTTTCAAGGGGAAATCCAAACCCATTATCTAAATTAACAAGGAAAGTCATTTTTTGTTTCAGAGCAGGTCTCTGTCAGACCCCACAGGATTAGAGAGGAGGCCCAGTTCCTTGACCTCTCTTCTTATTCAAGGTTTGTTTACAAAATCGAAGGCGCAAGAGACTTTCCTGCATCAGAGCTGGTCCAAAACAGCCTAGAAAAAAACTGAACATTCCTCAAAGGAAAGGAAAGACGCTTGCAAGAAAAAAAAAATGTATCATGCAGCATACACAACAAGTGAGAAGGAACATAAACAGAAATGAAGGATAGATTGAATTAAGTTGGAGGCAAGTGAAACACTCACTAAGCCTGAAAGTCTCTAAATACTAACGAGAAAAGAAAATACTGTAGATACTCATCACAGCGTCTGCTCCTTTATTGCTGATTCACAGCCATATATGATTAAGAACCTAATGCTACTAAGAAACAAGCTTTGCATTCATTGCATTTCATATATCACATTGTTTTGGTGCTAAGAGTGTTTAGACAATCCAAGGATTAAATAATGCCTTCCAGTTAAGTATTATGAAAACCATATGTTGCAAGAGAACCATGAAGCCAGATGTGAGATTTGCCTTGCCCAAAGCCCACTTCTAAAACACATCTAAACCCTGCTCCTAAAATCCCAGCTGCTTCCCACAAAGTGAGCTGTATGTGCTGGCCAGGATACAAGATCTTGTTATGTGCCCTACTAAAATACAAGCATCTAGCACAACAAAACTTTTAATAATAATAATAATAAAAAAAAAGGAAACCTTTTACTTGGAGGAAGATGAAAGAATTCAAAACAGGTGACAAGAAAGTTTAGTTTTATGCACGCTTGGTCCTTCCCACAACCTCTGTCATCTCCTATAACCCACAATCAAGAGGTTGTAGCTCAGCAAGGCAAAACATATGCTTACACTGCAGTGACCACAACAGAGCAAATGCAAGCCTGTCTGTACTGTAGACCAAGAAGCTTTGACTGGCAGTTCAGTCCGTGCTGTTCCCCGAGACTGTGTGGCTAGCTAGCAAGTTGAACAGCTGTCCAGCTCCTGCAAGCCATGCTGAGCTCTGGTACCTCCATGATACACAAGAAGTGGCACAAGAAATGCTCCCTGAAGAAGCTCGCAGCATACGATACAGGTTTTCAGCACTTGGAAGGGAAGGGCTACCACGATCACAGCAGGTAGCAGGGTTAACCAGTAGCAAGCTTCAAGCTTTTAAAGACTCAGTATTTCTCATGAATCAGAGTTATATCTCCTGAAATATTCTTGCCTCCCTTGCACTTAAGAGGATAGTAAACGCTCCTCATTTAATGTCTTTTTTTAGAAGTTAGACTAAAACAATTTACAGTAAATCATATACACAGTAACTATAAACCAAAGGTTAGGAATTTAAAAGCTCTGCGTATGAAGAGCTAGCATGACAGACTTTGTGGCTGAGCACCATCAATCTGCAGTCATCTGCTTTGTCAACAATATCTCCTGCTCATTAAAGAATCTAAATTTCATTATGCATGTGTGCACAACAGATTATGCATTTTAAACTCAAACTACAGAGCCAACATACCTCATAATAGTCTTCAAAAGAAGGATCACAAACATCTTCAAGCTCACTTAGCCTGACAGCCTCACAGCTTTAACTGTTGATGGTTGTAGGAAAATGGAACCCAGGATAGCTTAAGTTAGTCTTCGAGATTTAATATGACCAAAAGACACATACCACAGGAAATTCTTTTAAAACGGTTAATAAATAATTTTGTGGGATTCACTTTTCTCCTCCCCATGCCAAAACCACATACACAGCAGAAGAGTTGGTCTGTAGTTCAAAACTATTCTTTAAAATTGAGAGCAAAGGTATTTCCCTCTGTACTCCATTCCACTGTCAATATGAGTGCAGCAAATGGAGCACCACAGCTAATGATTCTTCTGAACCGGTTTAGTTACTGTGTCAAAAACAAACAGCAGCCCTGACAAAGGAGCTTCAGTGGCAGATAAGGTGAACTAGCTGCCAGGTCAATCGGCAAAGCAGTTGCAAGTTTGAACAATTCAGTTATCTGCAATTATCAAGAAGTACTTTTGGGCTAAGCAGAGTTATGGTAAAGAGCAATGACAGTCTAAACATTTACTCAGCACATACACTCATGGCTCTCAGCGTACAGCTGTTGCTCAACATGAGCTTTGTGAAGTTTGAGTGCTAAGACTCAAAGGGAGGCACTTACTCACCAACAGAGATTTGGGGGGAGGATGAGGGAAAAGATAAGTATTTTAGACTACGAACCAAAGCAGCTCTGTTTTAAACCAGTACATTGAGATCCCACAGACTTCACAGCCAAGAATTACATTTGAAAAATACAGTCTAATAAAACTTCTATTATTTTGCCTGACTTGGAGGAAGTCTTGTAAAGTAATATTGCAAATAAAATGCTAGAAAATAGCCATGCACTACTACATAAAGCCTTGGAAGTACATTCAAACTCATAGCACAGTAGTATCAGAATAAGGAAAATCTGTTCCCAAAACACCGGGACTTGTTTGCTGGAAGTCTGGGTCAGGGCCCCACCAATCCCTCCTAGAAGTTAAGCTACTCAGTTATTCATGTTTCATTTGGTAGTGTTTTCCCTCTCAGCTGACAACACATTGACTTGAAAAAGCAAGACAACATCATTTCTACTACCATCAGCACCTCCCTCACAAAAGCCCTGCAGGCCAGTAGCGAGGGGAAAGGAAAGGTCAGAATGACAGTCCTCTAGAGCTTCCCCGTTCCCGTGGCCTGTGCTCGTCCCCCCGAAGCACAGCTGTCAGAGGCGTTCGCAAGACCGCTTTGAAAAGCTACAGAATCTGCCTGCAGGTGAGATCAACGGCAAGTACAGTTCACGCCGTATGCAGGTTCCCTCTGAACCAGGAGCAAGGCTCCTTTAAAAGCCTCTTGCTCCTTCCAGATGAAGAGGTCTAATAACCTTAATGCTAGAAGTCTCCACGATTGCTTGACCAAGAACCCTTCACAGGAGGGCATGGGATACAAGGACATATATTTTCTGATTTTTATGTTTCCTGCTAGGCATATGAATTACTTATTCTCTTTTTTTGATTATATCTGGCTGGGAGCTTCATATATTAAAGTTACTAATCATAAGCCATAAACATTAACATCGGACCCATGTAATTCATCTGTAGGTGCAAATATGAGACAAAGCTGTTGAAGTAAACTGTACTTGCTGAGAAGGAGACTCCAGCCTTTGGCTGAGCTTTAAATAAAGCACAGGTTTATAAAGTATTTATTTTCAGGTCTGAGTATCACCTTGCAATCTACTGTTTGTGTCTGTAAAGTCAAAGCCTCCAGACTCTGCTAAACATTGTTGCTTCCTGAAAAGCACCATATGTGCTCAGGTTATTCCAAATACAGCTTGGAAATTAAAACCAAGACCTTTAAACATTAGATGTCATCCACCTCAACAAAATATGCATATCAGCAGCTAAACTGTCAGCAGGACAGAACAAATACATCAACCATCACAAGCATAAAAGCCTGACCAAGCATTTCTGCCATTTTACACATAGAACAAATTTGATCACAACTGTGTCAGCAATACTGAATCCAATTAACACTTAAAAAGCAGAACTAGTCCAAAGTACTGCTGTCATCAACTGTTGTTTAAACCCTCATCCTTAAAATGATCTAGATCAGCTCAGTCACTTCTGATTCATCAAAAAAAAAAAAAAAAAAAAAAAAACCAGCAACAACAAAAACCCAGCATTCAGCTGAGTCCCCTGACCACTGAACATCAAGCACAATAAAGCTTCAGTGGCAAATAATTTAGTCCCAGTATTTGCTTTTCGGCCCAGCCAACACACAGGGAATACAAGGCAAAATAGCTGCTCTGCATTACACCATACTGAAACCTCTGAAGTGCACAACAAGCATTGACATTCAGGGCTGTTGTTCCTATTCTTCATGCTTTCATAACCTGGCTATTTTCAGGGCTCTGTTATTTGTGTTTCTCAAGAAAGCCTGCAGACCCAGCTGTAGAAATTCATTAAAATCTATGAATGCTGATTTGTTCATTATTTGCTGCCTCCCTCCACTGTGTTTTGTTAGGCTTGTTCTCTGAAAGAACAAAAGAAGGGAATAAGATGGAAAAGGAGGAGGGATGACAAGCAGAATAAGAAAGCTGGTATAGCACAGACTTGTAATTTGAGATCCTGTAAACAGAGCATTCTTTAGAAAAACAAAAATAGAAGGTTAAAGTCATTTTAAGTTTATAATGCTCAGCCAGCAGTGCATCAAAACTAGGCATTTAGATTAAAAAGTACCTTCAAGGGAACACTATTAACTCACCCCCAGTTCATCACTTAAGTTTCCATCCTGAAGGACCTGACAGCTACACAACAACTCTGAGAATCTCAACATTGTGTCACTTAAGCAGTTTACCTATGCCTCAGACCATACCAGAGATCTTGCCTGCTGCTAATAAACAAATCCCGGCTCCAGCGAGATGTAGCTGCAGCCTGCCCCGAGCTACACTAGCCAGTCCCATCGGCTTCTTGCAACTTCACAATCAAGTTGAACAAGATGGAGTTTTCTAACAAAACTCTGTACAAAGAAACTGCCAGTTCCGGACAAGTAAAGGGATCTCTACTGATCTGGGCACACGTTGATGCTATGAAATTACAAGTTATAGCACAGGACTTGATCAGCACTGGTTACCCATAGCAGAGGGAATAAATCTGGGAGCGCCTTCTGTCCAAGCCCTGGCACATTCAAGAGAGGCTCCTCTGAGGGCAATTCAAAGCGGCTCTTCATAGTGACTGAAAAAAGAAAAAGGACTCTAAGGAGAACAGCTGCCTTAAGTGGGCACCAAAGATTAGATGTCCAGAGTAGCAAACACCACCTCCTCCTCCGAAGAGTTCATAAGCCTGTATTTGCACGAGGTAAACAGTTAACCCATGTGGTGAGTGGCAACATACTTTACAGTAAGAAGGTATCTAAATTCCAGAGTCCCAATAAAAGGAAAGCCATTTGGGTTTGTTTGTTGGTACAAGGATGGCAGAAAGATATGCAGCTTTTTAGGTCCCTTCTGAATCTTACTTTGCAAATACTACACCATGCAGAAAGAGATAACACTGTAACAGTAACTATCCTGCATGATGGAAACACATCTGACGGAATCCCTCCGCATATCTGCGACGAAAGGAGATGCAGGCATTTTGCAGGGACTGAGGGCTGCTGTCCACTTTGGGATGGATCATGGAACCAAATGGAGAAAATAAAGTGTTCTGAAAGCCCTCCCATCAGTTAAAATAGTCATTCCAAAGGCTGGTCCATCTCTTCCACTCTGGCACCTAAGACTGGCAGTAAATATTTTGGGAGAGTTTTTTAATACATTTCTACAGGCAGTGTAAAACTGTCCTTTTACCAGACTGTCCTCTTACTGTGTCAGTAAGACACAGGCTCATATTTAATATTTGAGAGAACTGTCATCCATTAATTGGCCCAGTCCCTTTATCAAGCCATTTACACTTTTTGGGCTCCTGCAGCAATGAATCTGACGATTCAATCATGGATATATTAAAAAAAAATGCAGCTCTTCTGCCTGACAATTGCCATGAGTTCTCCCTGCAACACTTCAAGACAAAAAACAAACAAACAAACAAACAAACAAAACTTTCACGGCAGATCACCTTCATTAGAGGTGAGTAAAATGATTACGGCAATGCCATGTATCATTTCAGCCCTCTGTTTTCCAAGCTGAAGAAAATCAGTTTTGTCATTACTCAGGCAGAAACCCTTTTATTCCTCTGAATATCCTCCTCACACTTCTTTCTACCATTTAGTCCTGATTCAACTTTCTTTTCAGAAGGACTGATTAAATTATAGTGAACAATATCTAAAATTAGATGCCAAGGGAAGAGGCAGGAAGGACATCAAACAAACGAAAAATCCAAGAAATACATATTTAATAACTTTCAGTTTGTGTCCTATTGACCTGGGATGGAAAGAGGAAGGATGAATAAATTACACAAACTCCAGATGTACAAAATTCAGTATGCCTGTGAACAGAACATTCTGTGTGCCACATGCATGCTTCTATCGCTCCTGATGCAAAACTTGCTCTGAAAAGCGTGATATGCAACATTAAAACAATAGTGCAAACGGCACAGCCCCATGTACACTAAAAAGGCTTTTGAGGACTACCACAGGAGTAGTATGAAGAAGCTGTGTCATAGCAACACTGTTACTTCAGGTTTTACTGCACAAACTGTATCTAACAGTGTAATCAGTGCATACAGAGCACTGAAGTAGCAGGCCTAGTTTCAATTTCTTCAAGAAGTGGGGAAAGAAGATCCTTTCCATTATGAAAGGGAAAGCAATAGGTGGCACATGACAATCAAGAAGAAACCAGCTTGGCAGGGGCAACTCATAAAAATATTCTTACTCACAAATAGCCACTTTCCTCTAAAATTCACTGGAACAGTTTATTGATGATCAACAGGCCACATCCATTACATGGACGTGCAATGAAAGGGAACGCTAATCAACTGTCTTAGCAAAGCTCCCCATCTTTAAAGCAAAGACATCATCTCCATTTCTGTTAAAAAACAAAGCTCTGGAAGCCACTAAAAAGAACACAGAGACTTGGATGTGTTTTGCTTATACATATGCTCAGAGGGCCAGCTTACTTTGCAAAGCTATTTCTGCAAGGAAAATGCCTGACAAGAGTTGCTTTAGAACTTAAATCCCAAAGATCTGAACAAGATCTTGCCTTTCAGCAGATTAGAAACCTCGCGCTTTCAGGCTGCTAAAAGTCTCCTGGCTTTAAAACAACAATTTCCCTCTGAAGGCCAGAACATCCTTCTCTGAAGTTGATTCAGAAACTTTCAAGCACGCGAGCATGTATTAATATTCCTCTCAGAGCTACTGTGTAAACAAGCAGTAGAAATTAGGGGAAAGTACTACACTCGGTAGCAGTCAGATTACACGGAGTAAGAGCTTACCTAACAACGCCTCTCTTAGCTTCATCCGCAAACAGAAAATTTCAAAGATCAGGCTTTGAAAAAGCACAAAGCATGAGGCATTCATTTACCGCAGAATCCCAGCTGCAGACTAAGCTGTGGAAATATTCTGCAACCTCCGCCCCCCTCCACCAGACACCTGCACAACTTTGGGCAGCTGAAGGCAGGAGGAAAGTAGCGCTGCAAGAAGCCCCCTTCCAGCATCAGCGCACCCGGCGAAAGGGCAGGGCAGAGGCGGGGATGCAAGCGAAGGCAGCCGCGGCGGCTCACGGCGCCGAGCTTCCGCGGCGACAAAACACGCGGGGCGGCCGCGGGCAGGTGCTTCCCCGGCCGGCGGCTCCGCGGGGGGCGGTGGAAGAAGCCGGCGGCGGGAGGGAGCCCCCGTCTCCCACGGCCGGCCGCCCCCGGGGCGGCGGTTTCCCATGCGCGGGGCCCCCGGGCCCTGGGAAAGTCCGGCTCTTCCCAGGGCTGCGGCGCTTCCCACGCCCCGCCGCGGCGGGGGGACCGCGGGTCACGGCGCCTCGGCCCGCGGCGGGGGGCGGGGAGAGGCCGCGGCGCGGGCGGCCCGGCCCGCTCCCACCCCGCGGGGCGGAGCCGAGCCCCCGGCCCCTCACTCACTCACCTCTGCCGCTGCACCTCCAGCGCCAAGCCGCCGCCCGCGGCGCTCGGCGCGGGGCTCAGCAGCCCCGGCGCGCCCGGCTTGGCGGCCGCCGGCATCCCCGGCGGGGCGGGCGGCGGCGGCGGGCAGAGCTGGCCGCCCAGCAGCAGCTGCGGCAGGAAGATGCCCCCGCGGGGCGGCTCCGCGTCGCCCTTGGTTCCCGCGGCGGCGGCGGCGAGGGGGGCGCCAGGCAGGAGCAGCGCCGGCGGCGGCGCGTGGGGGGCCCGCGGCGGCTGGCAGGACGGCGGCGGCGACAGGAGGCGCGGGAGGGCTGCGGCCGGCTCCGCCGCCGCCTCCTCCCCGTCGCCCGGGCCCGCGGGGGGCAGCGGCGGCGGCGGCTTCTCGGCGGCCAGGCAGGGCGGGCGCCCGTCCAGGGAGATGTTGTTGAGGAAGAAGAGGGCGGCCTGGCGCCGCCGGGAGTCGCCGCGCTTCCGCGGCGGCGGCGGCTGCTCGCGGGGCGGCCGGCCGGGCGGCGAGCCGCACGCCGTGGCCGCGGCCATTCTCCGAATGAGCCGCGACGGCCTCGGCCGCCCGGGCGGGGTGGTGCGGAGCGCGGCGCGGCCGGCAGCTCGCCCGCTCATTGGCCGCGGCGCGGCGGGATGCAAATGAGCCAGGCCGCGGCCCGGCGCTCATTGGCTCGGCTTCTCCTCGTGGGTAGCCCCCCCCCCGGCGGCCGGCGGCGCTCGGCGGGGTCCTAGAGCCGCAGGAGGCGCAGCGCCAGCACCGGCCCCGCGCGGCTCTGCGGTGCCGCCGGCAGCCGGGCCGGGCCGCCCCTGGCCCCCCTCCCGGGCTGACCGCCTCCGGTCACACACCTCGTCTGTCCCTCGTCCTGGGACAGCACACAGGCGGCGCCTTCCTCCCTTATGAATGCCCCTACGCCTGACACCCACGACGTCCCCTCACAAACACCCACCACGTCCCCTCACAAACACCCACCACGTCCCCTCACGAACACCCACCGCGTCCCCTCACGAACACCCACCACGTCCCTGCACAAACACGCACCACGTCCCCTCACAAACACCCACGACGTCCCCTCACGAACACCTACCACGTCCCCTCACGAACACCCACCGCGTCCCCTCACGAACACCCACCACGTCCCTGCACAAACACGCACCACGTCCCCTCACAAACACCCACGACGTCCCCTCACGAACACCTACCACGTCCCCTCACGAACACCCACCGTGTCCCTTCACAAACACCCACCACGTCCCTGCACAAACACCCACCACGTCCCTGCACAAACACCCACGACGTCCCCTCACAAACACCCACGACGTCCCCTCACGAACACCCACCGCGTCCCCTCACAAACACCCACCACATCCCTGCACAAACATGCACCGTGTCCCCTCACGAACACCCACCACATCCCCTCATGAACACCCACCACGTCCCCTCACGAACACCCACCGCGTCCCCTCACAAACACCCACCACATCCCTGCACAAACATGCACTGTGTCCCCTCACGAACACCCACCACATCCCCTCACGAACACCCACCACGTCCCCTCACGAACACCCACCGCGTCCCTGCACAAACACCCACCACATCCCTGCACAGACATGCACCGTGTCCCCTCACGAACACCCACCACGTCCCCTCATGAACACCCACCACGTCCCCTCACGAACACCCACCGCGTCCCCTCACGAACACCCACCACGTCCCCTCACGAATACGCACCGCGTCCCCACACAGCAGGCACCGGCAGCCCTGTGCTCCCAAGGTCTCCCGGCCTTCCTGGAAGCAGGGCAGACACGTCTGCTAAAATGACCAGCACGCCTTGGTGCACGTCAGACAGTTCCCATAAAAGCCGATAAGGGCAGTTATTCTTATCCCAGTCTAGCCGACTGGGACCCGGCCCCCCGCTGCGCCCCCGGGCTGCTCCAGTTGCGCGGTGGGGCTGGGTTTGGACACCAGCCTGCCGGCCCTGGGAGCGCGGGTACCTGTGGGCCGCGCTGAGATGCACCCGAAGCACCAAAACCAGCGCGGAGCGAGAAATCTCCGTGTGTCCTGGTCGCTGAGGGAAAGCGGACAGAGCACAGGGCTAAGCGTGGGCTGTATATGGAAAAGGCGGGCTCGGAGAGGGCTTGGTAGGGATCTGGGAGAACGTAAACTTGGGATTATCTCCACGAAGTGACTCAAGGCGTATCTACACAGCACGCCGCCTCTCAGACTCCGATGTTTACACTGCACGGTATAAACATGCCCCTCGGGTAGCAGAGCCGACGTCTCCCACATCCCGGGGCGACGCTCTGACCGCTGGCCACATCAGAAAACGACGCCGTCTCTCCGCTGCGCTCGGAGGACATGGAGAGCATCCGTGTGGCTGCGCCTCGTGCGGGAGGTCGGAGAGCTTTGCTAGGAGCGAAGAAGCCTCCGGCGCGCGGAGCATCTGGCTGCGGGTGCTGTGTGCCCGAGCGACGGGAAACTCACGGCTGCTGTGCTTCCTGGAAACAAAAATGGGCCCTGTGCAACAGCATTTGTAGTATTTAATAATAATAATAGTAAAAGGATAGGAAACATAAGACAATGTTTTCTATAGGATTTAATTTAAAAAGGTATTAAAACAATATAGTGCAGTATAAATCCTCCCCTTAAAATCCTAAGAACATCATCGGTATATTGTGATATTCAGTATAGGTCAGATTTAGAGTCTAAATTATTCGGCAGAATCATCTCATACTATACCTGCAGAAAAAAAAATAATAATTTGAGATAAAAAAAGAATTAAAAGCTTTCTTGCTGGCAAGCTCATCACAGAATCCATGGGATAAATGTACATGGAAACTTAGTAAGGCTTTCTCCAGACAGTTCTCCATAACCCAAAATTTGAATTAAAAAATAAATGGTACTTTTTCATTCTTTCCTTGTAAAAACAGCTGTAGGATGTAAATTGTCCCACTGAGTCAGCACAGGATGAAACAGAGAGAAGCCAACCTCCATAGCTGTCTTAGTGGGTTGCTAACTTCAAAGCTGAATTCGGAGGTTTGAATGTTTCTGCTGTTAACGCTTTAATGCTGGGGAGCTTTCATCTACATCTGATAAGCAAACTAGTTCACAGTGAATGAATATAGCAGGCACGCTATGTTTAAAGGAATCTACTGCCAAGACAGATGGGCATAACGTTAGCAGCATTTCCACAAATTACAGTAATGGGGTACAACCAGAGCAACCTTCTCTCCCTGACCTTTTCGGGCTCTGAGGGAATCACCATAGTGTGGGGGAAAAGGGAGATGGAGCTCTGTTGGGACTGAATATGCTAGTAACTCATATGCTAGTAACAATGAGGTTATTTTGCCAAAAGGCTTACTTGTCACAGTGTTGCTGCACAGTAGCTTCAAGTTCAGGACTGAGGCATGCTTGAATCTTAACTGCTGCAAACCCTCCAAGATAAATATTAAAGCAGGCAGTTTTGCACTTGCAGCAGCATTATGGCACAAATGTAAAACATTGCTTTGAATATCTAATCCCTAATCCTCTCCTTTTGCTCCTGGACTAAAAGCTCTACCTTTATAGGAGGCATTTTTGAGCAGTCAAAGCATTGCTGGAGTAAGGAGCTGCTACAGATGAGGCCAAATCTGCAAGTCTTTATTCCAACGTGATGAGGGGAATATAGTTACCAAAATCACTGTGAGTTTTCCTCATTCAAGAACTGCAGGATTTGGTCTAAGCATCTGATATGAGACAGCATTTAAACTACCTATGTGGGTTGGGTGTTATAATTTTGCAAAATCAAGGCCCCAAACCAAGCAAAAATAAACAGGTCATGAATATATTTAGGCTGGGAATCAGAGAAACAGTGTTCCAGTTGGAGGAACTGCTAGTATTAAAATGAAGTGTGAGAAATTTCTGCACAATTTTTTCCAGTTGAAGTGTAGTGTGGACCTGGTGATCCAACAGGCCTTTTCTAGTCCAGCATTGTTATATATATCACACTCAGGTGTCTGTTCTTGCCAGCTCCTCTCTTCTTTTGCCATCTGTCTCAGAAAACGGGAAATGGAGAGAAAAACGCTGCTTTTGTCCCAAAGCCCAAACACATTGGAGCTTGGACTTGAAATATTTCTCTTAGCAGTTGTGGAAATATCCTCCGGTTTCCTGCGGGTATAGCAGCACTCCTTGCATCCATAAAGCTCAGCCACCAGCACTGCTGTCACTGGAGCCTGCAGAGCAGTCCCACCTGAAGATGTTAGAACAGGTGACAGAGTCTCCCAGCTTTTCCACTCACACCAAACCCATGTCTCAGAGATACATCACATACGAAAATCTCAGTTTCTGGAAGCTCTCTGTGCTTCTTGAAACAAAATTTCTCTTTAAATCTGCATGCCCAGCATGACCATCATACTTCGGAGTTTTTAATATGACTACAGTTAGTTCCAGTTGCGAATCCTGTTTTCTCTTGACACCTATTGGAGCAGAATGGACATTTCCCCTGGATTCCTGATGTATGTTCATTCATCTGTGCTGAGTTATATAATCCTCTTCTGTCACTGTAGATTTCCAGTTAAAGCAAAATAACATGCTGAGCCCTGGGAGGAAAACATTACCAACAGAACTCTGTGCTGACTACTATGTGCTTTGGAAAATGACTCAGGCATTCCTGCATGACATTAAGTATTTTAAAAAATACAGGGCTGATTGATTTAATTGTATAGCTCTACACTAGGGAGGGCTATGTGCTCACTTCATGAAAAACGTATGTGATGTTTACATGAGGATTTGTGAATGAATGACTTAAACTACCTCTCCTGAACCACATGGCACAGAGGCTGCAGTACACGGCATTACTATAAACCAGTAATGTGCACGAGATGATCTTGTAAGAGTGTTTCCTGAAGAAGTCCCACAGGGTGATCAGCATATATTAGCAGGTTTGGTAAGAGTAGGATATGCAGGACAGCCCTGCTAGAGCTGGGAATTCTGGAAGGGTGGATGACAGTGTTCAAGGGAGAGTGCCAACTATGATGCCCAAATTTTTTGTGAGCCAATTTTTTTGGCTCAAAAATTCCCACAAGAAACTTTGCACCAGATAAAGAACAACATCACAGGAACTCCCAAATTCTCTTCCCTCCAAGAACCATCACAGTATGCTGCACTCAACCACTAGACTGCTAAACCTATCCATTATCTCACAGTCCATCTATAATCCTTTCAAAGGTTTATGAACTTGGCCTTGTGCTTTGTTATGAACACACCTAAGTGCTCCCTACCAAATGTCCCTCAGCCCCCTCTGATCTCCTAACTGTGTACTGCAGAACTGCATGTAAAGGCTGTGTAGATGTGTCACCGTCCTCTTCACACACACAAGGTGCATCTGCCCTTGGGAAGAACCTACACAAAATGTCCTTCCTACTTAAATCCCCCAAATGGGACTTAAGCAAGACTTCAGTAATGCCTGGAATGAGCTTTTCTACAGTGAATCGATGAGTGAAGCTATGTTTCCAAATCTGTCACTATAAATGGGCAATACTTACTGATCAGATCTCATTTAAACTCATTTAACTCATCAGATCTCTTCTCTCACCACAGAGTGTGGTGATCAGCCTCATGAAAAGGGCATGGGTTGAGACACTAGGGGAACGTAAGAGCTTTGTTAAACATTTGATGTTATAGAAAGCTTCCCAGGGTAGAGCAGTAATTCCTTTAAATTAACACTAAAATTTCAACACTGAGAAGGTTAAAATCATATGGCTAGATTAGCAATCTTATAAACATATTATCTTTGCAGTATGTACAGCTACAGAGGGAATAACACTGCAGAAGACGGTAAGGGAAGGAGGAGAATCTGATACTCACTTCTCTATTTCTGCTGCTCTAGTTCCTGCCTTTCAGTCAGCTGGGTCACCAACACAGCTCCCTTTTACTTCTAGCTAGTTTGACTTCTTGGTTTCCTGCTACAGCACAGCAACATCTCAGTTACAAGTGCAATAGAGGAACCTTTGTGTGGTGGCAATCTTTTTTTTCCCAGGATGGGGATTTATATCAATGTCTGAATTTGCACAAATTTATCTCTTACAAAATTTTACAGATAAAGTCTAGTAACTGGAAACGGTTTACTGCTGAGAGTAGTGGGAGTCTCATGCACAGTAGAGACAAAGGGTATTTGTATACATTCCCAAGGTTTGCAGTCTGAGAGCAATGATATGTTCTGTAAGAATGATTCAACATATATAAATCAGTAAGTAAAGACTGAGGATGGTCTGTTATTGGGATTGTTTTGCATAACAGTGCCGGAGCCAGCCATTGCTATTTTTGATGGAATAAATGTGAGCAGGCCCCTAAATATTTGCACAGTTGCTCTTCCCAATTTGTGGAATTTCAGATCCAGTCCCTGGGCTGATAGAAACCAAGCTGTGTTCTGAACCAGTTCCTCTGGGAAACCAGTTCATCATCCCAGTCATTCTACTTACATTTCTTTACTGATGACATCAGAGCTATAATTTGTTTAAACAAAATAAACAAGAGCTGCCAGCCTTCCAGAAGGACCGATCCGTTCATGGGACAGCTTCTATTCAGCTTTAGTGCTCTATAGACTTACATATTATACTGAGGGTGATTTTAGTGGCTTTGAGGGGAAGAGCACTGTGTAAAAGTCTTCCTTGTGCTGAACAGAAATATAGACAAAAAAACTGCATATGGAAAACCTTTGTGAAACCTCTGTGAAGCTTAACAGCTCCTTGCATATCTCAGATTATTTCCTTACAGCAAAACCGTTCTAATCTCAGGCTGTTTGTGCAAGTAATTTCGACAAATCAATATGGGCACTTATATGTCAAGAGTTACGTTAACAAGATATTGTCGGGCATAATTACAAGAACTAAAGGACTTCAACAATTATCCACCTTTCTGCAGCTAATGGAGAGCATGAGGGGAGCAGTAACATCATGCTATGGGCTGGATATGAGCAGAGTTTATGGGGCTGGATAAAGTGCAGTGTATAAACTTTTTTTCATTTCAGCAGCTTATTCGGAGGAGCACTTTGCTCAGATCTTACAAAACTATTTTCTGTTTTTATAGTTATGGGATTGTTCTAACTGTGAAATACGTGTCCCTACCAGGCCCCTCAAACACATACTGCACGGAGATAATGGGGCATTGGCTGACGATGCCTGTTGGAACAAAGCAAGAAGCAACATGAAAGCTAATAAAAGAAAAACCCAATAAATGAAGATGAATTTTGTGGTAGTTTTGTGCAATAAAGAGGAAAAAAAATCTCTTAGTGAAAAAAAAAAAGAAACTGAAGACTTTGTTATTGTTGGCAGGAGTTCTGCACATTTTGCTTATCAAGAGATCATTGTAGGGAGGGGATTATTTTATAGTTGCATAAAAGTTCCATCCCTCCTTAAATTCTTCTGGTCTCAGGCTGTCTCCCTGCAGTCTGAGGGGCCTCTCTACAGGATTATATTTGCATTTTCTTTTGATTGAATCTTTTTAAAAGACAGACTTACTCAGTCCACCACGCACGTTCATCGCTGCTCTGGGTTATTACTGCCCCCTGCAAGTCAGTCCGAGCAAGTGATAGATGTAGTGCTGCCTGCCCAGGACCAAAAGGGGAAGGAATCCGAGTTGTGGCCCAGGTCCAGCTTCCAGGGCTGTGATCGGATGAGCGTTCTGAGCCGCAATGAATCAGCACGGCAACCGTCCCTTTGCTGGCGCCCTGGCTGCTCAGCCACTCCTCGTGCCAGCACAGCTCTTGTGCCATGCCCGGATCAGAAAATCAGGTAACAAAATAAAAGATCTTGCTGATCACTGACTCCAAAAATTAAACCTTTCAAGATGGTATGGGGGAGCTCAGCAGGGTGGTTGCCCCTCCTGCCCTTTGGACTAGCCTGGAGTTGAGACTGGAGCTTGAACCTGAGCAAACTGAGGAGCCTGAATTTTCAATCTGGCCTTTATTGCACCCAATCTTGGGTATTGAGCGCTGTGCGTGCCCCAGCCTTGCTCCTGGGTGTTACCCGGGTGACTGGTGCCCAGGAGAAGCTGTGCCAGCTGGGGGACTGGCCACCACTCAGCCGTGCTCCAAGAGCCCCCGGCCCCCTCCTGTGCTGCCAGGAGCCCATGAACCGGCCCCTGCTCGCCTACTGCCCCACTCCACGCTGTCCCGAGCGCTTCACCCGAAACAGGTGGTGATAAACGGGAATGAGAAATGGGGGACTCACCGCGTCCGTGCCCGGCGAGCCTGGGCGAGGGGTGGCCGTCCCGTGCTCCTGGGGCACAGCTGCGTCTGCCTGCTCGCATGGGGACGCTTCCCCAGTGACCCTACCCACGGAGGGCGACAGACTCCACGGAGGGTAACAGACCCCACATGGGGTGACGGATGCCCAGGGAGGGTGACAGACCCCTGGGGGGGGTGCCTGCACACAGGGCCGCCGTTGGCTTTGCTCCCCACCCTCCCCGTTAGCGGCCGGGTTGTGAAGCCGCCGTGAGTCACGCGCACGTGGCCGGGGGCTGCTGCAGCCTCGACGCGCGCGGGCGCACCGGGGTAGTAACGCTAACGCGCACCAACACGCAAACACGCGCACACCGACACACGCGACGTGCGCGCTAACGCACACAACGGCGCAGTAACACGTGGCGCGCACACTGACACACTCGCACTCACACGCGCACACGCACACTCGCACGCGCGCGACCCGCCTCCCCACTCGCGCGCGCCCCCTCTCCCCGCCAGGTGGCGCTGTCGGCTACGCGCCCCCGGCCGCGGCAGGCCCCGCCCCCCGCGGCAGCCCCGCCCCCCGCGGCAGGCCCCGCCCCCCGCGGCAGGCCCCGCCCCCGCGGCAGGCCCCGCCCCTTTGGCGCGTTGCTGCCGTGCGCGGAGGGCAGCGTGGTCTGGCCCGTGGGAAGGGGCGGTCCGGGCACGGCGCCGGGCCCCCACGGGCGTCCCGCTGCCCCCCCGTGGGCCCGGCCGGGCCGTCGTGGCGCAGCGGGGCCTGCCGCGTCCCTGCTGGACCAGCCTCAGCTGGGGAGCAACGGCACCCGGTCGCTGGATGCCGAAGGAAAGCGTGCCCCTCCTTAACGCGTCGGAAAAATCTTTCAAGAGCCCTTTATCCGCCTGAAAACAAGCTCCCGGCAGCGCTGCCGCGGCCAGCGCAATCTGCGCGGCTAGCGGGGGGCCCTCCCGCCCCTCCGCCGGGACCCCCGCTCCGGCCCCGTCCGTGCGCCTAGCCGGACGAGGAAACTGCCCGCCTGCCCCATTCCAACGCGGTGCCACGCGGATAGGAAACCAGGGCAGGGATTTAATCGATGCAGGTTTGCGCGTGGGTGCAGCGGGGTCCTGCGTGTGCTCGCGCCGGTCGCGTCCTTCAGCCAGCCACCAGGAAGCTGTTCGCGGGGACCAGACACGGGGTAGGCCGATCTCCTCGTGCGAAACCCCGAAGAAGAACGTGGTCCCGGTCCGGCGCTGCGTGGAGGGGGAGTCTCCTCTTCCTGGCGTCAGGATGGGGACCCGCTCTGCACGTCACCGAGAGCCTGTGCTGCTCCACCAGCTGCCCGCATCACCCCTCACCCGTCGCATCTCCTCGCTTGGCCTCCTGCAGGAGCATCCGTACAGACTTCCAGGGCTCTCCGCTCGTTGCCGAGCCCTCGCGGGCTCCCCGCTGCCCGGCCCAGCGTGGCAGGGGGAGCGGCGCTCCCAGCGTGGGTCGGGCGCGGAGGGAGGTCTCTGAGCCGGCCCAGTGCTCTCCTCCCGCTCCGCAGCCTGCCTGCATTGCTCCTCAGCCTGCCCTGCAGTTAGCTCTCCTCGGAGGTATTGTGGTGGGAAGTGGAGCAGTTCTCCAGGCTCTTGGTGATCACCGGTGCCCCAGCTGAGCGCTCCTCGGCTTTGACTTTCTTTCTTCCTCTCAGTGACTTTTTTGATGCTGTTAACAAGAAGGTGACCACAGAAGTTAACCACAGAGTAATGGACTTAGGTGCATGGGGTCAACATGGCCTAGCCCCAAAATACTGACTGCACAGGAGAAAGCAAGCTCAGCAAATGAAAGATGAAGAGAAACCCTCTCACATTTGAGAGGGAAAGGTATTTGAGGGAGGCTGTGGTCCCCTGAAAGCAAAAAATCTGTGAAGGAGAAGCAGGCAGAGAACCGCATTTGGGCGCAACAGTGTACCTATGAGGTGCATCCCATTCCCAGATCAGTGGGATGCATTTTTTTGGATTTCTCTCCCTTTCAGAGCAGCGCACAGTGTGGTGTGTGGTGCGCACCGCACAATATGAGACGGGTTGTGCTTCTCCATCGCTCCATCACTGCCACAGCTGCATCCAGCCCTGGGTCTGGACATCTCCATCCAGTCTTGGAGCCTGCATTCGTGTGAGCTGGGCTACAAGTTGGGCTCACTACAGTCCGCACCAGTGCTGCTGCATATCTGCCCTGGGAGGAAAGCTTTCTCCTTATTGCTCCTAGAGGCTTGTTTTATAGAGCAATCCCTCTTCTCACCTGCATGCAATCATGTTCACAGTGCTAGCAGGCATCTCAGAAAGCCAGGAAGAGAGCAAGGGGCAGGGCTTCCTTGTTAAACAAGCTCCCTTTTATGCTTAAGCAATAGCCCTCTATATATAATTTTCAGTCGGTCAACACTGCCCTTTCTTTACTGACTGTTACTAGCAGGATATTTCTGACAGGGCAGTATTTAAGGCATGACAGGCACACTGTTTTATCCTGGCCCTTATCAGGAACAATTTTCTGCTTATTCACCTGTAGGAAACCGGGGTACAACACATTCCATTGTCAGCCAGGGAAAACCTCTACAGCCGCTCTGGAAAATCAACAGACTTTGCAAGAAACTTTTCTCTGAATGTCAATAACTCACTGCTGGGAATTTGGCCTTCTCCAATCAGCACCTCTCCAGACTGGCTGAACAAATACCAGGGACTTATACCTGTTAGCTTAGGTGTTCAGGAGCGCGCTCTGGGCCACTCTTGCCCAGGCCCACCTGGCTAACCATTAGCAGGGGGCTCCTCTGGTTGGAGATAGACCCATTGCCAAAACATGGGGCAGCATGTCTTATCGCGGGGAGCCAAAAGACTCAACTCTATCACCTTGGGCAAACATTTATTTGCAGCATGCAGTTCATTCGGTGGAAGAGCACCCCACCTGTCTGTGGGCACTGGGTGCCCTCAGATATTTTGCTTGAAAGGATCCCCTCAGGAAGCAGTGGAAGTTGTAGCCCTGAGCTGGTCCCATAAGGAACTCCTCCTTCCTACCTTTTGTCCGGGGATCCTGTGCTGTTTTTCTCTTCTTTAGCAACACATCAGCTCTGTCTTTGGCACAAAGATATTTTCCTTCAGCATGGGCTTCCTTTTGGATGTTATGTTCATATGGGGCAGTGACCTGCACCAAAGGGAAGAGCAATCAGTCTACAAAATACTCTGCTTTCCAGGGACCCGATGGCTGGGCTGGTTTGCTATACCGCTGTGACAAACATTGCATTCAGAAACCCTCTTGACTTTTTCTGGAAAGAGTGGTATCTCCAACCTTTCTTAAGCTGGGTAGCAATGTACCCCCCAGAAAAGGGGTTTGGCATCTCATATAGGAAGAACTGTTGCCTCTGTCACCAGTGAATCTGGGCAAGTGGACACTTGTCTCATGTCTCATTGCTTCCCAGAACAGGAATCCCAGACTGAAAGCATCTCCAGACTCAAGGCAGTCTAAGCTAATGGACTGAGGAAGGCAAACAAACCTCGCTGTCTGTGGTGTCGGGCTCATCAGAGTCTTGTTTCCCAGAATCAGCATCATTGTCATCTAAGGAAATACAAAAGCAAAGGTTTTTTTGGCTGGCACGGGGCCTGACAAACTCATGAGCATGACACGGAGCTCCAGAGCCATGCTCTGACAGCACAGAGTGTTCATTACCAGGCAACCGCAGTCATGACACTTCAAAATACAAAGATCTGCTGGGACAGTCTGGAGACAAGGCCACATTCTCTGACATGTCCTGGCTGCCTGGAGCGGGAGCCAGTATGGCCAGCAGGACCAGGATGCTCTGGAGAGCCTGCCCAGGGCTGTACACAAGCAAAGCTGAAAACAAATTCAACCCTAAGCAGTACCGCAAAGCAGAGCACTCCAAGTTATACGAGTTGAAATGAATGTTTATAGGAGGGCCGAGAGAGGTCTCTGGGGAACCAGTTTCCAATAAAATCACATCCTTAGGACTTTGCTACAACAAAGTCACAAACACTGCCCCAAAGTCAATGGTCGTGTGCAGATCATGAAAACTGGGGGTATTTAAAATCCCCAAATCTGCCTTCCCACTTGAGGCCCAGGCATTGAGAAGTATGGCTGGGGAAAGAGGCCAGAATGGAAGTTCTCAGAATTTCCTCTTGGTCCTGCTTAGTGGCTCTTAGTAGGGAACTTGCTTTGAGGAGGAGAGGAAGGAAAGGCAGGTGAGTTATTCCCTGCCCAACAAAAGGATTTTGCTGCACACAGGCCCCGAGGCTACACAACAGCAGATACGTACCTGCGTGCACCAGACATGCACCTGACCTTTGCACAGACAGCAGCTGGCACAGGCTGGAGAGCAAGCCCTGCCCGCTGTGGGCACCATCTCTACCCCCGGTGTGCACCTGCAATGGCACACCCATGTCGGCCATGGCATCAGAAGCACAGTGGGGCAGAATGGTGGCTGGGGAGGTGGCAGCAGTCTCCCAGAAGAGACTGGGATTGGGGCTGTGCTCTCCTACATGATCGCAGCCTTGTGCCCAGCACACCAAGGTTTGGGGGTCCCACAGCCTACTAGTAGATCTGCCCAAGGTCTAGCCAAGGTGGGACTGTTGGCACAACCCCCTAGAAAAGTTCTCGCCTAGGTGAGAGAGCAGATCGTCCATGTTTCAGACACTCCCAGAGCCCTTATAGCCCACTCCTGTCCTCACTTTATCCTTCTGGGGGGTTAAGGTTCACTAGAAAGTGAGAAAGTATGTGTGTATTGTTTCCTGGGCTTTGTGTCAAGCTTCAAGTGAGAATTAAAAGAAAGTCCTGTATTTTCCCACACCCAGAATGTAATCGGTTGAAATTCTTGTGCCGTGATGATATCTCCTTAACATGTAAATCACAGAGGACTCCCCTTTTTTTTCCACCGTGCAAAATCCTGTTCTGGAGAGTGTTCCCAAACCACTCTGACACACCCAGACCAACTAATCTGGGTGAGCTCAACTTTCTGGTCAAGCCAGTAAAGCTGGTACTGTGAATCTCTCCGGAGACGTGCTTCTCTCTGCGCTCCTCATGGCTACAGCCTCCCACTCATTAGGGGACACCTGCCTTCCTTGTCCCATGGCAGTCCAGCCAGGGAGGGAGCCCTGAGTGTCCCTAGCTATTTGCTTTGAGATAGGAAAGGGCTTTAACAATGGATGGAGCAGGGAAAATGGAAGAGCCTGAGCTGTCCTACCTCTTGGAGGTAACAGCATCCTTTGCTCCATGCTCAACCTTATCTCTGTGCTAGCGTAGGCACACTTCAGAGAAAGGGGTCACAGACAGCGATGTTTTTCTCTGTGCTAATCCTGCAAACCTCTTGCCTTTTCCCTGTCCCCAGTGGGAACGATTCTGAGCTTCTCCTTTTCTGAGAGCAACCTGTCAGTGTGGGTGATCCTGGAGCAGCAACATTGTCTTGTGTTTGTGGCTTACCATGGAGTAAGCCTTGCCGGTAGATCAGTGCTAAATCAGCCTCTTTAGCTCCTTGAGCCTCTGTGCCTACCCAGCAGGAGAGCGTAGGTACAGGCTGCCTTGCAGGGCACGCAGGGTGAGACTGGATGGGTGCCTCCTGGTCATGTGGGGCAGAGATACCGGACTCCTCTCCAGAAGAGCCAGGGCTACTTGGAGAGACTGAGGTGGATTTTTGGGCATCCCTAAATGCCCCAAATTTGGTTTTGAAAATTGGGTACTTGGAGATAGAAATGTAAAACTCAAAGCTCGCCTGATGGCCCAAAAGAGCTGGAAGCCAGGTTTACCTGGGCCTCTAGAAGGGGGTTTCTTATTATTTAGTAATTCCTTTGGTCAGCAGGAATTGCAGGTGTTCGCGAAGTCTGACACAGAGAGTTTCCAGCTGTAAGTCACCTTCACACAAAACAAAATGCATCTTTTGCTCTTGCATTCTCAAATGTCACATTTGCCTGGGGCTTTTTACCTGGTTCTCCTTTCTGTGCATTCAGAGATAGTCTCATGCTGGTCTCCGAAAGGGCCTCAGGGTCACTCGACATTGACTTGCTTGTAGGATGGGTCCGTGAGAAAGACAGCTGTAAGATACAGAGTGTCACAGCCCTGTAAATGCTTGCCATCACCACAGTTACCAGAAACACTGCCAGCAGGGGAAAAGGCCGGTCCCCAGCCGCTATGCGCTGCGGGCATCGCAGGGGCGTTTCTGTGTAGCTGTGGCATGTTGCAGCAGAGCTCTGCAGGGACAGGGGACAGATTCTGTCCGCACACCGTTACTCTAACCTGGAAGAAAAATCTTTCGGACATGAGTGGGGAGGTAGGTTTCTGGGCTATTTTCTACAGAAGTGGAGAACGAAGGCCATGACCAGGTGGCCGTGACTATCATGTGCATATATATCTGCACTGGCTTCACATAAGGCAAAGCCATTCGCTCATAGGCCTTTTCAAAACAGGGCATTAAAGGTCATCATAACTGTGCCGGGCACCCAGTGCCCAACACTGGGCTCCCTGGAGAGGGGAAGGGGACACAGCTGATGCCAGTGCAGGCTGTACTCACCACAGCTGCTTCCTCCTCTTCTTCCTCCTCCTTGACGCTGCTGGGCTGGCCCCTGGGCTGGGCTCGGGCAGCTTGGAGGTAGTGGTAGGTAAGGTGCAAGTCATCCCACTCTGCCCTGTGCCGTCCGCAGGAGCCCTGGGCTGCCAGAGCAGCGGGGCTCTCCCTGGGGCTCGGCTGCCCCTGGCCAGCCTCCCGCGGCTCCGGGGACCTGTGCCAGCCCATCTCCCTGCCTCGGCCGGAGTCCGATAGGTCCAGTGGCATGTCTGTGCCATAGTCCCTCGCTGCCTTGGCCGTCTCTCTGAGCTCGGAGCCATCCCTGCTTAGCCAAAGCTCCCTCTCATCTTTCCCGTTGATGGTGTCCTCCAGGGAGGACCTCTCCTCTTTGCATCCTGGTGCGACGCTTAGCCAAGGGGACAGGGACTGCTCCTCAGGAGCAGGTTTTTGGTCACTGTCCACCTTGATGTGGAGGCCTTGCTGGCGCTGGTGAGCGAGGAAGTGCTGCAGCCGCTCCCGGTGCCTGAGGAAGTGGAGTTTCCCCTCCAGATGCTGATCCCGCATGTAAACCACGGCGGCGGGGAGTTTGAAAATGGCTGCACGATCTTCCCAGTCGTCACGCGGCCTCATGCTGCCTTCAGCGTCTTTGGCCCTGAGGAACTGGCTGGAGAAGCTGTCATCCCTGTCGGCAGAAGCACAGTTACTCGCTAGCCCCAGCTTTTGCAGGGAAAAATGTTTGCTGAGGAGGCAGAGCTGCTCTTTCCTGGCAGTCAGTTTTAAGTTTTCATAGGATGGAGCAACCTTGGGGGAATCCAATTTGCTTGCTGTTGCATAACTGAAAGAAAGAAACAAACAAAAAATCCCAACACCTTTATTAGAGAGTTTTCATATAGTTTCCCAGCTCCTGCAGGTGATGCCGCAGGTGTCTCTTGGTACTCTTTCTGTGCCCCACTGACTGTTGCGGCTTCTGGCCCCCTGTGCTACGCTTGCTTTTGGGTGTTGTGTTGGGAAGTGCCTGCAGCTGGTGAGGAGGTTCCCGTCCCGGTGACGTGCGTGGAGGTTAGATATCCAGCAGCGGTGCTGCTTGCCGTAAGCTGTTACCATCGCCTTGCCTACAACAGCGTGTTCCTGAGCCACACTAGTACAAGGGATGGGTAGAGTCATTGGGGGGATAGAGTGACAGCTCAGATCAGCATTGCTGCTGAAAATTTATTTGCCAAACTATACTGTTTAAGTCAGAATCACCCTGAATTCCACTCATACCTGTTCTTGGTCTTTCTTAGTGTTTTGGTGGCCCTGAAGACCTCCAGGACAGTGTCCCATCATTGAGGAATTATTTGTCCCTAATCTTATCTTAATCTTATCCTAATCTTATCCACTGGGAGATTTTTACAGCCCTGTTAGGAAGGCCAGTATGGTGAGTGAACCTACTCATGCCAACCAAGTCCTGCCATTGCTTCTTATTTGGCAACTTCCATGTGCATGAGCACTGGCAGAGCTACTCCCACTCTGGGAAGCTTACTGTCTTCACAGGTGAACCTACTGGCTTTGCTTAGCACTCTGCTTCTGAAATCAATGGGAAGGATAAGCCTTGAAAAGTGCTGAGCACTGCAGAAAAGCCCATTAGAATAGATAAAGAGCAGCAGAGATTGCTGCCTCCTGCTTAAGTCATCTCCTTGTTCTTCTGCAGGCTGGAGATTGGGGCATCAGGTTCACCTTCTGGTTCTGCCTGATGAAACTGAAATAACTAGAGACTGTTCTTGTAGGGCTGGATTCCAGTCATTTTTGCTGGTGTAAATTGGGAGAAGCCTCCTCCCACCCCTGAGGCTGTGGGCAGTACAAGCAGTCTGGAGAAGAAGGTGGGTTGTTACAGCAAAAACCGGCCATCTCATCACAGTCTATTCAGTGAGGTTCCAGCCCAGCTTGCTAGATCCAGTATTTCAGCCTAACCTTCTCTGTTCACAGGGATGAGTGAGAGTGACCACAGGCTGACATGGTGATGGGAAGATCTAGCTAATGATGGAAAAAGAAACCCATGTGAAATGTGGGGGAAGACAGTGGCAGCCTTTTGCTGGCTGCAGTAGGCTGCAAACCAGACCTATACGAGCACACCGAGATCTGCAACAGGGTAACTCACCCCTCGAGGCTGGGGCTGCGCTCACGCTCCGATGGGAGAGGAGTCTTTCCTGCTGATGGGGACAGTGTGGTCCCTGGAGGACTTTTTTCCAGGAGGCACGGTCTCGAGCCAGGCCTCACCAAGGCAATGGTTCCATGCAGCTGGCTGGCGATCCTCTGGGATGTCTACGGCAGGGGGAAAGAGTCCGCGTGAGCCTGTGTGCTGTGCTCCCTGGACCGAGTGGGCTCTCAGAGCAATGCCTAGAGATCCTCGCTGAGCAGAGACAGGGCTCCTCACCAGTGCAAACAAGAAAGACTACTCCTAAGTGCTCTGTGTGAAAGACTTTACAGCATCTTTTTATCAATTTCTTCCCCAGAGGGAAAAGAAGTAATTTGATTCAATTCAACCCAACAACCAAACAATATTTTCATTGGTTTTCCCAGGAAAGTTCCTCTTCATGTTTTCCAGTGGGATCACAATTATTCTTTATTTCAAGCTGCACCAATATATAGCCTGAGGTCATATGCCTCCTCTCAGGTCAAGTCATGATTCAGTGGCTTATGCAAGATAAGATCCTGCAAATTTTCAGACCCCTTTTCAGGCCACTGAACTTTATTCATGTGAGCTCCTACCATACCTTTATTTAATGGGTATATTTCCAGTGGAGGCCCTAGTTGTGAGGCCAGGACATCATGATCTTTGTCTATCGTCATACAAGGCTCAGATCAAGTTCTGACTTGACTTTTCCCTGCCTGTTAGGAGATGTCACCAACCTTTACTCTGATCCCCATTAATTATCCTCACAGCCTGCCTGCAGCCTTACCCAAACTTATTTTCACCTGTTATATCAAGTTTTCTGTGGATTCAGGTAAATGAATCCTGTGCCAAAACGGAACCATCTGTGTGGGTGCCTATGTGGACTCGAGTTCCCACAGCAAGGAACAAAGCTCCAGGTCTTGGAGTCTCAGGGCCCAGCACCCAATATCTCCAAATCGCTCTGCGTCCCTCACACTCTCTGTGTTTCAAAGGCATGGCAGGCTCACATCACTGCACAAAACGGCATCCATTAAGTGCCAGTCTCTTTAAAAATACACATAACTCTGCTATGGCTGCATAAGCATTCCAATATTCACTATGCTGCAGGTGGAGAGACATCTGAGATGCTTGTCAGCAGGGCTCCTGTGGTATATTTGTACTCTGTACTCAAAAGCACCCACAGTTTGTGTGTTTTCCAGGTTTTTCCATTATTCACAGTGCCCCAGCCTCTTGTTTCCCTAGATAATGGAGAACTGACTCTGTAACTCAGGAAAAACTACACCAAAATATGGGCCTACATGATTTCCCAGGGTTTGTCACTCCTGAGAGATTTCCCTAACAAGATATCCAAATGGGGAACCAGTGTGATGGGCAGAGGAGTCAAGGATACTAGGCATGTTGTAGATCTATCATGAAGTATAAATATAGAAACAAACTGAAGATGTGGACTCTCACAGCAGGAGACAAGAAGCCTGTACCAAACTCTGAATGATTTTCCTGTAGCTAGTGGCAATTTCTGCAGAGGGGTTATACCTGGCAATTGGTAGGTTTTCTCCTCAGCTCTGGCAAGGGCCCGATTCTTTCACCCTCTACGTGCCACTTGGTCATTCACTACCCTGTTCCACTCCGTTTGATCTGGTAAAGATGGCCGAAGTGGTGGGAAAAAGGTGTAAAAACACTAGGCAAGCTCTGGCAACTCTCACCATTTCTGCAAGGCTGGCTTCTTGGAGGACAGTGCTTGGGGAAGTCCTGTGGCTTGGAGAATTTCTCTGTCCTGTAGACTTTTCTGCAAACAAAGATACAACCAATGACCATGATGGCCCCACAGGGTGGCTCCAGGCTGGCCTGGATTCCTCTCCCACGTGCTAGAGTCTTGTAGCATACTAATTAGTATAGCATGGAAAGCTAGCACACCACAACTGGGAGGAGCTGGCAGGCACCAAGCACTTTCTTTTGAAGTTTTCGTGCCAAAGTTGGGCCAAGATTTCTGTCTGGCTTAAGCCAGCACCAGAATTAATGTACCCTCTCTCGCATATGAGGTTGACAGCAAGGCAAATATACAGTCTCTGCACCAAAAGGGTAGTGGGTCCACATTCGCACAGCATTTTTCTTACAGTAATGGTACTCAGGTATCTCCAGGGATTGTTTACTCTAAAGCCAAGCAGCATGTTTATCCCTTGACATGCAGTTACCTTCATGGCAGCTCTTCTGGCTACAGCAATGTCTATCCGGGCTTCCAAAAATTTGATCTGTGCTCCCCAGCCCCTTTCCCAGAGCAGCTTTGTGCTATGGATCAGTCATTCTTCCCTTCTCAATCCTTTCCAGTGTGGATGGAGCCAGCTGCTCTCACCTTCTCCCAGCTCGAGGCCTGGCACGTCATGGTGCGCCTCTTCTGCCCCTCTCTGAGCTGCTTTGTCGATGCTGGGGGTCCTGCTTACAGGGGACAGTAAAGCCAAGGGGGAATTGGGGCTGGAACTGCTTTCTCTGGAGATGACTCCTGGGTACTTCATCCTGTCCCTGTTGAAAGGAGAGGGACACAAGTGAATGAGAAGAGGCAGGAGAAGGAGATCACCAGTTTGGGAGCCACTGAACTGTGAGCTCTGAGTTACAGAGCCCTGTGTAAATATGGATATGGACATACTGGATCTCCAGACCCACCTTCTTCCATTTCAGATTATCACTGGTTCAGCTGCATGAACATTAGGAACATGGGATTGAGCCAGCCCAATAGCTCAAGGTCTGATTTCCCCACTTCGCTGTGGGTAATGTTGCAGGAAGCCACAAAGCTGGATAAGCTCAAACCCAACTCTGGCTATTGCAAAAGCTCTGTGAGAAACTGTCCGTCTCCGGCTGGGATTTCAGCCTTATGGAGTGGGGTGGATTCAGCACATGGATTTGGGGACTGTCACCCTTAACCATTTCCAGCCAGTGGGACTGATGCTCTCAGTCCCTATGAGGGAGTTGCTATGAGACTCAAAGCCCTGCACCTATGTCTAGCCCTAGCTGGACCCTGATGCTGAGACCCCAATGTTTGGCTGCAAATATCCCTATTGAACAGTGCAGGGAAGAGCAGAGCAGAAATGCTCAGGGCTCAGTGAACCCCATCAGATCCAGAGCTAGGAAATTCCTCAGGAAGCATCAGGACATAAAAGTGAGAGTTTCTCTTTAAACGGATGGAACTTCTGAGCTCCAAAGAAAGCACATTTCTAAACTAATCCCTTGGTGCTAATTCCTCTGGACTTTAAACCCTTGAGGAATGAGCTGATTTGTATATATTGGCTAGCCTGACAGGTTACTTGGCTTTCACCACAGTGCTCTGCTAAGATATTAACCTGTTGGAGCAAATCACACCTCTCTCTTAAGCCTGGCTCAGTCCTTTCCTTGCTTGTAGCTCTTCTTCCCACGCAAAAAGCAATTTATTTCCTGCAAACCTGCTCTATGACTCAGGAGTCTGCCTTTCTGCTCGAATTTCACACATGTGCAGAGCCCCCATGACTTTGCAAAGAGGTGTTAGGTCCTGCTGGGGGTCTCTTCTGAGTCACGCAGTCTGGCTGCTGCAGGAGGGCAGCTGTAGACATGGAAAAGCTTTGAAATCCTCCAGTGAAGACTGTGGCCAGGCAAACAGTCCCTGATTTTACTTCTCATGGTAGTCCACCGTGGGTGTGTATTGAGTACCTTCTGCTCCCCAGGAGACATGGAGTCAAGATGCACTGCTAGCCAGAAGACAGTTACTTTCTCCCTTTCCCTCGTGCTGCAATAATTGTTCAGTAGAAGCACCAGACTAATGGGAAATGCAGGACCAAAAAATGCCCACAGCTTTCCTGTACACCCCTCCCCTTCTCATCCCGCTACATCCTACTTTAGCCGTACCTTGCTTCAAGGAACCCAAAGATTAAATCCTTGGATGCAGGTGGCTAGGGGAGTAAGCAAAGGTCAAAAGAGATTTAGATCATTACAGGTCTTTTGGTGTCTATCTTCTACTGGAACCTGTAGGAATTAGACACTAAAATACCTCTGAGGACACTGTGGTCTGACCATAGCCCTGCTTGGCTGTAGGGAAGCCTCTGGCCAGACCAACACCCTATGTAACGAATTAAACCCAGAAGAGTGCTTACTCCAGGCTTTGGAGCCTCTTCAGGTCTTCCTTGAGAGTTCTGTTTTCTTCCTTCAGGCGGTTCATTTCATTAGCTGCAAAGAGAGGCAAAGGGTGCTAAGGATAAAAGGGAGCAACCTTCTGACTCAAGCTCGACCGGGACGGGAGGTCCATTAGAGCCTACTTGGTTCCTGGAGAGAGGGTGATTGCTGCAGGCCACAGCGCAGCACGGCGGGAGCGACACAGCCAGCATGAGCGCTGCCTTTCCTCCTCCGATCAGCTAGAAAGCAATGCTTTGGAAAGCAGGAGTGACAGCATGATGGGGGGATAAAGCCAGGACTGCTGGCACCTCTCCATCCCTCCTTATCCCTTTCTCTTTCACCCCCACTGCCCTCCCTGGGCCAGTCAGATACACGGAGAAAAACACCCCAGACTTGAGCAGCACTGGGAGTTTTGCCAAGGGCTGGGGAGAAGATTCATCACACGTGTTGCTTGATTTCCATCTACCCGCGCTGAGCTGCTGCTGCTGTGAATTTCCTGTCTTTTCCAGAGTGTTGCTTCTGCTGTGCCAAACGCATCTTTCTCCAGGCAGCTGATACCGCCTGGCTGGGGAGCCCCGGCTGCAGCCGAGCCCGGGGCTCTCAGCGTGACGCATCTCTCCTGCCGCTGGAGCTGCGGCAGGCTGCAGTCCACCCCCCCGGCTCTGCTGATTCATGCAAGCAGCTGCCTGGTGGGCATGTCTTCCCTGCTGCTGGCGGCTGCGCCCTTGCAGCGGGGCCGCCCGCGCCTGGCGTGCCACCCACGGGCCCCATCAGGGTCAGCTGCAGCGGAGGAAGCTGCGATCTTGCCCCAGTCGTAGCCGTCACCTCCCAGACCCAAATCTGGTGCGGGCTGCGAATGGGAGCCCTGGTTTTTCAAGGCCTCCCGGCTTGGCTCAGCTCCCTCCCATCTCCTCTGCCTGTCAGCAAACACCTCCGGGCTGCGCAGCCACCGCGGTGGCTCTCGGCTCTCCGGGGCCCAGAGAGGCTTTAACCAGGGAACAGTCTCAACAAGCCAAAGCCAAACAGATAGCAGACCTCGGTACGTACTGAGGATGAAGATGTGCTGGAGACTCTGGAAATGGGACGTCTCGTATTCATTCTGCTTCTTTTTCGCCAGTTCCTGGGTGACCATGCATCTGTCGCAGAGACCTGCTCGCAGCCTGGGTGGAGAGCCGCGAGCTGGGTTAGCTGAGCCCCGGCAGGGGCACCTCGAGGCCACCCTTGCCATGGCGTGCACGCCCACCCGCGGACACCGAAAAGCAAGCTCTCCCTGCAGGAGGGTGCACTCGCTGCCACAAAACAATGTTTTCTTCAAAAATAAATCTTACCTGTTTTCTAACACTCTTATGTTTTCTTTAAGGACCTTCTGTTGTTCCCTTAACTGGTGATTTTTTGCAAACAGCTCTTCAATCCGCTGGGCATCACTAATACGAGAGACAGCATAGAACAACCAAACAAAAGGGTCATCAGATTTCCCCCGAGGTCTGTGGCTGTGTTCTCAGGGCACTGGCAATGGGAAGGATTTATCCCCCGAGTGCACGGCACTGCTCGCACTGGATGACTCAAGTGCTTTTACTGGGTGTGAGGGTGCCAGGGTGCTGGGGAGAATGGGTGCCTGGATGCATGAGTGCCACGGTGCATGACAGCCAGGGTGCCTGCAGGGACCCCGGTGAGGTCCTTGCCTGCTCAGTCCTGGGTGCAATGCGGAGGAGGAAGAGGAGCGGGAAGAGGCCAGCTTACAGAGGCACTGGGGAGGGCACTCCTGGGGCTAGTGGGATTTTGGCTGCTGAAAGCCAAGTCGCTCTTCTCCCCTTGCTCTAGAAATCACCGAACTGTCCTAGGGGAAACGTCACCCCCAAGCCCTGGCTGTGTCCGCAGCCCTGCGTGGTGCAGGTCATTAAAGGTTTAAATGTGGCAATGCCCAGGCAAAGGCGAGCAATGCCCTCCAAATCAGGCAGCCTCTCTGGGGACCTGCGGCGTTCGCAGGCACCCAGAGGCACAGCAGCCTCCGAGAAGCTTCTGGGAAGGTCCCAAAATTAGGCAGCGCAACCTCTCATCCACCCCCCGCAGGCCTTTAGCGCTGCGGCACAGAGAGAGAGAGCGGAGTCTGCGTTGCTCACCGGCATTTCTCCGTCGTCAGCTCCGTTAGCTTTGTTTGCAGACCTGGAATAATTAACAGAGCCTGAGAGATGGGCATTTATTGCAAATTCCAAGGCAGTTTGGAAAAAAAAATGCGACAACCTGACTTTAGGAGGGTGCTTCATTTTAAAGAAGCATCATCAATTTACAGACCTCGTTCCTTGTTTGCCTGTGCTAAATGACAGCAGCTTAACATAACTGGGAAGGTCGTACAGAATGTGAGGACATTTTGTGATTTCATGATTTAATGGGTTTACATTCTCCCTCACCCCCAAAGTCTGTTCGGTTTTCCTTCTAGCTATTTCTATTTACACTACCCATTTCCCAGGTGGGCAGTATTTCACAATTCTTGGGGCTGCAAAGCATCTTGGAGAATATTTACAGCTCAACAAGAACTGCTTTCATTGATGGATCTGCAGACATTACATTCTGTCAGCTCCATTTTATGCAAAATAGATGCAAGTGTGTGGTTTAAATTGCTCAACAGTTTCCTCTGTACTCTCTCTTGGCCTAAAATTACACAAGACAAGAATGAATTCATAAGCCAGAATTCTGTGAAAGCACTGTTGTGTTCATAATATTAATACTGGGAATTATTTTAATAGGAAAACAATTGGATATGGCATTTGTTTGCTTAACTTAATAGTTCTTGTTTTAGTAATGTATGACTTGGCAGCTCCCTAGAGGACCGCTCTATCCATCCTTATTCTAAGGTTTTCTTTAGCAGAGCCTTGTAGCCCTGCCACTTCTGTCTTGCGGATTATTGCATTTTCCCATCTCCTCTGTGATCATTCAGTACCCCAGAGGCAGCCGGCCCCAGCTGAAAGGCACGGCGCTGATCGGCTCTGCAGCCGGCCTTCCCCTTCCCGGGGGCTTCGCCGGGGAAAAGCGCTTTGGAGAAGTCGGGCGATAACGGCACTGCCGCTGCTGCTGCCGCACGGGAATTTCAGGTTTGTCACGGACCGTGGCAGCAGCGGGGCAAATCCGCTGCGGCTAGCGCGTCGGGCAATTCCCGCGGAGCGGAGCGCTGCCGGGGCTGGGAGCGCTCTCCAGCCACCAGGAAATCGGACATAAAAATGGGCTGCTCCCTCCCTTCCTCCTTATAACCCAAAGAGCTGCTGATTTTTTCAGCAAACCTCTGTCTCCACCTGAATGAGGGATAAAATGCACCAGGGTGCGATGGGCCTCCGCGCTCCCTCGAGGGCCAGGCTGCGACCCCCTTCCCGGCGGTCCCGAGGCAGCACACTCACCTCCTCCCCTCGGGTTACTTGGCACCAAACAGACGAAGGTGGCATTAAAAAGAAGCGCACCGTGGCCATTTTTTAATAGGAGCTCTCGTGCCTCCTTACCTTGGACCTCTTTCTCATGGATTTCCTTGAGCTTATTCAGGAACTCTGCAAAACTGTCCGTGCTCATGTCCAGGGCTGCGCGGCGCTGCCGGGCTGCTGCCCGCGGCGATCCTGCGCTTGTGCCTCGGAGGAGGCTCTCCTCTCCTCTCCTCTTCCTTTAAATCAGCCAGGTCTCAGCCTAACAGACAGCTGCACACAAAGAAAAGGCCCCCGGTAAAACAGATGTATTTTGTGCACGTTATGTTTTGCAAACTTTTAGAAACAGGTTGGAGGAAAGCGGCCCGGGACCCCTCCAAGCTGTGAACCGCGCCACGAAAGCGAGCAGCCAAAGAGTGCTTCAGGCTTTGAAACTGTCCTCTAAACCCAGCGACCGTGATTTTTCGGCGGCGCAGGGAGTGACGGGCAGGAGCGGGGGCCGCGGGAGGGCGGAGGCGGGCGCCCGGGCTCGGCGTGGAGCCTCTCGAGGCCGCCGGCGCCCGCCCAGGCTCTTCCCCCGCCGGCGCCCGCGCCGTTATCTGCAGGCGGAGTGAGGTGTGCCCCATCCGGCGCATATGCAAGGTGCGGGCACGCGGAGCTGGGAGAAGAAACTTTCCCCTAAAGGGTCTGATTTTAAAAAGAAATTAGGCACGCGCCGGCGAGCGCTCGCAGCCAGCCACCCGCGTGCTCTCGCCGCGCTGCAAGCAGCGACCCGGGTGCGAGAAGGAGCAGGCAAACGCGGCCGCGGCCGCGGGAGCTTGCAGCCAGCACGTCAGCTGCCACAGCAGGCCCCGGGGACGCTCGTCTCGGAGGAGCTGCCCTCGCCTTTTGAGTACAAACGGGGCTGAAATCTCCTCGTCTGGGGAAATACACAAGCAGAAAGGGAAAAAAAAAAAATCATCGTTCCCCCTTCGCAGGGCACAAAGCCTTCGGAAGCGCGGGCTGACCGCCGCAGCGAGTGAACCGCGTCCGGCGCGGCGTGGCGCGGCCAGCACGCTCGCCCGCGATCAGCCGCCGGCGGCGGCGGCAGGAGCCGATCGCCGAAGCTCGGCCTCAAGAGCTGCGGTTTAGTACCGAGCCGGGTGAGGTAAGGCCTGGCTCAGCTCCCAAAACCTCGATGAGAAGATGTTAAGGAGAGCTGCTCCTCGCTCAGCAGCCGCCTCGGCGCTCGCGCGCCCGGGCGCGGGGAAGCGCTTCCAGGGATCGCCGAGCCCCGACCCGAGCTCTGCGTCTCTCTTCCGCGGCTGGCCGCTCGGGTCTCCTCTGCCGATACCCGCAGCTGCAAAAACAGGGAGAAACCTGCTTGGCCCTTGCAGCGCAACCCCGCGGAAAAGCGGCTCCCCTCGAGGGCACGTCTGCCCTCACGCGCGGCAGCACCCCGGGGTGCCCCGCATCGCCCCTCGCCGGCCTCCGCACCGCCCCTGCGGGAAGGAAAAAAAAAACGACGGGGAAGTCATTTTCCATCCCGTGCCCCGCGGGTGGCTTTTGGCCGAGCTTCCCCGGAACTGCGCTGCTGTGCCGGCGGCGGACCCCCATCCTCAGCACTGTTTCTTCCCCCAAAAAAGGAAAAAAAAAAAAAAAGAAAAAAAAATGCTGCTCGTTAGATAAATAAGCTTAAGTAATTCAAAGAAGAAATTGCAGGACTCGAAAGTCCTAACACTGTAGGGTCAGCCTAGCTTAACGGATTTGCTCTCAGATGTTTTGCGGTCAGCAGCGCTGGGGTTCCTCAGCTTCAGCCCAGGCCTGGGTGCCGTACCTTTCGCCGCGCGATTACCGGGCAGACTTGCTCTCACTAGCCAAACTTCATTTTCTTGGCTCCCCCGCTGCGTTCTCGGTCTAATTTTAGAACTAGAAATTGAATTTATACTCAGAAAGGCTGGCTGGTCAGTCATGGAAAATCTGCAGTGCCAATAGTATTTTGGAGGCCAAAGCGAAGCTGTTCTGCTTTTCCAAGGCACCGTGTGCTTGACAGGTTTGGGAGTTGTTTTTTGTTCTTTTTTTTTTTTCCTAGGCATTTATTTATTTGTACGAGTGAATTCACACGGCACAGGCTGTCCTCAAACAGAGCCCACAGCTCGCTCCCTGCTAAGCTGGTTTTGTGCGCGGCTGTGTGAACTGCAAAAATACCCCGCAACGGGGGAGCGAAAATTGGCTCTGGTGGCTGCAGGGAGCAAGACGCGGCGCCTTGCTCCACCCGGCGCCGCCGGCCCCGAGCGCCGCTCGCCCGCCGCGGCCGCTCCGCAGCGCCGGCGCACGGCTCGCGCCCAGCCCTCGGAGCGGAGCCGGCCCCGGGGTTCCCTGCCCGGGACGACAGGCGAGGTTGCAGGAGCGCTAAGGAGCGCAGGGGAGGCCGGTCACCCGCGCTGTCCGAGCGCGCCCGGCGCCCGGAGGCGGTCGGGGACCGTCTTCTCCCTCCCCGGCGCATCCGGCACTGCGCTCCGGGCTCCGGGGCGGACCGCGCCCAAACCCGCCGAGGCCCCGCAGCGCGGGGGGCTTTGGCAGCTGGCGAGGCCCCGGGCGCATGCATGCACCGAGGGCTGGGAAACGATAAATATAGTCACTTATCTGCCTGTGCATCTCAGGATAACTGCAGCTTCTGTAACCATTACTTAATTAACGCCTCCAAATGCTCTGGGAAGTGGGTAACGAAGCACTATCGCATTTTCCAGGTGTTTTAATTGCGAAGCGGAGCAGCTAAGGGAATAGCTCAAGGCCGCGCAGCGGAGGGCAGGGCGAGGAGGCGCGAGCGCGGCCGCCCGCTGCCGCCCCGCTCCCCCAGAGCAAACCCTGCGTCAGCGCCCGCGCCTGCCGCGACGGCGCTCGGCTCGCGAGCCCCCGCTGTGCCGCGCCGCGCCGCGCTGTGCCGCGCCGCGCCGCGCCTGCCCATCCCGCTCGCTCCAGCGGCCGGGCGAGCAGGACGCAGGAATCTCCCTGCCCTGGGTACGGCGCAGCTGACGGAGCCCGTGGTTGTAGCAGCTCTTCTCCGGAGCACGGCTTCCAGGGACGGCGATGGGCCACGAAGGCTCAGGCCTGCAAAAGCGGCACAAAGCCGCGGTGCCCGCAGTGCTGGCTGCCTGCCTCTAGAGGAAAATCTGTATTTTTGCATGTTGGGAGCCGGGTGTTAAGCCAGATAAGCAACGCTGCCGTTTGGCAGATAGGGGGGAGGCAGACGGGCTGGAGCGCGCGCGGCGGGGCTCCGAGCACTGCCGGCACCGCTCCTCCAGGGCAGTGACAGCGCGCGCCTCCGGGTGCCTCTCGTATGCCTCAAGGGCCAGTTTTTGGCTATTTGGGAGGAGCGATGGCGGGGTTGCAGGTGTCATCCTGCCAGGGGCTAGGCTGAGCACAAGCCGGGCAGGAAAGTTGGATGCTTTCTATTCCCTGCTCCATCATCAGACCCTGGAGGCACCGGGAAGTCGGGTTCCCGCTGCCGAGAGCGGTGCAGGAACGTGCCGTAAGATGCCGAGCACCAATTCCACTAAAGCTCAGTGCTTCAGCAGTTCCTACAGCTCGCGATGAAATGGATGGGAGGTCCTGCTGCTGGGGAGGAAAAATGCCCAGCTCCTCTAATTTGGAGGACCCCCCGGCCCAGCCCGGATTCGCCTTCCTGGCAGCGCGAGCCGAGGGCGTGCTTACCGAGCGGCGCTCAGCCCCAGCCCAGTCCTCGAGTTCCTGACTCGTGGCCAGGCTACTCGGGTAAAAGCACATGCAGGGACGTGATCTCCATCGGAGCCCAAGCAGGGGTAGGAGCCTGCGAGTTTGGACTCCGGCTCCTTTCCTTGCCACAGCAGGTGCATTTTTCCACCTGGGTTTCCCCAGCTAACGGCTGAGGATGCGCTTTGCCCTCTCGGTTTTGCAGCAATACTACACCGCAGCTTCACGTTCCCCATCACGGGACCGTCGCTCCACAGGGGACAAGGAGCCGGTGGTGGGGACGGTCCGACCCACAGGGCAAAATCCCGGTGCCAGGAGGCAGTGCTGAGCAGACGCAGCCTCGCTCGCGCTGCAGTGCCAGCGCTGCTTCCCTGCTCCGGACTCGGGGGGAGACGGGGCAGGGCCACGGGAGCCCTCTGCATCCCCGGCAGCATTGCACCCCGCGCCCGCGGCCCGCCCCTCGGAGCGCTGGGAAGCTCCGGGGTTGCCAAATATTTGCACTGCCTGCAGGAGCGTTATCCAGCCCACACAGGGAGCGGGCGGGCGTCCCGCGGGAATGCGGTGCAACGGGCAGAGGGTCCAAGCAGGGGGCAGAGGGCCGCCTTGCCCGGGGAGCAGAGGTCACTGCAATCCGACTCCTGGCTGCACGGAAAAGAGCAAATTCCTCTTCAGCCCTGGCAACAGAGAGGTGCTCGATGTAGGGTGGGAAACTGGGGGAGGGAAGGAGCCCGATGACCCGGTCTGAAGTTATTTACTGTCGAACGTGTGTATGGTTTGGGCCAGGCAAAAAAAAATGCTCATGCCCCAAGCCAGCCCTGTCCCGCAGCCCTGCTGAGCCGCTGCCTTTGCCGTCCTGCCTGGGAGGTTTCGGAGCTCCCTGCGCTTATGCCAAGAAGAAACCGTGCCGGGCACGAATGCCCTGGGGGACAGGCGCCGGCGTCGTGGCTGGGGATGCTCGAAGCCCAGGCGCCCCTGGGGCTGCGCGGAGCCTCGGGGTACCCAGGCACGGCCGAGGATGTGGCTCCGCTCGCACCGCGGCTGTCGCGTAGCCACGGGTGTTTGCTCCGGGAGAAAATGTTGCTCTTCTAATCCTCCAGTCCCCGTTCTTTAGATGTAGACCTGGCTGGGCTCCCTATTACCTATGTAAAACCTGATACCACAAACTGCCACTGACCCTCGAGCAGCTATTGCCTTTGGACCGAGGGGGATCTGGATGACGTTTCTTTGCATTTCAGATTGCAATGGTATCGCGTTACCTTTCACATGCAGATGCAAAGCACCAGGGGAGAAGTTTCTAAGAGCCACACAGTCCCCGTCCAGGGGCCTCTGCTCCCTGCCAACCCGCCTGCTCCACGTGGGCTTTCCCGCAACAGCAGAGCCGGTGCTTTGCAACAAGCCATCAACTCCCTGACTACTAAAAAACCCCCGATCTCTTCCGCAGACTCAGAGAGAGGAGAGGAGAGCAAGCAAACCCCGCGCCGCAAGCGTGGCACGGCGGTGACTGCCCCACCACGCAGCAGCTGGACCGCGCTCCGTCTGCCGGCGCGGGGTGACAGCTCTACCCTGTGCACTTGCGTGCATTATTTTTGGCAGTTCTCCCTCCTTCGCTCGCGCATGGCTCCCTTCCCCGCTAGATAAGGCTGCAGCGGATGCCGGGGATGGATAAAGATCAGCGCGGGCACAGCGATACTCACCCGGGGGCTGCCTCGCCGCCCGCTCGCTCGGCTCCGCCGGCTCAGCCAAGCTGTGATCCGAAGAGGCTCACCTGGGACATGGGAGACAGAAGTGAGCAGTGTGGGTGCATTTGCACGGACAATATGCCATAATTTTTTCTTTGCAGTCTGACTGGCTTTACTGGTTTGCGTTTCTTTGCCCCAGCAGCAGAAAGCTTAGCTCAAGCTGCCGAACGGGTTCTGCTATAACACAAAAAAGCGGCAAGACCGGTATAGTTTGAACCCAGAAGGAGATTTGATTGTTTTCCTGTAATTACAGTTCAGCCTGTGCTGTTGGTTGAAGTCAATCACATTAGCAAACAGACCCATTTGAACAATTCACGCACCATTAAGGTGGGAATTATTTCTTTTTACATAACACGACTCTTCTAGAAAGGAAAAGAAAAATCGAACATGACAGAGCAATCCGTTAAACCCTCCCTCGCTTCCTTGGCTCGCGCAGAGGGAGGTTACCTCCACGAAGGGGCCTTTTCAGGAGAGCCGCTTTTCAGTGGGGCAGCCTAGCCCGGAAGCAGGCACGCAAAACGTTTGGTCTGGGGACGATGTTGCTCTCGGCAGGCACCGCTGACTGTCAGCACTGACAATTTTTGATACCGACGGGCCTTGATGAGTTTTGATTTCTGTACGTATCGCGAGGGCATGCCATCTGTAGCTGTAGATGCCTCTCGCTACGCGCGGATACCTCCTGATGCCAAATTTGTGCGACTTGCTGCTTGCAAACGCCGGTTACAACCTATGTCCCCAGCCTGTCACTGAGCGGCACTTTGTAGCAGAGGAGGATGCTTGTGGGCCAGCAGGAACAGGCAGGGGGATTGGGGCGCTGCTTTTGGCCGGCAGCCCCAGCGTCCCTCCAGGCTCCAGCTGCTGACGCAAGCAGCTCCCATCCCCGCGCCTCGGGCCGGCAGAGCCGAAGGGAACGTGGACATGCCCTAAGCCTTTGAAGTGCCGCTGTTTCAGCATTCCCTGGGAAAATGCTGGCCCTGACTCTGCCCATCTCTGCCAAGGCCTGGCAGGTTCGGCAGTAACCTCCCGGGAGGCCCCTGCCCTGCTGCGCCCGTCTCCCCCCCGCCCCGAGTCGCTGCAGCCGCAGCAGTGGCCCGGGCGAGCGGCAGCTCTGCCGCGCCGCGGTGGACGTGCGGGGCTGGCTTCGCGGTCGCGCTGCCCGCGTGAGGGTCCTCGCCTGCCCTTTCCGAAGAGGGACGTAGGATGGGGCTGCAGGGGGTTATTTTCCATCCAAGGCTTCTCGCAAGCAACCTGCAATAGGCACAGGGAAGCTCTTGACTCCTTTAATCCCTTCTCCTTCCTTTCAGGCTGTTTGCTTCACTGGGGACATGTCAATTAGAGAATGACCGGTTGACTCAGGCCGGTACCTCGGGCTGACGTTTACTGTGCTGGAATTTATAGCAACCCCACGGAAGGAAGATCTTTGCTTGGTTCAGAGCATCTCCTGCTGCCTGTGAAAGCAACCCTCAAAGCTCTCATGGTCTTTGTGCATCAGAGCCCTCGAGAACTTGTTCAGGAACAGCAAGTTAATGGGTCCGCATGGGCCAGCTCAGGACACGTAGCAGGGAAACTGCTTCGGAGATGAGCAAATCCAGCCCCTGCGTTGGTGCTCACGGAGCCTGCCCTGCCAGGACCCGTCCTGCGGGGCGCGAGCGAGGCAGCGGGGTGGACCAGGAGCACCGCCAGGCGCAGCCATAGCCACCCCGGGGCAGGTCGAAGATCAGGTCGGGGGCCTTGGCCGGGTGCAGGCACCAACGTGCCTGGGCTGCAGGCTGGTTTTACAGGCGATCGGGTCGCTCAGCTTCACGCATGCCCATTTCTGACCGATGTCTGTGCTGGACGTTTGATATGGCCCTGAGGACATTGCAGAACCAGGTGCTCTCAGGCATTGATGACACCCTGCAAGGACAAGCCCGTGGCCCGATGCTCCAGGACATCCCCGCAGGAACGAGCCGCCCCGGCAGGCAGGAGTTGCGCTGCCGGCTTCATTTCTGGAGGACATCGATCTGGAACAGATACACAGCAACGATGGCAAAACCGGGAGCGATGCAAACAAACCAGGCAGCTTCTGCGAAGAGCTGATTAAAAGATGCCTCGTTAGACGCACCGCTCCTTCAGCCAGCACGGTGCTGCACCCATGACAAGCAGCCTCCAGCAGAGGTTGCTCGCCGGCTTTGCAAAGCGAGCGGCCGCCGGCTGCCGCGCCGTGGCCCCGGGGGGACTCGGCAGCTCCGGCCAGGACGCAAAATCAGCGCGAGGAGCTCGCTGCTTCCTGTTCCTGCCTTGCCGCGGTGGAAAGGCTCCGCAAAAGCGGGCCGAGCCGGGGCCGAGACAGCCCGCCCGCCTGCCGCCGCTGTAAGCCTCCCAGGGCTGCGGCCTCGCTGGCGGTCTGCCGGGCGCGGGGCGGGCGGCCGTGGCAGCGGGACGCGGGGGGACGGTGCCCGCCGCCCGCTCCCAAGTTCCCGCTGCGGGTCGCCAGCAGTCATCCCTCTGATTTTAAAGCCTGGAGGTAGAATTAGCAAACGGGTGCGAAACGTGCATCGAGGAAGATGGGGATTTTTTTGCTCCTTTGGGAAATCGCTGGACGTTTAGACCCGCAGCAAAGGGCGCCAGTGCCCGGACCGAGGAGCTCCGCGCCAGCCCCGCCGCGCTCGGGGCTGGCGCGCACGAGCCGGGAGCGGCTCTTCCCGCGAGGGCTGCTTGCAGTGAGCAGCTATGTGCTTGCTTTTAAGCAGGCCTTTCCTGACGAGCGGCGTCTCTAGCAGTCGAGGCCGCGCCGGACGTCGCCGCAGAGCCTCCGCGCGCGCGGTGGCGGCAGACGGGCGGGCGCTGCCCGGGCTGCGGCGCTCGCCGAGGGCTCTCCCGGCGGGTGAACACCGAGATCCCCGCTCGGGTGCAGAAGCTGGCAGTCCGGGACGTCAGCGTGGTTTGCTGGCCGGCCGCAGGAGCAGCGCCGAGGGACGTGTCGGAGCCGGAGCCGCCTGGGAACCGGCACCGTGCCCGCAACGGCAGCGCGGGAAAATGCACTAAGTAAAACCAGCACCTGGAGCAGCTTCGAGCCGGTCGGGAATCGGGGGGAGCCGCTCAGTTTTAGGCCGGTACCTCAGACCTCCTCGCGCTGCGGTTCCCTTGCCCGTAAGCTGCGAGTCCTCTCGCAGCTGGAAGAAGAAGCGGATGAGCCCTTCCCACTCTGGCTCGGTTTTCCCGCAGCTCCTTGACCCGCCACAGCCGGGTTGCGGGGACGCGTCCTCCCCGGCGCCAGCGGAGACGGCTGCGAGCGAGGCGGTGGTCCCCCCTGGAGCACCAAGTCACGGCGGAGACGCAGCTGCCCCTGCCAGGCCTTGGCACGACTCGGAAGACGCACCGTCAGGTCTTTTTGCTCCCGCCTCAGTTCACCCGCTGCACTCGCTACAGCTCAGATTTTCCCAATAGCCAGCACGTGAAAATTTAATACCTTAAAAATCCAGCCAAAAGCTTTGCTCTAGCACCAAAGCCAAGATTTCTAGGCTGCCCTGCAGAAGGAGAAGGTGCCCGAGGGGGGTTCGCACATCCTCGGGGCGAGCGCCAGCAGGAAACGCAGCTCCAGCCTTCAACGAGAAAGACGGAAGGGAAAAAATTAAAAGATGCTAGAACAGCACATTTTTTTGTGTTTTTTTTTCCTGTTGCACCTGTGGGCTGTGGTTTCCTGCGCCACGAGCCCGGCTGCGCCCACGGAGCTGCAGCACCACAGCGCAGGGCTGTGAGCCCGCAAGATGCTCCCCGGCCGATCCAGAAATAACCTCAAAACCTGCCGCGATCGAAGCCGCGGGGGGCGGGAGGGCAGCCGGACACGTCTCTCCACCAGCGCCCGGCCTGCGCCGTGGCCTCGGTCCTGCCCCAAATCCCTTTTTTTTTCTCTTTGGAGGGGAGAAACCCCCTTGCCGCTGGCTGCGGCTGCGCTGGCCTCCGGCACGGTTTGGCTCTTGCTGGCGCGGTCGCGACCTGGCGTTTGGGAAACTCCGCGCTCAGCCGTCCTCCCTATCCCCTGCTCCTCCACCTCTGCTCGTCCTCCTATGATAGCTGCTTTCCCTTGCGCCTCCCTCCCTCCTCCCCATCCAAAAAAAGAAAAAAACCCTGTAGATTTCAGAGCCAAAGATGCTTTTGGTGTTTTAAGCAGACACCAAGGAGTAAAAAAAAAAAAAGAAGAAGAAGAAGAAGAAGGAAAAAAACCCCTTCTCGTGAATTATAGTCCTGTGGAAATGGCTCCAGTTGCAGAGAGAGTTTTGTAGATTAGAAAAAAATGCAAGTCTCAATCGGAGCAACTCTTGCAGGAAACACTTTCCCCACTCCTTCCTTAGCAAAGTGTTCACTGGAAGCGCTTCTGCTCTGAGACCAAGGGAAGGGTGACTGACAGCTCCTTATTTTTGGTAGGCTTGAAAGGATTTACTAATAAAACACAACTACGCCATTTAATCCCTCTGTAATTAATTTGTCAAGAATACCTGAGGCTTAAAGGCAAGAAAACTTATTTTGAATTGGAAAAATAGCAACAAATGGGACTATTTTTCCTTCCTTCCTTCCTTCCTCTCTTTCTTTTCTTTCTCTTTCTTTCTTTTCTTCTTTCTTTCTTTCTTTCTTCCTTGATAATATCAGGTAACAAGCAAGTTACCCCAAACTGTAAAGCTGGCGCGCAGCGAGGGGGTTGGAGCAATACGTTTCAGCGCTTCTCCAGTTCATCGAGACCACGGTGTTCCCACAAGCCGCTTCAGTTTTCGACAAAACTGCGCATCAGCCCGTCACTCTTTCGGATCATTTCTGCCCTCGGCGTGTCACGCAAACTCACCGCATCACCTGCAACGGAAAATACGCCGTCCCGCGCCTCCGAGGCCGCGTTAGCCCGCGCCAGCCCGCCTGCCCGTGCCGGGGCTCGGCTCTCCGTCCGGCAAGCGTGCCTGTGCCGCAGGCCGGCTTCGGGAAGCCTGTGTCATCCTGAGGGTCTTTTTTTTTTTTCCTGTCACCCTGCTTCTGATATTTCAGGAAGTGTTTGAGGCATTTTATAGCAATGAAAGGCAAGAAAGGACTGTTTACCTGAGTCTGAACGAAGCGGAAAAAATGAATGTTAAACCAGCGGTAAAACACCCAGCGTTGCTAATTCATCATTGTTTTCTTGCCAGTCTCCCCGTAGCTAATGATTTTCTTTAAAAGCCACTTTGCAGTGGTGTCTGAGCAACTCTCAGGGAAGAAAAAAGTAGGTCTCCGCCAAGTTCAGGTTGCAAAGGAGAAACTACAAGATGTTTCCTACGGCCTCAAAACCCGGAAGGTAAATAAAAAGAATTCAGCTAAAAAAGCACTGTACTTACACATACAAATTGCTAAGCCGGCGCTAGCAATGTTATTTTCTCCTTCCAGGGCCAAAATCTTTGGAAATGCCATTTTGCCGTAGGGCCTAATTGCTAATCTGCTGCGTCCGTGTGATGCAACACTTCAAAAGCAGCGTGCGTAGTTTTGCAAGGCAATAGCTTGCGCTGCGTTAGCTAGTGATTGATGTGCCTTACTCACAAGCGCAAATAAAGGGGACCGCTGTGATTTTTGTTTCGCTAAGTGCGAAAGCTCCATTTGGGAATATGATTTATTTTGACAGCCTCCCTTGCTGAGCTGCGGACAGGGTTCCCGCGTCCTCCAGGGCAAGCTTGATCCAAATGCACCGCTTTCTCCTCCCATTCATTTTTTTTGGAGTATTTTAGCAAGTTCTCCGACGTTGCCTGGTAGGATAAGCATCCATGCCGTGCTCTTTGCAGGAGTGAATATGCACCAAAACCTGCAGGCGAAGGGCTTCAGCGCTCGCCTCCGCGCCCGGCCCGGCGGCTCGCCGTGCTCCGGGTTGCGCTCCGGTTTGCGGGCGCCCCGTGCTGCCAGGTGATCGCGTGGGCCCTCGCCTCTACGCTATTTTTGCATTTGCTTTTGCTTCCCTCCCCCGCAGACCTCCCCAAATGTTTCTCATTTTTATTAAAGCAATTTATTCCTGAGGCTGCCAAAGGCTTAGCGGGTGCGGCACGCGTTCAGACAAGCCGTGCCTAGTGACCTGGGGGGGAGGCGGGTTTGCGGGGAAGAAAATGAATGAAAAGCTCTACAAAAGGGCGCCGGAGCGGGGCTGGAGCCAGCGTGGCCGGCCTCCAGCACGGAGATTCCTCGTCCAGGCGAGGGTGGAGGTCATGAGTGAGACAGCCTGCGCCGAGCTAGGGAGGACCAGAAAAGGGGCAAATGAGGTGGGGAGAGAGACTCACAACCCCTCAAGCTATTTGCAGTATCCCTGCTGCTGATCCGGAGCTGCTGGTATTTCAGATGGCACTTTGGGAGATGGCTTTCCTCACTTGAAGGGATGTTAATTAATACTCCGTTAAGAAACTCCTTGGAAATGTCAAGAGAAGAAGAATCTTCTCGGTTGAGGAATTAATTTTCTCCCTTCAGTTGACCCGCCAGCCCACGTTGCCAGCAACGTTCCCATTAGCTCCAGCAGCGTTTGCCAGCATTTGTTCGGCTCCAAGACCCGTGGAAAGCCACTGGAGCCTTTCCGTTGATTCGAAGGAGCTTTGGGTCAAGTCTTCTGACTGCAGGATAATGCCTGGGGTATGTGCGTTGGCTTGCTGCTATGAGCCTGCTCGTGAGTGATGAGCTGCTGAACGACATCTTCATTTCGGGGCAGGGCGGGGAGGGACGAGGATGCTAAGTGGAACCATCCCGCGGTGAAGTCATTTATTTCACCGTGCGGTTTCCCTTCTCCTGAAGGCTCCCGGGGAGCAAATTGGAGTTTGCACGTTGCAACGTGTGCAAAAACCACAGGCTTTTGCTTTGCTTACAAGCTGTAGAGATTGAGGCTTCGTGCTGGAGCCCTGGCGCAGAGCGGACCTCGCGCTTTGGTGCGGGTCGACATTCCCCTGCAGCCCAGCGCCGCCGCAAACCGCACACTGCTGCTTTCCTGCGAACGCAGCGACTCCGTGCAGAAAGGGTGATGCACAGGCACGCTGCACGGGGCGAGGCGCGTCCGCCGGCGAGGCGACGGCTCCCGGCCTGCCGCTGGCAGCCTGCTCTTCCCGGCCCTGTCCAGGGAGGACGAAATATCTCTGGAACTGGCGGTTCTCAAGCACTCCTTGAGAGGCAGCTAAACACGGGTTTTATCAGCGCGTGAGAGCTTGCAAAGATAACACTTCAAAGAAAACACGTTTTAAATACACCTTTAAAAGCCTTAAAATGTAATTCCATAAATGTTTGTGTTACTTGGGCAATAGATAAAGTGAAGTGGTATTGCCGAAACGTAGCGTGGCCGAATACCTGCAAACTTTGCCGGAGTCCGTATCGGGTGAATGGTTCACTTATTAATCTGTGTCCATATATACGAGAGCCCTTGCCTTCCTCAGGGACCGTTTCGCCCTCGTCTCCCCAGCGCTGGCTGCTGCCCTCCGCTTCGCCGCGCTGGGAGCGCGTCGGAGCTGCTGCAACAGGAGCAGGGGCGAAGCCGTCGCGCTCGGTCCGGCGCGGAGCTGCCCTGGCTGTGTAGATCCCGGCCTGATTCTTACCAAACTTGGGATGCTGATCCCGCTGCTTGGAAGCGCTCGATCCCCCTTTTCTCTGCCGTCAGCGGGACGGGAGTCCTGCCGCCTTTCCTGCGAGCCCTCTCCGCTCTGGCTCTGGCTCTGGCTTCTCCCTCCGGGAAGCCGGACCCGACGGCGGGCGCGCAGGTCGCCGCTGATGCAGTTCGCCAACTCATTTCCTTGCAGTGCGTTTAGCCCCCGGCGATGCTTATCTGGGAAGCAGGCGCTCTGCTTGCTAGGCTAAGGGGACCCCTCCGGAAACGCCGGGCCTCGCGAGCGCCAGCCCCAAGAAGCCGTTTCGGGAGCCGACGCCGGCACTCGCGCTGCCCTCCGGCCCCCCGCGCTCCTCCGCCGAGCCCTCCCTTCCCTCGCGCGCCGGTGCCTTTCCTGACGTTCCACCAGAACTGGCGTTTGGGTCAAATTTCACCTTTAATCAGGGTAACGACAAAACGGGCGCCAGGTGAGCGGCCAGTGGGTCCGTCCCCAGGGAGCGGCGATGCCCGGGACGCCGCGAAGGGGCGGCCGCTGGCCCCGCGGCTGCACAGCCCGGGCTTCCTTTCGCCGACGCGGGGATCGCAGCGGAGGCCGAACGTTTGGGGGCCGAGCTCGCAGCCCCCACGCAGCGGGGACGTCCCCTCGGCAGAGCCTTTGGGAGCTGATGGCCACCCAAACTGATCCAAACTCCTGTCCGAGGGACAAAAATCCCGAGTGCGGCATTCCCTGCGCTTCCTCTTCCATCGTTAATGTTATTCTTCAAGTGGTTTTTTTTTTTTCCTTTAAAACTCTCTACGTACCCTTGTCTGTATTTAACCTGTGCATATCGCTTTCAATCTCTAGCACGTTCTTTCTTACAAAACAAACCTTCTGGATTTCTTCAGATGCCAGGAAGAAAGAATTTGAATTCTTGTTTTAGATCCAGAAACATTTCCCTTTCAGCCAGAGAAAATGCATCTGAAATCTCTGCACCACGCAGAGCAGAAAAGCTCGGTAGAGCTGAGAAGTAGGAAGTAGAAGTGGGAAGCGGAGGAAGGGGCACGGGCACCTGCCAGGCACCACCAAGCGACGCAGGGAACCAGAGTTTTCCCCCAAAGAGAGCGTCGCGCCGTCCCTGCGGTCTGCAGGAGACCGCGGGCAGGATACGCTTCGCAGGGAAGTGGTTGTGTACTGCAGGGCGAAGCGGTCGTGCCAAGCCCCGCTGCAGGAAGATGGATGTGAAGACCCGGGCTTGTGGGCTGGGTGATCGAAATCTAGAGTCAACAAGGATGAAGACTCGCAGCAGGAGAAATCCCAGGTTTCCTCCCCGGGAGATGCTTTCTCTCCTTTATCTGCAGCGCGAGCTGTCCGGGCTGCGCGTCCGTCCAGCTGTCAGTGCCCGGGACACTTCACATACTCCTTTCTGGTCAGGATCCGAGGGCAAACTCAGCAGCTGTGGTCCCACCACCCCAACCTGCCCGAGTGCTGGCTGAGTGTGGAGGAAGCCTCCTGCTTTCCGGGGGTGGCTTTGCCACGCCACAGAGGAGAAACCAGGCTCTCAATTAAGTCCCTGGCAAAAGTAGAGACAGCGTTTTATCCATAAAAAATATTAACTTCCAGGACAGCTGCCCACCAGGTGAGATGCGAACAACCCCCTTGAAGGCGAGAATCCCTGAAGTCACAGGACGGTCTGGAAGCTGGAACAGATATCCGTAAAGGCTTGTATTTTTCTGGTAGAGCTGGCTACGCTGGAGTATTCCTCACCATTTACTGAAACACAACCAAAAATGTTTGTCTCGTGAAAAGCCTGAGCCAAGACAGTGCTGGAGTCCAGTGGGATGAAACTCTCCAGCCCTGATCCTTCTCCAAACGTCCCTTTCGAAGCCCGGTTTGGAGCTTGCCCGAAGCCTCCGCTGGCTCCTGCCGCGCGGTGGGAGTTTGGAGAGCGTGGGCATGATGGATCAGCGCGCTGGCTCTGTAAACCGGAGTCACTGAACGGTAAATAAAGGCTTAATCATTTGTGTAATCTTTCCTAATTACCAAAGCAAAGCAACCATTCCGAGCCCACCCAGAGGCTCCAGTGTCCTTGTCAAACACTTCTCCGCAGGGTGATTGATACTGGGTCCCCCAGATTTAAACTGAGAGGAGTTTGCTGAATGCATCCTAACGGGAATGGAAAGTCACCTGGGAAATACATTTCTGGGCTCTGTTTTGTAATCCTCTGTGACCCCTAGTTGTGAGTATCCTGCTCTGATTTCTGCCAGAGCCTTCAACCATGCTTGCTGGCACAGTCATGAGAAGAAGACATTAAAATATCCCTACGTTTCTGCCCACAGAATGCGGCTCCGTCCTTGGCTGTGGGTGGCCTCCTTCCGGGCACAGCTCTGGGGAAAAAAGGGCTATTTGCACCCTTAGGGCCCCGTAGCCATTCCCCAAGTCTGGTGTAACTGGTGTGACTGTGACCCCCCCTTCTGAGCTGCAGCTGGGCTGCAAGGTCCCCGGGCCCCATCCTTGGGGGCTTCGTGGCCTTGCCTGAGGTGCAGACCTGCTCCCGGCGTTCCTGCAGCTCCGCTCGTTCCTCAGGGAGTTCAACCACGTGCGACCATGTCAACGTGCGCTCTGACTGCTACAAACAACGCAGCGCCAGGAATGCAAGGGACCACCACAAAGGTTTAACTAATCAGGAATTAATGACTCTTTTTGGCTGGGTTATGGAGCACAGAGATGTCTAGAGAAGTCCTGTAGGTGGGATACTGTAGGGCTGGCTAATAAGAAGCGTCATGAGGTGAGATAAGCAGGTGGGGCCCTGCAAACGTCTCCCCACTTCTCCCTGGAAGGGCTGAATGTGCCGCCGTCTCTGGAAAGCTGCTCCTGATCCCACCCCAGCTCATTGCTGGGCCGGGTTTTGCTGTGCGTTGTCTATTGCTCCGCGGAAAAGCCGTGGAGTCGGTGTGCGGGGAAAGCGGCGGTGTCAGCTGGAAAGCCAGGAGCCCTGCGGGCACGCTGCTCTCCCCTCCCGGTGCGGGGCTTTCACGTTTCCCTCCTGCTCCTCCAGCGGGGCTCGGCCAAAGGTTCCCTGTGCGCTTGAGGAGCAAGCGGAGGAGGCAAGAGAGGACCATGCTCATGTTTGTGCATGGTCGGCTTGATCACAGGGACACACACGGAGATCCCTCTGGGGGCAGCTCTGCTCTCCCACCATGGCACTGATGGGACCAAGCTCATCTCAGTCCTCCTGATGGAGTCAGTGGAGCTACTCCGGATTCATACGTGAGCAGCTAAGCCTGCTGAATCACACTGTTAAAACTGTATTTTCCAGGGTGGCGCAAGGTTAGACAATAAAAGAAACCATCCCTGAGTGAGATCCAGCTCCGGTTCCTCACGAGGAAGCCAATGGAAGTCCAATTTATGTGGTGCTGTAGTAAAGTACGGGTATTGTCAAAGCAAGTGAAGGTATTTTTAGCCAGTAGAGAGAAAAGAAGAAGGAGCTGGGAAGATATTTGCTCAAATGAAGCATCTATGAGGATTTGGCACTGAAGGGTCCTACCCTTTCTCTTACAATTTACTGCATTTCACTTGGACCATTAAGTCAGGCCATCTGCAGTGGGATGGAAGAAAACCACCAGATCAGCGGGTAAACGAATGCAGCCTCCCTGAAATCCAGGCTGATGGGGAAAATATGATGCCTGCTATTTGCAGGGGCAGATGGGCAGTTTCCAAAGGCAAATCCAAAAGCAAAAGATAGCAGGGCTGGCTGAAGACTCTCTGGAGCCATATTTAGCCTTTTCCCACTTTGAGTGTAATTTGGCTTGTGCAAGACAGTCTCAGTGCACCTCATCCAAAATGCTCCTCATCTGCAATGAGAAGAAAATATTCTCCAAAATGCCAGCCCCATGGGCTGACGTTCCTCTTCTTTCTGGCCAAGATATCCAGTCTTATTGCAGAGAAGCTACTTTTTTCTTCCGTTTTACCTCGCTGTTAGGCTTTTCTTCCTGCAGGACTCGAATGCTCGACACTAGTGGTGCTGACGCGGCTTTCAGGTTGCTAAGTCTCTTCAGTCGTCAGTGGCAATGAGGGAGATGCTTCTTCTGTTGCGTGACATCTTTGTAGCATGAATTGCTTCGTGTTTTACTGTGCTCGCTTGCAGTGTGCTGTGCACGGACGCTAGCACTGATAATTTTTTGGCTAACAGTGGTATTAAATCATCAGATAAAAGCTAATGATGGAGAGAGCCAGAAAATGTGATGATGATGAGGGGGAGGAATCCACAGTTGCCGTGTGTGCCAGCCATCTCGGGCTGCAGCCATCCAGCCAGGCAGGGCTGCCAAATTTATGTGCGTGTTAATTAACATTTTGACTCATTAAACGTGGCTCATTGCACGGCTTCTTCGATGGGAAGGCGATTTTGGAGCGGGTGCCAAGCAAAAGGAGGTTCCTCCGCTCTCACCCTGCCCTCGTTCTGCTCACGTAAGGCAGAAGCGGCTCTTGATGCAAAATGCTAATGAAAAGAGAGCCTAAACTGAGCTTTAATGAACATGACGAAGAATACTCCAATATTTACCAGGCTCCCGGTACTTGCTGGTAGGTGACCTGTACTGGGCACCCGTCAGCGGCTCCTCATGGGCAGGGAGCGGAGCGCCGGCCCGGCGCGCTGCGGCTGCGAGCCGAAGGGCACGTCTCCGGGCTGCTCTCGCAGACCCCGTGAATCCACCCCAACCCGCCGGTCCGTGCCAGCGCAGTGGTTAAGAAAGCTCGCTGAGATCTGGCACCCGGATCGTCCAGCCTTCCCATCTAAATGTACAGAAAACATTGCGCATCTCCTCCTGGACGGCGTTGCATAGCATGAAGAGATGACCGATGGAGAGACGGGGATGGGCACATTACTCATGTGCCAGCGAGTGCTGAATCGTTTGGGTCACCTTATGAGATGTCATCTGTGCTTGTCATATCTATTTTGCAGAAGGAATATTTCCAGGGCACTTTAGAGAGCATTAATATCATTTATATGTATTGCTTCTTTTATCCCTTTGCATAAAAAGGCAGCTGTATTTTTTGCCATGAATCTGGCCACCTAGGACTTGTAAGAAGAGAAGAGTTATAGCTGAAACCTTTCAGAAATCTCTAAAAAGCACCTGCGCTGCTTTCCTCATCCATCACCGCGTTGTTATTTTAAGATTCAGCATCCTGGGACTTCCCAGGCCTCCGCGCGAGCGTTGTACGCCATCCGGCGATGCTCCGTCCCGCCAGCGAAGCACGTGCGTCCCAAGCCCCCGGGGATCACAGCGCGGCCGCCGGGCCCGCTCGGCTGTGACCCTCCTGGCACCTGCGCCCCCAAGGCGGGCGAACCCCGGCCTCGCCGGAGCGACCTCGGAGCCGCCGGGCTTCCCGCCCGCCCGAGACGTCGGAGGAAGGCGGCCCTCGCTGCGTCCCACCGACGCGCCGCTCCTGCGGGATTTCCCGCTTCCGAACGGGCGGTAAATACCGGGGAGCCGGCTCCAGCCCTGTTCACACGCCAACTAATTAATCGCTACAATTAAGAAAGTGCTTGGGCTTCTTCTTGGGTTCGGATCTGCCCGGCACCAGCAAGACCTGCCTACGTTACGCCGGCGGGTCTGGACTGGGAAACGGGGATCCAAAAATGAGAGCGATGCGACTGGTTCGGCTTGTGGCACTTTAACGCCTTTTCTTCTGGTCACGGGGAAGAGGTAGGAATTACAGGGGCTCATTAGCACCGAAAAAAACCCTGATTGGTTCTATCTGAACATCAGGAAAAGTGCTGCTGAAGGTCACCGCCTGGGACTTACTGCAGCCGGTCTGATTTGCCCAGTGTCCAGCTTTTTTTTATGGATATTGCTTTTACTCCAGGAAAAAAAAAAGAAAGAAAAAAACCCACCCAGCCCATTTGCTCTGCCAGCTGCACTGTACTTTTAAGAAGTGCATTGGGTCTCAAGAGAATGCATCAAAATTTTGATGCTTAGCAGAAAATAAAAATATTTGCACTCAGTTCATTTCTAGAGCTGCACATAAAACGCTTCCCCTCCGGGCATATCCGAGAAAAAGACTAGAAATAAAATATAAATTCTAAATAGCAGTAAAATGTTTATCGCTTTGGGGGTTATGAGTGTTCAGCTTTTATTACTATGAAAATCAATTTACTGAACTTCAGTTTACTGCAAAATCAAAAAAAATAAAGTTAAAACCTGAATTCGTTCTGCATCCCTGGGTCTCCTCCTTTATTCTTCCTGGGCTGTCGGCGAGACGCCTCCTCCAGCAGATTCCCACGGCGGTCCCTAGCGCGGGGGTGTCGCAGCTCGCTGCCCCCAGCTCGCAAGCCCCCCGCCACAGCAGGGTTTTCCTTTCCACCAGCTGCCCCCTCTACACTTACAATTTTGCTAGACTCCAACCTGGAAAAAAAAAAAAAACTTGAGAAGAAGAGGAAGCAGCCGGTTTTCCCCCCTCCAGAGAGGATTTTCGGTGGCGTTCGCCACCCGCGGCGAAGGGCAGTCCGCAGGCGTCCGGCGCATGGGTTTCGCTGCCGAGGGACTGGATTTTTGCTGGGAAGTGCGAATCCGGGTGGTCAAAATAATGTAGGAAAGCGTCGTGGTGCTTAAAACGCTGGAAGCCACCCCCAGACCCTGGACGTCAGGTGCATGGAAGTCACTTCACCGTAGCTGGTAACATACGAGAGAAACTGCAGCAAACCCATCTCTTTCCAAAAAAAAAAAAAAAAAAAAAAAAAAAAAGTTAAAAAAAAAAGGTTATTTTTGCTCCGCGGACGGCCAAAGCAAACGCTTGGGGAGCGACGGGGCGGGACGCACGGGGAGAAGGTGCCCGCTGCAGGAGGACGCGCCGGGCAGGGCCGGGCGCCGGGCCGGCGGCGCCGGGGCTCGCGCTGCTCCAGCCGCGGCTCTGCCGGCGCCGCGCCGGGCGCTTCGCGCGCACGCGGACTTGGCTTTTTCTTTTTTTCTTTTTATTCCCGAACGGAAAGCCTCCGGCGCTCGCGACCTCCTCGTACAAATGAGGTGCTGGCGGAGCAGCGAGCGCCGGCTCCGGCCGGGGCGCCGGCGACCCGCGCCAGGAGCGCGGATTTATGGGGGAGCCGCTGGCGGGGCAGTGTAAACAGCGGCGGCCCCCTTCTTTTTTCTTTCTTTTTTATTTTTTTTTGGCTTTTTCTAAGCCGTGCATAAAGGGGCCGCAGCGACGCCTCCGCCGAGCGCCGGCTGCGTCCCGCCGCCCTCGCGCGCCGGAGCTGAGACCCGGCACGAGCTGCTGCTAAAGGCAGGGTGCAGGGGTGGGAGCCGAGTTTCAGCGCCCCCCTGGCAGTCTCAAATCAAAGCCTCTCTGGTATCTATCTTGAAAAAAAAAAAAAAAAAAAAAAAAAAGAAAGAAAAGAAAAGAAAGATGGAAAGTGCTTTACAATTTTTCCAAGGGTCATCTGATAACCTTGGCAGGTTTAACTGTGCCGTAACCAAATTCCCCCCCTCCGGCAGAGCAGAGCGGGATGAATCAATCATGGCAAACACCGCTGACGGACCTCGTGGACATGAAAGGCGAGAGCTGCCACGAATGTATCAAAAATGTGCACGAGGGGGGGGATTCGCCTTCATTTCCTGGGGGGGGGGGGGGCAGGGTTTTCTTGGCTTGCAGCAGGGCAAACAAGAGGGAGGCGGAGAGAGGCGTTGAGCCACAGGGAATCGCTTAGGAAGGGCGGTGGGGATCCAGCAGGAAGCCCCGCGATACCTCCGGTGTCTCCGCCGCGGCCACGGCGCCTCCTCTCCTCCCCGCCGGCCGGCGGCGAGGCGGACCCAGACGGGGAGCCAGGGCGAAGCCGTGGGCTCATCCGGCTCCCGGACGGGCAGCAGTTTGGGGGCTGCCGCGAGCAAGCGGGAACAACCGCGGAGAGCAAGTTAAACGCTTCTAAAGAAGGACGACGGGCTGCCCGTCTTTGAGCACCTTGCTTTAACGTGCTGAGGACCTTGGGGCTGCAGGGCACGGCGGCGCTCGGCGGAAGCCGCCGGCCCCCGGCCGCCCGCCGGGGCGCGTCCGTGCGTCCCGCGAGCAGCCGCTCCGCGGGCTGGCCGCGACGCTGTTTGCACGCGCGCGGCGAAAGTGATCCAACGCGAGGCAGCTGCTAGAGCGGCAGTGTTCTTGCGCAGGAAACCCCAATCCCTTGAATTTTAATTTGAGCTGGAATTACTTACGGATAAAGCAATCCTGGTCCCAGTAAATAAACCCTGGTGCAATGACACACGCTAGCGGGTTTTAAGTCATAGCGAGTGGGAGCGCTGCACCCCTTGAAGATGCTTTGGTCAACATTCCTGGGAAAAGAAAGAGCACCTTTGGAAAACAACCTGCGCTTCCCCCCAGCCTCGGGCAGTTCTCCCTGGAGCGGTTCCGGCAGTTGGCGCTTTCCCGGGGCGAAGGCAAGCGTTGGCCGCTCTCGCTTTTCCGGGGCCGCCGGTGGCCGTGGGAACAAGCCGCCCGGGGGGGGGGAGGGAAGGGTGTTTTCCCCGCGCCCGAGCCGCCGGAGCGGCGGGAGAGCTCCCGGCACATCGCCGGCAGGCGGGGGCCGGCTACGGGAGCGCTCCCGGCCCGCCGGGCCGGCGCTGAGAACCCGCAGACTCGTTTCGCCGCTTGCTTGCGCCGCGGGTACGAAGAGGCGGCGCGGCGGCGGCGCGGGAGCTGGGGGTGGCGGCTCTCCCGGAGCTATTAGCCTGAACCTCCTACGCGAGGAGCCTCCTTGATCCGCTGGAATTTATATGACCGTTAATGGGGACTGTAAATTGCCGTCGGTCGGGATAACTCGATCCGTGTTTTTTTGGAGGGGTGGAGGGAAGGGGGAAGAGGGGAGGAAGGTGCCCCTGGGATGGACACGGGGAGCTGTACAACAGCTTAAAGGCCCTGCTGTCTGCTGGCATATCACAGATAATAAAAATATGTTTTAATTTAACATATAAGGATACGGTGTCAAAATAAAATGTCTCAAGGACAAGTAGGGAACATAAAAAAGTCATAGCCCATGCTGTGAGCATCAGCTGCACATCATAAAGATACATTAATGGTATATTTCTTTAGAAGAAATTTTCATACTTGGGGGTTTTATGAGAAATAAGAGTTTAAAATATTAAAAGTGGAAATTTTATGATTGGAGGGAAAAACCGTCCAGATAAAGGTGACACGAGCAGAAGGAGCGCAAGAGTAAAGCGCCCGTGGCCCTCGGCTGGGCAGCGGCGGCCGCGGGGGCCAGGCGGAGCCGGGATGCGACCTCCTCCCTCTGCCACTCGCATCTGCGGAAAACAACAGGATTCCACCCCCCATGGAAACGGAATCAGGCCCCGGATGTCAGAGATTCGGGCACAACGTCGTGTTTTATCATAGGGCAGCAGGGAAGCAAAGCTGCTTAAAGCAGACCTCCGGGGGTGCCGAAAGGCGAAGCCAAGAGCGCCGACGCGGGAGAGCAGCCCGGCGCCGGCCGGGGCAGCCTCGTCCCGCCGGCCTTGCGCTCGGAGCGCCGACGCTCTGCCGTAAGGATCTTAGCACCTCGCCCGCGAGTCAAATCCAGCAGGAAGCTGCCGCCGGGAGAACGACTCTTAGCTACCTGCAGGAAGAGGAAAAAAAAAAAGCATTTTAACCCAGCGACTGCAACACCCCTTCCTACGGGCCGCTCTGCCCATCGCTGCGAGGAGTAACCTGCCTCTCCCGTGCCCTGCCCTGCTGCTCAGAGCTCCGGCTCCCAGGGCTTGGGCCGGGCTGGGAAAGCTCTGCGCCTTCCCGGGCCAGCCCAGAAACGCCGGGAGCCGCCGGGACGCGCTGCAGCCGCCACGGCTGCCGGCGGCACGGACCGCCCGGGGGGTGCTGCTGCTGCCCGAGCCGGGCCGGGGCCGGGGCCGCCCCGCTCGCCCCGCGGAGCCGCCGCGGCAGCGGCTGCTTTACTGCGTAGTTCCCTGGTACCGGCGCACTGCGGGCCTGAGCGCAGCCGGGGCCCTGGGCCGGCTCCTTCGCCGGCTTTTCCCATTTGCAACTATAATTTGCTGATTCACTTACTTGTCTTCTAGCTACCTTCCCGCACCTCTCTGGGCTCTCTCAGGCAGCAAGACGACGTCGCAGCAGGACAGAAAGGTCCCGAAGGGCTGGGGACGCCTTGGGCAGGCTGCGCTTTCGCACCGTGCGTTTCCAGAAGCGCAGGGCGCTGCCCTGCTCGCCGCAGCCGAACGCGGAGAGCAGCGCGCAGAGCCCGGCGTGCCGACCGGCCGCGAGCGCGCCCCGCCATGCCGGGAGCCGCAGCGCCGCACGGACACGGGCCAAAGCTTCGTCCAGACCTGCCGCCAGCGGGAAGATGTTTTCCCCCAAATACAAAGGCTAATTCGCAGTGGTTTGGATACCATAAGCTTTAATGCAGAGTATATTATATTTGCATATTGTAACTGCTCGTGGTGCACGAATATTGATGCCTAACATGTGAAATCTCTCTCGGGCACACGCGGAGCAGGCCGGCTAAACTGCTCTTGGACCCAGGAGCAGATCCTTCCCTCCCTGCACTTAAAACCTGCGCTCACCCCAGTCGTACAAAAGCAGTAATTCTGAGCGTTGCTTATGCTAATCTTTTAGCAGGAATATCCTTAAAATTTAGGAAGAAAAACAGCCCTCTGCACTCGCTCTCACGATCACGTGGCAGTGTACCTGGATCGCATTTTACGCAGCTGGAGTCTCAGCGAGGCTGAAGGCAACACCGCTCTCACCCGCGGTCCGTAAAGCGCACTCACCGGCACTAGGCTGCTCCGAGCCTTGTGTGGTCCATTATATTTTATGCTGGTTTCCTAAACATTCACAGTTAAATAAACTATGATAACACTTCATAAACATTTTTCTAGCATGCGGAATGTTTGACATGAATTTCAGCTATTTTAAAACTAATAAACAATTGTCAATCGGACGTCGGAGACTAAGCAGCAGCCACAACTGTTCTTATGGAACATCAAAGGCTTAATAAATATCTTATTTTTTTTTAAGCAGGGCTTTTGTACTTTTGCATACGAGCCTCTGCTGGAGCGCAGCGCAACAAGCCCCGCGGCTGCGCGTTATTGCCCGCCATGCTCAGGGTTTCACCAAGCAGGCCATCGGCCGAGAAATATGAGGCGTTACCCTTCAGACCGCACTTAGGAAATCTCCTGGTATGTGGAAGAAAAAAAAAAGAAAAAAAAAAAAAAAAAAAGGTTGAGCAAACTCCAGGCTCCTGCTCTGCTAATGCACTTTTTTACTTTTTTTTTTTCCCCCTTCCTTCTTCTCCTGGGTGCAGCACGAGGCACCTTGCGAAGGCCGTTCGCAGCCTCGCTCGGGTCCCGCAGAGCGGCGGCGCGGCCGAGCATCCCAGGCCCGCGCTGCCGCTGCGCCCGAGCCCGGCCCCGCTGCGCGGGAACAGCCCTTTGGTGGTGCCCGGCCGGGCGGAGAGCAGGCAGCTCGCAAAAAACATTTGTCCGCAGCGATGCAACGTCGTCGGGGGATTTTTTTTTTTTTTTTTTTCTGGAGGAGTACCCTAGAAAAAAAGAAAAAAAAAGAGGCTCGTTTGGGATAACAGCTCATTTAGCAAGAGATAGCGGGTCTGCTTTAATCTCGTGCTCGTCAAGTCCCAGCCGGGGGAAGGTTTCCCTGCCGGAGAGCAGGAGCCGCCGCGGTGTTTGGGAGAGGAAACCGCCGCGGCTCCGCATTTATCTTGGCACGTGCACGCGCTGGGAAAGAGATCCCGGTGGGAGCGAGCCGGTGCCCCGGCCCCACTCGGCTCCCAGGGCCGCGCCGCCGCCGGAGCCTCCGCGGGACTGGGAAGCTTTGGGAGCTAATCTAAGGGGAAGCTGGGGCGTCTCCAGGCCGGATTTTTTGCATCTTCTTATTTTTCGTTTTTTGCACCAGCCCGTGCTCTGCCAGCCCCGGCGGCGGCTCGGGGCGCTCGCCCGCGGGCGCGTCCCTCTCCCGTGCTGCTTCCCGCACAGCACTGACGCGGCTCCGGGTGACGGGACCGGCACCCAGTTTTTCCCAGTGGCAGGAAAAAGCTGGTGAGCCGCGGAGGAGCCAGTCTGGCTGCTCTGGGCCGAGCCAGGCGCTGGGGCAGATAAGTAAACACTTGCAGCTCTGACATAAATTACTTTAGTCCTTGACAGCGGGACACTGACCAGGGTCGCCTGATAAGGCGCAGAAAGCCTTGCATGTCTCTCCGTCCCACTCAGATATTTCACAATAAATGTCACTGGGAAAGAATAGACACTTCTGTACGCATTAGGCAGCTGCATGTTCCTGTCACCTTGGAAAGGAGGGCCGCGGTGTCAGCGCGGCCCCGGCAGGCAGGAACCAGCTGTTAATCTGTGCCGACATCCTTTTTCGCAGAGCAAGTGTGAACGGGGCGTTGCAAAAAAGCCAGGGGAGCGGGGATTAAAAATAGTCCCTCTGTGAGCACCTAGGCGTCCGCCGCCGGCACGGCGTCGGCAGGAGGGCCCCTGGGAGCCCGGGGCGGCCGCATCCCGCTCCTGCGCCCGCGGGGAGCCTCCCGGGGCCCGTGCCTCAGCCTCCCGGCGGCAGGGACCTCGTGCTCTGCTCCCGCGGGCAGAGCATCTCCCGGTGCTTTTGCTAGCGGCCACGAGACATTTGGCCGTGGAGGCGCCGTGGACCAGCAGACCAGAGCTGCACGTCTTTGCCGGCGGCTGTTGCCTCCTTCCAGGACGCAACACAATTCCGGTGCGAAAGGTCCTGGGCACCGCGCTCGGGAGCGGGTAGACGCTGCTCGGCCACGTTTGAGCCGGGCGCGGGCTGAACGCGCTCGGATCTTGCCCGCCTTGCGCTCTCCTACCGGCACTCCTTCCCCAACAACCTCACGGATGGAAGACCCCAGCCTCTTCCCCCTCTCCTTTCCCTAGCGACATCCTCGCCCCACGTTCGCGTTGCCGCAGTAGAAACCGTTCAGATTCTGGTCCCCAGTCGCTGCACGGCCATCGCCGCTGCGGTACCCCGGCCCTTACAGCACGGCTTTGCTGGCCCAGATCTGCACCACGCACAGCTCCAACGTGCGATGCCTGCCAGGTCTCAGCTGTTCTTGGATCCCCCCGCACCCTGCAGACCTTCGGCACTTCGCCGCACGGCCTTTTAGGTGCGGGTCCCTTTTATGACTCCAGAAATTAGGAAACCTTTGGCGGAAGATGTCTGGTTCGCGTCTAACGGATTTAGGATACTCATTAAAGGGGTATTTCCCCCCCTTATCTAGCGCCGGATCTGGAGAGGCGCATGCTTGCCGCCGCGCTCCTGGGAGTTCACCCTCGCCTACGGAAAATAGCCCCGGCAAACACTGTTAGCCAAAACCTTCCCTACAGCCTGATGCTCAATATTTGATTTTGCTCCTCTGTTTGGCCTTTTAATGTGGCTCTGCTTATTTTTATAGGTTTCCCAATCCACGTCCTCCCCAGATTGTTTATATTTTTGGAAAGCCTTCTGTTTAGTGCCTGTAATACCCCTGACATCCCTTAACTGCAGCGGTCTTCCGTTGCCCTTCTCTCTGCCGAGACTTAACTGGGATTTGTTTCAATACGCATCTCTCAAACTGTTTATTAAACCACCTCCCAATTTATCTGCAAAAGATTTTCCGCGAGTTATAAAATCTCAATCAAAATTCCTTTGGGCGTTTTGCATTCCCCTCCTATGACCGCTAAATCCTATCTGCTCCCGGCGTGACCCCTTGGCCGGCGGCCCGGGCCGGAGCCGCTCGAGGAGCGGGCTGCTCCGGGCGCCCCGCGCGCTGCTGGCACCGACACCCGGCCCCAGCCCAGCGAATTCCCTCCTTTTCCAAGCAGGGAGCAGCATCGGGGCAGCTTTATATCCGTCCCGTGCAGGAGGCGTCTTCCCCACGCTACGTTCGCTAGAACCGCTCCGCTGCAAGTTTCTTCCCTTCTAAGCTTTTTTTTCCGGCTTTCCTGCAAGCAAGGGCCAGCTCTCTGCGCTGTTCCATCCCATTGCACCTAGTTTTAAGCCACATAACCTGCTAAATAATTCCCCTTCCACTTTGGTGTTTACATTCTTCAGATACTTTTCATGTCCCAACTCCTCTACCCCTTCGCCGGGTTATAGGCAGCCGCTTTCATCTCCCCGGGAGCAGCCTCCCGGGCAGCTCGGAGCCCGCCGGACCGCGCTCGCCCCCCGGCCCCCTGAGCGGGACGAGGAGGGATGGCACCTTCTACCAGCGCCCGGGACAGCTATTTTTTTTTCTTTTTTTTTTTTTTTTCTTTTTTGCCCAAAATGAGGATGCAAAAGTATGTCACCTATCTGGGGGAGGAAAAAAAAAAAGAGGCTTTGGAGTTCACTCCGACGAGCAGCTGTCATACTCTATTTGCAGGAGGATAAAAACTCCTTAATGGCCTTCTGCATGCACAAGGATGTCACGTCAGCATTTCAAATCCTCCGGAGGGTTTTAAGCTTGGTGTCATTTGATTATATATTTACATTAGCAAAGGAATGGCGAGTCAGTAATTGGAGTAATGCAGCTACACAGAAGGGGGGGATCACTATTACTTTAATATAAGCTATTTGCCCCAAACACAGCTCCTGACTAAGGTTACCTAAACAAAGCAGCTGCCTGCCTAATATATGCATGATACTTCAAAGGGAAAATTAGAAGGGACAAAATCAATGTGAAAGGATGAAGAATCCCAGAGGGTCCTTATCAGGACCCTTCCAGTGGATGTTCCCATGTTTTAGTAGGGAAAAAAAAAAAAAAAAAAAAGACAACGGGAGCGTGAGCCTCTGAGGCTGATAGAGGGTTTTCCTCTGGCGAGACATCGAGGCTTTAAAAAAGCTGCGGCCGAGTGTGGGATCATTAAACACCTTCCGATTCCTTCCGCGCTGCCAATCACGGCAGCGGCAACCGCCCTCTCCGCGGCGTCTGCTGAGCCCTCTTTGAAAACCTCCCCATTTATCACCGCCGGGAGAGAGCCCGCGGAGACCGCTGGAGCCTGCTGCTTGTCAGCAGGGCACCTTATCTTCCCAAAACATTTACTTAACCCTTCGTCTCGCAGCGGGAACGATGGGAGCCCGGCCGCGGGCGCCCGCAGCCGCCGAGCCGCGGGTGGAGGAAGGCGAAGAGCGCGCAAGCGGGTTTGGGGCGCGCGCGTTCAGCCCGGCGTCGGGAGCAGCTGCATCCACGCTGCTGCGTGGATTTGGGTGCTAAACATCTCCACGGGCCCGCGCTATCACCCGCCCCCCGAGATGGACTGTCTTAACATTAGCCTCTGCCTCCTTGGAAAGGGTCATTGCAACTCCTGAGCAGAGATTTGCTTTTCAGTTCACTCTGCCAGGCGCAGATGTCCAAGGAGGAGGCTTCTCTAGCTGCACTCAGGCAAAGGAGCGCACAGTCCGCGTTAATCCTCGCGGTAATACGAACAGCTGCGCCCTCCACGCCTGCCAAACCATGGAGCATTTCAACCCTCTCAGCCTTTCCACTGACTCCAACTGACTGGCTTTGGATCATGCCGTGATCTTCCCTCAGGTGATTCAAGAACAACGTGCCGACAGATCCGCCAACGGGTGACGGCAAGTACGAAGGCACTAGTCTAGCGATGCAGCAGGGAAAAAAAAAAGCAAACAAAAAAAGCACAACAAAAAATGACAAAATACAAATGACTTCTCGTAGCTGTTTTCCCAGTTACAAAAAGCCTGCAGCTAACTGGTTTAGCAGTTGCACCAGAGACAGTAAACCAAGCCGCATTTCTGAAGCTGCATTTTAAGTCTTATACAACCCAAAGTATTGCACTGACATCTACAAAAGCATTGGGAGTTCACGTTTTTAATCTATGAATATAGACTTGCAGATCACCATAGTGCTTGACAATGTGACTGCCTCAGGAAACGTGGAATAAAGTCAGTACCAAGCAGTTATCACGGTGGAGGCAGTCTGACGCACCTCTCAATTCTGGTCTGTGTTATTACAATCTCTGAAGTGTTTTAATTAGCCTTCCTTAACCAACTCACTTAGAGCTGGGCCTGAGGCTGATCTATGCTTGCGCACCTCCTAGTACTTCAGCAATTAATGCTATCCAGGTGGTCGCCCCAAGTCATTCTGGGGGAATATAGGAAGGAAGAAACAGGAACTTCATGCTTCCAGGCCATGTCTGCACCATCATTCAGTTAAGCACATATTCACAGCCATACTGGAAACTCATTTCTCCTCTGTTGGAATTTATTGCTTAGACTTTGCCCACTCATTTTCTAGCTATGCTCAGCTGAAGACTCAGGGCCTTGCCTAAGGATGCACTTCCCAGGGAGTCTGGGAATGGTCATACCTCCGCTTGGGTCCAAGCTCTTGTGCATTTGGTCTGCACAGGTCAGACTTCTGTGGAACGAGAGGTGCCCCAGCAGTACTGTGAAACTAGCTCCTCCTAAGTCCTCCTAAGCTAGCAACTGAGTGGAAGCTACAACCAGGCTAAAAGCAAATCAGAAGAATGAGAAATGAAATGAAAGAAAATGAGTCATAGGGCTCAGAAAGCTCAGCCTGATTCCCAAGTCCACTCTTCATCCTGTAAGGCTGGACATGGCTACAAGCAGTCCCTAGCCCTTCCTCACATCGTGTGGATGGGCACAAGTGAACATTGCATAGCTTGCCAATAATCACAGGATTCTGGAGCTTTCAGAATTATCTGTGTTGGGTTGGGGTACTGGAAAAGGGCATATTTTAACTGGACCACCTAGTTCATGCCTATAGAGAATGTGCAGCCATGACTAGGCACATCCTGGTCTCTACCAAAAGCTGCCAAAGCTATCCTCCCTTTGACAAAAGAGCTTCTTAACTCACATGTCTCGTGTGATGTTTAGGGTCCTTTGTGAGGAGAAAGGCTATTTACTCTTCAGCAATGAGTGCTTATACTCTGAGTGTCACTGCTGGCGAGTGCCTAATGCCCTATTTGCTGGCCAGCACAGCCTTGCAGATGCCACCCTGTTGTTACAGAGGTGCAGGAAAGGACCTTCAGTAAAGGAAGGCACTCCTTCAAATATAGCTTAGACTGCATCTATGAAAATCATGTTCTCCTAGCCCTTGGTTGTAAGAGATGAATGAGAGTGACATTACCTGCCACTACAGAACAGCACTTAGTATAGCTATCTAGAGGACATCCCTCTGGACCATCCAGCTAGAGATCAGCAGCATGCATACAGGGTGCAGGGATCTTTAGGACTCTGAGCACATGAACAAAGCTCTCTGGTCATCCCTGCTTTGCTTACCATAAGCAGTGCTTGAAGAGTGAACAACAGTGTCCTGGATTTGAGCAAGGGTGTAACACTTGAGATGACCAATCTAAATTTCACTGAACTCAGTGAAACGCCTGCAATAAGAGTTAGATCAAACAACATTCACTGAACTCTTTCTAGCAAGAGCCTAGTTCCTCTGCATAAGGGGGAAAAAATGTGTTCAGAGCTATGCAGCTGTGCGCTTGGGCAGTTGACATTTTGGTCTTTGTCCAATAGGAAAATTAGTGATGCTTTCACGTTACTCTCCATCCTTTTCAGAGCCAGTGGGAGGCATTGCCTTGCTCTCAAAACATTAATTCTTATAAAGATCTGTGACTAATAGAGTTTCTTTAGTGCCTTTTCTTTTCCATAGGCTTATGTGATTTTGGACAAGGCAATGCACAAGCTTTCTATTGATAGAACAGATAAACTCCCTCATCTTATACCATCTTATATCACAGCTTTTGAACAATACTGTGATAGAGAAAAAGTACATGCAATAGGTCAAAGGAAGGGTGGCATATTTTAAGCAGCATAGGAGAAATAAGCATCCCACCTTTATCCATTTGCTAAAAAATAAAATTAAGAGACACAGGATGCAAGTAGGCTCAAATAGCTTTGAATCTAGGAAGAGCTTTGCTACAAGGAAGGAAAGAAGACTTTGGATGTAGCTTTTACAACATTCATGCTAGAAAAGCTATAGGAACGTGACATATATTTAGTCAACATGCCTTGAACTAGAGGACACCGCTGTTTAACTCATGACTCCCATTTCCTCATGTTTTTATTGAGAAAGGCTCACTGAGATTGCCAGATATCTGACATATTCCATGTTAGCGAAGATAGTCCTCTGGCCTGGAACACATGATCTGCTGTTTTTACAGAGCGTTACTGGACTGACTGGTGAAGTGGCTGTCATATTGCAACGGTGTCCTTTCCTCGAGCTAAATGACATTCCCATACTCTTGGCAGCAGAAGGCATGCTTCTCCTGCGGTGGAAGCGTTCGGAGGAAAGCCCCACGTGCTTTGGCAATGCCATCCGGGTACCTGGCAAAGATCACTCGACACTGCCTGCCCTCATTCCATCCCTCACTACCTCCATGACGATAGTGAGGGCTTGCAAGCATGTCTGTCCTCATCCTAACATGGAAAAACGTTACAAAAATCAGTCTTAAGGGAAGAGAAAGATGCCATGGTCCAGAAGGAAAGATGCAGTATCTCACAGCTGGTTAGGATGGAGAGGAAAGACCAGGGTTCTAGCTTGCAACAGAAGAGGGCTAGTGCAACCACGAGGCACAAGCTACGGCATGGGTGGTTAAACACGCTGAAGGTGGCTGAGCTGGCCCAACACAGGGTTGCTACACAGTATTCCACCTGGTGCACTCAAAAATTTAATGGCAGTGGTTTAAAGTGTTTTCATCCACTCCACAAGTGAGGAGGCAGATGTCTGAGGATGGCAACATCCTAGAGTCCCACTGCCAGATCCACCTGGACTCAGCTTTGGCCTCTCACCTGAGGGCTCTGACAGATGACATATACTCCCTTAAATGGGGTTTACAAGGTACCTAAAACACTTTAAGCCACTTCCAGGAAAGTGAAACATTTAGCACTTGAGTTGGCATGAGAGCACACACATAGGCTATCACCATACTTGTTTAGGTGCGGTGACAGCCTCGTTCCTGAGCTCAGTGCTACAGAGTTAAAGATAAAGGAACCATTCTGGGCTCATCAGAAGTACTAAGGGGATTTTTGGAGCATACCAGAACTGTAGGTCTATGTAGAGCTCTCTTTTTCTTGGGATTGGTTGTGCAGGAGATATGGAAACCTGTTGGATGGATGAACATTACTGGTTACATGGTAGTTGACAGCATCACCAATACTATAGCAATGGGTCCCACCCAGGCAAGCACCTTCAACATAGCTCCTTTAGAAATAATATTTTGTAGGAAGAGAGAAAGATGCCCTGTGTTTCTCCTCTAGGCAGTACATCTACTAGAGTAATTTTTCTCCCCTCCACCTGAGGGAAATCAATTTAACAGTGTCAGGAGACCATCAGGAAGAAGTCATACTGTTGCACAATTATACAGAATGCGTAAGTTAAATCACACCTTCAAACTTTCCTTTAAGTGGAAATACTCCACACCAAGCCCACTGAATCCAGAGCTTTTGAGTTGCCCCATTCAGGCCCCTTCTGCCCAAGCCTTACCCAGAGGAGAAGTGTTTCTTTCATGGTAGCAATGCCAAGCTAATGGGCTAGCTGCTGCTTAAGCACACCAAGACTAACTCTAGCTCATAGAGTTTGAGATAGCACTAAAGTTGAAAAAGAGACATTAAGCCCTCATAACATCAATTAAGACATCATGGTATTTTGCCAGCTTACAATTAACTGGCTGTTAGAGATCAGATGCAATAGGCTAGTACCCACGAGTGCTGGTTTTCTGGCTGTCTGCTAGCTTGCTATTAACACAACTGTGAAAGGAGAGCCTACGAGAGCCCTGCAATTAAGTTTTATCCACCAAAGAAGTTATGAAATTAAATTGGAGGAAGACAATTGTGAAGCAACAGGAAACAAAATGAGATATCCAGGCTGTCATCAGGAGCCATGGGAAAACTTAGCATAGAAATAATCCCTTGAAAATACTCAGCTGTTATAACAGCAAAACTTTATTGGCTAATTAAGCAAGTAGGAATGCATGCAATACCCTGGACTGTCCCGTATGCAGATAAATAGCTGCAGGTGGAGCCAAGCAGAGCAGGCCATGATAAAGGTCCCAGGTAAGGCAGGAGTCACCTGTGAGTGCTTCCTAAGCAGAGCCCAACCCAACCAAGGTGGTGGGTGGGGGAAGCCCAACCAAAACAAACAAGCAAGCAAACAAACAACAAAAAAACCCTGGAGCAAAGAGGAGACTTGACTTCTCCCTGGCACGATAGCTAGGAGCCAGCCAGGACCGTTCAAGTGGACTCACAGTTATTACTGCTTCCATATAGTTACACCAGTCCTGATCCCACATATCAATGCATCAGAATGGTATCATACAACCTTTTCTCCTTCATTTCCTGCAAAGATGAAGAAGTCACCTGAACTGTAATTAAAGATACTATAGCAGCAAGAGTAGGACTACCAGAGCCAACCAAACCTACCTGGCTTGCTTTCCTGCAGCAGCAGCAAAGACTGTAACACAGGAGACCGTACAGACCTCTGGGGAGCCTGCCCTATGCCCTGAGCAGGCACCAGCACAGCCCACTCACTCCCCTAAACACCCACCCCAGCACCGTTTCTTCTCTTTTATAGCCCGGCCCCTTCACCCACAATCCTCCAACCTGCGCTGGGGAGGTGCTACCTGCTCTTAAAAAGGCACCATCCAGATCCAGCCTGGTCTGAAAGAAACGTGGAAAATGCTGTGCAGGAAACCTTTAGGCTGTGAGTGAACCACCAGCAGCAACAGAAGTGCCGTAGCCAAGGGTGAACACGTGCAAGTCACCGCCTCTTGCTTGGGCAACACAGAGTTGCTTTGGCCAAGTTTATTCACTTGAATTGCTACCATGGCAAGGGACAACGGCACCTTCGGCTGAAGGGCAGAGCTTCTGCTCACTGCTGGGTTCCAGAAGGAAGTGCAGAATAAATATTTTATTCACAACTAGTCATTATCCATTCATTGTCACTTCAATGAAATGGCTCCACTTTACAGGGCATTTAGTCTGAAGGATTAAAAAAATTTTTCATGTTCCTGCACTTTCATTCATTTAACATTTTTCCGGATATGCTTCCCAGTCTTTACTCATGTTGTTCCTTTACCCATCACAATCCTCTTTTAGGTGTAATGTTGTTATCTATTGTTTTAATCCCAAAATGGTGAGGGAGTGCTATGCAGGAAAATAAAAAAAAATTATGGGAAATAGGCCCAGCAAATGGAGTTAAGTAGAGATAGGAAGGAGCCAGGGTCTGTCAGCTCCCCAGAGTCCCGCAGGATGCCTGTGAGTGACAGACAGTATTTCCTGAGTATCAGACAAGGCCAAACAAATTTCTTGATAAACTAATTAAGTAAATGTGTTGAAACAATGTGAGCATGATTGGATCTTTGCTCACTGCCTGCAGACAGGCTTGGAGCTGCTCCTGGGGCAACAGGCAAGCTTTCGGCTGCTGAGCTGCTCCTGCTTTGCAAGCTGCACGTCGCCGGGGGACAAACCACGTTTCTGGGGAGATGATGACCAAACGAAGCGATGAGCCTCGTTCATAGAGTGGGGCGCGTGGGAGCGGGCTGTGACAAGGGCACCCATCGTCTCCAAGTCGTGTGGGGTCTTCAGCGCCTGCTGCTGGGAGACCCGTGGGCTGTGTGGCACTAAGGCCTTTGTCCTGCTATGTCAAATGAGGAAGGGTTTCCTTACGGGATCTACTTGATAAAAACCAGGGGGTGCCAAGCTGGGCAGAGGCACACTGCAGCCCTGTCGGCCAGGCTCCCACCCCGTGCCAGGTGCTCACTCATGGGTGATGCCTCCCTGGGGGTGTGGTGCCTTGGTGGTGAGATCTGCAGGGAGCCCTGGTGAATAAGTTTTGCCACGTCTGGACCAGCTTGGGGACCTCTGCCTTGGCACTGGGAGCGCTGGGAGATGTGGTGCAGGGACCTCGGGGCGATAGCTATGGATAAAAATAGCTGCACACATGCATTTACTCTTACTGCTGATGTTGTTGGGGTTGCCAGTGAGGGCAAAGAGGAAGGAGGTGGTGGCATCCTGAGGAAGCCTGTGAATCCATCACCGCTCTCTGGGGTGACCCTTGGAGCAGCTGCCCTGGGGGCTGCCTGAGCTGGTTTCCACGTCCGCTCGGTTCAGCACCGTGCACATGGCCTCCCTCTTCAGCCAACGGGTCTGCACCAAGCCCTGGCCCTGATCGTGCAGAGCCTGAGCCTTTAGCCCCTCTCTCATTTCTTCATTACACGAGAGGTGCCATCACGTCCAGTGTGACCGCACATGCCTGGCATTCTCTGCCCTTGTTCTTTTGTGGCTAAAACAGTCATCAGACACTCAGGAGAGCAGTGCCGGGGCTGCAGGGACGCCCACTGCCAGGGCGGTGGGGACTCTCTTCCTCTCCCCTCTCAGTGCAGGACCGCTGGCAGCAGCATTTGTTTAGAAACCAAGGCAGAAAGAAATATTCCTGTGCTGCGTGCTTGCTTGTGGAATGAAAGATTACATCCTATTCTCGTAACGGCTGCCTCTGCCCTCTATCCTTCCTTCTCCTCCCTCTTGGTCCTCCTCTGCCTTCCAAACATAACGTAAAGGCCGCGCATATCCTGAGCAATGTTCGCTCAGACGTGGCAACCTGGACTTGACCCCTGAGGTTCTGGCTCCACCGAGTCTTCCTGACCGTTTCGAGCAGCAGGAACCTCTGTCAGTGGCGGTGATGGATGGGTTCAGTGGGAGAGAGGCCTACGGACAAAAAGTCTCGCAAACACAGTGACAGGCAAAAATAATAAAAAAAGACCCTGAGCTCTGCCTGCTCCGAGCAGAGCTGGGGAAGGGCCCGCTCACGTGCAGCAGCCACAGAGAGCTGTCCCTCCTCCAGGACTGCCTGGTTCTCACCATCCTTCTCTTAGCTCAGGCTGTGCGTAGGGTGCTTATCCCTTGCCCAGGTGCAGGCTGGCTTTCAGGCCTTCCAATACTTCAGCTTGGCCACCAATAGCTAGAAATAAAACGAATAACGGTAAACGTTTCTCCAGCGCGTTATGACGACAGTGGAGGTGCGGGTCCTCCAGATGGAGGGAGTGCCGCGGTGGGGCAGCCTGAGCGGGTAAACACCTGAGGAGACGTTTCTGTTCAGAAGTCAGCTCCCCAACAAGCAGACTGGCCATACTTGTACCTTGAACCAAATGTTACAGTCAGACTGAGATGACTGGCTTGACTGACGTTATTTCATGATACTGTGCAGTACCAGACAGATTTTGGGCAAGACCCAACTCTTCAGGACCATACTACCCATGAGATGTCACTGAATGTGAAGAGTTTGGGCATCCCTGTCCAGTGCCCACCCCTCGTGGCTGCCAGTTCCCTGGATTGGGATGTGTGGTTCACACTGCAGGAATCCCCAACAGGACACATCCTGGAGATGAGTTTCAGAGACATCGGCCTCTGAACTAACCTCTGCAGTATCTGAGCAGCCAAAGTGGCCAGAAGAGAAAATGAGGGAAGAGGAGAGAGGATCTGACCACCTGTTTCTGTCTCTTTTTTCAGGTTAAGTTGTTTCCTTATAAGAGGAACACACACCCTGCAGTCCAAATATTAGCTGAGTTCCCATTTTAGGCAATGCCACCATTAGCAAACTCAATCCCAGCATGCGCTTGCACCCACTCTCCGTTTCATGACATTTTAACACTGAAACTCTGTTCATTTTTTAAGACTAGTCTTGCTTTTATTATGTATCCAGCACAAAAGGCAAGCCCTGGAGGTAATCTGAACTTTGGGTCACCAGTAACCCGTGGATGCTGGATTAGGGGAACATCAAATTCAAAGGACAAGTCACAGATTCAAGTTGATCTTTCCCTACTGAGATAAACACTAGAAAGAGAAGTGAAGAGAAATGAGAGAAAAAATACCCTCCTCTTTAAAGAGATTCTTGCAGGGAAATCAGATCTCTGATCTTTGCATTACACTGCAATTTCCATAGCCCGTTGGAGCAAATGGAAAGGTTTTGACTCGGTCAGGTGGTGGTTATGTTGGAAGAGCACCGCTGTTGCCCACAGGAGTAGCAGAGTCAGCCAGATAAGAGCAGGGGACCACGAAGCGGGGAGGCGGTGCGAGGCCGCTCTGGGCGTCGCGGGGGCCCTTCGCCCTGGCAGCCCCGGAGGCAATCGCCGCCTCCTCGCACAGGCCACGTAGCACCAGCCCTGCCTGCTCCTTGCACTGGCGAAGTCATTCACACGTTTTGTCCCTCTATGGAGGGACACCAGTCTTGCTCCACCGCCAAAGCAGCAGACAGGTTGTGCAAACTGTTTCCTTCAACGGCAGCGATCGAGAGTAAAGCAAGTCCTTTGGAAACACTGACGATGACCACGGAATAGGGGTTATTAAAACACGGGGGCTATATGTACTTCGAACTCCTGCCCTTATTGCCTCTGCCCATTACTTCACCTGGTACTTTATGATGGGTTATGCTAACATACATGAAATTTAATTTCCGGTTATTAGCCCACATAAGGGTATTACTGTTTTCACAGAAATTACATTGCTTCTAATTAGTGCTGCCCTTTGGTTTATGGTATGTTGTTTTTCTTGAAAACCTTTGAACCAGGTTATACACCAACTGAAAGGCATTCTGGGGCTGTTGCAAAGATTAACTCTTTCAAATAAATACAGGCTCATTCATCTGCAAGTATTACGCTGTTGCGAAGGAAGGGGAACTCAGGAAACGCTACCCTGTTCTTGGCTTTTCTTTGGTTTTCTCTATATGATTTTTTGTGCCTTCTTGTTTTTGGCATCTTATTTTTCAGCTGTGCCAAAGGAAGTGTCCTTCTTTTCCATTGCCATCACAGGATGGGCACAACAAAGCAAGGGCAGTTGCCTTCCAGAGGCATTTAGCAATTGCCCTGCTTCTGCTAAAAAAAAAAAAAAAAAAAAAAAAGAGAGAGAGAGAGAGAGAGAGAAAAGAAAAAAAAGTGATTCAGTGATTACTCCCACTGCTCAGGTTTCTCTGTGCTACCGTGGAGAAATTGTACAGCTCTAAAACTTTCGTCTTTTTGCTTCTTTGGTATGACTGACTCACCTGCTTATTTTCAGACAAGTGACATACAGTAGAGATACAGGCAAAAACATCCTCAGGGCGTATATTTTCACTTTGATTCGCTTTCTGCTTCCTTTTATTATGTTATACTTTATTATAAAGCCTGTTGTCTCCTGTGCTCCTGTGCTCATTTGTTCTATCTTTCCTTTAGACCTTGTCCAGGTCTAAAAAAAAAAAAAAGGAAATTTAGCTTTCATTTCTGCCTTTCAAGCACTTCTCTAGACTTTCTTACTTGTAGCTCCTATGAAGAAATGCGGTTTAAATTACAGGTTTTGGTACTGATACTGTGTCTCTGCAAGACAAGCTTATGTATTTTTGTCTGAAAAGAATGAAAATGCTCTTTCCTCTATTAAAGCTGGTAGCATGGGTAACATCCAAATCTTATGCCTTTTATTGGAGTCATGTAACTAGCTCTGTCCTGTAGTTTTGCCCATAACACCAGCAGGTTCCTCTTACTCCCTAGAAAGATCACTTGAAAACTTGGTGTTTCTAACAAATTAATGGCAAATTTTCTACTAGAGCCCCATACCAGTAGAAGAGGCTGTCCAAGGTGATCCAACAGTTCACAGACTCACAAAACCTTGACTTTGGTCAAGGTCTTTGACACCCAGGCTATGACTTAATGCTAAACAATAAGCAAAAGCTGATGGATCTGAGTCAACCACCAGCATCTCTTTTGTCCAGGCTCTTAGATTCCCACCAGTAAGTCCTTTTTTCCCTGCTTGAAGAATGTGCCTGGGTGGTGTGAGGGGTAATCCTCATGCTCCAGGAAGGCACATATACTTTCTACCTTTGCAAATCTACCTCTGAAGTCTTTGATTTCCAAGATACAGAGAAGTCCAATATCTTTAATTTCCACCAATATCAAGTGAATTAAACAGACCTTTTTCGTAAAGGGCTTTCAGTCTTAGGCATGTCACGCTCTGCATGGATTTCATTGCTATTCAGGAGCATCTCATCACTTTTAAAACGCAAACCCAAGACAAGATCTACATGGCAGACAGCTGTAGATCAGTATATTCCATGGCCATGCTCATTCCCTGTGGAAGCGGGTGCTTAGTTTTCATCCTGTCTGAACAGACTTATTTAATCTATCATGGGCTAGTGCTTCTCCGGAAAGCTGGTCTATAAAGCAATGAACCTGGGATCCTGAGCGGTAAATACATTGCACTGGTTTTCAGCATGGCCATATATCTGCAAGGACATGCAGCAAGCAAAACGGCTGCAAACTTGGTGGGTCTGTGGACATTTATTGTGAAAAGCAGCCAGGGAACAATCAAAGTAATTGCTCTGGACCAGCGTACATGTTTCTAATGAGTCTTGTTGCAGAGCGACTTATTCAATGTGTCTGCATTATTTACACAGGACACCACTATCAGTAAAAGGCCTTATTATCTACTCTATATTTGTTTCTCTATCTTTCAGTTTAGCAACTCTCAAATTCGGTGCATTTTTTTTTATTTTTATAGCTTGTTTCCTCTTTAGTGATATTATCATGGAGCCAATAAAAATGCTTTCCTTCTACATCTGGTCAAGGAAAGATTTTGCTGGGTACACGAGTCATATTTCTGAAAATGCCTCCAAGTGAATATAAAAAAGCTGTTGGAAGCAATTGAGTTTACTGTTGCCTTATGTACTGCCATTAATTAGGAAATAAAGCAAACAGCATTTTATATCACTTGTAATCAAAATGTTACAGTCTTAATGCAAAGTCTTTCAAGAGCTGAGCCTGAAAACAGACTCTCCCTTTTCATGTAGCGGAGCAGAAAAAGGATGCGAGGCTTCTGTTTTAAAGACCATGGGCCAGATCTTCAGATCAACCGCATAAAACGGGCTGCCACGCCGCAAGGCAAGACGAGAGCACCCACCTTGACCGGGCAGGCAGGCACGGCAACTGTGTGCAGTGGTTACCCAGATAACCCAGCAGCCACCGTGATTTATTCCACCACTGCAGCATCACAGTAATTCTGGTAGCTGGCCAAAATGCAGCTCATAGTTTGACTTTCATTCCTGAGTATCAAGAAATAGTTTTTGGCAATCATTTTTTGTTTCTGCTTAGATTACATCGACATTTTTACCCCCAAATTCTGTTTTCAGAGAATTCAGAGTTTTCCTGAACTCCCTTCCCTTTGGCAAAAAGAACTTTCAAAACTTTGAGCAAGATATTTACTTTTTCAAGAATATAAGTAGTACAAAAAAAAAGCAAACAAAATATTAGAAAAAGCAAAAAGAAAAAAGCATTTAATCAGCAACCTCTATTTTCGCAACCTTTAGCATTAGGCGCCTTTGTCAATTCCATTAGGACCATATCTGCGCTTTCCGGTGCTTGAATACCTTTATATATTTGGTTCCATATGAACAAACTGGGGGAGCAAACATGTTAGTAGATCATTTGCCATGTACATGATTCAGATACCCAGACATGTACAAAACCCAGGCAGGGATTAACCAAGTCTGACAGCACTGATGTGACTCCAGTTTTGTGTATGTATAAGCGATAATGAACCAAAGGCCCTGTTTGTCTTCAAATAATGCACAAAATGATTAATTATACGGACGGGCATGAGTAATAATCACAATATTATATGCCCCACCATAATGGAACGCTGCTCTCCTCTTGCTTTGTTCTTCTAATCTTTGAGGAGCAAATATCCACAGGGAGTTGCCAACAGAACTGGAAAGAAACTGCAGTTGCTTACAGTTTATAAGGAGCACTTTTTCCATTGTTTTTGTACTGCTAGGACATGCAGAAAAGCTCTTTAGAAAATGCATGCTGTTGCTAAAGGATTAAAGGGATCTGCAGGGAAAAAAAAGCGAAGAACTCTACTTGCACAGTACGGACTCTAATATGTTCCCATTATATTCAACAGCAAAATTTTCTTTGGTCCAGGGGTGGCTTCTAACAGAAATTTTTTCTATTGCTGAGATATTATTTGGTAAAGATCAAATACTTTCTTAGAGATGCATTAAAAAAAAGAGACAGCCCCTCAACTGCCTATTTACTGTTTATTCGTCTACTTTTGATGCAAGGGAAAACATTTCTTTTGAGCTCTTCTCTTCTGCTCTTTGGACTATTTGAATATCTACTAAAGCAGCTGGTGCAAACAGCTTCCAGCAGAGCTTGACCACTTTGAACTGCTTCTCCCGAGTGCTGTTGCCATCCCCAGGAAGGGCACCAGCCCTCTCGGTGATGGGGTTTCCAGCCTCGGCGAGACGCGTGCGGTGAGCCCCAGGTACAGAAACCCAAACAGCAAGTGAGTCTGGTTTTACTCAGCCTTGAGAATAAGCGACTGTATTTAATTTGTCCGAGTGAACGAACGCAGGTGCCACGAAGGGGTCCGCGGTTTGGGCTACCTCGCCCGTGCTCCCGGCTCAGGCCCGGGCTCGGCGTTTCGCTCTGCGGGAGTCGGCAGAGGGAGCAGCAGACCCGGCTTGCTCTCCTCTCCCTTCCCTCCAGTTGGGGTGAGGAGCTGCGAGCTCAGAGTCCACCGCGAACCGGAGAGCGAAAGGGGAAGGCAGGAGCGGTCCTAGGCTACTCCCTGCGGCAGAAACCAGGCAGCAGATACCGGCACCGCACCGGCCTCTTCGCAACCCGCCTTTGCGAGCGGAGCCCTGTCCTCCTCCCCTCTCCCCAACGCAGATAAACAGCGTGGAGAAGGGGGGAACCCGCTCCAACAGCCCATTCCGACACCGTAGGACTACCCTGCTCGCCCCTGCAGAGACCCTGCAGGGCTCTGCAGAAGTGACACTTGTTTTCCTCATTTCAACAACTGAACCCATTTTTTCCTATATGAACTATATATAGCTTTTCTATCCTCCAAGTTTAAAAATATTATAGGCAAATTCCTGTCTTACATGCTATTTTTAGTGACTATTGTCCACTTTGACATTTTGCTGTATAATATTGAGTTAGGTTGTAAGGAAGCAGCAGAGGTTTTGAAGGGCTTTTCAGTAGGAAGTGACCAGGGAACACAAGCTGTGATACATTTTTGCATTTTATTTCATGAGTTAGAGTACAGCTCGAGGGAGGTTGTGCACTTCCTTAAATACCATATTATCTTCTCTCTCAGGGTCCCTTGGGTTTGGAAGGGATGATGAGGCAGTTTCACCACCTGCATGGGAACAAGCTCTGGACAATGGAGTCCAGAGGAAGAGTTTCCCATCTCAACGCTGCTCTTCTCTTGCCACTATACTTTCCACTTGGGATGATTCCCACCTCTCCTTCCCCAGATAAAGCTTGGTTTAGGGGTGCTCTCTGCAAGCTGGCCACATTATCCAAGCAGGAGCAGCATCACTTTGGCTAGGTCTCCCCACAACTTTCCATTCCCAAGGTCAGCATCAGGTGGAAACTGTTATATCTGGGATTGCAAAAGGGTTTGTTCATTCAGGTAAGTGCATTTCCTCTGCAACCTCTTGGTCCAGCTTTGCCTCTGAAGCATCTCATGGAGGCATTTGCTCAGAGCAAATGGAGACTGTGATATCCTTCAGGCATTGTGCTGAACTGTTGTTTGTGTCAGTAGGACCTGAGCATTAGCAGCAAGACAGAAGACTTCTAGTCTACACCAGAAATGCTGCCTGGATAAACCTGCTAAAGGTGGTAACTATTCATGAATTTACTGTCTTCACATTATTGTGCTAACACCTGAAACACCATCAGGCAGCTCTGCCAGTGCAGCTCATTAACATTAGCCTTTCCTTCAGCACTTGGGTGCTCCCAAGCATGCCATTCCTGTTGCGGGCTGCCCACCAGGTACCTTTGCTTCCTCCACAGCCTCCAAATGGTCCCATGCCACACACCACACATTTCCAAGGACCAGTCCTGACATTTGAGCACATGTTCCTGAAACCAACCTCTGAAGCTGGAGTCTGATGCAAAAGGGAAAATATTCCCTTCGCTTGACGTACTTGCATGTTAAAATAAAAGACTCACACAGGGAAAAATCTCCATTATCAGTGTGACATTGTGGAGTCTAATGATCATAATCCAATATTAGCATGTGATAGGAATCCTGCTGTTTGTTCAGCCTGTGCTGGAGGAGAGGTTGGACCTTGGGGGTGACCTCTTCTCTGCTCGCCCAAGTCTCCCTTCACCAGCAACACCACCCTAGCATGCCCCTGCTCTGACATGAGTACTTTTGACTTTGGAAAGGGAGAGGAACATCTGGGACACTTTCTCCTCCCCTATTTTACCTGTGTAAGCAAGGTTCTCCTTAAGAGAGACCAGCCACCAGGAATAGGTGGATCTCTCCAGACCTGTCCCTCTCTATTCTGCTAATACCTACTCCCCATGCAGCATATCAGCCACTTGGAGAGGGTAGGAGAGGCTCACCACTTCCCTTTTTTTGGGGAAAACCAAAGCACAAGGAACCAGGTGACCTTCTCTGTCTGCAGGCAGGCCACAGGTAAAACCAGGAACAGACATGCATCCTTAGGGCCTCAGTGCTCCAGGACAGGCCAGACACCCACAGCTGGATGCAGCCCTCCAAACCTATGGCATTTAACCAAGACACCCTCAGCTGGCAGATCCTCTCAAATCACTGGGCTCATGTGATCCAAATTCCCCTCCTGAGCTAAGGAGATAACTGGCAAAGGCAGAGATGTAACAACATGAAACTGGAAGCTGAACCTTTAAAAAATAAAATATTCCAAGACTAGTAATAAGAAATCATAAAAACATGCTAAATTGGAATAAACTATAATAGATCTGCACCAGTGGGAACATGTTTTCCCCCTTAATCCTTTTAGGGAAATGACTATGCACTCTTCCCAAAGCCAGGGCTCCAGGATGCAGGTTACAGAACAGTCCTTTGCACAAAGGTTATTGTGTAAAGCAGGATTTGGCCCAAGACCCTGCTTCTGGACACAGATATTGGACACAAGCAAAAGGTTGTTAACAGTCATTCTCTTCTTTGGGCATGGCATGGCTTTGGTATTTGAGCTGAGGAAGACTATGGAGCTGCGGGCCAGCAGCTTTAACATCCCACAGGAATCCAGGAGAGTAAACACCAGTTTCACAGCTCACAAGCAACTCCAGCCAACAGGACCCAAAGAGACTCAAACCTTTCTTTTCATAAATAAAGCAGCATGTTGAAGTGTTGCATCTGGACGTGAACCTGAAAAAATCCCATGCCAAATGATGAGCTTATAGCCATTGAAACCATATACTTTGTGGGGAAGGCTGCAACCAAGGCATTTGGCACCCCAGAGTGAGCCTTGCATCCCCACAAAAAGCTGCCCATGGCCAGCAGTTTGAGCAGAGCAGCCCAGCTGTCCTGGCACAGGCAGGACAAAAGCCTTTATTATTTTAGCGTCCTATAATCTCTCGGCTTCAATAAGGACATTTAGCATGTCAATCATATTCCCATTACTGTAGCAAATCATTATTGCGGTGGAATAAGATACTGGAAGAAATCCTCTTAACTGAAAAGGGAGGAGAAAGACTTGAGAATATGCAAGGTTAATTCACTGGAGTATTGGTTTATTTTTTGATTTAAAGCAAATTTAATCATACCTGAAAACCATTTAAGAAAGCAATTACCTCAGGTGCTAAAACACTGCAAAAACAAGCAGAACTGGGGACAGACCCAAGTTACACCTCTAAACTCAAACCAGATATAACTTTTTTCCAAATGACAAGGTGAAGGGAGGAACACCCAGGACAAAACAGTACTGTTGACCCAGCCAGCCATAAAGGCCTACAGGGGGTACATAGCACATTGGCAAGTGTCATGCTGAAGCCATTGGGTCAGAGGAAGGGGCTGAAATTTGTCATCTGTAAAGCAGGGAAACAGTGGCTGTAGTACAGCTGTATTTTCTGAGCAGGACCAGACCTATCTGGAGCATTTGCTCACCTGTATTCCAACAGGAACCAGAAAAACAGTCGGGTTTCTGGAAAGGGTGCTGCTGAGGAGCTCAGCAGAGCCCCATCCTGCAACTGCTGCATCCAGGCAGGCACATTCCTCATCAGGCAGAGCTAATGCCGTGTTCAGGGACAGTTCTGCCAGCTGTAAGAGCTGAACCAAATATTAAAGGCTTGCACAACAGCAGGTAGATGATGCTGGAATCACCCCCCCTCCCTCCCAAGTACTTTGTACCTGCTTGTAGCTCTGCCCATACTGTGAGTTAACTGCAGTCAGCAGCACAGGCTGCAGTGTTCATCCGTGCATGCTCTCGTACGGCTTCAACAGGCTACTGGGCAAAACTGCCATGCACTCGGTTCCCTTCTGCTTTGATTTTCCTTTATTTGCCCCCGACAAGATCAAGGGGTTACACACAAGCCCTCCTGAAGGGAAGACAGCACAACCTGCCTGAGCTCCCACAGGCACAACGCTTGTCCCTGCCCTGCAAGCATCCCTGCCCAGGACTTCAGCAGGAGTCCTGTGCGAGACCGCCGAGAGCATCAATTTATAACAGAGACCACGGAGACGCTGCTCGGCACCGTGGAAAGGCTCTTTACATCATAAATTGTATTTAAAGGCTCTTTCAAGAAGACAAGCAAATTTAAGAGGGCTGTTAGCTTCTGGCACTTAGATGCATAACTTTATTTGAGTATTCAATTTCCTCCTTCATTCATAAAGTAAACATCTGAGTTATCTGAAAGTGACTGTATACTTACACAGTGTTTTCTTAAAAGAGTCAATGGGAGCAAGGCGACATAAAATGCTTCAGAGAGCATGACACAGGAAAACACAAGCCTTTAAATTATGCACATTCAGGAAACGGTTGAATTCAACATTTTAGATTGAAAGGTTAAAATGTTTGTGCTGAATTGTATTAAATCTTTCATCAGTAAATCCTGTAGGAAGCAGAACATTTGAAGGAGCCTACTTATTCCCAGTGTCTAGGAAAGACTCCCAGAGTTTCAAAGGAAAACATCCATTAATCTCACTGGACAAGTGCAATCTAATAAAAGCTGTTGTTAAATTAAGGCAATTTTGTTAAGTGTTTTCCAAATTTAGTCCATCTTTCTCCCATCCCCATCCCATTCTTTTTGGTTATGGAATGGAGGACCTTTGTTGCCTTCTATCCTGAAATGATTTTTGGGAAGAAAGCACTGTGCAGGAGACAGGAAGCCCATCAAATAGGGAATAGTTTAATTTCCTACACATCTGTCTTTACAGAGGGTACATTAAGAGTTATATGTACAGATGAGGTCTTCATCTGGACATCACCTTTGTGATATAAATACCCTACTGATCTTTAAAAAAGGTACACTGATCCCATCATCCGGAAGCTCTTCAGAAGAGTAGAGGTCCTGGGGGAATTTGGCTTCAGATTTAAGGCCAGGAAGGACTGCCTGACACCTCTGGGGATGATCAAGGCCTGCTTGACAGGCTTAGAGATGTGAATCCATCAACTGGAGTGATGGAATTATCCCATACCCCTTGGATAACTTCTGAATTGCACTGAGATCCCCACTGAAGCACATCTGCATTTCTCTAACAATTCAAACTCTACTTTTTAGATCATTTTTACTCAGATTGCACAAAACTTAGATGAATATTCATTTGTCATCACCCTGCTGTTGGACCTTGGGCAAGCTGCTTGGCCTAGTCATGTCTCAGCTCCATCACCAATAAAACAAGAACATGACAGATGACACCATCTACATGAGGATGTCTCTGGGAGGTGGCTCCATCACTGTAGAATAAAGAGTGGTTGGGGAGGAACCAGTCTGAAAGCCTGTAAAGGATAGAAGTTTCTCCACTGTTTCATGGCTTAGATTTACTAAACATCCTTGTTGTCTTTGGGTTTCTGTGTATTTTTACATTCATACTCAGCAGCACTCAATATAACTCATCTAAGTTATAATGCTGAAGAGACTTAGCTGAAATGTTGATGCTCATTTTCATCCCAAGCTGTTTATCATTTGTGGATTTCTTACAGATCTTATCCGAGACCATCAAATTTGACTTTTTAAACAAGAATCCAGTTATACTGAATACCCAACCTGTTTTACAGCCCTGCATCCAACTGCCAAATCTGTATCTAGTGTTGGAACATCTCAGCTTTTCTGTGGTCACTCAGACCTGCCAGGAAGGGAAACTCTCAGCTTTCTTGCAAAACAAACTAAAAGCAAAACAAACCACTTTTCCTGGTGAGATTTTCATTCAATTCTGCAGACTCAGGAAGCTCACGAGATAAGCACCAATCTGAGGATATACTCAGAGTTGGCTGGAGTTTAGACCAAAGCTGGTAATTAACAGGAATGCAGCACGCTTAATGAATTTCAACACTTTCAGGCAGCTGACTCAGTGTGGAAAATAACCTAAACATTTGTGGTGTTTTCTGCAGCTCAGATGCGTACCTCAGAAAAAGGCATCAGTGATAAAAAGCATGTCAGTCTCACAAGAGCCCTTCTGAGGAAATCCCCAAATTTCCTAGTTGGGGTAGGACTAAGAGGCTGTAAGAGTGCCTCTTGATATTTTCTTGCCTCAAGTTTTAGATCTCAGTGGGAAATTCAGAAGCACAGGAAAACAGAGTTAAAAACTTATAAATCTCAGATCAGAATCTGGTTTTGTTTAGATTTGGTTTCTGATGAAGAGATAAGTAGACTATTTTATCCATGCAATTTCCCAGTAATTATGAATGCTCCCTAGCCTGCTTTTCTTTGAAAAAGAGCAAAACTGAATTTAGTTATAAAAGCAAAGAACAACTTTAACTGGAGAACACGGATGCTGCAGTAGTTTTTATTTTTGGCTTTCACCTCCTGCACATACAAGAAGGCTTGGTTGCCAATTATTCAGACTGACTTAAAAAAAAAACAAAAGAAATTGTCCCCTGTGACCTTGCGTAGCATGCTCCAGATGTAGCCGATTTTTGTGGTTACATTACAAGCCCCACTGACACTGCTGCAACTAAAATGATTGGTGATGCAAGAACCAAACCAGAAAGGAAAAGCAAGACAGAGAAGGAAAAGCCAAGAGGTATCTTCATTTCAGAGCAACCACAGACTTCAAAAAGTTGAAGAAAAAAAGTCAATATACACAACTATATTTAAGCTTTCTCAAGCATAAGACTTTAAGGTGATGGGGCAGATGTGGGGCAGGAAGAACCAGTCCCCAACAACAGGTTTATTGCCATTAACTCTGCAAAGGTAAAGCTGGCTCTGAAGCATGGGAGCCATGGGCTATCCAAAAGCTGACACACTATGGGAACAGAAGCACCTCAACTGCTTCTTTAGGTGAAGAATTAGAATTTAGAATTCTGCATCTTTGGATGAAGAAAAATGCAAGCCTCAATGTCAAAATCAATAACCTCAGGGCAGAGTCCACCCAAGATGGAGCACTTATTAAAACTTGCTGCTCAGAAATGAGTTCTCTATTAATATTTTAAATTGCAAAATGCTTTCTAATCATGTTTTAATATGAGGCAAAGCTCCATGGTTTAAAAGCAAAGCTCAAGCCACTACCAACGTCTGCTGGCCGCAGAGCAAAGCCTGATGGAGGAATGCTGATGAGACTTCTGCAGAGATGGAGACTTCCGGAGCCAGCTCTGCTGGGTCCTGAGCCTCCTTCAAGAGAAGCTCTGTAGCTTTTCAGTGCTCTGGAGATGTCCTGGGAACAGTGCACACCGCAGGTGTGTTCACCCTGTCTGTGGAGCAGATGGCTCAGCCAGGACTCACACTGATAGGCCTCTTGTGAAAATGCAAGGCTGAATTTAGGAGCAAGCTCTGGAATGCACCATGAGAGAAACAGGTCCAGGAACAGCATCCCTTTCCCTTTCCTCCTTGTGACAATGTCTTTTCATAGGCTTTCTGCAGTCTCTTGCAGGACTCTGCAAGATCCTTCTGGCATCCCAAAGCATTGGACAGAGTTGCTCCTGGAGAACGCACCAGTTTGAGGCATGAGTTAAAACATCCCTGCAGTCAGCAACCCCAGCTAGAGACAGTGAGGCTTGGGCTGCTGGTGGCTGGGATGAATTTAGTTATGGAAGAACAACAGCTGGAAGCTTCCAGATTCAGATGTAATCTGGCTCCAAAACAGTCCACTAGTAAATGACCTGTGCCTGGGATACATGAAGCCACCAAGATTCTGTTGTTTGGCCAGCAGACACGTGGTGTTTGCTCTGACCCGTTCTAGGGGTTAAATGCAGAAGAGCTGTCCAGGCAGTCAGCTCTTTCTTGCAGCCAAAGCCATGTCTATCACTATCCAGCAAAAGGAAGGCAATAGTAACACTTTCAGCCACTTCCCAATACCCAGTCAAGCCCATAGCAAGGCTCCTGCTTCGTTATACTCACACTATTGTATACGGATAGAATATATTATATCAGTGATGATATAATGGTTTGAATGCTGTAGGACAGCAGAAAGAATAAGCTTAAACCTTTCCAGGTGATTTGTGCAGCAAGGCTAAGAGGAATGCTGTTGTTTCTCCTGAATGCTCACAATTACCAATAGCCCAGTGCGGAAACCCTCCACTCCCGTTTGGTGCATAGTTATTAATTGGGGAGGGAAGACGCAAAGGTCAGGCTCAGGGGTGGTGTTCACCCCACGATCTGGCTACAAGCAGCGCAGCACCTACACTCCCTGTCCACGCCGGCCCCGCGTCAGCGGGCGGCTGCTCTCCCCCAAAGCAAACAAAGGTGGATCTGAATAAACTGCCTCCCCCAAAGGCCGCTTTATGGTGCCCTTTGAGCACTGGTTTCCCTATTTAATGTTTACGCTTGCAGCTCCCTATACACACACGTGGTGTCTATTATAGCCCCCATCGCACTCGGGGTAAATGATTAACATTGCGGATTCCACCTTGCCACTCACCTTAGCCCTTCTGCTCTCGCACGGAGGGGGTCGTTTCTCCGTTAGCATTTTCCTACCCCTGCTCCGTAAGGCCGTATCACTTAAAGGCGCTTAAGCCCGGCTCTAGTCAGATGTCACAGCGGGCTCCTGTGGCTAAATGCCTGTCGTTTCCATTCCCTTCGTGAGCCGGAGCCGTTCATTTTTATTGCAAGCAGAGAGCGAGCAGATGGGACGAATGATACCAACACCCGAAATAACAGTAACCTCAGGGTCCCGCTCCGCTTCCCACCTGCCTCTCCTGGCTCCCGTTCGATATCTCAGGCTGTCCCGCAGAGGAGGGCTAGCCCTCTCCCCCTGCCCCGTGGCAGGGCGAAGTATAAGCACAGGTGAAAGACTAGGACAAGGGACAGAATTTCCACCAGTGCTTTCTTTTTGAGCCGCTTTGCTTGATTTAGACGGAGAAAGGAAAGGCACCTCACGTTTTCTAGTCATCCTTTCCCGCAAGTACACTTTTGTGTTTCACTTGTCACTGAGATTAGTGCTCCCCAAGCTTTTGTAGGCACGAAGCAACTAGTTTTTCACCCTAGTCAAGGCAGACTCTACTATTTTATTTAGAAATTTGCTCCTTTCCTGTTTTCTTCTAGATCATCAGGAACTGTAAACTGCATCCTGGTAACAAGGTTAGAGATTTATTTTGGAGAAAGATGCAGCACTGTTACTTTGCACCAGCTGAGAAACTGGCCCTTCAGGCACCTCAGACAAATTCTCAAATAATTAAACAGTCAAGGTCTGCTTCTGGCCACATTTAATGTTATGAAAATGCATGTTATATTATCTTTCTTTAGATTCCAACACCAATGGATTTCTTACTGACTTTAAAAAAGGCTTGCAAGAACACACGGATAACTTAAAAAATAACACACCCAGTGATATTAGAGCACTGTGAATAAACCTGATTTTTGCCAAGTTTGAGCGTACAAGAGGCCATCACTTTCAATTCACACTGTCTGTGGCATTTTAACTGTGGTGAGGTCACTCTTGTGCAGGAGTTTCACTGAAGTCTGAGTTCCTGGATTTTCAGAAAAGACATAGGATATAGGCTCTTTAGAAAGAGCCTTTTTGTATGTACTATTTGTAGCAAACATTCCCCTTGAGGAGGAGCTTCCTTGAAATAAAAGCCCTTTGCAAAAGGTGTTAGCACTCCTCATTAGCTTTTGGGCAATTCAATGTAAATTTGTGCTGAACTGGAGAGGTTCCTGGGGACACCACCTCCCTCCAAGGACCTGCCACAAAGCCTCCTGCAAGAAGCCCTGGGACGGGATGAAAGGAACAATGCTGTTTGCTTTCTTCTCTGCGCATACAATGGCGAGATTGAATATTCGGCTTTGGTTTAGCTGCTGCTGGAGTAAATAACTCTGACGCTTAAATTCAGCAGCCCAGTGACTTAGAAAGCAACACCAGTCGTTTATCCTGACTCATAGGTAACCAGCTGATTAATAAAAGCATCAGAAAGGAGCAGAGAGCTAGGAGACCAGAGACCCAACAGGGTTTGGGACAGCCTTAGGGCCTGGATTTGCAGAAAACGAGAGGCAGGTTGCAGTTAACCTGCAGGCAGCATTGGGGTTGATAAACACTGCTCTCACTGGAAGTGAGGAGCATGTGGTGAAGCCTCAGGTTGGCCAACAGGAAGGATGATGCTCTGCATAGAAATCCCAGCAGTGCTGGTGGCCTGACAGACCCATCCCGCACACCCCTGCCTTGGTGCAAGCCAAGAGAAGTGTTAGGCCCTACCAGTTTTGGAGAGAAAGGCCAACAGTGCAGAAGAGGTTGAAATATCCCAGGAGGCAGAGTCCTATTAAGAGTTAATATCCACAATTCCTTGCTGGTTTTGGAGCAGTGTCTCAGACCCAAGCGCAGACAAAACCCATGGCTGAAAGCACAAGCCCCTGGCAAAACCCCTGCAGCTCCTGAGCTGGCTCCACCAGCACAGCACCAAGGCTGAGCCTGTTGACGCACCTCAGCAGCCCCCCATCACCTGCCCCTGCGCCCCAAGGTGAGGGCAGCCCTGGCTTGGCATCACTTCCCAGGCCCCGCCACCCTGGTGTGAGCCACACACCATTTATTAAGCTTGCTTCTCAGAAGCACAGCAAGAACTTAACATCCCCCGCAAAAAAATCCCAATTCATTTCTGACAAAAAGTTTGCTTGTCTCAAACCACAAAGAACAGCAATGAACAGATAATATTTAGTCACCTATCCACCTATCCTGCTTAGTATTAGCAGGAAAAAAGAGAACACAGAAAATACTCAGGCTGTATTGAGACCCCAGGTGAGCAGCCGAAAGGAAGATGAAAGCAAGAAGTGACAGTGAATTTACCTCTCTGCACCATAAAGCGTCTCCAGAGCCATCCAAAACCAGCTACAGAAACCTGAACCCACTTCAAGTCATACACTAACACACCTGGCTCATAATCTCACTTCCACCAGGTCCCAGGAAGAGCTTCTTAGAACCAGGTGTTACCCTAAAAAGCCAAATACATAAAATCAGCAAGCACTAGGACCAAGAAGAGAAACTTCTCTGCTCCCGTCTTCTTATAGCGGTGCTGGGCAAGCTCCTCAGCTGGCAAAAATCACCCTGACCACTGCCTGCTGTGCACACATACACCTGGCGAGGCTGACCTTGCGGTGATCCCTAAAGCTGGAGCAGAGGAAGAGCAAGCTAAGTCAAACACAGCAGCGAGCTGAGCAGTGCTTCAGGCAGAGCCTGGTTTGCGGCCCAGCTGCAGAGCGGAAACAGCAACGTCTCTCGGTGGTCCGCTGCACCAGCGACACCCCATTAGAGAGTCTGGGGCTTCAGGGCTCCGAGCAGAAATCAAACCGCAACTGTCCTCTTCCGTGTGGAAATAAAAAAGAAACAAACTTTCTTTTTGGGAAAACAACAGCTCGGGTTAGCAGTGATTTTATTGTGCTATTAATATGACCATAAACAAGAACAACATGTGTTTACAGGCTCAAGTGCTTCATTACTCGGTTGCTGACTTGGTAGAAATCACCGTGGCATCAGTATAAAGTGCAACATGGAAGAGATCATTGTAGTCGTGTTGTAAAACCATCTGGGCAGGTGACCTTTGATCAAAGGCAATTGATAGCTCTGAGGCAGCCGTGCACCAACAGTAAAGATAATAGTTGTCCACAGGCCACCAGAGTCAAAGGAGAGCAAATATCCCCCAGGCCTGGGTGAAGCAGGGAGAGCACCGAGGGGGTTTACAAAGATTTTAGGGGGGGGGAAAGAAATAGAAGCCTGCCTTGGAAATGCATCTGTGGAAGATGCCATCCGGTAAGGGCAGGGAAGGAGCAGGGAGGAAAAATGATCCCCGTCCCGACGCTTTCGCTCCTTGTCGCTGTGCCTCCTCTCGTCAGCCGCCCGGCCCCGGGTAGCCCGGCTCGCAGGCGACGCTTGCCAACAGGCCATAAATAAAATCCCTGGAGCCACTGGCGTCAACCGCCTGGCGTTGTTTGGGTCTTCTCGATGGCCTGTGGACCAGCTCCCCGCCTCGGGGTCACGCCGACGGGAAAGCGAGGACCCCTCGCCCCCGCGCTGGAACGGCCTCGGCGGCGCTCGGGCTGCGCCTGGGGCTTTCCCGCCGCCTCCGCCTCGGACACCCGGAGCTTGCCGGAGGCGAGGCCCCGTCGCCCACCTTCTCGAATCTCAGCGGCGCAGTTTGGGCCAGAATCGGGGCCGGCGTAACCCCGCTCACCCCAGCGGCGACTGGGCTCCGCTGCGCTGAAGCCCAGCGCCGAGGGCCGCATCCTGCTCCGGGGAGGAACGGAGCGAGTCCCTGCGGCAGAGGCGTCGAGAGGCAAAGTGCCGAGGAGGTGGTGAGCCCCGTCCTTGGTGCCGCCACCTGGGCCGGGGCCACCGGTGGTGCCGACGCCACTGGGAAAGCCCGGGAGGACGGCTGAACATTCAAGGAAATTTGGGGCGAATGGCCCGTGCGGGGCTGGGGAAGGGACCGTCACGGATGTTTCGACTCGAGCGGTGCAGCTGGTGAAAGGCGGCGGAGGGAGGCGGCCCAGGGCGCGCGAGGCCCGCGGGCACCGCGCTGCTGCGTTATCAGCTCCGCCTTGCCCTGCGCCGGATATTGGCAGGCAAAAGAGTGGAAAAACAAACGTCAGGGACGCGGAGCCCTAGCGAGAGCCCAGCCGTGCAAACAGGCTCTGCCGACGCCGGGAGCGGCACGGACGGGCAGAGGGACCGGCCGCGGCGGCGTTTGCATCCCCCCCCCCCCCCCGGGAAAGCGTGCCCGTCCCGCAGCTCGAGGTGCTCTGAGATGTTAACGCAACCTCTCCGAAGAGAGTCACCGCCGCAGGGCTTTGCGGAAAGGCGGGCGCGAACCCTCTGCCGCACAGGCGACGGGGGGCCGGCGCGGACGGCCCCGACGCGCCCCCGCACTCGCAGCATCCGCCCTCCCTCTGCCGAGGAGCCGGGGTGGGAAAGCGCCGTCCTGCCTCTCGGACGAGCCGCGACACGATGCCGCCCTTCGCTCTCCCCGATCATCCTCAGCCTGCTGTTTATAATAAAAATCGAGCGATCCGTCTCTGCTGACAAGAGGAAGAGTTGCCCCAGGAAGCCCTAGACAGGTCGACGTCTATATTAAGGAACTATTACTTGACAGCTTCCTGGCCATAAATAGCCGCCCAGCTCGGCCGGGGTTTTATTTAGAAATAACAAATAAAGCGGGCCTCCAAAGCCGCCTTGTGACCTTGCTCCCGCTTTGCTTCCCACCCGCCTGCCCAGCTCGGAGCGGTCCTCTCGTCGCCCCGGCGCCCGGGCACCGCGCAGCCCGCAGCGGCCCCGGCCCGAGCGAGCTCAGCTCTAGTAGAGGAACCTCTCCTGAGCATCCATTAAAATAAATAAATAAACAAATAGATAAAATAAAATAAAAAGGCTTTTCTTCCCTGTGTGGCTGAAAAGCTGGACGTTCCCCATTTGAAACATCCTGAAAACAGGATGCAAATCAGACCTCAAAATCCATTTTTCCTCCAGCCTCTCAGATCTCTCAACTGGTCTCCTAACTCTTTGGGGATTGATTTTCTGGAGTTTGGAGCTGGCAATATTGAGAACAATCAGAAAATATCAAAGAAAAGAAAATGCTATTCTTTTATTATTGGGAGGTTTTCACCAATTTTTTTTTTTTGTCCTGTGGTTAGCCTAAAATAATAATAATAAAAAATATCTTTGTTTGGAGCTGGAATGGGAAGAGCAGCATGTTTATTTTATGTATGACTCACCAGCTCAGCGTCGATACACTGAGCGCTTCAGAAGCTAACACTCTATTGAGATGATAGTTTCTAATATAAAACAGTAAATGTTTAAAAACAACAGTTTTTTTTTTTCCTGCTGTGGCCAATAAAACATAAAGGAGGCCACACAGTTTACATTTTAATAAAATTAAGTTATTTGATGCCACGTTATTACAGTCTTTATTGGAAAGTGGAATAAATTGCACACAGAGGAGTCATAGGAGGGAGAAATCACCGCGAATAAACATAGATTCTGGGATGCATTTATTTCTTGGTTTCATCTCAGGAGGACGGAGGCTTTCCTCGTGCAAACAGAAGCGTCCCCCGCTCTCCTGCTTCGGGGAGGCAGCTCCGGGTCCCTCTGGCCGAGGAAAAGCTTCCTGGGAAGCCAGTGCCGCGGCCCGGCAAGCTCGGCCGTGCCCGGCCGGCGCTTTCCGCGCCCGTCCCCCTGCGAGAAATCTGTCCTTCCGCAGCGGCCCGTGCTGCCCGCCCGGCCCCGAAGCGCCGCGTCCGCCCGCGGGGACGTCATCGCCCTTGGTCCGAAGCCTTCCGGGGGCCGGCGGGCTCCTAGGCGAGAGCCAGCGCGCACCAGGAGTCCTGCCGGAGGGGCACGCTCAGCCCCGCCGGCTGCGCCACGGCGCCGGGCGAGAAGGCGTAATCCTCCGCTTCGAACTTGAACTCGGCGTGGCCGCCGGCCAGCGCGTCCTCCGACTGGCTGGGCGCCTGCGGGGGCGGCGGGACGAGAAGGTGACGACAGAGCCGCGGGCCGAGGTTTTCCGCGCGGGGCTGAGCCGGCGCGGTTACGAGACGGGAAAGCCGAGGGCGGGTTTCGTCTCGCTCCAGCGATCCCCTCTCGCGTAAGGCAGGGGTTTTCACGGGGCGCTAAGGGCGTCGCTTTTCGTCGAGGTCAGATGGGCAGGTGGGCGCCTAACTCTCCTAAACTGCGAGCTGCTGGAATTTACATCGACTTTCCTGCCATCTTATCCAGGATTAACGGGATAAGCCCATTCCTGGAAGCCGTTTATTAGCCAAAGGACTCTGAGCACGCTTGTCGTGACGTAGGGGTAGGAACACAACGGATTGTGAATATGGTGGAAGAGCCCTGACACTAATTCTGCACGCTCAAGGACCCTGTGCCTACGCAGAGGGTGCTCCATCCCCAGGCCAGGGAGCATGAGGAGCAATCGGGGAGAAGGCGTCACACTGCCTGTCTCCAATTATTTATTGACGGAACATGTCCAGTTCAGCGGTCTCTAGGCACATGTGTATCTTTTAAGAGCACAGCACAAATCAGATTTATCAGTTTCAGCCAAAAACTCTCTCCCATAAAGTCAAGATGGCACTAAGCCAAGAGTTTTGGATCTGAAGCTGAACTTCCCCTCCATGCAAGCATGTTCAGATTGAGGGGTCTGGTTAGACCCAACATAAAGATAATGCAGGGTCACAAAATTTTGATCGATGGGTTGATTTAGAGTCACTTTTTCCACCACAAAGGTAAAATAGCAACCCCTCCAAACAAATCCGCGAGGCAAAAGTATGGCCACACGATCAGTGGTCTCTAGACAGTGTTACCGCTCTGTGAGTGCTGAGCACCTCAGGACTGCAAAGAGCAGATAACATATACCCAGTGAGCCCATTCTCTGGAATTAGGGAAGTTTCCAGCTAGGGCCAGTCCCACTGGATCAACAGGGCCGTAACTGCAAGGATTTGATTGCGTACCCTTGGCGTGTGGTGGCAGGAGATCAGAACCAAACCCAGCTGCACGCCAAGCCGGCTCCCCAGTGGATGGGCCCTACAGCAGCTTTGCTGGAGGCTGCAGCAGAGATCAGCCTTCCCAGCTCCCCGGCTGCACGACGAGGAAGCTGATGGGGAGCCGATAGCCTGGAGCCTTTCCAGGTTCACAACGTCTTGGCTCGCACTAGCTTCAAGGCAGTCCATCAGGCAGGCCGCCCTGGAGCTGGGACTCCCTGGCTTTCCAGGACCTTCAGCTCCAGGTCTGAGCAGCTGGTGAGCTGCCCTGGTGAGCTCATCTCGGCAAACCTTGCTCTGGAGCCTCCTTCCGAGGGACTGCTGGGGTGTCCCGGGGTCTCAGTCCCTTTCGAGGGGACTTGCAACATTTGTGAACTTTGCTGCACACCTGCACAAGACCAAAGTGGTCATGTTGCCTCAGTGATCTCTCCAGCTGCACTTTGAGCCCAGGCTTTTAACTATTCGTAAGCAAAAGGTGTGCCGGTGGAGAAGACAGGCTAAGGAGGCGGATGGGAGGATCTAGCTATAAATTTGCAGTGTCAGTGGCGCAACAAATTGCTCAGCTTCATCAAGCCCAGCTGGGCCAGCAACTACAGAGGGGTGTGGGGCACTCTGCGCCGGCAAGCAACACGCTGCCTCCTGGGCTTACCTGGGAGACGGACACGATGGTTTGTCCAGGGTACTGCGAGGTCGCACTGGGCTCTGACTTTAAAGTGACCGTGCTGTCTGAGTTGGTAATGGAAGAAGGGGAGTTAGTGGCCGAAGTCGTAGACCCTGGAAGATAATTGTTACAGGGCGATGAAGCAACACAGGAAAAAATATGTTCTTGAGGAAATTTGTATTTTAACGGCTGCCATCACATCTCACGGTGTGACTAGACTGTTTTCTTACTCCCCCCCAGCTCCCTCGGGGTAAGGGCCTGTATCTGGCTGCCAAGGTGTTGCTGAAGGAGGAAGAGGAGGAGGAAGAGGAGGAGGAGGGGAAGCCTTTCACAGCCTGGCAGTGCCGGTCTTTACACTGGCTGGAGGAGCAATGTTGAATGCATCATACTAACTTCCCCTCGACCCTGTTGCTTGCCTTTACCCTGTACATCCTAGCCACGCAGATCCACGCAAGTGGTTGCCCACAGCACATGGAAATGTAGTGGGAGTAGGAATCCGGGAACTTTCCCACCCAGCAGCTTTTCCCACCCAAGCTTTACATCTGCTCCAGGCCCCAGTGATGATAATAAAAGCACTTTACCTGTTGAGGTTTTGCCTTTGGTGATGTTTTTAGGCTTCCTTTTCCTTGTCTGGATGCTTTCCTTTTTCATGGCCAGAGGTCGTGGTACCTTGACACCCCAAAGTTTGGAATCATTAATACTGTGTTTTACTCAGATCCTTCCCACATGTGTGTTGCTTTCCTATTTACACGCTGTAGCTCACACAACGCACCTAAAGTCCTTGTCCTTCACTAAGTGCTATTTTTCTCCGCAACAGGCCTTGGCTGGAAGATGTATAAGGCTAACAGCTAAGGCTTCCCACAAATTTTGCTGTTTCCTTTATTTCCTATTTTCCTTTTCCTGATTTATTAGCGACCTTTATGACAGGGTCCTATTAAATTACAGTGACAGCCTGCGTGGCTTGGAGCGAATGGTCAACAGTCATGGGATAAAGGGACTTTAACCTTTATGGTAGGAGCGTAAAGGGATCTTTTCCTGCAGGGAAAGATGAAGTCTCCTCTTTGGCTCATGGACATGTTACTGGTAGTTCCCATGCTCTGGGGAGAAATGTTATCAGCCAACCTCCATGCAGGCTCCTTGGCATCCTTCACACATGCTGAATTACCACATCTAGTAGAAATACGCACTTTATCTCCAGTCCAGGTCTGAGCAGTTTCAGCCTCCAGCTCCTGGAGCCTGTTATTTTTTTTTTTTATTATTATTATTATTTTTTTTTTACTGGCGCAACCTGGTAAATCACCTAAATAAGAGCCATGCAGAGCCAGAAATCTCTTCTCTATTCAGGTACCTTCCTGAGAGTGTTCCAGTCCCCCCCTTTAATCTTGTTTGGATGACCTAAGTAGAGTGATTTAACTGTTCCAGGAGATGGGGTTGGGTCTGGTTGCAGCTCTGTCGAGCCCAATTTAGATATATTTTAGACACACTCAGCACGGGCCCGTCCTGCTGCCAGCGCGCCCCTTACCCCGTGGAGCTTCATGTAGAGCCCGCAGGCGTTGCAGACGGGCTCCCCCTCGGCGTTCCTCCTCCAGAGGGTGGTGTTGGTGGTGTGGCAGTTAGTGCAACATAGGCCAGCACGTCTGGACGAGGACTGCAAAAACAAGCAAACACACCAAACCCGCGTGAAGGCGCACACAGAAATGACAAATCGGGACGTTCCCCTTCAAACAGGAATAAAGCCTCTGATTACAATGATTTCCTGGAAAATGTCAAATACATAAGATAGCCAAATTCAGATCAAAGAAATAGCATTCAAGTGAGATCACTCCAATTTGCAACTGTTTTTTTATTGAGCTTGATAAACCTGGCAAATATCCTTCCAACCCATTTCACAAACTTTCAGCAAATCTGCTCCAAATAACCGTAACTCATAACCCAGAGCACTTTCCAGTGAGATGGAGAGTTTATGAAAATACCAGCCAGCCTTTAAGCGCGCATTATGACCACTGCAGAAAACTGCTGTTGCTTTAAGTGAATTGCTCTGCTTTTCTGCACTCCAAACTGCCACTGAAGTTAATAACATCCCAATTAATCTCTGTTTTAAGACAACTGGAATCAATTGGCTGAACGGAGCAGAACCAAACTGAACTGAACTGGCCCAGTCTGATGTGACAAGAAAGGTTATTAATTGCACGTCTCGCACATAATCCTGTTCTCTTACAGACTGCTGAAACACCTTGTAAACATTAATTAATTACATGTTTTGTGGGAGCAGTGATTGCTGACTGACACACTAATGGACGTTTTAATGAAACATTAATATTTTCCTTCTCCAAAAGGGAAATATTTTCATATTCTGGCAGAAGCAGCGGCCTCGGCTCTGACACTGCGCTCTGCGCTGCTGGGAAGTGCAGAAGTGTCCATATACAGACCTATCAATTCAGCAGGCATTTCATTTGAATGTGTCCTAGCGTTAGGCATTCAAACTATTTTAATAAGAGACTTAAGCAGGTATGAAGATGGTGGTGACATAAGTAATATCACAGAATCTCCACCTTTGGGTGTTTGAATATGTTCTTCAGCCTTGAGAAAAATCACTTTGATTCCTCTCAAAGACAGACACTAGGTAATGCAGGCAATGGAGAATGCCATTTTTTTCATTATTGCTTGATATTCTGACAAAGCAGCATGATGAATGAGGTGGGTTGAGTAGGAATAAAAACGAAATGTTTTTACAAGGTTAGCAGTCAAATAAGGATCAGCGCCGAGTTTCAAAAGACAGAGGGGACATGTCCAAGCTTTGAGTCACCGGTTGCTAAGCAAAGCGGTTTCAGCAACAATTTGCAAATAATTGCATCGCTTCAGAAATTATTTATCTTTCGAGAAATAACCAGACAAAAATAATACACCGAGGTGCAAGCTGACGAGCCTGGTACAGAGGAGTACACAGCCTCCTTGGCGATCCTCGTCCCTATACGGGACGTGGTGTCCCAGCGAGATCCCGAATCGGCTGCGGAGCTGTCTCCAGGCGTCTCAGCTGCAGAGGCCACGCCGTTCGCCCCCGCCGCCAGCACAGCCCCAGCCCCGTGGGCCGCTCGGCACCTCCCTCTGCTTCCTCGGGAAGGAGCCCTGCAGCCTGCAGCCCCTGGTCCCGGCCCCGGCGCGGCTCCCTCTGCGGCAGAGGGGGAATTTGGGAGCGCTCAGCCCTGGGCTGGCCATGCCCAGCGAGGGCCCGGGGAGACCCGTCCTCGCCTGGGAGTGGAGGGAGGCCAACGCAGAGCCCTTTGGAAAGCCCCAAGATTTCTGGTTGCCCACAGGCCCCAGGGAGGGAGGGACGCCCTATCCCCTATTTCACGTGGCCCCTGCAGCCGAGGTGGGACTAAGCCGGCACCGCTGGCAGCCCAAGGTCAGCGCCCGCCCTGCCCAAGCCGTCCTCGCGCTGCGCGGCACCGCCCGCCCACGCTTCGTCCTCTGTGCTCTTGCAGGGAGCCAAGGAGCCCAGAAACCCACCTTGAGGACAAACCAGCTTGGCTTAAACCTTGCAGCCCTCCGAGACCCAGCCGCTGCAGGACAGCTTGCCAATTTAGCGAGAAAGAGATAGTCAAGGCTACTCTTGCTCACTGAAGGACGAGGATACAATACGTTACTGCTGGTTTCCCAGCAGATCCCCTAAAAGCAAGTGCATTTCTGCCAGCCTCCACCCGGCCTGCCTTTGTAGCGTCCTGACCTTGTCTAAGAAGTTGTTGACTTCAACATTGTGCTCCGGTGTTTATTTATACAAATGCAGCATACACTCAAACAAAAACTCTTCACGGACCACGCTGGGCAGCCAGCTGCTGCTGCTAAGGTTGAGGGATCAGCAGTTGGTGCACACTGAACCAAATGTGTGTTAGTGCTGCTAGGAGAGCCCAAGAAATTCAGAGCTGGTGGGACAGATCCCTCTGCGGGAGCTCAAAGCCAGCAGAGACTTTGCTTCACCACCTTCTCCAAAGTGGAAGTGCAACCTTGGGGGTTTCATGGGAAAAAAAAAAAAAAAAGCAGCATCTCAACTCCAAGAAGACTTAATCAATGCTTCTTTGCCCCCCCCTTGCCAGAGACGGAGCTGGTTTTGATAGAAAAGAGGCTGCAGCAAAGCGTACTGAGATGCTCGAGTTTAGTGAGCCACTATGGCACGTTGCCTCACCTCCCCAAAGCAGATAGCTCTGAGCGGGAGGCTCAGAGCCCAGCAAAACACACCTGCATCATCTGAGATTCACCTTTGCAGGCCTGGTTCTGGGCAAAACTGCACCTCAGAGGAACAGTGAACTGCAGGAACTGACAGCAATGGGAAAACTAAGCGACACCCAGTAGACATTGCACCTACCACACTAGATTCCTACCAGTTTGCACCAGATGATGATCAATCCTGTGCCCACTCCCAGCAGAAGTGGCACCAAAAACACTAAATCTTGCAAACTGTAAAAAAAAAAAAAAAAAAAAAGGACAAACTGGAAAAAACCTACTGAGCCCACTGCAAAACTTGCCTCCAATTTGTCCTTCTACCCAGCACTGTGTGGAGATTGCTGACCGTATGACAACCGCTGCATCGGCCCCTCCTATGCTGCACCGCGCGATGCAGCTCTGGGCCTAAAACGCTGCTGCATTAACAGAGTTTCATGCCCACGAGCGAAGCCATCCAGCTTCAGGAGTTGCTCTTGGATGGTAAAGGTGATCTGCCTTTTAGGACTGGGTCTACGGTATCGCCTGGTGAAACGCACCACGAAACTTTGGATAGAGAAGGTTTTGCCTAAAATAACATGCTGCTCCCATTTTTCTCTAAGATGATTCCTTTCTGCTGGAAACCGCAGGGCTTTGCATTCAGATTCGGTCAGTAGCAAAACGGCTGACCCTGCTACATAGAGGATGTAGCCTTATCCCAGAAAAAGAAACAAAAAGAACTGGCAATTATACTACTCGTGCCAGCCCCCTCCTCCCACGCACAAGTGGGCCGCTTGCTACCGGGCTGCGCAGGTCACTCCTGCAGTATCATACGGGCCATTTTGCATTCGCCAGTGCAAGACACACGGCACTTTTGTTTTTACAAAGCAATGTGTGGAAAAAAAAATGTGAAAAAACGAAAGTTGGGATAACTTGCAAAGCAGTATCCAGTTACAGAGCAAAGTTCATAATGTAAAGGACAAAAGCAACCATTTCTTCCTCCCTGTGTCTGTATTTCATGCCATTGTGAAACAGCCTATTTCAATGGCCAGTTGTGTGCCTTGAGCAGCGATGTCTCACTGCGTTCACTGCGCTGCTCCCACCCAAAAGGTGCGGGTGAGATTATGTGGCAATGCTGCATGGAAAACATCCCACACAGTGCAAGCCGTTTGGAGAAAGAAGTATCTGAAACCAGAGGGACACAAGCAGCTTCCCCCGTGGTGGATTTGCTCTGGGGCACCAGAGGAATTACTCCTCCAAATTATCAGGGGACTAAGTGTATTTTTTTCCAAAAAAAGAAAACAGCAGATCTTAGCTAGCACGAGCAGAGGGGATCCTGCAGCTGTAAGCTGCGGCCCACCTGCGGGTGAAGGTGGACCTTGGAGCGGAGGTCCTGTCCCAGCCCCTGCAGCCAGGCCCCGAGCAGAGGAGGGAATCCCCGAGCTCTCCGCAGGGACGGCACCGTGCAGCATACGCTTGACGCCCCCCCGACCATCGTCGGTAGGTCCCCCTTCCTCTGACAGGGCAGGACTTGTTGCAAAACAGGATTTCAAACCCCTTGGGAAAATCCAAGATTTTGAAATGTTTTGTTCCAAAATCAGGATGGAAAGTCAAAATTGCAGCCCCTTTTCTTTCCTATAAAACCAAATCTCCTTCAACAAGAACTCACTCTTCCATTCGGGCTTTATCATTCTTGTACTTCGTAACAGTCAAACCAATAAAAAGGTTGAAAGTGCTTTGATAATTCCCAACAAGATTTGCTCATCCCTGCGAAATATCTTAATCCTCCGCACGACCATTCTCCAGCAGAAAATGGATTGCTGAAAAACATGGATGTCGCCACGGCAGTGACGGATGAGCAGGCAGGGGTCCACGGTGACCCCCCAGGGCCGGGTCCCCGGGCGCTGTCGGGTGCCGCGCCGGGCTCGCCGCGGCGCAGGCAGCGCTGCTGCCGACAGCTTCGGCGCAGCCGGAGCGGGCAGCCGGAGGGTCGGCTCCCCTCCCGCGCGCCTGAATAAAGCACTTAATAACAGCGTGACCTATCTGCCTCAATTCCTTTTTGGAAAAGCTGTCGAAAAAGCCCTCGAAATGCATCTAGCGTCATGTTTTGATGCCGGTTGTACGCCAAAACACAGACTTAGATTTAAACGTTTTCCACAGATCTTTCACTACACAGATCGTACTTGCTCCAAAAAAACAGCAACGTAACTCCGAGATTTGCAGCTCAGCAGAGATCAGAATCTGATGCTGGGATGCAGATTTAATTACATTAAAGGAGATCAGAAACATTCTGATAACACAGGTAAATTCTACCAGGTAATGCAAAATGTTTCGCAGAAATGCATCCGTTTTGATGTCATTACAGAGCAGAACAAAAGTAGGTTTTCCCACAGAGCCACTCACTGCTCATTGCATTTGGTAAATACAGAGTTACATTTACGGTATCAGAAGCAGAATGAAACATTTTGCTCTATCCCCAATTATTTGTATGGCTTTATTAACCAGAAAATTGCCACTCTTGGATTATTGCTAATAATTTGTTTTGCGACAAAAAACAAATGCCCGAATGCAGCCGGAGCGAAGCCCGTTGGAGCTCCCAGCTGTTCCCCAGCGCTAGCTCCGAGACAAACATCCTGTTTGCAATGACTGCTGCTGCTGACAGGCTCTGAAAGCAAAACTGTTACCACCAAATTTAAACATCCCAAAACGACTGTACAAATAAAGTACGCGCCTTTCCTCTCTCACGATGCAATCCCAATTGGAGGAAGCCCAAGCCATGTTGTGGGAGAATTAATGCGTTAACCTGCAGAGAAACCGGGAGCTAACGAGCCCCGAGCCGCCCCGCGGGAGCCCTGGCAGATGCACAGGGGTTTTCAAGCACGGTCACTGGGTCTCATCCTGCTCCCACAAACCTGCCTGAGCCAACTCAGGGTTGGTCCCTGTCTCTTATCCAACTGCTCTGCCTAGAGCATGTGTGTCTGCACGAAAAGATAGGAAATAATAATAGAAAAGGAGCCTGTCCACCGCAAGAACGGAGCTGGGAGAAGCCAGCAGAGCCCTGCTCGCCCCTGCGCCCCCGGCCCCCTTGGCTCGGCTGGGTCCCATCCTCTCCGCGCCGCCCCGGGACCCCTCCGGTCCCTGTCTGCCCATCTCCGGGCTGCGGATCAGCCGTGTCGGACGCAATCCCCTGCTCGGCTTCACTCCGCTCCTCCTGACCCAAGCCGGTGAGGAACCGCAACAAGGTGGTTTCGGTGGCTTTTTACGTGCGGCAGGACTGATTCTGCCTGCAGAGGGGTCGCACAGCGGATCCGTCCTGGCCCCGCTGCAGGCACCCGGAGCCCGGCACCGCGGGCATCCCCCGGGGCGCGATGGCTGCGCGGATCCTGCCCTTAGCCATCCCCAAGCTCCAGGCCCTTGCACCCGGGGGTTGAGCACAAGATCCCTTGCGGGGGGGGGGGGGGGTCCCCTTCTTACCAGCCTCTTCTGTGGCTTCAGCGGCCGGTTGATGCCGTTCATTTTGTGGTAGAGCCCGCAGGCGTTGCACAGGTAGTGGCCGGTGCCGTCCTTCCTCCAGAGCGGCGTGGACATGGCCCCGCAGTTCACGCACTCCCTGCCGTCGCCGGGGAACTCCTCCAGGTACTCTGCAGGACAGATCCACCACGCCGCCTCGGTCAGGAGCCGGCCCCGGCGCACAGGGCCGCCGGGACGCGCGGACCCTGCCGCCGCCGGAATCCCGGCCCCATGGGAGGCTGCCGCCCCCCTGCAAAGCGCGTCCCGTGCTGAGCGACGAAACTATTCATCTTCCCCCTTGGCCCAACTTTCTTTTTAATATTTTGCTTAAAGAAAGAAGAATGCCCCGGCCAAAAGACCGCTGAGGGCTGAGCGCAGCCGGGGTCCCGTGGGGACGGGGGCGCGTGGGGAGCCCACCCGGCGCGGGGGCTCCTGGAAAGCGAGCGTGTCGCACCCCCGGCCCCGGCTGTGAAAATAAAACAGCGCCTCGGTGTTATTGCAGGATGATAAGGCGGGGGGGGCGAGGTGGGGGGAAACTTCCCTGATTTCCATCACGGCGCGCTGGGGGCTGCCGGCTGGCGACGGCCAGGCTGGGGACGGGCTCCGGCGGGGCGCCGCGGGCCGCCGCATCAATCACGCCGCGGGGCGCGGGGGGGGGCGCGGAGCCGAGCGCGGGGCGCGCCCCGGCCCGCCGCCGCCAGCGGTTCGCCCCTGCGCACACGCGCAAGCGGCGCGGCGCGTTTTATACCCCCCCCCCCCCATCTCCTTACCCCCCTCCGCGGGGTTTTTCCGTCGCCCCAAACTCCCCATTAGCGAGGCTCTTTCGGGCTTTTCTTTTTCTCCGCCCCCCAAACCCCGGGAGGAACCAGCGGAGCCGCCCGCGCCCGAGCAGCGTTTGCAGCTCGGCCCTGCCCGGAGCTCGGCTGCGGCGCAAACGGGCAGCTCGGAGCCAAACCCAGCAACCCCTCGATTTAAAGACTCGTCCTTTCCCCCCTCCTTCTTTCTGTCTGTCTGTCTGTCTGTCTGTCTCTCTTTCTCTCTCTCTCTCTCTCTCTCTTTTTTTTTTTTTTTTTTTTGAAATAGCTTCCTCCTTCTGGAACATTATTTTCTTCAAAAAAAAAAAAAAAAAAAACTATTTTCTTTCTTGCTTTTGCACCTTCAAAAGTATTAAAAATGATCCAACGGAAAGAAAAAAAAGAAAAAGAAAAAATAAAGGGGGGAAAGATGAGAAAATGAACAAAAGTAAAAAACAAAAAAAAAGGAAAGGAAAAATCGCAATATTTCACTAAATGAAAAAGAATAGTTTACGCTACTTAAGAGCGGTTTACATTATTTAAGAACAAAAATAAACTTCAGGGATAACGGAGTTCTGCATTCTGGATACCAAAACATCTAATTCAAGGTGCAAAAAACAACAGTTTCTGCGCGGTCACCACCCTCGGCAGGACCGGCGCAGTGCCCCGGCGGGGCTCTTTTCTGCACAACGAATTTTTGCCCGTAGCAGCCCCGACATGGCACAGTTTAATCCACCCGATCCCACGGACCTGGGGGAAGGAGGAAACGGCTTTTCCAAGACAAAGGGAAAATCCCGGGGAGCAGCCGCTCCCGGCACCTCCGGCGCGGGCAGCGGGGAGGCAGCGCGGCCGCGGACCGCGCTTGCTGGGGAGGGGGCCGCTTCCCTGGTTTACTTTGTTCTTAGGATAAAGATAAGATAATTCGGTTCACCGCAGTAAAGATGATAACACGGCTGAGATCTTGAAGTGGCTTTTAAAGGACTTTTCAAACCACCACCGGAGAAGGATGGTGAAATACCCCGGGGTTATAAACCATGCACACGGAGATCCTTTAAATCAAGATCCGAGCAAACAAAGTTTTCTCGGGACTTGATTTAAAAGGACTCTCCGGTGTGGATGGAAACGAATTGAAGTGGGTTTTATTGTTCAACGCCTGACTGCGTTTCACTGTCTCTCCAAAGGCCGCAGACTGATGCAGCTGGGGACCTGTTTGGGCGAAGGCGAATTAGGAGACCGAGAGTCTGTTCAAATATAAACTAATTTACCACAATAAATTACTTAAAAGGGAGGGAGCTATAAATCTGCCCTGCTAATTTAAACATAAGGGTAAGTATTGAAGCACAGGCACAAAGTCGATATTGTGGGAAGGAGATATCACGGGGGGGAAGGGGTTGAACAGCCTCGGTTCCCCTGTCCTCCGGGGGAATTGCTCTCCTTTGAAAGGTGTTCTTTGCCCTTCGTGTAGCACCCCCCCGGCTCTGTCCAGGGCCAGCTTGCCATTAGCTTCGGACCGTCTTTCCTTCCCTGGATAAAAACTTTCCTCTCCTTCCCCTTATTTCTAGAGCGTCCCGGGGATGGAAACGGGGCCGAAACCCGCTGCTCTCCCCAGGATCGGGCCACCAAAAAGCCGGCGGGGGCAGCGAGAATTATTGCGGCTCCCACTGCGGGCCGCCGGCGGTGTTTCCGCCGCCCTGCCCCGTGCTCTCCCCGCATCTCCGCCTCGCCAGCGCCCCGAAAGCGGGGCTGCCCCCAAAGCCCACCCGCGACGCTTCCCGCGGCCGCGCGGCGCGGCGCAGACGGCGCGCAGCCCCGACGCCGCGGGGAGGGGCGGCGGCGACCTACCGAAGGTGGATCTGCGGCCGGGCAAGGCCGCCTGCCTCGTCTGCAGGCTGTGCAGGACGCTGCTCTCAAAGTGTCCAGCCGTCCAGGAGGGAGGTATCTCGGGGGTCACGTAGGCGGGGTAGGGGCTGGAGTAGGATCCGTTGACCGAGCGCACCAAGGCGTTGCCGTACTGCTCCCGGCCCCCGCCGCCCAGCAGCAGGGGCCCCTGGTAGGCGCCGTCGCGGCCCGGGGGGCTGCTGCCCGGCGGGCTGTGCGGGTAGGAGAAGCCCGACGGCGGGTGGGGGCTGCCGGCGTTGAAGGCGGCGGGCTCGCCGCCGCTCTGCGCCCAGCCCGGGGGGTTGCCGAGGTGGCTCTGGTGCGGCTCGCAGCTTTGCAGGTAGGGCAGCGTCTGGAGCACCGAGGGCACCCGCGTGGTGGGCACGTAGACGGGCGAGGCGGCCGACGAGTGCAGGAAGTTGCCGGAGTCGTGGGAATAAGCCGACTGGCCATGGTTGGGGGCGAGGGCCAGGCCCTGATACATGGTCCGTCCTCGGCGGCGGCGGCGGCTCAGGGCCCGGCGGGGAGGGCGGCGCGGCGCCCCGCCAGCTGCGCCCAGATGTTGCCCCGGGGCTCACTCGGAGGCGCCTGCAGGGGAGAGCGGAGGGCGGCGGCCGTGAGCGCCGGAGCCCGCACCTGCCGGCGGGGGCTGCGGGCCTTGGCCGCCCGCGGCCTCCGAGCCCGCCGGGAGACCGCGGCTTTCCTGCTTCAAGCGGAGTTTTTAGCCCCCCCCCCCCCTCCCCGCCCCTTTAAACTTTCCTCCGATCAAATCGATCTCAAGGCGAGGGAAAGGGGTAAAACGCGGCGCTGGCCCGAGAGCAGTGGCCGAGTCACAGCGGGAAATAACCTCCCTGGAAATGGGGAGACACGCACCTGGGCACCGGCTCGCTCCCGCCCGGAGCCGCTTTGGCATTTCCGAGGGTAAGAAAAGAAAAAAAGAAAGAAAGAAGGAAAGAAAGAAAGAAAGAAATCAAAACAACTTTCTTCCTTCCTTTTTTTTTGTTTGTTTGTTTTTGAGCCCCGGTCCTGGAGCGCGCATCGGGGCCTTGCGTGGCGAGAAGGCATCGGGCCGCAGCGCACCGACGCGGCCCCGCGGGGCCCGGGCCGCGGCGGGGGGCGGCGCCTGGCTCCCGGGGCAGCGGCCGCGGGCAGGGTCCCCCCCCGGAGGACCCGGGAGACCCGGCTGCCAGTGCTGCTGTTTTCGGATGAAGAAGCAAAATAGCTCAAACGCGGCCTCCCCGTGCGGACGGATCCCTCGCCGTTAAAAGGGGAGATCGAGTCGCGAAACCCCGACCCCCCCCCCCCCCCAGCCCCCGTTTCTCCGGGACTTTTCGCAGGCTGGTACTTACCTCGCAGCGGGCCAGGAGCGGAGCCGGGCATGGCCGGGTTGGCATGAAGCTGGATTCAGACCATCCAGGGAAATTCCAGGAAAAAAAAAAAAAGGAAGAATAAAAAAAGAATAAAGAAAGTTTACGGGGGAGGGGGGCTTGGAAAAGAAAACAGCGCCGAGGCAGAGAGGGGCTGGGTGCTGCCCTCCCCCGGGCCCTCCCCTCGCCGCCGCCGTCTCCCGTGGGGCGGGTGCGTCCCCGGCGGCTCTCGGCGGGGAAGTGGCGGCGGCGGCGGCGGCGGCGGCTCTTTACGGCGGGCCCCGGTGCGGCCCGGCCCACGTGACGGCCGGCGGGGTAGCCCCGGGCCCGGCGAGGATTGGGTGCCTCCCGACCAGGGGGGACGGGATAAGCCCCGCCGACTCGCCCCCGGCGCGGCGCCGCGGAGCCGGGGGCAGGATGCGGCCCTGGAGGGTGCCCCCCCCCGCCCCGGTTCCCCCCCTCCTGCCCCCGAGTTGAGCCCCCTCCGCAAGGATGGGGGTGTCTGCCCGCCCCCGGCGGGGCCCGGCTCCCTCCCCTCCCGGCCTCGCTCCGTTTCTGGCGCCAGGCTGCCCCCCCACCACCACCCCGCACCCCGCTTTCCCGGAGGAGCCGGCCGCCGGCGCAGGCTGGAGAACAAACCGAAAACTTTCCGACAGGAGTTTCGGGCAGGAGAGGACGTGGATGGGCAACTCTGCGCTCCGAGCGAGCGCTCCCGCTCTTCTTTGCGATAAAAGTCACAATAAAAGGGGAAGGGGGGGGGGAACTCCCCGGGCCCCCCTCCACCTCTCCCAGATCTCAGCTGCCCCAGGCCCGTCCGGCGCGGGGGCGATGCTTGCAGCCGGCGGTGCCCGGGCAGCGGGGCGGCCAGCAAGGCTGTGGCGGCAAGCCATCCCGTCGGGGCAGCACGCCGTCCCGTAACGGGGCAGCGCGCCGTCCCATCGGGACAGAGAGCCGTCCCGTATCGGGGCAGAGAGCCGTGCCGTCGGGGCAGCACACCGTCCCGTAACGGGGCAGCGCGCTGTCCCGTCGGGGCGGCCCGGCGTGCTGCCCCGGCTCCCCGCGCCCCGCCGCTGCTGCTGGGCTGCGGGCCGGGCTCTCCCGTGGCGCGGAGCCGGCCTGGCCCCGCAGCCTCCCGAAAAACGGGAAAAGCCCCCGGCGTCTCCCGGCCGGCCGGAGCGGGGGCAGGGGCGCCGGGAGGACAAGCAGCGCTCGCGGCCCCGGGGAGCTGTTCCCGGAGCCCGGTGAATTTGCCCGATTAAACCTTCCCTCGCTGCTCGCCAGCGGCGGCCGCCCCGGCCCCTGCCCGCTGGCACCGCTCGCCTCCTCGGTATCTATGAAACGATTTCATCGCGATCGGATTTCGCCTCTAGGACGTGCAGGGGGGGGGGAGGAAATTTTTGCGCCTTGTTCCGCTAACGCACAGGCTTTGCGTGGACTTTTTCCTCCTGGGACAAAAGGAGCAAAAGCCGCGGCGCTTGTCGCCCCGCTCTTGGCTCTATTTACGGGGCGGACAGAGCTCTGCTGCCCGCAGGCCTCTGCCGGCAGGATCAGGCCCTGCTCGGCAAGGAGCCGTCCCGTTTGGTGGCCGCGATCCTGCCCCCGGCGCAAGCCGGGCCGGCGCGGAGCCCTGCCCAGGGTGCGCGCCCCGGCGGGCGCTGCGCGCTCCCGGCCCGGCTCCGCGGGGACCAGCGCTGCGGGGAGGGTGGGAAATCTCGGCTCCAAAATAAACTGCTGCAGGAATGCCAGCTATTTCCCTCTCAATAATGCAATGTAACTGGCTGGGGAAGTGTATTGATTTGCTTGCTGCGTTCAGTCGGGAGCCGCAGCTTACCACTAGCAGGGTATTCCTGTGCCCTCAAAGCAAAAGCAAAAGCAAAAAAAAAAAAAAAAAAAAAAAAAAAAGAAACAAAACAAAACAAAAAAGAAAACAAAAAAAATCAAACCAACAACAACAACAAAAAAACCAAACCAAAACAAAAAAACCAAACAACCCCCCCAACAACAACAACAACAAAAAAACCCTCCCCCCAAAACCGCTGCACTAGAGAAAGAAAATAACAACACGAGGACCCTCCTGCTTGGCTGGCTCTCGTCTGCACGGCTAGAAACGTCTCCGTGGAAAACCAACACCAAAGCCTCAGTCAGCCGTGTGTAGCTGTACACACAACTGAACGATTTGCCGTAATTTCTTTCATTTCATTTAATTTGTTAGAAGCGGGTTGAAACCTTCAGGCTCGCACATTCCCGCAAATGCTTGAATTTCCAAGCTTTACAATTTCAAGATGTTATTTAATTGTGATTTATTTTTTTAAATGCCTGTGAACTTCTCAGCCAATTACTTATGGTGCTAAAATAAACGTGAAAACGTTGAAAGAAATGAGGCGCTGTTGAAATCCGCAGAGATTTAGCCCGTGCGCACATTTTCGCTAGAGGAAGCCGAGGTTCGTTAAAACCCGCGGACGCGCTCTCTGTGTGTGTGTGTTCAGTCCCATCCGGTTTCTCAGTTTTCACCCGAAAAGCTTTCGCTCCGCGGTAGTTTTAGCTCAGCTCCGGGAGCCGCACGGCGGTGCCAGGCAGCGGCGCGGCCGCTCCCCAGGGCAGCGGCGACCCGAGGCCGCGGCGAGGGGCGGAGGGTGTCCCGGGAGCCTGCGGGCCCCGCCGCGGGTGCAGAGCGCTGCAGCCGGCAGGTGCTCCGACCTCCGCGGCTTTCCGAGCGCGACCTGCAGGAGTTTTTCCGCTCCGCCAAGCCCGTGCAAAGCTCGGGAAGGCGATTACTGAGCCGAGACATCACCCCCCCCACCCCCGCTATTACACAGGGCCTGCGCGGATGTGCCCACGGGTGTGCGCTCTCTGCGTGGGGTCCGCACCCGGCGCGCGAAACTCTTCTTCCTGCAGATGCAATTTGTGCTTGTGGAAATACGGGCTGTCATCGGTGTACTTGCCCGGCCTGGGGTGAGCACGAGTGGGTGAGTGGATCCTCCACGGTCCCACACCGGCTGCGAGCCCTTGGGAAAGGGTCGGCGTGGGTGATGCTTTCACTGAACGGGGAGTGACGGTGCCAGCGTGGCGAGGACAGCCACGTCGGAGCACGGAGCACCGGGCTGATCTGGGCAGCCCTGTCTGCGAGTCCCGGGTGCTCCTGGGGCACAGACAGGTTGGGTTTCCCTGGTGCTCCATGCCCCCGAGCCTGCCACCTCGATAGACACCCCCCGACGTGCCCGGGCAGGGGTGGGCTCCCCTGGGCAGGGCACAGGGCACTTGGTCCCGGCGTTGGGTGGGACGCGGTGGGGGGGACCCGACGTGCCGAGCAGCTGGGCATGGGGCGCAGGAGATCTCTGCTCGGGACCCAGCTCACGGCGAGGCTTAGACGGGCACAAGAAAGCCTAGTACGGGGCAGGTGCTCCCCGGACAGCTCGGAGCCCCCCTCGTCTAGCCCCGACCGGAGCAGGGGCAAGAGAAAAGGCCTCCCGGGGCAGCCCGATCCCACCCGACGGCACTGGTCGGAACTTTGCGTCCCGAGGCTCATCCCTTGCCGGGCTCTCGGCCCGTTAGACGGGCAGGCTCGGCCCCCGGGAGAGGCCTGGCCCCTCCAGGTGAGGCTCCCCGGCGGCGCGGACAGACTGCCCGGCGCCCCGGCCCTCGGCCCTAATCCCGCTCCGGCTGATTTGTGAGCCCTGCGCGGGGGCGGTCGCGGGGGAGAGCGCTGCCCGGGGACGCCCCGTCCCCGGGGGGCCTGAGCTCCCCCCTCCCAACAAAGACCAAGCTAAAAAAAAAAAAAAAAAAAGGAGAAGAAGAAGAAGAAAAGTGGAGGGAGGAGGGCAGAAACGTACCCGGTCCCGCTGCGCCGGGCCGGCGAGAGGCGAGACGCAACTAGGACGGGGACTCGCGTCTCCCCCTCGGTCCGCGGGGGAGGTGGTAATTAATTAACCCCCCCTCCAATCTACCTCTCACGGTCTGGAGCATCCTCCTCAGGGCGCCGGGGCGGCTCGCAGCCCCCCCGGGAGGGGGGGGGGGGGCCGGGGTGGCCCCGAGGCCCGGGGCGAGCCCGGAGCTGGTGGCCGCAGCGGGGCTCTGCCCCGGCCGCCCTCGGCGCAGCCGGGCTCCGCGCCCGCGCCCGGCCCCGCGCCGCGCAGCCCCGGCTGCAAAGCGAAACCCATCGAGCATTTCGCTCCGGCAGCCCCGGCCGGCGGCACTCGGCCACTTTCCAGCTCTGCCCTCGGTTCCCAAACGAATAGCCCGGGGGGGGGGGGGAGGGGGGGCACTGAGTTCCCCGGGCGAGGGGCTGCTTCCTGGCCCGGTGGGCTGGGAACAGGGGCGCCGACAGAGGGGACGGACGGGAGGGGCCGGCGGTGTTTGCATCCTACAGCCTGCACACCCCCATCCACATCCCACAGCCTGCGTCCTCCTGTTCACATCCCCAGGGCTGCGTCTCCCGATTTGCACCCCCCGATCCGCTTCGCCTGGTCTGCACTGCCCCCCATCTCCCTGTCCGCATCCTCCCGTCCGTATCCTCCCATCTGCATCCCTCTGTCTGCATCCCTCCTGTCCTATCCCCAGCCTCTTCCTACCGAGTCGCCAAGGGGTCAGTTTGCCCCCTCCCTGGGGACGGCGTTCAGGCACCTTCTGCGGCTGAGGCCGGGCTGATTTGCAGGACCGTGCTGGAGAGAAGGGAGAGGTGATGGATGTGGCCAAGGCTGGGGGAGGCCCCGGCCAACAAGGGGCCGTGGGCAAGGGCTGGGCTCCCCCAGCCCCAGCCAGGCAGGGACAGAGTAGTTCTGTGCCTAGATGAGCGGGGGGCTGCCGGAGGGCTGCGGCTCCAAAGGGTTAAACAAACAGTGAGACCTGCCAAAAAATATTCATCTCTTGCAATATGCATGTGGCAGTGGCTCTCAGGGAAGGGGGTTATGAAAGAAGAGGAGGGGGAGGTATTTCAGATCTACCCCCTCTTACCCTGAGATCCTGTTTACTTCTTTAGTCCATGAGGACTTTGGATTTCACTGGCACAGAAAATAAGATCTCATGGAGCTGATGTTGCCTGCTCTCCCCTCTCCCCTCTATGGAGCCATTGGACGGGAATGCTTCACCCTTCACCGCAGCTGCTCATGAGTCAATGACGGCTACAAAAATCACCCTGCTTCCTTCAATATTTAGAAGAAACAAAATGCGGACCACTATTTCTGCCCCCCAAAGAAGGGTAACTTGGCATGCCCTTCCTAAAAGTAACCTTTGTCTGTGAGATTTTTATCCCAATCATTTTAAATTTTCCTTCCAGGATGATTTAACAAAAAGCTCCAAGTTTCGAAACAATCATAAAGTCCTAAAGCATCAGTTTGAGGCGGCCGGGGCTGGAGTCTGGGATGAGGACGTGTCCCGAGGGGCACAGCGTGCACCTCCCTTGCAGCCGGGCACACCGAGGTCTCCAGCTTTATTTGATGCTGGGGACTCTGGAGTGCTCCAACTTTCCCCTGACCCCGGGGATACGACCATGCAGCACATGCTTCCCAGGAGGGACCTGGCACCTCGCAGTGGGTCAGGATCTGACCTTGCCTGTGGAAGTCGCTGGGAGTTTTGCCTGGGGTAGGAGCAGGCGGGAGCAGAGGGTGACTCAGGGTCTGGCCATGTGGGCACGCCGGTGGACGCCTCTTGTGTATACAATTTTTCGCGTGTGTAAATGCTTGCGGGGCTGAGGCCGGAGGGCACAGCCAACTACCAGCCAAGCTGCGAACGTCAAAGCTGGCGGCCCTGCCTCCGTCGCGGCACTGTTCGACACGGGGGGAAAGGTGAGAAATCTTCCATGCTGCGAACATGGAAACTATTTCCCGAATAAACTCAAGCCCAGATGTGTGGAGCTGTTGGGCTGGTGCTGGAGATGCCAGCCTGGTCCTGGCGGAGGCTAGCGGCTGAGGCCCTCAGACCCTAATCCACTTCCAGAGCGTTTCCAGCTATGCCAGGTTTCCACTGCGCTCTCCACTTCACAGGCAATAAATGGTGCAAAAGAAAAAAAAAAAAAAAGAAAAAAAAGAGGCTATTTTGGTATATTAACCTCCTTGTGGCCAGGTGAAAGGTTAAATTCACATGATTCATTGGCGGCTGAGAGACAGCACTTTGTTGCTAGGATTTTGGGGAATGCGGAGGGCTCCAGCGAAGGAGTCTCGCTAATCTTTAAGGGAGGGAGCCAGGCTCCTGTCTGACGGCTGCAGGCCCAGCAGCTCTGTGTTTCATTTCAGACTGTCACTCTCCTATCTCTCAGCTCACTCCCAGCTCCAGCTTGCTGCCAGATCTTGGGAACTGTTAACTCAGACAAATTTATAGATGGAAAAAAAGAACAGTTAGGCATTGTTCGGGGGGTGGGGGAGGGAGGCTCCGGAGGGGCTTCGGCGACCAAAGTCATGATGTAACCTGCTTATTACATGGTTTGGAGAAACGTGCAAAGGATCTTGCTCTTCCCTTGCCAGGCAGGGAAATTGGGACTGTTACGTTACTACTAAATGTTGGGGAAGGGGGCTCTGGTGCCTGAGTGACTGGGGAGATCTTTTAGAGAGTTCCTGTAAAATAGTGGAATCTCCCAGCTGGACATCTCTGGGATATGAGCTCACTTTTTGGTTTCAAGTCTCGTGATAGTGGGTGTTTTTTCTTAGAGCTTCAGACCCTGGAGTCCTGAGATCTGATATCAATAGAAATGTTCTTGTATACAAAGTGTTCGGCTATCTGGGCTGCAGAGAATAAACTGAAAACATGGAGATTTCAAGGATTAAAAAAGAAAAATCCTGATGATAAATACAGAGAAGCTCAGATTCATCGTTCCTTAGAAGTGTCCTGGCTTTTAGGAGGCACTACTGAATTTTGAGAACTTCAGCCTCTGCAGTGGTGAAATTTATTTTCTTCTACCTGGGGGAAAAGCGGGAAAGCAAGCAGTTGTGGTCTGATTTGGCACTCTGTCCCTATTTTCCAGTTGTGTATTGCTCTGACCAGCCTCCTCGATGGAAAGGCTTTTCTTCAGCATGAAAGGCCCTCCTGCTCTCCAAAGCACCGTAGCTTCCAGGCCAAGAGGAACCTACATCTCAGAAGGACAAACCACTTGTGTTTTTTTAATAGCAGCCCTGAATCCAGGTTCTAGATTTTGTTAAAAACCATTTTATATCTGTACAGAGAGGATGGGAACAAGGAATTTTGGATTTAAAAAATGCATAGTAATACGTGAAGTGTTTAGTAAATCTAGACACTTGAGAATCTGACTACATAGAACATAGTTTCTTCTTTCAAGGTCTGAGGGGCTGTGGAAGTCTGCTTTTCAATCAGTAGAGTATGCAGATTTGATTCTGCAGGTCCAGAAGGCGTCATGGTCCCAAAACGCTACTCCCCCTCATTTTTTCTTATTGCAGTTTTATTTAACTCTGCAAGAACGCGGGACAGACTTTTCACATAAAATCTCAGCCCAAAGTCAGCTGCAATATTAATGCTCATTATCTGCTCCATTTCTGATACTTATAACTAGAAGAACTTCCTTTTTCCATTGCGGTCCCAGTATGAAGTTATTGACTCAAAACTCTGGCATTACACAGACACGCACTTATAATATAGGTCTGAACTAATCTCTGGTGGAAGTCTTCCACCAAAGTTCACAAAGATACCCTAGGGATGAATTTGGGACACTCTCTGCATTACGCGCTAATTTTCATTTTGCACCTCTCTCCTCATTTATTTTATGTGTCTAGAAATAATCTTCCATGAGGGAGAAATGGCACCGTGACTTCTCATAAGCAAGGTACTGAAAGGCTGTGATGAATGGTGCCGCCTTTCCTATCTAGTAGAACTAAATTTAATGTTCCCTGAATTGCTTTGCTACACTTGATTTTAATGCCACGATGTCTAATACTTTTCTTGCCTTAGCTCACTGCGTTTGCAGGCTATGCTCTCCTTTCGCAACTTCTCTGCCTCATTTGAGCTGCCATGACTTTGACCTGCAAACCTTCCCCACAACCTTGCTAAACTCCTCTTGCCGCTTCTCTCTGGCTCTTTGGCTGTATCTCTAACCTTGCCTAGCCTCATTTTTTACCCTCTCAGCAACCTCTCAGCCTCTCCAGTACATTTTTCATCTGCTATGGCATGAAAACATGGCTCCAATTAGTTGGAATGGTGGTCTGTGGAGCGAGAGGTGGAGGCTGAGCCATTTCAACCAGAGCGGGGATCAAAGTGGCTCTCTCTGTCTTTGGGCACTCTGGCTGCCCAGGAGATGTGGTGGCTTTCCCATAGCCCTCTGGAGCTGGGGAGAAGGAGGGCAGAGCTTCCTCCTACTGCTGTGGACTAGACAAAGCCACGTTTGAAGCTGAGTTTTGTGCTGCCACAGGGGTTTTGAGGCACAGCCCTCAGCTGGTTTCTTCTTGCGTGGAGGAAACCCTCTGGTTCCACAGTCAGTGCTACGCACAGAAGAGTACCTTGCAGTGGGCCAGTTTGAATCTCCTGCTCATGCCTGAGGTTTCACAGAAACAAGCTGAGCAAAGCCATGTGTTACAAAGAACCCCTGGAATGATTTTAAGTGAGCAAAGATATGCAGAAGCAGAAGTCCTGGCAAGACTTTATTCTGTTCCCCATGGACAGGAAGAAAATTATGAGGATGTATATTCCATCTAACTGTACCCGGGCCAATCTCTAGGTAGAATTTAGCCATTGTCCAGCTCTTCCAAACCTTCAGCCCCACATCTGGTCAGCCAGTCCTCTCCAGCAGCCAAATGTCGGGGTCCTCCTTGCAGGGAACGTAGGCCAATCTGCATACAATCATCACAGCGGGTTGAAGCTGAGGTCACCATTGAATAGTGTGTTTCCAAGAGCTGTTTGATCAAACAGAATTTACAGACCAGGACAGTTATTGACAGGACTGACAAAAGTGATGTTGCAATGATTTACAGTCCAGGTGTGTTGTCAGAGCAAGATATTTACCTGAGATCCCAAGAACAGTTAAAATTTAATCCCTAGAGACCTTCTCTGGCTCTCCTGCAGTGTCTTGGTGGGTGTTAGCTCCTGGTCCATTTGCAGTTACCATGCAAATAACCCAGAGTTTAGGCACTTTTAGAGGAAATAATAGCAGATAAAGTGATTTAAAATGTTTTTAATGGATATAACATTTGAGAGATGAACAGATATAGGATGCCCTTTCCCTTATCCCAAATGTACAATTCTCCATAATAAACTTCTTTGAATATATACACATTAGTCAGGATTATCTCTGAATGTCTAGCAGGCTAAGAATATGGATCCTGGAGACGTCAGCAGAAGGATTCATTAGAGGAGACAGCAAGTGCTTGGAAATGGGAAATGTATTCTCTTATAAACATAGCCTGCACTGGGGCTGACCTTAAGACTGAACAGAATTGGCTGGAGAGACAGGGAAGGCGGAGAAGGAAAACAACATTCATATGCAACAGTCTCCATTCCTTGTAACAAAAATCGGCATTGAGGTTTCTGTAACTTCTCTCTGCTTTCCAAATGAAGGAACTCTCACCCTGGAACCGTTGAAAAGGGAACCGCAAATCATCCCCCAAATCCTCTTTCCCATGAGTTAGAATTTGTGGGTTTGGGGGGTACATGGTCAAACTCCAGGAGGAATGTCCTCTCTGCGGATGGGCAGAAGCTTGCCACGTGACCAAAGCATTGCACAGTTCTTGTTGCATGAAGCAGAATATTTGTTATTGTCTCCTGAAGCTTACTGGCCAGTTTTGCTCTGCAAGGTTACATACAGGAGTTCATTCATTTGGATGAGTTCTTGCATCTGAAGTGAAAGGATGCTGGGAAATCGTAGCGCTCCTCTGCGCATGCATGGGCACACATGCATGTAGATGATTTCCCCCTTATTATCACCTCTCCCTGCTGTCTCATTTGCTTACAGGCTAAAATGCAAGGAGCTAGCATGGAGTATGAAAAGAACTCAAGAGAGCTAACATTGACTCCTACCTCATATCTATTAGCTGTAAATTACTTTAACATGAGTGACATCACACTTGACTCTTGGTAAAACAGTGTTAAGTTAGTGGGTAATAAAACAGCTTGACACTAATGATGGGTTCTGCGTGATAAATTACTGTCAGTGATCAGATAAGGGTTCTTGAGACTAACCTTGAACTAAATCTGTTTTGTTGCTACATCTTGTGTGCAGCGTCCCACTTCTTACCGTGGGGATTAAGGGCTCAGAGCCCAATCCTGCGCTGGGCGCAGAGGGGAAAAGGCTGCACATGTGCAGGAGCGTTTCCAGAGCGGCTTCCAAACATCAGGCCTGCTCCCACGAGCAGAGTGGGGAGGGGTTGGCCCTAACGGCGAGAGCATCCGTCCAGTTACACCATCCTCATGGCGAGTGTTTCTGATGTAGGAACGGTTCCCAGCAGTGACTGAAATATCTGGAACTCTGCTATTTTTCATTTTTCTTTTTTTCTTTTCTTTTTTTAAGGCATTAGCAACCTAAGGCTGGATCCTGAAAGTTTCACTTTTTGTGTGTGTGTGTGTTTGAGATGATGAATTTCACTACTGAATCACATTTTCTGGTCTATGTCAAACCTATGTGTTAGATCTATCACAGAAGATGTCAATGACATCAGTAAGAGCAGCGGATGCTCAGCAGCTTGCAAGATCAGGCCCTCATTCAAAGAACTTATTTTCCATGCAAAAGACTGGGGGGAAGCTTTATACCCAAGAGCTGGGAGCCGGCCAAAGTCAATGTAACACAAGGGATTTTGAATATTTTTTACATGTATTTTCTTTGGAAACTCACCAGGGTGCTGCTTAGAAATGGCTTCACAAACTGTTTTACATTGTTATTATTATTTGAGGCTCAGTTTTCATTTATCATTCAGGTAACATGCTTAAGAGATATTTTTTTGTATTCCTTCTTGTATAAACCATTGTATTAAAACATTTACCATAGTTCAACTTCATGCCTAATCGTTATTGTCCAGGCCTGTTTATTATGACTGGTCTAATCCAGGCATACTTGTGTATTATAAACGGTTATAGCTTTCAATGAAGAGAAGTTTTCACTGTATTAATCTGGATACCTCATTAATCTACGATTCTGCTATCCTTCATATTAAGATGCACCAGTTTTAATGCAAGCCATAACAAATGCATCATTCTGGAAAGCTAATAGCGAGAGAAGCGCAGATTTTTCAGGTCACTGTGACACTGCTTTGAAAGGCCAAGAATATGGAAACACCTTCTCGTGTGAAGGATGTGACCCATGAAAGTCTTTGAGCCCTGTCAAAGAGGACAGCTCGAGTGCACCAGAAATAGAGGCCTGCAGGAGAAATAGCTGGATAGGTCTAGCTCTGTCAAGGAATAGTCGATTATTGAACTATGGACATCAAACATCAGAGATGCAATTGCTGAGCTTCTGCTTTCAGGTCTTTCCTAAAGCATGAAATACTTATTGGTGCTTCAGACTGAACAGTCAAGGCACAATGAGCCCAAAGACACTATTTAAATCAAAATATTAAGCAAACCCTAGTATTAATAGAAAGCCAACGCAGGGCTCACAGCGAGGGTCCGTTTTTTTTCTCTGCAAAGGGTGTTCTTGAGAAGCGAGACCGCAGGGGCGCGCGCGGGGCTCCGGCCGCGGTCGGGAGCGCCCACGGGCGCCCGGGGCCTGGCGGAGCCGGTGGGACGGGAGCCGGGCTGCCGCCGCAGGCGCCTCTGCAGCACGTCTCCGATGCGCTGAAATCCGCTTCGTCCTGCGCGGTTCTCCCATTGAATCCCGGTTTTCTCAGCGTTCTCTTGGCTGTTTGAGTCCGTTTGAAACGAGTGGGCCTGCTTCCACATGATTCAAGGTGAAAATAATTTCCCTTGGCTTTTTTCTTTCTTTTTTTTTTTGTTTGTTTGCTTTCCTTCCTATCCCATGCCTTGATTCCCTAGGGGGAAAAAGGTAAAGAAAGAGACGGAAAACAGTGCTTCGGTTGGGAAAGAGAGGAGAGTAGTCTGCGTGGGCGACGTCAGACGGAGCAGAAAATCACTGGACTTGCTCCAGAAACCCGCACCCACTCGAGCTGTGGACGCAGTTGGTTTATCCGAACACCCTCCGCCGCCCGCGGCGAGCGCCGGGCTCCCGCGCCGCGAATCCGGGGAGCGCGGTGGGAGAGCTGCGGCGGGAGCCGGGCTGCAGCGCAGACCTCGCGACGGCAGCCTCGGGGCCGGACATGCGCGCCTCGCCGGCGCTTCGCCGTCTCGCCCCCGGCCCCCGCTCGGGTTCGCTCGGCTCCAACGGGGGACACAGATTCCCCATCCCTTGCTTCCGACAAACCGGCCCGCGAACGTCTCGCACACGTGTTCACAAACGTGTCTCGGCTCAAGCACTTTTGTCGTCAACACGATCCCTTTTTCTCTTTCTTTTTCCCCTTCATTCCGTCGCGAGACACAACGTAGCCCGGCAGACCAGAGGCACCGCGACCACCATGACGTGGGGAAGAAACAGCTTATCCAACAGATGCACGAGCAGGAAATGCAATATCATGTCCAATTTCTCATACCTTATTCATGACCGTTGCAATCAGAGAACACATGTAGCCCAGCGATACGTACTGCATAACTGCTTTTGCGGGAGCCTTCCCCGCTCCCTCGCGCCAAAACAGTCGCTTTTTCTGGGAGAGAAGAGGGCTCCGGAGAGGTGCAGATGAGGCAGCGCTGAAAAATACCCAGGGGTCTATGTAAGACAGCGCAGGCACGAAGGCTGGAAACACGCCTGCGTTTGCTTTGCTAATTAACCTTCGTTTTGGCTCCGAGGGATTTGTTTTGGAGGGGTAAACGAGCTGAGGTGGACCAGAGGCCAAACCCTTCTTGACCGCTCCACGTGGCCGTCTCTGACGGGCCGGGACTGGGGGCAGCGGGGTGCTGGGCTGAGCCCACCTCTCCAACACCCCCGACAAAACCCTCCCGATTAGTCTTTTTTTTTCCTTTTTTTCTTTTTGGCTGTTACACCGTGCTGCAGAAGAAGGGAGTGAATGAGCCTCCTCCAGCAGGAGGAGCCCAGCGATTCTGCCCCCAAACACAGTCCTATGCGACGTGGAAGAAAGAAAATCGTCGAGAGCTGCAGGAAAGATGAGCCCAAGGATTTAGAGAAATCCCTCCTGGGTTGGTTCGGGTGGAAACACCTATTTCTGCATGTCAGCATGTCCGTGCTGCTTACCTAGGAAAAAATCCAGCAGAACTCAGCCCCATCCAACAGTTTTTTTTAAAACTAATTTGTGCCTTTTAATCCAAATGATGAGGTTTTTCCAACTAGCCTTTATCGCAGCTAAAAAGGAGCGCACACATTTAATAATAATCATTACAAACTTTCAACATTCTTGCCCAGATTCCAGGGTTTTCCTCTAAGCTAGCTAGCCATACTGTAAAAATACGTAATAAATATCTGTCTTTGGTATAATAAAAGCAATGTTTATATTCTTGACAGAATGCATTTGTGAACTTACAGTCATTAGAGATGTAAACTGAAGGCAAGAAGATAACCTCTCTCCCAAATGTTCTATTTATTTCTGTAAAGTAATTTGTATGATTTATCTTATAGACTAAGGTTTATGGTTCACTTTGAACTCCAGGTTCTTAACTCGGCAATTGCCTGTTTGGGCTGAAGCATATAAGTGATGGCATGACCCAAAGTGCTAGATGAAAGGGAAAAGACAAAAACAAGGCAGGCTTCTGGGATTTTAACCATCATTTCTATATTCCATTGACATCTCTGGGTTAAATATTTTCCTTTAGAGGCCACTGTGATCATCCCATCTGTGTGCCATATCTCTCAGTGACAAGGGAAAGCGCAGAATACGGGCATCTTCGGTGAGGCGTGCCAGGATGCAGCCAAGAGGGAATGCAAGGAGGTCAAACGCTGGTTTTAGCCATCACTCCCACTCTACATATACTCGTGAGCGAGACCGCAGCTAGTCTGTGATTCATAAAAGAAGCATTTGATGTGAATTCCCCTATCACTGCCTTACTGCGCTGTAAAGCCCCTGTGTTTTTAATACACAGGCTTCTGAGTCATGATTGCAAATGATAGTATTTAAAACTGCGTAGCACTGCGTGGACGCTGCCTTCCTGGCCTTGCATGGAGCCTAACGCAGACCCGAGCGAGGAGACCTGCCCTGTTTGTCCAACCAGCAAAAATGGGATGCACCAAGTGTGCCCAGCAATCAAGCGTCGATATAAATAAGTGCAAATAAAGCTGTAACCCCCCAATTTTGGGCAGGGGTGGATTGGCAGCTGAAGCAGAAGGGGGGGGGGGGTCTGCAAAGCTCCGGGCACAGTGGTGCCTCCCTTTGCTGCTGAATAGGTGAGCTGGTCCCACGCTCCGCTCCGCTCTGCTCCTCTCCCTTTTTCTTCTCTTTTTTTATCACCTTTTCCCAAGAAACGTCCTGCAGTGGCATCCTGGAGAGGGCCGATCCGGCCCCCACTTGCGGCCTCAGCCCACGCGGAGGCTCCTGTTCACAAGCCCTGCGAGAACCGTGCAGCGGGCTGGGGGCAGCTGCGGCTCGTCCGCGCGGCCTTTCCAGCTCCTTCCCTCTGTGTCCTGCCCCAGTCCCAGTGCCAAGCGTGGTTTTCCAGAAAGCCCAGGCTGGCTGGGATGTGCCGGGTCGGGCAAGGCCGAGCGTGGCATCCCTAACACGCCCAGGCGGTGAAGCCCCGCTCGCTTCCCAGCATCTCTGCCGCTAGCGCCGGCGGAAGGCGGGAGCCAATTTTGACCCGGCAGAAACGTAAAAGGCTCAAGCGTGTAAAGGTGTAAGTGTGCAAAACATGCACCCGTTTGCTCTGAGTGGGCCAGACAACCTGGAGTAGGAGTGAAGTGCTCCCTCGTCTGCAGGCGGTTGGAAGGTGGGGTTTGCATTCCCTAGGAAATTCCAAGTATTCGAGATGTTCTTCATTCTAAAGCCGTACGGAAAAGTCAACCTCTTCCAAAAAGAAAAACCCAAACCTGCCACAAACTGGGAATTTCGAGCCTTCTCCACGCAAAGACATCTGAACGGGTTGATGGTAGAGAAATACGTGAAAGCAGAAGTAACACAGAGGCTCTGGAAACGCCGCTGAAAGCTCCGGCCGTGCTCTGCGCGGCGACGCGGCAGCTGCGTGGTCCTTAAAGATGCCAGGGAACGAGCGCGGGGTGGGGGGGGGAGGCAGATTGCCTAAAACCTTTTGGAAAAGAACCGTTTGAGTTTTTAGGCATTACAGGCAGCCACAGCACAGGATTTTGAAAGGGTTTTGGCGGCTATTGGTCCCTCCCGCGGAGCCAGACCCCCGCCGTGGGCCCCGGCCGGGGGAGCGGGACGAGACGCTCGCGGCGGGAGTGGAGCCGGGGCGCCCGGCCAGCGAGGCCGTCCCGCCGAACCGCCGAACCGCTCACACGCGCGGCTACCGGCCCCGCTCGCGCATCGAGCCGTAGCTGTCGCAGACGACACCTTGGCTATCTGGCACGGCGGAACGTTATTTCAGAGAGCGACGAAGAGCTTGGTGCGGAGCGAAGTATCTCAGTGCGTTTGGTTATCAATATGTGGAATTCTGCGCTGCCCGGGACGTGAAAAATCCCTATCTTATCTGGCCCCTGCCAGGTCAACATTACTCACAGTTCCGACACCATTTACCCTGCAGGGCTGAGACCCGTGTGATGCCTGGCTCTGACCAGCACTATTATTCACTTAACTCCCGCGAACGCTATAATTAATCAGCAATACGTGTTAACACCCTGTCCCCTCTCCCCTTCCTCCATCGAAAATCCCCACCAGCCACCCAGCTTCTGAAAGCTGCTGGATTTACCGGCGCGAGCAGGAGAAAGCCGCCGTCCTCCCCCCCGGCCGCGGCAGCGCCCGCCGGCCAGCCGGCGTTACCGATGGGCTCGCTTCTCCCGCCGCTTTGCCCGTCCCCCCAGAGCTGGTCCGAGCGCAGCCCCGGCCGGGCCGCGCGCGCGGCTCCCGCTCCGGCGGGTCGTGCCGCGCGTGGCGCCGAGCGCGGGAATCGTTTCATCAGCGGCGGGGAAATTAGCAGCGTCCTCGACGCTAAAAGCACGTGCTTGGGCATTTTGCGCTTTTAAGCCTTGCGTACGCGGCCGGACGGAGCCCTGCAGGAGAAGACGCGCCCGCCGGCTCCCCCCGGCCCGCGCGCCGGCCCCACGGGCGACTCTCCCCACCCGCCGAGGCGGCCGATAAGCGCCCGGGCGATGGCTGTTTTCTCTCCACGGGGCTGACCGGCGCCTGACCCTGCTCCTGACAGGTCGCGCCGCGCCGTGCCGCGCCGTGCCGCGGGGCCCGACGGCGCGCGGAGGCGGCGGGCCGGGCGGCTGCGGCCGCCTGCCGGGGACCCCGTCGTCCTTCGGCGCTCAGAGCGCACGCCGAGACCCTGGGCAGCGAGGAAAAAAGCAAAAAAGCGAGGCTTGTTTTCCAGACCTGCATTGCAGGGTTTTTTTTCTTAATACCTCCGAATGTTGGAAACTTCACAAGCTGCAATTTCGAGCTTTTCTTGGCAACTGTAAGGTGTAAAACGTTACAATAAATGAAAGCCGAGATGATTGCGCAGTACCGTGGCTGTGGGAGTAGTGGAAAGGAAAAAAGAAACTACACTTGCTGCAGGAGTCGGGGTAACATCACGAGACCTGGAATCGTTATCATTCAAAGCAAATATTGCACTGCAGAAATCTCTCGGTTATACAGCCGCGCAGGAATTGCACACTAAAAATAACCTGCGTTCCTCTTAGCCGTACGACGGGAGAACCTCCGGACTCGGACTGCAAGAGCGTTGGGCACCCTGGAAACAAATAGTACCAATATCTCCTTCCCCGCATTTATATCCTGCATAAACACAACAAGGAAAAGAAACATTTGTTAAAGAGGGTGAGGAAGCAAGAGATTGTGAAACTTGCAGAAGCAGCCAGCAGAAGCAATAGCACTGAGTATAGAACATTTGGTCACTGAGATTATTCTTCTTACAGACCGTTTCAACAAATATTTTGAATGTAATCAAGAAATATAAAGACAAGGCACAGAAGCCATTTTAAACAAGCAGGGAATAAATAAAAAAATACATCAGAATATAAAAGCACAACAGAAAGGTTCATATAAATGAAAACACTGGTGGCAGAAATGCATTTTCTGCAACTTAATGTATATAATAGAAACACTAACACTTATTCATAGCCTTGAAAGATTTGCAACAATACTATTTCGGGGCCATAAGGTTATTCATTTCAGAGCTTTTTATTGTGAAACTCCTTCAGAAAAATGACACTGTTTCATTCCAGTTCTTTTACTGTACAGTTTTTTTTTTCAGAAAATAATCTTATTCGTGTTTTCAGAAATGGGTTTTTCCTTTTAGTGCTTCAAACAAAGTTTTACAAATAACACCTCATTACAGGTCTTATTGCTCCGCTAAATCACTGAAACAACACACTAAAATATTAGAATCGCTTGACTGGAGGAGTTCAACAGCTTGAATCGAGACGAGGCCTGAAAAATCAGCCCCCCCCAGGCACCCGCTTCCTCGCGGCTTCGTTTCCCCCGCCGCCCCGCTGCGTGCCCGGCGCGGGGCCGGGTCTGCTCCCGCCGCGGGGCGACCGCCCGCCGACCCGCTGCAGGAGCCGGGCGGGAAGAGCCGCTCTGCCATCAGCGCCCCCTTTTCCAGTTTGTTTATTTTTTTTAATGTAGCTGGTTACGCTTCAAAAGCGGGTGGGGATGAACCGGGAGGAGGCCGTCGGGAACACGGAACGAGCACCCGTACGTGCTGCGGACGGACAAATCCATCCCGAAATCACCGCCAGAGGGAACGCGGGTTTACGCACTTGCTCCAGCGCCTCGGGCCAAATTCTGTTCGGGCCTGGCGCAGTGCCCATCCCCGTGGCGTCTGACCCCCTAACCCTACCCCGTAGCCGGGGCCTCTCCGGTCCTTTCCGTTTCATCCCGCCGCGTGCGGGAAGGCTGGGAGGCGGAAGCCGTGCCCCGCTCCGCGCGGCGCCGCGGCTCCCGGCGAAGCGCGCGGGCGCGCGCCGCAGACCGCGCACCGCGGCCCGGGGCCCTCGGCGGAGCTCGCCTGCGCTGCGGCCGACGCGGCGGGAGCAAGCGGCCCGGCTCCGCGCCGGCGGGATGCGTGATTCAGGGAAAGTTGGGAATGCGGGCAGGGCCGGGCACGTCGATCCGCCCCCGACGCTGCTAACTTCGCACGAGCCTGGCACGGAAATGGCGAAGAGCCAAAAAAAACCCCTCTGCGGCGCCTCAAGTGCGAGCTCTACGGCTCGGGTTGCCGCTCCCGCGGTCCGGCGGGAAAGCTCCGAGAGCCCGGCTGAGCCGGCGCCGGCGCCGGGCCTGGGCCTGCGCGAGCGCGGGGCGAAATCCAACCTCGCCCTCCGGAGGCGCTCGGAGCCCCGGGGCTCCAACGCCACCGGCGCGCTGCAGCAAGAGCGATAGACCCCATCACGGTCGGTTCCGCTTGCTGTGAAAATGCCGTTTTTTTTTTTCTTTTTAATAATGCATCAGAAATGCCTGGTTCCCACGGAAGGCACCGCACGCGGAGCCTGGGGGGGGGTTGCTGCTGCAGTCCGACAGGACGAAACTCTCCGCGGCCGGCCACGGGCTGCAGCCGGGAACGGCGGGCTCGCTGCACGCTCCGGTTTCCAGCGCTGCTTTCCGCCAGCGGCCGCGGGGCGGTTTTGGCAGACGCTGCTCCACGACGGCGCTGGCGCAGAGCGCAGCTGGCCGCGCCACGGCCTCGCCGCGCGTCCCGCCGCCCCTGGGGCCGCCCGGGCATCGCTGGCTTCGTCAGCCCGGGGCTCTGCCGGTTTGTGCTTGTGGGAAGAGGCATTGCAGAGTCCTGCGGATGGGACTTCGCATTAACGTCTCCATGGGGCAAGAGCTGCAAGAGTGGGATGGGGGAAGGAGAAAAGCTGGGGGGAAGCCGTCCCGTCCGGCTGCCCTTGTGCAGCAGGATCGCAGGGCTCACTGCAGCGCTTTCAGCCGGGTGCCGTAAACCCGCGCGGTGCCGCCTCGAGTAGGGCAGAATAAAACCGCTGCTGCGGTCGCGGGGAGCCAGAAGCAGCAGGAACGAAGCGCGCGGGAGCCACGCGGCGCGGGCCGGCGGCAGGGCTCCGCGCTCCGCAAGGCGCATAGTGACCTCTACCGTTCCCTCCCCACCAAGCCCCACGGCAGCCGCCACGGGCGGACGCCTTGATTGATTTATTATTATTATTATTATTATTTTCTGGGGAATATGCGAGCGGTGACTGTCGGCCGGGAGACGGCGGCGGCGGCGGCGCGGGCTCGCACGCTGCTCCCGGCCATGCCTTAGTGCCATCTTCAGGCAAAGCCTCTCTACTGCGGGCAGCGTGGCGGGGCTGCCTCCGCGTCGCCATGCCCGAGGAGCCACCAATTACGCTGACGAAGAGCCCGACAGAAAATAGTGTCTTTTCCCTAAAAGAGAAAGACACGGAGGGAATCCAGCATCTCCCAACATCAAAGCTAATAGCAGAAGTGCAGTGAGACTCTGACCTTTACCAGCCCGCCTGTTAGTGCGGGTTATATCATGTCAGCAGCCCGCTGCAATATAAACTACACCTGGCTTTGATGAGACCCTCACAGACCTCTAAATGAGTGGAAATAATACCAGGCTCCCTGCGAAAAGGAAACCACGCAAACACCGAGGCTTAGCTGGACGCGGCGGGGGCGAGCGTCCGGCCAGACCCCGCCAGGGCTGCAGCCGGGACCGGGGCGCCGTCGGGCGCGCGCTGCCGACGGGGAAGGAAGCGTTCCCGGCCGACGGGCTGTCGAGGCGTCAGAGACCTGTCTGGCTTCGGCAACGCTGCAGCCGACCTCGGGCTCCTGAAGCAGTCAGCCGCGCTAGCAGCCTTATAAGCTTCCCGATTTCCCTGAGCTTTGCCTTCACCTAGAGGCTGCGAAACCAAAAAATATGACATTGCCAGGCTAAATATAGCAAGAGCTGCTTCCAGTAACGTATTATTCTAAATGTGCAATAATTAAAGCTAACCGAAAGCAGAATGTGTGCGGAGAGCACACGCGACGCCCCGTTAGGGCCGCGGGGTGACAGCGAGGGTCTGGCCACCAGCAGGGAGAGAAAAGGGAAATGCGGGTGAGACCTGTCTGAACTATCAAGGGACTTCTGTGGAGTGAGATGTGCGTAAGACTTGGAAAGGCTAAAATGAATGTAACCATCGCTTCCCGATACTTCCCTCCACGAGTCTCTTAAGCTCCCGTCACGTCCGCTGGTCAAGTCTTTGGCGGATCCTTGCTCCGCATCCATCTCGGAGGCTGGGTGAGTTGCGAATGTCGCAGATCCACGGTTGGAGCGGTGCTGGTCCATTCGGACGGGGCACAAATCCCGCCTGTCTGGTCCCAGTGGCGGAGAGGGTCCCACGACGGGCTCTGCAGTACGCACCCAGGAGAACAGTGGCCTGACCCGGGGGATGGACAGACAGCCACCATAACCCTGCCAAGAGGCCGAGGAAAGCAATAACAAATTCCAGAGTGAGACAATTACTATATTTTTTTTTTAACCAAAAGAACAAATTCTCTCTCTCTCTCTGTGAGGCTGAGTGGTTGAAAGCAGAGAATTTATCTCCTTTTATTTTGTTTCTAGCATCTATTTCCGAGATGCATCTCTCTCTCCGTTAGCGTTTCAAATGTTTGTCACTGCCATGGACATTTTGGTCCATGAGCAACCCCAGGGAAAGCACCCGCGGCCAAAAGCCAGCTCTGCACGAGGCTCCGTCCCTGGTTCCTGGGAGTCAGGGCACCTGAGAGCTTCGACTGGCAGAAAGCAAGGATTAAACAACGCCCGTGCAGAAAGAACCCGGGTTTTACTGCAGGCCAGTGGGACGACCCGCTCCGCGTTCAGTGGAGGGAGCGCTCCCAGCTCCCGCGCCCCAAAGGCGGGTTTCCGAGCCGGCTCTCCGCGGGGACCCGCGGGCGTTCGCTGCTGCTCCGCAGCCCCCGCGGTGCCCGAGCGAGCGGCAGCCCGGCAGCGGCTCTGATGGTCCGAGCAGGGCAAGGGGAGGCTGCTCTGACCGGCAGAAACATTGCACTGGTTTCTCGGGGGCCAAGGGAGTCTTCCTAACCATATCCAAAAGGAAAGAGGGGAAAAAAAGAGGAGGAGGAGGGAAAACCGGCATCATTACAGTGCCACCTGGAGATAACTTTTACAGGCACGCACTGGGCAGGATAACCACGCTCCTAAACAAAGCTGATTTATTAGGAAAACTCCTCCGTTTACAGACCATAAGTTAAGGGTTCAGGGCTGCGCGCACCACGCTGTTTCAGTCATCGAGGAATATGGTAATCATGTTTTATTGAATTGTCGGAGGCTTCCTCTCGACGAGGCTCTGACCACTCCGGCTGTGAAATACACAACGCTCTCCCTTCTAGAAGTCCTACACAGCGAGCCGTAAAGACAAACATGAGTGATCTTGTATCTTCCGGGGCTTTATGGTGTTATAAAATATGTTTTATGTTCCAATCAGTGGCGACAATTTATGAACAGAGAGGCTCGAAAAGATATAACATCAGACTATGTATTTTAATATAGTTTGCGAGAACTGTAATGCCTTGAATGACATTTGCTCTGAACACACATGGAAAATGAATAGTAATGCAGCAGAGATTTATAGCTTTTTTCATCAGGAAGGGGCTTCTCCGAGAAGTGTTTTATGGGTGTTACAGACAATAACTAGTTGGTCTAAGGAAGAGGATTTATTTGGCCGTGTGGCTACCTCCTCCTAGAATGCTAACATTTTCTTAGTGCCTTATTTGTGAAATTTGTTAGCATCAGTTCTAGGATGTTTTTTTTCCTCTGTAAGTACTAAAATTGGAGCCAGAGGTGTATACCAGCCATTTTTATTGATGGTTCGTTTTATTTACACAATGTATCAGCTATAAGAATGCATTATGAAGTAACACTGAAATGATCTATTTTATATGCAACTCCCTCGGGGAACCGAAAGCTCCCCAAAAGTGGAAATAACATTGGTGTCAGCCAAGAGTTAGAGCACGCGCTTTGTTGAGCATTGGTCACGTTTAAGCATCCCGTTTTTCAGATTACCCGGTGTTTTTATTGCCGTGGTTGGATTTCTGCGAGTTCAGCATGTTTTGGTAAATCAGCCCCAAAGCTTCTGCTGTAACTCAGTTTTGGTTAAGTGTTGCTGCAAAGCAGGAGGCCACCTGGGAAGCCCAGCCTGAAGGCACGGGCACGAGGGCGGCAAAGCCCGGCATGTGCCTCTTCGCTGCCATGCACCCCGGCACTGGTAGATTTTTACCATCCCACCTGGGTATCTTTTTGCACATGCTGTAGCTGCCATTTCGTTGTGCCAAAGCCACCACTGAACATCCCTTCCTGAAGCCCCAGGACAGCAGAAGAAAGGGGCTTGTCTCTGCAGAGAGAAGTCTTTGGAGGACGGAGGTGCATCGCACCGGGAAGGAGAAGTCTGGCTCCGACTCAGCCCAGCTCGCGGCGAGCGCGCGCCTCCCCTGCTCGGCCCCGCGGCTGCTGGAGCGGCACACGCGTCCAGGGCGTCCCGACCCGTAATGGATGTGCTCACCAGTCACCACGTGGGATGCCGACATGCTCCGTCACCGCGGAGGCGTGTATACAGCACCCAGAACAAAACTTGCAGGGCAAATTACAGTTCGATACTTGAAAATCGATGGGAAATTGTGTTAGGAATCGATACAGAGACTCTCAGATGGCAGTCCCACAGTGCAGAGAAATCACTCAGACCTGTTGAGCGTTTCTAAGCAGCGACGGACAGGATCAGCTATCGTGTTAAGGAGAGGCACACAGGCTAGGAAACACTGAAGCGCAAAGCACTGATCCTTGATGCGGAGCAAAAAGCCGTCACAGCACAGAGAGGAGAGCTGGCATCTCAGTTCAGCGATACACAGACACAGGCAAGACTACGCTGCAGTGCATGGTCACTTCAGCAATTTTTGCACCGTGGGAGGAGAACCAGCAAGTTATTGCCGCCTGCAGAGTATTTGCAATGAGGACACCTAAAATCTCAGAGCAAATCCTGCTCCTCCTCAAGGCAATACTAGAGGTGAACATTTCATTCCTCAGCATCCACCTCATTGCATCTCCTTTCTCTAAGGAGATTAACTCTAAGAGTTTTATTAATGGTGCTGACTCTCCTGTGTTTAGTACATGCCCCTCTGCAGTAATTAAGCATTAACTAATATCTGCTCATTGAAAAGCATAAGAGTGCTTTACTATCAGGCAGGAGAAGGCTGCATTGATTTAGAAGACAGTTCACATGGTAATTTCTATGCTACCTTAAAAATCACTGCAAAGTGATCTCTGGAAGGTAATAAACAAGATGCAAAATCACCATGATAACATAAATCACCGTGAACTCACTTGATATTAATAACGAGTATGCCATGGATCCATCTGAGGGAATTGCTTTGTAATGCAGTATCAATGTACCATTATTTTAAAGTGTTACTAAAGTAAAGAGGAAAATGGGATTCTTTATAGCATATGTGGGATTTTATTAAGCTCTTGTGTGCAGAGAGGAAGAAATGGGAGCACATGGGCATATCCAGCAGCGACGACATCTGCTAAGCACAATCACCTTGTCCTACCACATATGCCTGACCCAGGTCCCCCTGTGGAAAAACGCATACAGAGCAGGAGAAACTAATCTGGAGAAAATAACGACCAAACGTTTTGTTCCAGAGGCTGGGAAGGCCGATGGATACCTTGAAGCTCAGAAAGGGCATCTCCCTCCTCCCCATGCAGCGCAGCCCCAACTCCCACAGTGTCCTGAGGAGTCAGGAGAGGAGGGGGATTAGACCCTTCTGGTAGGCATGCAGGGAATTATATGTTAGTTTTATGTACAGCCGTTCATTAGAGATTTACCAGCTGCTTTACTCCTAAATATTTGCTTAACCCTCCCCAGCACATTTCATTCCATAGCTTATTTTCTCCTACCAGTTATGTATCAGGGCTAGAAGCATTTTGGAAGGAAAACACACTTTGCTGAAGTGGGATGTTGCATTCAATCAAAAAATCCAAGAAAAACTTAAAGACAGGCTAGAAATAGGAAGAGGAGTAGTGTCGGGAGAAAGACTTCCAGTATGCTGGCAAAAAAATTGTTTGAAATTTTTGCTAGGATCAGTAGCTGGGACCAAGATGTTTGAGACAAAAGCCAAAGGAGCAGAGATGAGCTCATTCCTGTAACTCTCTATCTCAGCTTCTCCAGCAGAATCAATAAGAAAAATGATTCCTTTTACTTCCACAGTTTAATTTTTCCTTTTCAGTGGTATAAGCCAACTTTTCTGCTGTTCCCTTGACTAGATGAGAACATAGTAAATTCTGCTGTCAGCCTGGGAGCACTGTTCGGACACGCACTGCAGTTCTCGCAGGTAACACCAGCCTTCTCCAAGAAGAGTCTCTTCAGGGTGGCTGCATCTGTCGGACGGTGGAATCAAGCTGCATGTCTTATGTTGTAGGGCATCAGAAATACTGAAATAGCTGTATCGTAAATCCCGGCATACTGGTGAGCAAAGTGAACCGATGGAGAGGAGGTGAGAGTTAGGTCTGCAAAGGTGCTGCTGGGAACATATTTCTTTCCATAGGAACTGTTTTCTTGCCAAAAAACCCAGCAAACCCATTAAAGACAGATTGTACCCCAAAGAACAAGCCTGTTAATGAGGGGCATTTGGTGGTCCTTAGAGTTACAAGGTGAAATACAGAGAAAGTGTCTTATAAAGGTACTTAGATTGTACGATCATGCGCTTTCTGACCTTTAAATGAGGAATCAATAAAACAAAACCAAACCACTCTGCCCCCAGGGCCTTTCCTGTTCCAGCTGCAAATGAGGAAGGTGCTTTATTCCTGTGACAGCTCCTAAAGCACTCTGAGTCTCCTCATCCACTCCGCCTCACCAACGACAGACTCTGCCAGTGAATCTCAGGGATTCCCATATCCCTCAGGTATGTGGGAAAATTACTTGATTTTCCCTCTTTAAGTTATATTTTTGCTGAAAAGTCAAAATTTCAAGCTTGCATCAAAATTCTGAAACCTCAGCACTGACAAACACATTTGTAACTGGCTGAAAAATCTGTGCATCTGACTCAGTTGTCCCAGGGTTTTGCGTGGAGCTTTCTGAACAAAGACGTTTCAAAGCAACACTTCATTTAATCAAGTTTTAAGATGTTCCAGAAAAATTACATTTTAGCTTTTCTGTTTAATACATCATGAATTCTGTCATCATCCTAGGGCTTCAGCAGGAGACAAACTCTGGTTAAGAGAAAACCCCAAATTCCCCATCACAAAGCTCCAGAACTGGCTGTAGGAGTCGGGCACACCTGCATCCAAAGGCAAGATTTGCCTCTAGGCTCCATGAGGAGCTGAGTCCAGACCCTCATCTCATGCAAATCATTGTAACCATCAGCTGCAGAACCTAGATGAATTCATGTTCACTGAGGAGCTGAAACCATCACCTCACTGCTTTCACGGAGCAATCCCAACATCTCCTAAATGGCTCTGATACCGGTGGGCACCAGTGTGGTGGAGCTTTGACATTTCACACCAGCTGTGAATCTGCTCCAAGTGAGATATATATATTTTAAGAGATCCTAATCCTCTGGGTTAAAGCTTTACGATGAGCAGAGCACAGACCAGAACAGTCCCGTGCTTTGGACGCAGCTGCTAAAGCCAGTCACCCCTGTCAGTCCTACATCTTAAGAGTTTTAAATAAATCCTTCTGTGGGTATCTTCAAGAGCTGGACAAATGCCCCAAAGCATTAATGGGTGGTAAGTGGTGTGCTGAGATAAGAGTACGTCCCGTTGTTAAGAATGACTGATAGAGCTCAAGGGTCAAGTGAAATTGTGCTTATCTGCTGGCAATTCAACTTTTTCTTCCTGTGTTTGCGGTCTAGAATATTCTTCTGGGGTGAAGGGGGAGAAAAAGGAAAGTGTAAACTAGCCCATATTTTAATCAGGAGTAAAGCAAAAGATTCTGCAGAAGCTCTCAGCAGAGAAAAGACAGATGCAACGCTTAGGTGGAGAAACCAGGGGACGCCTTCCCCATTTAGTGGCACCCATGGGACCCACCAAATCACTACAGATTACAAGGAGTCAGAACGCCTTTTGTAAAAGCAATGATGTAGGAAAATTCCCTTTCAGTAAATAACAAGTAGACCTAACTAGCTTAAGACGACTGCCCTTTCCTTCCTGCAGGAGTCTTCTCCCTCCTCTCTTTAAGGCACAGAAATTGGGACCTGAAGTAGCAAACTTCTCAGTGTCTCCCTGGGCCCAAGCTCCAGAGGACAGCGTGGCAAGAGCCCTCTGGGTAAAACGTAGTGCTTTGGGGAAGGCAATGACACCACAGCTCCAGAACAGAGGTCTGCCTTTCTACACCTTGCTCAACTCTTCTTTTTAAAGTTTTCTGCAGTTGTAGCAGACTAATATGTTTTGGAGTTAACTAGGTGGGAGAAGGTCCTCCACTCTGGAACGGACTCTCTGTTCTTGGCACAGCAGAGTCTGCTTCTGCTACCTGGGACATTCGCCCAGGATTTGATTAAAAGGTTTTGTAACCAGGGAGAAATGAGGTTCTGATGTACTGGGATAGGTCCCAGCACATCCATTTCATGTGGGCCACCCGCAGAATGAGCAGGGCTGTGCTGGCCCCAAAACGGTGACCAGCATCAACCATTCAGCAAGTAGCCAAGAACGGTCTCATACAGGAAGATGAAAGTCTTTGAGATGCAGCCCAAGACCATCTGTCACGCTAGCTTGTTCCCTTGTCTGCATAGCTCCCCCAGATCCAGCCAGCGTGTGTCCCTCAGGTTCATGTCCTGAAGCACATTAAATCCTGCCTGGGATCCTGCAGAGGACTGAGGTCTGGTCCTGGCCATCACTTTCCAGCAGCAGAAGTGTGGCCATGATCCTGACTCCTGACTGAACACAGCAGGAAACATAGGAGATTTCTAAGTCCACTAAAATCATCTTTTCCCTAAATATTTAGGAGGCAGGTTTTATACTGGCCTGCAACATCACTGACATGTGCTCTCACAGTGCAAACATCAGCACAGGCTTAGATCTTTCTCCATTTAAAGAAACCAGAAGGCAGTAATGATGATGGTCTGAATCTAGACTTGGCCTGGGGTAGTGCAGAAGTACCCTCACTGGGATAAGCCAGTGAATGAAACCAGCAATCTGAGACAAGTGCTCTTTTCACTGCAACTCCCATGACAAAACCTAAGTATTTTGATCACTTTATGAAATGGTTCCGATTACTTGGCTGCACACAAACTCTCCTAAATAAACTGTTTTTTCCCCCCCCTCCCAGCTCTGCAGCCTTTCCTAGTGTTTGGTTGCTTGGGTCAATTCCTGGCCTTGTTGAGATCAATGAGATGCCATGTATTTGACTGGTGGGGTTGGATTATCCCTCTCTGCCTTTCTCTCTGATTCCATGCTGATCACCACATCAGAAGGCTTTCTAAATTTACACAAGAGAGGAAATGCCTTTTAACCTTACTGGCCTAACTCCACACAACTGGAGTTGAAGTTCTGAAATATAAATGCAGCCCAGTGAAAACAGCTGCAAGTCCAAGAGCTCTTTGCTCTGACCAGCTTCCTGTCTAAATGGCACACCAAGGAGGTGACAGCTACATCCCACCCTTACTGGAATCTCAATGTACTGATGAATCCAAATGAAAATACTATTTGAAGGCTGAAACAATCAAATATGTTTTCCCCTATGCATTAAAGTACCATATTTATATACAACATCAGATATTCAAATAAACAGTAGAGAATAAATGTTTGCTACTGGGAAAAGGAACACGTTATGTTGAAGCAACTTGTCTGCAGCTGTGAAGGAACCCAGTATCTCCCCATGGTCCTCATGAGATGAGGCTGCTGAAGAGCGTTGCAAAGCTGGGCGGAGAGGCTCTTACGACACTATCAAATCAGAGCACCGAAATAAGGATGTATATACTGCTTCCTTCTGATTAATAGCTCCAGTCAACATCAGCTAACTTATTCCTATTGACAGATCTATGAAATACTTGCAGAATCAACAGCTATAAAATGGATGGCAATGCACTGGCACCATAAAGCCGTAACGCTCGTGTCTATTGCAATCAAGGCTTTTAAAACCTAATTACTTCTGGGTGACATCAGTCATATATTTTCATGTGAAATTACAGTGGCATGCGAGTGCCCGGCAGAATAAAAGAAAACAAATGATGTCCTATAATAACGGAGAAGTGAGCTATCATTTTTAATCTGGCATGAAAGCTCCAACTGATGAAGCTTAATACAACTTGTTAAAACACCTAACAAGCGAGGAAGTGATTAAGTATTGTCCTTTTGCCTCTGGGAAATGGGATCTGCTCTCAGCAAGCGTGAAGTGACTGAGATAGCCCTTTGGAGCTGATTGAGCTGCACATAAAGTAACTTCTAATGATCTCAGTCCACTTTGAGCCATAAAGATTTAGAAGGGACAATATTTTAGAAATGATCAAGTTCCACTCTTTTTATTAGTGAGGATAAAACACCTTTGTGGAGGAAATTAAACAGAATAAATTGCTTAGCTTTCTGCAGCTTCCATCATTTAGCAGTGGCAGAGGAACATGGCATAACAGACACAGAAGGGGAAGCAAGAACTGACCCAAAGCAGAGTGAAGCAAGAGAAGGAAAAAAAATTCTTGCTTTTACTTCCAAACTGAAACACAAGGAGTTTCCATTAAAAACCCCAGTGCTTGGTCTCTTCTGCACAACTCCCTGCCCTGATGCTGTTAGAGAAGGACCTAAAGACAGCTCACAGCCTCCATGAGCCTTCCTCACTTGGGGAAACTGAGTCAATCAGAAATTATAGCTTTTGAGGGCTGTAAAGTGTTTGGGGTTGTTCAACTTAAGCACAAATTTGTGCTAGAGGCCCCAGCCTCCTGGACTTCCACTGGCGCTGGGGCAAAGAAATGTCTTTCAGAGGATGACACGTCCTTAAGAAGACTTCTGCCCCACTCTCCAAATTGTTGCATTACTGCCAAATTACCTCTAGTGCTAATCTCTCCATGGGGGCAAACACACCAAAATGCCCAGAATCAGTTTGACTCCTGCAACAGGCCATGGTATAACCTACTGCGTTTTGCTCTTGTGACGTTTAAGGACGTGTTTTTCAGGAGATGCTTCTTTTATGGTGCTTGAATTAAGTTTTCAAGGTTAACTGTCCAATTTGATGTCTTTGGTTCAATAAATAATTCAGAAACAGTTTACGTCCTCCCATGTAAAGATGCCTGCTGAGGTTACAGTAGCAGCCAGGCACTTCCTCTGATGTGCTATTAGCTAATGTGCTGAAGGTTTTTCCACCTCATTTTGGAAGCATTTATACTCTTCAAGAGGACATTTGAATGGAACTGAAATTCATTGGAAGGGACCATAATGAAGACAGCCAAAGCCACCAAGCTACTGATGAAGTCACTGCCAATGTCTGTTGTCCAGTGATTTTCCTGCTCTCAGCCACCAACAGCAATAATTTTAGGTCTTAATAACAACCCACTGGACTTCAGTTCAGCAGGTTGGATCCAGGAGCCTTTTACAATCTCTTTGGGACTCTTTTTGTAGAGCAACTAACATGGGCAATCCTTTTCTGAGAGCCTTTGAACTGTTACCAGTTAAAAGCTGAGGCAGACTCCATTAGAAATTTCACATAGCAAATGCGCTGCATTTTATATATATATTTATATACATACACACACACACACGAAGTCACATTTTTATCTCCCTGTTACAAAGAATCCACAAGACTGATTTCCCTATAGGCCGGATGTGGTGGGATGATAACCCTGCCGAGTGTCCCAGGTGCCAATGCAAAAGAACTCCTAAACCATAAACCTTCCTGTGATGTCTTAGTGTGAGTTACAGCCTGGCTGGTGTGAGCTGGGGAGTCCCACAGGAGCTCTGCTGGGAACTGGGTTAGCCCCTGGCCTCCAAGGCCCAGGAGCTGGGAAAAGAGTGATGCTTCTTTGCTCACCCATGCTGGGAGAGTTTTGGAGGACCATTTAACATGTGGACCATGCTATCACTACATAAAGCAAAACATTTGCACTGCTTATCAAATATCGCTGCTAAACAAATTTCAGGCTAAGTTAACAGCACTAGTATTTTCAGCAAATCCACAAGCCCAATATCTATAGGTGTTTAATATCGATAGCAATCACATCATTCAAGTATCGATGCAACCATGCTGGCACCGTGCTCACACGCGGGTCAGTAGGTCATGGCAGATTGAGGTATCAGCTATTGCTGGGATCCTTCCCGGTGCTGACACTGCAATGCAGCTTCAATGCAGAGCTCCCTGCACAGGGACATTGATTCAATGTTATAGTTTCTGTCCTTTAAATAAAGGTCGTCTTGCAGGGGCTGGCTCTGCTCCTGTGTTTATGCACCTAGAGGGGAAGGCTGGACCAGCAGTTTGGTTAAGAGCTGAAGGAAGAGCTGCTCTCACCTGACATAGTGCCAACATCTCAAAGCATACTAGGATGGGAGCGCTTGGTCCTGCCTGCCTCATGTCGAGGATGGTCATATGGGCTTGGACAACGCTTTCCTGAACCTGCTAAGGATGCAGACCTTTCTCCTCATGTTGGTCAGTTAAACAAAGGGCACAAATTTGCTCTCAACTTGCAAGCAGCCTGGGGTTGACAGGCCTGTGGTCCAAGCCCCTGGACACAAGCCAGCTCTGATGCCAAGGCTGAGGATCTGGCTGAGCAGCGCGGCCAGGCTCATTACACACCATAGGGATAGAAGCTAAGAGTTTACAAGTTGAGATCTAGTTCTGATGTCATGTCCAAATCAGGCTGCTTTTCTGGTGCTTGCTCCACCAGGGTTGCCAGAAGATGGAAGAGTGGTTGCCATTTGCATGGTCACCCTGCTACCTATTTTTTGATTTACTCAGAGAAAACAACGGGTCGCTGTACAGGGCCCTGATCAGCGTGGTGTTACCAGCTCAGCCTCCAGCTCCTCTACAGACCTTGTCGTGTGAGATGGAAAATGCAACTTGCCCTTCTGTGCTGCAGTTTTCCAGCCACTGTCACAGCACAGTCACGGACCTAGTTCTCCCTGATACCATATGGAGAAAGATACCAAATGGGGCAGATTTCAGGCCTGCAGGTCACCAACTGTATTTCCCAAATTTTGCCCCAGGGCAAATTGTGGCTACAAACATTCTCACTTAATCTTGGAAATCTGACTCTTACCTCAGGCAAGGCTTTGAGAACAGCAGATTCTGGGGTTTGTAACCAGCAGTGTATTCAGGAGGCATCCAATCAAAGCTATAAAAGGGAAAAAAAATCATCAAGGCAACACTGCAAAAGATGATAGTTGTTAAATCCAATTTCAGTAGTGCGTGCGCATAACCTCTAACTCTGAGGCATTGAAACACTGCAAACATGGCCTGTGCATTGTAATTTTTGCATCGTTTCACATCACTTACAAGGTACCTTAGATGGACACTGAAGAATGAATTATTCTTTTCAGCAAAACATTTTTGTGGAGTAAGTAAATTTATCTTGCAGGGAGAGTAAAAGGAAGAAATATGGCATTAAAATGTGCAGATCCGAGTTGAACACATCTCTCTTTTACAGGGAAACTATGATTTAAGTGCACTCTATTACTAATGTTTAATAAAAGCCATAATTCAGAGCGTCAGGCCGAGGCTGTGCGCATTGAAACTATGATTTGGGGAAAAATGACACAGACATTTTTCAGTACAGTAGCTCTTCTTTAAGCCATTTGTCTGCAGGCCTAAATTAGCTTTGAAATGTACTTTATCTTTGATAAAAAGGCATTGATACAGCGATTATGTTTTATCAATTAATTCTAGCTGGAGTGCTTGAGAGGACACGGGTTTATGGGAATCCTTTGCCTGCTGACCTCCTCCCCGGCAGCTGCTTGGGCACCGGGGCTGCCCTTGCACAGGTCCAGGCAGGCGAAGCATGTTACGGGCCCTTTCCACCTTTCCTTCAGCATCCCTCGAGCTTTGAGCGATCTTGGGAAAGTTGGTGCGTGCGCGGACTAGACCCCAGCCCTTCTGCAGATGCTTCTCCCCAAATGCTCAGCGCTCCAGCCACATCTCACCAATCACACTTCTGACCTCTTACTGGGGGAGGTGGAGAAGTCCTGGACAACATACACTGTTACCAGCAAGTTATATACTGCTCTGCCAGTGTCAGCTCAGGAGGGAATGCAGGATTGCCTGATTGATTGAGAAGCAAAGGAGCTATTTCAGGTCTCTTCCCTTGACATTTTGCAGAGCCAAGCTTGCAGACAGGCCTGAACAGAGCCGACTGCTGCCTGACCCCTGTTGTACATCTGGCAAGGGTTGTTCTGAAAACTTCCCTGCAAAATCACCTTTAAGGCAACTACCAGAGACTTTGGTGTTTCCTATTGCAGAGTAAACAGGGTGGGATGCCAGCTCAGGACACAACCTAAATGCTGTGTTACTGCCTGCTGCGCCATTGCCTTTACCAGATAGTTCATTCAGCTGTGTCCCTCCTGCAGCCCTCTTTGGGACATCTAAGGCCTTCACATCCTCATTTAAGGTTATCTAACCCTCAAGAGCCATCAGATAGGTCTTGTTTTGGAGTCTGCAAACACAGTTGCCACTGCTGTTCAAGCCTGGAGGCTTTCCTGAACTTACACTCACTAGAAATGGCCTAGATTTTGTTTTTTTTTTCTCTCTCTCTCTATTTTGCCTCAATGGAAGCAGAATTTCTAGGGGGGGGGGGGAGCCATAAAATCCCAGCAGCTTGTCTGGTCCCTGCTGCATACCTGCACACACACAGTCTTAACAGCCTGCTCAGCTCTTACCTCTTGATGCTTTGTTGGATCTCGTTGTGACCAGGCTGGGGTCAGGTTTAGCACTTGCTCTCAGTGCAGCACATCCTAGTGCATCCCTTCGATGAATGCCAACAGGAGGCACCTGCTCAGGGCAAGGCAATGAATCAGAGGCACACTGTTCACAGACTAACTTGCATCTTGACCCCCAGGGCAAAAAGCCACACCATGAGTAAGGAGCTCCACCTCACCACCTTCCTTCAGACATTCATCCTTTCCCTGGCTATGCAGTTCTCCTGGGCACTGTTAAATATCCACTGCGTGCACATGATGTGTCACCTTACTTTCATGAAGAACATTTTGCCATCGGAGACTTTTCGTACATCTGCTCAACCTGCCTCCAAGAGCCTCCAGTGCTGCAGGGGCAGCTTAACTGCAACCACTTTGCCCTTAGGAGCACTATAAACTGGAATCAGACTTGCAGTACAACAAGATCTTCCCAAAGAGTGCTGGTTTACACCAGCTGAGGAGCTGGCCATTAAATACCACTTTCATTTACAATACAACCTGCAGCTGGGACAGTTACTAGCACAAACCACATCCCTCCAGGCAGGGGAAGCCTGGGAGCTCAAGGCCAAGCTTGGTCCTTGCTCCTATTCTACCTGGTGGAGGCTCTCCTCCCAGGCAGCATGCCACCCCTCAATTAAACTCTCCTTAAACTTTAAAGGGACACTTAAACGTGCTTTTATGGCCCCATTACCTGCTCTTTACAACCCGAGGTGAAGACTGGAATCCTGTCCGAGAGGTCTTAAATGTTATAGGTACAATTAGCTGGTTTTCATGGTGTTCTTTAGTATTTCACCTCATAAGCCAGAGTAAACCTGCTTAAGTCAGCTGGGCAACGTAGTCCAGGAGCGTCACAGGGTGGCAGGAGAGCAAAGGGACGTTTGCAGTGACTCTGTGCTGCAAGCAGCACTACCCCACAGCCCTTTCCCAACCCCAAAATCTAAGCAACCCCCAAATCTGGCCCAAACGGCACCCACCAAGAAGCACCCACCAAAAGAAGCACCAAGCCAGAAGATGCAAGGCCTGGCTGTCTCCTAGTTGCTCTTACATCCGCTATTTCGGTCAGCACCCAAACTCCCATCTCTAGCCTGCTAACCTGGGTGTGATATTAAGGCAGAATCATTAATGACAGATGTGTAAACTTTTGCATGGAGAAATGCCAATATTTTGCATACTTGCACAGTGCTGCCATAAATATTAATGTGGTGCTAATATGGGAAGTTCCACCAGCTGTGTCCATTCTCCAGGGATCCTTTGACTATTTATATTCGTAGTAATGAGCAAGCTGTTATTATATAATCAGGCTGTTGGAGAAGCCTTTGGAATAAAAGTCTCGCTGTGAATTAGCCGTCAGCCAAAGTGGGTTTAGGGCCATGAGATGTTACAGATTTCATGACCGAGGTTTCCGTATTTGGCAGGCAGGGTGACAGGAAAAAAAAAGGGGAGAAAAGGCAAAAGGTGCTGAAATTCAGCTCCTGAGTAATTAATGTTGATTGGGGCTTTGACGTCCTTTCCCTGTTGCAAATCTGGCTTCTTATTCAGAGTCCACCTGCAGCCCTGGGGCTGTGAAAGGATCTCATATTGACATATAGCCTTAAAAATCCAGTCTTCTGCCAATGCCTGTGTGGAGATGAGGATCCGCCGCTGCACAGGAATGGCACATCTCCCCCGGGGCCGCTGCGTGCGGCTCAGTTCTCCATGCACGGAGCCGGCTCCTGCCGAAGCAAAGGGACACTCGCCCCGATGCCGGTGCGAACCGGACCCCGTTCGTGTTAAGAAAATAAATGAAACTTTCCTGGACACACGCACGGAGCAAGCACCAAAATTCTCTACTCGCAGCCCAACAGAGAAAATCCTTGCACAAAATATTAAGATCACAAAGGAGGCAAAAATTATGCAAGGTCATTATTTGCCTAGCAAAATACCTGTATTCATGCTGAAAAGCACAAGCCAAGAGGAACTTTATTATGCTTTGCTGTCTCCAAGCACAACCTGCCTGCTTTAATCAGAGCGGGAATGATGCTGCTTTCATCTGATTTGAGAATCAGCCCTCTCTTCTAGTGCTAAATCTGGATTTTTGTTGATTTTTATTACTGTTTTGGACTCCCACGACACAAATGACTGATGAGCCAAAGCTGTGCTGCATTCGTGAATATATTACGCTCCCCTTGTCTTTTTTGCATCAAACCTGTGCTTTTTTGAAGATGGTCTTCCTTTTTAAAAAAATGCTGGAGAACAGTTTGGAAGTGATTTAAATCCTTCCCCCACCCTTTTTTGGGGAACGACGAATATTTAATTGAGTTGAAGGTGGATAAATGATCATTTTCTCCATCCTATATAGTGGCGAGTAGTAAATTACTTTACCGGGAAACGTGGTTATAATTGCAAAATTGATAATAGAGGTGTGAAAATTTACACCTGTGATAATAAAGACTAGCTTCCTGTCGTACACTGACGTTATATCTTATGAGTTATCTCCTGTGCATGATCTAAATACTTCATATGTGCCAGCAATCAGAGCCTTTATCCTGCCAGGTGAGGAGCAGCCTACTTTTATGTTTCACATGGGTATTTATATATTAGAAATAACCGTTCTACCCGCACCTACACACCTGCACAGCGGTGCTCCCGTGGTGGGGGTTTTTGTGCTTGCAAACTGATAGGGGAAAACCGACAGCCTGCTGCAATGCAGGGTTTAGAGGCGGCGTGGCAGAGAGGGGAGGACGGAGCGTCGTAACCTTGGCCAGACCCGTATTAAAAACTACTGCTGGCTCCCCGGCCTCGGGGCTGACCCGCGGCGAGCTGCAGAGCGAGGGGGAGCTTCCCCGCTCCCGCTCTCCTCCTCCAACCTGCCGGCTTTGCGGCTGGAAACTGTGGAGGAAAGGGAGGCACAAAACTCCTGCAAACATCTGGCCCAGCGGGGAGGGCGCAGGCAGGTGCCCGGCTGGCGCGTCGCGGAGCGGGACCCCCTCGGAGGCCGGCGCCGTGCTAACGGGGCTGCTAATTAGCAACCGCGATCAGCAGAGAACGCTAAAATGCGTTCAATGCAGGAGGCACTCATTTGTAAAATTATTACAAAAAAATAGAGGAAAATGCTACAAACGCCAAAGCGAACCCTGCCCGGATCGAGATTAATCGTCGAGTAACCTAACGGGCGGGAGGGCACGCGCCAGCCCTGACCGAGGAGGAAATCAAACCCTTTACATACGGCGCCTGGCAGCAGAAATATGCAGAATACACGGAATATACAGCCCCTGTAACACGCAGCGAGGGGCTCGGTGCTCACTCTGAAATAACCCCTATTTTTGGACGATTTCCTCAAGGTCAAGGCTTTTTGCTAATATTTTGCCTGTTATCCCGGAAGGCAGAAGTGCTCTCGGCCCCGGGGGGGAGTCGAACCGGGCCCCGCAGCGCGGCACCGCGACTCAGACCGGCGGGAGGTACGGTCGTAAAGACACCCGGATTAGAGCCTGCAGCCTGAATCCGAGTCTAATCCGTTACCCCCTTCACGCGGCAGCGCTAGGAACTGGCGCTAATGCCATCAATTCCCTCTGAAAGAGCCCGTCTGTTTTAAAAGTTTGGTCTGGTGAACAGCTCTGTATTCAGGATTTCTGTTACAGAGGTGCCAAAGCCATAAAACACCTAAATTGCCTCTTTCTCCTCATTTCGGCGTGTCATTTCACGCTTTTATATGGATATATATTTTACTATGCACTCTGTTTCTTAAAAATCATGACTTTTATCTTGGCCGTTTTATTAAAGAAAATGATATGGAAGCTCCCGTGCTTTCCCCGCGATTACGGTCACCGGATCGGGATGAGAACATCATGCTAACAGGGAGGTATTTTGCTGCACACGAGACAATTGTATTTATTTATTTATTTACTTAGCGAAAGAAGTGAATCGTTTCCCTTCTCTTCTCCCCCCCCCCGGATATTTTTCTTCAAGCTCATTTCAGCAGTAAGACACCTTCAGCTCGCCCCGTGCTAAAGCGGGAGCCGAGGCGCGGGAGCCGTTGCTTCACCTCGGGGAATACTTTGGAGAGATCAAGAAGTGCTCGTGTGCAAGCTGGTTCCTGTGGGAGGAGCACGGCAGCACAATCAATCCGTGGATGCATTGTAAAATCAATGCGCTGTATAATTAGGGCACTCCAAGGGTAAAAAAAAAAAAAAGAAAAAAAAAAGAAAAGAAAAGAAAGGAAAAGAAAAAAAAAGGAAAGAAAAAGCAAGAAAAGCACAGCAAGCTCTTCCGTGCATGCCGGGACTCTGCAAGGCTGGAGACGTCACCGGCCTCTGAGCAAGGGGGTGTTAAATCCGTGTTAGAGGCAGAGAGGGTGTTTCTTGGGGGACTGGTGCAAAAGCATTTTATCCTGGCGCTTGCTGCAAAATGCCGGGAGCTCTGAGACGATGCTCACACGTGAGACGAGCTCCTCTGTTCTCAACCGGGAAATCCCACGCTTCAAAATGCTGCCCGCTGCCAGGGGAAAGTTGCTTCGATGGCGAAGCCCTTTGGCGGGCCACCGGCGACAGGGAGACGCGAGAAGGTGCACGGCAAGGATGGCTTGGGGGAAATATTTGCCCGGAGAGCAGAGGGGCCTTGCGCAGGTCCAGACACGGCCCCGATGCCGCGCTGGGTGGCCGGGATCAGACCTGTCCGCCCGGATCGCAGTTCCCAGCCGAACAAATGTTACCTATAGATCACGAAAACGGAGCGGGGCGGGAGCGGTTCTCGTTTACCCGACGCTAAATGATAAGCGGAGCTAAGTTAGAAGACCGAATTCAGCAGCGGGTTTTTCCGCAGGCACCCCCGGCTCGGCGCTCTGCAATAGGGCTTGGCAGCCGGCGACAAAGCAGGCTCTAAAAATTACAGAATAAGCCAACCTTCGCCTTCATTTTTAATCATTCAATGCTAAAAAGACTCCGGAGATTAAACCTGACCCGAAAGATCCTCTCCAGGAATGAGAAGCCCAAGCAAGGGACCCAAAAATAAACAAACACTCTGCCTCGAATGGCCAATGCACCCGTTAACTTTCCTCAGATGGATCATTAGGTCTTTTATAGGTTGTCAGCATGGAGAACTGCTCCTGGTTGCAGGGCAAAGAAAACTACTTCGTATTAAAATACATGGCTCTTGTGGGATACGGCACTTTCACCGGGCTGCCTGTGAATTTGGCAAGAGCCCTGAGGTTGGGAAAAGACAGATAACTCTGCAAATCAGAAAAGGCAGATTTTCATCAATAGAAAATTACAGATCCCCGGTGAAAACTCCCATCATTATCTATCAAGAGACAAATTGGAGGGAAGTCCTCTTAACTGGTTTATCGTGCCTGGATCTCAGGGGTGGGAACGACCTCTGCCTTCCCCTGGCCAGCACTTCGCTGGGTGCTTTAACGGCTTGCAAGAATAACTATTGCATTTCGCTGAAGCTGCTTATGCCCCAATTTCAAACAAAATCAATGATTTGATTTCGACGCTCCCTCCCCGGCGGGCCGAGCGTGAGCGCCCCCCTCCCCCCCGCCCGGCCGGGAGCGTTTTCCAGGAGAGGGCAGTCGTGGGAAACGGCAGCCCGGCGCCCCGCTCCCGAGCGGCGGAGGCGCCGGCGGCGTTTCGGGGGCTCGAGGACGGCGCGCCGTAAAACCCGATGCTCGACCGACCGTCGCGCGCCGGCACCGCTCCGGGCGGCTGCTGCCTCGCGAGCGCTCAACGCACCGTGTACGCCGCGCGGATGCTATTGCCTTACAATAAATAAATAAATAGCAAATAAATAAGTACAGGGACCCTGGCGCGCCCGTCGGGCTGGTTTTCGCTTTCGACGCCGCTGCGAAAGCGGACGCCTCCCTCCGCTTGGGAGCCGCTTCTGCTCGTGCGAGGAGGAGGAAGGGTCTCGAGGCATTTTACCGATGTTTCTAGGTTGGGGTTCAGCTCCTGATCCTCGCAGAAAACTCCACGTTTAGCCCTGAGCGAGGTCATTTTGTTCCTTTGTGCCTCAGTTTCCCCATCTATAAAATGGACTTAATAACGCTCCTGTTCTCCCAATCCCCCCCTCCCTCCCCGGGTCTAGCTTTCCGCCTCTCGCCCGCATCCGCGCGCTGTGCATCCGATGGGGCTCCTGTTAGGATAACCTTCGTGCCGTAACTCTGTCCTTATCTCTGCCGGCGCTTTGCTGTGGGAAACATCTCAGCTTTCCCTTCCCAATTTCCATTAGCAATTGAAGCGGATGTGTTTCGGGAGCCTGGGATTTTCAGCTGAGCGCAGCTGACAACTATATGAATCTTATAGCCAATGTAAGTAGCTAATGCAAATATCAACACTGTAGCACGAACCACTCAGAAGCAGTAAGTGACTGATAGAAAAGTGATTATATGGACTTCATGCTGGAAAGTAAATATTTACTCTCCAGCATTGACAGATGCCTCAAGCACCATAGATCTAAAGAAGACATTGATTCGCTGTCGTGCAGCCTCTCTTATCTCTTACTTATGAAAATATCTGGCAAATGTTACATCACCTGCTTCCTCCCTAGCCCAGCTGCCTCGGCATGGCTGCTCATGTAGTGTATTTAGCATCCAATAGTGCAATAGTTAACAGCAGTTGGTCGCGATATCACTTGCGAGGCTCTGCTGTAGCCTCCTGAAATACAGAGCATCCTCGAGACGGCGGCACTCCTGCTTTCCCAGTGCCGGAGCAGGACTGTGGGCCAGCTCCTGCCCCGGTGCAAAACCTCCATACTTCCCCTCCGGAAACATGCAATGAAAAAAGAGAGAGGAAAAAAAAAAAAAAAAAAAAAGAAAGGAAAAGCACCCTGACAAGTTTTTATCTGCAGGAAATGTTATCCCCTGAAGGAGAAATGGAAAAGTGAGTGCGCTGGGAAAACGCGGCTGTGCTCTTTAAGAGCCCGCTGCCGCCCCGTGGTTCCCCCGCGCCGCTCTTCTCTTTGCCCTCCTGGAATTGCCTTGAAACAACTTAAATGAAGTTGAGCCCTTCGGAGGCTGTCAAGTTTGTAGCACCTCCTTGGCAATCAATTTAACCTCCTCGGCTCGTTTTTTTTTCCCCTGCTGCCTGAAATTGCTGAGTCAGCGGTCTGCGTCGGAGGGCTGCTGCAGCGCGTTTCCCGTCCCCGTGCCACCGAAGAGCGGCTGAGGGACTCTTCCTTACGCCAAAGTGCAGCTGCACAAGGCTCCTCACGCTGGCCTCGGTCACTCCAGCCTTGGCCTGGGCGCCCGCAGGTGCCACGCGTCGATCCGACCAGCGCGTGGCCGCACCGCAGCTGGCCCGGCCGCGCGTCCCGCTGCCTCCTGCTCTCCCCGATGTCTTACTGCTGTCCTCTTCTGGCATCTTCACAGAGCTCCTTGCAAGCACCCACGCCGCTGGCTGGCATTGCCACGTGCCCGGCCGGCGCTGAGGTTCCCCGCGCTGCCGTGGCTCTCGCGCCCGCTGGTAGCCGCTGACCCCAGAGAGACATAACCGGAGGGGCACGGCACAGGGGCGCTGGCAGAAGAAGGGAGCTAAGAGCGCTCGGTCCTTCTCCGCCTCGCGTGGAGCTTCCACACCAGGCTGGAGGGATGCACCATGGCCGCTTTCTGCATGTTGTCCTCAGCAATTACTAAATACACGCATAGCACTCTGTTATTTTATTTTGCCTGGTGACAATTAAATGCTGCATGCGAGAGCCTTCTTTCAGCAGCTTCTCACTTGGTGCTGTTCCTGGCTGTTCTCACGCCAGGAACAGAGATGGGACCTGCCTTGAGATTACCTGACCCGGTGAGATGCCATCCAGCAAAAACAGCAATCCAGCTTGAAAAATCCTCCCTGAGTAAGCCCCAGGGAGAGCTGCAGGGTGAGGCTGTCTTTCAGAGGTTTCAGCTAGAAGTGTATTTAAGTGAAGAGGAATAAGAAATGCATTTGCCAAGTTTATAAGACTGTGACCTTGAAGCCACTAAGACTTTGCTGGATTCGGTGGCACTGAATCGTGGTGTGCTGTGCACAAACCAGGGCAAATCTGAAATGAACCTTTGATAAAACAAGACATTTTAAGGAGACATTTGCTGGTAGCAAGGTGTTTGGGTGTTTACAGTACTGGTGGATTCTGCTTTCGCGTTCACAAGGGATTCTAAAGCCAACGAAGTCAGAGAAGTTAGAGCTGCTCCGCATCTGTGTTAACAGCTCATTGCATCCAAACTTTGCAGTGAGCCAGGACAGGGTCTTGACATGCCCCACGCCCACGTTATTTGCAGACTGTCCATCCCTGTAGCTCTGCTCCTCCATCAAGTCCCGCTGTCTGACTGCAGGCAAATAACTTCAGTGACATTGATAAGATTATTCCCATGAACGAGGCATGCGAGATGGGATCCCTCTCTTCCAAAGCCCATGACCTTTTTTTTTTTTCTTTTCCCTTAGGAGGTGGGTGGCTCTGCACAGCTGCAACCTGGTGACCACTACGGGGACCACATAAGTCCCCTCCAGCCCAGCCTCATGTCCCTACTCCACCAGGGACCGCGGGAGCCCAGTGCTAACCCTCGCACTGGAGGAATGTGGGGTAATGCCTGTGGGAGGCTTGAGGGTCCTCAAAGCAGGGGGTGGGTGTGCATGGGGAGTGTGGTCCTCCCCCAGCTAAAATGCAGGTGTGCTTTAGTCCTATTTTCACTCTTCATCCAATGCCAGCAGCAAGGAGGTGGGCTGTCTGCAGCCTGATGTGTGCGCTCGCTCCCGTCTGATTGCTGCGCCGCAACTCTTATCTTTGCAAATTAACCATTTCCTAAGCACGGAGTTGGTGTCTCGCACCGTGAGTGTAATGCACCAGGCATTGCACCAAAGACTGCAGAGAGCACCGCCGTTTCAGTCCGTGCTGCCTTTGACACCTGAAAGGAAAAGGATATTCCAGCCTTTTCAGACGCATGCAGCAATTATCCAAAACTGTCTGTAAAAAGATATTGTTCATTGTTTTTATTTGTGGGAAGCAGTATTTCACAAAGGTCCCCACATATCTTTATTATAAAATTCAGTGCTGCTTATAGTAAATTATAATCGTGCAGCTTCATTGTTACGTCTGTGTAAATTCTGCTGCCCTCCAGTAAAGTATCCTCAGATTTAAGATGCAAAATGATGTTGTTAAGATATGGTATGAGATAAAACAAAGGAAAGACAAGCAAGGTGGCTGCTTTCTCTGCATTGACTGTGTGGCTGTTAATGAGAGTCATCTCCACGTACAGGTCTAGCATCTGGTTGCTATGTTTATTTTAATTGTTTATAATATTTTTTTCCCAGGGAGAAATCCGAATCCCATTTGTGCATTCTTATGACACAAACTCCTTCAAGTCTGGAATAAATCTAAAGATTAATCCATGAGTTTTTTTTAATTGCTCCCTTCCCAACACATAAATAATATGGGATGTTTTAGGGTAAGATGTGAACTTTCCATCTCTTTTTCACTCCTGTATTCTCCTAGATGCATGCTGTTGACTCCTTGTAGGTCATCTGAAGCAACATAAGCAAGGCAAGCAAACAGCAAAATTGCAAGATGCAAATGCCCTTCACTTCTGGCTTGGAGTCAAGAAATAATAAGTTGACAATAACCCTGCCAGGATATGCAGCAAGGGTGACTGCATATTTCTTCCTGCTGGTGTGACAGTACGAGGGAGCTGGGCACCAGGAAGGAACAAGCCTGTGTTCCCCAGGATAAAATGCAAATAATTCCTTGGAGCTAATAGCTCATCTCCCCTCCTCAAACACATACAAAAAGAAAAAGAAAAACCCAAAGAAAAGAGTATGTAGTTTAAAGATATATTAAAATAATAATAAATGAAACATAACTCCTTTTTTAAAAAATCTCCTGCAGACTTTGAGAAAAAACCCCTTCCAGGATCCTTTTGTGGAAAGCTGGTCCTTCTCTGGTGACCGACTCGTCTCCCCGGAGGAGTGGATTTATCTCTTTTCCTCACCTTCCAGTCTTTAGCTGTTCCTTGCTACAACTGCTCTCCAAACATCACCTCTTTTACCCATCTTTTGTCTTTCAAAAGCTTTTAAGAGTTCAGTAGCTCATATTGGCTTCATTAGAGCCGAAGGACTGGAGGTGCCTGCCCCAGTGTTCGTTGCTCCCTGCAGGGAAAGCCACCGTTTCCCGCTCTGCGATTCCCTCAGCACTGAACGTGTGCCAAGCCCAGGCTGCTACGCCGCGGTGCAGTCTGCTGGGACGGTGATGGGGATAGGAGTCCTCTCTCCCCTCTTTCTCCCCTTGTTGATAATAGCTTAAATTAGCATACAAACTTCTGGATATTTTGGACTCCAGAGCTGGAACCCAGCATACATCTCAAGATCTTGAGCTGACAGTGTCTGGATGCAGCAGCTGAACTGTACACATACCTGCAGGCAAGAGGAAGGAGCAACGAAACCTGGCTGAGGAGGCAGCTTGATCTTCCAGAATCCATTTTTTTCCAGTTAAGTCCATCTCTTATTTAGCTGAGGTCTAGCTCCAATGCCAGAGGCTCTTTATCTCTAGGGGAGAAGAGACAGTGGAGACAAATCCTGCAGCAAGCAGCACTTTGAGAGTTTGTGATAGATGCTGTCCACCTCATTACTGCACAATGAAACTTTATTGTTCCCTCTGTTCTATTGAGTTTTACGTCTCCAAAGCACATGGAAGAATCCTGAAATGAGTATCTGTCAAAGTAGGAGGACCACTGCTGCTTATCTGCTTCTCTAACATGACCGTCTGCGGATGGAGCCCTGGAAACCGGTCATTGCCGAGTGGCTGGGCCAAGAGCTGCTGTTCCTCTCGTTGGGGTGTCAGTCCCTGACAGCTCCCTGGGGTGGGAGTGCAGGGGTTGATGGTCTGATATGGTGGCTGAGGTCCGTCCATCTTGAGCCTCACTCCTCTGCATGCACCCCAGGCTGAGGGCACCTTATTGCTCCTGTGGATCCTCCAGCTAAGGTAAGGAGAACTTAATCACACCTTCTGTGCAGGAAAAACCTGCATTTTGGCCAATAGCCACAAAATTCAATGTGGAGCTTCTAGGACTCTCTTGGCTTACAGATCTGGGCTCTCGATGGGGTCTTACAGACCCCATCTGATACTGGGACAGTGCCAAACTTGGCAATGGCACCTTGAGGACCTGGCATCTCCAAGATGTGCTCCCGATGCCTGCCTCTCGCTGTGCTGTGGCCCTACCTGCAATGCTGGATCAAAAGCATACTCCATTTATTTTATGTTTATATATAGCCCTCAAGTGGGGAAGCATTTGCTCTGCAGCCAACATATATATCTGGGAACTTCACAATTAGTTAATATTTTATGCATAATTCATAAAATTAGACCACATTTTCTGGGAATAATTAGCTGACTCCATACCTCTAATGAACTGCAGGTTCAGCTATGACAAATACATTGGGCGGCTCCGAGGGACAGCAACACACAGGCGCCTTTAAGCAAAGTTCAAGCAGCTCCTAAATTAACCAAACTGAGTCCCCAGAGACGCAGTATTTATGCACCGAAGCGGGAAGGGAGGGTTCTTGTCTCACAAGTCTCATCACAGCCCAAGAAACAAGAGAGAGAAAATAAAAGTTATTTACCTTTGGCTAATTGCACTACTGCTGGTACGAACCTGGGAGGTTTTGGCACCGTGTACACCCACGTGCGTGCTGACTGCGGCGGCGGGGCTGCGCGTGCCCGCGCCGGGGTGGTGGGGGCCAGGTTACGGTCTCGCTCTGGAGGGAGCTGGGCAGCTGGTGAGAATTTCTTCCCTTTCCTTTGCTTGGATTCCTGCAGGGAGCTGTCAGAGGCAGGATTCCTGGTGTGAGAACACAAGGATGAAAACGGCCGCTGTTCGCACCAGGGTTCCCAGGCTTAAATTGCAAACCTTACTCAAAACTCTGGCCCAAATCGGAGGAAGAACGATCCATTTTTTTTTTCTTTTTAGTAACGATTTGTTAAAAACGCTGATTTATGTAGCAATTCTAGTTAGCAGTATTCAACGTGAGCATTTGAGCATTTCGTACAAGGCAGGTGAGGCGGTAGCAGCGGCGCCCGCCACGGGGGTGCAAACACGGGGACGCCAGCAAGTGCCGTCGCACAGCGGCCAGCAGCCGCCCGCTTCGCCCGCGGAGCTAAAGCGGGCGAGGAGGAGCAAAAGCCGAGCTCACGGGAGCGAGCCCGTACCAGCACCGTGCCGGCTCACCCCGCGCGAGCAGAAACGAGCTGCTGGCTGAAGACGGCCTCAGAAACACGGAAATTTAATCCACCACCACCACCAGTAGGCTGAAATACTGGATTTTCCCTGGACTGCGTGCTCCCAAAACGAGGAGCCGAGGCGAGCCCGTCCGGCACCCTGGCAGAAGTCGCGGGTGAAACCCCAGCGCGGGGCAGGAGGCCGCCGCGGAGCAGCTCGCTGGGCCTCCTCGCGTGCCCACCGCGTTTTTTCTTTTTAATTAGGTTATAACTCAATTACAAAACGCGAGGCTCTTTATTCCTGACAAGTTTTCCGTAATCTTAATTTGATCTCATGTCAGAAGGGGACCTTCCTCCGATAACCAAAGCCCAGCTAAGAGTTTAACTAGAATAATGGCTGATTAAAAGGGGTTAATAGATACACCTCAAACAGAAGTAAATTAGCAGGAGACGTTGTCTGTTGGCTAATGGGATCAGAACAGTATTTGTTTAGTTTATGAATGATTAATCTCCCTCGCTCAGCATTCCTCGGATGCTAATTGCACTTAGGGAGCCCGGGTTTGTTTTTACAAGGGTTAGAGGTGGCGGAGGAGGGCGACGGCCGGACCGAGACGTTGCTCCTTCACGCCCCGGACTGGGCTTCTCGCATAGGGAAGCTTCCTCTTAATCCCGGGGGAATATAGGTAAAATAAAGGTAAACGGGACCTGACCCCCAAATGTGTGAAACAGTGGAATTAAAAATACTGGTAAAGTCGTTCAAGGTGTTTTATGGGAAAAATGTTGAAAGCACTCAAATGCACCGTGTGCTGAGGCCACCCGTCATACCCATCCCATATGTCTTGAGCACCAGAGACCCCATCATTCCCCTCTTTACACACTTGCCAGCGTTTTAATTCTCCATTAGCTCTACACATAACAAAACCAATGCGCTCCCTCAGCCATACTGTGAATTTGCTAGCAAACAACCCGTTTTAAAACAACAACAACAACGAAAATCCTTTTCATCCCAAACTGAACAAGTGCAAGGTGATTTCTAAACAAAATCCTGCCCCGTGCAGGCCCTGTATCTGCAAGGCACCGAGACATGTATCACTGAAGTGGGCAGGAACCACCCAGCCTGCCCTGGTGGCACGTTTGCAAAGGGCTGGTTGAAGCTGGAGCACCGTATCTACGATCAGTTTGATTTTAAATGCCTCAGTTGGTAGCGGGTGCGTTAGTTTATGGAAGAGTATGTCTCACTGATGACCACATTTATTGCCTTCGTTTTGTGGTGAGGAAGGCAGGTTGGCAATGGGGACCCAGTTGGTTTCATATTCACCACGTTCTTGGCTATACCTTGGGATAGATGTTTGGAAAACATGAGGAGCAGTGAGAGGGCCAAGACCACACTACTTCTGCACTAGATCTTTTTTTAAATGTTTGGGATGAATAGAAATAATCTGAGGGGAATCTCATTTTCATTTCAAAATTCTGCTGTTACTGAAATTGCATGCCAAGAAACTAGATGCTCTTTTACTGTTCTCCATAAATAACGCCACTTTGTACTGTTCCCAGGTATTGCATTCATCACTGTATCATACAGAAAGCCTGAGCTGAATGAAACCCTCTAAAAGAAGATGAGGAGATGCCGCCTGCCTTATGGATTATTTTGTAGTTACTGAAACCATTTGTTTTCTCTGCCTGCTTTCCACGAATGTGAAAAATAAACCATACACCAGGAGGCGTGACTTCCATTTTTTTGCCAAACAGCACTGGAATAAATTTACTGTTAAGGGAGTCACCCAGAAATACTGAGTTTAATAATAAATTACTCGTTCTTTGGCTTTCCAGCCTGACAGTGCACACAGCACCCTTGAAGAGGCTGGGGCAAATGTTCGGAGCTCATCCACCGAAACTGGATGAGCTGCTCACCAGCACACCAAGGACACATGGACATAGCATCCAAACAGCTTATGACCGAGCTCCTCACCTCCACAGAGTCTCTACCTCTAGTCCTCACAGTGAGGTGGATCTTGTGCCGAGAGGGAGGGCATGACCAAAGATATGTATAGATGCAGATATAGAATAGTGGGGCAGGTGGGACAGACTGGTAGACCCATGTTCAATGCACCCAAAGGCAATGCTGGAAGAGAGGGTTAGGCATCGTAGCAGGTCTTGAGATCCCTGTGGGTCATGTCCAAAAGGAAGCCCCAGGAGGTGAGTCATTCTCATAAGGGACTGGCTGAATGAGTGGTGGCCTCCATACCTTCTCTAGTAGGACCATGCCTGTGCTGAGGCATAACAGGCTTTTGCATGGCCCAGAGTAGCTTCCTCAGTAGCAATTGTAAAATATTCTTGGATTTAAAGGCGCTTACAGATGTGAGTAGATGCCTAGCGAGATTTTCTGGAAGTGCCTCAGCATGTAAAGCACCTAATTCTCAGTGAAAATGCCACCAGGTGTCTCTCTGCATCATTAGGCACCTAATTGTCTCTGAAACCTGGCTCTTGGGAGCAGGGCTGGCTGCTGCCGAGCTGCGCCCGGTGCAGAGTGCCGTGCCGCTGTGCTGCCGCCCAAGCACCCCGCGAGGCCCTGGCAGCCCTGGGCCCCTTCCCAGATGGCCAAGGCATCCAGTGCCTCAATGCACAACCGGCGGCGAGAGTGGAAGAGACGCTGGGGGTCTCTGCTGCTGAGCCCTGGCTACTGGCAGCTCTGCGGGGCTGGCCCGATGGCAAGGGGAAGAGACCAAATCAGGAGCGAGTTAATAAATACATAAGTATTGTAGCAAAGAGCATGCTGTACGCAGCGATGCATCCACCACCTGCATTGCACCTTGCAAGACAGCTGCAGGACAAGGCTTGTCCTCCCAAAGCGCCGGCTGAGGCGGCAGGGATGAGGTCGGGGATGCTCAGCTGCGGTGCTGGGCAGCCGTGCAGAGGTGCTGGCCGGCCATGGCAGGGTTGAGGTCTGCACGTTCCACCTCGCTCTGGGGCGTCTTCTGCCATCAGGACCCAGGCACAGGGTTGATGCGGATTTATGGGCTGAAACACCTGGGAACGAGTCCGGGCAGTGTGCGTGTGTCGTCGCCGGGCTTTCCACGACCGCGGGGCAAACCGGTGCCTCGCCGTGAGGTGCTATTGAATCCCGTTAAAGTGTGGTTGCAGTTCAAACGTGCCTGCAGAAAATAACATCTTCTTACTCAACAGATCTGCATGTTCGGGCTCAGTTCTGCTGACTTTAGGGATAAAATATGTCTCTTGCTACATTTTACTCCTGTTAGTGCAGCACAGCCAACAAGGCAGTGACTCAGGTCAGAAGCTGCCTCCTTTCCCGTCCCCAGGTCCTGCTGGTGGGATGAGCCACAGCCCCTCTTGGCTCACAGAGCCCGGGCTGGGTTTGCTGAGCTGCTGCTAGTCAGAAACCAAACAGGCAAAAAAAAAAAAAAAAAAAAAAAAAAAACTCAAACAAAAATGAAAGAAAGAAACAACCCCTCTCTCCCCCACACTCTTTTTTTTTTTTTTTTTCCCATCTGGAAGGTTAATGAGAGCCTATGAGCAAAGACTCCCACAAGGGCACTAGTGGCAAGTCACTTTTTGGAGTGTAATCACACTTAAAGGGACAGATGTCTGCAGAGGGTCTGCACGGGCAGCGCTCGTGCCTGGGAGCTGCGAGCCTCCTCCAGCCCCTTTGGGCCATCGGGAGGATGTGAGAGACCTTGGCACAAGTCTGCCCATTCCCCCTTTCAGTTTGATTTTATTTTCTTTAAAGCAAACCGTGCTCTCAGGAGTCATTTGCTCTCTCTTCCACTATGTCCCTTAACGGGCAGGAGACTGCGCCGATCTCCATCCTGTGTGTCTATCATCCCGGTTTAGGCATTTTAATTTACACTGCAGTAAAAAATTTGGCACCCAAGATTTTCTGCTTCGAGCCACAACAGAAGAGCAGTGCCAGAGGTGCGACTGTACCCGTCCCCCCTCTCCCCTTTGGGGCACGTGTGTGTGGAGGAAGGACATCAGCAAGAAAAAGCCCCAGTCTGTGAAGAGGGTTTTCAATTGCGCCTGCCTGAGATTGCACTGCCGGCATGACTCTGCTGAGTGTCTGTCTGTCTGTCTGTCTGTCCACAGGAGCTTTGCAGCAGGAGGGATACAGATGATCCACCCCGAAGCTTTCACAGAGGCTGTTTTGTTCTAGGACTGGTAGAAGACACGGGTCGCTCTGCCTGAGGAGGCTGCTCTGGTTTGCAGGGGTTCACCAGCACCCTGCGGTAGCTCTGAGCTGGTGGAGATGCCAGGAGACCTTCCTCCTGGCCGGGAGGCCAAGTGCTGGCTGCAGGGTGAGCGGTACTGAGGGTCCCCGCGGGCGTCGCGGTGCTTCTGCCCTCGGCTTGCCGAGAGCTCCTCGTTGGTACAGCCCCACGCTGAGCTCCGGGAACGAAGCAGCCGAGGGGATCCTCGGCTGCTGCAATGCAGGGCTGAGTGCAGGTTGCAGAAAACGAAGGACACACAGACACTGCAGAAACAGGGCCAAACGCCGGAGGGAAGCATCAGCGCCGGCCCCGGCGCCGCTTTTGCTATCCCAGCTGCCTCCCTTCGGCCGCTTCCGTTTTAAGCCAAAGCAACGATCTGTAAATATGCAACCAGCAAAGAGCACCCGGAGCAGCATCGCATCTCGGGGGTGGAGGGGCACGAACACAGCCAGAGGCAGAGGGGCACCTTACTCGGGAGTGGGGGACGGGTGGAGAGGGCTCCCTAAGCCACCCGCTCCTCCAGCTCCTCGTGGTGGCCTGGGCTTTGAGGCTTCACAGGGAAGCAGGGTAAAACGTCTCAGGGAGCCGGGCAGGTGCTGGGCGGAGGCCCCAGCGCCGCAGGCTGAGCCGCGCGGGGTGCAGGCGCTGCGGCCGGGCAGAGCTCGGCGGCGCGGAGCCGACGCGCCTCCCTCGACTTGCACCGTCCCGCGCTGCTCATCTAACGCTTTGGCAAAGAGCTGGAGCCACTTCTTCACGGTTTAACCCCCAAAATGACGCTTGCTTTCACTAGATCACACCCGGAGCGAGTCACCTCTGTCTCCTTGCTGGGTCGCTCCCGCTCCGCTTTTCCGGCTGGTGGTGCTAACACAGCCGGTTGCCGGGAAAATGCACCCGCAGGAGCTTCCGGGGGACAGGCCAGCTACAACAAACTCATTTGCTTTCTTCAGCCAAAATTCTTAATGCAAACTTTGGAATAGAGAAAAAAAAAGAAAAAGAAAAAAAGGAAAAAAAGGAGTAAACCAGTTTTCTTTCTCTCTTCTCTTGCATATTTAACTCCCACATTGTTTTCTGTGTAAAACAATGAGAGGACAAAGAGAAACAAAAAGCCACTGCAAACAGAAACGCAGCCCACTTTCCATCTCTTCTATGCATATGAATTGTTTCTATGAATTGGAAGGGATATTTTTGTTTTGCTATAGGCACAAAATCCCCGAATTAGAAGGAAGAAAATGTCAAAAAGAACTCTTTTTTTCACATTAAAATTTCCAGGTGAGATGCCAGCTGGGATTCCAGCTCCTTTTCTCTCAGTTTTGTCTCCAGCTGATACCCGGTGGCTTTACGTACTCCTGTACAGTGTGGGTCAAAGTGCATGAGGTGAATACTTCTTTCCTGCTTTTATTGAGCAAAACCTCCAAGCAGAAACTAGCCTAGCCCTAGCTTAGTTCTGCAGAGCATCTTCCAAACTTGCATGCCGCCAGCTGTGGAAATTTTGAAGCTGAGCGCACCTGCAGAAGATGGAGTGGAAGATAAGAGACAGGGAGCAGAGCTGCAGAGGATACATGCTTGCTGCTGTGCAGAGAGATGGGGAAACAACCAGACAAGAGCTCGCAGAGGGGACGGATATTGTGAAGAACCGGAGAAAGCTCAGCTGGCCGTGGGTGGGCGATACCTCAAGGACAAGACGCAAATGATGGACCTGGGGAACCTCAGTGTTACGGAGCACAGGGGAGGCGGTAAAGAGATGGGCAGGAAATAAGCACCAATAAATATTTTAAGACCTCTGCAACTCGTGACAGTTGTAACCAGCATATATCAAAAGCTTCCACAGAACCTGGAAATTTCATTAAGAAGTTCACAATTCTTGAATGCATTTGGAATTATGATACTCCTCATCCTTTCACGTGTCAAAATCCTCCCAGCCTCAGCCACCTTACAAAGTTGTTTATAATAGACCTGAGAGCTTACATCTTCTTAATGCTACCATATAGAGCATTTCCAGCTGGATATATTTGACTGATATAGTGCATTCTTTATGGTGATCATTCCTTGATTAAAAAATACATTTTTTCTGTGTCAGGTACTTTCTGTCACTCTCTACCATAAATCAATTTGTCACATAGGCAGTAATAAAACAAGAGGTGTTTCTTCTTCTAACCACCAAATCCAAGTGACTTCTGCAGCGCCAACGCAGCTGCACAAGGACTTGGGGACGTGGTGGCACCTGCAGGGCCGCCTGGTGCCCCTCCCGGGGACGGCGGAGGTGAAGCGCGGCTCGCGCATCTCCGTGGCCTCGCCCGGCCCGTCGCTCGCTCGCGGTGCCGACGCACGGCTCTGGGCGCCTCCTTCACGCAAGGCGAGCTATCAGCCCGCTGAAGCAATGCGCTGGGCTGCCCACTCCGGAGGAATAACCCGCTTCTTAGCCACGGCCTCTCCAAACGCAGCCGTTTCCAGCCTCTCTTTCCTTGGCGCAAAGGAGTTGGTGCTTTCCAAGAGCCTCTGCCCAGATCTCACTGCTGACCTCGGGACACGGGGCAGCCTCGTTTGCTCGGAGGGGTAATTCTCTCCTGGCTGGGGACGTAGAAATTCCCTGGCTCTAATATCGCCGGGTTTGGCCAGGCTCGGGCACAACCGACGGCGTGGGGAGGCGGGCGGGAGCGGGCGCTCGGCTGGGGACGCGCGGCGGTGGCAGAGTCGTGGCGGTGTCTGGGCCCCGAGCGAGGACTGAGCCCTGCTCCAAACCTCCCTAAACACACCCCCTCCCCCAAATAGCGGAGCAGCGTTCACAGAGCTGCGACACGGGCCGAACACCTCCGCGCGTTTCGGTGCGGGGAGGCTTGTCGTGCTCTTACTGCGACGACCGGCAGAGCCCCAGGAGCCCGCGCGGAAGCCGCTTCTCCCTCCCGTGCAATATTCTCAGAAGCTTCGCCGCCGAGCGCTGCTTCTCGCCGGGCTATGTTCTTCACAGAAGTAAAATCTGCTGGCCGGGAAGCGCGGGAGGAGCTGGCTGCGCGGCGGGGATGCGGATGCCAGCCTGCCTCGCCGGCCATCAATCTCCCACTCCTCACTTTCAGAGGTTCTCAAATTGCAGCCTGGCATCTCTGATCGTAAGTCTACTTAACCATTTTAATAGCACTAAATGGCCTCTGCATTACTGCCCTTATCTGCTCTCCATGTCTTCTGGGTCACACATGCTTAGTTTACTGTCGGAGACAAGTTTTTACTGCTGTCAGCACTGCGGAGCCGCGGTACCTGCAGAGCAGCAGGCTGCGTGCGCCGTTCTGCCGTGCTCCTTGTCAAGAAAATTACCACCTGCATCCTGATTCCCTAATATTTGTCTTGCATTTTCTTAATTGGTGCAATCAGTGAAATACCGGAGGAAAACACTGGCACAGGCAAGAAGGAAAGGTGATGTTATCTCTTTCCACTTCTTTTGTGTAACTGCAATAATAATTAACATAACAGCAGTGACTAATGATTAGAATTATCTGTGTTAAGTTAAGGACCTGATTTTGGTTTCATTTATGCCCATGCAAAGCTGGAGTAATTTTGATGATATGCCTGGGGAAAAAAGCCCAGTAAGCTCTCATTACACACCCCCACCAAGCCCTTGCACACTGCCGGCCAGCAGCGGCCTTTGCACGTCAGCTCCCCGCTTCCCACGCAGGACCCTGGCGACTGCTAATTAGCTCTGCCCACTAATTAGCGCTGCATTTGGCCCGAGGGCCAAAAACTGGCCAGCTCTCCTTAAAGCGATACCAGGCAGGATGATGCAGGCGGAGACGCCAAGGGACGCAGGAAGGATGTGCACTGTGCACGTGGCTTCGCTTTCACGCCCCTTCACTCCGAGCCCTGCAGGCTGCCTCTGCAGCTCCAAAAGAAAATCTTTGTCCAATTAATAAATTTAAAAGTAGAAAGCACTAGCTGAGAGTCTGGGCATGCTTCTGGGAGCACATTCGCTGGCTTTACACCATCAGCATTGAGGGAATTACTTCTGCTTTACACCAGCGTAAATAAGAGCAAGATCAGGTCCTCTATCTGGAAGATAAGGGTGAAGTTTTACAGCCTCTCTTTCCTTATCATATCCATGCTTTTTAGTACTTCAGAAGTATAACGAACAAGATGATTGAGAAAAAGCCACGACACCTGGATATCTTGGCCCCTGGGCAAGCAAACAGCAGAGCAGCACCGGCCCCTGCTGAGCCCCTCCTGCTCGCGTGGGCTTTTCACCCTCGTCTTCACCAGAAATTCCGGCTGTGAGCAACAACACGTCAGCGTAAATGATCAATTGTTTATGAACAGATCATTTATTAATTCTTGTTTGGCTAATGTAATTCCTGCCAGCACAAAGGCAAAACAAATTGAAAATGAATAATCTCTCCTGAAATCCACGGGCGAGAGCAAGAGACCGCATTCCCCTGGCGCTCCATTGCTATATTTAAACACAGATACAGTAAATGTATTCCTGCATGGAAATCGCTTTCCCTACAGCTCACTTTTTGCATCTCTCCAGGGTGGGCTGCCTGGGGAGCCACCACGCAGCTTGACGGCCCTGGACTTTTTTTTTGGTGTTTTTCTGCTTCAGGATGGAGGTGGCAGACACAGAGCTGCTGTAAACTGAAACCTGGTCCGTGACATTAGAGTCCGTCTGTCCAGGCGCCGGGATAAATCAGGCCACTATGATAGCTGTGGCTCATCTTGATGGTCACTCTGGCTTTGGAGTCATCTCATTACAAGCATGTTGAACCTGCTTCATCCAACACTGCTCCTTAATATATCTTTTAAATCATTGTGAAATGAATTTTGCATTTTATTTCCTTGGACTGCAAAAAAATGCATTCTTGTATCATGCCCTGGGATAGGGATGGAGACAGCAATTTACTGCTTTCCCCTCAAAACACCCTGTGAAACATAAAGTAAACTGGAAAATCAATAATTGTTATCATTAGAGTGACTTCATGTCTCCGGTGTGCCGGACACTGCCCATGCCCCCGGCAGCAGCCGGCCCCGCTGCGAGCGTTCACAGTCACGCTGGGAGGGCGAGAAAGCAGGCGTAGACCGAGGGAAACTGAGGCAAGGAGCTCTCTTTGAAGGGGCTGAAGAAGGTCGAGGAACAGCCCTTTTTGCAGGCGCAGCCCCGCAGGACGCGGGTCGGCGGAGGAGAGCTCGCTCGGCTGCAAGTGCCGGCCCCGCGGCGGGCCGATGAGAGGCTTCATCGGCCGCAGGCAGGAGAACGGACCGGGATTTGGTGTTCCTCGGGGGTGGACTAGCCCTAAAAGCGCTCATCCATGGATCTCCATCACCCAGCACTCAAACACCCAAGCACCGTTCGCGTAAAACACCCAAGAGGGGCAAAATCCCCAGGGGAGTTTCAGAACCGTGGGCGCTTGCACGTGGTTTTTAGCCCAAACCTCTCCATCTGGGGTCAGTCCAGCAGGTAAAACACACCCAACTTCTCAAGCAACGGGCACCAACCCCAAGGGCGATAGTGGCCACTGATGTGCGTTTTCCTCCCGGTTTAGGTTTTCCGTCAGCGGGGCCGCGGATAACCCGTAAACACGGCGAACAAACAAACAATTAGCCTCCCTCGGACCCGGCCGCCGAGGCGCTCCGCGAAGGTTTATAGCCCTTTTCCAGTTTTACTGCCACGATAAATCTTTCCCCACCCGCTGCCCAATCAACCCCAATGCAATTTTTTTTTTTTTTTTTTATGGTAGGTATTTTATTTGTTATGTTTAGGAAATGTTAAAAAAGGGAGCAAACAGATACGTAAGGACCGACATGTAAATTATATATCGATCGCTAGGATGCGCCGGCCTGGTTCTTCCCGGTACGCCGCGCTGCAGCAGGAGCAGGCGAGCGGCGGTTCGCACCAGCTGGCCAGGCCCCTGGATAACCCTGATTTTTGGAGCAATTTGCTTTTTTTCAAGTCAAGAAGGACAAAATCGTGCCAGGCAGCTGTGGCGGTGCTGAGGGTCAGAGCTCCCGTGCCCAACCTCCGCGTGGGATTCCCGAGCTGCTCACAGCCACACTGGCAAATGCCCAGCTTGGGAAAAAGAGGTCTGAGCACAGGGATAAAACACCTGTCTTCGGCTGCCTCTTTATCATCCGAGATTTATTTTTCAGACAGAAGGAAATTAAGATAAATCTGTTTAGGAGTTTGTTTGTTCTCCCTTTCTCATCTTTTTATTGCTCTCTCCGGTAGGTTTTTGGTGTCGAGGTGGGAATCCTGAGCAGTCACGGAGAGGAGAGGCGATCAGCTCGGTGTTTTTGCATTAACATCCATGCAGAGGACCAAGAGATTGTCCCTGACCAGCCGCCGGCCAGGAGAAGCTTACTCCAGGAGACGAGCTAAGCGTGGAGCAGCAGGACCCACGAACGGCGTTGGGAGTGGGGGAGGAAGAGAAAACGAGGATGAGGATGAGTACGAGAAGTCCTCCCCAGGAACCTGGACAGCTGATTCAGGCTTGGTGGTAAATTGCCCGTGGCCCTTTTTTCACGTGCGATTGTGAATTTTGTCAAAACTTTGTGTGGCAGTTTCATTTTGCGTCTTTATTGTCTGGCGAAGGAGAGCTGGGAGTGCTAAATTAATTTCCGCGGTGAGACCAATAAATTCAGTGCTCTTGCTCTAAAAGATGCATTAATTTTTTTTTTTTTCAACAGACACAAAACTGCCTGGCTAAATACATGTTGCACACAGAGAGCGGCCATGCAGCCTGGGCACAGAGACCGTCAGCTTCAATAAATAAATGAGCCAGATACTAAGAACACTAAGAACGCATTGTCCGTGGAGAAATTGCAGTTCCTTTTGCCTTTGATTTTTAGCCTTTTTTACCTGGGGTGGGTGAAAGTAGCAGGCTTCACTCAGGCTAGCTCTGCTAGTGGCTGCCCGAGGGATGTTTCCTTCCAAGGTCACCAAACTCAGAGCTCTGGATTTGGAGGTGGTTCAGCATATGCTAATTCTGGGGTTTTTTTTTTTGGAGCCTGATCCAGACCTGGAAGGGGTCTTAGTATTGCCTATCTAGAAGAAGTCAATTAGAAGGGCACTGAACAACTCTTTTGGATGAATGGTTGGTGGCTCTTTTGTTCCTGAGTCTGAAAATCAAACCCAGAGGCCCTGGGAGGCTTTCATAAGTGAGGACAACCAGTGATGCCAGGTGATGCCTGGAAGTGCTCTGTGTCCACCAGAATCCTCCCTGCTGCGGTACGGTCCCGTTTCTCAGATGGATCTCTGTCCTGTACTGTCTAGCCAGCTCATAGATTTTCTGCCAAATTCTCCTTGCTGTGCTATGACCTCATCCCTCCAACAGACCGGTTGTCCAATTTGACCGTTTCTTCTCCTGTCTGGCACGTGAATGATGAGCTCTCTGAGACAGGGTCTTCATCTCCGCTCCAGCTTCACGCTGCCTCCTGCCTGGACTAAAGCCCCGTGCGTGCACAGGACGGGGTACAGCTTGTGACCCCATGGTGATTTCTCTGCAGATGCTCCAGGGAATATTTTTCCATAACCATCTCAGATGTTTCAGGGTAGGTAGAGAGAGGCTGGGAGACGTCTCAGTGTTTGTCAAAAGCAATAGGAAAAAATCAATAGGAGGAAAGATACAGCTCTGTTTCCTTAAAGCTAATAGTGTGTCCCCATCAGTGATGCAGAAAAGCAAAACAAAGCAGAGAAGTCTCGAAAAAACCTACAGACCCAGTAGCCTCTGTGTGGCAGAGGAAAGGCAGAGCAAACATCAGAGGCAATGCATGTAAATCCCCATGCAAATGAGGCTGGCAAAGCTTTAACAAGATAAAGTTCCCACAACGGTTTTTGCTGCAGCCCCAAGGCTAGAGACTAGTATTTCATCCTGTGCAGGAACCTGGAGCTCGAGCACAAACAGCACTTGCAAGAAACGGAATGAAGAGGACAATTTAGGACAAAGGTGGTCATAAGCATCAGATGAGAAAACACAATAAAAACGAAGATTTCTTATCCTGCAAGTGAATCCATCTGTTTCAAAGGTGCTACATTTATGTGGTACAACGGTGGAACATTTTTATTGGGGACTAATTGAGCCAGTGATATAATTACAACAGTAAATTAAGGACTGAAGTATACTTTGAATGTAGGAATAAATTCATAAACACTTCCTTATCAGTGGCATGTAGGAAAATGGCCAGAACCAATTTAGCAGGGAGGAACGTTTATATGTTGCCCATCTCAAGAAAATGATGAGCCTTCTAGTCGTATAAAAATTAGTGATACATCGACTGCTTTGATTGTAGACCTTTTATTCATCACTTTGGTACAATCAGTTTTACTATTGGGTTAATAAAATTTAATTAATACCTAATTAAGGCTTGCAGTGAAGTATATGCTTTTTGGATTACTTTGTAATCGGAGTGTTTACGTAAATGTGCAAACCACAGGCAGAAACTGATCTGCGTTTCTGAGTGCTGGTGTCTGCTATTTGCCCACATATGACTTGCTGGTCCAGGTTCAAAGATCTCTCTCTCTGTCTCCACAGCGAGACCCAGATCTCCTCTTCATGCCCAAAACAGAGCCAAGCTTCATCGTCCACAAAGCCGTGTCCTTGCCCAGTTCCTGGCTGCCGAGCGGGACGGTGCTGTGCAAGCCGGGGAGAAAAACCAAGTTGCCTCTGAGCTCCAGGAAGGAGACAAGGTTGTCAGAAAAGCCTCTTTTTGGAAGGACAAGCTGCACCTGGGTCTTTTGCTTGCAAGGTTGATGCAGAATTCGTTAAAACACTTGGCTTTCTCCAGTCTGCCTTTACTTACTAATTCCAGCCATGCTAATCCAAACCACTCATTGGTCAGGAGGATAAAATGCTGAACAACCAGCTACCCAGAAGCATTCTCAGTCAGTCCTATCTTTCCCAATCATTTTACAAACAATTAGTGTCCAGGATATCCCAAAATTAGAGTAATAAATCCAATACCAGTTCTTTCCTTGGAATAATTTTTCATAGCTCAATGACAGTCTAAGGTGTTGCAGGAAGATTCAGTCCCATGCACATCAGGCAGAAACTGGATATTGGAAAGGAGAAAGGCCCTTGAATAATGAGTTTAATGTAGAAAATGCCATCGAACTGTTTTTTATAGAAGTGTATCCCTCAGAAACTGCTGACTTCTCTTTTATTATATTTAGCAATACAAATAGCTGAAGACTGTGTTTGGCCCGTTGCAGATAAAGTGCTGGAAAGACAGTTGTGGAGTGAAGGGACATTTATTTCTCTTAGTAAGACCTGCACTGTCCTGCCACAGCTGGTGAATCTTATCTCTAGAGCTATTCTTTGGAATAAAGCATTTAGCCTTTTGTAACTGGGTCTTGTTACAAGGAGGCTAAGAGAAGATTCAATTACATGCCACAGCATGGGGAAGAGAAACGTGTTCGAGCTGAGTCCTGATGCAGGGGAAAGCAAGCCATGCGGTAATCACAGAGCACACATCTTCCAGGCTGCACGCAGGAGACCTAACTGACCACAAAAAATGTAAATCTAGAGAGAAAATGAAAGGTAAGAGCCTTGAGTATGCTCCATGACGGATGTGAATTTGGGAATGTGATGCCTTTAGACTCGTCTGGTTCTTCTTGGAAGCTCTGGTTGTTCAGCCGTGCAGGAGCTGCAGCGCGGCTGTGCGGAGCGCCTGGCTCAGCTGCACGTGGGCTGGTGGCGGTGGCTGGGCCACTCCAGCTCTCTTAGAAGCCGTTTGCCTTTGATGCCTACTCCACTTGCATGATTTCACTGCAGATACTGTGTCTTGCTATTATTTACACACACAGGAACCAGAACAAGGGCCCTGAGACCTTTGGAGGTCTCACAGTGCCATGCTACTGCAGCTGATAATAATTTATCAGCCTGTGGAGCTAAGGAGATCTGTGGGCAAACTGAACAGGCCACGTGCAGCTCTGGTGGACACAGAGCACCTGTGGGACTGATGGGCACGAGGAGTGCTAATGCTATCATGTTGTGGGACAAGTGCTTCAGGAATTTAAAGCGGAGATATATCCCTCTCCCCAAGTATTTCTCTAGGAAACAGAAGAAAGCATTCAAGGAACCTCCCTTCCTCAAGTAACACAATCCAGAGTGCAGTTAGCACAGTCTTCAAATTTACTGTTGTAATCGTAACAACAGTTATTAACTCCCTTGCTTTAATACTGCCTCAGAAGCAGTCAAGATCAGGGGATCACATTATGCAAAGTAGCCCATTAGGTAGTTTTACACTTTTGCAGATGGAACTGACAGTCTAAATACTCTGGCCAGATTTTGCCAAACACAGTGCCAGTCTCTTGCTGGGCTGGAAACCTGATCCAAGCCCTACGTTGGCACAACGCTGCCAGTGCTGCTGCTGATCACCGCGATGGCCAGGCACCAGCCGGTGCATCCAAGAGCAGGGCAACCTGCTGGGTTTTCATCAAAGGCTCATTTATCACTTGTGAAAGTACATGACGTATCAAATGTTTTGTCTTGATTAACGATGCTAATTAAACTAATGGATTTGAGTAATTTTAAAATTGGTATTTTTATACAATTTTGTGTTTGCTCTGCAGTAGCCAGAACTTACTGCCCTGACAGCTTCTCTCAGTCATGTTGAACATTATGTGCAGGCATCATCTTTAAGGTCATATAAACAGAGCAAGAAAGCTCTTCATATTTATCTCAGCCCTCACCAGGCCACCCGCTGTACATTCACAGGGGGTGCAACAAAGCAGATTTCAAAACTAGGGAATGGAGTTGCCAAAAGCAATAGGCCCATAGAGAAAAAGACTGGGTTTGGAGTCAGGATGTGGGACTGGCTTTAAGAAACTTCACTCCTCAGCTCTATTACGAGTTTCTTGAGGGCCATGAGGAAGCCACTCTGTTGGTCAGCTCTGAGTCAGACTGTCTGGGTACACTGTCAGCTTTCCGTGGCAGAGGCTGCAGATGAATTGGGCATGTCCTTTGCTATGTATAATGTACACACAGATGTGGGACAGAGTGGGACGCCAAGCTAAACTTGGGACTTGAAGGTGATACCGTAATGCAGTAGAGTACAGGCACAGTTACCGTGTAGATCAGGTGAGGTTGCAACAACGAGAGGCTGCTTGCATGGGTCAATCCTCTGCACACACCTGCAACCAAAGAGCAGAAATTACACATGTGGTTTTGTGGGTGCAGGATGGTACACACACCTAGCTTTAAAAATCTTGTTGGTTTTATTCTACCTTACAGGTAGGATTTGTGTGTCTGTATTTATTTACAGGACACCATCGGCCAGAGAGCCCTGTGACTACTGACCATGTAATTACTTTGGAAGGCAAGATCCACGTGTTGACAGGGTAAATAAAACACAACATTATTTTTTCTCCTCTGCAAGGGAGAGGGTTATCAGGAGATCTTGCTGCTGCACATTATGTAGTAATTATGGCTCCAATAACCAGTAAACTTCCAATATTGTTACCAGGTGACTGTCAGGAACAGGAGACTGTTATATGCTGAGGCTATGCAAGCAGCAAGTCCAGGAAGCCAGGGGCTGAGCTGGCTGCTGAAATCCCCATTCCCTCCAGTTCTCTTCTAACGTTTTGTCTTGAATAATTTTGACCTCCCTGGATGGCAGCTTTCATAATCCAGCTCAGGAAATGATTCTGCCTGTGAGGAGGAGAAATACTGAGATTTAACCTGTGGCCTTAGCAGTGTTTGCACCCTGGACCCCCAACAGCATGGGTCACAGCAGCTGTGCTGGTGACTGCCTTCCAACTCATGACAGCATTGTAGTCTGATGGCCATGAAGGAACCAAGGAAGGAAGAAAACAAGCAAGAAAGTCTTTGTCGAGCCTTACTCAGCATCCCACTAAATCTATATACTTCTGTACGTAAAGCTACAGCTCAGCCGGTACCATCTGTAAGCATAAATCCTGGCCTGACTTGCGTAAAAGTCTGATCTCTGATGCTAAGCATGCCTGCAAGAAGTGATGCCTTTGGAAAACAGGGAGGCTCTAGCCTGTGAGGTGAGAAAACAAGAAATGAAGAATGAGTTTGGGGGGGGGGGTTGTATTCTTTAGGTTTGTGGTTAGACTGCAATGGCATTGGCTTACTCATGTTTAGTAAACCTAGAAACAAGTCTGATGGATCAGCAAGTAAAGGATTCAGTGGCCTGTTCTGCAATGAGGGCTTTGAGGAAAGAAGCAGGAATAAAAGTTTGGGATTCATCTGAACTACAGGAAAATTGTACTGTGGAAAGGAGACCCTATTGCTTGAAGAGCCAAGGGTGGCCCGGTCCTCTGTCTGGGGGAGCTGCCCATTACCAGAGCAATTGCAGGAGACCCTGGGGTTTTCTGGGTGTCTAGACCTTGCCCATGTTCAGTGAACTTGGTCTCTGCCTTGACGCACGAGCCACGATCAAGCCTGTGCTGAAGTTGAACAAGTCAAAACTCCTGTCTGGGGTAACGCACAGCATCAGACCTATTTCTGCACACTTTTTCTTAAACTTTACAGTCCTTTGATTCAGTTTTTAATTATTATTCCTTATCATGCTCAGCGTGTTTCTGCTGCACTTATGATACTGTCTCTGGCGGTTAATTTAACACCTGCAAATTCCCAAAGCTGTTAACCTAAATCTAGTGGATAAAGTCTTTGCCATATATTTAAAAGATCATGAGGTCAAGTCTACTTGGGGCTGAGCTTTTGTTACCAAGTGTGTAAACTATCTATTAGCCTTCCTGCATATGATAGACCATTGTAGATTTTTTTACTTATTTAACATCATTATCCAAGACATTCTGCAGTTGACTGAAATATTATACAACAAAACAGAATCTCAGAAGTGAGTGTACTTGGGAATACTTTTTACCATGCTCTGTTTGAGAGGGATAAATATTGATCCAGAGACTTTGGGTACATCGATTATCCTTTTGGGGAAAGCATGATAACATTAATAAATCTTGGGATTTTGCTTCTTACATTTCTCAGAGACTATCTGCTCAGCACTTTCACTTGCTGAATAACTGACTGGGGTCTCTTGTATTTGTTTTGTTTTTTTCTCCTTAACAGCATGGTGCCAGCCCTGCAGAAACAAATGCAAGTCTTTCCACTGCCATCGCATGAAGTCCTAACTTTCCCCCTAAGCATATGAATAATAGAGAAAGGTTACCAAACTTAGTTTATAAACCCCTATCAAATGACAAGCTATTATTTCCCCAGCCTGTGAGAGTTAAGGATAAACTGTCCTTTTACTTAAAAATGGAGGGAAAAGAAAATCTTGAGGAGTTACTCAAACTCAAATATTTCAGACTGTTGGATGAAAAGAGAAGAAATTTTCAGTGTCCAAGGTCACCACTCATCACAAATTTCTTGCCATCAACCTCTTCATTTAAAGTAGAGAACTGTTAATTTGATCATCTCAAAAGATCTCAACTGCCACTATAATAGACCAAGGAGGTTCAACATCACTAGTAACCTTGGAGGATAAACAGTGAACCTGCATCGTGAGTCAGAGAAGTGATTTCCATGTAAAATTGCAGGCGAATCTGTGTGAGTGTAGCTGGCCAACAGATCCAACATGCTTCCCTGATCTTCTGCAGAAAAGAGCAGAACTGCTCGAAAAACTGCTCCTTTTCCCCCCACCTCCGGCATGGAAAGCAGATGATAGGTCAGAAAGGTCAGAGAAGACTTTGATACTCTCCTGGTGATGGCCCTAACTAAACTGCTGTTTTTCTCAAATGAGGTGCTAGCTGGAGAACTATTGTGACAGCAAATTACGCTGCTCTCCTTGAGCCAAAAGGAAATCTTTCACGAGACATCTGTGACCCTGAAAGATCAATGGCAGGTCAGATACCTCTTAGAAACACATATGATATTGGCACACTCCTGGCATTGCGCTCCAAGACAAGCAACCCTTGGCCAATTCATTCTGAAGATGAGGCAGCTAATTTGGGCTCATAAATCATGGATCATGGGAAATCACATCGGAGAACTGGACTTGCAGTTCATTCTTATCAGTGTTTTTCAGGTCTTCGCTTGCTGTCAATAGCCCTCCATTTGCTGCGGCAAGGGGCATTATACATACAGCTGTAATTACAGCCCGCTCATTCTGGAGATTCCTCAGCAGCTGTAAATGTGCATTTAAGTCAAAGGAATTGTGCTGATGTGCAGCAGATGAGGATCTGCCCTATGGTTTTAAAGGCACCACTTAATTTACTTCAATCATTTTCCTGCAGAGGAGCAACTTGGAAAACCATCATCACGCAGATGAAAAGAAGCCTACAATTTTTCTCCTTGCTTATGGGCTGCACACCTGCCCTCTTGGGAAGCGGGGGAAAAGAACCGACTAAGACAAAATTCAGACTCATCTCCCGTGCTGCTGAAAGCTGCCTGGACGCCATGGCTGAGCACAGGATGGAGATGGGCAGAAGGGCTGTGTTTAATGTTTTGGATCAGCTCCACGCACCTCCCTGAGGGTGCCGTCCCCATTTAAGCCTCCACCAGCACCATTAGCCTGCCTTGGTCTCTGCAGAAAAGCTGGAAGAAACCGGACAGTCACCTGGGACAACATGTCACCGAAAGGGCAGACGACCTCTGAAACAACAGCTCAACATCCATGAGAGCTGCTGCGCTTCCCTGCTGCTCGCCCGACCCCTGCCCGCAGAAGAAACCTGAGAGCACTTTCTGGGGACAGCAGCAAGCTTGACAGGCTCATAAACATCGCCTCGTGCACCCTTTCCTTTCTGACAGTAGGAAAGCATTTGATCACATTGGATTTGTGCCATTTTGCGGCTTATTTGAACGAGCGCAAGGGGAGAGCTGGGAGCAGCAGCGACTGTGGGAATTTCATGGATTCAGTGGAGCTGTCTGGGGAGAGAAAGGGCAGCCAGGCCATGAACGGCTTATCAGTGTCTCCATCTGCCAGGTCGCCTAAAACCAGGCTCAGGCTGCTGAGCTCCAGAGCAGAGCAATGTAGGGCCTGGCATTGCTGCACGGGTCCTGTGAGCAGAGGAGCAGCTGCAAAATATTACTATTTTTTTTTCTTTTTTTACAGAAAAGCCAGATCAGCTCTAACAATGAAAACCAAACCCTAAATATAATTTCTCCTGATTTTCAGGCTTTTTGGCTGTAAATTCTAAGTCTTGACACAATCTCCAGTTGGGACAAATGGCCTTTTGAAAGCCATTTGCACTCCCACTTTGGAGCCCTGGTTTGCTTTAAGATATGGGCTCTTAGTTTGCAAATGCAGTGCAAATTTATAGTGCTGTGTAGAAGAGAAATCAGTCTTTATACTGGACCCTTGGATTTTTTATAGCTCCTATGAATAAAATAGAGACTTGAAGAGTTTTATTAAATAAGAAGGTGGGTCATTCTGGAGAATGGTCAGTTATAAACATTGTACTGGTGGGGTGAACCGTTGCTTTTCAAGCTTCTGGGCAATCTGTAGTCAATCCAAATGATAAGAACTTTGTAGACTTTGGGGAGCTCTGACAGCTTAGGCCAACTGCAAGCCTGCTGGGCATTTTCAGCGAGGATTAATCAAGTGCTACGTTTTTCGCTGTGTTTTGCTAAGGGGATGGTCCCCATCAGCCCCAGGTAGCAGGAGAACTGCTGCTGGTGCATCTAACCGCGCAGTGTAGGAACACAGCGGCGTTGATCCCCCTCCGGGTGAGGGGGCTGTCCCGGAGCTGGACACGGTCCCACAGCGAGCCGTGCCCGGACAGTGCCCGGCAGCACTGCTTCTCAAACCCTTCGGGAAGGGGCGTCGCTTTGGAGCTGTTAAGTCGAGGTGGTTGCTCTGCTCCTCTGGCAGCGCAGCCAAGCACCAAATCCAGCCCAGCGGTCAACCAAGCGGCAGGCTGAACCTCCCGCCTGGCCTCAGCGCACCCCCAGAGCCAAGGACTTCTTGGCCAGGCTCCGGCTTCAGGGGTGTCACGCGACTGCATGCAGATCAGGCACTTTCCCAGCGGATACGGCTCAGAGCACAGAGCAGCTTTTAATGACCCACCAAGGGGGAGCGCGCCACGGCTGTCCCGTACTAATGCCCGCTCGAGCCTCGTTGCTCCGCACCTCGGTCCTCGCTGCATGTACCTATGTGCATGAGTGAGAGAAAGTGCGAGAGAGAAATGTGTATAAAGTGCATTACATATGTATAAAAACAGACTTGTCTATATAAGGAGCATGTAAATGTATCTATACTCACTCATCCAAACACATATAAGAAAAACCTCGTTAGCTGTTTTGGCTGAAAGCTCAGTGTGATGGGGCAACAATCCAGGGAAATGGCATGAACTCCCCCAAATAAAACAATAATGACAGCGTTATTTAGCATTCCTGTTATCGCCACCACAAATTCTTTCCATTGCTACATGCCAAAATGTCATTCAAAGATTTCACTTTTTTTTTTTTTTAATAAACTGAAAGAGTGAGGGATGCAATAACTTTTCTAACACAGCACAAGATTGTCGGATGTGCAGGAACTCTTTGGGTACACAGCATGTTGGAAAAGCCCAGAAAGAGTAAAGAGAGCGGAGCAGAACAGGTCTCACCACGTCCAGCATCTTACGTGCTGCATCATGCTTCATTCTTGTATGGGAAAAACCAAGCTAAGTTCTTCCTTATTGCATTTACCTTCTTGTCATCCGCATATACTTGCTTTTTAGTGTGTGTGTTTTTCACATTATCACTTGCTAAATATATCACAACACATTTCCTTTGCTCTGTAGCTTCAAGACCTCTGCACGCCTTTCTCTCCTCACAAAATGAATCACCGGATCAAATATTTAGATTAAAAAAAGAACACTATCATACACTATACAAGCAATTTGTTATCACAGCATGCAAACGAGGTAGAGAGGGAATACGCTAAACTAAATTTTATGTATAGCTACTGTGTAAATTTGCCTATTTCCCAGGAGTGGTATTGTCAGTATTAATCGTAATAGCATTTCTAATATGGCATTTTTCCAATATTTTGTCCTTAATTAGGATTCTGGTCATACAGCTCCATTTTCCTCCCGCTGTGCTTCCCCATCTCCTCTGAAGCCTGCCCAAGCCTCGTGCAAGGGGTCGCAGGTAGCCGCGGGGCGGCCTCTCGCCCTGCTACCGCAGCCTGGGCAGGGCTCGACGTGCTCGCGCCAGTCTTGGCCGTTTCAACCACACGATGCCTCGTCCTTAAAAGAAACGCCGCGGCGGCGGCGGCCCTGCGCACAGCACGTGTGCGTCCCCGCCTCCGGCGGCTGGAGCCCGATGCTGCCCCCGCGCCCGTGGAAGGGTTTTCTTGGGAAACGCGAGCAGATCGGCAAACCCCGGGGTGAGAAGAGCGGCAAGGGCACGTTGCGGCTGGAGATCACTGGTAGCATGGAAACGGTTACAAAAAAAATATAAAGCAGTCTGGGTTGGTTTAAGAGCTAATGGAAACGTCCTATTGGTGGGAAGATGATATTTTTTATAATGAACTTGGTGAGCTGCTGCTCCGTGGCCTTGGGCGAGACCTTTAACCTGCTCTGCCTCAGCCTAGCCAAGCACAGAGGGAAAACACTGATCTTACCCGGCCCGGGAAACACGCTCCAAACGCCGCGGGTGAGGGGGATCCTCACGGTCACGGGAGAGGAGGAGGGCAGGGCGCAAGACCTCTGCACGGCACGGATCGGGAGCGCTCTTCGGACTTCAGCAGAGCATCACCAGTTTGTCACTGGTCCTATTTTATCCCCTCATGGCAATTACAGAAAATGGCCCATCCTCAGCTGGGCTCGAAGCAGTCAGGCTGGGCCAGTTCCATCGGTTCTGGTATTAACCCTCTTGGGTTATAATCACTCTAAGAAGAGAAATGAAGCAGACTGACCTCTTCTTTTTCACTCCTGAAATGCCTGGGAACAAACCAGTTTATAGGTTTACAGAAATACCCTGGAGTCCTTTCAAATAACCAGAGGAGAAAGAATATTTGGGGCCCAGTCAATAAACAAGGGCAGGGCTGTTGTCACCCTTCGCAGCCTCTCTTCATCTGAGTTCCCATTATGCAGTAAATAAATAGCTATCTGTTATATGGCTATTTTTTAATAAAAACATTTTGAAGTGTTTTGCTTTTCCTTAATTAAAAACACATCAAGTCATGGATAAAGCATTGTGGAATGGCTTGTTGTGGCATTGCATTTTACAACAGGCAAGCAAATTTCTAATAAAATGTTTTTTGAAAGGAATATTGCCTTCATTCAAATCTCCTATAAAAACTACCCATCCATTAATTCCAATTAATGACATTACAGCATTTCCACTAGCACTGGTAGTAATTCTTGGCTAATGGATGATTTTCAACAAAATCAGGATCAATGTAAGTTAGGACAGGACCCTTGCAGAATTAATTTACTGCCCTGATGGTAGTTGAACCAAAGCACTGTGGTCTTCTCAAGCATATAAATCACAGTGGTTTGCAATGGCTTCTCGGTGCCATTGTATGCAGCCTGTGCTACGAGATTCCTGGAGGCCTGGCAGAAAGAGTAAAACACATCCCGCTTGGCTGCTTCATCTTGCAGATCGGTTTTGTGAAAGCTGCCCTGATGCACAGGAATAGGTGCTTTGCATGAAAGGACCCTGGGTGCAGGGATCAGGCCTCAAGGCAAAACAAAAGTAAGGAGTGGAAACAGCCATGGAAAAAAGCCACCACTTGTCTATCCAGAGAAGAGAGAGTGAATTCAATCTGCAAGAAAAGTCCAGTCACTTGCACAGCTGGTACAAATCTGCAATACATCACCTGAGCAGGCTGCCGGGTTTTACCCCAGCTGCAGGGATGGGCCTCCTCTGGATTTCTGTCTCCTAGATCTCAGTGCAACTGAGAAACTGTCCCAAGCATCAGGATAGGAGCACCAGGGAGCTAAAAATAGGATAGAAATATTATATCTGTTTAAAGGAGTTGGTGGAAAGACCAGTGTCCTTTTGCTTCTCCAATTTTATCTAGCTTTTTTTTTTTTTTTTTTTTTTTTTAATATAAGCTGTAATATTCACTGCTTGATCACCAAAAGGGAAGCTGGAAGCCAGTTAGACACCAAACAAGGTAGGAAGTGCTCAGTAAGAATGGATTTTCTGCCTAGTAACTTCTCACAAAAACCATGAGGAACAGAGCACACAAGGTGCTTTGAGGGCTGCACAGGAATAAGAGGCTTTGACCTACTAAGGGCAGAAAAAACCCTCACAAAACAGAGGGAACTTATAAACCAGATATAGGAGACAAAGTTCTTCAAGAATGAGTCTACACCCAACTCTTCCAGAAAGCCTCCTTCTGAGAAGTAACATCTCACTGTTTCTCTTCTCCCTGAGTTGGAAACTGATTTCAATCTTCAGCAGAGCATCAGCCCAGCCTGATTGCCCACAGCTGCTGCTGGTTGTCCATCAGCTGCTGCTCTGGGCACTTCACCCCCTAGAGCCATGAATCCCCTAAGCACATTATCTCTAGAAAAGGGCTCTGGCAAGACATATCCAGTTTTAAGAGCAAAAACCTTATTGTAGGTTGGCTCTCAGGCCAACCAGCATCTCAGCAGCAATCAGAAAGGAGCAAAGCAGCTTGGGATGCCATGACAGTCCTGCACCCCTAAGATGGAAAAGGAAAGCACAAGAGAAAAACACCTTTTTCTAGATCTGTCCTCATTTCCACAGCCCATGCCAGAACTCCCTGCTGCTCGCACTCCTCCCTGCCATTCAGTATCTTAATCAGCTGGAGACCAAGCACTTTGCTTCCTCATCTCATCCCAGACCTGGTGACCATGTAGCACAGCATCAGCTCCCAAAAAAGCTCTGCTCTCCCTCCAAGCAAAGCAAACCAACTACACCTGCCCCCAGAATGGGATTTATAGCTTCCTGCTCCCATTTCCACCCCACCCCCCACACTGACTGGGCTCTGGCATCACCTGGTCATGGGAAGGGTTAAGTCATTTCTTCCTCCTCCTAAAGGGTTTTGATTAACATTTGATCACGTTGTTTAATCTATGCATCTCTGCCTGCCTGCCTGGCCTCTCTGATGTCCTTTGGAAGAAAGAGCGGTAAAACTTAATAAATTGTAGATCTTGGAAAGCAATCATTCTGTAATCACCTCATCAGAGGCTTCACAGTGACTCTGGGAGCCTTGCATGAACACCAAAAATGGCAAAACAGCAGTAAAGTTGGGATGGGCTGGGACCAAATAACCCCCTTTTTCCTTCATATATATCATTGGTTTTAGAGAGATTGTTACTGGAGATCTTGCTGCAGATGGAAAGTTTTGTGTGTGAGAGTGGAGGAGAGAGCAATTAAAATAAAACTTACTCTTTATGCAAGCAGGTCTGGGATGCACTAAATTACATTTGCTCGCCAAAAAATGCCGGTCAATAGAGCACATGCAGCAATAGTGAGATAGAGTCTGCACTGGCCTGAGCTCCTGCTCAAACCCTTTTGGCAGCACACCCAAATCCAGGCTGCCGAGTGGGGTGGCCTGTGGGGGACGTTGGAGGCACTGCAAAATATCCCTGAGACTCCCCAAAATGTTGAGCGCATCCCTTGAGGGCTCTCCTCTGAGCAGTGAAGCTCCTTTCCTCTGCTTTAAAAGAATTCTTATTTATAGCCTTGAAGAAGGCTATAAAGATATCTGATGGGATGATAGCACATCCTGAATGGTGACAGGGCAAATATTCAGACGGGATCTTAAGCACATTGGCCTGGAAGTAGCCAGCAATGGTCAGCAAAAGTTGCAAACGTTCTTATCGGTAAGAGGCTCAGAGTGGTCTGGGATTGAAGGCTTAAGAATAGAAAGGGAGGATATTTTTTATGTTTTATTTCATGTATCAATAGCGTAAGAAAAATGCAGAGAGCAGCAGCACGAGAGATTTCTAAAACAGAAGAGACACAAAAGGCAAGCTGGTGTATCACTGATGTAATTCTTTTCTTCTTCTATTTTTTCCCCCAAAGCATTCATTTTCTAATGATTCAGCTGTGCAATTCAAGTCAACTCCCCTTTTGTATTGCAGATTTAGGTAGAAAACCCAAAGGGTGTTTATTACCTAACGTATTACAGAGAAACGGCATTGCCAGCCAAAGGAGCAAGGATCGCGAGAGCAGGGCGTTAGCCAGTCTCCCAGCGCAGGTTCAGGGGGGATCCACGTCAGCATCCCTCCTGCTGTCAAAGGACAAGAAAGCGACTTAATAAGAGCTGTTTCCAAACCACAGAGCCTGGTAACCTGTCATTTTCCAAATGGCTTTATTACAGCTTTCCGTTAGTCTCCAGCGTCGGAAGGAGCAGGGGTTCCTCCTCCGCCTGCCTGAACGGATTGCAGGTTTCCCGGCTGACACGAGCACCAGCGTACGGATGCTGGTGAGGAAGAGGAACACCGTTTTGTCTGATAATAAGAAGCCCTGATGGAATAAAGCTACATCCACATGGTTACGTCCATGCCTTGACGTGTCAGCTCAGAGAAGCCCTGGGAACCCTCACGTTAGCCCGGCAGCGATGCAGGCACGTGGATTTAAGGGTTTGGGGGCCACGTGTGCACCGTTCAGCGCAGCATGCCCGCCCTGCGGAGGGTGACATTTCAGCTTTACCGATGATGATTTTGAGATGAGCTGAGGACACTTGGGGCCCTGGTGGGCTCCACGCAGATGTGCCACACTCTGCTTTGAGCCAGTTTGAGCTATCTGCTTGAGCTGCGAGGAGGACGCGGGCAGTGGGGGGTTCTCTTGAACCATGCTTAGTTATTCCCCTCCAGGGCTTAGTCTCAAATGAATCTGTCTTGAAATCAGGCCTACATATTGCATTTCAAAAACTTAATTCCAGCCCTCTCTTGGTGGAAAACGTGCTTAACACAGAGCCATTCAACAAGACTTAAGTTTAAAACTAAACAAGTGCTTCAGCATTCACCTGGATGGAGCTTCTTTCCTGAACCAGGCACCTGGTGTTTTTTAAACTGATTGATATATTTGGAGTAAGCTAGTACTAATGATCACGTAAATTAAAATCTGGAAGACGTCCAACTTTTTAAAAGCTTCTTCTGACACTGCAGCTATATGCAAATCGACTTTGTGTTCCAAAGGTACCTGTATGGAAATACACTTTTACTTACAAATATTTTTGGGTAGAGGTTGCCTTTTAAAGAAGCTCCAGTAATTACAAATTACTATGGGGTAATTATTCAGGTCAGCTGGCATTAAGATCGATTTGGAATACATATTGTTCAAAATAACCCAAGCATGCCTGTCATTAACAAACATTGCTAAAAGTAATAATAAAAAAATACATGCATGTTCTTTGATTTGTTTGCTTACTCCAGCAATTCTCTCCTGTTTCTCTTAACAGTGACCCAGAGTGCATAGCTCTCAACAAGGTGGGAATCTGCTCTACGTGTGTTGCAAGAAAATAAGGTTGGGAGCACCCAAAAGTAACATTAAAAAATATGGCCTAAAACTGTGTGATGCGTGTTACTTCTCACTGAAAAATAACGCAGCCAGGTTTTCCCGTTGCTGATTCACGTGTTTATGCCTTGCGGGATGTAAACGTCCATCTTGGCCATGACCCCTTCGCTCCAGCCCCAACATGGACACCTTACACGCACGGGATGTGACAGGTATGGTGAGCCAGTGGGAAGGAAAGAAAAAAAGAAAATTTACCAGAGACGGATGGAAAAAGGGCTGAGGGTCCGTTTCCCCACAGCGCTGCCCAGCCTGCACCCACGGACCATGTGCACCACAATCCCCTCCCACTTCTGCCCACACCATGAGCACCTTCTTCTGCGTTTGCCCTGAGGCACGTGACTGTGCAAGTGCTGGGGACACGGCCCACTTGGGCCTTGTCGGAAGATGGGATCACATGTGTTAATCATCCAGGGATGTCTAGAGCACCAGAAGTCAATCCGCCAAATTAGCTGAGATTCACTGATAACCCTACAGGAGGACACAGAGCCTCCCTTGTGTCTTACAGTCTATGCAAATTAATACACTCTGATAGCAAAAGATGTCTCAGGGTGCAATCGGCTTGCCGATGGGAGAGGCTGTGGATGGCCATGAAGAGTTCCTCCTCCCAGGTCCATGTGCTGGTCCTGTTGGGTGCCCTGGGCTCCAGGTGCTTGTGCACCAGCTTCGGCAATGTTTCACCTCGTTGCTCTTGCAGGAGCAGAGTCTATCCTTTGTCTTGTCAGCGTGCCCAGTGCAGGTAGTGATACTGGTGATTAACCAATCAAAAAATCTTGTTTACTGGCCACTGGGTATGTTTCAGGCTTCACCCTTCATGCAATCAATGTGCCGTTCTCATGGAGGTAGCCACTCAATAGCAAGATGTTTGCTCAGTGCTTCTTTTCCTAAAAGTGAAAAAGGGAAAGTGGCTGCTGCGGGCACAACAGCGCAGACAGATGGCTAGCATGAGCCATGTCAAATGAAAACATGAGACATACTAAGGACTGGAGGGTTTGGGGGAGCATTACGAGGGCAGGGAAGCAGCAAGGCTGGGAGGAGGCGTGTCAAGGCATCACCAAGGCCTTGTGAATGACCCCTCAGAGAGCAGGGTTCCCTGTCCTGGAGCAATCTTGGAGCAACCCATGCCCTTTTGGCATCATTTCTGCCTTGCTTCCCTCTCTATAAAGGAACAGGAAAGTGGGGAAGTTGCGAACTCCACCAGGAAGCCTGAATTTGCTGGCAATGCAACAGCTGTTGGGTATTTTTCCTTCCCCAGACGGTGACGTACCCATACGCCAGGGCATCGTACCCAAGGGCAAGTGAAAAACCCAGATACATCCACCCGGGCTGTAACTCTCTGCGTCATCTCTGTCCTTCAGTGGCGTCCCCTTCGTTTCAGTGGAGAGCTGTTCCAAGAGAGCGATCCTCAAGCCGCTGTGTCTACTAATCTTGTAAGCGCTACTTATTTTTGCCCAGGCTATCAATGTAAAATGTCTCTCTGGTGCAGTACATTTATTAAAGTCCTAATGGAATTAGAGTCCTCCCACCAAAAAGCCAGATGGTTGGTGTTTTACCTTATTAGTTAATGCAATTTAGTATTAAAGTTTTGAGTTAAAAACAGTTCATGTTTTTTTTCTTTATTACATCTGCTTATATTTTGCCAGGAAGATAAATTTATGTTTAAGTAGGGCCTTTCCTTTATTAATAAAGTCAATTAAAAGAATGACCCAAACGAAGGGGATATTCAGTTTTGGAAAAAATCATTTTTTATTATTGCAGACTGTTCTGGCTCTGGAAGCTGTAAAGCTGAGCATGTGTTGGGAAAAGGTCTTCCATATTTACAGCATTCAACCTCCACCAAAAATCAGGAGGGAAAACAAAAATTGGAGAATCTCACAAGAGACTTCACGTTTTTGCTGCTGTCAAATATCTTCTTTAGAGTGATTGGCAGCTGCCAATAGCTGTGTGCACAGTGCCAGGGCGTTGAGGAGGAATGTCCTTGGGTGACATGTGCTAGGGCACAAGTCGCTTGTTCTGTCCTGATTTTTTATTTCAAAAATGGGATTTGCATGAGGATGCACAAGCCCTTGGCTTTGCCTCGTCAGTGCCCTGAGGCCTCCCTCACACGTGGCACAAGCGCACAGTTCCCAATGACGCTCCTCAGCCTGTACCAGCGGTTCAAACTTCACACACCACCACTCTTCCTCAGTCTGTTCCACTTTCTTCTTTCCTTCTTAATTTTATAGACACGATTTACGTTAGAATGCTAGGCCCCTCTCACCACTTCTGGTGCATTGGGAATGGAGAGGTGATTTTGAAGAACGGAGCATCCAGGACCACCTCAGATTCAGGTGAGGAGCTGCTCTAACAGGACTGAGTAATGGGGCACAGGAGGAGGCCAGGGGACAACCTACATCCTCCCCCAGGGGCTGCTGGCACCATCCCTGGGGAGGACATGAAGGTCCAAACTGTGTCTTCTTCTGGGCTTCTCCACTTGTTGCTTTTGCCCTTAGCTAGGCACCATCTAACTTTGGGATCACTCCAGACATTTACATCGTCTGATACAAAACTGCTGCAATTTTCTGGTAGTCTCTTTTATAGCCAAGCCCACAGTCTTTCCGTTTTCATAGCGCACTGTCTTTATGGACCTTTCACACTTAGGATTAGGCTGAACGGAAGATAAAATCTCCCTACAACTCAGATAAATTTCCATTTCCTTTTTACTACATTTTCTCTCTCTCTCTTTTTTTTGGGGGGGGAAATATACATATCTCAGAGACACATCCAAGCAGCAGCAATGCCATCCAGCTTGTGTCTGCACACACTTTCAGCAGTCATCACAGTTGTCTTTGGATGTGAAATATCCACAATTTTACACTGAAAATATTAGCATAACATTTATGGACAGATATAAACTGCTGGAGAGCTGGGGTCCAGATTTCGGCTGGGTTAATCTGTAACCTGACTGTAGCCAATGAAGAAAAGTCAAAGTGAGACAGTAATTTTCGCTTCCTGCATAGCAGGCTAGCATAGCTTGTAAGTTGTGCTCTATTAATTAGAAAGCTAAGAAAAGGCCTCAGATCCACCTCAGATAACAGAAGTGAAGTGCCACAAATAAATGAAGTTGGTTTTCTTCCAGATGATCAAACATCTCGCTTTTCCTGGGGCATCCGGGGTGGATTTCATGGCTACAATTCTTAGGACAGAAAACAGGATGTCGTAAGGATGGATATCTGGGAGACGTCTTTGTAGAGCTGTTAACCCACAACACACAAATTTGATAATTACAAATAATAATTTCTACTCTATTCTGTTGTACTCACCACCCATAAAAGTGCCTCTTGCCAGGTGCGCATTAAACGGTGCAACTCACATCCATCGTGCACGGCAGATTTCCTCTTTTGCATCCTCTCCCAAGCTGGGTTTGTAGCATGGTGCTTGGCATTGGCAGAGCTCCACTTTTGGATTTCTAAATGCCTGAACTACTCTGATTTTATAGCAGAAAAAAAAGAGAGAAGTGCTCTGCGAAAGTGGGCTGCACTGTCAGGTGTTGAGCGTGGTGGAGGTCTCTGCAAGGCTCCATGCCCTGTCCCGGTGGGCTCAGAAGTGCATGGGGCAGCTCACACAGTGCGTGAAACCCTCCCGGGCTCTTGGGGGTTGTCCGGACCTTGCCGAAGCAGCAGGCAAGTGTAACAGCACAGTCAGGCTGCGGATGGTGGGAGAGGTTATGGCTATGGAGATCGCATGGCCACAGGGCTCTCAGCACCTGGGAATCCCAGACAGCCCCACGCAACTATGAGATTTGCTGGTGCAGAAAACAAGCAGAGCTCAACTTAGCACCACCTGTATGCCAGAAATGCTCCAGTCTGATTTTTCCAGCCTGTTTTCATATTCTGCATTAGCTCGTCAGTGCTGTGGGGAGGACGCAGTGAAGCACCCCCGGGAAGCACCGTTGAGCTCGTGGGGATGGTGCCCAAAGGATCTCGAGGTTCACCCCACTGCCCCCCACCAGCAGGAGCCAGCGCCTGCTTTCGTTGTGGGGACGATCGGGGCTGCAGGTATAGTGGAGCCTGGGCAGCCTCAGAGGTGGGTGAAACCCCTTCCGCCTCGCCCCTCTGCTGCAAGAGGTGCTCCTCAGAAATTATTCTTTTTATTTCGCTCGAAGAAGCTTCCTGTAAACCAGAAGATATATGACTGTTTTGAAGAGTTTTAATACTTTTACCAGTAACACCTCGGTGTGGTTGTGAAGAAGCGAGCCGTTGCGGGTGAAGAAGTGCACAGCAATTTAGAAGATTTAATAGAAGTCGATTTTACACTTACACACATTAACATTCACATGGACTTGATAAGAAAAAAATGCCCCATCCAGTTTTCTCCCAGCTACATGATGCTGTTTGCCAAAGCCTTTAGTTATAATTAGTCAGATTAAACTCTATCCATAGATAGCTCCAACTCTATCCAGAAAAGCTACCTCACTTTCTATTTTTACAAACCATGCTGACAATAAGTACTCTCAAATCTGACAGAATATATTGTCTTTGCCCATTGCCTCTTATAACCTGACAGTGAAAAATGTACACTTCAGCATCCAGGGAGTCATTTGTTACCTCTCCACTTCCTTCTAATTAATGAAAACATAAGGGAAGAAACAATAACTGGGTCTACCGTTCAGGCAGAAAATGATTATTGCGCAGATCAAATAAAACAATATTTTTGGCATTTGATTGCCTCAGCAATGACATAATCAACAGGGATTTTTACTGACTGTGCAATAAAACTACATATAACTATAAATGCAAAATACTTAAAGGTTCTGCGTCTCCCCCCCACCCCGCCATGTGGTTAGAGCTGTCGTAAAGGCTATCTTGAAGATCATAAAAAAGAGGTGTGCTTTATAGACAAACGATGTTGTTACAGAAAAGGGAGAGATCAGACCCCAAAGCCAGTCCAAGGCGGCTTCACTCGCGGCGATGGCTTGCTTGGCACAGAGCACCCTGCAGAGCCCGGGCCAGGTGGCGCGTGTCTGTGCTAGGACGTGGGAAAGGGCCAGCGGGGACGGACGCTGTCGGCACCCGGCGCTCGGCCGGGAACGCCCCGCGCGGCTGTGCCGGGGGGAGGCCGCCGAGCGGCTGCGGGCCGAGCGAGCCCGGCCGGGCCGCAGGCCTCCCGGCGGGCTCCCGTGCCCCTTGGCACGGCCGTAACGAGTCTTTGCGCTCGGGGCAGCTGCCCGCGGTCCTACCCGCTGCGACCTTTGAGAAGGCAGGGTGGAGAAATAGCTGCAAATAATTTACGATGAATTTAACATTCCACCTGTTCTCTGTTGTAGCTGCAGTCATTGACCTTGAAGGGCAATTTCTCTGCTGTCCCCTTTGACTGAGGAATAGATTTAAGTTAAGCAGCTAGCAAGCAGTTCCCTGATTTTTGCTGTTTTTAACTTCAAATAGTGTGCAACTTTAGAACGGTGCTACTATAACAGCATTTTATTAGATGTTGTTTAAACAAAACACCAGGAAAATAACATTTCCTATTTGTTGAGAGTAAAATATCTACTTGAAAAGTTCTTACCCAAGGTCCATGTGTGACACGTCTCCGGGGTATCTGAACTCCTGTTTCAGAAACCTGAGATGTTCCCATTTATCATCGGTTCCTTTGGGCTTTCCATAAAAATGTCCTGAATATAATGATTGTCCTGGCCTCCATAAAAACAGAGGGCAGAAATTTCTCAGTTCATCAAAATTATTGAAATAGTGCTATTGCATTTGAGGGAGCTGTTGGGATGAGAACTGATGCCTTCATTAACCACCAGAAGCAAAAGGAAAGCCAGTGCAATTCAGGGGAAAAAAGCAGCACAGCAGTGATATTTTGACATTTGGGTTCACACTCAATGGCTCTTTATTCCGTGGTTTTGAATGAGACTGTGCACAGAGCGAGGTGCCGGGCTCGTCCTGGTGCTAAGAACGAGCCTCGAGTAACCTGTGACTGTGGTTCATCCTCCCTGCAGTAAAGTAAATGCAATTGTTTGGTTTGCACCAGCAATAAACAACATATCACAAGGGGAAAGTGTCACTGTTCCTTAGCCACTGCGGCTCGCAAGGGGGGGTGCCTGGCCACCTAGGAGTGACTCATCCGAAAGAGGATGAATGTCTTTCATCCTGTTAGGAAAAGGATGGGGTACTCGTTAATAATTGTGATGCACAGCCAGAAATAATTAGAGACTTCAAGACTGGCAATCATAAATTACTTTTCTTTTAATAACACAACGAAGGCAGAGTCGCAGAGGTAATAGAAAAGTGCAGCTCAAGCAGAGAAGTTCAAATGAAAAAATCAAGGCCAAATCCATTTCTTTAATTCCTTTCTTGCGCAAAGGACAATATAATATTCAGGGTTTCCAATGGAGTAACTTTAACTGTAGGTCCTAATTTTGTCCATGGCTAACTCTAAGGGAGAAGAAGAAATAAAATCTTAATGGAGAACTCGTTGGCTGTTTAAAGCTATGAAATACAGCACTGGGAAGATTTCTTCCCCCCTCTGCAGAAGGATGCACTGCCTAGGTGACGGTGGTAGTAGATGGGAGTGGGTCTGATTGCAGGCTGATTGCAGCTCGAAGGTCTAGGAGAAATCCTGGAAAGCGGCCAAGGCTGCTAATGGGAACTCCAAGAAGCATAATTCTCTCAGGGAATTTTCTTGAGATGCATCAAAGTGATAGCTCTACCATTGCTGGGGATATGTTACTGGCCTCTTGCCCAGCTTGCTCTCAGGGCTAGCACAGAAGAAATTAATAGGCTTAACATAGGTGATGAAGACAGCATGGGACAAACAATCCTGCAGGAAGACCCTAAGTGACTGACGTAGAGTGGCCGTCTTGAGAAGCTCAGGCTGGAGGAGATGAATCCTACCGAGAGCAGCAGCCTGGACACTGGCTTCATTTTAGTTCAATATGCACAGAGCAGCAGCGTTTGGAGCTATGGAAGCAAGATCATTGAATTCTACTTAGCTGATGTTATTCATTGCAGTGATTTTCTTTAATTGATGTGGAAATGAACATCCTTTTGTTTGTAGAGGATGACATACTTATTAATATACGATGTAAAACTTGAAAGGCAACCAAAAGAAGTGAAATAGCTTCTAAATCTCTGTGATTCTTTTGGAAAAGAGGAAAAGCTTTGCTTCCATGCTCAGAATATCCTTCAGAGACACACCGCACTAGAGCAGCATCTGAAATGCCTGAGCTTAGGGCCCAGTTGTCTTGAGTGCCATCAAGCAAAAAAAAATTATACAACCTTTAATGTGACTATCATTAAATACAATTTAATATACTTTCCAGAAAGAATGTAAACATTTCTGAGCCAAAAAAATGGGCTCAGTTTGAATTGCACAAGCATATAGTGTAGGCTGGAGGTTCCAGTGTGACTTTTACGTAGTAGTCTGCAATATGTTCTATTTTAATTTGTCCCATCCATTTTGATGTCTTATTAACACAGCAGAGTTTTACATCAGAAGCATCCCCTTGAATGATACAAAGCTTAATGCTTTCCTCCCACACTGAAATAAACGTAATATGTGGTAAACATATTACATCTGGTGATCCTTAGTGTAACTGATTGATCATCAATTTTAAAAAAAGGAAAACATCATTGGGTAGAAAATAGATCAGATATCGAGCCAGACAATTATCTCTTCTCCTGAATGAGCTGTTGCTTGCCAAACCAGAAAGAAATATCTATTTGGCAGAACAGTAAATGTAACTAATACCTTTAGGATACGTTGAACAAAATTATTTGCTAATAGTGCTCCAAGGACAGGAAAAATGCTTAGAATCAAGGTACATGTCCCATTAGTGGTGTGAAAATTGCTTTGTAGTGGTACAAGGCCCCACATGGAGGTGAGAGCTGTCACTGCCAATAGTGACATCTGTTATCTTCATGGCTGCCGGGGATCACGAGTGCCTCTTCTGCCCTTCGTGGCTGTGGTAGCCAGCAAAAGAAGACTGTGAACCTCTGGGTTTTGGGCACTGTCTGTCCACTTTCTCAGTGCTTTGGGTTCTTCGTAATCTGGAACAAGCAAAACCAGCAGTTAGGGACTTCACTGGTAGCAGTATCTGTTCTTACCTTGCTTTGGAAGAGCAATGGCATCCTACCCTTTTTGTGGCCTCCACCAGGGCAACTTCCCTCAGGGACAAAGTGCTACCAGAATTTCTTCCTAGCTGCACCGCAACGAGGAATGGGCTTGCCAGGAATGCAGGAAGAGCTGAGGTGTGAGCTGAGCTTGCAAGTAGCAGCACAGCACCACGCAGCACCTGCAGCTCCTCCACTGTCCCTTCTCTGCCGGCCCACCTCTCACGGTGCTTGGACAAGTACAGGCTGCGGGAGAACTGTGAGTCACCTGGCTGCATCTCTCTGACCTCCCAAAGAGGCCAAGAAAACTGAGACTCGTGACTGCCCCCAGGGCTGACATGGACTTGAGCTGAGGGCTGCGCTGTAGAAGTTACTCTCAGGCATGTGAGAGTAAGACAGGCCACACTGGGTTAAACACCATCCTAGCTAGGTGTAGGTTATGGAGGCAGCTGGTTGACTGGGAGATCTCGGATGCAGAGCTAGGCCTTGCTCCCAGTGGGAAAGGGCTGCTCCCTTGGTGTGGTCCTGCCTGCCCGTCCTCCCGAGGATCAAGAGCTCCTTGCCAGCCCGCTGTGAGGCCTCCCCAGCCTCCCTCCCATTCCTGCTGGAGACCTCAACCTCCTGCTAAAGGTAACGTGCAGTAGAAGTCCTTCAGCAAAACAATATTATCAACTGTCACAATCCAGTTTTCTCTTTTAAAAGATATATGTCAGTTCACATCAAACAATTTGTTGGATAATGGAATATATCAAAGGAACACTGTCAAGGTATTTTAGGCAGCAGATCTGACCCACCTTAAAATAATTATTATTACTTGCGGATAATTATTTGAAATCCAGGTGTCTTTTTTTAAGAGGAAAATTACACTTTGCCCTTGTAAATTTGATGTCTGCAGTTAAACAAAAAAAAATGCAAAAAATTCAGATCAAAAGAGAAAAAATGCGTTTTATTTTGCTAGGGTCTATAGAAACACAAGTCATTTCTTTAGAGCTGCTGCGTGTGACTAGCTGAAGCACCCTGTTGCTCGAGCTGTGCTGTCTTGCTGCCGAGGCTGATATACGCGCAGAGATTTTCTGGCATGAAGCTCCCCTGAATTAACATATTGTTTCTCTGAATAGTACTGTTTGTCCTGCAGAGTGGAAAATCCTGCTGCCTGAAAAAATGATCTCAAGGGACCACCTCTAAAGGGAAGAAAGAAATTTATTCTCCAAGGCTCTCATGGTCTTGGTCTCTGCTGAGAGTGACAACTGGCATGACTCCACATACCAGCAGAGGTCCTGGCTCAAGAGCTGCACTGAGACAACACCAGGTAATTTGATGTTGACATTAAAATTTGTCAGCATCCAAAACAGCAGGGGAAAACCAACAACATTTGCTAAAAGGCAGAAGATAAAATCATCATGAAATTATTTCTTCAGAATGACCTTCGAAAAATACCTGCAGTGATCAGCGTGGATGGCTGGAGAGCTACAAACTGCCTGAGAACGGCAGAGGCTTCACTGAAGCTGATTCCTCCCTTGAGATAATTTTCACCTTGCAAAACACAGTCCCCAAATAAATTATGGTCAAAATGAACCACAAAGACTCCAGTCGCAAACAAGAGCTGCTCATTCTCTCTCATTAACCCAAAGGTTAACCCAAAAGGTCCTAACGAGCAGATTGAGGCTGTAGCTTGGGCACTGTGCTCAGCCCCAGGCAGCATCTCTTGGTGCATGGAGCCAGCACGTCTCTCTCAGCCACCATCCCCTAACAAAACCGGCAACACTGTTTGTCGGTCCACTTTTCCTGCATCTGATAACATTTACTTCAGTTTTCCAGGAAAGTCTTTGCAGTGGAAGCCTCATTTGCATTTCCTGCTGCCTCTCAACAAGGGCAACATTATGGCGGGCTCTGCAGCAAGACCTCACTCTCTAGCCTTTGCCTAAGTCCTGTTTAATTTCACAGTCTCTTTGCTGAAGCCAGGAACACCACTACGCTGCTGGATACAAATCATCAGATGGGCCTGTGTATACTCTTAATTTCCAATACATTAGCAACACACTCCAAAGCTCCATTCCAAGACATAGCCAATAAAAATGAATTAACTGAACAGTCATTAGGATATAATGTGGTAGCGTTAAGGTGAGTCACAATATAATTACCATTATTTCTAATGGAGTTACCATACCACTACTGCAGAACAACGCATCTCACCTCTGCTTCAAATAGACACACACCTCATTGCACATGCACTTTGGTGCACACCCAGTTCAAGCACAAAAATCATAGAGATATCCAGTGCATGCTTGGAAAGTTGCAGCCGTAAGTCAGATGAGTGTAAAAAACATTGGTGCTGTTAATGGATGGACTTGTTAGAAAATCTGGGCTGGCATCAGTGGCATCAAAGGGAGCCTTTCTGTTGATTATAGTCTGTTTTGGATCAAGACTTTCATGCTTCTTAATGTAGATGCATGAAGAAAAGAAGCTTAAGCACACATGCTCTGTGAGTACATAAGTAGGTTTTGAACCTGAAAGCCTAATGCAACCATGTTCACTGGAGGAGCAGCAGACAGAGCTTGTTGACTTCTATGAGGCTGCAGCAAAATGTGTGGCCCAGCAGACCAAGACTCTATCCATGGCCCATTCAGGGAAAGGCTACAGTGTCTGTTCCCCAGGTTGACTTCCAAGGACACCTTTGGTTTTGCATGGCTATGTGCTCCACAGCTTTCAGATTGCTGCTTCCTGGGCTGCTGGCTCGCAAGGCCATCAATGGGCTTTTCACAGGATTCAGCCCACTGTCAGGCTTGAGGGTTGTCGGCTGGGGGCTGAGAAATTCTCCATAAGGAGTCTACAAGGGCAGGGAATATGGGATGTGACATAAATGCATTCTGCTAATGCTGTAAATTAGTCATCCCCAATATATATTTAATATAATAAATTTAGAAGACAGCTACTGTAGGTTAAGTGTCAAGTGACAGTGCTTATAATGAGGATTAATATACATACAGGTCCTACAGATTTGTTAAACTTCAATAAATATTTATTATAATCCACTGGTTCTTAACTTACACTTGAATAAATTGACTAATGTTAAATAAATAGAGAAGCATGACCAAAAGGACTGGGCAAAAGTCTGTCAGTGCCCCCATAAGATCATGGCCCACAAGGGGTACGCTGTAATAAAAACCAGCTTGCTTTGGTTTGGCTCCAGTGCCCATTGGTTTAATAAGATTTGCATTAGCTCTTTCACTTGCTAATGTGCTCCAGAAGGGAATTTCTTTATGGTTTCAGATGAGATGATCCTTTTCAGTCAGAACATGACCAAGGGTTGCTTGTGTCCTTCTTTACTGCAGCCTTTGCTCCAATTATGCCAACAGTCTCAAGGGGAAATTAATTTTTTCTCGACTGCATTGCATCCTGATGCAGTCTAAGCATAAATAACTAACCTCACCTTTGCAGCTTGAAGAAAAAATTTTTTGCTATATATTGGCTCAGTATTTTGTAGGAAAAAGGAACTAAGGCTGTAGCTGCAGTCTGCAATGGAGCAACCAAAAAATTGCTCTCACCAAGCTGTTGTGTCCCTGTATTTTGGGATTTCCCTGAGTGCGGCTTCTTCTGCTTATATAAAGTAGAAATCTCACCGCATAGGAACAGCCGCAATGAGATGATAATTTTTCACCAGGAAACCTCCTCAGTGTTTGCAGAACGAACAAGTCCCTGCTGCCTGCAGACAAGGGGCTGTGTTAAAACCTCCTCAGACATTTTATACCAGTGTGGAAGCCCTTGCACAAGGTAGAGATGAGGAGCAGCTCTTTCAACTGACCATCGTGATGGGAATGAAGCTTGTTAGTTCCTGAAGTCATTTATGCTCACAGCTTTGTTGATTTTGTTTTGTTTTGTTTTGTTTTTCTGGCTTATCAAAGGATTCCTGGATCTTTCGGAAGAACTTTTACCCATATCAGATGATAAATTACCTTCTTCTGTAAGTGCAACGCAGTGCATACTCTGCTGGCTGGCCTTGCTGCTCATTACCATCTTTCATGGATCAGCTTGTTGGCTTCCTCTCCCATCATTATGTCTTTGCCTACGATAACCTCCTTGACATTGTCTTACTGATGTTTTCTTAGCCTTCCTGGATCCTTCTGTACCGCTGTCACACACAGGCTTGTGATGAAAATTTCTTCAATCCCATGTGACAGACAATAATGTTTTTCTTAATTGCTAATCATGTCTATTAGTGAGTTCCTTGCAGGAGAACAGTTAATTCCAGACTGCTCAGAAGTTCTGCAGAACAGCTCGCACTATGTGCCGTGATTCTCCCAGGACCAATTCCCGCCCACCAAGTCCAGGTGAGCTGGGGACCTTTGCAACCCTGGAACGCGGACCCAGTAGAAAGGGTGAATTTGTACAGACTGGCTGGTCTGAGCACTCAGCAGGGCATCGGGTTTCCAACCGTGGCCGTGGCCGTTTCCGCTGCTCCCGTTGCAGGACTGGAGCCTTTCCATGGCCCTTACTGAGTGCTCTGCTTGCTCTGAGCCCCCTCGACACGGTGGCACTGCATTTCTTTGGCTCAGAAACTGTCCAGAGGGCACGTGGATCAGTTACACGTAGTGGGGTGACAGCACCTCCGTCTGCCCTCAAACCTAGACAGTCCCAGTGAGGGAACCAGGGTAAAGACAGAAGTAAAGGCTGGGAGAGCGCCTGAAGCATCCCCACCACCGCCTGATGGGGAGGTAGCTGCGGGGAGGAGCGAAGGGAGGGGGTGAGACGAAGCCGTGAGCATTTTATTTGTAAACAGGAGTCCTCAGGAACTGAACGTGATTGTCTAAAAACTCCCTCACTTCCTCTGAACAGCTGCTGTCTCCATGCTAAATAAATCATTCTTCTTGTTACCTTAGCCTGGCCACCCAGAAACGACGTCTTCAAGAAGAACCCAAACCCCGGGGGGCTCTTCCAGCCCTTCCTCTCCCCACCAGCCTGCACACCTCTTCATGCAGGTCCTGCTCTGACTTCTCTCCCTTTCTCCCCCAGGGACACTTCGGTGCCGCTTGCGAAGCCGCTGGCGTCCTTTTCGCTGCTGCGCACCGACGGCGTTCGTCTAGAGGGGAGCGGGAGGCGGGCTCGCTCGAGGAGGACGCGGGAAACCGGTTGCAGGTTCCTGTACGAATCCAGCGCGCCTCCCTCAGCACGCCGCCCTCCGAGACGAGGCGCGGATTCAGCTCCCACGACAAGCTTGTTAACTTGCCCGCGGCTTCAGAATATCTGACTCGCTCAGATCAAAAAAAAAAAAAAAAAAAAAAAAGAAAAAGCCACATTAAAAATACTCTTTTGCTCATTTCTTTATCCTGGGAGCAGAGTAATTTATGTACTCGTTTAATTTTGTCCTACCACAAACGAAACCACAGTACATAACGTGATCTCTGCTGCTGGGATGCTTTTTGTTGGAAGGACATCGGATTAGACATAAATGTCCCTGACCCAGAAGAAGATCCCAGGTTTCGAGAAGATCACACAGATTGGCAAATACTTCTTTGGTTCGATTCATGAGTGGTCCTTTGTTCTTTCCTTTATACTATGAGAGTATAATAATCTTTTAAAACCACAATAAGAGCTCGGCACCTAAGAGATTGCTGCTTTATAAATACTTAAACAGAGAGACCGCTATGAAAATCTTCTGTTCTGCTGCATTTTTGCCCATCGCTAATACTGCCTCAGGAACGCAGGGAAAAGCCTCTAATAATTGAGAAACATTTGTGTTCAGATGCGAGGTGGTCAGCGTCTTCACAGCAATGTCTTCCCAAGCAAAGAGAATTGTATTACAGGGGCAAACTGCAGAAACAACAGGCCGTTTCTGCGTGCATGTGTGTACAGATGCTGAAAATCTCCCCGGCGGCTGGGGAAACAGTCGTATTTCACCATTACGACAGCAGCGGCAGGCTGTATTTCACAACTTTTTTGAAAGTACAGGGAAAAGCCAGAGCAGTCCTTAGGTCTCACCGAACGAAGCGGATGAACTCAAGTCGACGGCTCGGTAATCGGCGGAGTTGTCTCTAACGTCCCCGTTTCGTCCGCCAACAGCAAGCGGCTGGCGAGTCCGTGAGGTCTGTAAGGCACCGGGGGGCCGGGGCCAAGCGACCCCTTCCCGTGCCTCAGTTTCCACGCTGAAAACGCGTTTGGATTTGGGGAGGAAAGGGGCAGCGCCCACGGGTACTGCCCCGGCTTGCTGTTATTTTTGCATATTGTTCTCTGGGCTCGTTTCTATTCCAAACAAAACCAAAAGCTCACAAAAAGCAAGGCTTTTGCATAAACCAAAAGCTTTGCAAAGAGCCCAGGCTTTTGCATCATAGCCACATAAATTATGTGTCACTCAGTCATGTTATACGTGTGTGTATCAGAGAACGCCGGTGCTGTCCTCCGGGAGAAGTTAAGAGAAATGCGTTTTTAAGCACCATTACATTGCAAAATGGTGATGGAATTGCTGTTTTCCTCTGGTAGGAGAGTCCCAGGCAGCTGCTTTCTTCAGGCTTTGGTGGAAATTCTGCAGGGATGAAATTTTTCTCGAATAACGCAAAGTTTTGCAGCCGCGAGCCCAGCGGACGGAGAGGCGGGATGCCGCAGCCCGCGGTAGCTGGGCAGGGGTGCTGCTGCCCGGCACCGACGGCGGGTTGCACGGGGACGGGGGCCTTGCCCGGGGCAGGAGGAAGCCGTGCTTCCCGGGCGCCCGTGCGCGGGCGCCGGCCGGCGTGGTCTCCTCGCTGCCGCGGCCGCGGTGGTGGGCTCGCGTGGGCCGAGGGGCGGTATGCGACGAGCTCGGGTTTGGGCACGCCATGGAGAGCAGGCAGGGTTTTGTTTTGCGTAATTTGTTCGTCCAAGCCAGCCTTTGGTCATCCTCCTGGGGGCTTTGGGTACAGCTCCAAAGCTCAGATTTTTTCTTTCCCTTTCATTAATAAAGGATAGAGCCAAGAAAAGATTTGCTTTTGAAAATAAAGAGCAACACATGATTTTTCACTAGACATTTGGGCCATTTATTTTTTGGTATAGTGTTTCAATTTGTCAAGAACCCAATTTGTATGAAGAACTTATCAGTTTAGAGATACCTTCCATTAGCAAAAGCTACTCATAGCCAGTGATGGAATCTCTGCTTATAATCAGAAAAAGAGGCAAAAAGAGAGAAGGGCCATCACCAGCAGCCTGGTTAGTTAGGCCCCGACGGTGGCCAGCACAGAGCTACATTCAAGCTCCTGCGCCTCTATATATTTGTTTATTCATATAAGCTTGGATGGGGAAACTGAGGCAGACCAACCACTGAGCAATCCAGGGCCTCATCGCCGTGAGCGGGGTGAGGAGATGGTGCTGGCTCCTCCAGGGGCCCGGAGATATCCGGCTTTTCTGGCAGTTCCCCCGCGCCGGGGTGGCTTGGGGGTGTGCGTGGGAGGGAGACAGGGCTGTGAATGGGTAAGTGGTTTTGGCTTCGTCCCAGGAAAGGGCTGGGCGTTTGGAGCGTCTCTTGCTGGACATGAAAATCCGCTTCCAATCACAGCATGCTGTCCAGTCTCTTGGCTGCAGCTAAGATTTTGATCCAAAGAAAACCAGAAATCAAAAAAAAAAAAAAAAAAAAAAAAAGCTCCAATTGGGTCAATAATCTGCATTTTTAGACTTTTATTATTAGCAGTATTTATATTACAGTAGCTTGGTATTTTAGAAGGCTGTAAATGCATTTTTATATAATCAGCATTTTAAAAAGTCTATAAACATCCACTGTTTGCCTAATGCACTATAAAAGCTTCCAAAGGAGCTGTTATTATCCAACTTGTCACCTCACACATGCTTCGAGGAGGATTTTTTTTTTCCTTGTCTGCTGTTAATAAAATGAAGCAAACCATTAACAGCTTTGGAGCTGCAAGGAGAAGTAAAGGGGCTTGTAATCTTGGACTCCAAAGGAGACGTCTGCAGCTTCGCTGCTCGGCTCTTTGAGATTCCCCACACGCAACAACAATTTCAAACAGACAAAATCAGTTTAGGTTACATAAATTCAAAAGCCCAAGCCTGCTTCTTTTAAAGTAACATCTTGCATTTTGTTTGGAGTATTGCAATCTCTCACCCAGCATTTGGAATTGGTTCACTTCTATGTCCTGCTGTGTATCTTCCTAAGGTTTCTTTTGTTAAAGGAGCTTTAATGCAGAATTACACATGCATGTGTATGTGCATGTAAGTATATATATGTGTGTGTGCAAAGTGCAACATGCTGTGGTGGTTGCACACTCAGGACCCATCTCTTCTGACACTCTCAGCATGCCACACTCCTGTCGCTATCAGCACATGGAACGAGATATGGACCAGGTCCTGATAAAAAGATGCTATGCATTTTGGTGAGGAATGCAGATATTTTAGTCCCTGCAGGTTCAGAGTGACTGTGGTGTAAACCAGGTAGTCAAGGGGGGAAGGCTCTGCACAAAAAGCAGAGTCGGAATGAGGTTTGGATTTTAAACAACCTCTTGATTCACATCTTAGAGATTTGTTTTTGGTTCATCTCCATTTATAGGTTGCTCCTGTTCCTAACATATCTCGGTGTCGGGGTAGATTCTCAACCCTTGGGAACCTGTCAGGGATGTGCGAACAACTTCTTTGATCCAAAGGATGGCATGATTGCACCTCGGATCCTGAGCAGAGCTGAACAGCTCCCCTCTTTGTGGGTGGCAGGTCCCCAACGGGTGCTGCAGGGACCGGCGCAGCCACCGGGGAGGTCACTGAAAGCCGCCTCTCCTTGGAGCGGTTCAGCTATTTCACGCTTTTGGATCGGGCTGAAAATAGCGTGAGAACCTGTCACTTCTGACACTCGGGTTCTGGAAAAAGCCGAGATGCTCCAAAATGGATAACAGGCGACAAACTCCCGGCAGCGTCTGCAAGCCTCTGTGCAGGTCTGGGTTGGTATTTTGGGCAAAGACGTTTGTGGACGGGTTAAGGGTGACTTTGGGGTGAGTAGGACTCCTGGGGTTCTCAGTGTTGTCTATCGTAAGACTACAGGTTAGGGAAACATTTAAAAGCCAGACTGATCCCTGGGGGGAAGCAGCCTTGGACAGTCACAGTGATAATGGAAGAAGAAGGCAGAAAGAAACAAGAAATGGAGTTTGTATCTGCTGCTGAAGAGGACAGTTGTGTCTAGGGTGAATCTGTGAGCAGCCTTGGGAAGAGAAGTATCTCCAGGTGCATCTCTTACTCTTGGAGCACGTGTGCAAGCGCGCACGTGTGTGTGCTTGCACACGCCTGCAAAAGGGAGCCTATGCAGCTGCTGCTGCAGTTAATTGCAAGCTGTTCTCCAGGGAAATGAGGTGCTTGTATAAAAGGGACTTCCTCCTCCTCTGAGACTGCAGGAGGAAAGAGGGAGAGAACGACACTAAATTCTCTTACCTCTCTGCCAGTCCTGGCAGGGGACTGCAGGTTTTGTCCTTGCAGCAGGGTAGAGCTGCCTAAGGGCTGCTCCATGTATGGCGACAGCAGAAGCTGCTTGGACATTTCAGGAACACCAGAATTCAAATCCCCATGTTCTATCTTGGGATATCCAGCAGATGATGGAGCAGGGTGGGCTGCACTTGGGACTGCGTCATGTGAAGGGAATCGCCAAGGCCCAGGTACCCCATCTGGGTTTGGGAGAGCCGTAGGCAGAGACAGAGAAAGAGGCAAGGAGGCCCAGGGTCAGGAGCAGCTTCTTCAGCCGGCTCCGCTGGTCTTGACAAAGCAGTTATCCATGTTTCTGTGAATACTGCAGAGCAGGTGCTTCTCTCTGATCTTGGAAAAAAGGTGGCTTTCTTATAACTGACCACGGAAATTGGCTTAGGTTGGGGAAATCCTAATTTAATAATTATTTGGTCAATGAAATATGTTGGGCTTGATGGGATGAAATTCCTCCAAACACTGTCTTTGGACCTGGTGGGCTCTGAAGTCAGAGATGGCAAGCAGTTTTGGAACCACAGAGGAAGCATTTCTCCTTGTGGTGGCAGGGCATTGCTCCTCCAGGCATTTCCTGGCCTGAGGTCAACTGCTATCTGTCTCTCATCACTGCCTTTGGTTGGCGGTATCTTTTAGGCTCAGTAATATTGGATTGACACAGCTGTTACAGAGCTGGAGTCTGGCAAATACCTGTCCACCCTTCCTAATCCTCACCAAATCTTGGCCATGGCAGCAGTCTAGTTGGGATCATCAGGATGTGAGGACATCTCATGATCTTTCTGAGCAGGCCTTGACATGATGGTGCTGCTTGGTGACGTCTGATGCGGGGCTGGGGAGGGCCAGTGGTTTCATGAGATGCTCCAAAGTGGGGTCTGCTGCACACGAGCATGAAAGATTCATTCAGAGTGGGCAGTGCTGCATTTATGGTCATTCATCCTTTCTCCTAGGATGCTGCTCTCCCGTAAACCTTAATTTTTAAGCTAGGCTAGGTCTAACAAGACTTTTCGGAGTCATTCATCTGTTTCCCTTCATTTTGCCAGTCAAGTACGGTGCTTATGCCTGGTGAAATCACCTTTCTTGGAGTAATGCAGGGGGTCACCTCTGGGGATGGGAAACCAGCATAACCTAAAGGTCCAAGAGATGCCCCTTGGTGGTGACCTGTGTTATCCTACTGCGGTCAGAAGGGTTTTCATGGCCTGTGGTTGGGCTCCCTCGTACTCCTCATTGAGGCAAGAAGACGAGACCCCCATCCCTAGTGCTGTTAGAGACCCCAGGGAAGGAGAGACTTGACCGGACAGGCGGGTGCCCATGCGTTCACAGTGCGGGAGTTCGCCCCAGCGAGGTGTCATCGACTCCAAACGCTTCTCTCTTTAAGCTGAAAATCAGAGTGCTTTCAAGTTCTTTCCCATCTTCTCTTCTGGATACCTTTGCACCGGGGAGAAACAACAACAACCACCAAACTACAAATGAAAGGAAGAAAAGGAGAGGAAAACAATTTAATACAGGAGGGAGACAAAGGTCTTCCAGTGCGGACAAGGTCTCTGCTCTGTGTCTCTTGACAGCGGCGCTTACCAAACATAGCCAGGGCCCAGCGAAGCCTTGGGCCGGCGGAGAGTAGTAAGATGAGATACCTCTTTATTTGGCCTAGCTAAAAATAGCAGAGGGTAAAAAAAGGCAGAGTCAGGACCCTGCAGGACTAGTAGTCAATGGGCTGCGAGGAGTGATTGAACTCCAAATACTGCTCAGCAGGCTCCAGCTGACAGGCTATTTTTTGCCGTGGTTGACTAAATATGGTCAGGGAGGGAAGAGCACGAGAAGGGGCCATTCGCCTGGGAGTGCGTGTTTCAGATGCTTTGCTGGGTATATAAGCACTGGAAAGGTGGACTCGCTTTCTGACCAGCGCTTCCCCCCGCCGGACCCCCCCCCCGGCACCGCGTGCGTCTGCGCGTGCATCCACGTGCGCGTGCCCCCGCGGGCGCGCGTGCCCACGTGCGTGCCCCCGCGCCTGCGTGCATCCTGCCCCGCGCCCGGGGTTGCACCCCGGCGGTGGGGGGGAGCGCTGTGAGGGGGGGGCGGGGGCAGGTGCAGGTGGGGGGGGGAGCCGGGGCAGGGGGTGTGGGGGGGGGGGACACTCGTGCCGGCCGCACACGCCGCGGTCCCCCTGCTCAGCCTCCGCCGTGCCGCGCTGCCTCCCCCACCCGCGAAGCCGCGATGCAGCAGCAGCAGCAGCAGCAGCAGCAGCAGCAGCAGCAGCAGCAGCGAGGAGTTGTAGCCGTGCCTGGCGGAGGGGGTGAGGTAAGGGTGGATGCGAGGGGGGGGTTGCCTGATTTTTTTTTTTTTTTCTCTCCTCCAAGTGAGGACTAATGCCATTACTGGGCCTGCTCTCTTTCTCCCTGCCTGCATTAGAGATTGGCTCTACGGAGAAGGCTGACGGCTGCAGCATGAAGCGCATTATTACCTTGTGATTCCATGACCCTCCTCTATGCATCCCTAACTCTCGAAAGCTGATTCAGCTTTCAGCTAGTGCTCTGGTGAGTCCTCTGCTGCAACCGAATCTCCTAACTGGTATGTCTTCTTCTTCTTCTTCTTCTTTTTTTTTTTTTTCCCCTCCCTTCTCCTCTTCCACTCTCTGTCTTTGCTTTGATTGCACCAGCTCGGCTTGTTTTTAAACACTTTTCTGGCCAACACAGGACCGAGCGCCCATCGAACTTGCCCGCGGACTGAAACGTGTGCCTTTGCGCCTGGCAGATGTGCGTCGTGTCGTGTGTGCCTGCGTGGGGATGTGCGGGGGGGGGGTGCGTTTAAGCTGTGGGTGGGTTGGGAGACATTTCGTGTCCCCCCACCCGCCCTGTTTCGTTTTTTGTGTTTTTTTTTTTTTTTTTGTGCTGCTGTGGCATGCTCCGCATTTACAAAAAAAAAAAAAACAAAAAAAAAAAAAAACAAACCCACAAACTGCAGAGCAAGCAGTGCACTAGAATAATCTGAACTGAAATGTTAGAACTTTGACATGCAACCGTTCTGCAAGGTTAAGCCGGCCTTTAAATGCCTAATTTGGATACAGGCGGGCTAATGACACCTGGGGGGATTGGGGCTTTATTTATTTATTTATTTGCAGCAAACTAGTGGCTGTGAGCTAATGCCACCCCGAGCAAAAGGGTGAGATGTGGTTAAACTTAGCCTAACTTGCAATGATCTCAATGCTGCGGTGATTAACCGTTAAAATGCCAAGAAATGAGCATTAATTACAGGCGCATGGTTTATGGGCAGTCAGAAAGGAGCTGTGCTAAGGAGAAGTTATCTTTCCCATGCAAGGGATTTGGAATTCAGGTTACACCTCCTACTTCAATTGACTGTTATTGCTTCTATAGCTAAGAGTTGACTATGGTCATTATATTTTGTATGATAGTGGTGATACCTTGTCACATAAACATATATGCATCAATGTTTTGTGATAGACAGCTGTGATATATACCCCCCCAAGCATTTAGCTATGTTTTGTAGCATGCGTATGCGTATTTTACACATCCTCATGCATACGTACATAAATGTGATATATAAGCAGGTGTAACACAATCCCAACACATTGCATCTCTCGTCTGTGCTTAGAGGATGGATATATGGGTATGTCCGTGCCGGAGAGAGCGTTCGCTCAGCAGCCGTGTGTAATTGTATAGGCAGAAATCTCTGATTTGGGCTGTCAGTTTAATTGCTGGGTTTCTCCGGAGCAGAAGGTGGTGTCTGTGTCTCGGGAGCGCTAACGGCCCAGGGCGCCGGCCGGGTGCTTCGGGAATCCCTTTCCCCTCGCTCCCCGGCAAGGGGCAGCTCTGGAAATCAGGGCACATCTAACCCTCAACACCCTCCCTTATAAACGTAACCCGGCCAGTGAACTTCGCTGCTGTCACTGTGTGGTTATCTGTAATTTTTAGTAAGGGTTTTAAAATGTCACATCTTTTATCCCTGGTGCTCTCTTTACGGGCCGTGAGCGGCCGCCCCACGTAGCTGCCGGCTGGGACGGCTCGGGACACCCCGGACCAAGAGGTGCCTGAAGGCAGGCGGGATACGAGTTACGAACGCTGAGCCGTCGCCCTGCTCCAGCGCTCGGCCTGCTGTGGTTGGTCTGAAGGGGAATTCAATACCATGGGGTGTCTCAGCTGTGCAGAAACCCTCGCTGGCTTTCTGATTCCCCCCCCCCCCCCCGAATCTTAAACACTGAGACTTTCCCTCACACTCCTCACTTCGCCCTTTCTTGCTTTAATTTCACTGCAGACATGCGTTACAATAGTGCCACAGCTCCATCTCTCTTCCCTTTAGCCCAAACCAAAGATTGAAATTTGCCTTGGAACTGGACAGATAATGATGTTATAAAAAGGCCAGCAAGCCTCCAGGAGGGAGGAGGGATGCTGCCAAGGGCCAGGACGAGAGCACTGCCCAGCAAGCACGAGTGGGGTAAAGCTGCTCAGAGGGCTGGGGGTTGAGCAACCCCCCGAAACCCCAGCTTTGCGGGGCTTTTGCTTTTTTGCTGGTGACAGAAGTTGATGGGGAGCGGGGAGATACTTCCTTCCCGGTTTGCAGCGAGATTTCAAAAGGCAGTGGGGAAAAACGTCATTACGATTAGGTATTCCGAAGTGCTTAGTTTGCCACTTGCTAAGTTCACTCCAACCCTCTTTAAAGGGTTCATTAGAAGACTGCGAAAACGGGGAGCAATTCCTCAGCGCGAAGGCAGCCATGCTGCCCGCGCCTGTAACCCGGCATCGACGGGGGCGAGGGGCTGCCGCGCCGGCCCAGGTGAGCGGCGCCCGCCCGCGCCGGGGCTCCGGCGGCGCCGCCCGGGGCGCGGCGGCGGCGGCGGCGGCGGCGGCGGCCGCGGCGGCGGCGGCGCGGAGCGAGCGAGCGAGCGAGCGAGCGCCGCCGCCGCCGCCGAGGCTCCCCGGGGCCTCGCACCCGGCCCCGGCGCTGCCTTTTGTTGTGCGCGTCTGCAGGTGTCTCTCGAGCAGCCCGAGCTGCAGCGGAGCGCGCCTGGATGACTTGGGAAATGCATTTTTTTTTTTTTGGCATTTTTTTTTTGGCAACACCCTGAACTCCCCAAAAAGGCATGTGCTAGCTATCGGGGTTTGCTTATCTGCGAGGTAGTGTCTCACTTACGGTGACCACCGGAGGAAAAAATCACTGGATTCACTAGGTAAGACTCTTTCTTCCTCCTATGCTTTAATCTCCACTTACTGCTGAAAGCAATTGCTTGCCTGTAACTGATGAGTTTTCTCACGCTGGTGAATGGAATGGTCTTTCCTGCTTGATCTCTAAATCAGGAGCTGGACGTTTGCTTTTTGTTTTCTGACTGTGCATAGACCCTAGTTTTTGGAAAAAAAAAAAGAAAAAAAAAGAAACAACTGGCATTTCTGTTTCTAAATAGCAGGATGGATACAATTTGGAAAAAATATGTATTTAACTTTCTCCCGCATGGCTTTGTCTAAAATTATATATATCAAAAAAAGAAAAGCAAATTGCTTCCACTAAAGTGCATTTTCCTCTTTTCAATTGTTGGAAGTTTGTGATTTCAAATGGCATATCTACTTTCTCGGAGAGCGGCTGGGTTGGCTTTTCCTCCGTGCCGTTTACGTGACAACGAGCCTTTGTCGGGGGGGCTGTCAGCTTACTTGCACTTTTTATCCGGTGTCTTGCCCAGTTGCTGCTCCTGGTGACAAAACCCAGCCGGCCGCAGAGGACTAGCCCGGGATTATGTTGAGCAGCGTGAGGTGGGGAGTGTGCGTGTGTGTGTGTGCGCGATCCTGCACACGGGCTCGGGGCTGCTGGGGGGAGGAAACTGCTGCTTCAGACTGAGCCCTAACTCACTCTCGGGATGCAGATTGTAAATCAGCGCTGTTTTCTCCTGCAAACATATAAATGCGCATATTGACACTACCTGCTTGAGAGACATACTTCTTTATATGCCCATATGAACCTGGCAATCTATGGAATGTAAAGAAGTATGTATTTCAGGTGGGGATCCTTCGCGGTGGAGCAGTGAGTGACCCCGGCCGAGGGGGCACACAGACAGACAGATTATTTTTCTGGATTATTATTTTTTTCTGATGCCTGACATGGCAGACTGACTGGGGAGTCAATTGATGATCTTGTTCCAGCGCGCGTATTGTTCTGTCACTTTGCCTGTGTCAGCAGGTGGAAATGCTCATCAGGACATTAAATATTCAATATGCTGACTGCGGCATGGGCTTTGAAAGGTGATGCCAGAGGAAAGCTTGCTGTCCAGTTCGGTTTTTTAACAGGGATACAGGCCGATTGCTCGTTTTTGTCGTCTCTCCTTTCCCTTCATCCCTTTTTTCCATAAAATAAGGGTAGATAGCAAGCCGAGCCGGCTGATCTTGAAATCTAGAAAAAATAAAGGGGAACTAACTAGGGGAGGAGGACAAGAGAGAGAAAGAGTTGTGGCTTGGACATGCAGTGTTTTAGCTGTAAATTCATGTGCAAACTGTTTTTTAAATCTTTCCCATGTTTAAAGTTTTCATGGTTAAAAGTGGAGAGAAAGGAAATCCTAATTGTCTGTATAATGACCCTTAGAAATAGCTGTCAAGTGACTAGATCGTAATTAAAAGCGCAGCAGCTTTGAAAGTAGATATATTATTTCCCTAAAGAAAATAAGAAAATTGGGTCCTTGAATTTTGGCAATGTTTGTGGTCTGTTTTTTGCTTTTACCTTTTCCAACAGAAAATAGTTGCTGCTTTTTCCAGGGTCTTAAAATTCTGAGCAGGATGAAAGAGAAGAGTTTATTAAGGAGAAAGAAATAAGCTTAATTTCCTCTCTAGGTAGAAGTTGTGTCTGACCGCTCAAAACTTTCAGCCCCCCCAAACTTCCCCAGGCTCCTGAAATTCGCCGTCGCCAAAGCGCCGGGCGTTTGCGCGCTAAGGCGCGAAGCTCCTTTGCGGCGAGGTGGTGCTTCCTCCCGCCGGCTCGCGCAGCTTCTCGCTCGGCTTCTCCGCCTGCTCCGCGCAGCCGAGAGCCCGGGAACGTTTTGCTTTTGCGAGGTTTCCGCGCGGCTCGAGCGGCGGCTCTTTCCGCCCTCTCCGCCCCGTCGCGGGGGCGGCGCGGGCGGCTCGCGCGCCGGAGGGGACTTCGCTGCGAGCGGGCGCTCCTGAGCGAGCGGTTCGAAAGGGCAGGCCGGGCTGTCGCGGAGGTTTCCTGCCTCTGCTATTTGCGGGTTTTCTTAAGACTTTTCTCTCCCTTTAAAGCAAGCGCGGCGGCCGCTGAAGGGTTTTGCGGGGCGGCAGAAGCCCTCTGTGGTTTACCGGCTTGCTTTGGGCTTAGCCCCGGGCTCGGCGGCGGCCGCTGCGCCGGACCGGGCGGCAGCACGTGCCGCCGGCGCCTGCTTTCACATACCCTGCGTCTTAGGCGGCTCCGGCTCGTGCAGGCCCCCCGGGGGCCTGGAAATCCGGGATTTTCGGCGTCTCGCGGCGCGGCCTCGGGCTCGTGTAGGAAGCTGCCGGCCGCCGGGGCAGGAGCTGAGCCGGAGCAGGAAGGCTCCGTGCCCGGCTCGGTTGCAGCTTCCCTCGGTTGTAAATCACCACCGTTAGCCTGAGTCACTGGATGAAAAACGAGGACGATTCTCACTGTTCTGGATATAAAACAAAATTCCCTCCTTTCCCTGCTGAGCCTTCAGCACATCTTTCTTCCTTTCTTTCTTCTCCTTCCTTCACTTGCCTTCTCCTCTTTTCTCCTCTTTTCTCTTCTTCTATCTCTTTCTCTTTTTTCTTTTTCTGTCTCACTCTCTCTCTTTCTCCCTTCCTCCCTCCCCTCCTTCCTCCCTTCTTTCCTCACCTTGGGTTTTGCTACCGCTCCCGTGCTATTTTGCGTCGCTCTTGCCAAGGTGCTCCTGGTCTGATTTGCATTAGATGCAGGTATCTAATGCAGCGTAATTCTTACCTACTTCGCCCTTCTCTGCATTAATACGCTTGTTAATCACACGGAATCGCTAACTTTAGGAAGCAACTAAGTGCTCAGATTTATGTTTTATGTAAATATTTTCCAAGCCGTAATTTGGAGAGCTTCGTTGCAGCGCTTGCGCCCGCGCTGCCAGCGAGCCCGCCGGAGCGCCGGGGCTCGTGCCGGGCACCGACGCGCGCTTGTCCTTCCTCTCCGGGTTAAAATCCCGACCCTCGCTCTGCCCTGGGTCGTATCGGCTAAAATGAAGATTTAAGTCGCTTCTCCGTTGCTCTTCGAGAAGCAGTGGCCAGGAGCTCCTCCTGGGGAGCCTGGCCGCACCGACCGGCAAGCGGAGGGCTGCGGCGTGCCGCCTGTGGAAACAGGAGCTCTGAGAACTGTAAAAGCCATAAATCCGGTGGACCAAATTAGTTAAATTTTCCTATTCTATGCCTCACAAAATCCAGCCATTCTTGAGATGAATTTTTCCGCATGTGAGCGGAACTGTGGGCAGGTATGGAATGGATATTTAGTGCACACACATGATAGCACAGGGACGAATTTGTGCCAGGCAGTGTTTCCCGATTTTTTTTTTCTACTTTTGTGTGTTTGTTTACATTGATGATCTGTTATTACACTTGTTATTATTACTTAATATTGGAAGACAGGTGGTCAAATAAATTTCAGCACCCTCATTTGAAAAAAAAAGGTGTGGGGGGGACTGTTTGCAATTCAAGTTTAATAGTGCATTCATCAAGAGCAATAAAACATTTTATTGCACAAGTATTTCAAGGGATGTGCTGGCCCTGGTAAAAGCATTAGTAAAGGGGTGCATCAGCAATCTCATTTAAAACTGTCGACCCAATGTGAAAAATGTTGCGTTGAAGAATAAACTGCTATTAAGCATGATTAGATTGACCTGCAGGACAGATATTTTAGCTGCTGCAGCACAAGTCGATCAAAGTGAGCATCGCTTAGGTTGCAAAATTTTTTTTTTAATGCCCTAAATTAAAAATGAAAGAGCCTCAGAATATTTAGGACCAGGGAGTGACTTTGGGGGTGAGCTTTGTGTGTTCAGTTCGAAAGGGTTTGGAAAGGTAGGGAAAGGGGGAAAAATGTATTAATTGCCGGCACTTTAGCATACATTGAAAGTATGTTACTGAGATCAACCAATCAAAAAAGAAATTGTGCTGACTCAGCATTCGGGCTAGTCTGCACGTCCGATTGCAGAAGAGATCAGCACTGCACTGCAGTATCTTTCCCTGCCTTTGACACCAGCCTTGCTGGGCAGGGCTTCCCTTGTGTTTCCCAGGACTGGGTTAGGCCAAGAGCAAGAGAAGGCCCTGAAGAGAGGAGGAGAGGTTCCAGGTTTCCTGAGCCTTGAGCTGATAACGCTCCTTTTTAGTCAGTAAGCAAGATCTCCCATGCTAGGTTTGCACTGCCAGATGCAAGCGGCATGAATTGCTTGGGAATATATCTATTTTTAAAGAGTTTCACCACATCTTGCACTTAGCAGTGACTGAGGGTGAGGGGGTGGTGTGTTCCTCGCAAGAGAAATATCCCGGCTCCGTAGGCTTCATCCCTCCCGGAAAACTTAGGGCTGCTTTTAAGTGCAGCACTTGCGATTCCCTCGCAGCGAAAAATGGTCGGTTTGGTGTCCGCAGCTTGATGCCGACGTTGCCCTTGGCCCCAGCCGAGGGCGCAGCGGTGCTTTTAGGGGCTTTTGCATCGGGCTGCAGCGGGTTACGGAGGGAGCAGCCTGGTCCTGTCGGGAGGGGAGCCAGGGGCCCGGCTTGTGCCGCTTGCTGCGCCGCCGGCTCGCGTGCGGGCCCCTCTTGCGCCGCGGTTCCCCCCTGGAGCAGAGCCGCTGCTCGCTGCGGAGCCGTTGCCAAGGGCCCATCCCCCTAGCGTCTTGGCGGCATTTTTGCTAGTCCCATTTTTGCAGGGTTTTTCCCTTTTTTTGGCTTTTTTTCCCTTTTTTTGTTTTTTTTTTTCCTTTTTTTGGTTTGTATGGAGCGTGCCGCAGCGGGGGCCGTGGCGGGAGGCGCGAAGCCGCGGGCAGCGGCAGCTGGGCCGCATAGCCGGCGTTCCCAGCTGCCCGCCGCAGCTGCCCGACAGCTGTACGGACCGCAGCCGGTCCCGCAAAGACCTTACATAGGCAAGTAAACCCTGGCGTCTGGGGAGCCGGATAAACCCGCGGGAGCAGGAATCCGGTGACCTAAGTGCAAACCGGAATAAAGTTCCCCGCGACGGCCAGCGCGGCCGCTTCCTCCGGCCCCGGCGTCCGGCTCGGCCTCGTCCGTTTTAACCCGTCCGGTGCGAGCTGGGGCCGCAGGGGAAGGGGCCCGTCGGGAACCGGCCGAGGGAAAGCGAAACGCGGCAGGGAGTTGCCGAGCGGATCAGCTGCGCGGCCCTTCCTGGGCCGCGGCGGGTTAATCCGCTGTCGGCGAGATCGGCGGAAGTTTTGATTTAATATCTGCGATTGCGTCAGGTAAACAAATTAAAAAAAAAAAAAAGTCTTGGAAATTTAAGGCTTCAACTTGAGCCAGGTGACTATAAAGTGACGAGTCTTGTGCAGCGATTCCGCCCAGCGCTCGCAGAAAGCTGTTTGAAGTGGGATTTATTCCTGGGAAGGTCCCCATCCATTTACCTTGCTCTTTGGTTGACAAGTTTATTAAAAACCCGTGCAACTACATATTAAACTTTTATCAGTGTCGAAGAGGAATACGTCCTCTGAGCGGCCACGGAAGTTATGGATTGGGTCTTAACGCTCCTTGCTCCGCCGTTTGGCTGAGTCAGCGTAACACAAATTTTCCTGCCGTGAGAGTCCGTTCCCTCACCAGTATAAGTAGCAGTGTCCAGGAACGGGAGAAGGTTTAGGGTGCGGGTGAACCCCGTCCAGAAGGATGCGCCTCCTGCGCCGCTGGGATGCAGGCTCTTCGCTCCTCGCCTGTAGTCATAAGATTAAACAAAGAGGAAGCCAATATGTTGCACGAAGGATGTTAAAAATAAAGCGTTAGGATCGCATAACCCAGTTCCCGTTTTGCCAGGCAGCTGAGTTTTTAGGAGTTGAGAGAAGCCTGGAAAATAATTGGGAGGAAGGATTTCGAAGGGCCGTAACGAAAGGCAGGCAGAAAAACGCCTATCAGTGGAATTAAAGCCAGAATCCTTAAACTCCACCGGATAAATAAATAAATATGTGCCCCCAAACAACATATTTCTTTGCCTGTCACCGTGTTCAAGGATTTTTTAGTTCTTAAACAGGTTTGCTGGCATAATTTGTCAAGTACAACAGGGAGGTTTCGGTGTGACAGAGAATCATTTTTCACGACGCACAGTAGTGCACCAAAGCAGTCCTGCGGGCTCCGAGCAACTCCGTAATTAGATAACAGTTAACTTACGTGTGTTGGATGGATCATCGCTCACGTCAGAGGAGCCGTCGGCGCCCGCCGCCGCCAGCCCGGGGCCGGGCGGCAAGCAGGCGCGGAGCCGCCCGGGCCAACGCTCCGAACGCCGCGGGTTTGTCTGCGTCGCCGTTTGCTCCAGTTGTAACTAATTGGACACATATTGCGTTTTCATAGCATCTAATTTTCTATTGATTTTAACTGGGCTGCTGGTGTTTTGCACTGTAAAGTGGTATCTAGTATCAGTCGCCGTTTAAAAATGCTGAGTGCACTCCCCAGTATGGAATTATGCAGTCAGCAGATGTTTTAAAACCTGTTTAGTTGTTTGGTTTGTAAAATGCACAAACTGTATTAGGGAACAGCTTTGTTCTCTTTCAGCATGCGAGTTTGGAGGAAAAAAAAAAAAAAAAAACCAAAACCCCAAAGCAGAACTATTTTGACTGCCGGTTTCAGGGGCCCGCGCACGCGCGGCGCTGCCCCGCGGGCGGCAGCCTTCGAGGGCCCGTTCCGTTTCTCCACGCAGCGGAGCGCGAGCGCTTGCAGCCGCCTCCAGCTATTGATGCCCTGCGTTTCACAAACAGATCCGATCTGTGGTTGAAGTAGGACCTTTATCTACAAGAGGCCCGGGACTAAAATTTGGCTTAGGACAGAGGTTCTCATGTTCGGATCCAAGACTTTGATAATGTCAGTTTTGACCTGATTTATAACCAAGGGATAAGCTGATAATTGATAGGGTTTGGGGCTTTTGTCATAGGTTTTGCTTGTACCTCAATACATCCAAATAAAACCGGGCAATCAAATTAGCCACTGCATTTCAGCAAATAGCCACTGAAGCGGAGTGGAAGCAATAGCCCTCGGTTCAGCACCATTTACAAAAGAAAAGAGATACTTAATGCAGGAACGGAGAGATGGGCTGGCGAAAAGCCTTTCCAGCCACGTGCGATCGCGAGCACGGCGGGGACGGGACGCGCTGGGTGTTGGTACTGGCGGCGGCGAAGGCGGGTGAAAGAGGCGCCCGCAATTAGGCTTTGCGACGGCAGAGTTAGCCCTGGGTGCTGGCGAGGCTGCTGTCAGCGGGCTGCCTTTGCTAACCATTAGCACAAACCATATTGCGTCTGTGGGAGACAGGTGAGATTGCAGAGGTATATAAATTAAATAGACACTTTATTAAGTTCAGGTGATAGTTTTGGTTTGAAAGACTGAGTGGCTACCGCAATGTCAGCAACTACTTTAGTGCCCAAAGGAACTGAGTGCTTTTTAATTAAGTCAAATAAAATCCAAGTGGAAGACTCCCGAGAATACTCAGGAGTATATGGAATACACTTTTTGGGTTGGATATCTATAATTTTTAAAATGTTAATAAAATACACTCCACTTTTTGCCTGTAAAAACATAGCTTAAATTAAATTAACATTTGATGTCTGTAAGAAAAAGGATAAAAGCAGTGAGGTTGTATTTTTTGACTTACAAATGGCACATTGTGCAGAATACAGCAACTGTGGCTTTGATTTAAACAGCCTTGCAAAGACACCGTGCAATAAAGTTGAATCATCTGCAGCACAGGTATGGCTGTCTGGTGGAAAAAATAGCGAAGTGAGAGCGTAGAAGTTTTCCTGTAAAAGCCACTTAATTTGGGGGAAATTCCCTCAGATTTAGTAACATTTGGATAGAAATCAAATAACACATTAACTTAAGGAAAGGGAAAAAACTAAAGTTAATTACAAAGGGAATGTGCACTTCATTAAGATAAAGCTGTAGGAAATCAATGTTCTGTATTGTTGTTTTCCCTTTTGATTGGATTTTAGGATGATAAATTGTTAATGCATTTGATCCAAAAATGATTTGTTTATTCAGATGAAGAGCAACAGTACTTTGTCTCATTTGGCCTTTTAGCTGGTAACGATAATGGCTTCAAGGGATGTTCATTTCTCAAAAGGGTATCGGACTGGAATAGACAGGACATTTCTGGGCTCAGAAGGATGGGCCCTATGCAAAGGTTCCTTGTAGGCTAATTCTATTGCATGTTGAATCTTCTGCTTCATTAGGAATATCGACAGATTCTGATAAATTCTTTGGCTTCTCTGTGCTGTCTATAACATGTCTTTATTAGTATATTGAGGCTAAAGTAGAAAGGTCTTCAATACACCAGATGATCTTACGTTGCCTACTACAGATTCTACTGGCCATAGCAGAGGTTTGGTAATGCGGTGATTTGGTCCGTTCTCGTGCGTATAATCATTGATAGCAGAGCTGATATCTGATCCAAAGGCAAAACAGAGGAACTACCCTAAATGTGGTCTAAATTGAGAAAAAAGAGGTACACAGGTTTCTTTGTTATTTTGACCTTGGTTTGTCTCTAAGAAGAGTCCATTGCTCAAGGTTCCCTTGTAGCTTTGGCATTTTTTCTAGTGCCGTCCTGTAACACACCCGAACTTTTCCCAGCTCATGGACGTGCCAGTCCTGCAGGCAGGTCAGGGAGTGGAGCAGGGTCCTGGAAATGGTGGCACCGACACCAGGTCCTGGCCCTGGGGACAGAACAGCCACTCGGAGCAAAGGATCTTCCAGTGCAAGAACCAATTCCAAGCACCACCATGAGGAAGCAGCTAGACTTGGATTAACTTTGGGTGGCAAATCCAAATTTTGGCGGTGCTTTGGAACGGGTCAGTAGTTAAAGAATCCTGTATTTGAGGCCCAGCTTGCACCTCTTAGAGGCTTGTGGCTCAGACTTCACAGTGGCACTCACCTAAAACCCAGGACGCTGGACAAGCCAAAACCCCGGAGGGTCTGAACGCTGGGCCGCGGTGCTGTCCCAGACCGCACCGGTCGTGTCAGCGGACACAGATGGGGAGAGCGACACCAAACCCCCCTGCCCGGCCGCTCGGGCTCGGCGAAGCTCCCCGGTCCGCTGATGTCCCCCACGCGCGCTCGCGTTGATTTCGAGTAAGGCCCGGGGGCGCTTCCCGGAGCAACGCCGCGGGGAGCGGCGCCGGCGCCCGTCCCCGTCCCCGGCGCCGCCCGCCCTGCCCTCCCCGGGCTCCCCTGAGCCCCGCGGCGGCAGAGCTCGGGCGGCCCGTGCCACGTCACCCGAAGCCCGCGCGGGTCCGGCGGTTTCGCTCGCTCGCTCGCGCGCGCTCCGTGCCCCGTCGGGCACCAGCGGCGTTTCCACCGCCTCCTGGCCGCTGGTGGATCGTTGCTTTCATCTGCGTCCTACAACTCGGCCAAGGATGAATTTAATGCTTGCAGGTCCTCGCTGTCTGCGTTGCCGTTCAGTTCCTTGACTCGATTGTCTCTTGAAAAGGTACCTAGAGGTAACTCGATTAAATTAATTACAGAGCTCTTTCTGAAAAGCTGTTCTCTCTCCCTTTCCCTCTCTCTGTCTCTCTCTCCACTTATTTATAGGCGGCTCAGAGCGATGGTTTGGGGAGTTAAGGGATCTGCGGTGCTTACCGTCCGAACGCGATGCCTGTATTTTATTTCTTGGGGAGCTGCAACGCTGGCCCGCTCGCAGCATTTCTGCATGCAGGGGTTTTCAGCGCAGGTGCTTTTTGCCTAGTATCATCTTGCAGTTCGGTGGGCTGCTAGAAAGCAGGGGGAAAAGTCACCTTTTGCCTTATGACGCATATAAAATCTTTAAATAGGTTATGCACATGGCAACGTGCAATATCCGCGCGTGGCTCCGGGTGAAGAGGGAAAGGCCTGACTTTATTGGCTCGCGCTGATCGGAGCGACTATGATTTTCAGATTTGATTCTCTGAGTTATTTTTAGCGATGGGGTGTCCATGCTGCAGGGATCGCTGGGAGAAATAAACTCCCCAGCACTGCAAAAAGAACCATCACACAAGTAACTCGGGTAGAAACGGTTGAGCAGGGTTGCCTGCCGGGTGCTCGCTCTCCCCATTCAGAGGCACATCGACTGCTTGGGAGACTGCAAAGATAAACCATCTCCTTTTTGCACCACTTTCTTTTACTTCCCATCTCCTCTCGTTTGGTTGCTGGTGATGGGAAATAAAAATGCTGCTTGTCTCGAGCATATTTTAAAAACACAGAAAATACTGATTTTAGTGCCAGATGAGAAAACACTGGAGGCTGTTTGGTAGAGAGATGGAGTCTGCTAACTTCTAAGAGGATTTTGGATATTTCAGCCTCTTTTCTCCCATTTGTTAGGAGAACCACAGAGGGGAGAGGACCTCTGCAGCCCTGAATTGTTCACCTGCAGGCTTGCCAGGCCTCCCTTGCTTCCTTGCCACTACCTACTAGGTCACACGTTAGGCACTAAAATACAGAACACGAAGGAGGCAGCAAAGAATAAAACACTGCAAGGAAGAAGGCGGGAGGTGAGGATTGAAGTATCTGGATTAAAACAATAGCGTTTCCTTACGCCACACTGCAGTAGCGAGTGTGGCTCTGAAAATAAAGGAGCCAAATGTCGGGTTTAAAAAGCTACAGGCTGGTGGCTGCTGCTGCAGACTGTGAATTCCACTGCTGTTAAAACTGCCTCTTTAATTCAGACCTGCTCTTCAGCCTAAGCAGCTAAGAAGCTTAAATAAATCCTGATTGCCTGAAAGTGAAGCCATTTAAACCAGCACAACATCAGACAGCAAGTTCAGAAGAGGTCCAGGCGGCTGTGAAAGAGAAGACCCCAAGGAATTCCCCTTTTTGCTTGCTGTAGACCATGAGGCCAAATGCTTTGCTAAAGCTGGTAAAATGGAACCAAATCAACTGTTCAATGGATTTGGTCCCCTTCAACCAGCTGTAGCTGTGCATTGATCTCTCAGACGCACCTTGGAGGAGAAGACGCTTGGACTGGACGGCGGCAGCTCCGGGAGCAGAAGACGAACGGCCGCGGAGCACTGTCGATAAGGAAGTTATGATGACTGGCATCTGCAGATCTGTCACTCGGGCTCTAAACTGGTGGGCTGAGCCTGAGTCATTATGTGGTTGCCAGTCAATTCTGTGTAACGGAGACCGCTCAGGATTGATAATCTCAGTCATCCTCCTGTATTGATCCCAGCTGTAATTCAGAACTGTGCATGTCGGCTGCGAACGCCGCGCGTTTTCGTATGTGTTCACTAACGCCTTGGGGGAGCCCCGTGCTTCAGTGTTTCCTCTGCTGCAACGAAGAATAAACGTTTTGCTGTGAAGTTCCCTTCTTGTGTTCCGTGCCCTGTGATACGCTGCTCCTTTAATAGGCTCTAGCAAAGAAATGGGAGTTTTACGGCTAGCGCAGCTGAAAGCAGGCACTGAGCTATGCAGGCCAGCTGCTTCCTACCTGCCCCAGAGCTGCGCGTGTCCACGGCGTGTGCTGGCCAGCAATGGTTTTTGGTTTCGGAGATAACAGCTATTCTCCAAAAGGGGATCCTCGGTTTGCTGCTACTGAGCTTATGCTCCTAAAGGCTTGATGTAAAGTACCTGCCCCAGGCTGGCCTTTATGGCACTGATGTTATGCTAAGGGACTTAAAGAAAGTCACTCACTTTCCCATGAAATAATGATTGGTGGAGAAGTAAGCTGGGTATCATCTTTTCCTAACTATAGGACTATCACAAGCTATGAATATTGCCGGTGTAATGAGCTGTTTAGGATGCAAAAGTCTGATGTGAGATCATTCATGTCTTTACTTCTCTAAGGTATGTGGACTAAGTTAACTGCTGATATAACAGAGTGCAGGGTTTTGCTTCTTTTCTTACGTAGGAAATTTGGCTCACTTGATTCCAGCTCCCTTGTCCTTTAGATGGTGGTTGAATGTTCATACTAGAACAAAAAGGACTATTCATGTGCAGTAAAATAAGGAGATATTTGTTGGATCTCAGGCTTAACGTGCATCTGCTTAAATGGCAAAGATATCAGGAGCAAAGTTACTGCAGGAGCACCTTTCCTCAGCTTAAAGGAAAAGGTGTGCTTGTTCACTCATGCTATCTCATTTTCTTGAATTTTTAGGGAATTTAAACATCCATGCTGAAATCTTACTGAAGTCTATATGAATTTTACCATATACTTCAATAGGCATTTACCAGTTATTTCTGCCCAAGAACAGGTTTAGGTTGAAGAATATGCACAAAAGAGAGAGAAGTCAGGTCTCCCAGATCACTTTTTCGGGAAGCCATAAACAGTTCTCATACTGCAAAGGCTGCTAAAATGTTAAAACATCACTAAATGTGAATAACGACTCTATAGTGGGCCATCCAGCAAAAATATATTCCATGGTGAAATGCGCTTTTGTTAGAGCCAAGGTCTATACAACAGTGATGGCAGATGAATTTCCAGGGGAACACTGGGAAGGTGGAGGCACTAAGTTGGTCTCTTACTTCCTTACTTTTCTGTGATTAGTTGGTATTTAAGTGTAAATACGTCAGCGAGGTCAACTGGCTGTATCAGAACTGATCAGAAATAGTTCTGGTATTTGTAGTTTTGAAAAATGCAAAACCGGGAAGTAGCAGATGAACTCTTGGGGAAGGATGTTTTCCTTCATGTCTCCAGCTGACTTCTTGGAAACACATAAAAGCTTTGTTTTTTCTTTTTCTTTTTCTTTTTCTTTTTTTTTTTTTTTTTTTTTTTTTTTACAAATGCAAGACGTTTGCAAACACCCAACGATGCATCCTTAAGAGTTTTCCCACAGACACAAGAAGAGACACAAGCCCTTGCAATGTGCATTCCCTCCTATTGGAAGGAAATTGCCTGCAGCCAGAGGAAATCCATGCGTTAGCCTGGAGCCTGTTTGCAGCCGCGAGTCGTAGGGATGCTGAATGGCTGTCGAGATGCAGTTATACAACATGGCTCTGCCCTTGGCAAAATAGCCAAGTGGCCGTCACCTCTATACCTGCGATCTGCAGACACGTCTCGGGACACTATCTTTCACTGCCAATTATTTTCTTTGCAATTAGCAATGCCGGTTTCCAAGCACTACCCAATCCCACCTCCTAATTTCCATCTCAGAAGCATCAAGCAAAAGCATCTACTGAGACAGAAATGACTGAGTAGCAGAGTAAACATCACCTTAACGTTGTTGCTGTCAAACCAGAACCAGAGATTCATAAACAAGGAAGGCTGGGGACAGAAGCGCAAGGGAAAGGGAATCCTCAGGACAAGTCCCTAATTGCTGGCAGTCTGGGCTGTGAATGATACCAGGACTCTAGAGGGAAAGGTTGAGTAGAAACAGATGCTTCCAGCAGGCTGAGTGGACTAGGTTTCCAAAATACCACGCTCCTCCCACCTGCTCCCGCAATCTGGGTTATTCTCTCACATTCCCCAGGGCCGCATCCAGCGTAAACAACACCATTATTGAAATTCTTCCTTGGTAATGATAATTAAGTTACTAAAAAATGTCAAATGGGGAAGCTGGTGGCATCACGAGTTGAACAAAACCGTAGAATGTAAATGAATGTGCTTTCTCCTTAAAGAAGCACCGGAGGATGAGAGCTCACCTGCTGCAGCAGCTTCGGTGATTTGTCTTTTTTAACGTGGCTGCCAGATTTTCTGCTGCCGGCACCTATGCCCAGCACAGACATGCATGTTCCTCCACAGGCAACCTTGAAAGCATTTGCTAGCTGAAAGAGCTATTTCCACCGGAAGAGGATGAGATGCGAGTGTGGATGGAAATTCTCACAGGTGCTGTACGTGCAACACTTCCTAGGGAAGTACACGATTTTTTTGTTACACAGTTTGTTTTCCAAACTATGGTGTTACTCTCCGATGTCAAACACTCCAGCCACTCTGCAAACCTGAGTGACAAAACGTTGGCACGCAGGTCCGTATTTAAGTGCCCCCAAAGCCATCTGAGCCTTGAATAGCAGAAACTTCCAGTTCTTTCTAAAATTTACAGGAGATATGAATACTCAGGGCTTATAAAAGTTAGGCTGCATATTTAGATGCTTAAATGTAGATCCTGTTACGCACCTTCAGGCGCCCATGCTTGAAAATTTCTGCCAATATTTTTATTGCCTAATTATGTTTTTATAGAATAGGAAATTCAATTCACTTAACAAGGAATTTCTATTGCAGTATAGCCTATTATGGCCTAATCAAGGAAATACGAGGCCCAAGTGCACAGCAGCTGGTAGGCTTCAGGGGATTCTCTAGGGGCGGCTAACATATAGGGACACACCTAAGACCGGGGCCAAAAATTACCTGTGTCCTTCCCAACAGCTAGTGTGTCAGCTCTGTTCACTCTCAAGTCGCTTCTGGTACATCAGCAGCGTTTTGGAGCTAACGAGGCCACCTCGCCGGCTGCCCGTCTCAGCCAGGGGCTGCCCGGGTGGGGAACTGCCCAAAGGCCTGAGGTGGGTCCCGTCCTGCCGGGGGGAGACCCACGGGGCCATGCCATGCCGAGGGCAAGCACCCCCCGCAGGTCATGGGGGCAAGTAGAGGTACCTGGGGGGCAAAGTAAATGCACCGGTGGGACAGAGCAGACGCAGTGGCGGAATGAAATCAGTGCACGCGGAGGGCAACGTTAAACGCGCTCCTGGGATGAAGCGCGTGCACCCACGGGAGAGCCTGTGTGCCAGGGGCTCAAGCAGAGTCACGCAGCCGCTGGGGGCTCGCAGCCCCACCGCTGCGCTTGCCGACACGAAACGTCCCGGGGCTCCAGCACCCTGCGCCTGTGCCACATGGCTCGCGTGGCAGTGCGGATAGCCCCCTTTTCTTATTTGCTTGACAGGCTAAAAATGAGATCTGCTTCCTTCTCTTTCCCATAAAGCACAACTCTGAAGTTTTTCCACTGGCTTTGAAAACCCCGGATTAGGTTCTGGCCGGGTCATTATAAGGCTTTAGCCAACCACCCTTTAACCACATCAAACCTAATTGTCCTCCGTATGCACTGAGAGGCTCCTCTGCTGGCCAACCAGACAGTGCTGGCTTCCTGGAAACCCTATTAGCTTCTCAAACAAAGCAATCGTGAGGACTCAATCCTGCAAGCCTTTTGTGCAAATATTAAATAACAATGAATAATTAGCAGGAATAATCCTTTTTGCTTGACCTCTTCTGTAATAAAGACCCCTGTCGGCAAATGCAAACGTTATTTTGAGCAGCAATTTATAATCTAAATCTGCTAAACACATCAGCCTAAATACACTAATACTCTAATATCCACACTATTTATACAAGACTTAACACAGATCAAAACAGACACATTTTCTGTCCCAAAGACCTCACAGCATTCATCAGTCAAGTGTAGGTAGTAAAGGTGGCAAAGAAAGAGGTAAGGAAGAGAAGGAGAAAATTAAGATGGAAGAAACAAAATAGGTAACTAAATTTACCTACTAACTTGGATTACATTCCTTAGGGCTCTGCACATGCTTTCTGGTTGTTTTCCAAGAGAGTGGTAAAATATAACTGCATTAACACAAGACTGCTAACAAAGAGGCAGATTTCAACTCTCTTCCCCAAATATGTCATCCCTGTTTTCTCATGCCTGGAGAGGGGGAAAAAAAAGATGATCTCTTCATCTCTTCAGCTTGCTCTGCAGGCCATAAGCTTCTGAGTCTTTCCAACTGTTTTGATTTGTCTCTGAGCATTAGCAGATGGATCTGATCCCACCTACATGTACATGTCTTCCTTGCTAATCTTCTATTTAGGAACCAAGCCACGAATCCACACCAGAAACCTGCTGCCTGGTCATTCCTGAACTTTGGGGCCATATATTTTGGAGCTAGACCCACTTCTACCACTGTCATTGTTTCCCTCTGATACATCTGCAAAGGCGTCTTTTGTGGAGCAATCAGATTAGTTGAATTTTGTCCAAGGAGTTTTATTGTATGCATCCTTTTCCTTCGTGCAGTTTTCCTGCGAGAGAAGAAAGGACAAGCAAGCAAACACACAGATAATTGTACCGCAGTGACAGTTTGTCAAGTGAAGGAAACACATTTTTAGTTGAGAGATGAACGTTACAGTAGTGCTTGAGCAGAAACCTCTTCCCTTCCTCACAGATGGCATTGACATATAGCCTGAAGGGGCTATCAGGGTACAAAACTAAAAAGATGGTTAAAGACGTTAAAAATTATACGATGTGAGCCCCATCTACACTAGGACCATCAGCTAAAAGGAAGATTCATTTTGATGTATTGGGCAGAAGACAGAACTTCTGCTGATGTTGCATACAACTCTTGAGTCAAAGATATTTTTGAGACAGATGAAATATATATTAGCCTGCTACTAATTATACCTTTCCTAGTTGGTTTTTATTGACTCTTTAAAAACTATTACCAATAAATGTGATGATCTGCCTTCCCCTTTCTTTCTGGGTGAATGATCACTCCTGTAGGGAGTTTATCACTTAATATAATGACCAGTTTGATCCGTTCATGTTTGACTCCACTTTCCAGCAAGCTATTGAACTCGTTGTCTTCGTTTCAGGGCTGCCAACATTTCCAAGGTTCTGCCATGGCTTCTGTTAAGCTGTAAAATAAGTATCACACTCAGAACAAAGTTATAAATCTTGCCACAGGATGAAGGGAATTTGTGTTTCTGCATTCACTGATTTTGGTACTGTCCAAGTCTGTAATTTGCTTGTGCAGAGGATAAACTTAATATTCTTGCTCCTTTTTAGTAAGACATGCAGCTCTTCTGTACAGTGGGTCCGACTGGAGGGACAGAGGGGAGGCAAAGAGGGGATTTCACCTGCTGGAAAATACCTTCTACTTCCCCCCAAAGCAATGGAAGTGTCAATAGTATTGACACCGCCACTAATTAAAAATGACTGCCATAAGCATGCATACACTAGCTATAGGACATCAGCTTGGATTAAATATAAACCACGAGGTGCGCTGCACAGATTGCTGAAATGTATTAAAGCCTGGATGATGGTATCTTCTGCACACCCAAGCAAGAAACGACAAGGACTGCTCAGTTCTTACACTCAGGCCACTCACCGGCCACGTAGCCACGGTGAGCTGTACAGCAGAGCGACCAAACGCGCAACCTGAGCTCTTTGCAGCCGTGAGATGAAATGTGTCTGTGTGCACTGCTTTGGCTGAGGTTTAAGCAAATGTCCTTTACTTCGTATCTGACGTGGGCAAAGAGCCTGAGCCTGGCCAGTCCTAGCGCTCGGCGGGTGTATACGTTACCTCAGTTACTGCCCATTTTAATGTTTTTATCTGCTCTCATGTTACGCTTGTGATCTCAGCTGGCTCTAGGTAGTTGCCTTTTGTCATACAGCACCAAAACAAGCACTGAGATGCTCCATGTTGTCCCAGTGGCTGCAAGGTGTGACTGCAGAGCTGGTCTGGGGCTGAGCAGTGAGGCATCGTCTGAGCTGCTCTGCCTGCGGGTGGGCGAGAGGGAGCTAAATAACTCACTGGCTGGTGGAAGCAGAGCATGGCCAGATTCTCTCCTGAAGGCACAAGACACTGAGCACCAAGGACGTTCTTTTCCACCTCCATGTGGTACTTCGTATCACTTAGCACCTCCCGCCGATAACGTTTGCCTCCAGGCCTTTCTGCCCTCCCTCTCCAATAAAGCATTTTGCACAGCACATGAAGGATAGCTTCTGCTTTCTCCATTTACCACTATGGAAAAAAGGAGAGAGAGGGAAAGAGATCCTCAAATATTTCCCAAATACACGTGCTCAGCTGTGAGCTGCTATCCTGCCAGGTGGGAGGGGTGGCCCTGTGCTACACTAACTTGGGAACAAGTAATAAAGTATCATGCAGTTCCTCCTCCGTGGTCTGCAAGGCATTAATTTCTAGCCTCCTTCCTGGGAGGCAGCTTCTCTCCTTCCCATTTCCAGACTCCTCCATCCCCCAGCCTCTGTCACCTCCTGGCTAAGGGGAAGACCTTGTTTTCTTGGCAATTGTTGATAAATAATTAGCTCATGTTGCTCCTGTCCATGACCATGGATGGAAGCAGGGCTGTGTTTCCCTAAACATCACCTCTAAAAAGCACAGCCTTTTTTCTTAATCTCTCTGGCTTCCCAGACTGGCTTACAAGGTTCCTCATTCTCTGTTTGCATAGTTTTACTCAAAAAGTCTCTCTCAAAGGCAAAAAGACGTATGTTCCTCCACAGGGTGGCCTACATGGCTCTCTGTGCCGCACATCTATTTGCCTAAATAAGGTGCTCTCATGAGTTTGGCAATGACTGCCAGGGGCTCAGAAAAGCCTAATGAAGCTGCTGTACGTTTCAGGAACTCCTACGGTATTGAAGAGGAATTTCCAAGCCCGATGTCTGTTCCTTCTTACTTACTTCCTACTCTCAAATTTCTTTGTGAAGTTCCAGCCTGCTCCATGCTTTCGTAATGAAATATAAGTAGACTTTTGTCTAATAGCACATCAGCAAAAGCCTGTTTGCCACATGTATCTTTGCAAGAGAGCTTGTTTTTCTTTACATATAGAAAAGATGAAAGGGAAAGCCTGTTGGTTTTGTGTTTTATAAGGTAAAATATGCGTCACTTGGAAAGTAAAGGTCTGCTCCATCTTTGCATGGTGAGGAGAGTGCCAAAACAGCCCCAAAAGGACAGAAGGAGAGCAGGGGGAGGTGCCAGATTCAGAAAAAAACAGTAGAAGAGAAAACCATTATATCATTCACGTCAACAGCCAGCACTTCCCAAATCTAATGATCCTGCCCCAAACTGCCACTGGAGAGGCTTAAGGGTTTCATCCTTCTTCATTTAAAGAGGACAGAATGTGAAGCAGATAAGAGATTTTGGGAACGCTACGAGCAGCCAGAAAGTAGCTGTTGACCTGAACCTCCTCCAGATGCCTCTCGAACCCGGGAGAGAAGTCGGGTCTGGCTCCAGAGCTCCTGCAGCGCAGCTCCGGGCTGTCTCCGGCACCGCGGAGGGCTTCGCCAGCAGTCCCGCTCGGCCCGACCGAGCAGCTTCGCGGTGGGAGAGCGCTTGCCTGGGCGCCAGCGTCGGCGCGGGCGAGCGGCCAGCGCGCTCCGGCCGGTCCCCGGAGCGCTCCGGCCGCACCTGCGGCTGCTCTTTGCCCTTCGGAATAACCAGCCAAGGTGCCTCCCGCTTGGCACGGTGGTGGATGCATCGAGGCACCCATCCACCATCAAGGAAGGTGCCTTTTACGAAAACGCCTCCGTCTCCTGGAAGTGAAACTAGAAGGAAACCCAGCAATGAACACTTAATCCTCAGCTGTGCTGGACGTGCTAAATACTTCCCCATCATGCGTTTTATTCACTTTAAACCTTTGGTTCTTATATCCAGTGAGCAGTTTGACACTGGAAGTTTTTATGTCAAATGTTAGTAGTTTTTCAAGCAGGAATAAATTGATTCATGAGTGGATAAATCCGATGCATCTTTTAAATGGAAAACTGACATAATTTTCCATCAGAGACCTGCTAATAAAGCAAATTCACTTAGTTAATCCATTTTTTCTTTGCTAAGTGCACTATATAAAGTATAAAAATATCAAATCAATAGCCAAAGAGTATATAAAAATGAGACCGAGTGATCAGAAACCATGTGTGAGCCACATCTTTCGATGGCTTTCTGGTGGATTCAGCTTTATGCTTCTACTTCCTAAAGACCTGCTCCCCAGGTTGTCCCAGAACAGCAAGGCTGCAAAAACGCAGATGCCCCCCACGCTCGTGGAGGGGAGCAGTGGAACAGGCCACCGCCTGCAAGGGGCTTCAGGGCATCAGCTCTCCTGCAGTTCTCCCTATTTTTAGAAATCATTAGTTTAAAGGTGTAGGACCTTTTTTTAATTCTCTTTTTATTTCCCCCCCCTTTTTTTTTCTTGAAGGAGCTGCATAGCAGAAACACGTGTAAAAGCCCAAGACATCTTCCAATACATTTGCTTGAAGAACTCATCACACGCCCTGCCAGGGAATCTGCACAAACACCCTCCTTTTTATTTTTCAGTTGGAATATAGTGGTGTTATTTCAAAGAAAATGCCTGCACAGCCTTCTCTCTGAAAACGCTGCAACCGTCATTCGATCAGTGCAACTCTCTTGTGTGAGTTAATTTAACAAGCAGTTGCTTTGCAGGCTGTGGAGAATTGCCTCTTACCTAATAATTCTGCTAATTTGCTTAACTTTCCCAGATTGCAAACAGCCCTACTCTGACCGAGCACCTTTCTAAATGAACCCTCAGACAATTTCCCGACAGGAGGGGAGAGGAGAGGATGGCTTGGGAGAGCAACGCTCAGAGTCTTCTATTTTTGACCTTTGGGCCAGCATTCAGTTATGCTTGTTGGGAAAACTGCCTTCAAAGTGTATTTTCTTCAGGGATTTACAATACCCTTTTGCTTGTAATTATTCTCACTTGATGTCTTCCATAAATTAGTTAAAGATGCTTCTATTAGTGAGTTCCAGTCCTTTTAATTATCTCGCTGAAGTCTCCTTAATTTGTGGCCATGAGCTACAACACAGGAACTGCCATCCTTGAAATGCTGCTGGCCCGTGGCTAAAGACAGAGAAGTCAGGAATGTGCGCGGACAGTGCAAACATCTGGGCAAGCCAGGAAAGAATGAAAACTGCAGAAAGGTAAATGTCAGACTATTTAAAGACAATGTTGACTATTGATTTTTTAGAGGAGACTACCTCTTCAAAGGCTGGCAAGCTTTCCCTGAGATACAAATGAGGCACCCGGAAGGAAGGGAAAGAGAGGGAGGGGAATGAGCAGGGAAGAGATATTTTTCCTGAGAGCAAAATGAACCCTTTACAAAGCCTGTGGGATTAAAGCTGTGGCTTATTTCTTTCATCACAAGTCTACCCTCCAACCCACTTAAGCACCAGGCGCTTTCCAAGCAAACGGAGGGCAAAGCAGTGTTTGGGAAGTGCTGATGAGCAATAAGGAGATAAGCGGCAAAGTATTTGTTTCGTTGGTGTTTTCCAGTGAAAAATGAACCTTCAAGCACACCCGGTGATTTGTTGCCTAAGTGGCAAAGCTCACCAAGTTTCTGATTTTGCTTCCAGCTGAGATGCTCGTTGCTCACCCTCACACCCTGGAACAACCCAGACTCATTAAGCCGGTTTTGCTTGTCCTTCAGGCTGCCCCATCGATCCTGGACATACCTTCCCGGCACGAGCGATGCCAGATCTGCCTGGGAACACCACCAGCTGGAGCTGGGACGTGCTCATCCCTGCTGGGGCAAAGATCTGGGCATGTGAGGTGCAGCTAGCAAAAGGAAGGAAGGGAAACCACCTGGCAGGTTATGATTTCATATGGATTAAGGGAGAACTGAGCCTTGAATAAAAGGCTTGTTTAAAGAAATAGGCAAACACACATACACATTTTATTTATACATATATAAATACATATACACACACATAAACTTGCCTTATGTCCCCTGCCATGAAATCTCTGCCAGTGCACCCTGGAGCAGATATTGCTGTCCTTGGATATCTGCATCTGCAGGGAGTTGTTCATTTCTATTGCAGAGACGATGCTAAACACGGTGCTTTGGGAAAATGGCAGGATAAGAACTTATTTAGGGGATTCAAAGGTCTCCCAGACCTGCCTTTTTACAAAAGGAAACTTCTTCTCTCAATGGGTGCTTTCAAACAGGAGGAACAAAGGATCTAATCCACTGAAGTGGAATGTCTGCAAGGGCAAATTAATTTTGCATTTGGATACAATGCTTTTTTAAAAAGGCTAATTTAGTTTTTAAAGGAAGAATGATTATACACATCCACACGGCAAGATAATGAGTGAAAAGACCAAAGGAAATGACACTCCCTCCAGCGATTGCCTCCCTCCCTGCACCCCACCAAACCGTCACCCAAAGCAGCGAGGCCAGGGCTCTGCACGCTGCTTCCGCGGAGGCTGGTAGCTGGGCACATGGCTGTTTTAATCTGGAGCCCACCCATGACAGTGCAGTTGCAACTGTTTTGCTTGCATCTCCTTGATATTTTTTGCAAGACAGCGGGTCTGTTGGGGATCGTGAGCGGTTCTGTGGAAACAGCATTACCAGTTCAGGTTACGCCAGTGAGTCTCTGACCCCTGCATGTATAAATTACTCAGGTCTGTAGTTCAATCTGGATCAAAAGTCTGTTACTCATAAATAAAGGGGGCTGGCCTGGTGCAGTGGGTTAAAGCAGGTTTCATCGGTATTGGAATTTAAAGATTATAAAATGCCACTTTGAGGCTTTATGCAGTTGTTCAGAAACACTTTTTCTGCCATGAATTTGGTTCTGAGAACAGATCTGGACCTTAGAGCTATTACTGCTTGATTTTAAGATACGATTTGTCATGATTCTATGATTCTATGATCCTGCAAGCTGCCCCATGTAAAAAGCTTCAGGATACTATACCGAAAGGACAGCTACAAGATCTGCAGATAGCTGTCGACGTTAGAGGTGAGCACCTGAGTTTACGGGAGTACCTCAGCGTCGCTACGTTACTTGGGTAAAGCTGGGGGGTCGTTACCGACTTTGTTAAATCTGAAGCAGCTACACTCAAGAAACAGGCTCCCAAGGCTCTGTGTCCCATCCTCCCCCCCTTGCAAGTCTCTTGGGCACCTTGGTGTGAAGATCACTAGAAGGCTAGGTAGCCGTCTAGAAGAAGCTAGGTAGCCCTCTTTGGCAGCCAGTCCACGCAGCAGGAAAACCTGATTCCTCGCAGATACTGAACGCAGTGCAATGTGGCATTACTGCCTGGGGTAACTTTTAGTTTGGATGTATTATTTCAGTAAGGAGGTCTTCAGACAGCGTTAAATGACAGATGATATAATTTTTGAATATGATGTTCATCTGAATTTTATTTTCTGATGTTTTGACTCATTGACTTGATGTCTCTCTATTATGCACACACCTCTGGAGATGTTGCTGGCAATGATTATGCGTAGCATTGAGTTAGTGAATAAAACCACTCCAGGAACTGCTTTACAGATCACAGTATCGTTTTCTCTATAATTGTCCCACAAACGATGGAAGTTATATGGAGAGAACCATGTTCTCTGACAGACTGCATATTTTTGCAGCATGCATCAGATCTCACTTTGGCTTCTGAGACTTATTTCTGATGGTTCTTGGGGATTTAACTTTAAGACCAGTGTATTTCAGTATCCATATACTCCACTGTTCATGTCACCCAGCAGCAACAGAGGATGAGCTGTCTCCTTAATATGGATGAGACACCAATTTATCTAAGTTATCACCTCACAATCTCTCATTCATCTCTGCTGTTAACTGCTGTGTTTCTGACAGCCATTCCCAACTTATCAGCAGCTTCTTCGCCTTCAATTGAAACCATAAGTAATTTTTGGCTGGGCGTTCTTGTTATATATATAATGGCTTCTTCATCTCCCAGCTGGAATTCAATGATCAGGTGACTGAATCAAGCTCTGGACACCTCATTTTAAACCCAGAATATTGCATAGACCAACACAGCAAAGTAAATCACAAGTCAGGGTATCTTTCCACCGTCCGAAAATATACGACCAAATTAACGTGTCCCAAGCTTACTTTGAACAGTACTACAGCTCTGACTGCGAACAGCCAGGCATTTGACCGCAAACTCAGCAATACTTTCCTCCTTCCTAATGCATTCCCAAATCTGCAGAACTTCCCGGTATTCTCTTTACGGAAGGTCCCTGCAGTATTATGTATCAAATCAAAAGGTCTCATTACTTAGTTTCTGGTTCCTTCATGCCATTGCTCTCATTTATCATCTTGTTCTTCAAGCTTGGGCTTCATGCCATTAGGACTGTCTTGCTCCCCACCCCTGGGGACCGCCAGCCTCCATCCCGGACAGTTGGGGTCTAAAATACCGCCCGGCTCCGGGGTCAAAGCCGTTGGCTCTGAAGAGCCACGGTACTGTGAGTGTTGTGCCTGGCAGCTCCTCTGCTCCAAGGCTAAAAGGAAAACTAAGTGTTTGTGCCCCAAAGCCATCAGGTTAATCCCTTCATATTTCCCCTCAAAATTGTTGGGAACAATTCATCACAGGGAATTTGCTTCATGTAGTTCTCCCCCATTTAAGTTCCCATTTTGGTTTTATTTCCAATGAGCTCTCAGTCCTGGCACAGAGACCACTTGAAAAATTGTCGTTCTCTGAATTTCCCATTGAAAGAGCCGCTGCAGCCTGCATTTCCCACCCACCTTCACACTAGTTACTGCCCTGCTCACGCGATGCATCAGCAGTTCTGTTTGCAATGTGTAATCCATGAAGTTTGCTACTTTCTCTGGGTAATATATTTTCCAGGAGCGCAAATGACTTGCTCAAAGCATTAGAATCTAATTCTCTTTGTGCTGAGGATGAAATGCAAAAAGCCAGAAGAGCAGAGGAGAGCAGATCCCCCCTCAGCTCTACAAATTCACAGAATTCAATGGTTTATTCATTTTAATTAGCCTTGGAATTCATATATAGGTGTGTGTATATATATATGTATGTGTGAATTCATATAATGATACATAATTAATTTAGAGTTTGGCATTTCAGAACAGGTAATTAAAATAGTTCATTGTTGATTAATCACTTGCAAAATAAATTATTAGCAATATCCCTGTTAGCATTATGTTTATTACTACAATTTAGAGAAATTAAGGCAGTTCACTTACATTAAATTAAACATGAAAGCACAGATGTAATGTACCCTAGACAATATCTATTTACTCTGAGAACAAATGTGATGTGTGCATTACAGTACATTTGCTAGGTCATACATCTTGGATGTCCTCCTCATGTCATCACCAGAAACCTAATACCAGCACACAGACTATTCCTGTCTCTTTCTGTAAATATAGAAATAAGATTTGTTGGACTTTAGCATTCGCTCTACACTACCTTGACCCTCAAGCTGCTCTGATCATCCGTGGACGCTGGAGGCAGTTCAGCCGGAGAAGGGTGGCCAGCACCTCGAACCGCGAGTGGCCGAGGGTGGCTCTGCGGCCATGCTGCGGTGCGTGGGACAGGGACATGTCCCCTCACTGGTGCCAACAGGGCAGAGAAAGGTCCACATCCAATCCAAGCCCCTCAAACAGAGAAGTATCAAATAAAATCAAATTATTCAACCCTCGGTGGTCACCGAGGCCACAATTATGAGCCAGATTATAGCCAAACTGCACAGAAATGGAATAAATCTCAGTCCAGCTCTATGATATCCTAAATAAAACACTTAATTATAAATTGAGTTTGATATCTGTGGGATTTAAGCAACTGTACATGGTCTCTTCTGGTGTGTAGATATATTTTGTCCTGTGAGGAAATAAGTATTCCTTGACTTTGACAACGATTTATCCAGAGGACATTCCTACCCGGGTCTGCCGAAGCTACAGGCAAGTCACTAGTAAAGAAGAGGATGCAAAGCACCTCACTACATGCTTTCTGGATCAGTTTCTCTGTGGTTTTACAGCTAAGGGAAATAATCTATAATTAGGTGTATAAAATAGCTCTCTGATCTCTTTGCTTCTGGCCCAAAAGAGCACAGAATTGATAACTCAATTATCGCTGCTGGAAATATAAATAAATTAAAAGTACATGGTAGGAGGAACTCTAGTAAGGGGACACGCATGCGGCATAATAGATGCTTCTCCTTAATCGCGGAGCTGGAAGCGCCCTGAGGCCAGGTCCGAGGAGGAGCGGGCGCTCCCCCCGTCCGGCGCTACGGCCCGCGCGGCCCGAGCCCTTTGCTCTCAAAACACCTTTGGTGGAGGCTCGGTGGAGCCGAACGTCCCTCCAAGGCCCCAGGCGCGGAGGTGGCCGAAGCACTGAGGATGGTGATACCAGCTTGGCAGTAAGAGCAAAGTCAGAGCAAAAGGGTGAGCTTGCCGTGGTTGTGGGGGTGATGAAAAGCTATAGCACAAGGACATAATTAATGCCTTAATTATCCTGTCCCCAGCAAATAACCCGGGAGTTCTCTCTCTGAATTCACAAGCAGAAGAATGTAGGATATCGGGGTCTTCGTTTTTGCCAAGTCATGGAGCATTTTCAAAGCCCCTCCTTCCACCGAGGCGTGTTTTTAACGACTCCTGCGCTGAATTAACAGGCTGCGCCAGCGGGCACGATGGCACTGCTCGCTAACGGCCACTTTGTCTAAGCCACATGCTGAGCAGCAGTTTCAGTCCCTGACTCAAGGTCTCATTGCAAAAAAGCTTCTGGGCCTTTTTAAACAATTTAAAATGTGTAGGACTAACTGACCAGTCCATCCCTGCTCCTTTGATATTCTGCTGCCTGCGTGTGTCCTTGAGCCAGCAGAGATCACCTGTAGGGAGGTGTGACCTGGAATGATATGAAGAGCAGGAAGAGAAAAGCTTTGGGAAATTTCATATTCCACTCTGATACCCTGCTCAGTAATCACTGAAATTATACTTAAAGAATCTGCCCTTTGATGCTATTTCAGCAAGATCAGAAGGGCAAGTGCCGTTTCATGGGAAGGTCCTTTTTTCCTCCAGCAGTACACTTCCTAGTCCCATGGAGAATCTGTGCTGGTGCAGGCCCAGGAGATTTGTGCAGGTTTTATTTAAAAGAAGAAAACAAAAGCATGCTGTACGTGCTCCCCAAAATCTTTGTGCCACTTCAGCAACGTTCTGCGAAAGCAAGAAGAACGGGGCGTTTTCCCGTGAAACTGTTCCTCGCAGGAGGGAGGGCACGGATGCAGCTTTGTGCACTTCCACTGCGCACTTCAGGAGGCACAAAACCCTCCCCGGGCCCCCTTCCTCCCTAGGGTCTTCCCTAGGGAAGGTGCCAGCTCTCCTGATGCCAAGCATTGCTCATCCTTTTATCCCAGGCACCGGTCCTGCCTGCAGGCACGTATTGCATGTCTGCTGAAGCAAAATTGGGCCACAGAAAAGCTTGATTGCTGCATCCAGAGGCTGGAGCAGGAGGGCTACATGGGATGGGAGAAGCACATGAGGATGGTGCAAATGAAACACAGTGCAAATTAAAGAGCTCTCTTATTTCTGCTGCACTCAAGCACCAGGTTTCTGCCCTCAGTGATGCTGATTTACGTAAACCGTTGCTTCACTGTGAGAATCCAAGGGCAGTAAAGCGGACACACAAGCATCTCTAGTTGGAGGGTGAGGGCAACGTGTCCCTCTTCTCCTCCATGTTCCCTCTCCAGTCTCACCCCTAGACCTGCCCAGGTTTCAGACCTGAGGACGTCCTGCAAAACCCTCCTCTTGCAAAGGCAAATTTGGCTAAACTCAATTGCATCATGCGGAGCAGAAGTCAGCTGGAGCTAGTCTATCTGACGGCTTCCAGCTCCCGTAGTTAATGATTTACATTTGTGCTGTAATAGCCAGACATGGCAATAACAGCGAGGATTTAATTGTTTTAATGAAAGTAGTTTTTTTTCTGTTTGAGTCAGTTTGTTAAGTTTGGATGATAGGATATGAGAATGGATTTTGCTGTGCACAAGCCATTTCAGAAGAACTACCTTGACAGATTAAAACTTTTAATATGTAATATCTGATTAACTAAAGGCAATAGCAATAGCCCAACCTGAAGAAAAAGGGTTTTATGGTAGTTGCTGTCTCACCATCACGTTTATAGAAGGGACGCATGCATTTTTCAGGTCTTTGCACATTAATGGCTGTATTTGATTCAAAATAGTCAGTGAACCCTCAGTAAATGGAATTAAATGGTATGTGTCTGATTCGAGGGTGACAATCCGCCAATTGTTTCTTGTTGGAATTACTACCTGCGTGGCTGGGCACAGCAGTAATATGATGTTTCATTTCTCTTTAGCTATTATTTGTCTGAAAAGTTCATTCATTGCTGTTCTGAACTCCTTCCTGAAACCTCTCCCTTCACCTTTATCCTGCTGCCATGGACTCCATCTTTCCTGCGTGCCTAGACTTTGACTCTCCTTGGGCTCAGCACTGCAAACACACGAGGAACCAGCTGCGTCTGGTACCACCAGTGGTGGTTGGCAGGATTTGGGGCTTACTCTATTCAGCCTCGGTTCTCCTTTGCTTCGCCTTTGGCTTGGAGCCTTGTTGAGCCTATCGTCCCAAGGTGCTGCTAGTCTCCTGCCAAAACCAAGAACCTGCAGTGACTCTGAGGCCAAAATCCTCAGCCAGGCTGGGTTGGTTTGAAAAATCCTCTTGGAGGTTTCAGAGCTATGGACATATCCCCGCATCCATACAGGTTACCAAGCATGCAGCAGAGGCAGGTTTTGCTTCCACAGGGTGCAGGACAGCCTTTCTGCTCCTGGCAGGGCCAGGCTGAGTTTATACCAACCAGGAGATGCCAAGTGCTGACTATTTTGTGATCACGGTTTTCAGCTGAGAGACCTGGGCTTGCCTGGTTGCACGCAGTGGGTGTGAATGGAGAGGTATCAGGTTACTGTTTCTTCTGTACGTGCCTTGGGTCTTTTCATCACATAGTTTTTCTGTGCTGCACAGAGGTCATCTGTGGCTGCCACTGCAGGATGAGTGCATTTGCTGGCCATGTTATGGCATAACAGATAGATTGCCTCTCTCTTGACACTACCCATTTCTAAGCAATTTCTAGTCTGTTTTCACCCAATATTGATAAACAGAAGAAAATGGGATGTATTTTATTACCCATAAAGTCTGACATTTCCAAAGATGGAATCAAATTATCCTTCTCATATATCTGCAGATAGCTGGATTGCTGGCTAGATAGGAGTGTGTGCCTGCAGAGTAATGACACCTAATTTCTGAGATTTCAGAATGAGCCAATCTGAGACAAACAGAGATATTTTCCTTATAAATAACATGAACCACAAAACCCAGACTCCTTGTTCCAGAATGATAGTACTTCTTCCTCTCCCTGTGGACTATAATCTTGTAGGCTAGGTTGGAAATCCACAGGAAGTCCTTGAACCCCTCTGCCTGCACTGAGGGCTTGTTCTCAGCAGAGGTATTTCTCCAGAAGTACACATACCTTTTTGAGGAGGTGCCACTGTCCGCATCATGGTTGTGATACAGAGGTAGATTTTAGATTTGCTATGGAGGTGATGTAGATGAAAATCCCGTGCAGCTTGCATGCAAGCTGTCAGCAAATTAGAAGGTGATAAGAGGAAATCCAGAGAGAAGGCAAAAGCTCTCTGCTGCCTCCAGGTACAGAAGGATCCTCAAAGGAGGAATGAAGAGGGGATCACAGGAAAGAGGAGAGTGAGATTTGAAAGATACTTAAGGCTGCTGGTTCCCAAGTGACACAGCACTTGCAGCTGGGTTTGTGAGGCCGGTGGAAGGGCAAACACTGAAGCGCAGCTGAGGTGGAGTTGCCAGTCTGGTTGCGGGGCTGGAGGGAGGGCCATCAGCAGAGACCTCAGTGCAGCACTGGGGCTGGCTTGGCTTGCTAGACCCAAGCTGTACGGAGACGGCCACGCTCTGTACTGCCACACTTTTGTACACCTAGAAACATCCTTGATCTATCAACCTTCACTTCTGCTGGGGGATTCTGGCACCTTGACAAAGCATCCACATAAGAAAATAGGCTGAGCTAAGGACATGGGTGGAGAATGGAAATGAGCAAGGGCAGGTTTGCGTCTAAATGTGAAGGGAACGTGCCATCCCACAAGGAGAGCACTGGGGAAGGGATGGAGCGGGCGTGAGATGCAGCACATGGAGGACAAGTGCTGAGAGGACTTCCAAAGGTAGAAGAGGACAATTCCTCCTGTGGAGGATTCCCTGAATTTCTGTACCAGCATGGGAAAGAATACACCCTGTAGTGACAGGCAGATCAGAGAACATCACCTTGCCTCCATCCTCTTCTGGGCTTTAAGGCTCCAGGGATTCCCCTTCAAAAGCCAGTGCTGCTGCGTCCACCTGCCGAGCAGAGAAAGGTGCCCAGGCAGCGTATCGCTCCCGGTGGGTTTGAAAGAAGCAACTGCTGGATGGCAAGAGGGAGAAATACACATCCAGGTCACAGCACTATTTTCTCTAACGAAGGGCCAAATCCTGAACAACAGAGTGAGACTGAATCCCAGCTGCAGCAGACGGGGCTTTCACCCAAACTGAGACCTCGGGGTTTGGTGTTTGGTCTGTTGTGTTTGACCGCCGCGTCCCTGGTTTTATACGCAGGCAGCTGTGTGCACGGAGATTTTCTCTGTTCAGGGCCATGCTTCTTCACGGTGGCTGGAGTCGCCGAGCCGTACCGATTTTAACTATGCTTTGTCTTTTCAAGTTTACCTACAAAATCCTTTTTGCTCGCCTTGGACTGCAGGCTGAATAATTAGAGCAAGTGGTTGCATTTCTCAAAATAAAAATGGAATTTGTAAGTGCCAGAGGACATCTGCAGTGCTGGAAGGGAAAGGTAATTGACATTCCCTTCGGGAAACCTCTTTACAAATTCGGGACCCGGTTCCTCTGGATTTATTGTCGGTAGTGCAATACAGGCAGAGAATATGATAATCCCTGCAAACAAACAAACAAAAGAACCGGGAGCGACCGAAAGAGGAGCGCAGCTCCGGCGTGTCGCTGCCGGCAGCGGGAGGCAGGAGAGACGGTGGTCATGATGCGCCTGATCTTCAAGCTGTTCCGCACCGACCGCGGTGCTAGGGCACCAGGCTGCGTGACAATAAAAAAGGAGAATAAAGTGCTTCTAAATGGGGCCAAAAGAAATGCACGGTCTAATTAGGGAGCAGGAACTGCTGCAGCGGGAAGGAGCAGCGGTGCGGCTGCGCCCGCGAGGGGCTGAGCGCTCGGCCGTCCCGGCACGCCGGCGCAGCAGCCTGCGCGTCTCTCTGCTCTGCGGCTGCCACGCGGCTCCCCGAGACTCCGCAGTGAAGTCCCGTTACCTGCAGTGGTGCCTAGCAGCACGGTGCTGATTAACTGCAGGCTCCCCTGGGCTTGCCAAGATTTCCCGAGGAGTAATGAAGAGAATTTGTGTGGCATCCCACAGCCCGTCGTGGTGAAAGGAGAGAGCCCAGACATACAGCCTGTCTGTGCCCCCAGCCTACATGCCGTAGATAAATAAATACCTGTGTAGGTAATATATATAAATATATACATATATGCATGCACAGTGCTGCAAATAGGGTGTAGATGCACTGGGTGCACAGTGCAGCTTTTATTAACCCTTCCCTGAGACACCTCTGCTCTTGCAGCAAAAAATTAAATGCTGCTGTAAGACGAGTTTGCCACCAGGCTCTTACCAGCCTCTGCTTGAAAGGGCAGCTTTGATATCATTGCTGACAGGGTTTTTCCAAGAGGGAACGAATTCTTGTCCCCTATCCCAGTACCCCCGTCACAGACCGAGAAGGGCACTTGCTCTCGGCGCCCGCAGCAGGGCTGTGCGGCAGCCCGGCGGTGCAGCCTCCCTGCCTTCACAGGTTCCGACGTTTTGCTCCTGCTAGAGTTGGAGCAAAGGTGCAGATATTATTCATTCGTCTGTATTTACACAAGCGCTTGCAGCCATACACCTCCTCTGAAGTGAGCCTACATCTCTGCTGTCTCAGGGCCCTTGGCATCAAACTGTTGCAAAATGAGTAAGTTTTTTTTAAGAAAACCTGTCTCCAGATCCAAAGCGCAGCAGAGCGCAGCCCCGACCGCAGACCCCCCTTCCCTCCCGGCCGGGGAGAGAGGGGCTTTCGCTGGGTGGGCTGTGGCCTGGGGGCAGCTTGGGGCAGGGGGCTCTTGGTGCCGAGGGCCCAGACTGCGGTTTGCCCCTGCTGCAGAAAGCTCTGCCCTGACGCTGGCCGGCTGCGAGCCCTCGTGGGACCCAGCTCTGCCTCCGCCGCCAGCAGAAGCTTTGGGGGTATTTTCCAGTATTTCCTCTTCAGCTGCTTATTCAGTAGGGACAGAGCAGAGCCGGGACCGTTTCTTCATCGCGCGCGTCTGCAGGGGCCGTGCCCAGCGCCAGCCCACGTGGCCCCTTGGCATTGCCCTGTCTGCCACGCTCACAGCCTTGCGGACTAAACTGCCCCTTCCTGCCCGGATCAGCCTTTTCTCGTCGGGTGGCTTTGTAAAAACGTGAACCTGAGTCTCCCCCTGTTTTACCTCCGTCTCCAGACTGCAGTCGGGGAGCTCGTGGTTTAACGCAGCGGCTTTGGTGGAGCTAAGGGGCTCCTTCTTCAGCAGCCGGTTCAGGTCTTGCGTCCCGTGAGGTCGGGCCGGCCGCGGCGGCGGCAACGCGGCGCTGGGGACGCCCGGTGTAGCCCGGCCGCCGGTCGGATCGCGGCCGGACGCTTCGGCCCTTCGCGCTGCGTCGCATCGGGGCTGGAGCAAAGCCCTCCGGAGGGGAGAGCGCGCCGGTCCCGCCGGCGGCCGCGCGGCCCCCGCCGCTCCTTGCCCGACACGTGCTCGCCCATAATTCCTGACCTCAAGCCGAAAGTATAATTCTTTCTGTCACATCTGACATTTGCCTGTAGAGCGATCCGTGCCAGGAAATTGCCATCATTTCAGTTCTGCTCCCGGCTTCCATTCTGATTTATATTTTTGTTTTTATCCAATTTTTCTGACTTGTTTTGGTAGGGTGGACAAAATGTTCTCACTCAAGACAGATGACAGTTTGCCGATAAGAGGAGCAACTTATCACGAGCAGCTCCGATTCTTTCACAAATGCTGGGCTGTTGGAACAGCTTTAAAGTCGAACGTGATATTGTAGGTTAGACCCAAATCTCCTTTCCCTCCTGTATTTCATACTTTATGGCTTCAAGCATCAGTCCTTTTAAAACAAAACATTTCCATCCTTTTTTTCAGATCATCTATGCTTTTATTTTTTCCCCTTTCTCCTCCTTAGATTAACTTCTTAAAAACTTCTTTTGGTATGGCAAATAAAATAAACACCGTAGATGAGTGACCTCTTGGAAGCTTGATGTCCTTGAGTCTAACTTTAGAAATCATTTGTCACAGGCACAGAAATGTGCGCTGCAATCAGAATTAGCTGCCAGATTTTTTTTTTCCCAGACAATTATATTGTAATTTGAGTGGCATTCTTGATAATAGTTCAGGTCCTCCAGGCTCTCCCCACCCCCTGCAAACAATGCACGAAAAAAAGAAATTTTCTATCCTAGTTTTAAAATTTCTTTTTTTTTTTCAATTTATTGCAGAGAAAAATAACTGAAAGGGAGAAGAGAGACGAGGAAACTGAACAGCTTTGAGCTCTGGAGATGAGCCCAGTAGGCCAAGAGGATATTATATAGTTGGTTTTAGCTCAGCAAAAACAGGACATTCTATTTGAACTGAGTGAATAATTTGCAATTAGTAATTTGGGCCAGGAAAAGGCAGGTTCTTCCAAAACATGCAGTTTTACTGAGTGAAATGCTCTCTTCTTCTGCCTGAGATTTGCATGCTAACAAATCACAAAACTCTCTGATCAGGTGCTTTCACTTCTTGACATTGTAGATTTTTTAGCAAAACCGTTTTTAGTCTTCAGTTTGTTATTTTGTTGTGAATATTTGTCACTGACATCCATGCTGCTTCAGTGTCTTGCATGAGACATGTTAGGCGTCGGTGTCCAGGAATGGATGAGGTCCTGCACGCGCAGACTGGTGAGAAGCTGAGTCCGAGTAGCATGTTTGAACTAATACCTGAAGCTCAAAATCTCAGATTCCTTGTGGGTGGACAGTGGTGCAAGCAGAACTCATTTTAAGTGCGTTTTCGAGTATTTGTGCGGCGAATTCGGTTTTCCGATGCATTTGTTCTAGTCGAGCACGTGCTCAGGGGCCGGGTTATAGCCAGCGTCTGTCAAAATTAAAATAGACTGAATATTTATGAAAAATCCGCCAGACTGCTCCCTCTGCCCTCCTTTAAATATATAGTTCTCCATCTTCATACATCTGTACAATACTTCTCCTTAGCTTATAGACGTTGTTTTCCTTGGGGGGGGGGGAAGCTCTGCTCTTGATGTGAAGGACTGGCAGAGGCACCTCTGATACCACGCTTTCCAAGACTGCCGCGGCAGAACCAGCTCTAGCAAGCCGTTTTGCCGTGTCGAGCCCTCTCCTCTGGCTTTGCCCGTCTGAAGGGACCCAGCTGGCCGGCGCTGCCTGCTGGGAACGCCTCGAATCGGAGGCGTCGGGGGGTTCTGAAGCGAAGGAACCCGTCCAGCCCAAAGCCGTTCGCAGACGCGAGCATCTGATCTCCTCCGAGGACGTGGCTCTGGAGAAACGCCACGTCCTTGTAAAGCTTTGTGGCCTCCGGACGGGGTTACAGCGAGCGCGCCCGGGCTTGCGGTTGTCTCACGGTTCGTTAGCCAGGTCCCGCAGATGAGCACACGGCCTCGGCACAGCCTCCAGGCAAACCGTGTTTGCTGAAACCTCCTTGTGAGCCCACCTGCGCCTGAACGGAAGGAAAAGTAGAGGCTGGAGAGCACCGCGAGTCAGCCTGGTGGCTGCAGGGTTGCCAAAGAGGGTTGCGAACCCACTTGGACAGCGGCGGTTTGGGGGCCAAGCCCCTGCGTTCGTGGCGCTGGAGAGACTCGTAGCTGCCGGGAGAAGGGGGAACAGCCAGTGACCTGAAACGAGAGATGCTCAACCCGCCTGCGCCTCGAGCCCTCGGGGTGATGCCTCCTCGCAGATTTTGGGCAGTCGGTTTCAACATCGCATGACGCCTTTTTGGGGGTCGGGATACAGGTCTCTGTTGCGAATCGCGTTGGTACCAACATCCCTCTCGCTACATAGCAAGATGCTTAGAAGGAGGAGACTTGGTTGACAGCAAAGTTGCACAGCAACTCTACAGACGGCGCGATACGTGTTGGTGGGGGGTGAACTTTGCAGCCCTCCAGGGGCACGGTTCCTAGATGCCGAAGAAACCCGGCTGTGCGTAGGCAGCGCTCAGCTTTGCCCAACGCCCTTGCACCGCAGCGTGGGGCCTTGCAGCCGCCCCGCGGGCCGGGGCCGCGTGTCCCAGCGGGCCCGGCGCAGCTGCGTGCGGTGGCACCTGCGCCGCGGCCAACGCGGGCTGCAGCCCTGGGACTCGCCGCTCCGCAGCCATCAGCAAACCCCTCGCAAGGTCAACCAGCAGCACCGAGGAGCCTTCAGGGCCCCCTAGGAGCAACGAAGCGTGAAATCCAGGTCTAAACACACGGACGGCCAGCCAGGAGCCGGTTATCGCCCGCGAACAGGGCCCGCGCTGCTCGTCGAAGCGAGCTTCGTTTGCGCCCCGCCGGCGCTCGCCGCGGGCTCGCGGGAGCAGCTCCCGGGGCCGCGGGACGCGCCGGGCGCGCCAGACGGGCTTCGCGAAGCCTCCGGGGGCAGGACGCGCCCGGCTGGGGCGTCCGGCCTCCCTGCGTGCGCGGGGGCGATCGAAGGAGACGCGCTCGCTTCCTTGCGCGATGGAGTTATCCTTCTCTCAGTAAATAAACGTCCGCGCGTGCACTTGCTGCTTGTATCTGGAAAGGAGATAGAGCGTGCCGAGCTCTTTCAATTTTTCATCCTCCTTGAGGGAAAAGGTCTTAGGAAGAAAACATAAAAAATTAAAAAAAAAAGAGAGAGAGGGAGCGTTAAAAACCTTACCTAGCACCTTTTGCAGCATAATCCATCCAATTATTTTCATTCCTATCCCCTTTTTTAACTCAAAAACTTCCTGTAAACGTAGGTCCCGGTTCAGCAAGGCATTAAGACACATTTTTAACGTTACGAGCACTACCGAAGTACCTTAACTCTAAACCACACCGCACGGGAAGCACACTAATCATCTTTCCCATCTTGAACTAAAGATATAACATTTTATCTAGGACCCAAAGTGTGTCTATAAATATCAGCCCATCTCGTAGGAAGGCAAGTGCTGGGCCCATTACAGAAATGGGCAGAGTAAATCACGGCGCTGGCTGGTGACTTGTGCATGGTTAATCTTTGTAACGGGAAGGATCTGGACCAAAACCCAGGTTTTTACGAGGGGGCTCTTTGTAAAACAAAACGGGGAAAGACCTCGTTCTCTGCTGCTCCGCCGACGGCGACCGCGGTGAAGGGCAGCGGGTGAGAAAGCCTGTAAAGCAACAAAAAAGACTCCCGCGACGGCGCGCGGGCGGCGGCTGGCGTCGTAAGGCGCGACCGCTCTTCTCCGAAGAGAGCGTTGCGCTCCCTCGGCGAGGCCCGCGGCGGATGCTCGCCGGCAAGCGCCGCTCCCGGGGACGCGCCGACGTCTCCGGCGCCGCTGCCGAGGACGATTGCGGGCCGCGAGGTGCAGCGGACCGCGCTGTGCGTTGTTAGAGTAATTTGTTGTGGTGGTTAGCAAGCGAAAACAGCCAGGCTCGTTTCTGCTCTGCTGGAGACACAGGAAAGGGGGGGGCAAAAAAAAAAAAAAAAAAAAAAAAGGAATAAATTCCATTTGAGGTAATTTTGCTCCTAATTATGGAGCAAAGACCCCCCCTCCGCCCCACACACCCCCGCGTCCCAACGCACGGCGCGGTGCAAAAAGCACGTGCCGCCTTCGCCAGCAAGGGCAGCCCTCCCTGCCGGGCGGGCAGCTCGCGGGCGAGCCTCGCCGGGGAAGGACCACGAAACGCGCCGCGCTTCCTTTTCTCCTTCTCCGTGCCCAGAGGGAAGGGAGAGGCCGGAAAGCTCGCCTTCCCTTGGGCTGCTGATTGCTGTCCCCCTCAAAATGCAAAATGCAAAAAAAAAAAAAAAAAAAAAATCCCATAAAATCCTGGTTGCTCTTAGGAATGAAATGGAGATTTCTCCTGCTAATTATAAAAATGCCAGGGAAAAACGTGCACGATATGATTTCTTACATTAAACAAGTTTTATAGCAGAGAAGACTTTTAGTGGCACTATTTGCATCCTGGCCTTTTGCCAGCTTGCTGTCATTAAATCTGCCGATCTTAAGTATCAGCTGCACTTATTCAAACAGGCTATAAATAAGACTCTGAAGCCTATTAAAGGAGCCTGCTACCCCGGGCTGTTTGTCAGGCCTGCGGACAGACCGGCACGGCGAGCGCTTGCGGGAACTTCCCCGCATCGCCTGGCGCTCGGCGCGTCCCGGGACAGGGCTCCTGCCTCTCCTAAGTCCGCGGATTTATCTTTTACTCTGCAAGACACAGGGGACTTTTTCATTAAAAAAAAAGAAAGAACTTATTTTCTATTAGCAACAAATGGTGTTTGTTCATTTGAGAGTCTTTGACCTTTGCCTAGCTATAACGGTTGCAAACGGATGGGAGCGTGGGGAGAGGCTAAGAAACAGAGCCGGGAGGTTATATCAGACCAGAAGGTGCTTTAACGTAAAATATGACATAAGTCACCGTGCTCAGGACACCGATACGCTATTAGTCACACTCACCCTCAAGAGCGCAACCTCTCCGAGCTCTGCTCTCGGCCGTGCAGCCCAAGGCCACGGCGTGCCGACGTCCCGCGCCGCAGAGCAACGTGCGCCGGGCGCCGCGGCGGGCCAGCGGCGCCCGTGAAAAATTGCTGGCGCTACTAACCTGTGGTTAATGACCCATGGTTAAGAAATGACTAAGATGCAGGAATTAAATTTATCATCAACTGCTGTTTTTTTTTCTTTCCCCCTTGAAACCTTGAAATCAAAGTTCCTAATCACAAAAGTCCGTGAAAGCATTTGCTTTCAGGCAGCGCACGTGACTGCAGTCAGCCGCAATATCGAAGTACGTCCCTGTCTCGGTGCCAGGTGTGGCACAGGACTGCTTCAGTGACAGGGCAAATCGATGACACAATCAGAGGAGAGCTCACTGGTGTTGCCAGGTTTATTTTTGTAAGTGCAAACTAATGAAATTTGGAGGTTTTAATAAAGAAAAAGAGCTACAGTGGGAAAAGGAAATTCATAGCTAGACCAAACACCAAATCGCATTAAGAAAGCCAGCAATTCAGACGTCTTCCCAGAGGAGGCTCCGCGTTTGCACGGTGGGGCCGCGTGAAGAAAGCGTCCTCCGGCCCGCGCAGCTGCACCGACCCTCTCTCTCTGCACACGCGATCCCAAACCAGCCCCGAGCTCAGCAGCCGCAGAAGCGGAGGCGTTAACCCATTCGTGAGGTGTACAGTTAGCTTCCCTTAGGGCAATTTGTTCCAGCTAGGTACAGAAAACAGCACTCGGGGGCTGTTTCGAAGCGCTGACGCCCGTGATCTCCAAGCAAAGCTCATCACTGCTGGACAAGACGAGTGGCATGTTCAGCGCAGCCTCCTTGGGTCATTACCTGTTCTCCCAGGGCCCTGTTCTACCTCCACCCCTGCCACCATGGCCAGGCTGCCTCCTTGCTTGGGCCTTCATAGCTACTCTCCAGCACCTCTTTAACTTGCATTTTTAATTGCTGTCTAATCCAAGAGGATTATTTTGAATCACACAAATGCACCTCACATAAGAACACTGTAAGCCTGGTTGAAGGTCGAGGGATGATGAAAGTACTGCATGAACTGGAAAACTGGAAGGACCACAAATTTATTTTGTCCTCAGTCTCCAGCTCTTCTGGAGTCCTCCAGGTCCCTTTGGACCAACCTTGTGTCCTCATGTTCCTGCCCCATCCAGACTTCTTGGGGAGGTATACCGACTTTCTGTGCTCCATGTCTTGCTTTCCATGGGAAAGAAACCCAGGCAGGGCAGCAGGATGCTATCGTTTGCCCCTATCGAAGTTCCCATCCCTGCACAACCCGAGGAGCAAGGCTGTGAGCAGGCTGTGCTTGCTGTAGAGAGACCCCACAGACACCGCGTGGTGTGTCACTTCTGTGTTCGAACGTGAGAAAATTGCTGAGAGGGGGCTGTGATGATACTTGCGTTAGCGTGAGTAACGCTCTGTTAATAGAGACCATTTATCCCCTTCTCATTCCCCAACTCCTTGGCCAAGGGGGAATTTCACTCATCATATTCTGAATTTTAAAAGATAGCTGAGAAATTGTTTAAAAGGCAGCAAAAGGGAGGGAAAAGTAACCATAAACCCACACCAGAGGCATTCCAGAAAATGAAGACAAGAATCCGAGGAGAGAGCTATTCAAAGAAAATGACAATCTTGAACATTTCCCAACAGCAGGGATACATAATTTGGAGCAACCTGGAGGCATTTTGTAGCTTGTTTATTTTACAGACTTTACGTTCTCTTCTCTTGTACTTCTCTGCTCCCAGATTTGCCCCAAAATATTCAGCTGGATTAAAAAAGATGGAGGGGTCTATTTTCAATAGCAGGGACAGGCACATCCCCGGTCACTGAGCCCAGAAAAGGGCTGATCTGGAGAACAGCTGTGTTTTCGTTCTGCTTTGAAATGATTTCCTAACCATAATTCATTAACATGCATCACCTGTAAATAAAATCATCCAGACAGAAGACTTTTCAAAATCATCAGAAGTCTCTGTTCTAGCACTCAGTCGCAAACTGTTTAGGACCTTCAGTAACAGAATTTTTTCACTTTCCAATAGTGCCAGTTAAAATGAGCACAAGCATGTTATGAGGTCAGCACAGCTTGGCCTTGACTGGATTCAAGCCAGCATAACCTTGAAGCACATGCCAAATGTAGGAGATGCGAAGGTGAAATGAAACCTTCAAATCCCAAGCGACAAATGAAGCCGTAACCCAAGCAGGTTGTCCAGGCCAGTCTCGGAGGAGCTATGCACGGCTTCCCTAAGCTCAGCGCCTCCTTTCTCTGCGCCCAGTCCCCGTCACTGGGGTTTGCAAAACCCCTGGAAATCCCCTAGGGGTAAAAAAAAAAAAAAAAAAAAAAAAAAAGCAAGATACAGTGTTCCCCAAATGTGATACACTCGTGGCACTCCAACAGAAATGCCTGCCTGGCACTTGGCCTGTGGCTAGCAGGTCAGGCTGAACAAGGCTGCACTTGTGAACTGACAGCCTGAAGAATTCAGGAGCCACGAGCAGACAAGATTGGCAACAGTCTGAAGCTGATGTAAGAGTCTTTTGAGCCATTTTGGCTTTTTTGAGCCATTCCACATCCAATGGCACAATGACCCTGAAATGCATTGGGGTTGCAAACTGCGATGGGTGGGCTGAGGTTTTCCTTTTTGTTTTGTTTCTCCTGGTTGCTGTCAGAAGGGATCTGGTATCTGAGCTGGTGGTGTTTCTGGAAGGAAGGACTCTTGGACTGGACAGACAGGAACAGGCACTGGAGAGCACGAAGAAACAAAGAAATTATTTGGCATCCATCACCATCCTCACCCAAGGAAGAAAATCAAGATGCTGAGAACAGAATTAATGAACACACCAAGGGATGTGAGGAGAAGAACTTTAATTGCCTCTACAGCAATGCAGAGAGTCTGAGCAATAAAAAAGAATTGGAACAACTAATTTATGAGTACAAATTCTACCTGGAGAGCATGACTTAAACTTGGGGAGAAAATCCATGTGCCTGGAATATTAAAATCAATAGTTGTAACCTATTTAGAAAGAATTGAGTGGGCAAAGATGGTATGGGAGGGACAATCAATATTAAAAGTGACATTGCTGAGTTCCAAAGCACAGGAAACTTAAGAGAAAGTGACCTCAAATACAAATAAAAGCCAAAAGAAGATGCTTCTGCAGTCCATCAAATCTCAGTCGAAAACAAGGATTGCTGGCTTCTTAGCCATATAAAGTTTAAGGAAAATTTCCCTACACTGTCCTGGGTAACCTCAGCTTGAATGATGTGAGTTAGAGGGTGCACGCAAGAGGTTCTTTGAATTTCTAAATGTTGAGGAAGAGTGTTTCCTAACCTAAACACGAGGACTCTCCACAGGATTATCTTGACAGCTACAGAACTGGTCACAGATCTAAAATTGAGGTATAGCCGACATGGAGGTAACCATGTTTCATTGGTATGTGCTGAGTACAGACAGAATAAAACCTGAATAGCAGGTACCATTTTTTTTTCAGAGTAGTAAGAAATACCTCAGCAAGACAGCTCGCTTGGAAGATTTTTAACGGAATGATAGCTGTTTAAGAGCATTGTGGCTTCTAGGGTATCTAGTAAAATCTCAGAGAAAAAGAAGGTCATGTTGGTTAAAAACTCGAGGAGCTCAAAGGGGATTGATTGTAGGTCTAGATTCAAACAAAGAAAAGGAAAGGAAAGGGGGTAATAAGGAATGTAAGTGAGACCCAAGGATATTGCAGAAAACTGATAAGGAAAGCAGAAGATCTTTATGTGAAATCCATGGCTAGCAGAGCTGAGGGCCATAAGGAAGTGTTCTTCGGATTTAAGAGTCTAAACGTAGCTGTCTAGACAGAATAGCAGATATTAAAAAATAATGCATAAAAGGCAGATACTAACTATTTAATTTCTCTATTTTGGGGAAAAGCTAAGAGAAGTACCAGTGTTATATGATGATGTGAACTATCTTCATTTCTAATTCAGGATGTTAAACAGCAGCTACTACAGCCAGAGGATTTTTGGTCAACAGTTTTAGATATTTTATGTCTGAAAGTTTTAAAATCTGCCCCAGGAGTGCCCTGAACCACTGATGTTACTGTCAGTAATGTCTGCAAACCTAGGAGTATTCCAGAAAAGTGAAGGAAACCTGACACTGTGCCAGTGCATAAGCGTAGATGAAGAGGATGACTTGCGTAATTATAAATCTGATTGTCTGATGTTGATTTGGGAAAAAATAATGGAGGAGCTGATAAGGAACTTGATTAATAACAATTTAAGAAGAATAATTAATTACAATCAACATGAGTTAATGGAAAATAGATCTTATTAAATAAAATTGATATAATTTTGTAAAGAATGTGATTATAGATTTGATTGATTTAGTACATTTCATCAACAGTGTTACGTTCAACCTCTGTAAGGCATTTGACTTAATTCATTAGGAAGCCAAAACAATATAAAATCAACATGGCCCACACTAAATGCACGAAAACCGAGATGATAAGTTCAAACACACAAATGTATGTGGGGAATTGTCATCAAGTGATGAACCGCATTTTGTTTCATCATTTTTAACAAATGGTAGAAAATCAGAAATCATTATAATCAAAGTTTTCTGTTGAGACGTAGATTAGGACTGTGGTCAGTATATGGATTGTTCTCTTCCTCAAACTTGGATCTTTTGTAAATCACATGTAAATAAATATCAACCAATTTAATGTGAAGGCATACTTCGAGGAATCCGGGGTTCACTGGTAGGAGGAGGAATCCTATTACACAATGCTGCATACTTGAAAAAGTAGCAGAGTGAAATATCTCCGGTGTAACAGCTAGTGGGACACGGCAGCTATTTCTGGTGTCTGTGACTCAAGAAGGATGTTGATGAATGGGAAAGGGCTCAGAGAAGGCGCATGAGAATGACTGAAGCATTGAAAAACATGCCTTATAGTGACAGATTCAAGGACCTCAATACGCTTAGCTTAACAAAGAGAAGGTTAAGAGATGGCTTAATGACAGTCTAGAAGTATCTGGACAGGGATACAGAAATACAGAGTTGAAGAGCTCTTTAATCTAATAGACAGAGCTATAAAAGACCCACTGCTGGAAGCTGACACTGTTAAAATTCAGGCTGGAAACAGTGCACTTTCTAAATCTCAAGAAGTAACATCAAGACATCCTGCCAGCAGATGGGTTCATCACCACTGGCCATTCCCTAATCATGGCAGAATTCACCAAAGATCACGCTGTGAATCCAGTCTGTGATGTGCAGACTACCTCACTGCATGGGCTGAGTGGTCCTTCTTTGGTTTTACAATCTCCTTTCTTTCTGAAATAATGAGTGTTTAAGTCGTCATCCCTGAGCCCTGAGATGCATGGGACAATTGCCTCCTCCTGGAGCTGTTAGTCCCACCTTGCTGGAGATTCACCCAGATACCTCAGCATTATTAATATGTCGTCTTTGCAAATGCAAAGGCTAGAAAGGTACTATAAAACAAATAAAACAAACCCAACCCATGGCCCTCCGCTACCAAAAACCCCCAAATACCAAAGAGAGCAGCTCGAAGCAAGCATGCCAAGGACCTTTGTGTTATAAACTTTGCAGGGGACATGATGCATCTGTACTCCTTAACAGTTCCTAAACTGTGAGTAAAAGCATCTAGCTTGATAATATGCTCATCTGCACCCAAAACTAAAAAATGAGAGGAAGCCTTGATCCTGCACATGGGGCTTTCTGCATCAGCTCCCCAACAGCTCTGCTCTGTGGTTTGGTGGTGAGCTATTGCAACTTTTACTTTGAGGATCCTCAGTGGAGACCCCTTACTTGTGCAGCTCAAAGAGCAGCACCTTGACTTCTGGGACTGATTTTCAGGCCTTCTCATTCTTTTCTTCTCCCCTGTCACTCTTGGCAGCTAACATCTCCTTTTGCATCCAGATGCACTAGGGACTAAAAAGGTATATTCTTTTTTCTCTTTTTCTTTTTCTTTTTCTTTTTCTTTTCTCTTTTTTTTTTTTCTTCTTTTGGGTTACTAAACCTATATGTTTAGGTTCTGGAAATGGTGGCACGCTACTGAAAGAATTTTCCTTCCAAAGGAACATTGGGACTGGTGGAATGGGTTAAATAAGAACTAATATCCAGAAGTAGGACAACTAAAGTTGTACTGTAATTGATTTATATATAAAGGAGTTTATCTTCTGGTGAGGTCTTTACCTTTAAGAGCAGTTCTTTACCTTATATAAAGGATATAAAAGTGTTATAATTTGTTGCCTTAACTTGTACTGAGATCAGCAAAGAAAGACTTTCAAGCCCCTCCACAGTCTATTCTTGATTTCACTGTGGTTCTTTAATAGCAAAATCTATCCAAATCTATATGTTTAGGGCCTCATTCTTGAAGCTTGGAGACTGGGACTTTATTTTTTTGCTGCTGTGACTGCACCAAGGTTGATAATCTGGAGTCTTAACACATGGGATGAGGCAGCACTACAGGAGGCTGCAGAGCGCCGCAGCCAGCTCTTCCCCTGCCGCACACCCGCTTCTGCCGCTCCTGCGCAGGGCACGGGGCTTCGGGCAGTAACTCTTTCGGCAGCTCCATGTCAGTCTGCAAGAGCCTTTTGGTCCAAATGCCATTTAATGAGCTATGCATTAGCCAGCCAGCAAGATTTTTATTGATTTCAGGTTTTGGCCCAGGAATTGTGCAGATCCTTTTTACTAGGACAAATTAAACACCATGCTTGTATTTTATCTGAAAAAGCCTGAACCAGCCAAAACTATTTTAAAGCAAGAGTAACATCATTACCATAGAGATAAACAGTACTTTAGTGTGGCTCACCATAACAACAGACTGTTTATTTAGACACTTTACCATTTATTTCATCCAGTGCTTTATACTGGAGAGTATTTTCATTAGGATTCCATGGCAAAACCATGGAAGGCATTAATTCATTTAATATACTGACAGCTCACTTAATTTATTTAAGCACAGGAGTTTAATTCAAAAAAGCAGGCCTTACACAGTGCTATGTCTTTACAACTCTGGCATACAAGATCCTATCAATTTCAGGGTAAGGTGTTATACGAATTTAGTGTGAGATCCCATTACGCGCTTTCTTTTGGTTAGCAAGCCTCTGCGTTACTGCAGCCGACTGCAGCTGCGGTGTGATACCTGCAGAAATGCCCTCCCGGTGCACATCGGGAACCCAAGCCTGTTGCTGCAGTTTGTGCTTGTGTTTGTGCTTTGGTTTGGCCCTTGACCGGACCATGGAGCAACTGGCATTGCTGGAGCAGTAGAGAACTGCAAGGAAACAGCAGCAAATGCAGCAAGCCCTGAGGTCCTCTGTGAAATCCTCGATTCAGCTTTTGCAAATTGGGATGTAATAATATTTCCTGGTTATGGAGCATTTAGTAAAGACTGAGGGGATCACTGCAGCACGATCCTGTCTTGGTTTGTACTCAATTAACAAGTGACACGTAAATGTTCTGCTCTTGGGCGACGCATGGTCATGCTCCACCAACACTTGCCTGGGATGTGCTGAGCAGCTTTGGGATTGTCCATAGTTGTCACATCAAAACTGTCACATCCGGCCAAAAGCAAACCCTCCAGTTATGCTTAGCTCCTCAGAGAAGCCAGCCCTGCTGGCTTATTAACTACCCTAATAAATGAGGAGAAAATTGTCACCTATGACAAAGAGCAGGGTGATGGGGGACCCCCGATGGCTCTTGGTTCTGCTGTGTTCCAAGACTTGTGTTGGAAGCAGAACTTCAGAAACAATAGCACGGTGTGAATAGGATGCACAAGACTTTATTAATAAACATCAGAGAGCTTGATATGATCTGGCAGAAGCAATACAATGAAATCAGGTACCAAAAGCGGGACCGAAGGGTGAAGAGATCTGAACACGGTGTTTAATGACTCACTGGACTGTGAAATACGGTGGAGAGCAAGGTTGGAATAGAAAACCTTTTAATGAATTCAACATGTGTGCACACTTTGAAAGCTTAGCTCCTCATTCTCCAGCAATGCTTGACCCACCTGAAGATAATGATCTTTTTTTTTTCAAAAAAAAGTAAGTAATAATAATAGTAATAATAGGAAGAGGAGGCCCTTATTTCCCATTCATATTTATAATCCAGCAAATATCTCACCTAAAGCCAAAAGATTTATGGGTTTGCATCTATAATTAATATCCTTCCTTAAGCAAGAAAGGGAATATTTTTATACAAATCAAATTGGTGCTCTAGACCTGGATTTTGAAGACTAATATTTAAATCCCCAGCCAGACATGGTTATTGTTTGCAAATATGCATATACAGTGTAGACGTATCATGCATGTATAGCACTGAATATTCATTTTAGAAAGCAATAGATACAGTTTCTCTTTTAAATGCAATGGATGACGCTTAAGCAAGAAAAAGGAAGGAGCTGAGGAAGCCTTCTTGGTGTTTGCTTTGAACTGTGTCTGTTTTCCAAAGATTCAATTTGCGTTAGGCCTGTTATTAACAGCAGGGCTGTGACTGGACGCCAAGACGCATAAAGGGCTTTGAGACAAAGGCAATCGATCTCGTTTTAGTTTTATGAGGAAAATAAACAGTTGGGCTGATATAACAGTAAAAGGGTCAAACAGGGTCAGGGCTAATGAAGTGACTCACAGGAGGTCAAAATTAAAACAACCTTCCTCTTTGCTGCCCTCCCTCGCATACCTCTCCTCCCCGAGCGACCTCCGCGTCTGCCCAAAATCGCGCGCCCGGCGGAGCACCGGCGAAGGCTCGAGCGGGCTCCTGGCGGCCGGGGCTCGTTTTCCCTTTCCTGAGTTGTAAGCAGCTCAGCGGGAACGTGCTGGGTAAGCAGTGTAACTAAAATCAGGAAAGCACAGCTTCTCTGCTGTGATCAGGGATTTATCCAAAAAATACTGAGAATTGCTGTAATTTTAAATATAGGGACTGTTCCAAGATCAAGGCTCTAAGCATCACCTCATTTAGTGGTGCACTTAGGAATGAAAATACAGCACTTCTGCCTTTCTGAATCCAAAGAGCGAAGGATATGAACAGAGCCCAGACACTTGCATTTACAGTTTCCTGAGCCATATAACATCCTCATTTAACTGCGATGTTAATTATTCATGTTTAAATACTACTCATCTAAAACAAAAATCCCTTATGCACTGTGTCATGTAAGGAGCTTATCAATGATTGCATGCCCATGTGAGTGCCCTGCTCAGAGCTAACAGCGCTGGCTGCTACGAGCTGCTTCCCCCAAACTCACGGGCTCCCAGGAGAGAAGAGCTGCCCCCGGGGAGGGAGGAGAGAAACGGCAGAGACACCTGCACCTTGCAGCAAAGCTGCTGCAGGACCTGGCTGCCCTCTGCTCCGGGAGCTCAGCTCCACCATCTGGGAGCTGCGCGGAGGAGGAATTGTCTCAGTCCTCCTAATACTACTTTTCAGTGCCAAGAAGCCTCCATGGAAGGACAAAACTGAAGGAAACCTGGAAAGCACACTAAGGAACTGTGCTCCGACAAGATCTAGTCACAGTGGAAAAGGCTTCCCTATAAACTTGTCACCCAACACGCTCCTTGCGCGGTTTTTACGTCCGCGAATAAGATGGGCTGCGGGTGCCTGGCCGCTGCTGTTATCCTGCAGCTGTGGAAGGTGGAATATATTCAAGGCAATAGCTCCACAAGGCAGAGCGCAAACAGCGCAGGAGCTCAGAAAGCTGCAACCGAAGGGGGATACTTAGCCAAGGTAGAGCTTTGCCTGCAACTTCGTTTTCATGATTTAGCATCGCTGCTGTAAATAATTGATACTAATGTAAGTGAGATAAGAGACAGACTGTCTGTGGACCAGAAGGAAGTGGATCCTGGTAATATCCACCTGAAAATGTGCTTGCAGATTTCCCTGAAATTAAAATGTTAAAAAGCCAAATACAAAATTGGAGAGGCAGGGGATGGAAAAGGTAATCTGTGTATCAGCTCAGAGGACTCCTCTCTCCAAGAAAACGCTCCCAATATTAATTTCCTTACCAAGAGAACTCCAGCACTAACTGTCAGTTTTTAGCTCTCGGTAAACGATGCTCTTGCACTAGTCAGGAAGCTGTATTCACGCTTTGCTAGACAACGGAGAGCTGGTGGGTGTTAGCATGGCTTAAGGATTCGGGATTTCAATAAAGACGGTATGTAGCAGTGCGGCGTGAACAACACGAGCGAGCGCATCTCTTCTCCTTGGAGATCCTGCCAACGGGAAAACGGCAGCGAGCTCGCTGTGTTTTATGCTTTTACCTTAGGCTCGCTATAAAATACTTGAGTACTAGGAAGCAGTTATCTTGCATCTCAGTCCTCGGAAATGGAGAAGGTAAAGTTACATATTGCCTCGTGCTTGGGCGCCTGGGGGCTCGGCGTGCCCCCCTGCAGCGTCCCTGCCAGCCGCTCGGCCGGCCCTGGCCGGGCTGGAAGCGATTTCTGCTGGTTTTGTTCTCTCTTCCTCTGCAGGGCCATGCGCAGTACCAGCCTCTAACTGCTGATCTTGAGGTTGGCATGGGCATTTGAGTTCCTCTTAGCAGTCTGTGCCCCAAGGCAAGCAGACGTTCACTCCTCCAGCATGATGTAATGCTGCTTTTCATCCTGCTTAGCATATATAAAACAAGATAACCTGATGTCAGCTGAAAAAAATTAAAAACACCGTTGAGCCACCTTTAATGCTCTCCCCTAAAGTCCTCTCTCCTTCTGTCTGTCTTTATACATCACTTGGCAGCATGGGTTAGCTTATCAGCACAAGGAGTTTCCCTTTACCCAGTGTAAAAGGGAAACCTGCGTTTCAATGGTTGGAGGATGCCCCACATAACTGAAAGAAATGTACAGTGCCAATTTCTCCATTTCCAACTATTTTCTTACAAAAATAGAGGAGTCCTCCTCAGATCGTTGCTGCAGCTCGCCACGGGAGAAGGTAGGGTTGTTGTATTCGTGTCCCAAAGGCCAACTCCTGAGCAGCGTTTTCACAAACACTCTGGTACGCACGTGTGCAACGCTCTGAATTTGCTTTCCAAACACTTCTTAACCAATAGATGTCAGTAGGAAAGCTGGGTGAAATGGGAACTGCTTTGGAAACGTTCTGAGAAGAGCAGTATTGACTTGCCGGTGAGATAGACCGAGACTACTAGAGAAGACTTTTGCATCCCTGATAAGTGATTTTATGATTCAGTGAATGATGAATATTAGCATAATACTAACTAAAAAAGATCCATACCAATCATTTACTATTAATTAATAATCAACATTATCCTATTATTAATTATTAACATTTACACCATCAGTCAGCCCCTGGCTGACTGATAACTTAAAATCTTGCATAAAGATTGTTACAACAATAGGTACAGTACATCATATAATGTGTTTCACCATCGGGTTTTCATATCCTCATCTATAAAGCTTTTTACTAATGCACTTTACAACATATCTTATTGTAGGCGGATGAAGAATGTGGCTGCATCCAGTAATAATTCCATTAATTATGAATAAAGCCTTTACAAATGACATCCTTATTTAAAAATGGTGATGAACTCATTTTGTTTTAATGCAGATGCACTGTGTAATTTGTAATCCCATAAAAAGCAATGCTGGCAGAATGCGCCAGGGAGAAAGGGCCAAGATCTTACGATCTTCACATCATAAACAGAAGAAGAAAAGCTTGCAAAGGCAAACAGACAACCAAAAATTGCATAAAACCGACCAAACTCCAACCTGCTGGTTGAAAGGGATATTTAAAGGTGCCATAGAAAGCTGAAAGGCTTAAACGTTTTAGTCAGTGACCTTGCATTGCGATTATGTTAATAAAACACTATGCTACGTTAATAGTAAGCCAATATTTTCATTGCTTTCTCTCATTTGCGGTATTTTCAGCTGGCTGGCAGCTCACCAAGACTCGTTAGGCACATCGTGTTTGTCTTTGCAGCATCTTCGTACCGCTTTGTCCTATAGGATTTCTAAGATGGCAGCATATTTATTACACACAGTATTTCACCAAGGATGCTCACGTCAAGAGTGCCATAAATATATCACTTTTCGTAGTTTACTTAAGGGATAAAAACGGAGTAGCCGAGTTTACAGATTAGGCTCAGGTTCTGTTAATGAGGGGTCTGTTCTTTCTCATTCCTGTCATAATTGTTTGAAATTATTTGCTGTATTAATCCTGCAAGCGATTCGTGACTTACTGATCATTTCAGAGTGCAGCTGGTCGAGTTACGCAGTGGTCACAGTGAGGTTATTGCATGCACCGTGCCAGTAAGGTTGACTTAGCCTCCTGATCCTTTTTTTTTTTTTTTTTTTTTTTGGTATTAAAGCTATGAAAGTTATTCATAGTTTTCAGCCGAGACCAGTGATCCAAAAGGTTCTGACTGAGCTTGCAAAAATTCAGGTACGTCACTTCTGAGCACACTGGCTGGTGAGCTGAGAGCTTTGGTGAACACCAAAAAGTCAGCAAACTGCTTCTGATTTTTTTTTCTTTTTCTCCTTAATTCCACCAGTGTTGACTGGAGACTGGATCAAACCCCTTTGAACGAGGTGCTTGGGTTATTCACTGTGAGGCCATCTCTTTGCTATCACGTAGTGACGTGAAGCCGGGTGCAGTGGCGAACACTCAGTGCGGTGCAGGTTGCTGCAGAGTTGGAGCATCCGGAGGAAACGAGACCTGGATCCACTGCAGAAAGATGAGCAGAAGCAGCAGGATGAAGCATTAGGGAATGAGGAGAAAGTGTGAGAAGGAAAGCAGAGAAAGACCACGGGAGGTGGGAACTGGAGCAGTGGAATTTAAATTTAAGGGCTATCTTGATGGGAACAGATGGTGGCACAAGGAGAGGGGGGTTGTACAGCGTGCTTTTAGATATATATCCATCCCATAACTATGTGATCCCATACTCAGTTACTTTCCTACGTTGCCCCCACCAAGCCTGTGATATTAGTGGGAACAGGTCCAAGAACCTATGAAAAAAGGGCGAGCCTTTGGGAGAGACTCAGTTGTGGGTTCAGCAAGATGCTTTTGCAGGTATCCTGCAGCAGAGGAGGCTGCGAACCCAGCTGACGGCAGGCGTGCCCGTGCCCATGCCCGTGCCCGTGCCCGTGCCAAGCCAGCCAGAAATTCCAGGTGAATCATTTTCACGCTCCCTTCCACGTCCCCATGCTGGTATTAATAGATGACACTTATGCAGCACGAGGCATAATAGCTGACAAGAACCTTTCCTTAAATTTTCAAGGCAGTAAACCCAGTAAAAAGTTAATATACAGTGTTTACTGCTAGCACTGTCAAACAGGACAGTCTGCAGTGCCCCTCGCCTTTCAAGCCCCGGGAAGCTCAGGCAGCGCAGGAGAGGCTGCTGTAATTGCAGGTCCCTCTGTGCACGGCTGCTTTGAAATTCCCAATATTTCTCCAAACTACGGGAAAGCTGGTTTTCAGAACTGGCTGACAGAGGATTTATTTATTAAGGCTTTAGCTATTTGCAGTAGCGCCTGGGTAGCAGCAGTTCCGCAGAGTTATCAAAAAATCTATTTCCTCGCGCAGTCACAAGTAAAATACCAAACCCCCTCTGAAAAGCCAAGTGCAACATTTACATTTTAATCTCCCCAAACAGTTTGGTTTCTGACGAGCTGGGTTTTTCGGCGCGCGTGCGGCGGAGCGGGGAGGCAGAGGGGTTACGAGGGAGAGCTTCAGCGCGCGGGAAGCGGCTGCGGGCCGCTCCACGGCTGTCGCACCCTAGCGCTGCTAGAGCCGGATTAAAAAGAAAAGCAACCTCCCTCCAAAAGCCCACGGCGTGTGTGCATCTGGCGCTGAGCTTGTTTAGCGATGCCGTTTGCACGCGTAAAACGGGCCTGGAGCTGTATCAATACCCGGACGCGCGCTGCTCTTTGGCTTGCGCCGGCGCCGGGATAACTGCGCCGTCGCCCCGAGGGCAGACGCAGGACGGCGGCCAAGGCAGCCCGCCCGCGCGGTCAGCAGGGAGGGGGGCTTGCAAGCAGCCGTCTTCAGCCTTTGCTGCCCGTGTCCCAAAAGCAAAGGCGGCTCACGCGCAGATTTGAGCTGGGAAGGTCCTCTGGCAGTGAGGATGGGCTTTTTGCACCCCCTAGCAGCCTGCACACGCTGCCCCAGTCGGCAGCTCGTCCCTCCTCAAAGCCGAGGGCATCTCCTCTCCTTCCTTTTGCACCTCTGCCTATAGCGCAGTGTTATAAAGTTACACCGCGAGTTGGACCCAAGCTCTACGGCTTGCTCTCTGGCAACCAAAGGAATAGCTCGCTTCTCCTTGGTGCTGCTGAGGTCCTGCGCTGCCTCCGTAGAACCGCTGCAGCAAGATATGAATTATGGATGAAATGAAAAATCCCAGCCCGGTGCACAGAGGGAATATGCAAAGCGCAGAGCAATCACCTCCGCGCCGTGCCGGAGCGGCGCGGCACGATACCGGCGGGCGCGCGACGCCCGCCGCGGCCCCTGGCGCCCTCACCACGGTCGTCGCACGAAGCCCTCCGTGGGAGTGCTCCGGGCTTGGGCAGCCGCGTGCTTCCAGAGCTTGCCCTGGGGAAACCTGGCGCGCTGCAGGGCCGCCTCGCAAGGCCTGCGCCAAGGAGGGAGCCGGGGCGCGCGCGGCCGGCGCGGGGCTGCGCTGCGGCGCGCTTGCGTGCGCGGGCGCTGCCTCCACGGGCACCCCGGCTGCAGCTGCTTTGGGGCGTGGGGCCGTTACGCCCCCAGCGTGCTCTTAGTTGTGGGGATCGGGCTAGCTCTCCTCGGGGACCTCGTCGGCGGAAGGGAGCTGTTAGACAAGTGCTTCGGGGCGGTCACAAACCGCGGCTTTAAGGGTCTGCGATTCGGCGAGGCTCAATCTCTCTCCTCATAACTTCTCTTTCACAGGGCATTTTTTCACGTCTTTTAATTATTAAATGCCTTTGATTTTTCCCTTGCAAGCGCAACTGGTTGCTTCTGTGCATCACGCAGAGGTGCTTCCGCGCAGGCGTTTCTGCGCGTGCAGTATCAACGTCTGTGATAAAATCAAACAGAAATTTTCCCCTGAAGCAGTATTTTGCTCGGCGTTCTCGTTACCTTTTCTCTTTGATGGCCCGCTTGCCACGCAGGCTCCGCAGCCTCTTGGTCTCTCTCGGGAAATGAAGGCTCCGTGCTTCTCCTGGCTGGTGAAGGTCAAACCTGCCCGGTGGGAGCAAGGCCTCCTCGCTCCGGCTCACCTTGCCGAAGTCGCTGGCCCGGCTGAGCCGAGCGGGACAGGCCCGTGGCACTGCTACGTTTCCTTTCCATCCTCGCTGTGCTGGAAGGTTGGAGAAACAGCAAACATCATTTAGACCTAAAACTAAATGCAATACTAGCTTTCATCCCTTAGGATGGAAAGTTGTGGGTTTGACTGACTTGGTCATTTGAATGCACCAAAGCACCTCGTTGAATTAGTTCTTACCTTAATCGTCGCCTCTTGGACGGTCCTGCAAGGCCGAGGCCGGCACACCCAAGCACGGAGGCGCAGATGCGAGGCCAAGCCGCTGCAGCTGGAGAGGGCACCCTTCCTCGGAGCTCGGTTTTGCAGGATACTACTGGTTGGAGATTAAAATGATTAAAAGATAACTAAATAGAAAGGTTGCTGCTTTTTTGCTGCTTTAAAAAAAAAAATAAAATCCATGTAAGCCGGGTTTTTATCCTCCTGCGGTGGCTGAGACGTTGCAGCTGCTGCCTGGTTGCGTAGATCATCTCTGGGCACTGCTTACGTCCCATCCTCGAGTGTCACCCCAGCGAGCAAGCAAGGAAAAGCCTGTGCTGGTGCGGAAAGCGTGGGGGCCACCGACGGGAGATGGACGCCCGGCGCCGGTACAGGCAAGACCTGTGAGGAGCCGGCAGTGTTTGATCCCATTGCTATTGCTATTATTATTATTATTACCATTATTATTATTATTATTATTATTATTATTTGTCATGACCACAGTGATGCGCATTCCCTGCGGCCTGTGTGTTGAAGCCATCAGGTCTAGGCCACTCCATTCTTAATTTTGATTATTTTAAGATGTTTGTCGGCACATGAAGTAGACTCCGTGGATGAGGATTTGCAGGACATACTTGAGAAATCTGAAGAAGTCATGGTTTTGCCTTTTTTTTTCTGTCTTGCCCAGCAGTGAAAACCTTTTCTCCTCTTAAAGTCTCTTTATTTCTATTTCATCTTGCATTTGTCACATTGGCATATAGGAAGCAAAGTTCACGGTTACATCTGTTAGAAGAAGGAAACGTGTTGTCAGTTGCTTTCTTTTTGATCCTATTTGAATGTGTCAGTCAACTGTCTTGAATCAAAGCAGGTGCTTTAAATAGTTGTGATTGGAAACTTCAGACTTACCTTTTTTTTTTCAGAAACTAAGTCAGCGGTTGGCAGGCTCTTGTAAATCATAACATTGCTAAATATATTAGGGAGCGTCTCAGCCAAGCTGCTGGCTAATACACTGTCTGTTCCTTATTGATTCCCCCCCACACATGCGCCTTCCGGATTACTTTTGCATTGAATTACTTCAAATCGAAATGCAAAAATCTCATGGACTCTTAAGCAGACCAGCTAATGCTGTGATTAATGAAAGTGCAAAGCGAGCTGCTGTACAGCCGTAAGAAACCAGTTAGCTAATTAATGTAACCACAGAGGTGGAAATAATTAAAAGATCGTAAAATAGAGGTAGTCTGATAATAACATTTTCCCCTGACCCAGAACTGGTGAAAAAGGATGGTTCGCTCTATCTGGCTTACTCAGTTAGAAACAGGAGGGCCAGAAGCCAAAGCGCCTAGAAGTAACCACAGAAATGAGGTTTTCATCTTTTCCATCTTTGTACTTTGCAGTAGAGAGTGTGACCAGAAAGAAAAGCGCAGAAGAGGACTGTGCCTTCCACCGGAGACATCCCGGGGGACTGAGAAACAAAAATACACCAAGTCTCACGGGAAATGCGATCATCCGCACGTGCAGCCGGGGCGGCGCAGGTGCCTGACCTGCTGGGCCACGTGAAGCGTTACCTGCTCTTAGTGTTAGCAGCTGCTTGCTTGCAAGCATTGACACTTCCAAGTTTTGTCAGCTCACAGGGAAAATATTAGTATTTCTGCTAATGCGGGTGCCTGCGGCTGGGGAACGGCGGAAGCAGGCCTGGGGGTGCAGGACGGACCTGCCTCCCCTCTCCCCACCCAGGGCAGCTTCCTTCAGCCTCTGCAAGGGGTCTTTTGCAATAAACCCCTACAATAAACCTTTGATCTGGTTTTGCCCTCCACCTCTTTGCACACACACACACACACACACACACACACACACACAAAAGCTGTCTATTCTTTGGCAGATGTCAATTTTGCACAAGGGCAACCTGCTTCTAAAAAGATCTATCCTCTCCTCGCCAAGGCTGTCAAGAAAAGGGGCCAAACACTTCGGCGTACATCTACTGCAAAAATCTCCTCTCCCTCTGAAGCTCTAGGGAATTCTCTGTTGATGTACGTTCCACCTCCTCCTCCTGCCCAACAAATAATTCCCACTGGCATTATTTTTTATCCTATATTAATCTAAACAAGTTCTTAAATCAGCCTCTATCAGATCTGCTTATTAGGGCTGCAGTCTCTCTCCCTGTGAATTAAAAAGAGGTTATCTCAATACGAAGATTTTTGCCTTTGGAAAACTCTTCTCTAATTTCCTGCTGAGGACTTGGTTTAGTATTCATTTTTATCTTTATGCTGTTGTTAACAAGCAGTTGATTTGGGAAATCTCCGAGGTGCCAACTGCTAGATACGTAACATGTTTAACCATCATCAGATTGGTGTCTGTGGAGTTCCTCCTTCCCGAGCTGTACCCCGAGTGGCTGCTCTTCGAATCAGCGATCGAGCCCTGAATGCAGAAATCCCAGCTGGAGGAGGCGAGGAGCCCTCCTGCGATAGCTGCCGCACTGCAAGGAGACCGGGCTTAGCGGCAGATGTTTGCGGTGAGCCAGGGCCTGGCCGGGGCGAGCGTGCCCGTAGGGCAGCGAGCGGGCCCTGCTGCACGCCACTGATCTGCTGATCTCACCTCGTGTCTAAACTCAGCTGGTCTTAATCGTGCGGAAGCACCGTCTTCATAGTGGCTTGCTCTCTCTGTTTCCTACCTTTCTGTTCCCTTCCCGGTTCCCCCAGGCTGTTAGCAAATGTAGTAGTATAACTTTCTTCCCTTGGACTGCAGCTTAATTTGCTTTAGTTGAGTTTTGCTATGTTTTTTTTTTTACTCTTTGGGAGGTTTTAAGGCATATTCATTGGGGTGTGCTGATTGTCTCATACCGAACGAACCACGGGAGGTCTCTTCCGACACATATAAATAGTGTCTCCTACGGAATAATATCATACAGGTAGGAGCAAAATTAGAAATTTCGGGCCAGGACCTCTGCTAGCATATCCTGGCCTCACTGCACTGATGCCCATGAATTACACCCAGTTAGATCAGCAGAGGGTCTGGTCCGCTGGGTCTATACCCAATGAAGAATGGATTTTCATGCATGTTTGGGAGAGTGTCTTCCAGGAAGATTTAAAGCTTTAGGCCCTACAGAGTATTGCAGCTCACTGCTGAGTAAGTCAGACTGCTCCCTTTCTCAGTTTCCTGCAGGGACCATAAACATTTGGGGAAATACGAGTAATTTGGACAGAGCTGGCCAGGAAGGCAGCGAGGAGAAGACCGGAAAGGGGGGCTCTGCGGCTTTCAAGCTGGTATTGCAGCACCTGTGCGCTCTGGGGAGGCAAGTGGCCTAGGCTGAATACACTCAGGAAGAAAACCCTGTTCGTGTTATTGATATAGTTTACGACATGTTTAAATACGTTATTCACTATAACCTTCACTGGGCTTGCACAGGGGATTGGAAAATTTCTCCCCAGCAGGGAAAAGCCTTTCCAGGCAGAGGAGAGCTGTGCAGCCGGAGATGTGGCAGTAGCTGCTGTAGCTGCTTCATGGACCTGAACCGCTCTGACCTGGCGCTCTGGACCTGAGTGCCAAGCAGACGTGCCAGCCTATTTGGTCCTCAGTCGCAGCCCTTTGCACCCGGTGTAGTGTGGGGAGACGTCTGGGAAATACCAGCGCCGTGAGCATGGCTGCGAATCCTGAGTAACCCCAGAAATGTGCCCAGCTGCTGCTCCAAGGAGTCTCCCAGGCAGGACTGTTCGGCCTCATCTCTTATTAACGAGAGATACTCTATGGTGTGCTGAGCTGGATGTCACCCCTGGTAATTAGAAGTGACCTACCTCTTGCTGCTAGATGAAATAGCTCCACGTGACGGGTTATAAAAAAACCTAACCGATAATTTTCCAGTCGGAGTGGGTCACCATTACAGCCGTCTCCATTGGCTCTTATCGCTTCTGCCATGGTTTTGTGTGTTTAATTCAACTTGGGTGTAATAAGCAAAGAATAAAGTAGCTGGAGACACACAATCAATGATCATCTGCTGAAGCTGATGAATATGCCAAGACTGCTAAGTGGGTCTTCATTAGCTATTCACATGTTAAGAGCAGTCCTTATTTATCCTTCCTTCCTAGGTGAATCTATTTTTGTATATGTTTTGTGATGATCTTATCTGGGGGCTGGGAGCTTGGATAGAGGGCTACCACCACTGCCAGGTGACTGGATGATCTCGATGGAGAAAAAAACCAGTGACACCAAGTTGGCAGCGAGCTGAACGGGAGAAACAATGTGATGCCGTTTAGAGAAGGAGGAAATAATTTTCCCCAGTGACACCTCTAGTGGGAGGCAGAACTTTATCTTCTCTTTGCAGCTCAAATGAAGCGTCACAGCAGTAGCACTAACTGTGCTTCCACGTTTCCAGCATGTCTCTTCATTAACCTTTTTTTATTGCTGTAGCCATGAACAAACACCCTTCCCAGGGCAGGAACAGAAGATGTCCTGCCCATGGCATTGAAGGGGATGCACTGCCCTTGGCCCAAGCTGTGAGCTTGGGATATCTCACGCGAGTGCCCAGTCTGCGGTGCAAACAGTCCTATCGCAGCCAAGTAGATGAGTCTCGTGGTCTGTGCTGCATGTAGATTAGCTGTAATGAAAGAGGGAAACCTGTTATAACCCTAGTAGGAAAGTTTCTGTGAGGCAGGGAAGGACAGGCGGTAACAGTGCCTCCCAGTTATGTGTGCTGGTGGCTGCGTGCCCCTGGCAGAGCCGGCGGGGCTGGCGGAGCGTGTCCCTGCAGCACCCGCTTCGCAGCGCGGGGGCATGGTCCTCAGCTCGTGTTCTTAGGACGCGGTTATGAATAACTGCAAGGGAACTAAATGGATAAATCTGGTTTTAGGGTCTTCAAAGCTCACTTGGCTGTGGTGAGGGTCTCAGGAGGAATGCCCACCTGGCTGTGGTGAGGGTCTCCAGGAGGAAGGCTGTGGGCTGCAGAGGAATCCATCCTGCTGGGCGGGTGGGAGTCACAAGCCCCAAGCTGGGGCCTTGCAATCCCCCAGTGGCTTCTGCGTTCCCTGTGGAGAGCCTGAATGAACGGGGAGAGATGGGGATCCATGCTGCAAGGTGGTCTTCCCTGTTGCTCCCAAGGGCAGTGAACCTAACCTGCTGGAGAGGAGAACAGCCTGAGGTCTTGGCAGCAGCGGGTCCTTGCTCCGGGGGCTTTGGAAAATCCCTGCCGCTGCCCTTTCACCCTGCCAGCTCGGCCTTGTGAATCACATCACTGGACGTCCTCGAGGGTCCAAGCGCGACAGGGGTTAAGCCCTTGCAACGAGAGTGTCTTCATGAGAGAAAGGTGCCTTTTTTGTTTGCACAAATCCCGTTTCTACACTGAATGTCTTTCAAACTTTTCCATTTAAGCTTTTCTTTAAAAGCTGCGGTCTTCCTGTGCTGGTTCGGGGGCCGGTTACCAGAGGGATGCCGCTCACCTCGCCTGGCTGCGTCCGCGGGCGGTGAAGGCTGCCCTCTCCCGACGCAAGGACTGTCTGAGCAGCGCGACAGCCGAAATGCAGCTCGGCAGCCCCGCACCTGCAGCAGGGTCAGCCTCGGCATACAGCATCCCCGGGCAGCGGGCAGCCCGGGGCCGGGCCGCGGTGTGTCCCGTCCCTGCGAGCGCAGCCTGACCTGGCTCTTGCGTGAGTAACTTACTCTTCTGAATAATCTTTTTTTCCAGCTAAATCTATTCGTGCTGCAAACTGCTCAGGTGACATCCTAGATAAAGCAATGTTAAGCGGTGTGTGCTGCTCCAGGAAATAATTTTTGTATGAATTGCAATAAACAGCCAAGCACTTGCATCTCTGGGCTTTGTAAAAAGATGATCTTCAGGATTTTTTTTTTCTTGCTCTTTAACTTTATTTGCTGAAACTGAAACGTCAGCTAATCTTCCTGGAAGTGTCACGATTCTTCGATCTTAGGTGAGTCCATTAATCTTTTGTATGAATATAATGGTTCTAGTCAAGCTTTCAGGTCTAGGCTGGAATAAATATCTCAATACTAGAGTAGAAAAGACAGTATCTTAAATTAGGTTTTTAGGGGACTGAATCACTTTGATAATCTAAAAAAGTTTTGTGAGACGGGTAGAATTCTTCCCTTCCGGCTCCGTGAGTCAGGACAAAATTAAATACAGCCTCACGGGTCTAAGGCACGCATTGCCGACCTGGACTGCTCTGCTTCAGCCTCTCCTGTGCCCCGCTACGAGCAGAAGGGCCTGCAAGGCTGTCGCGCTGCTGAACCGCGTGGCCACGACGGCGAGAGGCCGGGCGCGAGGGGCCGCAGCGCCAGGGCTGAGGCTCAGGTTTCCGCGGGCTCGTTTCCTGAGCGAACGCCTGCGGTTACCTAGTCTTATACCGCCCGCTGCTATTTCGGGGGAGCCCGCAGAGATCTTTCCGGGAAACACGGCGCCTCGTAGCAGCGTCGGTGAGAATCGGCGACGCGGCTCGAGCGGCGGCGAGCCGCCCGGGCGACGCGCGGTGGCCCGAGCTGCCGAGGAGCTCGCGGCTCGAGCGGAAAGCAATCGCGTGCGGGCAGAGCCCCGCCGGCTCGCTGGGTACACCGGGCTCGAGAGCGGAGAGGGTTATTTGGAAATGGGAGGTTATTGCTGGGAAGATTCAGCTCTCACGCTATTCAGCAGCATCTTGGTTCTTACTCATCACGAGCAGCTCAGGAGACGTTGCTTTGCTCAAGAAGGGCCTGTTTCCAAATCCAGACTATTAGCATTTTACCTGGGGCATATTTATGCTCTCTCTGCTTTGGGGGTATTCCTAGGGCAGGGGTAGCCCCTACCTCGTAGAGCCTGGGAACAGCGCTGAACAGTCTTTGCACTTTGATGTGTCTTCTGGGCAGGCTTCGTGACCTTCCTCTTCCTCAGCACACTGGGGAAGATGAATTTAACTGAACCCCAGAGCGCCACAAGGATAACAGTGCCAAGTACCCCACTCAGAAGCCACCAAAAACTTAAATTATTTCTTTCGGTCTCTTCTGTAGACCACCTTTCCTTGTTTTACCACTAGATGGGAGAGTGAGACCAGTACAATTCAGCTGCTTCCATCTTTATTCCAACAGGAAATCAGAGACATGAAAACTGAGAGGTGCTCCAAGCTGAGGGGGTGTCCCGTTGTTTTTCCTGAGGGCTTCAGCCTGAAGCCAGGAGGCCTGGGCAGGTATAAACTGGCAGAGCCTGCTGCAGACAGTGTGCCTGTCCTGCCCAGCAGCGGGGCCCGAAGGGCGCATGAGCTGACGTGAGAGCACACTCACAGCTCTTCCTCGAGTGCAGGAGGAAGACACGGTCCCGACCGCCCTTCACTGCTTTGCTCCCCTCACCCAGCTCCCCATAGCCCTGCCAACATGGCCACTTGGCTCAATGCTCCTTCTTAGGGGTAGTTCAATGAGGTTTCTACCCCCACCTCAAGATGTGGGGGGCTGGATTAAGAAGTTGTGGGTTCTGCTGTGGGTTCTGCAGTGTGATTTTTGGCGTATTCCCTCCAATTCTCTGCACCTTGTGGTCTGACTATATTTGAACCCACAGGGTCCTTTCCCTCAAGACCAACGTCCCCTTTCTTACCCTAGCAGTAGCCCTTCTGCAAAGTACCAGGGTCATGCAAGGGTGACATCAGTGACACAGAGATCAGATGTATTCTTAGAGTGAAATACTCCTTTCTGCATAGTTAGAGCAGAGAGAAGCAGGAAAAGCACATCGAGGTGACTCCTTTCATTCACACCCCAAGTTCTTGTTCCCAGGAAGCCAGGTGGCCCCAACAGTGCCTTTGGGAGACAAAGAATAAAGCAGCAGCCTCTCTTCCCTCTACACCTTACCCCTGAAGGATTACTACATAACGATACTCTCAGCTGTACTGTCCTTCTGCAAAGATTGCATGTGCTGGGGGAGAGTTTGCACGGCTACTTACCACTGCCATCTGCTGCCTCCTGCCTCGGCCGCTACCCAGGGCGGGAGGGGAGGGAGATGACAAGGATAATCAACGTCTGGCTAAATTTACTTTCACTGCAGCACTTCCTGTCTCCTAAGATCTATGTCTTGAGCTTTTGCCAGGGCTGAGGGTGTTTGGAAATGATATGGTTGCGGAAGCACTACTTCAACCAACCCAAAGATAGCCCAGTTTGTCTACTTCTGGTGTTTTAAGGTTTGGGGTTTTTGAGAATGTCTGTTTCCTTCCCCTTTTCTGGAAGAAATCTTGTAATAGTCAAATCAGCTAACTGCCTGTATGATTATGGCAAAATATGTAATCCCTGTAACATGGAAATTATATTTTCAGGGAGGGGGGTTGCTGTCTGCATTACCTCCTTAATTTGCAAGCTTTTCAGAGAAGCAGCTCAATCAATTTGTTTTGCGTCTGGCACAGTTGGGCCTTGAAATAAAAATAATAACAATTACCTCCCAACTGCAGTGCCCTCACTGTTCCTGTTGGGCTTCCTGTCCATGCTTCCATGGAAAATATCTGCCATTATCCTTTCAGAGAGAAATAGTGGCCTCTTTGGAAGAGGAAGTTTCTTTTTTTTTCTGGCTAGTTACTCATAATTTCCATAGCTAACAGCCACCCACAGTGTGACACTGAGGTCACCTCGTTTGAGTCACTCAACGTTACGCAGAGCCCCATTCGTGCACTCCACAGGGGAGGATCTCAAATCCCCTCCTGAAGAAGGGAGGAATCATCTTTCTTCAGCTGGTAATTACAGATGAAAAAATGTTGCTGGGAAGCAACAGTAAAAAATTCCTGACCTAGCAGGTCCTTGTTCACATGTACAAACGCAACTTATAACTGCTGGGGACAGCCTCGGGGTAACAGCAGTGCACACCACAGCCTCTGCAGATGTGGCAGCATCGCCTTGCTGCAGCTGGAGACAGCTACGTCGATGCGCAGATCTCTGTCCTTCCGCAGCCTCGGGGACACGCAGGGTCTGTGGGAGAAGGTTGAGCAGCCTTAGGATTTCTCTAATTAATGGCTTATTCACACGTCTACTTTTGGCCATATATACCGGTTGGAGAAGTTACTGCCCTCAGCAAATTTGCCTCATACATAAAAAGTTGGGTGAAAAGGTGGGGAAAAAACAGCTGAGATGCACAAGATTGTTGCTGTAACTCTGATCTGGTTTTCCATGCTCCCAGTCTCTTCATCCCTTTCCTCTCTTGTTATCTCACTCTGACCATCCTGGAAGAGAGGGAGGGAGGGGGGAATAAAAGCCGCACTCAGTGGGAGAGGTGCTACGAAGGGATCGATCGTCTGGTGCTCTGTGCAGGGACACAGGACCTGACAGAAGAGGATGCTGCAAAGACAGAGGTCTGGCCTCTGCCGATCACCGGCAACGCTGCTTGCCGCCTGCTAACGGATTTCAGTACGGCAAATGCAAAAGTTCAGGCCTACTCCAGCAGACAGACATCGAACAGATTAAGTTTCTTTTTAATTATAACAAGGAAACGGGAGACGTCTAAGAACCACTGCAGACAAGAAATAGAAGGCAGCTGCCAAGTTAAAGCTGCCCCTGTCCACAGCCTGTAACGTGCCTGGTACGCGGGTGCTACAGCCTCGCACTCCTGTTGGTGCAGGGGTGGGGACGCTGCCGGGGGAGAGGAAAGGCGTCCGAGCGCGGCCCGAGCTGTTTCTCCAGCGCCCGGGTACCTGTGAGATGCAAAAGCCCCGCCGCCGCGGTCGGCGGTACGGGCAGACAGGGCGGGCTCCGGCGCAGCGCACGGCCCCGCGCGGCGCTCGCCGCGGCGACTGCCACCTCCAGCAGCGACACAAACCGCCCGAAGTTACAAGGAGACCGGAGCAAAGCAGCGGCCGGGGCAAACACGGTCTCGCTTTGAAATGTCGCCACGTGGCCGCGTGTCGCAGCCCGAGGCTCTCGCGGCCCGAGGCTCTCGCGGCCCGCTCACGGCGCCCGCTGCCTGCCGGGGACGGCGTGCCGAGCCGGCCCGACCGCGCGGCGTCCGGGGAACGGGCTCAGGATCCCGGGACGCGTGCTGGGGCAGGGCGAGCGCACCCGCGCGGCCACAAGCCCGCCGCACAGAGTCCGTCAAAGCCACGACCCGGAGCAGCCCCTGGACGGCGGGACCCGCGGGGCTGCCGGTGGCCGCGCTGGCTCCTGAGCGCACCGAGTCCGAGCTCTCCTTTCGACCTCGAGCCCGTAAGAGGAACCGTGGGGATGGATTTTTGAAATCCCACAGAACTGGCAGGATCTAGGCCTTATCTGAGACAGCAAAATAATTAATAAGCCTCTGTCCTTCATTATATAGCAATGGTAGGATTTACCAAAATCTGCAGGATGGGGGGATCGGGCACAACAAAGAGCAGTAAATGAGATCTAGAGCAGCACTCAGTGCCAACATTTTAAGCCAACAACAAAAAAAAGTTGAAAGACTTGGTTAGCTCAGCAGGAATTTTTCTTCAAAAAGATTATGAAATAAAGTCATTAAAAGTTCATGCCTCAGCTACAATGTTTTTTTTTTTTTTTTTTTTGAACCAAGTATGAGGAAAAAAAAAACTGTGTTGACTGCAAATAGCCTCTTTCTCTAGTTCCCTAGCAAGAGATGAACAGCGTTAAATGACTAACGTCTATATTATAGTAATCTCCTTTAAAAATATAGGGAAAGAGGAAAAGAGAAAGGGTGTTGCTATGTTGAATATTATCATCCTTTGCCATACAAACATGTTGCATTCACCACTGCAACTCAGCTCAAACCAAAACCGAAACCTTTGTGTCTATGTTCTGCACCACTTCCCCAGAATCAGAAATGTTGCTGGGATTTCACCTGAGATGCTCCAGCCTCCTTTGTGCCCTGTGAGGGCTCAGTGCACTCAACGCACTGTTCCCTGGCACCATGGCATTTGTGCTACTGCTAAAGGAACGGTAAATATTCCAGGCAGACACCTTGCCAGAAGCACAGCAAGAGAGTAAGAAGCAAAGACAACAGTAAAACCTGTTTTCCCTATGGTCCCGTTTGCCCTTTCACCTGGTACAACGGACTGATGAATTCTGAGCTGTCACGTCATCATGAAACATTCACTTGTTTTACACGTTTTTCTCTGATTTGTTATTCGTAGCTTTTCCCCCAATGAACCAAGCAGAGGAAAAGTGGGAGTAGGGTAAATCTCTCCCTTTGCTCCCTCCCTGAGTTGGAGAATTACTGCGCTGCATTCGCATCAGCAACTCTCCAAGGCTTTTGCTCCTTGTCCTTGAGCACAGCTTCGGGCATAGGAAATAGCTGTAAAGGTAAGATGCAGGGTGTGCTGCATTTTAGCTTTCATCTCCGGAGACAGACCATGATTTATATTCCCTTCTAAATAAAAAATTAGCAGGTTAATTAAGCTAAAAGAATTTCAATTTTGGAGCTGGGCATGACCCACATAATGATTATAATTACTGTTACTATTAATTACTATTTGCATTTCTGTAGGACCCACATTTCCAGCCTCAAGGAGCTATTGGCCTGAGTGAACCAGGATGAGCAGGACTGGAGTGCAACCGGGTACTTCTGCTAACAGCGCTGCCCCTCCTGTATCCAGAACATACACTCCCATGGGCTGTGTTTGCCAATTTGGGCTGCTTTCTGCTGAAAAGCAACAGATACAAAAATATTGTGCTTATTATCATCACAGTTAAAATTTCTCACTTAATTCCTAAGCCTGAAATGTCCTTGATATGAACTCAAAGTTACCAGTCCTGTGCTTTTCAGACTCGGTAGGAATGTATCTATAGTTTGTGCACTGAGATTCAACTTTGTTTTTTGTCTTTGGATGATGTATTCTTGGACTTTTCTATGATTCCTCCCAGTGTAATGTCATATTTCATTCAAATAAAACACAACTGGAGTGCCAGAAATCACTTGAACTTCTCTCCATCTTAGGGGGGAAAAAAAGAAGAAAAGACTGTCTGCCTGCACATCACCTAATGGAAAACACCTGACAAAAAAGAGCTCAAATCCTTCAGAAAGCTTTCAGAACAAAGCTAAAAGGGAAGCTGCAGCTCTTCTTCAGCTCTTTTAGCAGATGATTATATAAACATACATATATATGTATGTGTATATATATACATACATACATATATATATATATGTATGTATCTCACACTGTGCTTTGCATGCTGAGTAGCAGAGCTCTGGAGAGGCACAGCTGGGTGGGGAGGGCACGATGCATCTCTCAGACCAGGCTGTCTTCTATGCCACAGTTTCCAAGAGTATCTGTTTTGAACTAAAGTAGTATCTAGCCAACACAAATATGCTAAATATGATAGGAAATTCGGTGGTCCTATGGACTGGCACAGGGAAATCTATAACAACTTGTTACAAAACCTGGGAGACCTTACATTTGGTCATCTCCACGTTCACGCACCTCGCTCAGACCTTCAGGCTGAGGCAGGCAGCGTCCGGCCATCTCACACTGGGCATCTGCAAATCAAGAGACCAAGAGTCACCAGATGCTTTGGACAATCCTGACTCCTGTCTGAATCAGCAGCAATATCTCCTGAAAATACTGACCCAGCGGGGTTAAAGCTGTATGGCATATATGGCAGGAGCGCAGGGCTCAGACTATTTGCTCAGCCTCTCGTGGCCAGCAAGAGGGGCAGTTTCATAAAGAGGAAGAGAACAGGGCAGGCAGTAAGCGATCCTCCGCTTCTCCCTGCACGCTCCTGGCTTTTGGCAAATCACGGCTCAGGGACTTCCTGAGCTAGAGGTTTGCACTGAGGTTTAACGGGTTCTGCTGGACCTTGTGTCATCTGTGAATCTGACCAATCCCTCTTTGAACGTAGTTATGCTTTCAGGCTCCGCGATGCCCTCTGGCAACATTTGCAGCTGTTTAATCATGAGATGTGGAAGAGTTTCCTCCAAACCTTCTACCTGATCCTTTCATTTAAGCGGTCCCTTGTTCTCATAATGCTAAATATGGTTCACAAAGCTGGATTATAATGCTCTAGGTCTCAAAATCAATGGGTGGGACTTTTTTAAGTGCAGTTCCCACTGCAAGTCAACACTAGCCAGTGCTTTTGAAATGATCCTTATTGGCTATTTATTATATTTTTCCTGTCAGTGAGTTTCTGGCTCAAATTAGAGGTAGAAGAAAGCTCTAAAAAAACCACCTTACTTTAGGGAGGAAAAAAAAATCTGTTCTGTATTTCCTTCTAGGAGATTTGTTGCTTCTTCTGCGATAGGAGATTTGAATCATGCAAGTATTTGTAACAGCAATATTAGGAAATGATAATTCTGGCACCAGAAATCTATCTGTGTTAGATTGTCTGGGTCTTTAAATAAATTGTTTTTGACTACAGTAAACAAATCTTGTCAATACACGCACACATAATGATATTTAAAATTTTTATGTTTCCAGAATTGGACTTTACATGATGAATGTACAACAATTCCACTTCTTTCTTAGTCAGCTTTGTGGATCTATGAAAAATGAGTATAGTTTTACTTGATTGGAGTTAATAAGGTTTATGTCTGCACCAAGGATTGTCATGATCATCTGAAGTCCCACTTGACTTACAGGACTGAACTTGAAGAAACATCTTTCAACAATTTCTGTTGATGGAGCAACTCCAGCTTTCAGAAAGCCTCCAGCCAACTGCCTTCCCTTTTGTGGCACAGAATTTGCATTCATTAAAGCAAGCATTTTAATGATTTATGTAGATTTATAAAAACAGCAGCACAGAAGTATGTGTCTGAACATTCACAAAACTTCTGACAGAGGTACAACACATCATAAATCCCTCTTGGTTTGAAATACTAAAGAGCAGACATCATTGCAGGTCTATTTGCAAGTGTTAACATGACCTGTAAAACCAGAATTTCAGTCAAGTTAAAATGATCTGAGTCTCTCAAACCTTAGGAGAGTAGGTAGTAGTAACGATATAATGATTATAGTATTAGTAATAATAATACTAATATGACTACCAGTCTCACTGTTGTTATTACTGTCATTGCCATGGTAATTCTCAGCTCTAATGATGGACTGGGGCATGGATGGCCCCATCCTTTCCAAAACAACTTTTGTGCCAAAAAGCAAGCCTCAGACAAGCAAAAATCTTGTCCCCACTTCTAAAGAACAGCTGCTGGGCTAAATCATCCAATTTGGCTAAACTTGACAAGGGATGGCGCGAAAGGAGATAGTCACAAGTCAGGAGATTAGCAGAGGTAGAGAAGATTTAGGGCAGATCCTGTCAAAGAAAACCAGTGGCACTCACCACTGCATACAGATGGCCCAGACCCTGCAGGGAGAGACGGTTGTGTCTCCTTATTTCTCAGCACCTCCACGGCTGCAAAGCCGGCTTTCCCTCTGGAGGTGGCGTACATGGCTCCCACCAAGACAATGACCACGACTTGGCGAATACTTCTCGATTTTTTTCTTCAATGTGCCTTTCCATTCACTTACGTTCCACTCTTCCCCTTCACAGGTTTGTATTGCTGAGGACAGAAAGTGAGCAAGACGTAAACTGAGGTGTTAGAAGACTGATTTGCTGATCCCAAGAGGCAAGACCTGGGGTCATGCAAAGCCTCACACTCCCACCACCCTTGGTCTTGGTTATTGGCCATCACTACCACCCTGCCCATCCTCACTGAGCAAGGGACATCCTTGAGGCAGGTTTATTTCTGTGCTCATTGTAGGCTGTGCCCAAATCCTGCCAATTCTTTCTTGAGAAGAAAAAGCTCCAGCGTCTGCTCTCCAGCTAATGACCCAACAAGCTTTCGTCACCTCTCATGCAACTCAGGCATCTCTACAGCTTTAGCAAATGAACTGTAGCCTTCTCTTATCCCTCTGCAACACTGCTACTAACATCTTGGGGGATGAGTCCAGTCCTTCTGGGTGGATACAGATTTGTCTTGGCTCTGGATGAGGGCTCAGTCACTGCCAATGTCAAGGTGCTTATTTCCATAGGTTGAGCGATATCTTGGTTCTCTTAAATAGAGCATAAGTGAAACTTGGCTCCTGGGGTAGACACCTTGAGATTTAGAAGTGAATCCACAGATGGTAAGACTGACTGGCCATGTCACTGCCTGGGATCTTTTAAACACTTTTGCAGAAGACAGATTTCTTCAGTGACCTCTGTCCTTCCTTGACTTGCCTTCTCCCTTGGACACATTATGATGGTTACCATTATCTCATGGTAGACCTATGGGACAAGCTCCGTATCTTTTCATTTCCATCGCCAAGAGATAACATATTTTGGGATGCTATAAGAAAAATCACCAAAAATGAAATAAAAGAAGCTGTCTGAACCTCTGAGGACAGCCTCCCCAAAGGCAGGTCAGACTGAAATTCATGTGGAGAAGTGAGCTACTCCACATAGCCCTGCCTGGGAGGGGGCTGAGGAGCAGGCAAGCATCACCATGAAGCTGGAGCCAGAGGGTCCCGAGTGCAGTTTCCATGAACTTGGTTGAACAGGAAACATGTTTTTTCCTAGCTCTGATGCCTTTGACGTATCACTTTACCTTTGTATATCTGCTGCCCTTTCCAACCTGTTTATCTGAAATATAAACTTTTTGAAACAGGGACTTACTCATCAGCGATTGTACGGCACGCAGCCAAAACAACCCCCTGAGGTCACTGCGTAGCTCAGGAAATTATTCATATATAATAAACCAACACGCACATTTATCCATGGAGCCAAACAATTCCTGTTTTTCCTGACCACAGCACACCATAAACAGCAGCATTTCTCAATTTAATTTTTGCCCAAGAAGCTCATTCAGCAGCTCCTAATTTAGCCCATTAAGTGAAAACAAAACCTGAAAGGTCACCCACCCTTAACTCTGCCCAGCACAGCAAGAAGGAAAAGATAAAAAGGCAGCGCCTTCCACCTTCACCCACGAGCCATCGCTGAAGAGGCCGGCGGCGGCGGCAGGGAAAGCCTCCGCGAGCTCCGAGGTCGGCTTCGGCGTCTGACCGAGCGCGCTGGGGACGTGAGTACCGGAGGCAGCCCGGCACGGCGCGAGCACGGCAGCGGCGCGGGAACGCGGCGGCACGCGGGCGGCCGGCCGGCTCGGCGCCGGGCCGAGAAGGGCAGCGGCGGGCCTGCGGCGGCTGGCGGTACGTCGCACCTCCGGGGACGCCCTCGCCTCGCCTTCCCCACCACGGTCTGCGGCGCCAGCTGGGCTTCTTCCGTTAGCCAGGTTGTCCTGCGCATTCGCAGCCCGGGTAATGGGGAACTGACTCGTGCTTTAAGGAGCTAAACACGCAGTGCCTGAATTATCTCTCAACATGCAGAAACAGGCCAAATTCCCAAGCGATGTGAATTAGCCCTTATAAGAGATGCAAAGGAGGCTGCCCAAGCTGCGCTGGCAGGCACACACGACCTGCTTGGCTAAAGCCTCCCACGCACACGTGTATCACCTCCGCGGCGGTTGCTCCTGCCAGGTGACTAATACCCTGGAGGGTGCGCAGCGCCCAGGGGTGGCTGCTGGCTCCGGAGAGGCACCTGCGTAACCATTCCCTGCCCCTCCGGGCCTACAAAGCCCAGGCAGGACAGCGGACAGCAGAGAAAAATGCACAAACAGATGCATTTGTGCAAATCAGCGGCGCCGGGGGCTCAGCACGCTCCGGCAGCGCTTTCGCCCAGCTCCTGCGGCTCCGGGCCCGCCTCGCCGGCTGCCGGTGTTTCACGGGCGATCATTAACCCCGCGGTTCCCGCCCGCGCAGCGCCGGTGCCGCCCTGCACCAGCGAAGAGCGGAGCCGCGTCGGTGCCCCAGCGGCAGGAGCAGCCGCGCATCTGCTCCTCGCTCTCCCCGCCCTGCTTTAGGAGCTCGGCCGCTGCAGCGGCAGGAGGTGGGGAGCCGCAGGCGCGTCCCCTCGCAGGCGTCCTGCCCCCGGCCCCACGGGCCCCACGGGCGTCTTCCCGGGGGCGCGGAGCCGCGGGGCGCCTGGGGGCCAGCGCAGGAAAGGGGGCATTCGCCCCCCGCGGCACCTGCTCCGCCACCTGCCCCCTCGCTTCCCCATCCCTCCGCCGCGCCCTCCGGCCGCGCCCGCCCCCCCGGGCCCCCCGACCCTCTCCCCGACCCTCTCCCCGCGCCGCCTTTGTTACCCTCCGCTTTCGCTTCGGCCTCAGTTTCCCCGCCATTGGTGCGCCCGCCGTAAGGCCACGGCGGGGCCGCCGCCGATTGGGCGAGGCGCGCGTCCGTCGGGGCGCCGGGCCCGCCCCCGCGGCGGGCGCCTGCCGGGGAGCGCGGGGGCGGCGGCGGCGGCGAGCGGGCGGCGGCGGCGGCAGGTACCGCGGCCGGGGACGGGCGGACGGACGGAGGGATGGATGGAGGGATGGATGGAGGGAGCGATGGCGGGGCGGCCCCCGCCCCCCGCGCGGGCACCGGCCGCTGCCTGCGGCGCGTCGGGTGCATGCGGCGCCGGGCGCCCGGGGAGAGAGACCCCCCCCGCCCCGCCCCTGCCCCACGGGGAGACCCCCCGGCCCCACGCACCCCACGGCGAGTCCGCCCCGGCAGGCAGCGCCAGGTCACGCCGGGCCGGGCCGGGCCGGACTCTGCCCACTCCGTCCGCCCCACACGTGTCTGCGGCAGCGGCGCGCCCCGAGGCGGCGGGGATGGGCGCGGGTGGGCCCCGCCGGCCGCCTCGTGCGGGAACAGAAACCAGGACCGCCCCCCCCCTTCCCGTCCCCCCCGTCCCGTCCCGTCCGGCCGCGTGGGGCTGGGGGAGCCGTCGGGGCTGACCGTGCGGTGCCCCCGCGGGCTGCGGGGGGCAGTGGCTCTGCCCCGGAGCGCCCCTTCTCCGTCCAACCCCCCCCCCCCCCAAAAAAAAAAAAAGAATAGGCGAACTTATTGAGATTTTCCATTCCTGAGAGATCTCGGGTGATGGTTTGAAACTGTATTTCTACCACCTTGGATTCCGATTTTATCAAAACTGGTTTCTGGGGTTGGGTTTTTTATTTTATTTATTTTTTTTACTTTTACATTTTTCAGTTATCGAAACCATGCCTTTCTCTGTGCAATTCTAAAAGGCATGAGGCAGGGTGGAAGGTGAGAAAAGCTAATAAGAAGGTACAGTAGAGTCATCCTTATAATGAATAAAAAGGGCGTGAATAATCTGATCCTTATTTCAAGCAAACAGTAACAGAAGTTAGAGAAGGAAGTCGCAAACAGTGCGCTGAGCTGAAATCGGAGCATGGCCATCACCTGACCCGTATTATTTCTTGCTAACCTATTTCTTCTGATGATGTTAATCTCAAAAAAAAAAAAAAAAAAGGAAAGAAAAGAAAAAAAGATTTCAGGTTTAAGACCTCAGACATAAGCTTGAACATAAGCTTGTTGGTTTAATATTATAACCGTTTTATAACCTGTTTGGTTTTACCAGGCAACACACTACAAATGTGAAGTTATCCCAATCTGGCACCTCCATTTTCATTTCTTGGCTCCTGGTTTCTGTAGTGTCACTTGGCTATAAAAGCAGATGTTGAAATAGCATTTGAGGAGGAATGAGCACAAAGAAGATCTTTAGAGATACTGGCTTTCAGTTGTTGCAAATATGAAAAAAAAAAGGATGAAACAGGGCAGGGAGAGAGGATTAGTCAAACAATGAAAAGAAAGACATGTGAAGCTATTTATATGCGAAGAGGTCCAGCCTGCAGGCTACGAGAAATGACTGAAAACTGAAGCTAGGCAGACCTCTGCGCTCCAGTTGGGTGGTGAGGGTGAGACCACAGCCACCTGCCGCGCTGCCGCGCTCGGCCGAAACGGGGCTCGCGAGGAGCACGCTCGGGTGGGGAAGCCTTGCCAAAAGCCCCTCGGCCGGGTAAAGCCCCTTAGCCCATCTGCTCACGTTGCTCTGATTTGTCCCGCGCGTGGATCCAGCCCACAAACTGACAGTGGCCGAGAGCCAAAGTGTCACTCTGCATGGGTAGCACGGATAGCAGCAGCTGGCTTCGGATTTTAGTTTTTGGCAACTAAAACCAGAAAATACCTGAGCAAGTACTTAATGCAGTCTTTACAGAGATTAGAGATTCACAGGCGAGAGGGAAGTGGGGATCAGCCAGTAACAAAAGAGCTATCCGCTGGCTTAGAGAGATCGGCATCCAGCTGCTCAGTGCCTCGTGATTTCCAACTGCAAACTCCTTGAGGCAGCCTTAATTTTGTTTTTATCTGTCTCTATCGCGTTGAGCACACTGGGGTCCTGGTCTCTGATTTGGGCCTTTACACCTGCAGTAACACAGTAAGTGAATAACTGCGATGCTTTCTACCTATCGTTTTGCTCATCCCATCCCAAAGAGCAGCCTTGAGCACTTGGTTTGCTTGCTTGCATTTTATTTGAGGGCACAAAGTGCAGCAACACCTGCCTCTTCCAAAAGCATGGTGGTTATCCTTTAGATGGAGGCTCTTGTGTGGCCAGGTGCCAAAAATTCTGCTTTACTCTTTGGGTTTCCGGTGATTTTCATGTTGTTCCTTAAACCTCAGCCCATAAGTTATTTTTTCAGAGCTTGGGACTTTCACTTTTGCAGAATCTTGTTAATGCGATCATGAATAGTGGAAATGATTTGCAAATTCGACTATTTAGCAGAACTGACAGCTTATTGCTGGTCTGTTGGATCAGTGAAATGCTGAGTTTGATTTTAGGAGAAAGGTTCTCCCTTCTAATTTTAGGTTTAATAAAATGAAGCAGCTGTGTTAAAGTAACATTAAGTAATCGTTGACTGCACGTAGGGTTTTTTTGATGTCGGCTGCCTTGCAATTAACTGGAGTTCTCATTCCGAGTTTGGTGCTCTGAAATGTGTTGGCTTTCCCGGTACATTTAAGAAACATGTTCTTGTGGCTGTGTGGAGGGTTAGTCTTTGTGTACAGAAGAACAAAATTTGGGAACAGCACCGCCTAAAACTGCAACATGGTGTCTGTGGGACACAGGGGATTTTTCCTGCTGGGCTTCCCGAAGTGATACAGTTGCCTTTGTGCAGCACCATGTTCAGCTGGTAAGGGCTTGCTTATCAGCAGGCTCCCGAGCTATCGCAGTCCTCGCTAGCTGTGGGCTCTCTGCACACAAGAGCTGCTACTGTCTTGTAACCATTTTCCTTATTTTCCGAACTATTTTTTTGCAAAGACCTCCCGATGACATCATTGGTTTTGTATCCTCCAGGCAAACTCATACTTCAGAGTGATGCTGAACTTGGCAATTTCAGAACAAAGAGGTTTTGCAAACATTTTTTGCAAAAAAAAAAAAAAAGTCCTGGGCAAGATCAAGGACTTAATCTGGCTTATGAATCCCTCACAGAAAGTTCTTAGTAGCTGGGATAAGGAATTTGTAGACCAGTACCTAGAGAGGGCCACTAATTTTAATAGATCTTGTATCAGATCTCTCGTTGCTCAGCGTAGAGCGAGAGATGAGGAAGTAAACTGTTTAATATTAATGGCATCACTTTATTCCAACCTTAAATCACTGTTCAGGCAGAAGTACCCCTAAATCTTTTACCCGGATTTACTATATTGCAAGTGTCAAAAATAATGTCCTCCCACTTCTAGACTGTAAATGAGTTTATGAGCTAGGGGAGTATGTTAACAGCATGGAAGTCTGTTTATTCTTGCTCTTCGTGTTCACTGCTCAGCAAAGCGGCGTTACCGGCAGCCTTCAAAATCCCTCGCGCAGGAAGACATTAGGCCAGTTTCTTCTCTTGTGACATTTCACTGACTTGTGCATAGTCACAACAGAAATCTGATTCCTGTTTTTATGTATTGCTGAAAGGCATTAAAGATGAATTTAAGATTTCTCTTAAGAAAGTCCCATAGGAAATGTGAGCTCAGTCCTGGTCTGAGCTCCAAGTCAGAGCAGCCGTAAGGGTGCTCTGCCTTTGCATTAGCTGGAAGAGGACTGCATGGCTAGGATCGGTGCCTTCTGCCCACCATGGGTCTGATCCTGCACCTAAGCATACTTGAGGACTGAGCAGATGACACGGAGCTTTGTGCCGGCATAAGAATTCCCAGCAACAAGGGCCTCCCTGCCAGGGTTTTCAAAGCAGCTTTAAGGTCTTTGTATTGCTGGAGTGGATTCGGTCTTGCTGAGGAGTTAGTCCCTATAACCTCAGTGAGCCTGTGATCCATTTAGTTGGATATTTTTTTCTCTTTTTTGGTGGAAAACCCTGAAAGGCATATTCTGAGATACTCAAGAAATTAAATTAAAATGAGTGAAAAGTATATACCCAACCTATGGTACACTGAATATCTGTCTCAAATGATATTGTTTTAAAGCAACCCTTTTTTCAGAAGGCAGTAAAAAGACTTTTTTGCCTACCATCACAGAATACCCAATTTTTATTCCCTTGAACTGTCTTTTACTGTCTATGAGAAGTCTCAGGAATCTTGCTTGAAAGCCTTATGTGAACAAATATTGCTTAAGGGTAAGTAGCAATGACAGGATCATGCCCATCTTTTTTCGGGGAAAAGTGATCAAGATTTGCCCTCTGTTACCCCATTCAAGCTGTTAGTGGAGAACAAGCTTTGTTTCCCTGTGCTCATTTCTCATAGCACCTTTGCAGGGGCGGTAAGGTGCAGGCAGCTCCTTAGGAAAGATTATTAAAAAGTTCCTGAATTAGAAATGAAAAACGCACTATATTGCTGCATAGAAGCAGGAATCCCTTGAAGGCAATTTTCAGATTTCCGAGTAAATTTATCCTCCAGCAGCTGCTGTCTAATGCTGCAATTTCTCATGCATGAGAAAACAGAGGGTAGAAAGTAGAAGCTTTTCCACAGTGCGCATGGACAGCAAGCCCCTCCGAAATCCAGCAGATGTTTTGGGCAGACAGTGGAAACGTTATATGCGTGTTTATTCCTTTATCTCAGGAAGAAATACCATTTGGCAGCAATTTACTCCCTGGCAGCAAGAACAAGTTACTGATCTGATTGAGCCTTTTAGGATGAAAAAAATGGCATCCTGCATGAGATGCAGTTTGCAGACCGAGTGCTTCTTGCACTTGGGGGAAGTGCATGTGTATTTGCATACGTGCTTTCCTCTCCCTGTGCCTATGCTGGTGCGTATATGGATCTGTATTTGCATGGAACTGTTGTTTTATATGGAGTTGTTTTTCTTAAAGAGGCCTCTTAATGCTGGATTACATTGCTTTGAACATTTTTCCACCAGTGTTTCTCAAGGACATCGGTGGAGTCCTACCCATTTTAGATCCAGTCAGACAGCTAGACAGAAGACATGGGCGGTTGAGGATAACACAACCAAGGTATACCTGCCCGTTTGCGACCCACTGCTTTGTAGCCATCCTTGAGGGTTTCATTGCCTTCTACATTAGGACATTGGCAGTAGCAGTAGCCATTATAGGAGCTTGCAACAGGGACGTTCGTGAGGTCTGGCTGTTGAAATGCGTCCCTGGTTTCTAAGGAAGCAATCATTACAGATTGACTTCTCACAACCTCCTACAGTCCATGGGACATAATGTTCTCCCTATAGCTTCTATCTCTTCTTGCTGCCAGTGCTCAACAACCCTGGCTGCTGACAGTGTTGCTGCACTCGTGCCTTTACCCCTTTCTCTTTGAGCCTGGATATGTGGCCCTGATCTCGTAACTGCTGTAGCTGTGATTTGTGGCTGTGATACTCATTTGGGATTGTGAGTCAGAGAAGGAAGAGAAGTCATTCCTTTGAAAGGGGTCATCATTTCTTCTCTATTACACAATCCGGAGGGGAAATGCCCCCTCTACGGAAATCCTGAAAGAGACCATAATGTATCAAGACGTAGGGCATTGCAAGATCAAATGCAAATTAACCCGAAGCTGACATGGTGCTTATTTTAGGAGGAAGAAATATGCTTATTTTGTTTAGCTCATCTTTGGAGGGCAGATACGTGATGTCCCAAAACTTAGGGACTACAAACACCAAGTCAGAAGTTCTACAGCTATATGACCTGATGCACTGACATAGAGCACACTCACTTGTGCACCGTCAGATTTGTGCAGAAGGGTTAACTTTGCACCATCTGGCTTTGCGCTAGATCAAATATTGTTTGTGTTGTGGTAGCCAACATAAGGCCAGAATAAACTCAGTATAATGTGCTTGGCTAATCCAACAGAAATATGATTATGTGCCCATTCCTGCTCCAGATCATGTCTGCAGTGGTGGGTGATTTAGTAACACAAAAAGTAGTAATTGCAGCTTCACAGCTTAGGCGCCGTAAATAACCTGGAGATGATGATCTCTTTGCAATGGGCAACACAGAGACAATAGAGATAACTAACCCAGATTAGACACTTAACTTTTAAACAGGTAATTAAAAGATAAAAATCCTACTGTTAATGCAAAATGACATCCTAGGGATTCATCTCAGGCATAGAAATCAGGCTACTTAACTTTATATTTGATATGCTGTAGTGACTTCTGAGAGGCTAATCTGAGGATAGCTGGAGTTCACTATCTTTTGCAAAATGGCCCATTTGAAGCAGTGAACTCATCTAAGTGCTGTCTGGGAGGCTGTGCTGTTCCTGTGTTTGGCAGGGATCTTGAGACTAATACCTAAGAGGATTAGTGAGCATCACTGAATGTTAAACAAGATGCAAACTAAGTGGTGTGCGCCAGTGAACTTGTGCTCTAGGGGATGCTTGGGGAAGCTGTTACTTGCTGATCTGGAAAAAAGGGTAAGAAGTAGGCTTCCCCCCTCTGGATCCTCCCTTAACTTATTGCCTCTCTTGCACTCCCCTCTCCACACAGATTTTCCACCCTCTGCCTGTGTGTCTCTGTACTCCATGTACTCGTACAGTTACTTGAGGATGGTGAGTGTTCCTAGGGATATCCGATAATCAGCAAATTTCTTTTTCTGTGACACCCATTGCTCTTCTAATGTGCTCTCTTCATCTCTGTCATCCAGCGTAAGACAGGAATAGATGGGCATCCAGCCCGTCAACTTTGGGTTGAACTGGAGAACTTGCCTTTAACTCAGGGCTCTCAAAGATGTCCTCTCAATCTATCCTCTGTTGGTAGAGCATTGTGGCCCCATGGTAATGATATTCTCCAAAAAGGTTATTTACTAAAATAAAGAGGATAGGAAGGCAGTCTATTCCTATCAAGAAGAGAAGCAGTAATCTGGATGCTGACATCCAACGTACTTTGCCCACATCATGTAAAACAGACAGTCTAGACGTTGCATCCGATACCAAATCTTCTTTACCTCCACAGAAATTGATACTGTCTAGGACTTTGTATAGATTTCTTTCCATGCTGCAGCAGGAATTGAGGATTTAAGTTTTTTTCTCCTACATTTGCCCTACTTGTGCTTTGAAAAGAAAAGGGAGATAAGGTGCTGTGAAAGAATGGTTCTTCACCAGTCAGGATACATGTGAAACCCATTTGTGACAGTTCCCCACTAGGAAATGCATAGGAGATATCAAAAAAAAAACCCAGAACACAGAAATGTTCACATTTTATTAGTTTGTTGTCTTTTTTTTTGGATGGGTGACAATGGAAAAAGGGGTGGTGGTCTGAGCTACTGTATAAATAGTTACAGCTCCAAACGTGATCATGTTTCTGATTTTGATATCTCACAATCAAGCCAAAAATAGATTCCCAATACTCAGCGAGAGGATTGCAGCCTAGCGTGATACACAAATTGATCATTCACTGGAGGGAAAAAAAGCCAGATGAAGGAGGTATCTCAATGAAAAGCCTGTTATTCAGCAGCAATGTAATAAAAAAGCCTACGATAAGCATTTTGGAGACTTGACTACTCCAGAAATGACTGTTGCCTTCTGTTTATCAAGAGGGGATGCAATAATTCTATATAATGTTAATACACCATGTACAATAGAAAGGCCTGACGTTACTAGTGCCAAATCCACCTGTTTGTGAGATGGCTTTCACAAAGTTGCATGGTACCATTTCCTTGGGTTTGCCCTTCTCAATTTTACTTTCATAAGTGAAAATTAGGGTGATGAAAGAGAATTAAGTTCCTGTAAACCGTGATAAATGTCAGCATTATGTTATTTTATTTATAACATACTCAGCATCTTTGCATTGTGGTGTAACACAGGATGATGCTCTTTATTGCATTTTTATTGCTTCCAACCTTACAAGCAGCAATGCACTGTGCTTCATGGTCATCTTTTGTATTAGGCTCGTTTTGATAATTTCGGTGTCATACAGAGTGTGCCCAAATCTGCATCTTTTGCGTGGAAACAAAGTGATTTGTGTCTTTGGAATAGGATATTTAGGAGTCCTTCCCAAGGTGCTTTGAATAGCTTACTACATATATTTAACACACTGATATTTAGCTTCAGTGGCTTGAGGGGGGGGGAAGATGACTGGCTGGCATGAGCTACTGTACGCGATGCGCAATAGGATTTTGCCCGGTTACCTTTGCACATAGGCCAGCCTCTTGCCTGGTCTCCATTTCTTGATGCCAGCAGAGCTACCATAATCCCTGGCAGCCTTTTTCAAAAATTAATTATATCCTTGCTGCTAGAAACATCCATCTGATGTCCAGGTTAAGCCATGATCAGCCGCTTAATTTCCAGTTGTCTTGAAATGTGAATATCTGTGACTTTGCCACCTAAAATGTTTCTTGCTAATTATCTGTTGAAGCTGTATGCGGCTCACAAAAAATAAAGTGGCTCGCATTCCAAGAGCTGCTCTTCCCTGGATTTCTCGTATGGTGAAGAGGCCTCCTAGCCTAGCAGAAGGATTCAGCGGTATCACAGGCAGCCCAGCAGCCAGCTCTGTTGAACCGCAGCATTTGCGGGTTGGTACTGTTGCAAGATCGACCTCTCAGGGGCCGATTTTAAAAGCAGGACTTGGTTAAAAAGGTCTTTTTTAAAGAGCTTTGGAAGAAGATTGACATTCATAGTGTGCTGTTGCTAGTATAGCTGTGTAATTGTGCTCCTACTTGTAATAAATAACCCACAAAAAGTCCGTCCCATGGGCAGGGAAAGCCCAGGCATGCAAGAGGGGAAAAGAAAGTTTTTCTTTTTCCCACTCCTTTGGGACCTGCAGTAAAGCCATGTTCCACCTCACAGAGATGCACAGGTGCACACGGTGGTATATGCACGCATTTTTTTCCTATTATTCAGTGGCTCTGACTTTCCTACATCAGTAAAAGGATACCAAATTCCTACGCTGAGAGATCAGTTTACATGGTCAACACTGCGAAGATGCAAAGGGGAAGGGCTGGCATCTGAAACAGCCTTTTATGATGGCTGCTGTACACTGATATCCACCGTATTTTCAAATCATGATTAAAACATTCCCTTCCCCATCCTTAGAAGAAGGGATATCTGCAGGAACTAATTGGTAATAGTTGACTAGTGGATCACACTCAAACGTTAGCCGGAATATAGAACTTCCTTAAATGGGTTGTAAGAACCCAAACGCTGGAAAATAATGTCCTGCTGTATGCAGAGTGAGATGTTAGGAAACCTGGGGGTTGTATCTGCACTGTGAGAGCCGTGCACACATCCTGCTCTACAGCCCTAAGTACAGTTGGAGAGTACACTGCAGTGCTGGCATGAAAACATTTCCATCATTGATCAAATTTATGGGAAGGAAAAAGTACATTAAAGCAAGAGGGGCATTAAGGCGAAGGTATTATAGGGTATTATACTGTAAAAGAACCTTCTGGCTGTGCAATCTTTACTATGGCAGAATATAGTCAACCCTGTTAAATCTGTCCTGTGCATTGACACTGCAAGTTTTTAAAGATGGTCTAAGGCAGCTGCAGCCGATTGTATTTGCACAGATAAGCTGGAACAAAAAAGTAAGCTCAGAAAATCTGGAGGCATTTATCTTCAAAGCATTTTCCAGTAGCTAATTGAAAATTAGCCAAGCCACCTTCCTGATTTCTTGCATGTCATTGCATTAATTTGCCAGCGAGTGCAAAGTGCTTGGAAAACATACAAAGGATTTTGCGAGCGCTAAGCTTTCCTAATTGGAATTTATTTAATTATAAATGTGGCCTTGCCCATGTGATAATGTAAAGCCATCTTCTACTGCTCCATTGCATGGTACGGGCTCTGGTGGGACTAATCACAAAAAACCATGTCCTAACGTGAGGAGAAGGCCAGGATATTGCTATTTCCTTCCATTTCTGGAAGCCTTTTCCCCCGGAGTTGGCCGGCAGCACTGTCGCCGAAGGCGGAGGGCGGCTTTGGCGGTGTTGTCGACGGGATGCTCTTCCGATGTGCTTTCCGTGGCTGAAGGCATCCCGTCCGCGCGGGACGGCCGCTGCCCCAAGCCGTGTCCCGGTCCTTCTGGATAACCCACGGCTCTGCTTCGCTCTTGGACTCTGAGGCCGTTCTTGAGCCTCGTGCCTTGAAACGGCGGTTGCAACGTCTGCCTTTAAGGTAGCTATTTTGTATTTGTTTACCCCCCAGCACGGCTCGCTGCTCGGAAAGGCGCGACGCCTGCCCCGAACCGCTGAGCCGGAGGGATGGTTTTCAAGGCGCAGGCGCAGCCTTCGCGCCTCCGCGGGCCCGGGCCGAGCTGCCTGAGGGTCGTGGCTGTTTTCCCTGCCGGGGAAACGATTTACAGCGTGGAGCCGGGAGCGTGGCGTGGAGGGGGCCGGGGCCGAAGCGGCGGGGCGCGGGGGAGCCGTGCTCCCGCGGGCAGTGCCTCCTCGCTGCCCGCGAAGCGAGAAATCCCTCGTGCCCGTCACGTACCGCGAGCCCTGCTCGGCTGCGGAAAGCAGAAGTTACGAGCGGGCGTTGCTTACCACAGTAGTACTCGAAAAAAGTCAAAAACCAGGGGGTAAAAGGGGAGATGAGCTGTTATTGGGCTTGCTTCAGCAAACGGGGTTGTTGTACACGTCGGTTATGAGCTGATGCACAGCACCGATCGAATCGCAGCCCCCAGCAGAGATGCAAAATGTTTTTAATTGGTCCTGCGACTTTTAAAATGATCGTTTGATGAAAAGCTCGTAAGTTTTGCTATTGATTTAATGTTTAATATTGGGGGGGGGTGAATCTTTACACATTTCATAATGAAATACAAATCAAATGCTTTCACGGCCTGGCTACTTTTCTTGTGTTGACTTGGTAGCGTTGGCAGTCTGGAACCGGCTGTACGTCTTTAAAAATTCGGATAAAATCTTACAGGAAAATGAATAAATCTGTAGCTTCAGGATAATAGCATTGGGAATGGTAGCACTGGGAATGGTAAGCAAGAAATCACCTGCTGAGTCAGGAAAAATAGATATAAATGAGAAGCAATAAATGTATGGCTGAGATGAGTAAGAATGATTTGCATGAAGTTGTTGGGTTTTTTTTCCCTGAAGATTATGTTTTGTCCTCTGAAGTGGCATATGGCTCACGTGAAAGCTGTTCCTGGTGAATGTGTAGGTTACAGTTTAGAAACACTCCGAGAGATAAAAAGCAGCTTGGTGGACAGCAGCGTGTAGCAAACTGGCTTCCTTTGTGGAGCACGTGGATACAAATTATTAGTCCGGATACAGCTGGAGAAGGACAAGGAGTGAACTTTGGGGCAGAAAAAGAGGCTTGTGTGCGTGGAGGGGGGAACGCCTGCTGCTCGGAAGGAAGATCTGTTGCTCTCTTGAAAATGCGGGCGCTCTGCATTTCCGTGAAGGGTTTGGAAGGGGAGGGTGATGCAGGCGCTGTGATCTGGTGCACACACTCCTGCTGCTTCAAGGTAAAGAAAGCTTTAATGAACACCTTGGAAACTGCTTGGTAAATGCTCTTTGCCCCTGGTTGCTGGGTGGCTTCACCCATCCCTGGTGTTTGGCATCTGCACCGAGGCTGAAGCATCGGGGATTCTCTGGGTCGGGGAAGAGGCATGGGGGCCTGTAGAAGACAGTCGTACCTCGGATGAATCAGATCCTCTGCATGAGCCATCTGATTTTAGAGGCTCAGCAGTTTTTAAGTGGCCATCGCTAGTACTAGCAGCTCGTCCCTCTGGCAGCCAGCGAAGCAGGGATGGAAGCGAAGCGACCGGCCGAGGTGGGCTGTTCTCTCTTCCGCGGAAGTCAGCGACAGCAAGATCAGCCGCCAGCTACGTGACCGTCCCCGCACGCGCAGGGGCCTGCATCTAAGGCGTTGTCTTTTTTTGTGACAACACGTTACAAAAGTCTGGCTCCACAGCTAAATCTCAAAGCCTGCACTTAGTTTCTGCATTTACACATGTTAACAGTAGCCTGGAGATTTTTGTACTGACAGTACTCAAGAACATGGCTTTTAACGCAGTACAAGTGGCTTAGGAACTATAAATGTGCTTCTGAATATCCTACACCATAGAGAGCCAGCAAGATTATCCAAAAAATGTTACCCAAAGGAGTCTAGCTGCGGACCTGCAAAATAACCTGCAAAGTAAAAAGTACCCTTTTCAAGTTGTATGCTTGCATATTTGGTATGTCCTCTGCCCTTCCCGGGTGGAAGTAAGACCCTGGTGGTCCTCCAAGCATCAAATGCTGCTAAGTCTGCCTGTCCCAGTGCCAGCAAGAACCGCCAGCATCAGGAAACATGGAGCTAGTGCGCTCCATGGTCCACAATCAATAAACTTTTACAGCAGCACACAGATGCATATTAACTTCTTTGCCAAAGGGTGCAATTTTCCCAGATTACAGTGATCAGAACAGGGCCTGTTTTACTGGGAGAACAAACGACCGTTCTTCCTGTTCCCTATTTGGGAGGCTGATTGCAATCTAAAGAGGAACATTTTTTATAGGGACCTCTTGAACAAATATTGGCAGCTCCTCACCAGTTCCTAATTAGGAAATGCAGATTGCTTTGAAGATAATTCTGCAATAAATATTTTTTTCTAGCGTTTGTTGCATATTTAAGATTGTTATTCAAGGGAGAACTTTACTATTTTCATAAATTATAGTTCGCATTTGCCTTTAACAAAAAGTATTCTTTTTTGCTGGTAGTGATTGGGTGCTGAGCTACTAAGACAACACAGCACAAGAACCAGTTGCAGGAAGGCAGTGCTGGATCAGTAATCAGTTTAGAGTCAGCTGTCTGTGCCCTCCGGCTTGCTCTCAAATGGCATGTACAGTCTAATTAGTTATAGAAAGAATTTCAGTGAGGAGTTGTAAACAGATCCAGGGGCCTGAAATAAAATCAATCTGACCATGGAAATTTTTCAGGATAATTATGAACTGTTATTAGCGTAATATGAAAGAGAGACCAAAGGACTTTTAACGGTGGGAAACTTGTAGCTTCCCACATAATTTGCACAGCAGAAAGGAAAGGTAAAAAGGCTGTGCCTGGCAGAGTAAGGCTCTGACATCAAACCAGCATCACTTTGACCTAAAACAAACAAAAAAAGGATAAGGGGCTTCAACTGGTAGTGAGACTGCCTTTAACGGACATATTTCTTTTTCTTTTTTCTCTTCTCTTCTCTTCTCTTCTCTTCTCTTCTCTTCTCTTCTCTTCTCTTCTCTTCTCTTCTCTTCTCTTCTCTTCTATTTTTTTTTGTTTGTTTCTAAAGGCATTTATCTTTCTGTGATTAATGGTACCCCGGTAACTGCTGTACCAAAATGCTCAGCAGGAAGTGGAAATGCATGGGTGAAATGCTGCTGTATTTCAGGAAAAATATTGTAGAAAAGGCAAAAGACTTGGGAGGTGTTGGTGCAGTTTTATAAGAAATCAAAGCTTTACCAAGCAGATGTTTCTATTTAAAAATCCATTTCAACAGAAAGGCTGAGATAAACGTGATCTAATTTTAGCCACCTAGAAGCGTGCAGCCTAATTTAGACGTCCGCCCTCCCTCTGTAGCCGGCGAAGACGGAGGAGCGCGCGGCGAGGGGGCTCGGCTCCCTCCGGACGTACCTGTCTCCCTTTTCAGGCTTAGGGCTCTCTGCAGCTGGACCCCGTGAATGTGCCAAACGCCCGTCCCGGCGCAGGCGCGTTGGCTGTTGGTGCCCGTCATGGTGGCTCGAGGTGGGCAGCGTAGCCCTCGCGCGGTTACCCGACGCCGTTCGCGGCTTTGGAAGGAGCCAGAGCAGGAGTGAGGATTTGTTTCAGGACTGAAGGACGGTCGTGGGCTGCTTCCCGCGCCGAGCTGGCTAACGGCGTCTCCTGTTCTCTTTGCAGAATGAAATGTTCCTGACTCAGATGTTCACCACCTTCTTGCTGACCTAAGTGCCGAAGGTTGCAGATCCCTGGAGCTACGTCCTCGCCACCCTGCAAAGACATCCCGGCGAGAAACCCCGGGCAATCCCTCCCCTCGCCCCCCGGCAGAACCCAACCTGCCGCTCAGCTTTGGTTTCCCATTCACGGAAATGCCCCATAACTTAACCGGAGAGAATGGCTTCCCTTTCGCTCAGACACTCGTGTTTGCCAGTCCACCTGCTCCAGTTGAGAACGGCTTGAGTTTTGACGCGCCGAGCCCCAAGGACGCCTGTGACACACCGCTAAGCAACGGCACTTCGTATTCCAGCGCCAGCAGCCCTTCGGACTCGTGCGCGAAGCCCCTGTGCAGCGCAGCCCCGGGAGAGAAAGCGCAGTACGACGAAGGGATCAAATATGTGTCCACAGAGGAGGAGGAACTTGCGTGCGGGTGGGGGGCCTTCACGCCCGGGTGTCTGCAGTTCTTCAACACACCCAAGGGCATCCTGTTTTTCCTCTGCGTGGCGTCCTTCTTGCAAGGAATGACGGTGAACGGCTTCATCAACACCGTCATCACCTCCATCGAGCGGCGCTTTGATCTCCGCAGCTACCAGAGCGGGCTGATCGCCAGCTCCTACGACATCGCGGCCTGCATCTGCCTCACCTTCGTCAGCTACTTTGGGGGCAATGGCCACAAGCCGCGGTGGCTAGGCTGGGGCGTGCTGGTCATGGGCCTCGGCTCCCTGCTCTTCGCCTTGCCCCACTTCACCACGGGCCGCTACAAGGTGCATTTCTCGGAGGACGTTGGCCTGTGCTCCTCTAACCAGAGCCTGGCCTGCATGGAGGCAGTCTCCAGCCTCACGAACTACAGGTTTGTCTTCATGCTCGGGCAGTTCCTCCACGGCATCGGAGCCACTCCGCTCTACACTCTTGGCGTGACCTATCTGGATGAAAATGTCAAGACTAACTACTCCCCCGTGTACATTGGTAAGTCGAGCCGCTTCTGGTGGAAGAACTTGTGCCCGAATCTGTTGGCTTTGCTGGTGGGAGGGAAACCTGGACCATCTGTGTTGGCTCCGAATAGACAGCGTTGAGAAATTTCACAAGAGATACTCCCAAGTCTTTTGTTCTAAATAACAGACGAGATGAAAATCAGAGAGAAGCAGCAGCTGCTTGGAAGGTTTTGATTATTTTTCACCCCTTCCAGTTATTTACAGGCAGGAATGATTTTGACAAGTGCTGAAATGTTCCTGTTAGAGCCACCCTGCAGACCTGGAGGTACCTTCCACTCCAGCGCAGGTGTCGGCATGGGAGAACCCTCGAACGCAAGCAAATAATAGCATGATATTTGCTTCTGTGTCTGGCAAACAACCACGAGGTTCATGCCAGCCTGCCCTCCTAGGGATGTTGCCCTGCTAGTACCACAGCATGAGAAGGACGTTCACTGGAACATCTCAGTACTGCTGTAGCGTAAAGGATAGTGAAGCTTTACCAAAAAATAAGCTCAGTTCATTCCACTATTCTGTATGGCTGATCGTTTAACGATTGCCAAGCATTTGTAGCACGCTTAGGTAAAATAGTCAATGATCTTTCCACAGCAGGGAAGCAAAATAAGTCCCGGGGCTGCAGCGTTTAGTATAGATGTTGCTTATCGCTGTTGGTGGTGAGACGACACAAGCTCATCACGCCGACAGTCAGTGTTTGTTTGCAGGGTCACGTGCGTCCCTGGTAAATAGCTAAATAGTAACTACATAACCATGTTTTTCTACTCAATGAGTTTTTCAACGGGACAAAACAAAAAAACCTTGTCGGAGCTTTGGCGAACCGTAGTTGGCTCCCCTTCCTCCGCCACCCCTCCTGGCAAAGCGGGCGTTCGGCCTCCGCCACCCCTGCGCCCGTCCGCGTGGCCGCGGGCGCACGTGCACAGCGTTGTCCGGTTTGGTGCTGTTTATAACCGCAAGCCATCCTAGAAGACGCTCTTCCCCGCAGTCATATTTGCACGCCTTTAGCTGAAGTCAGAGGTATCACCGCTCCGTGCTGGCGGCGCCTCCCCTGAAATGCTGCTGTTTCTCTAAAATTGCTTTTCTTTTTCCCCCCCTTTTCAGCTGTTTTCTACACTGCTGCAATCCTTGGGCCTGCAGCGGGTTATCTGGTAGGAGGAATGTTTCTAAATATTTATACTGAAATTGGCAGAGAGTAAGTCGCTAAAAAATAATCTTGTTCCTTTTCCTTTGTGCTATATGTTTCCTTTGGGGTCAGAAAATCTGGAGGATGGCTAGGTGGAAGTGTGCCCATCGTGCTCAGCGGTGTTTCTCCCGGCAGAGTGTGAGCGGACCGTGGTGGGGGGTGGGTTGAAGCTCAAATGGTGTCGCTGGAAGAAAATTGCTCACTAACCTGTCAGCCTAAATCCATCCTTACGCTGTACTGCTTGGTCTAATTGGGCTGTGAGCAGCAGGTGAATTTTTTGAATGAATTCCCTAATTTGACAACACTGCCAACTGTGCCACTCTTCCTGCCCATGATTCAGCCACACCACCTATTCCCTCCTTGTAGGATTTTTAATTTATTGTTTTCTCCTGTTATCTTGCCATCCCTTTGGCAAATGAAAGGGTTGACAAGGGGGAGTGGGTCTCCAGGTGCTTCTTCTGGGGGAAGGAATGGGTGATCTGCCAGGCTTTCTCCCAAAGGATGGGTCTGGGATTGAATGACGATCAGAGCAAGCCCCAAAGTACAAATGAAATTTGAAGAGGTGAATGTGCAAACTAGAGATTAAAGAAGAGTTAACTAATGTCATTTCAGAGCAGTCACTTGCTAAATCTTGTGGTCTCCAGTAAGATAGACCCTGCTGGGGTGCAGAGGCAGTGGTGGTTGGCCATGCCAGTCTAGATTTTGGGAGCTTTAGGTTTCTACTAGGGAACTTTTTTCTGCCACCTCCCTTTAATGTTACTCGGGCAAAACACCAACATAGACGGATTCTCAGCATCCAGCTGAAATCCAGAATTATCTCTGTGGAGCTGGGTCTTGGCCTCGGTTCCTCATGCCCCGGGCGTGCTGTGGCAAAGCCACCGACACTGGAGGTCTGCTGGGGTGGGCACGTGGAAGGGGTGAAGGGCATGGGGCTGGGGCTGCCTTGCGCAGAGTGCAGATCTCCTTCGCTGGCTCCCCCACGCTCCTCTCGACCTCTGCCAGGTTTAGCAAGAGGAGAGCCGAGCTGTTTCCAACCACCACCTTTCTCCCTTCTGTCCTTTTCTTGTTGTGATTCTTACAGGATCGACATCACCCCAGAAAACACGCTCTGGGTGGGGGCATGGTGGATCGGCTTCCTTGGGGCAGGAGCAGCCTCCCTGCTCATCTCCATCCCCATACTGGGTTACCCTCACCGCCTCCCAGGTACGTCTGCCACGAAATGCGGGGTCGCAAGGGGAGAGAGTTGGGTTTTTGTGATCCCTTTCAGCCAGTTCAGGCTGCTGTGGTTGAGCAGCTGTCAGCTGCTGGGTCCCTCTGGACAGTCAGATCTGATGAGGCTGTAAATGAGACCTTGCAAATTAGTTCCTTTACACTGGCGTGGGAAGAGGGATCTGTCACTAGAACTTAATTTCCCCAAGGCGGTGCAATGCGTCCTTGTTTGTTTGAGATTTGCCTTCTGCCCGTGCCCCCGTGTTCTCATCCTCACATTCGGACTCGCGTGCCATATGTGCTTGTGCAAACAGGGAGAGGGAGCAGGATTCATTTTCCCTGTAGGCTTTGCCCTTCATGAGCATCTCTGGTCTCACGTCTGCCAGTGCGATGCCTCCCCTTGCTTTGCCCCCTCAGTTTACTTTGCTTCGCTCCCGTCTCCCTCCCTTCTTCCATTTGGTGGTACGCCCAGCTTGTGTGTTGGACACGGGGCAAAGGGGGCGGAAGCAATAGGCGGAGGAAGAGGTTGTGGTGTTTTAAAGTGTAATTCATACACTGATTTCCCACCTTCAGCTTTCCGGTCACTTTATTCCCCGCTCTTCTGGTGTTTTGTCCCATTAATAAGAGAGATTGCAGAGAGGGGGGAGAATTCCTTGAGACCGGTCTGTTGTGGAGCGCAGAGATCTGCAGCGGGCATTAGGTGTCACGGGCGGAGGATCGGGCACTCCTTGCTGATTGCTGGGAAGGAGAGAGAGTGCAGGCATAGAAATGCCTGGAGGAAAGCACTAGTTGGAAGAAACAGCCCCCTCTGGCAAGGAAACGCTGCTGAGCAGTAACCGAGCAGCGGAGTCAGGTTGGCCGGCAGAGGATGTTGTGTTGCGTCTTCCCCCTGTGAATTCACCGCTTGCGCAGCATCCGCATCCCGTTTCTCACATGCTCTTTGTGCCTTTCTGCCTCTGGTTTTCAGGATCCCAGCGCTATATCGTTATGAGGGTGTCGGAGGCCCATCAGCTGAAGGACGGGAGCCACAAAAAAGCATCAGATCCTGACTTTGGCAAAACAGTCAAAGATCTGCCCCGGTGAGAAGACCGTCCCATGCATGAGGTTCAGGGAACTCCCCCATAATCGAGAGGAATGGCCCCAAATTTAGCTTGCTTTCTACAATGCTAGTTAAAATATTTTGCCCATCTGCAAACACAGTGATGACACTTTCCTGTAAAGGAGTTTGCAAAGAGCCTGATCCGATCATTTGCCAGAGGCTTTCAGCTCGTTTCAAATAAATGGCATTCACCTCCTTGCAGCTCAAAACTGGGCAAAGTGGCTTAAATAGAAATTCTGGCTGGAGATTGCGAGGGAGACTAGGGAACAAAAGGCAGGCTTGTCTAGCGTTCTCAGAAGCTCATTTCCCCATGTGAAGAAGAATCACCTGCAGTCATACGCAACACACTAAGTTTTTATAGTGTGGCTTAGAGCCAATCTTTAAGTGATATTATGTTCACAGACATTGCCGTTTAATTCTCTCCTCAGCAGTGTTATTTCTTCCTGTCTGCTCGTGTCTGGCCTCACCTGGCACAGTTGGGTGTTGTCCAACGTCTCCTCTTCTCTGTCTCCTCTGAGCTTTTCTTTCTTTTCTCTTATTTTTGTCTCCTCTTAGATCCCTACTTTGTCCTTTTAATGAGAAAAGAAAGGGGAACAAAGATGAAAATGAGTCTTATCTTCATTTCAAATTCATGAAGCGAGATATTCTTGACTGTAGCTTTTGGTTCCCTTTCTGTTTTATTCTTGGCTTCCTTTTTTTGTTTTTCCATCTTCCAGGCACCTTTGATGTGTTTTTTCCTCTCGTATCTCCTTCAGAGCGGTGATGCAGCAGCACGCTGGATCGCAGGGCTGCCGCCTGGCTGTGCGGTGTGTGCAAGCACGCTTGCGCCAAATTCAGTTTAGTACCAAGTGTCTTAAAGGAATCCTAGAGCATTGGGTAGAAACAAGCAAGCGGCCAAACTAAAATGCAGTCTTTTAACCTAGGAACACTTGCCATGGATCTTTGAAGTCTTTTATGGTTTTTTGTTTGGCTGGTCAGTTTTTTGGTGAGTAGTATTTAAGCGGAGGGTGGGGAGATGCTTCTCTGTGTACAGCCTGGTGTTAACTGAATGTGTAAGACGTGGACGTGGAGACAGACTTTGTGTCACCTGGGTATCATTTCCTTTTGGAAGGCAAATTGGCCATCAGTTAGAGGATTTTTTCTTTCTGTACCTCTCCCAGGACTATTCTTAAAGGGAAGAACTTGCCTCTCTGTGTGACAGCTGCACAACGCAAACATTAAACATTACCAAATCTTGTGCAGCTGCCAGCAATTATATTTGAACGTTAGATGTAGTATTTGCTTTTGTTTTGGCAAAGGAGGACTGAAACAAGTGCTCAAAAGAGTATTTTTCAGCGTTAGTCAATCCTTATTGTGCCAAAGCAACTTCTGTCATAGTAAGGAATAGCTTGAAGTTGCAGAAGACTTTGTAGGCAGTTTACCAGGGTTTAAGGCAGTTTTACGAAGAATATTACATTAAACAGATTTCAGTATTGTTATTAAATGGCATTCTTGACTGGATGCCATTTTCTGAGGTCACGACTTATTCTCTACACGGAAATTAAATTCAAAACCTGCATTTAAATAATGATAAGTTTATGACTAAAACCAACACAAGCAGGGTAGCTAAAATGGCTGAAATGCAGTGCTTTCGGCTTTCCTGGCCTCACTTGAACAAAGCTCTCACTGATTCTTGGGACTGCGTCTGAGCGAAAGGTGCGGAGTTAGCTCATCCTTCGGGAGCATCCCAAAGCATCGCTCCCGAGCAACGAGCACCTAAAGGTGGGCAACTCCACTTATTATCAAACAAACAAATCTGATCAGTCCAGATCTTAACGTGTTTTTTGTTGTTTTAAAACCTCATAAAAGTCTCCTCTTTTGAAAGCACAAACTTAACAGACTTCTGTGTTTCCTGGTTTTGATTAGAAAAGGGAAGTGCCTTAAAGGGATGCTGTTCCAGAAACATGCATTAAAGAAGAGGTGACATCTGTGAGCACAGCACTGGTGTTCATGTGGACCCAAGCAGAGAACAAGGACAAAAGACATCATTGCTTTTCTGTCAATAAGAGATCAGATGCTACATGTTTTCTCACATTACAGACATTAAGAGTCCCACAGAAGATAAGAAGAAATACTGTTGGAATAAAATACTGCTCCATGCTGTCAGGTCCCCTCTAAGAGAGCAGGCATTGGGAGCGCTGTGAATACAGCAATTTGTTAAGCAACTAGCAGGAGCTTACAGGAGCACAGCCCATACAGCTTTCCTGACGAGATTTCAGTCTTAATTCTTGGGTTAAAAGGGTCTGGTAAAATAGCATTTTCATTTATCTGATTCTATCTGCACACTTTTTATTTATTGCGTGCTTCACTCTGGTTGTTCACGTGAAATATCCCCAGATGTTGGCGCGGGGGATTCGAATAGAGTGCACGTATCGCTGTGCCAAGGCAGGATGGGAAGGCTGTGTCCTAACTAGATTTCTGAGAACCACTTCATGAGTAAAGAGCACCTCGGTGTACCTATGTGAGTAAAGACTTACAGGATCAGACCTCTTCTACGTAGCAGGATCCCTCTCTTGGCAGTGCTGAGCTTCCTGAAATTCCATGGGGTGCAAGGATGGAGGGCATTCAAGACTTCAGAAGAGTTAGGCAGTTTCTAGGCATGATTAAAATCCTGCTGATAACAATGAAAAGATCTGTGTTGACTTTGTTAAGCTTTTATATGCAGCAGTAACTCACAGCTACGCCTACGGTCTGCAAACAATAGACAAGATGAAGTAGTCCTTAATCCTAGTGCTGAAAAGAGTTCCTCTGCGTTTCCTGCCTGCAAGTCTAGGCCGTAGACTTTGGCCAACGGGCTCAAAGTCACACCTAGTGCCCTGAAGTAAATTCCCCCTTTTCCCTTGAACTGTGAAAGGGTGGAAGTGTTCGTACAATGTATACATCAGCCAAGAGTGCCAAAAAACGTGTTTTCTAGCTAAGAGATCAGGCTTTATGCTTGCAAGTAAAGCACAGTTGAAAAGGTTGGTCCTGGAGAGCTGTTCTGTAAATTAAACTATTTCTAACAGCTAGACAGTGGTTATTATAAAGCCCCCTGAAATCGAGGTGTAAGAATGTGTGGTATTTCTGTCGTTCACCTTCTTTATCCTTTTGCTGAAATGAACTTGTCCACTTCACATTAGTAACACTGCTGCAGAGCGAGCCGCGTTGCTCCATTTTCCGAAGCAGGACATTTTGTTGCAATGCTCAGCGCGCTTGTGGAAAACTTGGGGAAAGTTACGTGGCAGCATTTCAAGCTAGTTACAAAACAATCCCCGCAAAGCAGTGAAAACCCTCTTAGTCCAATATCCGAGAGAGTGGAAGATAATTGAGACCATCCCGCCCGCCTAAGGGGGTTTCTGTGTCTCCAGGAGGGAATCATTTCTGGATCATCTTTCTGCATCATCTTTCTGCATATAAATGACACACAGCAATTTTTCAGGAATAGCTATGTCTCTATTAAATTCCTGTGGGTCAAAAAGAAAATGTATTTGCTCAACTTACACATTAATCCTAAAGTAAAACTGCCTAGGTTGTGGGAGAAGGATTACTTTTTGTTTTCAGTGGGGTATAAGGTGTCTTGAAGGTGCTTCCTCCATATGGAAAGGTTGGCTTGGTATTTCCCATAAGTTGCAAAACACCCGTGGTTAAAAGAGGTTGTTACTCTCAGGAGTACCTGGGCACATATGAGTAACGTGCATACATAAATATGAAGCACAACTTCATTCTCTGGTCTTGGAGACAGGCTTGGAATCAAAATGTGCCACAGAGGTTCAATTCCCATATATTTATCCTTGCCAGGTCAGTGCTGCTGCTTCTAAAGAATCCCACCTTCATCTTCCTCTGCTTAGCGGGAGCCACCGAAGCCACCCTCATTGCTGGCATGTCCACATTTGGACCCAAGTTCCTGGAGTCTCAGTTTAGCTTAAGTGCCTCTGAAGCTGCTACCTTTTTCGGTATGGAAAACGTTTTTCTGCAATATTCTTCTTTAGTGTGTGTGCAAACACGAGAGCGGTCACCCATTTCGAGTGGAAGCAAACACACCTTGCAGCTCGTTCACGGTTGGGTTGTTATTTTCCGCTCCTACCTGTTCAGGATCATTTCCCACCAGCACACCTGTACCAAGTGCATTTTCAGAGCTGTGTCTACTGTCATTAGCAAGAAACACATTGCCTCTGTAGCCATCTGCGACCCTCCGACGGAAGGCAAAATAACCTGTAGCCTATTCCTGCTTATGCATTACCAGGAATCGTTGTTGATAGCCTCTAATGAGGCCAGTCTGAATTGTGGAACGTATCTAACTGTCGCATGCAAGTTGAATCTGGATTGGTTGGGTCTAATAAATGCTGTTACTCATGATATGCTCCTTGAACAGCCAGTTTTTAGAGCTCTGGGTAGGAAGCGTTGCCTTGCCAAGTTCATGGCCTGTTATCTGAGCTGCTACAGAGGATCAGCTACCGTTGCTTTCTTTGTAGCAAAATCCACCCAACTCTCACCAAGGAGCAGCCCAAGGGTTGTTGTCGTGCAGAAACGCTGCAGTTAATATATGCAGACACACAGAAATTCCTTGCTGGCATTTCTAAATTTTTTTTGTCTGTGGCTTTTCTTTTTTCAGGTTATCTTGTCGTGCCGGCTGGAGGGGGAGGCACATTCCTGGGAGGATTTCTTGTGAATAAATTTAAACTTCGCTGCTCAGGAATCATCAAATTGTGTTTACTTTGCACAGTGTCGAGTCTGCTGGCTATTTTCATCTTTTTTATTCACTGTCCTAACATGCCTATGGCAGGAGTAACCCAGATGTATGGGGGAAGGTAATAATAATCCTATATGTCTTGTACTGTGTAGCCCTTGTCAGAAAATAAGGATAACTCCAAATACAGGTGCTAGTGTTATTCCTGTGTTATCATGTGGGTGATAGAAGATAACGTCCAGTGTGACTGCATGGTGACACTGCAGTGTCACAAGCAGACATTGAGGGTGAGAGCCGTGTCCCCAGAATACAGATGTCAAAATTTCTGCAATTAACCTGTGTTTATGGAACAGGCTCCTTCTGTAGGCTGGGAAATACCAGCACTGCCAGAGCACGATTTACACCGCTGTTCAGGTGACCTCACGATGTCCCCAGCTGTCTTCAGCAGCTATGAAAATAGCAGAGGTCACTGGTTTGGACTGCAGATGGGAATCTCCTGTCCAAACAGGTTTCTCCCTTTGAGCTGGTCTTTTAAATCCCCTTTGTAGCTGCAGGAAACTGGCACTTCCAGGACATGATTCTTGTTTCACGTTTAAGATCAGGGAAGATGAAACCCTTCCCCAGCCAAGTGTTGTGCTTGGGCTGTGCCCTCTGGGGTGGCCCTGCGTTTGCATCTCCTATCGTCCCCCCTTCTCGTCTGGTTCTACCCTGTTTCCTCCTGGGTAAAAAAGCTGCTTGAGGCCGGACTGCTCCTGTGTTTCTCCAGCGCTTTGCCGGGAGGCCGCCTCAACCTGTCGGCGGCGTGCAACGCGGAGTGCGGCTGCCCGCGGGAGACCTACAGCCCCGTCTGCGGGAGCGATGGCGTTATGTATTACTCTCCCTGCCACGCAGGATGCAAAGCCTCCAGAAAGCTCAAGAGCGGCAAGAAGGTACGTCTGCAAGCGCTGTGCATTAGCAAGGCGTCGGCACGGGCTCTGTAGAGTGTTTTGGCTGGTCTGCAAACACCTGTACAGATTTGAGCATCGCATCAAGCCAGTGGAAAAGGCAGAGATGGCTCAGGGAAGGTGGGGGCACACCTGAGAGGCAGGTGCCACCTAGGAGGATAGTAGAAGGTCCCCGGAGGTCTGGGAGGGCAGTGGTGACATCCAAGGGCTGGCCAGTGAAGTCCATTTCTCTTATGTAATAAGCTCTGTTGGCAACAGAGGCGTATGAGGGATGCAGCCTGATTTCTGGTTCTCTCTGCTTCAGTAGCAAAATCAGTGGGGTTTCCACCCTCCCTGAAATTTTGTGTTTCCAGCCCGGTTGTGACCATCACAGGGCTCTCCCTGACAAACTGACCGTGAGCATTCGTTCCCCAGGTCTATGGTGAGTGCAGCTGCGTTGCCGAGAGCCACCGCTCCAGCCCCGGCGAGGCTGAGCTGGGGAAATGCACCTCCTCTTGTGCAAAGAGGCCCCTGCTCCTCCTCTTCATGTTTGTCGTGATCCTCTTCACCTTCCTAAGCAGTATTCCCGCTCTGACAGCAACTCTGCGGTAAGCACGGGACCGCTGCTTCGTGCACGCAGGAAACCCAGAAAATCCCCAGCTCCGCTTTACCCAGCTGGCTGTGGAGGGTGCGATGAAAACAACCTGCTGCAGTCTAGCTGGGAAGGCAAATAGGAGCGCCTGGGGCTCTGTCCTCCGCTCGCAGCGAAGCCGTTAGCCGTGAGGCACCCGGGCGCTCCCCCGGATCGCGGCGGTGGAGTCGGACGTCGCCCTGGGCAGAACCTGGGGCCGAGCCACCACCGAGCGTGGTGCTGGTGCGCGGATGGAGGTGCTGGGCAGCGTTTTCCAACGATCCCTTTCTTTTTTTTTTTTTTTTTTTTTTTGTTCCTTAGGTGTGTCTCCGACAGGCAAAGGTCGTTTGCGCTCGGGATCCAGTGGATTGTAGTACGAACTCTAGGTAGAGTACAAAGTGAATTTGTGCACATAGATACGGTCTGTTGGTTTGGTGGAGGTCGTCTGACACTGTTATCTAAGAAAGATGTCGGGTTGGAAAGGAGGGGGGTAAGACATATGATGCCCTCCTTTCAGACGAGGGTCTTTTCTCTTGCCTGTACACGCTCATAAAAAAGTAATTCTCTTTGCAAACAGTTTGCAAACTGAAGTAGAGAGCTGAACACAGCAAACAGATCAGTCCTTATGAACAGCTCACACAGCCCTGGGGCAACATAACAGAAACGGTCACGCAGGCGGGGGATTCAGATGTGTAGGTGCTTTTAGATACTAAAGGTTCCTTTGAGTTGGTCTGCTCCTTCTGTCGTCTTTGCAAGGAGCTATCTCTTGAATCCTCCAGTTGGGTGGTCGGATGAAAATGAAGAATTTAATAACACTTCTCAGAAAGGGTAAAGGCAAAAGAGGATCTTTGTAATGTGCCCATATTTTAGGAACAGAAGAAGCAGAGGTGTTGAAGTATGTTTTTCAACCCTTGTGCGATCTATAGGTCAGAATGGTCAGAGGTTTCACTGGACTGTGTGTTCTTAAAACTCGGTGTGTTTTGGGTACCGTTTTGTTCCGGGTTCTTTGGAAAATCACAGCCCTACAGACTGCAGGTTGTTTGCTGAATCCCAGCAGCAGCAGAGCCTGGTGCGCGCTGCAAGGCTGGTAGAGAGGTGCTCTGTAACCTGAAGGTCCCTTCTCTCCCCGCAGGAGGCATTCCCGGCCCCATCGCCTTTGGGTCGATGATTGATAAATCGTGCCTCCTTTGGCAGGACCAGTGCGGTGAACAAGGTTCTTGCTACGTTTACCAGAACTCAGCCATGAGCCAGTACACCCTGATTGCTGGACTCGTCTACAAGGTGATGCCAGTTGTTTCGTTTTCTGGTAAAATGAACAGTACTGTAGGAGGCAGGATTTTGCACAGAGAGGATTTTGCAGAATTGTGTTGTGTGGATCTGCCCATAACACAAATTATACTGTAATTCAGGAAATGTTCTTACGAAAGGCAAAGCTCCATTTGCTTCTTGCTATGTAATGGTGCTTCAGGCACCATCATTCTCTTATATGTTCATTATTTTCTAGGCTTACAGTTTTTGTTGCAGCATATGAAAAATCTGTTCTTCTCCTAACAATTACTAAAGTGACCTTTACTAGAAATGGAGTTAAATACATGACTGCAGTATCAGTGAGAGTGAGAGAGGTCATTATGGGCAAGCTGTAAATAACCATTCCCCGATCACTGCTAGAAAATATGAGAGCTTAGCTGGTGTTTCATATTTATTATCTCAAAAGCATCATTTTAACTGCTCCCAAACAAGCACTTGGCTTACAGAGTAGGATTTAGCAATTGCTGTCATAAAGAGCTGTCATAAAATCCTTTGAGAAAAGAACTCTGATAGTGTCGATCCGCACTGCGCTGTGCTCCGGGTGTTTGTGCCTGAGCAGCCTGACAGAGTCTCAGTGTCTCGTAGCTGTGGACCCCAATAACTTCAGATGTTTGCCATATCTGGCCCTGCTCCCTGGCTTAGCCTTCACCCTTATCTCCTCCTGAAAACCTTGTCAGCAAATCTCATCCCACAAGTGAGTAGTCACCTCTGGACAAATTCCCACTCTCGACTTGGAATTGCCCACTGGTGCCGAAAATGCCAGACCTGCCCTCATGAATTTGGAGACCTCTGGTTTCCATCCCAGGCAACTGCTTGGCTTGTGTTGAGTCCCGGGGCCAAGTAGGACAGCAATGGGGTTTCCCTCGTGCCAGCAGCTCAGGGAGCTCGAGGGCACCGTGTGGTCGGACATCGAGCTGGGCCGACAGTTGCTTTGCTGGGTTGCACCAGCTGAGGACTGGGCCCAGTTTGGGGAGTGCTCTAACAGATGTCTTTGTGGCTGCAGGTGCTGGGAACCGCCTTCTTTATAGTCGCCTGTTTACTTTACAAACCGCCACCGGCAGAATCCGCTCCGGGAAGCTCAGGCACGTCTGAAAATGGCAACTGTGACCTCCAGAAAAGCAAACCTTCGCTCCAGACTGAAGAGGATATATAGCACTATAAACGTGCAAGTGACTGTATCTTTTGGTCTCAAAAATACTATGACAAGACATTATTCAGATCCTAGAATTTTTTAATTAATAGTAATATTAATGCTTTTTTAGCTCAAAAAGGGTAATTTAATTAACCACTGATGTGCTTGCTATTTTCTTAACAGCAGAGGCACATCCAAAGTTGTGTGCTGATGCCATGTGCAGTTATTTAATTTTATTTAAAGAAAGGGCTACTCTAGCTTGATTCCATGTCTGTAACATGCAAGGACCACATCCCCCACTAGTGGAAGTAGGCCCCGGTAACTCCAGTGGAGCACGCGTGGTTTAAACCACAAGAGGACCTGGTCCCTAATGTCTTGATGTTAAAGCCAAAGCTTGCGTTGATGCTTCTTAGGCCGGAAAAGAGAGCTGCTGTCCTGCAATCTGCGTTGCAGAGAGGACAACTGACCCTTAAACTACTGTATGCAAAGCAGGCAGCCCAGAGGGTGTCTTCTTTCTCCCCGTGACACATCCAGCGTTGCTTGCCACCCGTGCCGGTGTGCTCTGGCTTTGCTGAACTCTTCCGTTCAGCATCTAATTATGAGAGCTCGTATTACTGTGCAACAGGAGATGGGTTTAAGCTGGGATTTGTCTAGAAAATTCATCAGTACACTACAGGCAGCAACCCCTGAGTACTGTCAAATGCTGTACTTTCCCTGCCTGGTTTCCCTTGCAGGATTTACGGCACGGTGACACCTCATTTTTGTTGTGTTGGTTAAAGATGATGTCTTGTGTAATGTACTGTACAGAACTTGAACCTAATTCTTGCTATTGTTCACTGGATGCTGTGCTGTGGGGTGCTGGAACACATGAAATACGGATCTATGCAAAGCTGCTCTTTATTTGCTCTGTAAAGACGTTGTTTTGGGGTACATGTGAAAAAATAGAATGAATTTAATTTTTTCTCTAGACTGCTAGCTTAAGGGAGAGGTGCTGGACTGTGTGAAGTAGGTGCTGGATTGTAACCGGCCCGTTGTTTGCAATTAGAGAGACCGGTGTTCTCAAAATGGCCTTCAAATGTGCACTCGCAATATTGAACGTATGTTATTTCTAAGGAGTAACAGGATTTTGGTGTCCAACAGCATACGTCTGAGTTCCAGACTTCCCAAAGCATCTCTCCAGTCAGGCCAGTTTGTTGCTTGTTCTGCCTATATTTGCACAGACAAAAATCGCAGGTACAACTCTGGGGCTGGGCGAAGGCCGGTGGGAAGACTGGGGCCGCCCCCGGGAATCCTGTATGAAACCCGCTCACCGGGGCAGGACGTGCAGCGCTGAGCTGCGTAGCTGGCGCTGATTTTGTGCCAGGTGCTATTTAGAATTTCTTTGTAGATACTTTGTATATTTTGTATATTTATGTTTTGGTAAGCGGACACCGAATGGGAAGCTGGTTTGAGTTTGTTATCAAAGGACCAAATCTGTTCCAAGCGAAGGCAAAGCCTACTCGAGGTTGAGCCTCCCCCCTTGCAAATGGGGAGCACAGTGCTGGGGGTGTAGACGAGGCTGAGGTCAATCTCCATGCCCTGAGCGTCTTTAACGAAAGCAAACCTCTTCCACTCGCAGATCCTCTTCAACCAAAGCCCGGGAGCTAGCTTGCCCTTTCCAAAGTCCAGATTTGCCACCCGTTGTCCAGCGCTGGAAGCGTCTCCAGTAACATAGTCACTGCTAAAAAACCTGGGAGTGCTGATAGTGGGGTGGGGGGTGGGACACAAGTGCCAAAACGTGTTCATAACCTTCGGCGGGTTTCGTAGCCATGTGCACACAAGAGCCTGTCCCTGCAGCCCTGTCCCAGCGACCACCCTTCGCAGCTTGCGGACACTTCGGCTACAAGCAGGGATCTTTAGAAGGGGGAAATGCATGAATGTATTTTGGGAGCATATTTGATGTGTGATGTATTTATGAAAGGTAGAAGCTGTATTGGTTTTTTAATATATACATATATATAAATATATATATATATATATATATATAAATGGACATTGCAATGCAATTCTGGTGTTTATAAAATGGGCTTTATCTGAATGTGTGTTTCAAGAGCAAAAGAAACCTTACAGGATGCTGGTGGTTTATTATGTCAATGAGAGACTGAAAAGTCATGGGCTTGATTAAGTAACAAAAATGTGTTCTTATTCCATAAACATGTTATGTAGGGATACAAGTAATTTAAAAAAAAATCTATTTGAAAGTATGTTTCCTGGTCTTGTATAAAGTATTATATTGCTATAAAAGGAATAGAAATATAACCAATATTTCACGGGTACTTTTGTGCATGTCTTTCATCAGCTTTCCCTTGCTCTGAGGTCCCCAGCAGCTGGAGACCTTCCAAGCCGTGGTCACTGCAGATCAAGCTGGACCCAGCGTACAGGGTCCTTGAGGCTTTTCCCTTTTTACCACCTCATACCGGTGCCTGAGCTGGGCTAATGAGGAACCTGAGACCCCACCCCACGAGGCAAGTTTGGATTTAGGTCTGTGTTTAAATCGAAGTGTTAAACTTGGCATCTCTGGGATAGGGAGCTCCAAGTAGCGCCGTGGCGCTTGCCGAACTGTAGGTCTGCTTGATACGCCGTGGGTTTGTGTCTTCTGCTGGCCTGTCCTCTCCTCCGGATAAGAAGGAGGGCACTGCCTCTGAAAGGCAAAGTGAGGTTTCGGGTTGTTAAGGAAGAAGAACCAAGGGGGAAAGAGAAGTAACTTGGTGCCACTCGTTTACACACAGAGCAAGGCCGCTGAAGCCACCGAGCTTCTCCCAGACCTGCCCTACGCAAAGGAGGTCAAAGTCCTGTGCCACATAATTTGCCTTAGGGCTGGTTCCTTCTGTTAAAGGGTACAGATAAACAGTGCTTGGTATCGAAGACAACCAACGGGGAACAAAAACAAATGAGCACACGCAAGCGAGTCCAAGCAGGAAGAACGGACTGCTCTTTATTGTAGGAAAAAAACAAGGCAATCAACGGGCTGTTCTCCCAGAGCAGAGAGTTTGTGTAGAAGCTTCCTGCAGATTTTAAAATGATGGTGAAGAAAACCTCTGAACAGCTGATTCGGCGGCGTTCGCTGTCCTTTCTCCCCTGCCACGAGTCCTCTCGGCGCCGGTGCGGGGCTCCCTGCCCTGCGGGTCCAGCCGCGCTTGCGCTTCCCCGGGGATTCCCACGCTTCATCCCTACGTTACGCCCCAGGGCTTCATTTTTTCCTTTGATTGAAACAGGAGTAAGCGTACGTAATTCACTTTTCATACTTGGATTCATCTAGTTCAGCAAAGAGCCTGGAGGGAAAAAAAAAAAAAAAAAAAAACTTCCTTTTTTCTGCGGGTCGGAGCTGCATGCTCCGATCGCGTCTAACTGCCAGGTGCTGAGGGCAGCGTTCCCCGGGTGCTGCCTGTCCGGCGCCGGACTCCGCGCGGCTCCGGGGCCGGGGCCGTGCCGCTAGATGGCAATGCAGGCGGCAGCTTGGCAGAGCCGCGCGGCGGAAAGCAGCTCCGCGACTTTTCCCGAGCAGCGTCGACTCTGCGCGCTGGCTCGGAGCGAGCGCTGGTTCTTCTAGGTGAAGCCCGCGTAGCAGATCGATGTGTCGTGTTGCGGATTTACACCGGGGAACTTGCAAATGTATTTTAAAAGACACAAATAAGGTCTTAATAAGGTCTTGATTTGCGTGTCTGAAGCAGTCCATATCATCGTACATTGGAGTTTTTATCTGCTCACCTATTTTTTCCCCATTGCAAAGCGGCTCCGGCAGTTACCAGCCAGTCTCCATGAGCGGTAACGGCAGGTGCCGGCGGGGAGGCTCCCGGCAGCCGGTGTGTTTCCTCCCAGAAGCCGGGAGCTGAGACTGCACCGAAACCCTGGCCGGGTCCGCTCCTCTCCGGGTGAACTGGAAGCGCCTCCTGCGCTCCTGGAGACCGAGATGTCTCAGCTGCCGGTGCAGCTCAGATGCAGAGATGCCCCGTGTCTGCACAGGAGAGCAGGTGCTGGAAGAAATCACAAAAACGGGTCTAAGCGAAGGAGGAAAAAATACGTGCAGATCCGTCTATCACCCTGGGTGCTCCTTAAAGCATAATCTAAATACAGAATCGAGTGGGATTACTCTGTGGAAGAGAAAGCTGTTTTCTGCATGCTTTCAGTGCAGGGTCCTGTGGCGTGCGCTTGCACAAGCACGTAAACCTGGCAACGCTGCTGATGCTCCCGGGCACTGGGGAGAGGCGCGTGGGGGTGTGCGACACGGGCCGAGCTCTTCGAGGGGGCTGTGCCGCGGGTGCCCCGCGGGCAGGCTGCCTTCGGCGGCCGCGGGAGCGCACCCCGCAGGGCTCGGCTCCCCTTGCCTCGCGCGGGCTGCAGGCAGCGCAGCTGCACAGAGCGAAAAGCAGCAGCGAGAGAAGGATTAAGCTCCAGGAGGACAAAATCTTTTACTGCTCCGCAGGACGTCCTTGCCTAATCAGCGCCGAGCTGATCCGGCGCGGCCAGGAGTCGCCCGGAGGCAGGGGCACCGGGATGAGCCCCCCGGCGCCGTCCCAGACGGAGCCTCTCCCGCGCGGGGAAGCAGAGCTCCGATAAAATTAATCTTGCAGCAGCTCGGTGCAACCCCAGCGCGGCAGTAGCTATAGGACCTGTAGCTCTGGGCACCAGCGTCGGCCGCACTGACGCGCCCCGGTTCTGGCTAACACGAGAAATGCGCTCGCTCCCTCCTCTAGCAAGCTGGGCTAGAAACGCCGCGTCCGCTCCGAGCGGCGCGCAGACAGTCACCCGTGAATCCCGAGCCGTCCCGGCCTTCGCAGCATCACGGATCAAACCTCCCCAGCAGTTAAATCGAGCCGCCCAAGCAATATCGAGGCGAGCTACCTGCAACCTGTGCGTGTCTGCATCTCAGGGCGGGAGGGAGGGCAGTTCGGGACGTGCTGGTGTGCACGCGTGGTTCGTCTTTGCTTGAGAACATCCTAAAAACCTCATTCTTCTCTTTTCCATGTGATAATTCACAATTCCTAACCAGCAAGCCTGGAAGATGATTCGGGTTTGTGTGATCCGTTGAAGGTGACCTCACTTGGATCAGCTCCAGGATTTCACAAAAATCTGGTAACCGGGAGCCAAACCGGGGTGCTCCTCGGGGGCACGAGCTGGCTGGCTGCAGGGTAGGGGAAAAAAGCTGCAGTGCAGGTATTTTACTAATCTAATTAGGCAAAAAGCCCACCATTAGGGCACGGTGTGTCTAATTGAGCAGCGTCCCCCCGAAACGCGAGGTTGCTCTCATAACATTGCTGGCAGTTGCAAACATGTTGCTTTATCTGCAAGGTGCATCTCATTTGTGTCTTTACAAAATGCTTTGCATTTTTATTTGAATATTAGTGATGAAAGGAAAGTGGGGAGACAGGAGAAAAATCCTGAATACAAAATAATGCGAGAGTCTTGGAAAGTGACTTTGCTACTTTTTTGTGCATCGTTAGTACTGAAAGGGAGCAATAATTTCTTCCTATCTCATAATGATTGTAAAGGTCTTGGTATTTTTTCCACATCTGAATGAGAACAAAATGTTAGTCTTTGGGGCTTTAATGTGTTGAAAACCTGGACACATTCATTCCTACCAAAATTAATCACAATTTTATATTTCCACTATGTTTCTTTTCCTTTTTTTCAGTTTTATTACAAATAGCTAAATGAAAATTAAGCCAAGAATTTGCATATAATAAAAAGATCCTCTAAAAATTTCAAATCCTCTGTTTTTTTTCCCTCCAGGAAACTTTCCAAATGGCAAAATTGTTATCAAAACTGAGCCTTTCCCACCAAAAACTTGGTTTAATGACTCAGACGGCCGACGCTCGAAGCGGCTGCCCTACCTAACTCCAGCCAGGCGAGTGAAAGCCCGGGGTGAGGACAAGGCTCGGGAAAGCCCTGCGCTCACGGCGGACCCCGCGGGGACCCGGGTCCCGCTGGCTGCGCCCGCGCTTCGGCTCTCTCCGGGAGCCAGGACCCTTCCAAATGGTGAAAAAAACATTTCGTTCTTCAAGCATTTGCGTTAAGGAAAAATCGCGGAGCAGGGTAAGTAGCGCCAGACACAACTGGTTGAGTTTTGTGCTCGGCTCTACGTAACCTTTGCTCCATTCTGTTTCTGCTTTTTTTTTCTTTTTATTTTTGAGGGACAGAAAATCACTCCCAAGAAGCATTTGCAAGCAGCTATATTTACAGAGTTATTTTTGCACTCGTTTACTCCAAAGCGAAGCGGTGGGAAAGGCCCTGCGACTGGCTCCATCGCGGTCGGACTGACCGACAAGCTGCCCGATGCACGCGTTTCCCGGGCGCCGCTATTTTCGTTTGGCATTTGTCTGACATTTCGCGTTCGTTCGGCACGTTTCCTCCCTAACGCCTGCCTCCCTGGCGCCGCCCGCGCTTTTCAGTTCGGTGCGGGAGAGAAACCAAGGGCTTAAAGGGTTTTAAAGAAATGCAGCGTGGGTTATCACCCATTCCTGCTCGTCTGCCCTAAACCTCGCCGAACCCCCATCCCGGGTCCCGAACCCCCTCCCCGGGCCCCGCTGACGGCGGGTGCAAGCGCCCCGAGGCCTCCCACGGCGCTCCGGCCCCTCCGGGGACAGCGCGGGCTCCGGAGGGGCCGCAGCGGGTTTCACGGCACAGCCCTCCACCTTGCCGTCCCTGCGGCCTCAGCGGTCGGTATCGCATACGGCAAGAAGCGGGAGCGGGAATGCGCGCAAAGAGCGGGAGGGAGAAACAGCCGAGACCGAAAGCTCAGGTTATGAATTAAAGACAGTGGAAATGTGATTACTGGAGAAACCAGCGGAGAGCACGCAAATGCTAAAACAAATTAAACAGGGAGCACTCATTAGGTATTCCCATATTTGCTTCCTTAATATCCTGTTTATATAGATGAATCTAAATACAATATGTACTTTTAAGGGAGCAAAAATTACTCCCCCTGCCCCCACGGCAAGTGGTTTTTCTTAATTCTTTTTAATGTGCATATGTAATTAAAACTCCTAAGCCGCTTGAAGAAGTGAAAACATACCATTTCCTACCTGCAGCCGACCGAACGTTATAATTGAAGCAGGCAATTAATAAGACACCGGAGCGAGATCATTCAAGTAACCTTTCCTCTGTGCCCCGGCTGCCACCGGCAACGTAACGGGCTTTCCTTTCCTTCCTGCCACCCCGAGTTCTCCAGCTCACAGTTTCTCGTGGACGTAAAAGATAGGCAATTCGGACAGAGCCCTTGCTGTCATCCCTGTGGGTAAATGCACTTGCTGCAGCTTCCCTTAGCACAGCCCTGCACCAGAGGAAGAGCCTAAAACCGCCCCGCTTCGCTCTCCCACTGCCTAATTAGGCCTTAAAAACCTGGGCGATGACAGTAAATGGGCCCAGACTGGAGGTCACCTCAACGTTGGAGAAGATCAAAGCTAGATCAAAGCTAAATTTTGACTTCCTATAACGTGAAGACCAGGTACATTAACTCGACATGCTGTATCAGATCCAAGTGCTGCCAGACCCTGGCAGGTTCAGGTCCGAGTACAGACCAGCTCACGCACACGTCTTCATGCGTTCACTTAATGTTAAGAGCATTAGGTTTGAAATGAGACCTGCGGAAGGCTCCATGTGAGTTTAACTCCTGCCGAGTTAAACGGAGCAGGTGCTTACGGGCTTTGCTGCGGCTCGGTCTAGCACTCGAATCCATCCCCGATCAGCCCCGAAATTCTGTGCCTGCAAAAATCTCCTGCCAACTGAAAAGTTTTACTTCCCTTTTAGCAAGGGAAAGTGAGAGAGGCACGATGAGCACAAAGAACTCCTCTGGGCCAAAACCACACACATGGAAACCAAGTTTATTTTACTCGCTTGGTTCCTTTAAGCACTACCCTACTGCAGGAGCTGCCAGGTACCAGCACGCACATGGTGCAACCAGGAGCCCCTGGAGAAGGGAAACGCCTGCAGACCCTATGACTGCAGGGCCAGGGAGCGGTGGGAGAAATCGGGGAGGGAAATGTGATTATTCCATTCCTCCACGTTCATACAGTACGAATTACGTTCCTATTGATGCACCGTTCATCAGCTGCTCCTAAGAAAGGAGAAGTGAAGGAGAAGGAGAAGGTTTTACTCTTTGGTGAGTAAAACCTGCTGCTACTGGGTTTTCACCAGGTCTTCAGAAGTGCTCTGTATTCCAGTTTTGCTGTTCAAAGAATAAACAAGCAAAGAATAAAATATTTAGGGGATCCCTTAGCTACAGAGAGCAAAGGAGCTTCCAAAAATCCCGCACATTTTGTCCTCTGGCAGCAGCGGTGCTGTAGCAGCTTTGCATGGCCCTTGCCCAGCTGCCAGTACTGAGATTTCCCCATGGGTTTATGTACAGTATTATATGTTGCATTTGGAGCTGCTAATTTTGATAATATCAACACTGTAATTAGAAGGAACAAGCGCAGGAAGAAAAGCTCTCCCGCAGCGTCCGGGGAAATCATTCAGCTTGCTCGTGATTTCCCCTAGCTTGCTTTATCTGATCAGTGACTGCAGTAAATAAACATGCTTGTACATAAATTCTCAACATCCAGCTTCTCCCAAAAGCAAATTCTCCACCGAGAGAATATATATATAAAAAAATCATCATTTGATGCTGTAAGTGGCAAAAAAATTACTTGACATTTTTCATTGTGAATATCAAGATTGTTTCCCTGCCATTGCAAATCCCTGAGGATGTATTATGCCTGGTTATCTCTGTTCAACACATTTCACGGGAGGACATGTTATAAGAGAGGCAAGATTGACAAAAATAAAAATTCACTTGAATGCACAAGGCAGATCCATTCCTTGTTTGGCAGGCTCTGGCAACTGATACTGAAACAGCTCTTCGTGCCTATCGCGTGCACGCTCTGCACTCCGGCTGAGAAAAGAGCTGCCTCGCGGACGCTGCGCGTTACGCGGCTCATCGCGGCTCATCCGACCTGAAGTTACACAGAAGCTGCTTAAGCGTGTTTCAGGCCGGGCGGCGGCGGCGGCGGCTCCGCCGGGCAGAGCCGGTGCACGCTCCGGTGCCGTCTCGGGGCAGAGCCGGTGCCTTCTCCCACCGAGGGAGAGCTGGAACTCACCTCGGACCGCCTCGCCCGGCCGCGGCCGCCCGCTCCGGGGCACGTCGCGGTTCGCGAACGCCGAGGAAAAGAGACGCGAGCTCGCGGGGCAGGGCGGGCCGGCCGCTTTCAGGGGGCCGCGGGGCCGCCGCTCACGTGCCCCCCGCTGCACGCAGCGCCGCGGTGCTGCCGGCCGGTGCCGTCCCCCCGAGGCGGCCCCCCTTAAATGCGTTCAGCTTGAAATTTAAACCAAGCGAACTGCAGGACCAGAGTGCTCTTAATTATAAGACCCTCTCATTAGGTATTTATTAATTATGGTTCAGCCTCAGTGCCAGGCGGCACCGTTCAACAAGCCAGCATCGCGATGCAGCGGTGGGGGGAAACGCTAAGAAGCAGCCACGAATTTGCAGCGGCCTCCGAGAGCCGCGGCCGGGCGAAGCGGACGCTGCGAGCGATGCTCTTCACCCCCCTGTGGCCGCGAGGCGGGGAGCAGCTCGCTCGGACGTGGGTGTTCACCCGAGAGGCGCGAGGCTGCCGCGAGCCCGGTTTCACCCTGCTAGTTAAAACTGGCGGCAGGATTTGACTTCTGCGCGGGTCTGTCTTTTTCTTCCACCCTCTTTTTTTTTTTTTCTTTACTGTTTGCGTTTCAAGTCTATTAACCTGCTGTCAAAGCTTCTTTGCCTTGACAATAAAATTGTGTTTAAGACTCGGTCTTTCGCAGATCCTCAGCTCTGCCTTTTCCTTCCTGCTGCTGTGCACGAGCCAAACGAGTCCTGGGGGTGAGACGGCGCCCGAGCACCGTCGCTGCTGGGAGCTGCTGCGTTCCCCAGCCTTAAGCTCACGGCTAATTTGTTTTGTGAAAACAGGGCGGCCGGGCGGCGAGCAGGGGGCACCGAGGGCTCTGCAGCCGGGCGCCGCTCCCCGCAGCCCTCCTCCGAGCCAAACGAGGGGAAATGGTGGGTTTTTTTTAAAAGGACAAATGCATTATTACTCGCTGAATTCAGGAGAAGCTCCTTGCGCTCGGGCGCGGGCTCAGGGCTGAGTGTCTGTGTCAAACACCGCTGCATTTCCATGATATAAGGACAAGCAGGGCAGTAAATCCCCCCGAGTCCAAAAGGCTGATGCATCAGCTTACTGCCTCTCCTGCCCTCCCTAACACCGTAATCTGCGGGAATTAGGAGAGAGGCTTCAACTGTAAGAAAGGAAGGTTTCAGGTCTCTGTGAGTGTCTGGAAGAGGTGCTAGGATTTTCCCACCAGCCTGGCCCCTCTGCCTTTGCAGCCCGGGACTCGGAGGGGCTCCATGTGGCAAGTGCATCCGCTTGGCTTCCCTCAGCCTTGCACTGGCGATCCTCCGCAGAGAGCCTTCTGCTCTGCTTTCTGCTAATTAAGGAACACGGCTTCTTTGCCAGCCATTTGGTGCCTTTATTGAAAAGGAATAAACCCCAAACTGTTCTCATTTCATTCCTAGAGATAAAAACTAACAGCATTTTTTTCAGGTGTAGAGTCACGAATAGGTGGGACGTTCGGAGACCCTGTGCTGAACGCAGGCCACACGGGCTCACTCGCCTCGGAAGAGAGGGGGAGCCACCGCGTACCTGATCCTAAGCTAATTCCGACCCTCAAAGAAAGACATGCCTACTCAGAAACCACTTACTGTGCACCTGCCCTGTCCATGCGTTCTCCCATGAGCTTTGCAATATCCTCATCATCCCTAAATTAATCATACCTGGTCATGAAAGCTGGGGAGGGCATCATGTGCCAAGTGAGGAGAGATTTTATGACTATTTCATCACATCCTGGCTCAGGTCAAGTGGGGGAACCAGGAACATTTCCAAAGTGTGCTGTTCCAGGCAGCAGGAGGCGATGGAAAGCGGGAGCGAGAGGTTCTGCTCGTGGATGGACTTTCGTCGCAGAAAGACAGCACACCTGCCCTTGGGGTGGAAGGTGCAACGGGGAACAGGCATGAATCACCCGGCCATGGGGACGCGGAGGCAGCTCACAGGCACCATGAGTCTCACGCGTGCTCCTGTTTGGATCCCACACATTTTGTATTATTCACGGCTCGAAGCTAGAGCTGTTTGGCTGAGGAGAAGCTTATGGACGGATTCGGATGTGGTTCGCACTGTACGGACAGTGGTGTCACTCCTTCGTCTTCACCGGAGTAAGCGAGACCAGAATCTGCCCAGCGTATTTTGCACGCTGGAATATGCATGTGCTTACGGAGACTGTCAAATGACACATAGGAAGCAGTGATGGAACTGGGAAATTATACAGGCCCTGGAGAAACGTTAGATGATATCACGTCTCCAGGGGCGCTTGCAGCACTACCCCAAGCCATGACAATACCGAACGTGCTTTGTGATTCATTCGCCTTCGGGGAAAATTTTGTGCTTAAAAATTTGCAGGTCTCACCTCGCCTCAAGGAGTGGTGTGGTCACCAGGTGTGGTCCTGGTGTGGTCATGGCCTGGCTATGCTCCCTTTCAGGAGCTCCTCAGAGGCTAAGATGACACTTATGGGTCTAGCTGGAATCTGAAAAGTATTAAACCAGGAAAAATAAACCAGAAGGAAGTTAGTTATTAACTGTACTGCATACGTACCCATACCCTGAGTAGCCCTTTCTACAAGGCATGTGGGGAAATATGGTGTGTATAAAAACATGAATTTGATCTTCTTTTGTCATGGCATACACAGTTCTTTCATCCTTTCATTTTTCTTTTGGCTTTTATATTCATTTGCCTTTAACAGAGTTTTAAATACTGGTTCCAATGTAATGTGCTTCCTCAGTAGCATTAATGCAGATTCTAAACCAAACATTATCTGATTAATTCTTGACCCAGTTGAGTTTTGTCTGCTTTCTGTGCCTCTAAATACATATTTACCATATGTTGCCTCATATGCTGCTTTTCTCATTACCGATGCTTTGGTCCAAATGTTATAATAATCATATGTTGCTTACAGTCATGAGTCAAACAAAGTTTCAGATTTGTAGCAACTTTTGCAAACCCCTGAATTCAGCAGCAATAAGCATCTCAGCATCCTTATCAGACGAGCTAGGGCTGAGTCCCCCGGCCCCCGGAGGCGTCAGGCCAGCGCTGGGAGCAGCTCTCAGCACCCTCCGGCGCGGCACTCCCAACACCACAAGCCTTTCAGCAGCTGCCGTGCACCTCCAGCGCCAGGTCGCACTGGAATATTTTCTCCCTCCCTAGCAATAGCCTCTGCGCTTGCAGCACGGATGATACCAGAGCCAGGTCGCGTCATCGTTTTGTGAAACGGCCCTCAAAGCACCCGACGCCGGTGAAGAGGAGCCCCGGCCGCGCTGTGCGCCTCTTCCCGAGCTTAGCAGCCAGCCTCGGTGCTCCGCGGCCGCGGGCTGGTGAGTGATCCCACCGCTCGGCCTTTTTCGTCCCAGTTTTGTGGTTACATATCTGAAGCACGCTATGGGAGAGTCTATCTGAGCGAGTCAACAGGTTCACGAGTCACCGAGGGGCAACGAGAATAAGCCGACAGGCGCAGGCACACGTCGAAGCGGGGCTCTCCTATGTTGTGTTCTCTGGCTGAAGACAAACTCTTTGGGTTTCTGCCTCTGTTTCAGCTTGCTCCAGCTCTATGCGCCTGGGGCTGAGGCTGTATCTCCTCGCTGCGAGGCTTGCTTGCTCCTACCTGAATATTTGCAGGCTTTTGCATTATTCCAAAAGCGAATCTTGCACCCCAAGAATGAATCCTCCACATGGACATGTGGCTGCTCCAGTTATTGGCTCCTTTGCTGGACATATCAGACAGGTCAAATCCTTCCGGAATTTTTCATAGTCTGGAAAGGGAGACACAAAAGGGGGAGCAATTTGCTCTGCTCACATTTTCCTTGTCTGAGATCACGTCTTTTTGTTCACATTTCCTCGAGGAAGTTGAAACCCAGAGCGAAGGTGACAAGATCATACGGACCCCTTTTTCACTCGGCTGTTTGCAAATGCCTTGCTTTTTTTGGCCAGTTTCTGGAGGACCCGAGGGTAACTGAGGTGCAGATACATGCACAATATTCAAAGCTCTTCACTAACTTCAACCAAGTTTGAGAGTGCTTGCCAAACATCTAAGTACCTACAACAGCGGTGGCTACCTCAGTCCTCAGCTGATAGCTCCTGCAGAGGAAGAAGGTGCAGTCCAAGACAGGCACAGCTACACCATTACATGCAATCACCAGATCAAGACCTAAAGCTAAAATGTCATACCTACAAAACCCAGCCCTGTCCCTTCTTTTCCCTTTGTATTTTAATTCCCGATTCTATCGCAGGCATCAGATCTGCTACAGATGTTAAATGGGACTCGTGTTCTGAAGGCGTAGGAACATAGCTATCGCCTTTTCAATGCACGTGGGTGCTTTAGGGGCATTGCTAAATCTTTTTTTAATGTGCTTAAGTATTTGCATTGATGATGTGAAGCCCAATGTAAGCGTAAGATTAATATTTATCACAGTTTGTTCATGGATTTTATTTTCAGACTTCTCTCCTCCCTAAGGGTAACTTATATTTAAGTTATTGGTGATAAATATTCACACTTAATTCCTCTCTCCCAGCCTTCTTTGCTCTCAAAGCAGTAGCTCTTGCCTGAGCTTTTTCTTGTTTTTTCTCCTGTTTCCTAGCAAATTGCAGTTACAGGTGAAGTATTTTCTCATTCAAGCCAATTTATAGAATTATTCAAGCATTTAATTTAAAAGAAGCATGTAATTAGAGCAAAGCACTTTGGAAAATTCTAATTCCTCTATCATAAATCTGCCTCGGGGCTTCTGGGAACACACCGAGATCAGCCCATCGGGCCTGAGCTGCGGCCCCTAGACGAAACCCATGAGCTCGAGCGCCAAAGCTGCCCAGGAGATTCAGCCCAGGGAGGCTCCATCCCCTCCCTTGCAAAGGGTCCTGTGCACCCGAGCCCAAAATCTTGGCAATCTGTGCTGGGCTGGGATGGAGGGGATTTTTTTTTTCCCTCCCCAAACTTCAACAAGCTCAAGAAGAAAACTGCGGAGGGCTCCAGCCCCACGGCCCCCGCGTCCTGCCCACAGTATTTACACGTGTTCCGCGTATCGGGGTTTCACGCTGAACCAAGTCGAACGTGGCGCACCAGAGGGCTCGGCTGCATATTTGCCCTGGGAGCCGGGCGCTGGGTCTCGAGGCGGCTGCAGCCCGGCTCCGGGAGCGCCGGCGGCGAGCGCGAGCGGGACCCTGCCGGCGGCTCTGCCGCAAGCCGAGCTGCTGGGCGCCTCCCGCTTTATTCCAAGGCGAGAGCGTTTCTCTGCGTTCGATCGGGTAAAATCGACTCCGCTCGGCGTCGCCCGCGTAGCGGTCGCAGCCCAAAGGCGGCGGCGCCGTCAGAGCCGCGGGAAAGCCTTCCACGAATCTCCAGCGCCGTTCGGGCTGGCAAAAGCCCCGCAAACGCAAGCCTTAACGCCTAGCTCGTACCGCGAGATGCGCGCACACGGCCTCAGGGCAGGCGTGCGGATTTTGTGCCTCCGCTCGCCGGGATCCTCTGGCATGGGAAAGCTGAAACACGGCGGTGGTGACCTGTGGATCTGCCTTGTCCGTTGTCTCCTGCGGTCGGCTGGGAGGTGGCAAAAGCTGGAAATCCTGCCTTCGCGGCGGGCGCGGGGGACGGCGGGGGGCTCGCGCTGCGCAGCCCGGCCCCTGCTCCGGGACGCCTCCCCCCGCGTCCCTGTCCCAACATCCCCGTCTGCAAAACGACCACGATCAAACCTAATTGGCTGCGTAATGAGTTTTATGCAATATCTTTTAATAACCAACAGCGGAACCGGCGATTTCCTGAGGAGGAAGCCACAGCCGCTCGCCGGGGTCCCTGCTAGTCCGCGCGTTTGTAAGTAAAACTGAAAGCTGCAGCTGACGGTCTTGCACAGATCCGTGTGCTGGGGACATGACCGCAGGTTTGGGGCATCTCAGGATCTCACCATAACAAGCTCTGAACACTTGCTTGGTTATAACCAGGCTGCTGTGCTGTGCTCCCCTCTAAAAACTCTCCCGGCATTTATGAGGTCTACGTATTTCCACATACCTGGAGAAATGCAAACACAATAATTAATTCCTGTTAACCGAGTGCATTTGGGGTTAAAGCAGGTCCAAAGGTTTCCCTTCCTCTGCTCTTGAAGTAGGTCTCTCCACTGCACTAAACCAAATCTGTCCCTGCGGCTCTGCTGGGCCATTAGACTGTGTGAAACTGTGGCTTGGATGAGGCTGTTCATGAAGACTGCTTAGATGTTGCAAAGTCTGACCTAGAAACAAGCTGTTATTTTAAGTGATTCTCACCACTAAAGTAGTCCTTATTTCAACAAGAGAAGTGGATTATCTTCTTTGAAATTTTGTATACGGGAGAGAAAAATACGAGTCATAAAAAAGTAAGGACTGGATTTCCACTCTCAGTTGCTTGTCTGCTTGGTCATTTCTGGAGCTCTCTCGTGACTGTCCTGTGAGACCAGCCTTCATCCTTCTCACAGCTGCATCAGAGTGCCCCGAGCAGCAGACAATCACTTCTAGCAGAGATAGCTGAGCATTTGCTTTTGTACTAAAATTTGCAAAAATTTGCAGTTTAGATAGGGTAGAAATCAGAGCGGGAATTCTCTAGAAACAAACAGGAGAACACGCCGGAAGAGCAGACACTGTTTTCTCAAAGATGCGGGGTTTCTGACAATCAAACAGATGGAAATATTTGCCCTCAGAGTTAGAACAGTTTGTCTGCAATTTATGAGAAAGTTTATAAAGGATAACTAGTGTCCGGAGATTCCCCACGCTTAGCAAACACCTTTGCACTAAATTAACCAAAGATTTATTTCACACTAGCCGAGGTTTTTTTTTCCCAGACTTTTGCAGCACCTGCAGTTCCCCAAACCACTTTGCGTGAGATTTTCAAAAGATCTCGGGCATCGAATGCAGCTACCGCCAAGACTCAGGGTCAGACTGGAAAGATGTTGAATGAGCTCCATCTAACGAGCTCCGTCCAGTGCGGCTTGCAGTGGATTGGACTCCTGTAGCCATCTCAGCAGACTTCCCTTTCTTCGGCTCCCCGTCTGCCCTGGCTGCTCTCCTTCAGCTCAAGTCAGAGCAGCCCCAGAGCTGCTCTTCGTCACAGCTGGGAGGAAGCACGGGAGCCCTTTCCCTTGCGGAGAGTCCGACAACCACGGAGTCACATCAGAAAAGCGGGGGAAATCCCTCTCCTGGGACTCTCTGCCCACTCTACCAGGGTTTAAACTATTTTCTTTCAGCCCAAAGCCATAGTTTGGGTCAGTAGTTTACTGATCTCTGCCAGGCAGGAAGGGTTGGGGCATTTTCAGGATGTCCAGCTCCCTGGAGCTGAGGAGCGACCGCTGGCAACTGTCACAGTCAAGGTGAGCGCCCATGGGTGGTTCCAGCCAAACGTGCTTCACCCTGTGTCGGAAACGGTCCTAGCAATCCCAGAACTGTGGGGACCAGAGCTCTCCTGAGCAGGAGCATGCCCCCTCTGAGCTCCCCACCAGGCTGCCCTCCCCTCTGCACCAGTGAAATCATTCACATGTGTGTCTTGCCAGTGGTTATTTTCTACTTTTCTTTCTCTAGTTGTATCTGCTCTCCAACTGCTGGTTTTGGCTTCCAACCATCACAGCTTCCAACCCCTGGCACATCCAGCCCTTCCACCTCCCTTCCCAGAGTCCCCTCCCTTTTCTCCCTGGCACTTTGTGCTGCAGCAGAAAGTTGGCTTTTGTCTGCGTACCTGAGACAGTGACAGCCATCACTTCTTTTTGTCCTTCTCAGCTACAGCAACAAGTCTGATTTTCCTTAAAATGCTGTTTCTTTCTCCCCCACGGCTGTAATGACAGGCTTTGAGGCTGCTTCTGCAGAGCCTGGTCACCACCAACCCATTTGTTTCTGCAAGCAATTTTCAGTGTTTTTCTCTAAGAGGTTGCTTTGGTTTTGTACGCAAAACTAGAGCAGCTGCTACCTCATAGGGTCACGTTTGCCATCAGAGCAGCAGGTCCTGCTGCAACGTTATAGAAAAAATAACAGAGGAAAAAGATACGACTTTTTTTGCGCTGCAGGGAGCCAGATCTCAGACAAACCCAGGGGGCCAGTGCTGTATAGAAATGGGAGGATGTAGGCCCTTAAAGGGAAGAAAAACAGGAACAAAACAGATTGCGTGGTGTAAACGAGACCTACTCAGGGCAGGGCACGGCACGCTTTGGGGCACACAAAGCTGGAGACCTCCGGGCGTGGTGCTTCCCCCGAGCTGGGGCGAGGGTGCTCTCCAGTGTGCTGGGCCTGGAGAGGTGGCAAGTGCCGTGGGCCATGGTACTGCCAGCCCTTGGTTGCAAGAGTCACCCTAGGAAAGAGCACGGAGCATGCCTGGTGCTTCTTGGGTTTCCTGAAATCCGAAGAGTTTGCAAGGGTTTTTGGTGTATTCCAAAGGTACGGGAAGGTCATTGCAAGAAGACAGCAAAGAGCATTTGGCCGCCAGGGATTTTCACTGTGCTGTGTTTTCATTTACATTGCAGAGCTGCCAGGCACGGCGGATCCACGATTTCTCAGGAACACGACAGAGCCTGCCCCTTCGCCCCGGGTGTCCAAGCGAAGCGGTTTCCCACCCAGGTTTCCCGAGCGCGCCCTCTGCGACGCGCGGGTGGAAGGGAGGGCGACGAACGGGGCGCCGGAGCCTTCCCGATCCGAGCGGCTTTAGCGGGGGGACGGGGCTGTGCTGGGAGGGGAGGCCGCTAAGTGGTGCTGTTGGCACCGGCAGAGCCGCCGCCGCCGCGGGGAGAGCGAGGAGGGGGGAGCACACGCGGCCCCTCGGTTCGGGGAGCGGGGGGCTGCAGGGCCGATGGGGCTGCTCGGCCCTTGGGCCCCGTGCGGCCATCGCAGACCCCCGTTAGCAGCTCGGGGACCCAAAAACCACATTCGTGGCTGAACCTGTTGTAGATAATCCAAAGTAGCCAATAGCTCCTGTTTGCGGCCAGGTAACATATCAGGGTCTGTCTGCTGGAGCTAAATATTAGGCAGCCTTTTAACCGGTAAATCTGTTAACTTTAAAAGAGTTTTGACAAAGTAAAGGACTGGATTTGAACATGCAGCAGATAGCAGACCAAACCTGCAAGGGTGCCTGGACCCTTCACTTCCATGCCGACCCTACGCAGAGAGCAATCCGACTTCCAGGTAATCCTGTCCCCAAAACCATCGCGTGCGTCCTGAGGTGTTCTGCTTTTCCGGTTGCCTGGTTTATGAAAATCTGCCCAGGCACCTATCTAAAATCACATTCGTATTTCCTGTCATTTGACAGAACACCTGGAATTAGTCGTGCAAGCAGCTGACAAGGTTGGCAGAAGGGCCCAAATTCATTCCTGCTGAATTCTCACGGATGTTACCTCTCGCAGAAGCTTGGCCCAAAGACTGTAATATTTACAGGCCTGTTATCATATATCTTATTTGCACTTCACTGAACAGCACTATTGCTCATCCAAACTAGTAATACTTTATTTTTCAATACAAGGAGTGGGGGGGGGAGGGGGGGAGGGAGAGGGAGGGAATGCGCTTCCATGCCCATAAGTAGTGATAGTCAATATTGCCATCAACAAAGTTGATATATGTGCCTATTCCTGGCCCTCTTTCTCTTTTGCCTCTTTTTTTGCAAGTACAGCAGCCCCAAAATAGCCTCAGATCCCATAGGATTTTAAATGCCAAAGCCACCTCATAAGCTCCTGACTTTTAGGGCTCTTTGAAGAAGGGAGGACCTCTCTACAGCGAGCCCACTGTGAATCATCTTTAAAGGCTTGAGCCAGCCCAGCATTGCCTGACTAAGGAACCTGCTCTAGTGGGTGTTTAGGGTTGGGTGCGGGGACCTCAGCAGGGAACAAAGCCAACACTGTTCTCCTAGCACCCATCTCTTGCAAAGCTTTCTGTCTGCTGCTGTCTGTGTCCTTCAGAAAAATCCCACCTAGTGAAATCAGACTGCAGCAGGGTTAATATGAAAAATTCCCAGAGGTTCCCAATTGCAACAGGAAAAAGCAAAGATGAAAAACACTTGGGTCAATATAAAAGGGAGTGAGGCAACCTGTGGGTCTCATGTCTTGGGCACTGTGGGACCTTCTGCTCAAAGTCCAGGTAGTTTTAATAGACAAGGTCTTTGGGTGATATTTTCCTGGAAGATTTTAAGTAAATGCCTTGCTGTAACATTTGAGATCCAGCATCTCTTGGTTTCCATGATTCTTTTTCTTTTTAAGCCACAGATACACACACACAAAACATATTAAAACAAGCCCAGCTTAGCGGAAAGGTCGGCTAGTTCAGAAACAAACAGCGGGGATTTAGGCTGGAAGCTTCGGTGCACACTAAGCAAATGGGGCATCTCCGCCGCTGCCTCTGTTTGAAGGGGAATACGGTTGAAAGCTTCGCGGGGATCAGAGGTGCAAGAAGGAAGAGATGCTTTTGTCACTTGTTTCACAATCCTGTATACTAGGAAAGGGCCTTTGCGCATCCCTCGGGTCGCCAGTCAGCAGGATGGGGAGGCTATAGCTGTGTTGGACACGCGCTACGTGGTGTGGCAGGGCCGGGGTTGGAGTCCCCCCTGGCTGGAGGAGCGGGCTAAGCCTCTGCTTGCTTTTGGCACAGGCTTTGCAGGGTGTCAGGTCTGGACCAGCCGTCGGTATCCGGCAGTGTAAGAGGGAAGTGAGAACAAAAGGTAGAACCTGTCTGGAGAAAAAGCTTTCTAAAAAGAGAGAGGAGAGGTTAAGCCCTTTCTGTCTGAAGAAGGACGAAACTTTCTTTTATTTTCCGCTTTACATGAAGCGATCCACACTTTTGCTCTGGGTATAATTGAAATAAGTTCTAAAGTCATCAGCAGGGCAACAAGATTCCTATTATATTTTTTGATATGGCTTTGTTCGCCTTTTAAAGCAGCAAGGCTTGTGTTTTAAAATGTCCAAGACAGCTTTAGCTCTGGTATTGCTCTCCCCGCTCCCTTGTCCTAGCCAAGAAATGCTGGTGATAACATCCCCTGGGACCGAGGAGCATCCCTTGGAAGATTTCAGGGACTTTTCTTATAAAGAATTGTTAAAGAGGACGAGAACACACGCTACTTCTGTGGGTTTGCCCAGGCAGATGTTTTCATCCCAGGTTATTCCTCTCCTGCTTTAGCTAACTGCAAGGTGGTCCCCTTCTAGTGCTTAGGAGTTGGCTACTTTTTATGCCTTTGTGGGGCATGAATCCTGGCTCTGTTACAATAATTCTGTTGATACACTGTCCTGGATATACAAAGAGCCAGAGGAAGCTCCAGATGTAACCCCAGAGCAAACGCTCCATGGGGCTGGGCACGAGCGGAGGGTGCGTCGCTGAGCAGAAGCAGAGGCACCGCTGTGTCTCAGGACACAGGCTCTGGAAAGCCAGCAAACGCAACCCTGACTGGGGTAAACTGGGGCAAATTCACCAGCACTGGTGTACTTTTGAGAGCTGTATCATGGTCTAGTGGTGCACCCAGGCTTGGGAATGGCCTTTGGCAGAGAGGTGCAGGCTGAGCGTATGCGGGCCGGAGAGGAGCAGCGTCTTGGCATCCTTGATCAGTAGCCTCATCTGCCAGGGACACCCAAAAAAGAGTTGTATAAGCCCCATGTCCTTCTTTCCACACATCAACTTATACTGGAAGACAGGGACACTTACTTAACCGTGAGACACAGCCAGCAGCTGTGAGACCACTCTGGGGATCTTTTCTGCATGAGCCGATTTTATCCCCGGCCACAGGATAAACCCTGGTCGATGAGGAAAAGAATTGCCCCTGCTAGTGAGAATGTTTCAGTTGTGGCTGAAAGAGGCTTGCCAAGTAATTAATGGAATATATTAAATTAATTAACTCTTAGAAGCCTCCTGCTGAGGCATTTATTGATCAGAGCACCCAGCCTTTTCCTTATGGATAGGTCCACTTCCAAAGTAGTTTTACAAAAGGAGCTATGTTGCAATAAATACCAGCTGTACCAGCCTATTAAAGTGTTGATTTTAAATTAACAGTCACATTAGCTCCAGGTAGCTGATATTTCAGTGTGTAATTAGTGTTATTTTTTTGACTATATCTGTTGATACTGCCTACCAATACTTGATGTGAAGGGAAAGCGGAGGGTACATTGAGCACTTGGGAGCAGCTGCTAGGACAGAGCCGGAGATTTAATATTTCCCTTGTAATCAATTGTGTTTGCACTGGCTGTGCACAGAAACATGAGACAACGCAAGTCCAGAGCAGTGCATTTCTAGAGATAGCTATTGGTATAAATGTATACACACTCATACTTTTAAAATAAAACCAGCAGATGGGCATCTTGTTTCTGGGAATACCAATGGAGAAGAGCTCCCGTCTCAGCCATGGTCACTCCTTCAGACCTTGGTCAGTCAGTGGGACCAGCCACTTGCTTCATGTCCCACTTTCCTTCCTTGGGATAAATATTCTTGATTCATCTAGAGAACCCATCCAAGAAACAGAAACAACTGCTGAGACCAGCTGGGAACACGAGCCCTGACGAACCAATCTCCGGTAATGGAAATTTCATAACATAAGCTTTTAAACGAAAGGAACATTGGTGCTGAGAGATTATTAGTCACTCTTAAACTAGTGTGGGATGAGTGCTAGAAAATATTTCTCTCCATATTTCTATGACTAAATAAGACTAAATAAATCTGATTTTGTTTAGCCTTCCATGGGGATCCTATCTGCTGAAGGTAATAGGAGGAAAGTTGAGGGGTATATTGACTCTTGGCAGGCAGCTGTGGAAAGTTCACAGTCTGCAAGCAGAGATGATGTGATTGACTCCAGGACTAGATACGTACTTGCATCAAATAGTTACGTGGTCTGTAGGACCTCAGTACACTCGGCGGGCCCACAGGCTGCGGGGACCAGATACCAGTGTTTACTAATGAAAAAAATGACCAGTTATGGGTCTTTGGCCAAATCAGTGGTTCCTTGGAAGTGATTTTACCAGATTTCTTCCATGCATTTGTAAAGACCTTTGTCATGAAGATGAGTGAATGAACAGTCAGCTAACGGGTTTTGCAGGGTGGCTTGTGCAGTGTCCCTGGTCTGAGAGGGGGGATCCCTACCGCAGACTTTGGGTGCCCATCCCTGGGGGGATTCCCTGTCCCCCTCAGCATTGCCATGGCACTCTGCTCAGCCCCCCTCTGCACACCAGTGCCTGCCACAGAGCTGCTTGGAGAGGACCTTAAATCCCCAGATTTGAGAGTTTGGGGTGGGGGAAAAGCCACTGCTGGAAGCAAAGCAAGGCAGCTCATTGCTGTCACCACAGTGCCATGGGGCTGCGGGGGCACCAGGCAGACCAGGGGCAGAGGCAGCTCTTTTTAGGTGTGTCTTTGCCTCCTTTGCATTTCTGGCTGCAGAAGCAGCAGCAGCAGGGCGGGTGCTTGGGGGCTGCGGGGGTGCCCCTGGGGTGATGGAGCATCCCTGGTGCCTCCCCTCTGCCCAGAGTGGGGGCAGCACTGCTGGGTGCGCTGCCCCCCCCCCCCCCCACATCCCCAGCTCCCGGCGGGGGAGTCCCCTGCTCGGCCTGCATCTGCTCGGGGTGGGGGGTCCCCGGGGGGCAGGGGGGGACCTCCCGGGAAGCCTTCTGCTCCCAGCGCCGGGAAAGCCCCGGGGCGGGGGGGGGGGAGCGGTGCGGCGCCTCCCTGCGCTGCCGTGCGGGGGGGTGGGGGGAGTGTGTGTGTGTGTGTGTGTGAGTGTGAGTGTGTGTGCGTGCACGGAGGATCCTGCCCTGCCAGAGCACATGCGGGCGCCGGGCAGCTGCAGGGAGGAGAGCGCCCGAGCTGCCGGCTCACCGCAGCTGAGCGCTGCGAGGCTGCTCCGGTGCGGGTGCGGGTGCGGGTGCGTGCGCGGCTCTCTCTGTCTCTGTCTGTCTGTCTCTCTCTCTCACACACACACACACACGCGCGCACACGCACACAGAGGCAGCCCGAGAGCTGCAGGCGCCTCCTCCCCGACGCATTAAAGCGAGCCAAGTTTCCACGTCGGGGGTTAGCGGCACCTCGGGGCGCAGCCGCGGAGCCAGCCCGGCGCCGGGCCCCGGGCAGCGCCGGCGGGCTGCGGCGGCGGCTCGGGGCTGCGGCTCGGGCAGGGGGATGCACCTGAACGCCACGGCCCCGGCCGGGCCGGGGGCAGCGCCGGGCGGCCCCCTCCGCCTGCACCCCACGGGCTATGCCTTGCCGGCCGGCAACGCCTCCAACCGCTCCGAGCTGCTCCCCAAAGGGCCCGACGAGGAGGACCTGGACGTCAACACCGACATCTATTCCAAAGTCATGGTGACGGTCATCTACTTGGCTCTCTTCTTGGTGGGCACCGTGGGCAACTCCATCACGGCGTACACGCTGGTGCGCAAGAAGTCGCTGCAGAACCTGCAGAGCACCGTGCACTACCACCTGGCCAGCCTCGCCTTCTCCGATCTCCTCATCTTCCTCCTCTGCATGCCCATCGAGCTCTACAACTTCATCTGGGTCCACCACCCCTGGGCTTTCGGGAATGCCGTCTGCAAGGGCTACTACTTCCTTCGGGATGCCTGCACCTACGCCACGGCGCTCAACATTGCCAGCCTCAGCGTGGAGCGCTACATGGCCATCTGCCACCCTTTCAAAGCCAAGAGCATCATGTCCCGCAGCCGCACCAAGAAGTTCATCAGCTGCATCTGGATCGCCTCCTTCCTCCTCGCCATCCCCATGATCTTCACCATGGGGGAAATCTATGGCAAGGACCAGAAGCCCGACTCCCTCATCTGCACCACCATCGTGGATGCCTCCACACTGAAGACGGTCATCCAGGTGAGGTCCCGGGCGATCGGGTGCGGGGAGCCACAAACTTTGCGGTACCGGCTCGGGGCAGGCAGGGAGCTGCAGGGAGGCAGAGGAATGGCACTGGAAAGGGTGGGGGGAGGTCCCAACAGCCCCGATGGGGCGTCTGGTGGCGCTGGTGACAGTGGGGTCCACGGGGGGCTTGGCTCCGGGCTCGAAACCCCCCGCTGCTGCCTGGCACCAGGCTGGGAGCCTGCATGGGGCTAAACCCGGCTGCAGACCGTCCGCAGCACCTCTGCCTCCCCCCCCCCCCGTCTGGGCTGGGGGGTCTAAAGCTGTCCCAAACCTGGAGCCCCCCTAATGCAGACCCCGGGTGCCAGGACCCCGGCTCTGCCCTGGGGCTGGGGCTCCCCTGGCTGCCCCGAGGGTGTTGGGGCTCTCCCCCAAAGTGGCAGTTCATCACCAGAAACCCCCAAATCTCCACCCTTTCTCTGCATCTTCTCTGCCTCCTTTCCTCTTGCTGGAGAGGGGCCAGCATGATCAGGGAAAACAACCCCCCCACACACAGTTTCTTTGGTTGATTCGTAGCCCATTTCCTCTGTGTAGTAACAGATCCTAATTCCAGAAAGTTTAAGGCATGGACTGCAACACAGGCATCCCAAAAGAACTGTTTTTCCAAAGCTAGGAGCCAGTATTTTTGCTGCTGGGGGGGGATCTGCAGCTGGTTTAACTATCAGCTCCCCCTCCAACTCCGGAAAAGCTTTGGGGGTCTCCAAGCACCTGCTTGTCTCACGCTCCTGCACGTGGAAGGGATTGCAGATTTCGGCATTGGCACCATCGCCGCCGCGCAGGGCTCAGGGGATCTGGGGCATTTGTTTACTGGAGCATCAGGCTTGAAAAATGCAAAAGAACTGGAAGGAGCAAGGCACCAACGTGCACAGCTCCTCTGCTGCCAGGCTCACACGCGAGAGCTTTTCAATCTTTTATTTCAAACATGAATTTTAGGTGGGTTTAATCACCAGCCGGTTAGAATTTAAAGCTGCAAAGCTGCATGCGTGCTAAATCCTTTGAAATGTGCCCACAGTTAGAGGGAGGAACCTAAATGGAAGCAAATCAGAATTGTATCTTCCACGGGAAGTGGGTGAGGAGAGATGCAGTTAGATTTAATGTCAGAGCCTTTAGATGTTTAGATGCGTCTCTCCAAGTTTCAGGTATATCACTCCAGCAAACCGAAACCGCTCTGATTTTTGTCTTGATGCCTAACTTTCCTCTTGAGAGCATGGAGGCTATATTTTTCCTGTAGGTGCTTTGTAGCTTTTGTCAGTGCCAGCCCAGTGTACTTAACCCAAATTCCCTGCTCTCTGTGGAGACATGAGCCATCTAATTTGAGAACAATGTGGCTGAAATGCATTATTTCCAATCATCTTCCTTTTAGGATTAAACTGGTGCTTGGTGTTAATAAGTTAGGGCTAAAGAGAAAAGATTATTTCCCAGCTGCAGCTTCTGAGATTACATTTAAACAATTCTGAGCATATTTCACCGCATCACTGTTATTCGGTATATACCTTATCCTGTTATCCGAGTAAGCAGACAGACATTAATGCAGCGGGTGTGAAGTTCTCTTGTGTGCTTTACCTCAAGTGCCGCTGGGTTTTTTTGTTCTTTCTTTTTTTTCATTCCGCTTGAGAACTAATTTATAAGTAAAAAGGAGGAGGAACTTCATAGCTGAGAAGGGGGCCTTGGCAGCTGTTGGAAAAAAGCACTGTTCCTGTCCTTCTCGGGGGGACCTACCCCAAATGTGCGCTTGCTAACAGAGGCAGCTGGTTTAGTGGCTCCAGTTCATTTCTTTTTTGCAAAGTGAAGCAGGTCCCTGGTCCAGGGAAGGCTCCAGAGTGAATAAGCAAAGCAGCTGCAAGTCAGGTTTGAAGTGCATTAATGGAAAGTGTTGCACGGTGTGTGATCAGGCATTTGCCCATCCTAAGCACTGAGTTGTTCAGCTTAAAAAAAAATAGAGAGAAATAATGGAAGACCTGGAAGAGAAAGAAAGGACCGTGGTAATGCAGGAGAGCCTGATGCATAAAGGTCTTGGAGCTAGGAAATCCTGAGCCCTGGGCTTTTGCAGTGGATTCAAACTGTTTTAGAGCATGTCTTTACATCCCTCTGTGTTCATTTGCCATCTTTAAATGAAACAGAGCAACGACACATTTGCTAAAGCTGGCAAATCACTGGTAATAAATCACTCAACATATTTCCTGTTTGGTAAATTGTCTATAGCGCACTGGGAGTTTTTTGGAATCTGTTAGTTTTCCAGGAGGTTTTGTTTGTTGACTGATAGAAAGCAAGTCTCGAAGCGAGAGCAATTGCAACCGTTTATAGGCTCGGAGCCACTCTGAGTTACACTGAGTGGCTCTGCTCGGATAATCGTGGGATAATGCTCCTCTCTGCACTGGAATGAGTTCCTCAGGATGAATATTTGACTATACTAGTTTAAGACCTCTTTCCTGGAAAAATTCCTTTAAATATTTAGGTTTTAACGGGTCTTCCTGAGAGAAACCAGATGTGTGAGCAAACAGGTTGCTTTATGAAAAGAAAAAGGAGTAGCTATCCAAACCGCATGCGGCGTGTTTCGCTTCTGCTCGTATTTCTTAACTTGTGCTACTCAAACAGCAACTGTAGAAAATAATTACTGATATTTTTCTAGTAATTATATATTACTCCGTGCATTGTGTACTGATAATCAGGAAGAGCATGGGGAGCAATGGGGAGAATCGGGAGCGGGGTGTCGCTGCGCGGCTCTTTGAGCGGTCGGTGAGGCAGGGCTTTGAGCACGCCGCCCCGTGCCGTGAAGGTGTGAGATCTCTGGGGCCTGTGATCTTTAACTTTTTAAAACTAGACTATTCCGTAGCTTTTTCACCATCCTCACGGCTGTTTACAATCAGTTCGTGGATCTAACTTATTCTCTATTGTGCGAGGGTGACAGAGCACGGGAACGGGTTGCCCGGAGAGGTTGTGGAGTCTCCTTCTCTGGAGACGTTCAGAACCTGCCTGGACACGATCTGTGCAACTTGCTGTAGGGGACCCTGCTTGAGCAGGGGGTTGGACAAGATGATCTCCAGAGGTCCATTCCAACCTCAACCGCTGTGTGATTCTGTTCTTCATTGCCAAGCTTCCCCGTTACTTCTGTCAGTCAAGGATGCCTGGTTTGAATTTTGGCATTGATCTGGGATCTGATAACAGACCAAGGCCATTATAGCTGTGTTATTTAGGTCTGGTTAACACTTTAACTGGCAGTCTTCCTACTGCAGCCAATTTCAGGGTTTTTCTTTTCATATAAATTAAGCGCCTCTCAAAGCCATTTCCACAAAAGTAAATTAATGTTTTCATGCCACTTCAGTTGGAGTAGTTTTTAAAAGCTACTCATTGTGGCAAGAACAGATAGAAGAGCTCCAAGGAGAAGATGTTTGCTCTGCTTGTTCGCAGGTCAGCGCCTGTGGTTTTGGCTGCTTCCCGGTGTTGCAGCTGGCGACGGGACCGACCCCGGCACAGGAGCGCGCCCGGTGCCAGGTCCCGCCGGGAGCTGCCGTGCTTGCCGTGAGCACCATACACGCTCTCAGTCCTGATTTTTGAGGGAGTCTTAATTTTAAAGGCCAGATGGCTGCGCAAATACCATTTCCCTTATTACTTCTTTCCTTATTACCTTTCTACCCCTTTTCTGGTGAGGTCCCTAGTGGAACTGAGGAAAAGGGGGAAGTTTAAAGAAATAGCTGTGACACTGGTGGACTATCAGTCGCAGCACATAGCAGAGTGTCATACAACTCCTAGACCTGTACTAGATCCTCAGGATTTTAATTAAGCCTGGATTAGTGGGCATATGTGCAAGGGAGGGAAGACTGGGCCGGGCAGCTCTCTGCTCCCCCATAATGCACAGGAGAGCGACCAGCATCTGGAGAGACAGTATCTGGCACATGCTAATGTTTTGTTTATCTGCAAGGGCAGCTGGTATGATTCCGTTCATTAAAACACACACAGCAACAGGCCCTGAGCCTCTGTAGACTGTCACAACTCCACCAACTACAAGTGTCCGGGCAGTGCTGAGCTGCATGGGAAGAACACAAGCTGGAAAAGTGGCAGGAGAGATTGCAGAGAGGTGGAGGTTGACTTATAAGCTCTTCCCGCTTCTCTGATATGCCAGCTTCTTGGGAAGCAGATTGGGAAGTTCTCCGGACCTCCTCAGAGGTTTTGCTGGGCGGCTGTTTCAATGCAGTTGCGCTCTGTATCAGCCCGTCCTTGTGTGGCTGCAGTCTGTGAACCTGTCCAGGTCCCTCGTTTCTTATGTTTTACAACATCTGTTCTTCGTTCAGATGTTATAAAGTAAATAACTGAGCACATGAAACAACAGGGTGCCAGAGAAGGTTCTCTATTCTATTCCTCCTTGCATTCCTTCTCGTGGGGCCTTCAAAGGAGTGTGAGGAACAGTCTCATGTCAAAAGAGGAACTTCAGAAAAGGACCAGAAGCTCAAGCTATGAGACCCAAAGTGAAGTCCCAGACTCTCAGCACATTCATTAAAACACTGTGGCCTGCAAGTCCATCTGCCTGGTGGATCGATCCCTTCTTGTTAGTGAAATCTTTTTTTCATGGCAGCTGTTGCCTGACCCAAATGCTACACTGACCCTCTTCATCCCTCTTTCAAAGACATCTATGCAATTTCCATCTGTCTGAGAGGCCCATAAAGTTATTAATTCCTTGCGTGATATTGCAAACTCTTTCTTAAGCCTCATCCCAGTAAAGCAGTAATAATCTTACCCCTTGAGCCTGGCTGATAATATTATTTTTGCTACACACATAGGGTCTCTACTCAACAGAGAAGTCTAAGCTTGGTCACAGTTAACCCCTTTACATGAAGAAAGCGATGTAACAGCATGAAAAATTAGTACTTTGTGGTAGAACTGTGTCTGATTAAAGGCATCTTGCTGCTTCACAGTGCTCCTGGCAGCAGTGCCAGCTCCGCAGGTTGGCAGAGAAATGGAGCTGCTGCCCCTCAGAGGTGGCACGAGCATCTCCAGAGAGCTGCCTACGCAGGCAGCCGTAGGCCGCTGTGCTCTCAGTTCAGGCACCTCAATTTACCTTCATTTAGGTGAAATGCAGCCAGGCCTGGGTTCATGAGTTTGGCTGGAGAGTACATGCTAAAGCACCACCCATGGAAGATGCGTCGTGCTCTGTAGAGCGGCGGGGACCACGGGCTGGGCATCGTGCTGGGGAAGGGGCCCTGGGACAGTGGCCACCCCACCGGTAGCACACCCAGCTGGGAGCCACCTGCTCCAGCAAGCAAAACATCCCGGCTGGAGGGACAAACGTGCAAATATCGCCTTTCCCCATCGCTGCGACCATGCAGCACCTCCTCGCCAACACACACGTGGTGTTTGCCCATCCCCACTAATCCAGCCCATTTACACTATGGTCAGCTGTATAGTAGAGCTAAATTAAATAAGCTCTTGTTTTCATTGCTTTACGTAACCACTTGGCCATGCTGTGTTTTGCCAGTTCTTATATAATTTTTTTCCCTTCCAATTGATTTTAATTCCCTTGATTTCTTTTTCCTCTCCCTCCCCTTTCTCAAGATGTCAGCTGGCAGGAGTAAAAGAACAAGGAAGTGGGGCCGATCAATTTAGTTCTTATTTTCTCTTAGTTTTTCTCTTGACAGCAGTTTGTAAAGGCAGAAGAGATGAAGGTAATCTCATGGTTCCTCCTCGCAGAGGAAATAAACCTGCAGTTGGCTTTAATCTTCTTCCAGATCATTTAAAACAGCTATTTAATTGTCCTCTCCCTCCCGCCCCCCTTCCTTCCCCTCGAAGGCTTTTGCTACAGTCGCCGCGTAGCATCTGCTCGAGATGCACAGATGGCACTTCTGCTTCCTGACGTTCAGAAACGCTGCTGTTTCCCCTGCCCCAGGCCCGACGCGTGGCCGAGGGGCAGCGTCACGGAGGCAGGACACGTAGGGTGGCTGGGACATGCTACAGCGCGTCCCCGAGGGGAGACCATGCTGGGGCACCTCGTGGTGTCACCTCCGGGTTTATACCAATGGGAATGGGTGCAAAATGAGTTAAATTGATTATTGTTTTTTTTTTCTTCTCAAGTAGGAGATGCAGAAAGTCTCTCCACCCCCCAGACCCTCCTTTGTGTCCTCCTCGGCCCGTTCCGTGTCGTGGCGTCGTGGCCTCCGTTCACGGCCCGTGGTGGGGGGTCAGTGCCAGGAGGTGAGCCCGTGGCGGGTGGTGGGATGGGGGTACAGGGCACAGGCGGGCAGGAGCGCTGCCGTGTGCTGGGATGGTGCAGACCGGGAGTATGAAATGGTGGCAGAAATTGGTGAGACCAGGAGTGTGTCTGCATCCAGAGCTAACAGGGCATAAAAATCAGTGTTGTGCTGTGTAATCCCAAAGCAGATACCTTCAGATGCCAAAACGACCAGCCCAAAGATTGACTTCCTTCCCTCCCCTCGTATTAAACAGGTGAAACTTTATCCCTAGTGTTATCTTGGTATTATATTCACAATCTACTTTGTTTCTTTCCTGTATGACACTACTGTATAAAACACATCTTATGAAGCTTGAGATGCTTTCAATATCTTCACACTCTGAGTCTCACCCACAAGGGGACATCAACATCCTTGGTCTGGAGGAGTCGGGAAAGGTGGATTGGAAAGCCTGAGCTTTCCGGGGCGCAGGAGGGACCCACGTCCGGCAGGGCTGGCCAAGGGAAAGCCCTGCCTCCCGCGGGCAAAGCCCCTCGCGTGCGCCCAGCATCGCCTCCGCCTCGCTGCCCACGATACGGCAGCGGCGCCGGGCGCAGCGGCACCGGCTGCTCTCGCACCACATTCTCAGATCCAACGCTTCTCCCAGGCTGGAGGATTTTGAGGGATGTTTGAGGGACATTTTGAGGGTTTGGCATAGCCTCGGAGCAACTATCATTTCCTCGGGAGAGGAGTGTGTCTGGTGGGATGGAAGAGCCAGGCACTGGCAGGTGCTTCAGGGATGTGCGATTTGCTCCTCATCTCCTGTGGCTTTTTCACTTCAGTAATTCTCAGTGCTGAAAGTGCACCACAGCTTCCTAGGAGCTTATTTCTCCAATAGGAAAAAAAAAAAAAAAAGGATGCACATGTTCTTTTTCAGTTGAACTATTTTTTTAAAGTTTGATGAAGTTTCATTGAAGCTTTTAAATTCTCCGATACTAGAGACGATCACCAGCTGAAGACCTAAACCTCAGAGATGAGTTTTTCCTAGTGGAAATGAAAAATAGAAGAGAAAAATATAAACTTTCACAATATCTTTAGCACCTCGAAGGGGAAAAAATGTCTGTTTTATACAAAGTGCTCATGAAAAAGCCAGAAGTACCTCTCTGGAAGAAAGCTATGCGTACACTGAGTAGCATTTTCGGTATCTGCAAGTCAGCGAGGCATTAGAGTGATAGAAGGAGCTCAGCAGTGTTACGCTGGCTACGTTGCGGGATCTGCGGGAAAAGGTGGCCGCTGCCGAGCGGCCGGGGAGCTGCCCCGGCTGTGAGCATCCCCGCGCTCCCCTCCCAGCACTTACACCCAGCCTGCGGATTTACGTCTCCCCAGGCGCTGAGCCCTGTGCAGTAAATCTCCCTTAGAAAACCTTCCCGTTGGCTCTTTGCCAAGTGGATTTCTTAAAAATATAGGAGAGGAGCAGGCAGCCTAGACAGGACTGGGCATATATCTGATTTCAGCAATGTTTTCCCTTGTCTTTGCAAATACCCTCGGGTACATTCCTGCCAACTACTACTGCCTCTAGATAATAAAGAATAAATATAGGGCCATTGCTGCTAGAACCAGGCTGCACTGTTGAAGCAAATGATTTACCTTCAAGAGATTAGTTCCTCCTTCAGAGAGCTCTTCTATTCCAGCGTCTGCTTTAAAATGAATGAGATGATTATGAAACAGTCTTTTAGCACATGCTACACTCAGCACGAGACCCCTGGGATCTTGAAAGCTATTTGAGGGCCTTCACTAGCTCGGGGTATACCTGGTTTCATCCTTGCCTGCCTTCCTCCTCGCTGAATGACCCCAAGAGAGATTACAGTCCGGCGCAGCACTCGGACATGCATTCCTGGAGGGGACAGGTCAGCACAGGGCCCGCGAACATCCCCCTTCCCGCAGACACTGGCTGCGTTAGGAACTTTCCCGTGTTAAAATACTGTCAGTTTTCCAGGCACTATTTCTTTGGGGGCCAAAAACTCACAGCCCCCTCATTTCACCTTGAAGGAGTGTGTCTACCAACCTGTCGGTGGAGGAGAGACCTGCTGCCCGTCAGCTCTAACACTTCGCTGCAGGACGGTGTCCAGCCCAGCAGACCCCTGTGCTTTATCAGGACTCCAAGGAGCGAGTTAATGCAATCGTTACAACGCCTTATCCTATTAACCGTAACATAATCGAGAGCAATGCAGGTCTGCGATGCTCAACAAAATTAGTGTAATCTCAGCACTTCGCAGGACTCTATCTTCTTGTTCACTCAGAGAACTTGTTTAATAAGTCCTTAAGTATTTGAGTATGCTTGATACCTATTTAAAATTCACTTGCTTTTGTCCACTGCTCTATTAATTTTTCAAAACCATCTTATAAAAATGCAACTCCCACAGCCACTGGCAAAGTTTAGCTCATTGTTTGCATCCTGCTATTGATTCCTCCTGCAAATACCTTAGATTTTACTCTCACAGGGACGATTCATACGTTTTAATTCACTCACTTCCTTCACAAGAGAAACTCACAGGAATGATCTTCCCTTCCCCAAGCCCAAAGTTCCCTTTTCCATCACAGTCAGCCATGGTCTCATAGCCGTTATCATACCCATTTGCCATGTAAAGTACCGTGGGAGGAAAGGGAAATACCGGTTCGGATACTAGATACTTGACCTCAAGATACAACAACTGAGTGGTGCATAACGCCCTGAACCCTCGATAATCTGCGGTTACCAACCCAAGGGAGAAGCTCAGGCTTGGGCTTGCCTCCTTTGCACCGGTCTGGCAGCTCGCAGGAGCTTTCCCTGCCTTCCCGCAAGGCTCAGGAGAGCAGGAGAAAGGAGAATTCCCTGGAAGAGGAGAGGGAAAGCCTGGAATGTGGTCAGAAAGCCTATTGCAGTGCAAGAGCACAGAGGGGCAGGGCATGTGCTGGTCCATGGCCTTGGCCCAGCCCTGAGACCACGTCGTGTTGGGAAACAAATTCATTAATATTTAAGGCTCTGAGAGTGGCAGAAGAGCTGAGGCAGAGGAAGATACTGGGAAGAAGTAGCAATAAAGAAAGGAACTGATAACTTCACTCACCCCTTTGGAATATGATTTTTTTTTTTTTTTTTTTTTTTTTGAAAGTCTGGTTGAATTTTCTTCGCTCCTACCCTCAGCAAGGCAGGAGGAGGCACAAGCATTTCCTCCTACCTGCACGATTTTCATGAAGAAAATCCACAGAGCGAGGGGAGGGAGAGAGGGAAGCGAAAGGCCTGGCTTTTACGCTTTTGTAGCACGTTGGTTAAAAATAAGCTAGCAGGCTCTGAAAGCTGCTCAGGGCTTTCGAGCTGGATTAGCGCGCCGGGCACGGCTAGGCAGTCAGTAGGGCACAGCGATGCGATGTGACATTGCATTGATCGTGTGCCTTCATCCAGATCTTTGTGGTCTGATGCCCCAGGGCGGAGGGAGGTTTCACTGCCATCCTGCCGAGCAGCTCCCTGCCGGGACACCCTGGCCGTTCCTGGCGGTGGAGTCGGTCCTCGGCAGCTCTTCTCCTCTCGGAAGCAAAACCCCACAACCCCCAAATCTTTCTCTCTTACTCCTACAGACGATCCTTGCCACCTGGCACTATTCCCAGCCCAAAATGAAGCGGTGGCCTCTCCCGCTGGCCCTGCCGGACACTGAACCACGGGGGCTAGTAAAATTCCCGTTTCTTAGTAGTTTGCAAGCTCTCTGACCCCAAAATCACAGTGCTGGCAGCAGTGCTGCTGCGGCCAGGAGTGCGCGAGGGGGGCAAGGTTTGCGGGGAGGGAGCCGTTCGGTGGGCCGCTGCGCTCCTACTTCCCCGGCGCGAAGCCAGGATCCCTGCTGCCAAATGCTCCTGCTGAAACCAGGCTGGCGGAAATGCGGCACTTTGTGTTGCATGACCTGCCCTCGTCCTCATCCTCGTCCTCCTCTGCTGTCAGCCTCACCCAAGTCCTAGCAGAAGGACAGAGGACACCTCAGCCCCACAGTTCTTCCCCCAGAAAAGACTTTCATCATGACAGTAACGGTACTGGAAGAACCTGCATTTGCACTAGGGATTTTAATTGCAGTATTCGAAGCTTTCCCCTCTGATTTGGCTTCTAGTCACTCAAACCCATCTATCACTTCATACATGCTGAGACCAGCAGCAGCGTTCTTCAGTTACCTACTTAAAATACCCAAAGGATTCATTGCAGTGTAATTTAGCACAAGCTTTTTAAAATTTTTGCTGGAAGAACAAGACTGACCATGTTGTTTAAAAGAAGATACTTATATTTCAAATGAAAAACAAAATCCACCCGAGGTATTTGCTGAATGCTACCCCCAGCAAACCTACCTTCCCCTCTCGCCAAGCCGCGCAGTGTTCTCAACGCAGCCGGCACTGCTGGAGTTTGGTCTACGCCATAAACCCTGGTAAGAGGTTTAACTGCACCGAAAGCAGTTTGCCAGGGTGCAAGCAGTGGAACTTGCCACTACCTTTTTCTGCAGCAGGTTAGGGAGCTGTCTGAGCCTGAGCAGTCCGCCACTAACGGCTCTCACAGCCGAGTCTGCAGTCAACAGTGGGACAGTGTCTGACTTAAATATGGCCTTTAATTTATTTATAACTGTGTAGCTGGCACTTGGTATCATATTTAATGCAAATAACATTCAAGAGAAATCACCACTGAGAGGCACATTACGAAGATTAACAGCCTGGCTTTTCTTTTACTTCTGTTTATCCGGCATTGATTTGTGCTTAGTGCTTCGCAGAAAAGTGCTAATAATTTCAAGGAATCTCAATCTCAGACTGCCATTTTGCAAAAAGCAGGGCTGGAAATGCTGCTCCTGGCTCCTCAGTGGAAGGAAAGGGCCCAAGGCACGGAGAACCTTCAGGAACTGTTGGCATCCAAATAAGCAAGAGAGAAAAGAGGGCTGGGACCCAGGAGGGTGCAGACCCTGCGCCACGGCAGCAGACGAGCATCTGCACAAATGAACGCAGCCTGGTGAGATGTTTGCACTGGCTAACAAAAATGCTGGAATTTGCACGAGGCCGTGCAGGAACAACCCAGGGGAACAGACCAGTCCGTTCAAGCCCAGCCCCCTCCCAGCACCGCGTTTAATAAGGAACGTGAAAGGTAAACTCCGCTGATCACGGAATATGCCATCTGTGTGGGTTTTATTTCTTTTAATTATATAGCCCACTTCCATTTTAAACAAGCTGTCAGGAGAATTAATCTCGCCAAGTTTCAGATGACACTGAACATATTCTCATGCCCCGCAATTATCTGGAGCTGCTTTATCCCCTTATATAGTCATGGATGAATTTGTCAGGTGCAATGCTCCGCACCTCGTTAGGAACTTTATTAATAGCTTCATGTCTGATCTTCTGTCTGGGTTCTTCTCTGTCTTTCTCATCCTTCTGGAAAGTCGAACATCCTGCCTAAGCCGTGGCTGCTTCCCGCAGAGCGGGGAGCGTGGGGCGTGCAACCGCACCCCGGGGTGCTGAGTACGGCCGTGCCGGGCGCTGGGAGGGCAATGTGCCGCCCTGCGTGGGCACCACCATTTGTGTGGCAAAACCCCGGGAAGTGCCTGCGGATACAAGCCTGCCCTGCTCGCTGTACATCCCAGCAAGGAGCAACCCAAAGCCACCCTTCCACGCAGAGCCTGCTTGGTTGGAGTGACCAAAAATTGGCCTTGCAGGGGGCTGTTTTAGGGAAGATATGCAGAATTAACAGTGGCAGGGCTGTGGGCTGCTGCTGCTCGGCGTGAGGGCTCGGCGCTGCCTGAACGGGCCCTGCATGCTTGGTCTTGCATGGGCAACGTTAAAGGATGGTGCCGAGGACCTCACAGTCTAACGAAACACTCGAGTGATGCCACTGGCCCCCCGTGGCGCTGCCCAGACACCAGCCCTGCCGCGGGCAGCGTGTCACCCTCTTAGAAGCACTCTTCTCCCACAGATCTCGGAGCATGGAGGAGCCTGGCTCATCCGACGAGCATCGGTCGCAAACGCAGGACTATGCTCGTTGCTTGCAGAGGGGAAGGGAGACCTCAGCCCCCCCCTTTCCTCCAAGAGGGGACTCCACTGCCAAGCGATTGCCATGCAACGCGGAGACCTCCCAAGGCCCAAGGGTGGCACCGGGAACGGGCAGTGAATAACCAGCCCAGCTTGAACAGGGAAAGGGCAGTACAGCAGCAGCATGGGCAGAAAAACTGCGTGGCCTGCTGATAGCATCCTGGAGCCCAGCAAGTATCATTTATTCTTTAGCACACTGCACAGTGAGAAAGGAGTTTCATTTGAAGGTAATATCCAAGAGCACCAGGCAGCAGCAGTAGCCATTCTTCTGAGAGTCGAAGAAAATGAAAGCAACCTCTTAGATCGGCTAGCTCACCGCTATACAAGCTCCGTCCGGGAGCAGCAAAAAGCTTGGAGGATTTTCCAACAAGAGCTCTATTACGGATGCATTTTCCCCTCAGTTCATCGCCAAGCCAGAGTACGAGGGTCTCGTTGACAGTGTGTCTCCAGGTAGTGGTTTCAGTGAAAGCGAAAACACCGTTATTAAAATAAATGGGATTTTTGAAAGGGGCTAAGGCAGAGAAGCAATAACAATAAAACACAAAACCAGCCTCAGCTCCCAGCACCCTGCTGCCTAAGCTCAGCTTCCAGCTACGAACCGGTGCCTGTGCCCTCCCCGACAGGGTGCTCCCCCCAGACCCGGTGGGTCCCCCCGGTGCATCCCACGGTTTTGCCAATGGGGCTGCATTTTGCAGCGCTCGCCTTGGCCCAATCCTTTAGAAACCTGCTCTTTAAAACCGCCCTCGGAAGGGGCACGGATTAGGGGGAGGCTGGCAGCTGAGGGAGGCGCTGCAAGCGAGCCGAGCGTTTGGGGCTACAAGCGCTGCTGAGGCTTTCGAAGGGGGGGCTGGGCTGGAGCAGAGGGTGCTGCTCCGCTCCTCTGGGAGCAGGAGCAGGATTCGCCCTCGCTGGGCTCCTCCAGGGAGAGAGCAGGAGGACAAGGCATGCCAGGAGCTATTTATTCCGAGAATGACACGCTGAGCAGCTTACCGATTTCCAGCTCCGTCCCTTCCCTGCCCCCTCTGTCGCTCACCCTGGTCTGAGTTTCGCCGGGAGGGGTAGGGACGTGACTCCCCGGGGAGCGCGCGTGTCCCCGGGAGGCGACGCCGGAGATGTTTCAGGTTAATGAACAGCACCTTTCTCCTTGCTTCCTTTCTCCTCCTCTCATCCGTGGAGGCGTCTCAGGACAGGCTGCTGTACGTAGAGCGGTATTATGGTAGAAAACAAAGCAGGCTCGTATCTAGATTATTTTGAAACAAATATGATGGGGAAAGGGCAAATTGCAGGGCACGCTCTGAGGTGAGCTCATAACACACACTCCTGCGCTAAATTCCATCCCTTAGTTATTGCCCTGAAAAAAATTTGCTTTTAAGTGCCTTCGGGGGCCCGCTCTGCTCTTTTTGAGATAAGGTCTCCCTGCTCCTGCACGGAAAGCAGGTTCAAATAATGTTTCTGTATTTCCTGATTCAAAGACTGTTGGTTTCTTCACCATGTGGTGATGGAAAACTTTGTTATGTTCGCCAACTATTTAGGGGAAAAAAGTAATTTACTCAGTTTCAAATAAAAAAAAAAAAAAAAAAGAAGAGAAAATAAAAGCGATAAAAAACCCACAGGCAGCCTGTGAAAAGGAGAAGCCAAGAGACTGGGGCAGAGATGGGGCAAGGAATGACAGCTTCATGAACCTCCTGCTGGGTGGTGATAGAAGAGGTCTTTGTGCCCGTAAGGCAGAACTGGGCTTCTATTAAAGCAACGATTTAACTCAAACTCTACAGCTGCAGCTGCAGCTTTGCATAAAAGCCGTATGCCTGCAGACGGACCGACTTCCTCGCATCTGCGCGTGCTGCTCCGCCTGTGTCTTTGCCTCCAAGTTTTATGCCGACTGTTTCGGTGATGCCGACCCTGTATAAGAGCATTTTTTCCCCGGAAGAGACAGGAATCGTTCTCACTGGATGCTGTAAGTCCAAGCTATGCCTCGAAATTCAGCAAAGGACGTTTTGGATGAGTTTTCCCTAACCCCAGGATAAGGGATTCGTTTGGGTCATTTCCCGGGCTTTTCCTGTTTCCCAGTTTTACGTGGCTGGCTGCGGCTGGCGGGTTTGCTCGGGCGCCGGGGGCTGCGAAGGTGCAGGCGGGGGGCAGAGGGCTGCGCTGGCAGCGCTGAGTCCCCTCGGTTTCCCTATGGGTTTGCGCCGCGGGCTAAAGCATTCGCTAAGCAACCCCAGAGAGCAGCTTGCTTTTAAGGATACGTGTATTGATTGCTGGAGAGATTATTTTGATTTGTGCCCTGTGGATACTGTTGCTACAAAACTGAAGCCCAGCTGAAAATTTTCTAAGCATTAATTCCTTTCCAGCCGTGGGTTTCTTTCCTCTCTGGGAGGCCTTTCGACTGCCCCGGGCATTGCACTAAAGGAATAGCTTCATAGTTAGCGTAAGGTTTCCCTGCCTTTATTTCAGTCCTACAAATTTTTCATTGCCCTGGGTGTTCGCCGGCCGCATGGGTGCTGTTGAAGGCCCGGCAGCGGGTGCAGGAATGCCCTTTGCTGCGGTGGCAGGTCGATGCTGGCCCCGTCGCTCCCACCGCCGGCCGGCAGCTCCTAGGGGCTTTCAAAGGCGCCTTTAGCCCGTGCTGGCGTCACAGCTGAGTCGGTGGGCACAAACCAGGGGCCTGCCGCGAGCTGCAAGGGAGACCGTGCTGCACGGCCAGATGTGATACACGGCTGTAGCAGAGAGACGCGGCGACCAGTCAAAGGTGAAACGCTGTGTTCATGGTCCTGGGCTGCTGGTGGAAAGGAAATTGCTTGCCGTGTGTCGGAGCGAGCTTCCTGAAAATTATTATCAGCACCCAGCTCCGAAGAAGCCTTGAAGAATTAATTCCCAGCCTGCGACAGCCATTGTTCAATGGAGTTTTCATCCCTTCGTTTGATATTCTGTTAAAGTTTTGTTGGAGATAAGCGAGCTCCGAAAAAACAGGCTTTTTGTGTCCAGGCACAAAGAATGAATCGCAAAGGCTGCTGAGGAAAGCAGAGTTATTATCCAGGGAGGCAAGAAATGCAGCTGGAAATAAGCATGGCTCTTTTCATTAATAATTAGAACTTCAACTTGTCAAAAATCTGGCTGCGCCAAACAGATTGGGTTGTAAAAGCAGGGGGAGCCGGTGATGAAACGTGCGTGGGTCGCCCCTAAAAACCCAGCCTGTGCCATGACTTTCCCACAAAATGACTCCAGCTTTTCCTCCTGCTTACAACTCATCGGTTGGCGGATATGGGCCAGTTTCTAGGACCTCTCTGCCACCCCGAGAAGGCGGCAGCGAAGAGGTGAAAAGCAGGGACGCTGCCCCGCCAGCGCTGCAGCCTCTCCCAGCTGTTGGGTAGCTAAAGTTTGGCCTTTGAGTTGTCTTAAGGTAAATGAGACACGCTTGCCTGGAGCGCCGCTATCAATTCTACAGCCGAAACGGACTGATCAAATAAACAGCGATTTCCCCGTTATTAGTGCTGTTTAGATAACTTTGAAATGCTTATTTTTCAAGCGGAATGACTTACATAACCTTTCCCTCTGTTTTTGGCTCAAGAAAGAGTCAGTGAATTTCCTTTCGGAGAGGAGAACGTTCGTGCTTTTCACCGTGATTCGGGCACCAGTTTTGTGCTGTTAAGCCGGGCGCGCGGGTGGCTCGCTGGGACTCTCCTCGCGCCGGCTCTCCGCAGCCTCGGCGTGCCGCGGGCCTGGGCATCGCTTCTCCAAAACGCGGCGTTGCGGGTGTAATGGCCCTGGCTGCAAAGGGACTGAGCCCTGCGCCCTGCCAGACACACAGCTCCCTGTTTGCCTTGCAAGCTCTTCTAGGTGCAAGCACTAGTCAGGACTAGAGCTGACCAGAGCAGTCTTTCATTACCTTTTTTTAGCTAAAGTAACGCCTCAGATTTACAAGAAATTTCATGCATCACTTTGCCTCCAGTCTTCCTTGTATTTTATTTATTTATTTATTTGCTGCCTGATTGCCTGCAGGGGAATTGCTCCCTTTGTGCAGTATTTTGTGAACGTCCTCTAGGTTGGCACTTTGGCACTTTCTTTTTTAATTCAAGGCAGGTAACTGAGCAATGGGGCTAGGAGTGTGAGCTGGGTCTGCTGCCACGAAGGCTGTCCTTGCTGCAGTGGAAGGAAAGTCATTTCCCAAACTAGTTGCTCCTGTTTTATATCACCGTAAGTGAGAAATGACATGGAGTGGTCCAAAAAGTGTTGTGGAAACTGTGCTGTTTAGCTCTGCCTTTGGCGTGTTATCTGTCAAAGTAATTACACGTGGCTTGGGAACCTCAGATGGCTGGAACAATATCATTCTCCTGTAGCTTTTCCATTTCCATTTAATTAAAACATTATTGTTTCATTCATATTAGTATGCATTTTAGAAAAGGAAGGAGGAGATGGGGACAGAGAGAGAGAGAGAGAGCAGCTGACTGGTAACTTAGGCTCTGCTTAGGTGAAGATAAGAATTAATCACTGTCACAGCATTAGTGCTTTCTCTTCCCTTATGTATCTCAGACATCAAATTGCTAAAAGAAGGGAGAAAAAGCCTGTGCCTTGATGGCACCGGTTTTGCTTGCTCCGCTGGGTTCCCATGGAGGGAGGGTGATGTGTCCCGGCTTGCTTTTGGGGCAATTGCTGGTTGCATGTGAGCTGTATTTTGGGACATGAGGGAACTTATATTTCAAAACAAAGCTCTACTTGAGAATATAATCCGGTATAATTTAAGAGGGAATTTGCACCCCTTCCCATTGCCTTTTACTTTCATCGTGTTTTATCACTGCCAAGCGGCTGCCTCTTCTGTGTGTCATGGCAAAGGGAGGGAGAAGAGCAAGAGTACGCCCATGTGCAAGCATCCCTGCTAAAATCGTAATCTGAAATAATCTCATCCATAAATAATGCAGCCCGGCTGGCAATCCTGGCTGGTGGCCAGCTGCCCCACGAGCGGGCGATACGACACACGCAGAAATGCCGGTTCTCGTGGAGGGACGGGCCGGCCGCCGGCATCCCGCCAGCCTCCCCTGCACCGCAGCTGGCAGCGCGCGCAGCTCGGCAGCCTGCCGTGATTTGCTCCAAAAGCAGCCGGCGTGAAGCCGGCGCTCATCCAGACCCGCCCTGGGGAGCCCAAGCAGCCTTGGGCTCTGCTGCTCTTTCCCTCTCTCTGAACGCCACGAGCATCCGCCGGAGGTGGTCGAGAGAAAACTTGGCACAGAGACAGGAGGCGCCTGCCAAGCGAGGTGCAATGCTCAGCACGACTGGGTTTTGAGGAGGGGAGCCAGATTTGATCATTTAGAATCTCCCCTTTGTTCAGGTGTTCCTGTAGCACTGAATCACGTGTGCTTTTGTAGGGTATTTTTAGCAAACTTAAGTTTACCGAAGGTCGCAGAAAGTAGAACATCAGCAGCTGGAAGAACTGTCATTCCACTTCCAGTCTAGCAGGAGTAACATATTGACTTATTTATGAGGGAAGTCAGCTCCCTTCCCTCTGTGTCTCACACAATCTGCTTTACCACTCCCTGCACAGAAAAATGACTGTATTGTCAAAAATTCTGTGTCTTTAAGAAAACCTTAAAACAAATTAGGCAAGATTTGAGGGAAAGGGAAAATGTTACCATTTTTTTCATTCTTTCCAAAATTTCTTGTGCTTTCACTGTCTAAATGAATGATCAGCTATCCCTCTACTAGCCAAAAGGAGAGAGGAAATTGTTATGCAAAGTATGAAGTCTGCTAGAAAAACCATTGGCCCCAGCAATTCAAAGTGGTTGTGTGAGCCTTTGGGTGTCAATGCTATGCTCACATTTGCTGATTTTTCTCCTGTTTTGGATGTAACTCCATCTTCCATCTCTAGAAATGAGCTGGGAGAAAGGCAGTAGCTCACCCACGCTTGCCAATTCCCACTTGACCTCCCTGTCATCGCCTCTGAGCTGCAGAGGTGGCCCTTCTTTCTGAGAGTCAAGGAGACTGTGAATGCACAGCAACTATCAAGCAATTCAGTAAATATCGCAAGACAACATCCAAATATTTTGAGCCTGGTAGGAGAAGCTTAATCTGTTAGCTGAGAAATGCCCATGTCAAGAATGACTAATCCCAGCACAGAGGATACCAGGAAAATGACAGTTTGATGCTCCCTGAAGAGAAATATCCATCAAAAATGGCAACAGTTGCTCAACAAGCTTGAAGAGAGGGGGTGCATAAGCCATTACTGTATTATCTGGCTTATTTATATCATTGCTGTGTGTGTTAATGCTATTGTGAGAGGTCTTGGAGAAGACACGGGGAGACCTGCCTCTGCCCAGGCTCCCTCCGGACACAGAACAGGCTCCTACCTGCATCCTCCGCCCCTGCGGGGCTTCACTGGTGCCATGACTGTAACAGCTCTTAATATCTGATTCCAGGCCCAAAACAGAACTTGTGTGACCAAAGATGAAAAATCAGAAGCAGCAGAGAGGGGAGGCTGGATAAGAACCTAAGTAGGAAAGGAATTTGGGCTGCTCACCTTGTGACTGCCTGTCCAAGGGCAGGCGCAATCTGTTACTGCAGACTGCGACCTCCGGGACTAACAAATCTCTGCCTGGTACAAGGCAAAATTACCTCCAGTTTCACTTGGGAGAAATCTTGACTTTCTTTCTGTCTGATATTAGGAGCTTGGAAAGACATTGGATGGGCAAGCTCTAGGAAAAGAAGAGAGTGAGTAGTTCTCTCTCAATGACACGCTGCCTAGAAAGAAGGCTTCAAGACCAAGAGGGGGTTGAATGTGTGGGGCTATTAAGGCCTGCAACATCCACCTGCAATATCAAGTGAAGTTCTGAAATCTGGTTGTGGGCTTTCCACCCAAAGACAGGACTATATTTTTGTTTGTGTGGATGCCAATCTGATTTTGTAGATTAGATTTTGATGGTACACCAACCAAAAAGTTCTAGCCATGAATATGAACAGTCCAGAGTTAGTTAATCAGGGTAATATTGGTAGGACTGCCAATCATCAAGAGGGGCTTAGCTGAAAAGCCAAGTACTATAGCTAAAAAGTCCTCCTGTTTCATCAACATAATTCGTTTCATGAAAAATGCCTCTTCTTGTTAAACAATCATCTGTCAAAATTGTCTCAAAAGCTGTCATTACCAGGGAGTCAACTGTCACTCGTGCAGATGTGTTTTTGGAGATGTTTCTGGCTAATTCTCATGAAATGGCACAGTAGAGCATTGCTACAGAATAGAGAGATAGCCGTGGGGCACAGAGGGGTTCATCTCAGGCCTGGTTTTCGCTAGATGCTTGTTCTGTGTCTGTGCTGCTGTTAGGAGAGGTTGATCATTCCAGTTGGCCTAATTCGTGTTCAGTACTTGCTGCAGTTGAATGAAATGGCTCTTAAGAGTCTCTGCTGCCTGAGCACCACAACTGGAAGCCAGCATAGTCCTTCTGCCATTGTGAGAATGAGTATAGACAAGAGGATGTACAAGTGAAGCACTGCAACTGGAAGTCCTGTAGCAAGAGCTGGATTCCTGGTGTTGACGCTTATGGGCTGGAGCCATTATTTCTCCGTCATCCTCTGTTTCTGCTGGAGATGTTTCTCCTTCACTTGGGAGAACAATGAGTTTTAAGGTTTCATAGTGAAATAATTCACTTTAAAAGGAAAGAAAATCTGTTTGGATGACTCTGAGAAAAAAGAATTAAGTAATTTATCAGAGATGAAATAAAACAAAGCAATTAATTTGGGGTTGACATACAGCACTGTCTTTGCACTTGTTTGCAGATAAAACATTTACTTTGATCTGAGGTGAAACATTGCTTCCTTTTTGGCTTGTAACCCATCTTTTTCTTTTTCTTTTTTAGCTTAGGACAATTCTGAAATAAAACAGAAGTTCGACATGATTTTTCATTTAAATATGTTGAACTGAAATGTGTTAGCATTTCCAGACAGAAGAAAAATGTTTGTTTGAAAACACTGTAATAGTTCAACATTCCCCCCCCCCCCCCTTTTTTTTTGTCAATACTGTTTATTGAATTTTAACATGAATCCACAAGTAGCTTTTGGTTTCCTTCCAAAAATTCAGCTTTCATCAAATTCGCCATTCTCTGAAGAAGAAAAGCTATCTGTAATTTTGGTATACGTAAGCAAGAGCAGAATACTGTGCACTCAGGCTTACAACTCAGAATCCTTTTACATCAGCCTTCACCTTGTGAGCTTTGCTCAGGTTTGGAGTGGGAACCTCCAGAATTTAGAGCACAATGATGTGCTGCAGCTTGCATTGCAGGCTCTGTTCTCTAAGAGGCCTCAAACATACATTTTCCATAGCAAGGAGCTACTCACAGGTGGTAATAAAGGTCGAGCAGGGTCCAAGGGGCACAAGATTCGTTCTTTCGATTAAGCACGGTGATTATGACTGCTTCAATTTTTAATATCTCCTCATAGGTTAAAAACATTTTTCAGCTGTTTTTACATCTTGTCTTCCTGAGTCTCAATCTCTGTACTGTTCATTACTTTAGGACAGCGTGTCATATATCCCTAAATGCACAAAGCTTTTAAATTCTCAAACAGATCTCTGGTTATGTCTCTCATACAGCTTTCACTGTCTCACTGTACTGAGTCAAAGCCAAGGTTTCAGCTGTATCAGATAGTGAGCCAGGTCTTACATTTTTAAAGCATGTTAGTTAATGAAAAATAATTAAGTAAACATAGGTATAAATTATCCTCTAAAAGTTAGATGCAATCTTCTCAGCTTTCTCTCTTGATTCATTTTGTTTAAAGTATCTGTCTTCTAGTGTATCTTTTTTTAAGCCTCCTCATGCTCCTCCATTGCTAAAGATCAAAAGTTTTCCCTTGTCTGTGCCAGACAGATTCTGGAAGAAGAGTCTTTAATAGGCTTTATAACAGGCTCTAAATATAATTCAAATAGCACTAAAATCCCTTGTGCCTTTCCCCTCTTTGCATTTGGTTCGGACTCTTCATTTTTGTTCCCAAGTTGTGTAGGAACTTTGGCTGAATCATTAAACATCAGAAAAATCCCCTTTTCTTCTATACAAGCCCTGCTCTACTGATAGCTGTGCAGTAAAGCAGAACTTCTGAATACCTTTTTGACAAACTTCAGATAGGTCTCTGCCTGTGAAACATTTTGATGTGTTCAATTTAGATTTGAACTCTGCCTTCTGAATTGAAGTTGTTCCTTTTATTACTTGCATGCAATTAACCAAAAAAACACTTTTCCATGCAAAAGGAGAAAGATCTGAGAAGGTGGTTTCAAAAATCACACTGAAGGAGCTATTGCAGAGCTGGCAGCCTTTGCCACTTGTACAGCTGCAGCTGCAAAGGGATCTGGATGCACTCCGCAAGGGTTTGGGGAGAATGAGGAACTGACCTGCACTTCTTGGCAGAAGAAAATGTCAGAGCTCCCTCATACAAACTGTGGACCAGATGTCAAAGTGGTCAGCACTTGCATAACCCTGTAGTGGCAGCTATGCTTTCAGAGTTAAGCAGCACAGGAAATACAAGGTAAAATGATTAAGGGCTGTAGGTAATGGAGAAAAGAGGTGTTTTCAGAAGTAGGCTGGATGCCATCAAAGGAGGATTACAGAGTGTTTGAGGCTGTGGATTCTTATATGAACAAACAGAAATGAGAATATCAAAAAGATCTGCATCTGACTAGAGAGAAATCATGATAACCAGCAGCAAACACTGTAAGATTCAGATGATCAAGGCAGACAGAGAGGGAAGATGAAACTGAAATGCAGCTTTCTGTGGAGATGTCAGGATCAGGGTGACCGAGCTGCGACGCCTTGTCTGTGTAAGCAAGGAGGCAGCATGGCTAAAAATCCCCAAAGAAAAACATTCTCTGCTGTGATAAAGTGATGCACAGCAAATCCTCTGGGCTGGATGAGATCTGGCTCTGTTTGCTGGTTGTCCTCTTCTCTGAAACTATCACTCACGTGTTGATTGCAAACAACGGCCCAGCAGGGAGATGAGTCTTGAGAACGTTTAATTTCTGCCTTAAACAAAATCAAGCAATGTCTCCCGAGTCTGTAATTCAATGCAAGCTAAATGGAAGTAATGACGCATATCAGTGCTTTCCGTTCCCACCAACATTACCTACAGAGTCCCAAGTCAGCTCTGTTTAAGTTCATTGGACATGAAGGCACCAGCAATTATATCCTTGCTTACACTGATTTTTAAAGCCCTGTAAAAGATGAGAGATTCAGAAGATAAATGTACTACCACTCTTCTGGCTTTGCTTGTGATGCCACCCTTGCCAAGTCCTGCTTGGCCAAGATATTATGACCAACTGCTTCACCAGAGACATCAGTTCGATGTATGACAGGCACTAATCTTCCTTCTTGCACCCCACTTTAATATCTCTCCTCTTCCTTCAGCACTTTCCCTGCCAGTAGAATAAATGAAGACATTAATGTTTTAATTTCCATGATTTTGTTTCCGAGTTAGCAACATATGGCAATTAGAAGAGTCACTTTTCCAAGCTACTGCTAATTCCTTTAAACAATCATGATTAATAGCGGGCCAATTCTAGCCGCATCAGTGAAATAGCATGCTTTTTTTCCTGAAATCTAAATTTTGTCTTATTCATTTGTAATACCTGTGTACTCAGTCTGCCGGCCTGGTGTTTCAAATCCCCTGTGAATGGTTTTATTGCCTGTAGTCAAAGCAATACTATACAGGAGTTAGACTGAGGTATGGAAAGTCAGACTTCCTAGTGCCTCTTGAGGCTTCATTCAGAAATAAACTTTGCAAAAAGCAGATAAAAATCAGTGTGAAAAATGTTTGCAAAGAAGGGCTTTAGATCCAGTCTGGTTATTTTCTGCCTCAGTTTATTTACCTGTAAAACGGGAATAACAACTAGTTTCTTGTACTTGGGAGGAAATGGGCCATTTTGCTTAAAGAATCACATGATGTCTTTGTCTAGAAAACGCTGAATAAATTCAACTTACTTTCATCATTTCAACACTTTATATGCTATTCTCTCTCTATGAAAATTCATTGCAGTGCTTAAATACTGAAAGCTAATGAGAATTCTCTGCACTTGAAGGACTGAAATTAAAACACTGCAATTACCGAAGTATCTTCCATTAGATGAAATTATTTATGAGAACTTGTCACTTAAAAGACTTTCAGTTTTTACTGAATCAGAACTCTAGAAGTTTAAAGGCTGTTGTCATATTTTCTCCTGCTAGACTGACATGGGAGCATCTCTTCCTACACTGACATGTAGGAGAGAACAGGTGGAATCAGAGTCTGAGATTTCTGATGTGTCTTCTCTACCCATTGTGGTCCAAATGGATTTTCTCAGAACGATTTAGAGCTAAAGAGTTTCATCTTCAGCTCCAGTGCTCATAACTGATCCTTCTTGCAACTGATTCTTCATAGATGGTGAAACTGTAAGGGCTTAAATTAACTGTCCTGATATTCAATTCAGAGCATCAACAGGTCTAGCGTCAAAGGCAGATTTCTCTTGGAATAACTGACCTACATCTACACAATCTCATTGTAAAATCTTTTTTCCTCTGGGTAGGTTTGATGCCAGTCTTGGACTTTTCCTGTTTCTCTTACATTGTTTTCTCCATTGTTGGCTCTGTCTATTTGCGTAGATCTTCAGCTGGAGCAAGTCAGCAGAGGTCCAGCAACACACTTTTTTGGTGTTTTGGGTGCATTATATTTTCCTACCTTGTGAATTATATTGGTCTTGAAGTTCAGCTGAATACAAGTATCCAGAGTGTGAAGGTCAGAGCAAATCTGCAGATCTGGGTGACCTAGAACCCAAGCCAGAGATGACAGAGGGGTCTCAGGTGTGAATCACAGGGTATATCACCCTACTGAATAATTTTTCGGTATTTTGGGCAAATTTGAATTTGGAATACTAGACTTTTTCTACAGCTCCTCACTCCTTCAAAACTTTTCATTTTTACTTTTTTTAAGGCCAGGCTCGGACCCAAACTGAGTCACCCCTAGCAGTTTGGGGCTGTATTATAAACAATTAATTTTCAACTGGAAGAGGTAAATAATAGTAGAAGTACTTCTGTAAACCACCATGAGGCATGATTTTGTAGGCAGAGAAAATATATTTTACTAGAGTAAGTAAGTGAACTGGAAAATAAGCCAGCAAACAAACAAATACTTGGCACATTCCTGGGCAAACAGGCCCTTCTTTGATTTAAGGCAGGAAAAGATACTTGAGTTAAATATTGGAAGACTGGTCTGAGCGTAACTTGCCTGTCAAGAAATTAGTAAATCTGAGAGCCAGTTTAGTCCCTGTTGTGCAAATATACTAACACAGAAAGATAAGGATACTCACACCCATGGGTTCCTGGCAGCAGCAAAGGTACAGATTTGGGTGGGGGTAAGCTGGGGGGGAATTTTAGCATGCCATAAAAGCAGTATTTGTCATGTTCTGTGTTGTGTTAGTTAGAGCTTCGGCAGTTGCTTGTCTCAGAAGTAGCTGCTTATGCTGAAATACAGCCCTCAGTTTAAGGGTAGAAGGGGTCACTGTGAATCTTGGTATTTTATTAGCCTTTTGCAAATAGAAATATTTTTTGGAAAATGAATAGTAATATTGCTGGTTTTTCATCCCTGCCTTATTGTTGGAGGGAGAAAAAAAAGACTGGAGAAATTAACTGAATTTGAAAGGTATCAGATACAAGAAATTTGAAGAAGTCGTCAGTCATTGAAATGAGGAGAATGTTTCCTTAGAAAGCCAATTTGCCCTTTATTGAGACAGATATGCAGAGATATTTGCCTGGCAGGATCTGCCAGCTTTTCCCTAGGAGGCTGGACAGAGCTGTCCCTCTCCCCCTGCGCATGGGCTAAACCCGCTCCCTTTCCTGTTCAGCAGTGCCCTGTGTTCTCACCCAGAAAACCCCCACGGAGCGCCTGAAAGGCATTTTCTCATAAATGCCGCGGCATCTCTTTTCAGCAGGCATCTCTTGCACGCCAAGCTGGGTTTTACGCCCACGTAGGCGGCATTCGGGGCAAGTCAAGCACCTTCTGTCTACGGCGCAGAGAAAGCCCAAGTGCTCCGCTTGCCGCAGCGGCAAGAGGAGAAGTCGGCGATCCAGGCTGCAGCCTGTGGCAGTGGCTCCCCGTGGGCCTCGGTGCTGGCTGCATGATCTGCTCTAGTAGCTTTTTTTTGCAAATAGACTTAAAGAAAAGGGTCAAAGGATGATTTTGCAAACAAATTTTTAGCATAAGAGCTGTTGAGTAGCAGCATCAAGTAGAATTTTGAGGTGTTGGCCCGTTGCTGGAGTAGCAAAGCCAGTAAATAAAAACATTTCATTTTTCTGTGCTTGTTCTGAAACCGGTCTTTAGTAATGAATTAAAATTTAAAAAACATTAAATACTCAATTCTTGGCTATGAATATTTATGACAATATTGGACTTGCAAATCTAAGGTAATTTAAATGTCAAAACCGGTGTAAAGTCTTTCCTTCAGAGGATAAGTCAGAGAAAATTAATCTTGATTACAAGTCATAACATTGGGAAATTAGCATCTTAGTGCATCAGTGATAAACACTTCTGTACTATCCCCCTTTTAAGCTATATATTTTATAAAGATGAGAATTAATTTTAATAAAAAAATGGCCCTTTACTTAACTAGCTAAGTTATGTAATTAACAGGGAAATCTTGGTTTCATTCATGGTATAGTGATTGTTTCATCTTGCTAAATCACCTCTTCTCTTGCAAGGCCTCTGCCTCCAGAACTGTTTGGAAAGGAATGATTTCTACCTGAGACTGACTCTCTTCTCATGTCAAGGAAGCCTTTCTTTTCCCTAGGAATAAATGCTGTGATTTTTTTAACTGGTGCTTGTGCAAAGGCTGGTGTCAGCAAGCACCAGCATCATCAGCAGATGATGATGATACTGTTGACCTCTGCAGCCACCCTCAGATCCTTAAACCTGCAATCAGAATATTAATTCAAGGAATAGCAATTTACATCTTTAGAGGCAGCCAGAGTTCCCATACAGAATTCAATAAGTTCACTGAACCCAGCACCTCACAAGTGCCTCATCTATTAGCCAGTTTCAAATGCTGGCTACAGCCAGATGCTATGGGGTAAGGTCCACAGAAATTTATAACAGAAAAGAAACCCACCCACAGACAAAACATTTTCCTCATGCCAGTCGTTTAGTGCCTGGATTATGCCTTAAAGCAAAGGAGGTTTCATAAAGACTGCATTCAGTAATGAATTCTCAGTAGCTGTATCAGGAACAAATCTGACATTTGTCCTATTAGTCTCATTTGCAGTCTTATCTTGTGGCATTTAGTTTCACGTGTTCATTTTGCACCTTATTAAAAAAAAATTAATTTTGCAAAGCAGGGAGGCAATCAGGCTAAGGGCTTGTCTTTGTTGTTTGCAGTAGAGCTATGACCTTCTTGATATGTTTTCCCTTGGGATTGTTTCCTGAAGGACCGTGTGCCCTGCACTTCTGCGGATTCAGGGTCACGTTGGCCTCCCCTCACTCCTTTCATCTCCCACTTACACCGCAGAACTGCAGCTTTGAAACCTGCCTGAGGTCCTTGGGATCTGAGCTGTTCAACACAGGGGATTTTAATCAGCCAACAGAGACATTTTCTCACTGAAGGGACATGGCTTTCTTAGCCACCCTCCTCTCCACTAGTTTGGGATTACTCTTTCTGCTACTGCCTTTCCTTGCCCCTGTCCTTAGCCAAAGAGTACTTCCACACTGTGCTCTATAATCTGCCTATATAATCTCTGTGTGTATTTACCTGATGATTTACCTCCAGGATTTTGTGAGGTAGCAGGCTCAGCGCCCTGAAACCAATAGATTCTCTGAGCTCCCTGGAGACACTAGGCCACGATACAACAACTGTTGGTCTTATCTCCCCGGAAAAATGGTTTTCCTCTAAAAATGTACCCCCAGGTTGACACCTGTAATTCTACAGTAAGAGCAGTAGAGTGCACAGTATTACTATGAAAATATCAAATAGACCCTTAAAAAGTAGTCTGGAGGTTTGTGCATGAGTGATCACCCCAATTTCTCTTATAGAGCCCATAGTTTCCCATGCATTATAATGTTTTGAGATGTAAGGTGAAGTCTCCAGGTCAGCCCAAGGTATCCATTAAAGCAATGGTAGATCCATCTCAACTAGCTTTAATACACCTACTTGTGGAAGGCAGTGTTGGCTGTGGCTGAAGAGGTCCAGGCTTTCCATGTCCACCTAGAAGCCTCTTGGAGCTGCCCACACTACTGCAGTGTCAAGCAAATCTTACCAATGCTGGCCCCAGGATCCTCACATGCCACACTGGGGCTCTGCTTCCAGACCAGGTCAACCCATGCATCCGCTTTGCGTGCAGAGCAACCTATCTCGACACTTTGGGCATGGTAATTACTCACTGAAATGTAAACACACAATTGTGTCTGCTTCTGAAGCCTCCTTTGGAAAAGATAGCTCTAACTGTATCCAGCTACCATGCTGTCATTTTTTTATCCCTTTCTGCATTTATCTGAGCCATTTGTTTTTCACTCTTACAACACCAAGAAAAGAAGGTGATACACTCATTGAACTGAGAGTGATTTTTTTTTCTATCCTCTGAATAGGCTTCTTTTTCCCATTCCTCCTCCAGTGCTTTACATCTTCAGCTCTCCATCTCTCTCTTGCAGTAAATATTCTTAACTCCCTGGCTGCAATGGGTGGACTCCGTAAATGTAGTGATGAACAAGCAGTTCTGTGGAGAAACCAGTAGTTTCGCTCATCTCTGTGGAAGCAAAAGTGGTTTTCAAAGCAGGATTGAAAAGAGGAGGTGATTCTTTAGGATCAATGCGAGATGTGCTGCAGGCCAATGACAGCATCATCTCTAACTTTCTTCAGGTCTCAGTAGGTCTGAGCTTTGCATTGTAGCTTAAAAATAATAACGTTGGCCCAGAAAAATACACATCAGGCTGCTGGAGTTTAAAGGATGAATGAGCAGCAGCTCAGAGGTACGTCCTGTAGACTGAGGTCTGGCAGGAGAAGGGGACATGGCTTCCATTGACCCCTCTTGTTTTCCTGTGTAAACAGCCCCTAGATTTGAGCACAGGGACTAAGATGTGCACTAACAAATTTCCTGCTGTTATATTTCTTCATCAACAGCTACAGGAAATACTTAAAAGCCTTATTTCAGCTGCTCCCAAAGTCATCAGGAACAGACCTGAAAAAAATGACTGTAACATAACAGTATTATAACACATCTGGTGGTTAAAGCTGGCTGACACCAGCAGCCTTACCGATCCACTTCCATTCACACTGGGAATGCTAGAGGACCAAGTTTCTCCCAATTCACACCATATTCCTATTTTTGTCCCCTTGCCATTCAGCTTATGTGTTGATGGAGGAAATGTAATTAATGGAGGAAGCCTAGTTAGTGTGTGATAAAGGAAGAAAGACAAATCTTGTTTTGTGTTATATTTATGCCTTGCCCACAGCAAGACAGTGACAAAGTAGAAGGATTTGGCTACCATAAAACAGGTGCTCAGTGAAATACAAATGCACTTTCTTCCTTCAAAAATAGAGATTTGCAGAAAAGTCACTGAAACTTTCTCATGCTCAGCAAGATTTTAAAATCCCAGAGACCTTCATGAGTAGTCCCATGATCATAAATCAGTGAAGCAGGTCTATAAACAAAAACAGATACTACCTGGAAGACATTTTTTCTTGGTAGCAAATCCAATCATCCTGATTAAGAAATGCGTAGTCAGATCTCTCAGAGCTGTAGGAGAGAGATTCAGGAGATGCACACACCCACCCACACCTATACTCAGTGCTATTTGATCCTGTTTGCTTTTGAGAGGTCAGCTACATTTCCGAAGTAGCAGAACACCTTCAAGGAGAGCTGGAGGTCTCTCCAGCCCACTTCAGAGCCTGTTGAGAAAAGGGAGAGATACAGCCTCCTAGGGAGAACTGCCTTGGAAATAGGGACTTCAGGAGGGTCTTACAGCATTAATTTCCTCTAGAGAAAGCCCAAAGTTGCAAGTTACATGGTGCAATGATTTTAACCACAGCCTGTGTAACTGATTTTATTGCACTTGCTTATTGATTTGCGTTGGAATCTAGCAATAATTGCATGGATTTTCTATGTGTCTGTCTGTGGACAACGCTTCTGACTTGGTTGAGAAGAAGCATGAAGACTAGTTCTGGCCTATGCTGTCAAGGGCAGAAGAGGCTGTCCACACTCATTGCTGTTCCTTAAGCATGGTTAAAAGCCACCTGCAGCTCTGCATCCTTTTACAGCTGCCTCTCCACAAAGCCATGGTGGTGCTTAACTCAGTTCTTATCTTGTCCTTCACCTTCTTTAACCCCAGTGTCCCCCGTCCCAGCCAGCTTTCCTTCCCCAATCACTATGCTTTTCCATCACACCTCCAGAAAAAAATTTCATTTCTTAGGTGCAAAGCCACTTTCTCCTAGAAAGATTTCATGGGGAGAGCTGTCAGCTCCCCTGGGGAAAAGTATCTTTCTTAGCGTAATTACATACCCATATAAATACAACCAACCAAAGGCCTTTTTTGTCATTGTAGTAATATCTATATTAGAAATCCTCCTGTTACAGAAGTGCTAAACCCACATTGCTAAATATCACCCCTGTACCAGGAATTGTTTTTTATGTGGATCAGGTGTTATCCTAGGACAGGTGCTGGTTTCTGCCTCTGGCTATGGGGCTAAGATTCAGTACTTCATGTTGAAATTAGTTTGTGTAAGTATATATATATATATATATATATATATAAAAGAGAGAGACAAAAGATCTGCGGTACCATGGCCTAATAATGCAAGTTGAGGAGCAACTATGGTATTTTCTTAGTAAATTGAGGAGTATTCCAAACTTCAGTTTTAAAGTTCAGACTCCCCAGAGAGATTGTTAGATTTTAATTGCTACCTTAATCAAAGTTTATTAGTGCTAACCAAGGCTTCTCATGGATTTAAAATTCAACCATTTGTCAACTACTAATTATTTTAAGCAGTCAAGCTGTTATTTTGCCAGCTATATTAATGCAACTTCTCAGCATATGTGAAATACTAAAAATAGCTTCAGAATATTTGATCCTGAGACATAATTCAACAGACAAAGCATTCTTTGCAATGTTCTCGCTTGTCTCTCAGATGCCTATACCATCTCTTAGCCTTTTCTACAGGACTGCCTCCATCTCCTCCCAAAGAACATGCAAAACCAGAATCAAGCCCAGTGTGTTTCGATAGGAGAAGGATGTGTTCTTTTCATTTTCTCTTAGTTAATTCTCTCTTGAAGCACATGCTTCATGCATCAGGCTGAAGGTTTGAGTTGCTAGCTTGGCTTATAGTAAAGTCTCTACATAAAATCTTCAAAACCATCCTGGGTGTTGGAGCTCATTCTGCAATTCCCCTACACACCCACTCCCTCTAATAAGTATGTGGCTGCCTGCGACTCAGCTCATTTCACCTGCCAGTGAAATCCCCATTTCTCCCCCTGTAAAGGGCAGGAGAGAGATGCGACCCTGCAGCTTCATATTCCTTATGTTCTGGTGTGGCAGGGGCTTTGCCTCCCACTGCCTGGATCCACCTTCGATGTTGGTAGCAGAGAGGAGCCCATCACTCCATTTCTGCATGACAGTGCTCACCTGCAATATCAGCACGGGTTGAGTGTAAAATCGAAGTCTTATAGTCACCACGTGGGCACAATAAACCCTTAGTTTTCTGTCACGATACTGTGCGTTGTCAAGAAAGTGTGGGAAGAAAGAAATCAAACACCACTTCATTTAACTGCTTACTGGTCTTGGTATTTAGAGGTCTGTGCTTTATATATTTCCATGCTGGTGGTTTTGTGTCTTTTGTTTTATTTTACTTCTGAATATTGACTCAGAAATTCCCACGCTGTAGGCAAAAGCCATCCCTATCAATTATCAGGACTGAAATAACTCAATATTACCAAAAGACAGAACAAGAAAAGTTAAGGTGTAATTAACCGTCACCCTGGTTTCACCAAAATGTAATTATTTTTGACTTGCTTCAGGACAACTAGACCTGAGGTGTAAAGTTGGGCCCAGCAAACATACTGACAGCAAAACTGGGTAAATTTAATTAATTAAACTTGTAGCTCAATGTACCCAACCATAAAAAACTAAGAAAGAAGTTTCTTGATGGAGGAAGTAAACAAGATTTCAATCTTTTAGACTGATTATAGCATGAAAGAGAATTATTTCTTTTGCTTTGTCACTTCTTTTTTTCCCCCTTCACCAGGTATGGGGAGAGAGCAGCCATCCTGGGCATTTTATCTTCCACATCTCCCTCTTAAGTCAGTAGCAAAAGACTCTGGATTAACTGAAGTGAGATGCTGAAGTTGCCAAAAACAACTTCATCAAGTATAAATCAAGTGAGGTGTTTTCTTTCTTTTTTTCCCCCTCCTCTTTTTTGGTAGCAGTTTTACTCTTGTGTTTTGTTTTGTTTTGTTTTTTAATACTCTTTTATCCTTCAGTTTTACTGAGAGATAAAGATGAATGTCCATAACGTAAAACACAGCATTTTGCAACAAATATCTTAAAACCAGGTGCCTCTCACACCTTCACATTTGCTCAGTTCTCCAGTATACCTCTCCAGGATCTCCTGGATTTCATAGCTTGGTCTCTTTCTTTGGGGACCAGAAGAACCATTCAGGTTTGAGACTGGCATCCCGAAGATCAGGAAAGGAGGAAGTTTTTTCTTGTGAACAGTGATAATGAAGAAGATTTTCTGGCGTTTAGCAAGGTAACAGGGAGCTCTGAGGTCCCCAGAGAGTTGGATACTCAGGTATTATTCCTGTGTACAATTAGGAATAATAAGCCTCATATCAAACACTTATGTATGAATCATGTCTTTTTGCTATTACCTCCAGTAAATCTGAAAATACTTTAACCACAGGATTAAAACTGTACATAGAAATAATGTTAAATGATCTCATCAGGAATCCAGTCAAGCTCAGGAATGCTACTGTTACTCAGTGCTCTGACATCTTCACAAATCCCATCTTGGGCAAGAGATGCGTTTAAGTTGGTCTGCATCAGATGTTTTTTCTTATGAACAAATGATTTCTCCATGAAGGGAGATTTATGAATGGGAAAACTGGTAGAATGTTTTTGCCATAGCAATGATAGATTTTTTTGTCTCTATGCAATTTATTTCCATCTGTTCTGTATCTGATTAACTCCTACAGCGTGTGTGATTAACTGTACTTCTCGAGATCATTAGCTGTTCTGCATTCCCATTATATTTCATCACTGTGGGGCCTCACACAGGCTTTAAAATGTTACATGTTAATTGTTCTTAATATCCTAATCTGCACTCACTCTCTTGCAATGTTCATGGATGTAAGGAGAGAAGGCTTGTTACCAGGAAAACATCACTATGTTGGAGCAAATACAAAATGCTAATGAAAATGCAGTTTAAGTGGATCCACTTTCTGATCTCAATACTAGAGCAAAATTAAACTCTAAGGAGTGAGACAGAAATGTGGAAAAGAGATCTTAGATGGCTTTTTATTTCCAAACCCATGCCAAGAGGAGTTCACACTCTCACTCTGCCAGTTGAATTTGTGTCAGTCTTTGACCCTAGCAGACTTCAGTTTCCTTCTTTTTGGTTATGAAAAATGCTTGTCTCCTGACAGGGCTTCCTGTACAGTGTAGGTAAAATGTTCAAGCTGTGAATGAGCACAGAAATAATCTAATCACAACTAGCACTTACCCTGTGATCTTTTGGCCCACTACAAATTTAGGACTATGCCCTTAATCCCCACACTGCCAAGGGTGACAGAAAGGCCCAATGGGACAAGGTGCCATATTCCATGTCCCACTCTGTGCTCAGTAATGAAACCGAGCTGAGCCAGCATCCAGTCCAGCAACATTTCCTTACTCCTTTTATTGTTGGAAACATACGAATTCTGGGGAACCTTTTGGAAGAGTTTGTGTCTGTTGTCAGCCGTTCTCCCAGGTAGGTATCTGGATGCTGCTGTATTTCCCCATTGGCGCTGCTTAGCTGTGTCCTAGCTTCAGAAGTTGCCTCTGTAATTGGTAGCTGACTGTAACATTTTGGCATTAGATACCTGTGCCTGTGAACAATGTTTTGAATCATTAGAACCTTTATTTTAAATGTCTCAGGATGATATTTAGTGCTTTAGAAAAAGCCTCACTGGGTTAGAGTTAAGCTGCTCCTCAATCTTTTTGGTTTATGCTTACAGCTCCCAGAAGATGGACAGGGAGCCATCTGAGATTAGATTAGAGCAATTCAAGCTATCATACTCTGTTGCCTTGGATATGAAATATGGAACCCGTAGTGACCTAGAGCTAGGTATAATAGTCTAGGATTTAGAGTGCGATAATAACCGTAGTCTTCTGTGGCCACTTCTCATATTGTTTTAAATATTAGCAGCTGGATTTCGGTATCTTTAATCAGAGGCCTTTGATCCTCCAATTAAGGTAACAATGGGATATAATGTCTATTATCAAATTTTTGTGTACTATTTCTGGTTACTGGGGAAAAGGGGGAATCATTTCACTTGGCACGCAAAACCCCTCTGCTCTCTGCGTAGGGGTTGCACCACCGTCTGGAGGTACAAGAGGACCTCGCTGGGGTGGCAGGGTGTGAGCATACATACATGCAGCTGTGGAACAGACACAGAGCACTTAAAGCTACCCCTGCTGTCCACATCTCGGGGCAGCTTTGATGCAAGGATAACAGCTATGTCAAATTGCATCACACTCTCAGGGGTATTTTCAGTAGCAGCCACCAGCAATAAAATGTGACAGGCAGATATGTGTAAGTTAAAACTAGAAACGTGTAAAGATCAAGCCCTTGTTCAAATACCTTGTTAGAGCTCCAAATCAAACACAGGCTTTGTCACCTGGCCCTATTCCTATTTATCCATTATTTATATTTCCACACTGGGACACACTTGTCTTGGAAAAGGACCAGTGTACATATTCTGCTGTACAAGTCCTCGTAGTCAACTATTTCAGGCTTGTTAGGTTGTTCTCTTACTTTCATATTCTTTTAGGCTTCTCCAGATCTGTAATTTAATTCAGACATTTATTAAATAAATGACCTGAGAGATGAAAGATTAAATACTAAAATTTGGTGCTAAGTTATACTCTAAACCAAGCTACACTGAAATTATGGAAATGCCTCTCTGTTTTTCCCTTTCCAGGATATCGTTTTTCTGTTTCCACATTCTTCCCTCTCCCAGGTATTGGCTATAAGAGCTGTTGCTGTTTACTTTCATCACTCACAACTGCAAACCTGTCCTGCCCTGTTATATCTAAGGAATGGCATTTAGCTGATAACTGCTAAATACTTGGCATGGAAATTTGGAAAGCTATGCAAAAGCAGGATTTAATTAGATGGTAATTTATTTTCTGGAAAAGAAAAATCTTTGCATTTTATCAGATACATTCTGTGAACATCAAATATGAGTATCACTGCCAAATGTTCTTTTTGGCATGGCAATGCAATGTGCATTTCCTTTTCCTGCTTTGTCTTCCACAGGTTGCCTTATCAAGAATTATGGTGGTTTGCTTATTAAAGGCTGAAATTATCCACTGGGTTGTTAAAAAAATGCTAATTCTGGACACTGAGTGAGATAACCAATAATTTTGTAAAGTACATTTAGTCAAATAAGTTTTTTTGGCAGTGAAATGTTGATGTAGCAGAACGTGCTTTTGTGATTGACATATGCTGACAATACTGCCTCTACAGTCAGGGGGAGGATAATTTACTTTTCATTTCCATTGGAAATGAGGTGAACCAGAATGTGGTAGATTGTTAAATCTCATTTATGTGGTTTGATTTACTCAAAAGTGTATGCTGAATGATACTGTTCACCCTTAGGAGCTGAGTTCTCTCTACCGTCGCTTCCAGGAAACCAGCAAAGGTGTATCTTCTCCTGAGATGCTTTTCAGCCCTTTCTGGGTTTAGCAGCCATTTCCCAAGGCATATCCTAAGGATCCAAGATTGCTGAACTGATAGAGAGCCTCTACATGAAGAAAGATTCCAGTAGAAAGCTGGAAGAATCAAAGCTGGTTTCCTTGCCATGCCTGAAGGTGTTTCTCAGCCAGGTTTTGAGGAAGCTGAAGGCTTCCCACAGGCAGATATGATGAGAGGAAATGCAGACTGAGATAAACTTAGTCAGTCCAGGTGAGTTTTCAGCAGCTGGCTGTTCCCTGCTTCTCGTCCTCTTCAGTGGTGTTTTTTGTCCCCAGACAGGAGGGAGAACAAATCCTTATGCCCCAGCGGCAGTACTCACTGCTGGAAACAAACCCTTGCCACGTCAGGTCCTCTGGCCTTGCCTCTCCCTCAGCTTTGGTCAATCTTTTTGGCAAGCATCTGCCTTTGTCTCAGGACACATGTTGCTGTCTGAACCCAGTATTTAGTGTTTGGTGTCACTTCCTCATTAATCAGGTGCAGGAGGCACCTCCACGCCTTCCTCCTGTGTCTCATTCCAATGGTTTTACCAGGAGGAACCACTCTGGTCTCTGCCACGAAAACTTAGTCATAATTCAGGACAAAAGAGTTATCACTTCATCTCAGGCTGCTTGTCTCCAGCTGTCCAACACATCTGCTCATGGTAACTTGCTCCTGCTGTCACTGGTTCCTGGCAGGTTTCTCTGAAATCTAGAGCTGCTGGTTTGTGGGATGCACCAGTGCCATATGACATAGCACAGTACTACCCTAGCTACTGGCATTTCCTACTTCGGCATTTTTATTTTGTGCTTTATGTTATGTATTTGTTTAGGAAAAGAGATCTTTTCATGGCTAAATACAAAATAAATTCAAATAAATATTTATGTTTTTCAGTTTCAATAAAAGCATTTTGTGATACAAATTTTTCATTCAAAATATTTTGGATCATTCTGGTTTTTGCCTTTTTTTTAAAATTTATTTTACTAGTAAGTAAAATAGTAAGTACTTCCAGTGGTCATGTTTAGTTACCCTATCTCCAGGAAGACTAGATATAGGCTTTAGCCTGATTTTAAACTTTAAACTGATTAAGCAGTCTCAGACCTAGTAAAATACCTAAAAATATCTGTTAACAGTTCTATACCCTTTCAAAAGTTTGCACTGAAGAATCATAGAAATAGTCACTTACTGGCATTCAGATGATTCAGGCAATCAGATCTGGCTTGGAGCAAAACTGCCCTACTGCAGCTAGGGCAGCATCTTCCTCTGATGTTCTCTCAGGTGCAATAAAGAGTTTCTAATCATGGAATTTACCCTTGCTTTTACATATTTTCCTCCTGCTTTAAAAATAACAGTCCCTAATGTCACAGAAAAAAAGCAAATCAGAAAGCAAATACCAGGACTCCACTAAATCTCCTTTTCCTCACCTGAGTGAGCTTCCCTTTTGAGTGCTTTAAGTGTGGGGTTGCCAGTTAGGAAGGTTTTTGCTGCCGATTTTTAAAGGGGAAATGCCCCGTGAGTTTAATTGAAAATCAAAAGTAGCTCAGCACAATTATATGCAGATATGATTCCTTAAGGAAAGATTTTGATCTTATATGAAAGTCTTAACATTAAATTACAAGGAAGCGGAGCAGACTCGTACAAATGCTTGAGCCATTGCAGAGTGACTAGACAAATTCCCTTCGTACCTTCTGACCCCTCTCCGCTCGTCCCTAGCCCTCAGCAATGCACATCTTCCCTTAGCAAGCGGTGGGGCCTGCAAACTGGTCTCTTCTATTTTCCTTGCATGGAGACAGAGGTAAGCTTTTCCTTTGGCACAATGATACTAGATAAAAACTTTTTAGGGGGGGAGTTTGCCACTGTGTTGTCCCCTTAGAGATGCTGCTCCAGGGTACTGTGCAGAAATAGATGAGTCATGACCTGGGCAGTTAAAGACCCCTCATGTGCTGGGACAGGGTGGAAACACCTGACCTGGATGGCTTCCAGCAGTCCCTGGAAGAGCTTGTTCTGGTGGCTGGGCTGGACATGCAGTCGAGGACCACTGCCCTGGGGTAAGGCATAGAGCAAGCTGCATCTTTACTCTCTGTAAGTGCATAAAATTCCTCTAACAGATGTAGTTTTCCCCCTTTTCCTTTTCAAATATATAGACACTGAAGTCTGTGTTTGCAGGAAGAGGGGAAATGGAATTTTTCAGTTCCCAGCTGAAAAAACATCTCTTTCCAAAGAGGTCTTTGGGTATGTGTTCCTCCAAAAGTGACCCTAGAGCACTACTGAATAAACCTTTGCAAAACCTCAAATTTACAGGACCTATTTAAGCCCTGTGGGGAGTCATTAAGCTAAGTTATATGCCTATCTTACCTATCACCACTGTGAATGAACTGATGTATGCTTTCAGTGGTAACCCAGGGAAACCATGGCAGCTGAATAATTTGAGGGACAACTTGGCAAAAGCAAATCACATCTCATGAAGCTCAGCAGAGTCAGGGGAATTGTTTTCAGTACAAAAGACTAGGAAAAGTCACAAACCGAAAATCTGGGTTCTTGTTTGGTTTCATTTGATTTTGCTTGTCCATTCCCCTGTGTTTCTCCGACCCTCCTATTTTGAAAGAATAAGAAAATTCACATCACGCTGAATTCTCCAGTCTCCTCCTGCTCAGATAAACAACAAAAAGTAGGATTTTTATTGAGCTGATTATTGAGATAGGCTGATAACTGTCTTTTTCCCCTGCAGAAGTATGGCTTAATTTCCATGAATTTCCATTTATCTTCTCATGAGCTTATGAAGCCCCATCGCTAGCCTTGCTCTGTCTTCTGTGCCCTGCAAAACCCTGGCTCAGTTTAAGGCTTCGTATGTGGGGCTGAATTTAGGCTTCCTCTGGCAACAGAGGGCTAAGAGAAAGCTAGGATGAAAAGTGTGCCAGGAGATGTGATTAACAAAATGGACCCACAGCAAGGCCAAGCCACTTCTCTCAAAGTCTGGGTGACCCTTTGTGCATGGGAGGTGATCCTGCCCCTCTACTCAGCCCTGGTGAGGCCACATCTCTTGTACTGTGTCTAGTTCTGGGCTCCCCAGGACAAGAGAGGCATGGAGCTACTGGGGAGAGTCCAGCGTAGAGCTACGAAGATGATCAGAGGGCTGGAGCATCTGCCCTATGAGGAACGGCTGCGAGAGCTGGGCTTCTTCAGCCTGGGGAAGAGAAAACTGAGGGGGGATCTTATCAATGTGTACAAGTACCTGAAGGGAGGGTGTCAAGGGGACAGGGCCAAACTCTTTTCAGTTGTCCCATGTGACAGGACAAGAGGCAATGGGCAGAAACTGAAGCACAGGAAGTTCTGCCTGAACGTGAGGGGGAATTTCTTCCCTGTGAGAGTGACGGAGCGCTGGACCAGGTTGCCCAGAGAGGTTGTGGAGTCTCCTTCTCTGGAGATCTTCAAGGACTGCCTGGATGCAACCTGTCTAACATGCTCTAGGTGACCCTGCTTGAGCAGGGGGGGGTTGGACGAGATGATCTCCAGAGGTCTGTTCCAACCTTACCAATTCTGTGATTCTGTGAAAAGAGCCAACTGCTATCACTGCCGTGGCTTGTGCTCCTCCCAGAGCACAAAAGAGCCAGTCTGAGCCTCATCCAAGGTTTGCACACATGGCTCTCACTGCCCCCTCATCCTGAGCAGCTCTTGTCCTCTCGGTGTCCTGTGAGGGGATTGTCATCTCCATTTCATGCTCAGTGAATAAGGCCGAGGGTAAACTGAGGACCATACACATAAATATTTTTAGGTGTCTTCACTCTGCTCCTCCATATTGATATCAGACAGTTGTGGCCAAGCTGAGATTAGATTCCAGGAGAAACAAAACCAACCAGCCTTGAGTGTTATTGTCCCAGTAGCGCTGGAAGTAACGGTTATTATTTTAAGCAAGACAAAGTGCAGTTCAGTCCCAAGGAATAATATTGCAATAGCAGCATGGAAGTAGGTTAGTGTTTCATTCTCTCTTGCCAGTGGCAAACATTGTAGTATTGAATTTTCTGTTTCTTTTTTTTTTTTCTTTCTTTCTTTCTTTTTTTCTTTTCTTTTTTTTTTTTTTTTTTTTTTTTTTTTTTTTCCCATGAGGATTTAGCACACAGTTACAGGGGTTTTTTACACTGGAGAGCTGTCCATGCTGAGGTTTTCTGTACAGCTTTGTGCTTCTGCAATATGTTCAGACTTCAGACATCACTATCCATCATGATGCCAAGTAGAGATGTTGGATTTGTTGATTTACATTGATGCAATTGTATCAATTTTAATGGAGAGTAGAATCAAACTGAACCTTTCTTGATGATAGCAGAGATGAGCCAAGTCACTCTGGTTGTGGATCCAAACAACCCTGAATACTGAAATAGTTTTGATACAGTATCACACAAAAAGTCCTTTTCATGATGAGCCAACCTAAAGCCCTAGATTTTCAGGGAAAAGGTGAACACTACTTTCATTTCTCCTATCCTGGTGAGAGGCATGTGTTTTGTGAGATGTCAGGGCCCTCAGAAAAAATGGCTGTTAGTGAAGGGAAAGTAAAAAAAAAAAAAGCTGCAAAAAAATGGAAAACTGTTATGGTCTTGTGAAATAGTAAACATTTTGCTTCAGCATTAGATATGAGTGCTTTGGCGCTTGAGTCGTTTTCCCACATGGGAGATCTGCATCTTTAATTTTTGACTGATTGCTTCAAGTAGATCCCAGAGAGAGCTCTGTAAGGTACATAAAGACACAAAGGCTCACAAAGGTGTTCATTGACAGCGATAGCTCTTTTAGTCCCACAGACAGTAAAAATTTCAGCACTGTAGAAAATCCCATTAAACACCTATATAAGGTTTTCTGCTCCTAAAGACCTTTGAATGTGTAGTTCTGGGATCTCAGACCAGCTTTTCTTGAAGTCAGTGGGGAACATTCTGTTGTCTTCCTAGAGAGGTATTTGAGGCATCAGCGCCAGTAGTGTGCAAAGTCACCTGAAAATGAAGTGTTACTGCATTGCCATACAGAATTGACTGGGGTCTGAACTTAACAAAACTCAGAAAACATAACACTGGAATACAAAGGGCTCAGAGGAGGGAGATCAGCTTTTGTAGCTTTTATTGTGCTTAGGAGTTTGTGCTTGCAAATAATTCTTTCCCCAAATTAAAACTTTCTGCCTCTGGGGAAAATATTGAATTTTTTTAAACTATATGAGAGTTTTGGTACAAATGAAGACAGGGGAAAAAATCTTTAAATATAGCCTTTCATGGAAAGCATGCAATTTTTACAATTTGACCATAACAATTCATAAAAGGGAAAGTCAATACTATTCTAGACAGTTTCTCAAGCTCTTTGCAAACAGTATAATTAAGGAATGAATCAAGATTTTAAAGAAAGCTTGGAAAAGACTTTTTGAGCTCTGTGTAATTATATTAGGCAAGACTAATTTATAGCTAGGGCAAAGTTTTTGAACAAAAGCCAACCAGCTCTGAATCTCAGGTGACAGAGTTAAGTATTTCCCTTTACTGATTTGCAAACATTGTTCAACAGGTAGGAGAGAAGGGCATTTAGCAGCTAAAGCAGTAGAAATAGATATGTAAGACCACAGGGCTCATTTCTGAATCTGACCTGATAAGCTTGGACAAGTCATTTCACCCTTGTGTGCTACAGTTCAGCCCAGCTGTATTGTATAGGGTAAATAAATAAAATCAGTTCTTTATATAAGTACAAATTACTCTCTTGGAGAAATTGTATCTCTCTGTACCAGATGAGAACTTGGTCCCTGCTGCTTAATGATGTTTCCTAGTGTCTTGAGAAGACACCAAAAGATAAATCATTTCTTATATTCAGATGACAGGCATGATGTCTGTTATCTTTTAGAAGGTAAAGATAGCTTAGAAAAGTACTATATCTTTTAAAAAAGAAGCCATTAACAGCTTATAATGGTGGTGTGTCTCTAGGAATTTCCTCAGGAAACTGTCCATAGAGGAGTACTGTTGTTATTACTAGCATAAACCAAGCGAGATGTTCTCACGACTGTGGGTTGCTAGAGACAAAACTCAGCTGGTATTTTTGTTAAATGCATCAAGCTCTGGAGCACATAGTGTTCAGGGACTTGACCTAACTAAAGAAAACTTTGGCAACAACAATGCTGCCTGTCTTTGCCAAAAGAGGAATTGTATCTTTCTTAAATTTATGAAAAAAAGAAACTTAAGTGCTTCTAATTGTTGGTGCACCTGCTACCCCTATGCTTATGTGCTACTTAATTCTTTGTTTTATGGGTACTGTGTTGCATTCTGTGTGGTTTGGGGTTCTTTTTCCATGCTTATCTTCAACTCTGGCATTTCTGAATCCCTCCAGAGCAAAGAAAATACTATATTTGGATATACAGCTGATAAATGCCTGCATACTTTGGTGCGCATGCTGCATGTAGGTGAAGAGGGGATGTCTCCACCAAAGAAGATGAAGCACTCATTTGCAGATGAGACTTTTGTAGTTCTTCAGTCTACAAAAATGTGATTGGCTTAGGACGCAGGGTTACTTCTGTATTTTAGGGTACTCGGGTGCAAGAGTAATGTGGCTATTTGGTAGAAAAAGTTAGAATGTTTGGAACACTAAGACATGCGCAAAACCCCCTGTTGTTTTTGCTATTTTATTATTTTTATTGTTTTATCATTTTTAATAAAACTGCTTCCATAATTCTAGTGATTTACAACATGCAGTTTAACTACTATTAATATTTTTAAATTTTAGAACTGTCCCAGTATATGACATGTTATGACCTGTAAAGCTTCCAAGAGATGTGAGTTATCACAGAGGTTTGTGGGGAGGAAAACCCTGCCTGTCTGGTGATGTTGTCTGTCAACCCCTGTGAATGTACAGCCAGTGTCCATGCCACTGCTTTCATTGCAAACAGGCAGGCAGAAAATCTTAACTTCTAGTCAAAAGATATCATAAGAAGTGGAAGTGAAAGGCATGAAACTAACAAGTTTTCTGTGCAAAGATCAAGGTTAAAATAGAGATCTTAATGTAGGTACAGTTGCACCAATTCAGTTCCTACAAATGTATAGTTCCCACTGTCTTAGATCACTGAAAGACATGAGAGAGAAAGCATCATTTTCAACAGCTTGAGCCATGGGACATTAAACCAATGGGAAAACTTTAAGTGAATTTTGATTTGGTCCCCACTCCTCACAGTGATGCGATACACTTCCTCCTGAGCCATACTGTGGAGAGGAAGATTCTTCTTCTCAGTCCCTGTGTGCTGATGAGGAGGGCACCATCCTGTCACGTCAGCCTTGACACAAACTCACAGGCAGAACTATAGGTGTCTCTTCTTCCCCAGGCTGCCTCTTATTAAATTTGTTTCCAGTTGGGTCTATAGACAGCACAGAAGGCATTCAGCGAGACTTCCTGCTTTTCTTTGACACGAACAGTGACTTCCACTTGATTCAATCACTGCTTAATCTGATCCTCCATTTAATTTTATCAAAACTGTAGTAATCAAATAATTTGTACTAAAAACAATATAACTTCCACTTGTTTATTCCAATCAATTTTAATCCTTTAAGGCACAAGGTTTATTGGATAATTTGATCAGCAGATAACAAAAAGCTGTCATTAAACCTACCAGGAAAGGCCATAACACAAAAAAGAGAGTAAAAAGGTTCCAAGGAGAGTTCATAATAAAGAAAATATACAGTAATATACTGTTACTTAGAAATCATTCTGTGCACAATGAAAGCTAAAAACTGTCCTGCTGTTCACAAGATAAAAAGATCAATAGCATATTTCGGTCAAGAGATTCCTGGTGATGAACTGCACTGAAAAGGGGAATATAACATAATTGGATGCAGGAGACTTTGTCTTTGTTGAGGCTGACCCACCTGAATGAATGCATGTCAGTGTTTAAGCTTCCCCTCTGTGCAATAAGCCTTCTTCTTCAAAAGCCAAAAACAGCAAAGAACTTATATTTCCATGGCATGCTGTTTGTTTCTTGCTGTGTGAAATAAAATACAATCTCTTGGTTCATCGATTGTTCTCCTCCCATGACTGTGCCACATTTTTTCCTCACAGGTCAACACCTTCATCTCTTTCGTGTTCCCCATGGTCGTCATTTCTGTGCTGAACACTATCATTGCCAACCAGCTCATGGTCATGTTCAAGCAGGCTGCCCAAGAAAACCAGGTTTGCACTATCGGAGGGCAGCAGACGATGCTCAGCATGTCCATGGAGCCCAGCCGGGTGCAGGCCTTGAAGCATGGCGTGAGGGTCCTACGTAAGTACTCACACACTTCGGCACTGAGCAGGCTAGAGGTGTCTATGTAAATGTGCTTTGATGAGTAACAGATTGAAATTGGTAAACACTTTTGTTCAAAACATACCTTCAATGAAAAATAGCTTTTTTTGAATCCCCGAAGTGCCCCCAAATGATTCAACATTTCCAAAGTTGTCTGGTTTTCTTCTCATAGCCAAAATTTGGGGGAAATTTTTTTTTCCTCTTTTACTGTCTTCCCTTCTTCTTCAATTTATTGTTGAGTTGCCAAGAGTTTTTTAGAGAATTTTATCATCTATTTTCCTTTTTATTTTCTTTTTCTCTCTTAGTCACTTTCCTCAGTCCTAATCTTCATTTAAAGGATAAAAGGAAGTTTCATATTGAAAAAGGGAGCAAGGGAGAGAGAGAGATTTAGACACTATTTATTGTGTTCAATGGAGCAGAAGTTGAAAAATGAAAATTCTGAATTTAAGGAAAAAATCATATTCTGTGAAATAGAAACAACTTGAGAATAATGTTTTCTGTTTTGTTTTCTACTTTTGCCAAGTTCCAGTCTGAATACCTCCCTTTCATATGTTGCTGTTTTCAGACTGAGTGGATCAGGGGATTGGCATAGTTTAAAAACCAAAAAAAACTCATCTTGCAGGATTGGTTTTGAATGGATGGACTTGAACATTCATCTCATTTGGATTCATTAGGTGCATAAGCCATTATGCTGGAGCAAAAGAGGAAGAGCAAGTGCAGCAAAGTGAGGGGTGTGGGCTGTGCACTGAGTCCAGAGTAGCTAGGAGACACAAAGGTAGTGTTTTTTCCAAAGACAGCACGTCCCGGAGCTAGGGGGAGAGAGGCAGAGGGCTTTGCAAAAACTAGCTACAGTCTCAATGTAGAAATGCACTTTAAGCATATTGTTAAATTGATTCCTTTTCCAGAGAGGGCTTCATTACAGGCTTAGAGCTAAATATGCATGTAAGTGCCATCCTGTGTAATTATGCTCCTCATTAACCAAAATTTAAATACCAAGTCAGTTTAATGATATCTCCAGTTTTGCTAACAGACTCATATGGGACTTGGATCTGTATTTAGTGATACATGCAAAACTTTTAAAACATTCCGAATTGCCTGTAGAGTGGACTCATAGCACAGAATTTGCAGCCAGGTTAACATTATCCACAGTGAATTAGACACACAAACTCCTGTCAGCTGTTATGAGCAGAGACTTTCAAAACTCAGTGTTAATGGGTTTCTTTCTCTTGCACTCAAAGAAAAAGAATTGCTGTGATGTGTTCTCTGCTTTATTAAAGGTGTATGGAAAATCAATTTTCCTCTGAAGATATACACATAGGAGAAAAGAGTTTCTCGCAGTCATAGCTTTGACTCAAATTTCAAATTTCCTCTCTCTGTTGGAAAAAAAATGTGACCAAATGACTCAGATTTTTAAGAAAAGGTTTCTGATCAATTCAGTCTTTTTCTAATGTTTCTCCTCTTCAAAACTAACTCCCAATTGTTTCAAATGTGAAATAATGCTAAAATGTAACTTTCTGTTGCTTTGCTAGCAAAATATTTTTTACATAATCCTATATACTAGATATTTTATAATAACCCAGAGATAACTTCACTGCACACCGGAAAACTTGAAGTGAGACCGTGACAGAAGCAATCATTGTACTCTCTGCAATGACACTTACTACTGCATTTACACATAACCGGGGTCAATCCATCTGAACCTCCTGTGTTGCTCTGATTAGTACAGCAGCAGATTGCATGTCTTCTCTCTCCAAAAGTTTCCAAAACCAGCCTACACGGTGCCCTATAAACACACTGCTCAAAAAAATATCTCAGATAGGGCTAAATATTAGGGCCAATGTGTGATAAGCAATGCGTAGTAGCTCCAGATGAATTCTGACCATGGTGGGAGAGGTCCCTGCTTCTCCCCAAGTCCAGTGCCTGGCTGTGGGGGAAGGTGACTCAGATTTGTATCCTTTTCTGGGAGCAAAATGTCTCACTATAACCATAATGCTGTAGATTTCTCAAAGTACACACATGGTCCTCTTTTATTCTGCTTTTTCATTTGGTTTCTTTTTTTTCTTTCTTTTTTTTTTTTTTTTTTTTTTTTTTGGCTTGTGCTTGTAAATAGAACTCCTCAAATCCCACAGGGCTGATGAATTTTTTAAATGGATGAGATGGATGACAAAGGGGATTGAGCAACGCAATATTTTTTGCGTGTCCCGGTGATCTGTGCTGGGAGCCAGGACTGATTTTTGGGATTCCTTTCATGAGTTGCAGTTCTGCTCCCACAGTACTTTGTACTCAGTGGTTTGCAAACTCTAACCAAATCAAAATACACAAGAAAGACATTTTTTTTTTGTCCCAAACCAAATCAGTATGCATCAGAAATTTCAAGAAAAAGCCTCATTTTGTGGCACTTCTAGATGAATTTTGCAGCCCTTTGAGGACTGGCTAACTAAGCATTTTTCAGACAAATTCCCAAGCCCTGCTCTGGAAAACACCTTCATACATATTTCACATGCAATAAAAGGTTCACATATGTACATTCAATTACTGCAGTTGCTCAAACAACATTTCTAGCTGTGAGCAGAAATGGCCATTTATTATCTGCTCAGATGGCTATTCATAACTGTATGGAGAAATTAGACAAAATTGTGATCAGTGTGGATGAAGACAGAAAGAGGGGGTTTTTTATTCATCCAAACAACCTCAATCAGAGTAATCATAAATCATCTTTTCCTTTTTGCCTTTGCTCGTTGATATATAAAGCTAAGGAACAGACTTGTTCACACATACAGACTCTCTGAGGAAGAGCTTCCAAATCAATTCAAAAGCAAAACTGGCCCAGCATTTTAATGATTCAGTCAATAGTGACTTTCGCCTTTCATATAGGGCTTTATTCCCTTTCTTTTTCTGCAGAGCTTTGGTTCAGACAAAGGTTAAATAAAAGATCCTGAACTCAGGAATCAGTTTGTACTGTGGATGTCTTCATTAAATAAGACGAGGAAAAGACCAAAGTATCTGGAAGCTTAAAATGACGCTCGAAAGAGCAGAAGCTGTTCAAAAACAGTATCCAAAACAGCTGCGCGGTGCCGGGGCCCTGCCTCGGGCGCCAGGCCTGCAGGTGTTAGCGGCTTCCTCGCCTGTTTCTTGGCGCGCCTGCCTGTTTTCCATTTAGCTGCCTTTTCTGGCTTCAGCCGCAACATCTCACACCCAGCTCTGTCCGGGGGATGTGGAATCAGCACAAAGTGGGTGAGATGGGGAAGCGCGCAGCCCTCAGCGGTGTCTGTGAGGCAGCATGTCAAATAAGGCACAGGCGTGAGGCACAGGCGTGAGGCACGGATGTGAGACAGGCATGAGGCACAGGTGTGAGGCTCAAGTGTGAGACAGGCGTGAGGCACAGGTGTGAGGCTTGGGTGTGAGACAGGCATGAGACACAGGTGTGAGGCTCGGGTGTGAGACAGGCGTGAGGCACAGGTGTGAGGCATGGGCATGTGGCACAGGTGGGAGGCACAGGCATGAGGCACAGGTGTGAGACAGGCGTGAGGCATGGGTATGAGGCACGGTGTGAGGCGCAGACACGAGGCACAGACATGGGGCACAAGTGTGAGGCACAGATGCCAGGCACAGACCCAGCCAAGGTGCAGATGTGAGGCACATCCCCGAGGCGCGTCCCTGAGACACATCTCCAAGGCACATCCATGAGGCACGTCCCTGAGGCACATCCCTGAGGCGTGTCCCTGAGGTGCATCCCTGAGGTGCATCCCTGAGGTGCATCCCTGAGGTGCATCCATGTGGCGTGTCCCTGAGGCGTGACCATGAGGTGTGTCCCTGAGGTGCATCCATGAGGTGTGTCCACGAGGCGCATCCATGAGGCGCATCCCTGAGGCATGTCCCTGAGGCACATCCCTGAGGTGTGTCCATGAGGTGTGTCCCTGAGGCGTGTCCCTGAGGCACATCCCTGAGGTGTGTCCATGAGGTGTGTCCCTGAGGCGTGTCCCTGAGGCGCGTCCCTGAGGCACGTCCATGAGGTGTAGGCACGAGGCACATCCATGATGCACAGGCACAAGGTGCATCTGTGAAGCTCACCCGTAAGGTGCGTCTGTGAGGCGCAGGCACCCGCACGCCTCAGCGGCGCCCTGGCTGCAGGAGCACGCTCACGTCCCTGAGGAGGGGGCAGAGAGCCGAGGCTGAGGAAGAGCCGTCAAATAAAAATCCACCAGTTTTGTGTTTACATCATGCAGAAAGGCTCTTCTTTGCTAGCAAGCATGAGCGAAGTCTGGTTTTGTTTCATTTTTCAGATGCGCTTGATTATTATGGGCTCGATTCGCATTTACTTCTGTCGTCTGTTCCTTATAACTTTTTTTTCTTTAATAAAGCAGATCTCTCAGCTGTCTGGAAAGTAGCAAAAATAAACATGGTTTATCCATGGTTTATACTGGGCTCCATATAGTCAATACCCTGTACCCAGCCTGTACCCTTCCTAGTTTATGGAAGACAGAGGGAAAGGAAAAATGATGCGTGACCATGCTAGTAAAACTACTGGCATAAAGTCAGAGCTTCATGGGGGGCAGAGTATTTTCTGTTTGCAGAGATGAACTTTGGCATGGGGTACATAAACCTTGATTTTTTTTAAAAGGTGAAAAGCAAGGTTTTTTTATGTGTCAGACTACACAAAACCAGTGCTTAATTTTGCAGTTCATAGTGTGCAGAGTTGTTTGCTGACAACCAAGCAGTAAATACCTTCCTTCCTTCCTCCAGATCTAATGAGATTTATTTATTTACACCAAAATAGGAGCTGAAAGTGGTCATGCTAACAGCTTCACTCAAAGCTTCCACGTCCCCATCTTCCTCCTCTTTGCTAGCGGTTATGTATTTTCTTGGCTCTATCTGACTTTTGTTGTGTACAAAATAATTAGGGAGATGGGGATCAAGGAACATGTCAGCCCTGTTGCCTGTGAGCCAGCTCATTAATCCATTACGTGTGCTGATTTCTGATTGCAATTCTCTCGCTGCTCCAGTGTTCACCAGGTGCAAAGCTCCAAATTCGGAGCTCCCGGCATGGGCAGCTTTCCAGCTCTTTTGCGCGGGTAACTCTGGGCAGCTTCTGTCAGCGCTGCTGCTAAAAATCTTTTCCACCAAGAGAATCCTCCTTCATCTATCTAATATTCCTTGCATTTCTCCTATTATAAGCTCCCACCAATCTTTATTACTCCCTGGTTATATTGCAGGAGTACTGAGAAGCTGAGTCTCTTTGGCACTAGGTGATGCTTCCTGGAAGGATGAATCCTCTCTAACTACATATCCTCATACACCAATCATTTCATGAGGCAGAAAACATCCTAAATAAATCCGAACTAAGTCCCAGGTCTTATGCACAGACACATACATACCCCTCATAAAAAGCAGCCTTCAGCATATAAAATCTCACATGCACAGTCCAGATTATTGCATACTATATCCAGAGATATAGAGGCAATATAAATCTTTTCTGGTCTCAGTTTTGCATTTCAAAGCAGCTACTCAAAAACCAGGACTTACTGGAGCTTGGCTCAGGTTGAAAGCACTGTTTGGCCATCGTGACTTCTCCAAAGGGATAGCTTTGTGACATGGACTAATTGCCCCAATCTGCACACAAGCCTGCAGTCCATTCAGCAAATGCAAAGAGAAATCACTCTCCTCTGAGCATCTTTCATCACTTTTGCGATTGCCTGTCAGATCATGATTGCCTGTCAGATCGGTTACTAAGTGAAAGGAAAGAAAGAGTTATTGAATGACACAAGCTGAGCTCTGATAACAATGTTGAGACAAGCTGATGGGCATTGAGGGGAGGTTTAGTGTGTCCCTGGATGGACATCAGTTAAGCTTATTAAAATGTGATCAGTTCCAGGTAGAATTTTCTCTGTTACAAAAGTTGCTTAATGAAAGTAATTGTAAATCACTTAGAGAGGTTCAACCAATTAAAATACCATCCATCAATCTTCCACAGCTGTCTGGGAGATGCCTTAGTAAGATTCTTTTTAGAAGATAGAGCCAAACCATACTTTTTTACTGAACCTCTAATAATTTAAAAATTGAAAGTATGAGCCTAGAGTATCTATGTTTTTTTAAGGAATATTGGTCAAAAGCCAGGTATTAATGAAGTATCCATACATCCTACATGCTTCATTAACTTATACATGTATAATTTCCCTTCTGAAAAAATGTTCTGAAGAGTTCATTCATTTCTCTTCACTGATGTTCTGAGTTTGAGCTATCTGCCTGAGAAAGAGGCTACTGCTACGAGATTTTGTGCAACCATCGAGCAAACAGAAATAGCAAATATTCTGCAGCCACAACTCACAGAAGACCTACACTCTGAAAATCTGCTGCATTAACAGTCCTTTTTCATAATTAATATATTCTAAGGAAATCAGATTTGTCCATGAATCATTTCCTTCACAAGAAAGGAACTAAATGCATAATGACTGTTTGTATCCCTAATGAAAAGTTTGAACAACTCCGAGCAGAGTTCAGCAAAACCCTTGTGACATTAAGCATGAGTAGAAACTGAGTTTAACAGTTGAAGTGTCACACTGAAATTCAAGAGGATAAATTAGCTCTCTAACAGTTGTATATATTTCTCAGAGATGTTTGTACTTGTAGGTTTACTTTACAGCCTGCCAAGTGACAGAAGAGAACAGTATCAGAGCAGTGTGTAAACACACACTGTAGAGCAGAAATGCAAGCATGGCTGTACCTCTTTGGACAGGGAGACCCTTTTCTCTCATTTCTCTAGAGGCTTTCTGCCAACTGTTGCTTTGGTTGCGTTGCAAGCTGGGCTGGGGAGATATTTCTCCGGGCACTTAGACTCTAGTGACTGCATCTTCCAACACAACCCTAGAGTGGGTCATGCCCAGCAAGTAGGTTTTCCAGGTATTAAACTCTGTCCATATGAGTGTTTAAAAAAATTAACTAATGTATTTTCAAACATCAGATCTGGCCAGGGCCTTAGTCACTTCAGAAGCAGGCAGCACAGGGTTCCCACCAGCAAACTGAAACAGTCTGGAGACATGTGAAACTCAACACACAAGAGGAAGGAAGAAGAGAACTGCAAAGGATTCCAGTTTGGGTTATATCTGCTTTTGCAGAATAAAGAGAGACTTGAATCTAATGAGAGGCTTTTGGTTCAAGAGAAGAAGACAAGAGGCCTTTTCTGTCCTTCAAAGGGGAATCTTTCTTTCTTCTTCCTTCCTTTCCCTCAGAGCATCCTGATGTCCCTGGGGAAAATATCACAAATGAAGTTTAAACTGAATCAGGCAACTTCTTTATTTTCCCATAGACAAAAACTAATCATTGCAGGAAATGAGGAACACTCCCCCATTTGCACTGGGTCGTCAAGGAAGTGCTGCTATGCTGAGGCCTCTTCTGAAAATTTCTTTTAATCTTCATTTTCTGCCTTGTTCCTTATGGACAAAAGCCAGGCCTCAATGGTGCCAATGGGGGCAGGAATTCACACTTGTTTTCAAACCTATGTCAGCTGAAGCAACTAAAAATCAGGTTGGGAGAACATAGCCTGAGTGAAATACAGCAGTTTTATTCATGATGGATTTTTTTTCCATTCACTGTGCTGTCCCTCTGTAGTTAAAGAAGATGCATTTAGAGGAGTAGAGCTCCTTTCAAAAGAAATAGGATTTTCCACACCTTAATCCAAAAAAGAGACACAAAAAGGAAACTATCTTCTAACAGCAGGGGAAAAAAAAGAAGGAAAATAATATGAAAAGATAAAAAGCAGATCTCTTGCTGCTAGGAATGGAACTGAAGAAGTCAAATGTAATGTTTACACTGCTGAGTAATACATAGGATCAGGGGTTGCATCCAGCAAGATGCTAGGTACCTTCAGTGGTATCTTACAGTGCTATCATCCCAGGCCTATCGCTATTCCCAGCTTTACCTTGCTTTATTTTCCCTGAACTTTATTAGTGCATGTCCCCAATCTCTGCTGGTTGTTATTCACTTTTATGGATATCCTTCTGCAGCCTTGTGACCCAAATACCAACATACACAGTTTTAATTTTATTAGGCTTGCACCCATCCTTGTAACTGCCATAATCCCTTGTTTGGGGCCTGCTGGTATAAATATTGCCTACGACCTGTCAGGCATCATGTTAATATAAACAGTGCCTTGAGGTTTAACTAGGCAGTGCCAACTACGTCTATGCTTGGCCCAGCTTTTACCATCTGTCATATCAAATGGTACAGTGGTATTTGTTGCCCTTTGCAATAGATTCTCTTGTAATGACATCAACTAAATAAGCATATAAAACCCAGAAGCTTTGAATACACAAAGCCTGTTTCTCCAGAAATCAGCATTAATACAAATCCTAGATATGAGCACTGTGACACAATCTTACATGTTATTCAGTACCAGAAAGAGCGTGCATTCCTTGAATGGTGTTGAAGACACGTGGCTGCTGATGCGATGAAACTCAGAAAGCTGAGAGATTTCATTCAGACGGGGCAAATACAGCCCGACAGCATCTGCCTTTGCTCAAAAGTTACAACACGCTGCTCTCTGGCTGTATGCATCACAGCTCCCCTTGCAACGCAGAGAAAAAGAAATAAATTGGTCAAACTGGGCTGAAGGAATGAGAAGGGTGGGCCCAAGGAGAGCCCTCAAGGAGGGCTGCCCCAGGGCCCCAGTGCTGTGACTTGCTCTGACCTGGAGGGGAAGAAGGAGGCAGGACAGGGAGGAAAGTACCTGCCCAAGGCATCCTACTCCAGCAGCCCCTTCTACCCTGGGGCAGTGCTAGTGCTGTGAGTCGTTCTGAGCCTCAGAAGAAGGGCAGACGGACCAAAAATCTTTTTTCTCACTGTAGCTCCGGTATTCAGTCAAGCTGGCCTCCAAATACCTGTCCAGGCCTTTTTACACATGATTTATTTCTCCACATTCGTGCTTACACAACCTAAGTTTTTCAGAGAGGTTAGACATGGAAAAGGCCTGTGAGGTCATTTAGGCTGTTTCCCAGCCATAACCACAGGATAAACACAAAGTAAAATAAAATTCTCAGTATAATCTAATATAATTTAACTTCCAGGACTGCTTCCACATCCAGTTTAGTCTGAAAATCAAGACTGGCATAGTTTAAATCATCTTTTGCAAAATGAAAAAGATGTCACTCAAAATTTATATTTCTCTCTGCAGGGCTTCCTGTGCGATAAACAAACAATAGCTAGTGTCTCCTCCTCCCCTCTTTCCTCTCTTGCTCCCTTCTTACTTGAGATTTAGTTCCAACAGAAAATAGAGACAAAATAAGACAAAATATAGACCCACAGGATGTAATAATTCAAGACTTAATGTACTTTTAAATTGGAAGTTTGATTTAGAAGGGAAATGAAAATCCAGCCGCGTAGAAGAATCATTCCCAGGTGGCCGCTGCACTCCTGGGCTTCACTGCCTCCCTCTCCACTCCTACAGGCCCTGGCCTTGGGTTGCCATGTGGCACCTCACTTGCTTAAGTGTTGGAAATATCAGCAGTTCACAGAGCCAGCCCTGCTTCTATTAAGACCACATTTGCAAATAATCAGTTAATTAATGAGAAATGGCAGAAAGGCCTGATCTTGATGCAGTGGATACACATGCACCCTTTTGATGTGGTACAGCTGATGCAGAACCAGGTCCACAGAGTGGGGGAAACAGTCATGTTCCTTCCAGTACTGATGCCACTAGATAGAGACAAACAAGTGACCAATTTTTCTTTCTTTTAATTACAAATTAGGGGCATAAAATCTCCAACCTTGCAAACACCGTTTTGGAGAGTCTCCCCTCCATGGGGGTGGGTTGAGCCCTTCCAAGGGGGTTGCCCAGGCAGTACTCAGCTCCACCAAACCAGCTTGCCCTGTCTCATCCCTACCTTCCTGAAGTAACCCCAAGACGGTGCAGAACAGGTCCTAGGGCCAACAATAGTAATAAGAAATTTTGACAGCAACTTTGTTCAGCATTAGTTTTGCAACTTACCTCTTTCCTATGATAAGTATGTGCTCACGGAGGTGGAAGACAGCAGCAAAAGGCACCAGGTGTCTGCGAAAAGGGCACTTTCACTCAGTGTTAGATGAAAGTTAACACATTCCCACATTTAAAATTCATCTGTGGGGAGGGCACCGACTAGGGAAGGACTGCCACCTTAAACCTGCTTGATCCCTTATGATAAAATTGAAATATAAGGATTAAGGGTGACAGACACAGGTCAGGGAGTCCCAATCCGAGCAGCACAGAGGCCCATGGTACAAAAATGTGTGGTAGAGAATCCTTTCTGATATGCAGCACAGCATGCTACCATCTGGGATTTTAAAATCAGACCATAAGTGTCTCCAATGCACTTAGCTATGTGTTTAATAGATTTTTAATTGCAGAGTGATTGCACGTAATATTACAGAATTACCACAGATTGCTTAATTGACTATTTGTTTGCTGGGGTTAAGCAGTTATTTTTTCAGTCTATGTTTTTGCTGGTGTAGATCCCTGCCTCCATATTATTTGACACAGCACTCTCCAAGCTACAGAAGCATAGGTCTTTTACAAGAAGGAAAACAGTTTCAATTAACATGTTCGTAAATTTAACAGCCAGATGTGTAGGATTGTTAAAATTTATTCCAGAAAGAATCCAGCTCATGCTATTTCTAAAGAGCTACATGCAGTGATAAGCACCTGGGAAGCGCCAGTCCATGTAGGTTGGTGCAAAAATTATCCAGACATCCTTGTGCATGTAGCTGCACTGTCTCTCTGCCCCAGAAGGGCTTTCTGCATCCCTGTGGGGACATCACAGCTCTGTTACCTCTGACATGACACTTCCCACTTCTCCTGTGCCACATTTCATTTAGGGTCTGTCCCCTCTGAAATCCAAAGCAAAGCTCTTTGGGGCAGGATCAGACACAGGTCAAATTCATTTGCTTGATTGTGTCTTTTTAGACTGACTGAAGAGCTGCAGGCCCTGTAGCGATGAGTTATAGCTACGATCACAATGACTGCATAGTAGACAAAAATATTCAGATCAGAATAATGAATTACTGGGACAAGAGAATAAAAACAGACTCTCTAGCCTTCCTTCCAAAACACGTTCCTTCAGTTGCCTTAAACTTTATCAAATAAATGGCTCTATCCGCATTCTTGGAAGATGCTTTCATACTTCATGCAGCCTGATACTAAAGGAGTATAGCCCTCTCCAGAGTTGTGGTTATATGTTTCGTAAAAGAAACAGCACGTGGAGCTGAAGTAAGGCTGCCAGGAATTCTTGAATCTCTGTATGAACTCAGCAGTGACTCCGCCAGCAGTGGTACTTGCAAAAAGAGGGCATAGACCCTTCTTCCCACAGCACTCCACTGTCAGAGCTGGTTACTGAAGCCTCCTTGTGTCTTTCGGCTGCATAATGGTGATGGGAAGACACAACCAGAGCCAGAGGCTCTCCTTGTGCACTGCGTTCTCCGAGGGAAGCAAGGCTGCTTCCCTGCTGCCCTCCAAGTTAGGGCGTAGTCCCCAGGGGAGGAGAGGGACAGGGTTTGGAACATGTCCGCAGCAATTTTTTCAATCCCAAGGCAGAAGGAAAAACACCCTTTGCTTCCAAATACCAAATCTACATTGCACTGTTGGTATGTCAACCTGTGAGAGAGGTTTGCTGCTTGCTATCCCTTTACAGGTCACATAAAGGACAAGAGTGATGTGGCCTTTATTTTCCGTAGAGCAAATTTGAGATAAAAAATTAACATGGTTATTTTATTTAGCCTTGATTTTCTTCATGGCTTTTATTGTGTTATGTTTTAACTGAGATTTCTTTATTTCCTGCTTGGATTCTGCCAGAATCCTGTTATTTCATACAGAGGTTGGAATATATATTACAAAAGGAAACACATCTTTCCCTTGATTGCCTGATTTATCTAGTTTTTAATCTAGATTGATAAAATCTCTCTACCAATTGAGCTTTTATCCTTCAGAATTAGTTCATGTTGCATTTTATTTTCCATTGTCCGATATTACTCAGCTAGAATCTGGAAAGAAAAACATAATGTCTTTCTCTGCTTACCTTTCTAATTAATCATTTTTATTATGGCAATGTCCACACCCAAACATTTTGCACTCCCTTGCTCAGGTGTTGCACAAACGCAGAACCTAAGGACAATCCTGCCCCCAAGAAAGCAGCCTCTGAAGCTGTTAATGATCCCAAGTACTGTGGGGACCACAGTCAGTGGCTCTGTGCCATGGATGTAGCTTCATGTAACAAACTAATGGGATTATAGTGCCCCCAATTCCCTGCCTACCTAGATGAAAAATGTATACTGACTGTCTCTGTGGGAACTTTAGACAAAATATCAGTGCCACAAGGGCATAAAACACAAGGGCAGAGGCAGGAACAGTCCAATGTTACTTTAGCCAGAATCTGAACCAGGCATCAGTAGTCCTACCAGTATCTTCTCTTCATAATGTCATTGCCTCTATGCTTATAGCTGCTTTCTCTGATTTCTGTTGTACTTGCCTTTATACACATTTACAGGCTGGCTGTCCCTTAGGCTTATTAATGCTTTGCACAGCAACAACATAAGAACAAACAGAGGCTTTCCATGAACAGTTTGTGGTAATAAACACGCACACAGACAGGTCCCTTTTTCACCTAAAATGAAGAATTGCACATAGAAAGTAATGGACTCTGTTTGTACCTTGCAGGTGCTGTGGTGATTGCCTTTGTGGTCTGTTGGCTCCCTTATCACATACGGCGGCTCATGTTCTGCTATGTCCCCTCCAGTCACTGGACAGAGTGAGTTGCAACACAAAATCCACATTCGCACCACCGTGCTGAGACAGGGAGGATGCTGGGCCCTTAGCACTTCGCCTCACGGCCTGGAGATGGAGAAGGAGATGGGAGAGCAAAGATGATCTCCAGACGAGGGGTTTGAGCCTCAGCCCCCTAATTGCTGTTTTGTTTCTTCTCTTGGATTTCTTGCTGGGATTGCGACCCAAATTTACAGTCCTCATTTTAACATCTAAATCCCTAGATATGGGTGAAGGGAAGCATTAGCTTGAGCTTAAGTGCATCTGCAGCCCTTACTGCTTTCATTGAGGCCACAGAATTGTCCCCTGTTAACAACAGTGACAAATATTTGCCCATGACAGTCCTTGGTAAAATGACATTTGGACTTAGGAGGGTTTATACAGTGTGTTGCTGTCTACATGACAGAAACATCCATCACTGGCCCTAGGATGGAACAACTCAAGTCAACACATGATTTAGTTCCACAATGGTACATTTTCTAAGTGACAGGAGAGATTACACAGACAGGAAAATAACTGCACTGTTTACTGAGTCTAGGGTAGATTATTTACTTGGCTTTACAGGGAATGAATCAAAATTAAATACTAGCAGTTGTCTCTGAGCAGAAAATGTCCAGGTTCTCAGAGAGCTTAAGGATAGCAGGCTATGTGCAATTGCACACCTATGTCAAATGCACAGGCATTGCTCACAGGTCTGACAGTGCCCACAAATGTTGTCTCAGCTACATGCACCTTTCTGCAGCATCAGACCAGGTTCCTATGCAGAGCAGTCGCAGAGCTGCCCATTAGTTCTGAATATGCGATTAAGTGCTAATGCTGTCTGGGAATACACACCCAGGTAACTTGAGGGGGAGATGGCATGAGAGGGGTTTGGTGAAAAATGTGACCTTCCATAAAGATCATCCTCCTACTGTGTTACATCCCTTGTGCTCTCTGGGACAGAGTCTGTTTCCTGCTATGAACAGGAAAAAAGAAAAAAAAAAAGAAAACATCTACATTACCAAAAAGCAGATCAACTGAGAGACATTAAAATTTCATAAACTCCAAGCAGAAATAATAATTTACAATACAGCAGTCTAATGAATAGCATTGTGCATCCAGCCATAGTAAAAAAACCAAACCCTATATTTAAGCATAAAAACAGAGCTCTAGGCACTCAGTGGGGCAAACTTGTTTCTTGTTTGCTTTCCTATATGAAAAGCACTTAAAGCAGTAATCAATTATGTAACAGTTGCATTTACTCTGAGTAAGAGAGGCAGAGAATTTTGTCAGCAGTTAGTGTGAATTTATTCATAGTGGTTGCATTCAGATATTTTTTTCTTCTTTTAAAAGCCAAGAGTAATTTTAGGAAAACATTGAATTTACAAACATATTATGAATGGTGAACTATCAGGATGATGGTTAATAAGAGCTTGCAGCAGCTTGCCATAATCATCTATAAATGCATATGCCAGCTCCTGAGGAAGAGAAATCTTTGCTATATTAATTCTTCACAACTAAATAAAGAGACTCTGTATATAAGAGCTGGGATGGGCTGCCCAGTACTTGCCAGTCCTGGGCAGGCTGTGTCTGGCACTGGTGAGGTATCCACCACAAGCTGATTTATCCTTTGTTAGACACTGCTCAGAATAACGAAAGGTCTGCAGTTTCCACTGAGATAAATGATCTTGGGGAGCATCTTCCTGAAAATGAGATCTAGGTTGCTTATAAACCCTTCACCAACTCAGAACTGTTCACTAAACCTTGGTAGCCTTAGGTCAGCAGATGTGCGAATAGAGACTGAAACAGAATCTCCTCTTCCACTAAAAATAATAACCCTAGTTTTAAAAGCTGAAGGAGGATATCGAAGATCCATTAGCAGTAAGAGGTAACAGGCAAATTTAGTGGGAGGGCTGACAAAACTTCACCCCAAAATCCTTTGAAGACATGTGAACATATTTCCAAGAAAACAGAAGTCTAAAAGACAAAAATTTAAAAAGCATTTTCCATCACTTCTAGCTGAAAGTAATGTCTTTTGATGGTCAGCACAGGTTGAAAAAGCATGCTGCGATCAACATACCATCCCAGAATACCAACTAATCCCAATCCAGGAACCCATTGAATGAGCTGATGCAGTTCTCACTGCCTGAAGGGAAGAGATAGCTACATGTGGGATCTTAGCAATTCCACAGGCTTTGTAGAACAGAGCTGCAGCAAGAAAAGTCAGGCTGAAGTGTGACACATGCAAGACAGAAACAAATTTCCAAGCACTTTCTTCTGTTTCAAGCATGTCTATTTTTGAAGAAAAAATGGATGCATGAAGTAAATATCATACCTGGCCTTAGGGAAAAATTAAATTTCTAACTATTAGGGATTAGGACAAGACCTCTGTAGAGACATTTGACCTATGTTTGGCCAGCCCCAGGTGGAAGCATGGATGTTTCCCTGGTGGACCATGCACTGACACCCATTGGCAAGCCCATGTCCCTAACATGAAAGGTTAGCTGAAGTTTAGCTTGTGTTTTTCTCATCCTTGTGGCTTTAAATTAACTCAGTTCTCCTCAGGCTACTTAGATTTTTATCTTTTGTCTGTTCTTGCAGTTTCCTTTTTAACTTCTACCACTACTTCTACATGCTGACAAATGTCCTGTTCTATGTCAGTTCGGCAATCAACCCCATCCTCTACAACTTGGTATCTGCAAACTTCCGACAGATCTTCATCTCTACGCTCATGCTGCTGTGCCTGCCATGGAGGAAAAAGAAAAAACGACTTGCCTTCACCAGGAAATCCAATAGTATCTCCAGCAACCACACATTTTCCAGCCAGGTCACAAGGGAAACTACATACTGAAGCCAAAGGAGGAAGGGAAATGTATACCAATCTGGAATCAAAACTTGAGAGAGGCCTCTGTGACTTACATGCATGGTCTCCAAATTCACATAACACAGTTGTGTTTAGCAAAGTCATTTTTGTTGGAAAAATAGGCTTTGTTCTGCCAGTAACTTTGAGGTTATGTTAAAGCATTGGCCTTGCCTCTTGTGAATAATGTCTACACGTTTTGTAACTTCAGTCTGGTGTAAATCCAGATGCAGTGTTAACTGGGAAGCCAAAACATGTTAAACGTAGGCAAATTCATACTGCATTTCATCCTTTTCTCAATGCAGAGACGCCATGATCACATTCAAGGGTTTGAGATAATTTTTCTTGGTGGCACTGAGCAGAGAGTCTGAAGAGGAGAAAGCCGTTTCTGACAGAAAGGGATGTTTTTGAAGGATGGACATACTCATCTATGAGATGTTCAATTAATGAGGGGTGAAACACTCAGGGAGTCAGGTGATTGTTTTAAAAATACTTCTAAATTCTGATTAATATTACCTGTGTGCTCAAGAGATCCACTTTAACTCCTTGAATTTAAATAAGAACAGATGATGCCTTATCTAGATGAGGGTGGGCGTGGTCTGGAGGAACAGAAATCAGTGCTGGTTTTGGAATAAGGATCATCTTCTCCTTTAGTGTATACATATAGCGCCTGGCATAGTGAGCCTCCACTCCTGCTGATATTGGTATTGCAATATGAATAAATAACTCTGGTAAAATCAAGAATACAGTATCTGTGCCCAGCTGGAGTGCTGAGAATGAACAAAGAGGGACAATCTTACTTTTGCCACAAGCCAAATCCTGTATTTTACCAGGGGAAAAAGTTAGCTGGTTTGCATTAAGAGATGAGGAAATTCCAGGCTCACGAGGGGTACAGGCTACAAAGATAAAAGCAAACTGCTTGAATTCTGTGGGATGGAAGGCCTTCGGATTTTTCCCATTCTTATTCCAGTTTTACTTCTTTGCACATTATTTTCACAAGGCTGACATCTCATAGGATACCAGCTATAGGTAGAGAAACCTCTTGTTCTACCTTTTCTTTTATTTCTTTTTGCTAACAAACCTGTTTGCATACTGATTTGTAAACACAAATCCACAGATAGCACAAATGAAAAACAGAAGAAGGTTGGGGAGTCTTAGCACTGAAACAGCTTTCTTTTAACAAGCCAGAGAAGTGGAAGTAAGAACTGTTGAGTCTGAATAAGTGATTCAAAAACAGAGGATGTGGCGCAGGGATCCTGTGGCATAAAGCTCCATAGTAAGTCAGACTGCTTGATACAGACAGTCAGAGGTTGTGCTGAGCCCTGACTATTTGCTTGCTCTAAACGAAAAACAGGATCAAAATATAGAACACAAAACGTAACTTCTCTTCCTCTTCTTTATCCCCTTAATTCTAGCTTTGAATTTGAAAATTTTCAGCTGGCCAGGAAAGGTAGCCTGAGGTTTTCTGCCATATGGTTCTATCTCTAACAACAAACCATGAGATGCAACAAATTGCTCCAGAGCCTTCAGCACCAGAAATCATGGACCTCTGGGGATAAGCTAACAGGTTTTTCCTGCTGTCACAGCATGAGATGGGGATCTGCGTGAACCCAGGAGCCCATCCGTCATCCTGTGCAACCTGTGCTGTGATTTTGCTATTAGCAACCTTGTGTCCTCTTTTATACCAGGGCAGAAACTAGATCAGTGCTGTCCCTGCCCACCAGCTTGTTGCCATGTTCCCTTGCTAGATGTATTCCTAATATATCTTAGCCCTTGGGCAGTCTAAGTCAGAAACCCATCCAGTGACCTAGCAATTATACTCATGCAAAGATGATTCTAAAACATCCATTCAAGAAAATAAGTTTATTTTATTAAAGGTCTGGGCTTTTCCAAGGCTGTCACAAACTATTGCTAGCAATTCAAGCAGGCTCTAGAAAAGAAGTGAGCTGCACATTAGATCAAGGTGGGAGGGCATTTTTAGTGAGGCTAAGTTTTAATCTAATCTAGAGTAACTGTGAGAACAGTTACTTTCTGGTGGTAACAGCCATTGCTATTCATTCTGCTGAAGCACTCTCTGCTCTGAAATAATGAGAATCTCTGTAACGGGAACAGTACGGGAGGTGGGATTCATCGCTGTGCCCTGGCGAGAGGAGGCTCTGTGCACATACCTCTACTCAGATGCTTCATTAGGATAGGAAGGCTTTCCTCTTTAGGATGACAAACCAGAAGTGCCATGTGGCTTCAGGTAATTCAGCTTTCCAGGCTTTGCCCATTCCACTGCTTCTATCATCTGAAGAGCACCCATGTTGTGCCCAGTGTTAGGCAGTCATTATGTTAGATACGTAGATCTAATCCCATGACCAGCTACATGTGGCCAATAGAACTCCCCTTCCAGTGAAGCCTGTCTTGCAACAGTGGAGATCTGTTACTGATCCACTGAGTATCAGCGATTTTTCGTGGTTCAGATAAGGTATCTCATGGGGCAGGCCCCATTGGTCTCCAGACAAAGAGAAAATGCCTGTGGAGTTGAGTGACAGCTTTCTATTCCTGAGACATTTATAACCTGGCCATTGCATAGACCTAGTGACCACAGTAAAACAAGCTACCATCAGCCGTGACATCTAACCACACCTACAAGCGATGGGAGATTTTTTTAATGCCTAGTACAAAATTACTCCAAAAGAAAGGGCTCAAAATAGAAATCAGTGGGACTTTAGTTTCTTCTGATTCAGCCAAACTACAGGCTCTGTCCTGTCATGCCTTCTCTTAATTTCTTGCCCTGGTTGTATCCAAACAGAGGGCAGAGATAACATTTGACATAGCACTTTGGTTGCTCTTGCACAGTTGACTCCTCTTTGGTGAGAAAAACAAGTCATGGGAAAAAAAAAAGTAGAAAGGAGGGTGATGTCTCTTTGGAAGAAAACTTTCAAGGAACCAGTAAATATTATCACTGTGTGTTAGAAATGGCACAAGCAGGTTGGAAGAAGGGGCTACAGAAGCCTATCCATATTGCCTTGTGGGCTGTCTGTAAAATGTGTAAGAGTTGAAGAACTACAAATTGACCTGTTGATACATAGTTTACTCACTGTTTAGACCTTAATTTAATGTCTGTCTGTTGAAGTTCAGTCAGATTTTTATGAACGTGCAGGAGGACTGTAGCTGAGAGGGGCAGTCCCAAGGAGATACAGGTTTACATGGGCACAGGGAGCACTGAGCACTCACGGTACCTTGACAGCTTCCAGCTGATAAAGCTGACAAAGGTGAGCTTGAAACGGAATAAATAATTTGTTGTGGACATCATCCATAACAGATCATCTCCACTGCTCTCACAGCTCCTGCACTGGCAAAGTCCAGGAACTATGAGCAGAGAAAGAGGAGTCTTAATGTCACACCCTAAATATTGACCTTCTGGGCAAGACACCATTTAAATGGTTCTGGAGAGGACCCAAATTTTGTAATTTCACCTCTAAATAGAATGAACAGCTGGGAGGTAGTTTCTGAAACCTCCCAAGGAAGCTGTAACTGTGTGTTGCTTTGACTTTCTTTAGGATTTAGTATCCTATGTGTCTCAGTTGCTTTTGAATATCCACCTTTGAAATGTTAAACATTATTAATATGCTTGTTAAACACCAACCTGCTAAAATGTGCTTAATTATCTTAGAAAACACTGTACAAAGATTGTGATCACACATAAGATGCTTGTCTTAGGTTTTCATTACTGAGATACACTAGGAGCTTACAGAATACTTAACCACAGCTTTGAGAAAGCTAAGGTTTGTTTTCAATTTGACATGAAAACAGGAACAGGCTGGAATGAAAATTAATTTATTGTAAACTCTTTCCACAATATTTTCTGGGCTCAGGTCCTGAAGAGTTGACTATATGGGGGGGGATTTATCCAAACAGTGTGCTGGCTTCTAAAACTCTTTCTTGCAGTTTAACACAGCCTTAATCTGAGATTGCAGGTCAAAGATGCCTCTTCCACTGGGCAAATCTGATTACCTGCCTTGAGAAGTAGAAGTCACAGATAAGTTCATCTTCTGCCTCCACACCCAGTTCTGCTGTATATAACCTAGTTTTCATTTCACTGAGCTCAGAAAAGTGGGGGTAACTCTCCAAAAAACACCACAGTTTCCTAAAGAATGGCATGGTACTCAAGCAAAGCAAAAGGTACAGACTGCCTGGTATGTGCCAGGGATGTATGTAAGAAATATGGTTCTCTTTCTCTCCATGCTATTTTAACAACAGTTAAACCACTAACCCAAAAAGGTTTAGCTGTCAGCCTAATCAAGCATAAGTAAGTGGCTTTTGCCACTGGACAAAGTATACAATCACGTTCCTTTATTCCTGTCTTGTTTGAATTCTCTATGGGCCGGAGAGGAGTGTCTGCACAGCATGCCGTTAATCTATGCAAATTTCCTATACGTGCTTTGAACCATTTGTTTCAACTAAAAAAAAAAAATCTGCTGAGCCCACAGATATGAAATGCTGACAGATAGATGCAGAGAGATTCCCATCTGAAGAGACTCCATCAAGTGACCTCTTCAAGTATGATCTTGAGGTTTCATTCATGTCTGCAGTGTCAGGGCCACCCATCTGGCTGTGTGCAAAATCAGATTTCCAAAGTCAATATGGTGTTCAGAAATTTCCCCCAGACAGGACTTTCTTACCAAAGGCCCAGCTCACACCACTGAATGCTCTGCTGAGCTTGTCTTTTTTTTGTAAAGTGCGTGAGATCTCGCTTCAGTGACTGTGCCGCAAAGAATAAAACTAAATGGAAAAGTCGGAGTTAGCAGGACGCATGCTGTAAACATGGCAGTAGCAGGACCTTTCCATTTATAACATCAAATGTTTAGTGAAATTAAAAAAAAAAAAAATATATGCTTCTGCTGCAGACGACTTGTGTTGCAGATTTGAACTGAGCATCTGTGTGGCTACCATTTGTATGCGACCGTTGTAAGGGGACACACACTTGTACAGCATGGGAGAGCTGGAGTTTTCATGTGCAATATGCTGAGTGTTAGTCTGATACCCTTCTGATTGTGCTGTTTGGTAAGTGTTTAAAACAAGCTGTGTCTACAAGAAATCTGTCTGATTCTTAAAAATGCAGCTGAACAACTTCTGTTTTCAGTTTGAATTGGTTGAGTGGGAAAGCAGAAATTGCTAATCCAGTATTTCATGATGCTGTGTCCCAGCTTTGTGATCGAGAGTCCCTTCCCCAGCCACGCACTCTGAGAATCCTGCACGTTGTACTTACGGTGAACGTTTTTTTAAAGTGCACCTTTTTTTTTCTGAAATAAAAAATGTTGATGTGCTTTATCTTCCGTGGCCTGTTGCGCACTGGGAATAATGAATGTTAAAAGTGTGTCAGCATCGCCTTTGTAATAGCTACTATGACAAAGGGAAGGAAGCGGGCTGTGAAATCCTTTTGTGTAGCATTGGGAAATGCTCTTAAAATGTAACATGCTGTTATTGATACTGTATTTACTGATCAAATTGCAATGAAACAGTTACTTCCTGGTATTAGTCTTTGTACTGTACAGTATTTTATTCTACTTTATTTTATTTTTTTTTTTATTTTGTCATTTATTGATCCTAAGAAATAAATAGCCAAATTTAAGCCTTGGACTTGTTGTACTTGAAATGGCAGCCGTGAGTTTACCACACAGTCTGCTTATCGGAACAGGCTATCTCATCGCCCCTGAAGTGAACATTGCTTCTCCTCTGCAGAAGAGCCCTCTGAGCACACCACTCCCAAAGCCTGCAAGCTGGCTATTCAGCACACACGCAGCACCCGAATGCCAGCTGCTGCTTGCATCTGCAAATAAGCAAACAAACCGGGGAACAGCTCTGGCTAGATCTGAGTGAGTCTCAGATCAGCAAATTCCAACCTGAGAAATCCCTCCTAAGAGCTGGTAAAAGCAGACCGAGATTCTTGCTGGCTGTCAGTCCCGCTGCTGCACTGTTAGGTGCTGCGCTAGGGAGCATCCAAGCCCCTTTTGGTTGAGCCCCTGGGCTTCGACACACCCAAGTCTAAAGCATGTGAGTTGCGATCTTCTGGGCTTGAGGAAAGACCTGTGTTGCACAGAGGAGAGAGGCTGTGTTGAGATATGCGTAGTGCAACAGATGTCTTGTTGCTTTCTGAAATCCTGTTTTGCTTTTCTTGTCCTCTTGCCTTCTCCTGCTGTAGAGCATACTTTAAAGACAGTGAATCTTGGCCATTATTTCTGCAGCAGCTCTGCCTAGAAAGCTCTGACGAGCTCAGGCCTTATTGTGCTGGGAGCTGGACACACATGGCAAAAGAGACAGCTCTTGCCCCGAAGAATTTGCTGCTGAAAGTCGAAACAGGTTGACCACACCATAACTGAGATTCTCCTTCCTGCCTTCCCCCTTCTTTTGCATGGCCCATCTCATTTACATGGCATTGATTTTTCTAGCATGTAACGTTAGATACAATTTTGTGGGAACAGACTACTTTGGAATCACCCACTATATGAAAGTGTCCTTGCACTTAACGAGCATATATCAGTCTTTCCTAATCCTTCTCTCTGGAGCTCCCAGTTCAAGTCCTGCAGTAAAGCTACTCAGCTGAGCAGCAGAAAAAAAACACAAAATCTTCATATTTTTCAGACGTCCAACCCTGATGATTTGATTTCTGGCAGAAGGGAAGGTTGCTTGGAAAACAGCAACAAAATAATTTAAATACTGGAGATTGTTCATAGTGGGAAAATTCATCTTCTAAAATGAAATGCCCCATCTTTTTGAAAGAATTGCAGTGCTACTTTCAGTTGAGAAGAGCAGGATCCCCTGTTGTCCTTAAACCATCAATTATTAAAGAATCAAATCAGTTATCTGATGGATCCTTTTACTTGCTCTGTTAAAAGGTACATTTTCAGTCCACTGCCTGAGGAGTGGCAGTTAGTGCTTTGGCAGCAAAAACCCACAATACACAGCAATGTTCTCATCTAGTTGCAAAAGGTTTTTGTGCAGGGCAGGACGCTCCCAACGGACTCTCCATTGCTCATGTAGAAACAGAGACCAGGTTCAAGCAGGGGTGAAAAATGTTGCCCTCTGCTAGTCACTGTTCTAGCTCAGGGCTGACTCCTTGGAAAAGCAAAACTCCTGGGAACGAGAGAGCCTCACCCCATCAACACCTTCCACCTAATGTCACGTAACCAGGCATCACATCAAGCCGCATCAATGCAAAGGAAAACCGAAGGCTGTGGGGAATCAATGAATTGCTTTTCTTTTTTGAAAGGTGCAAGGACTGTGCCTCAGGCAATGAGGAATGCTTTCAGTTTGGCCTATATTTCTCATTTCAATTATAAAAGTAATTTCCATAGTTCACAAGAGGGAAATTTCAGAGGCCTTTTGAAACAAATGTTGCATTACAGCAAATGGCTTCATAAAACTTAATAAACATTCATCCAGCAGTTAATTTATCTACAATGTCTTTAAATCCTCCTCTGCCTTATTGAATTTGTTTGAACCGTAGATCAGGTCGGAGTACGTTCATGGGGATATTTAAGCAATAAGGCCATGACAGGCAGCACATCCTGGCTATTATTACAATCCTTGTGTGGGCTGTGAAGCATGAAGCAGAGCATGAAGTGACTTTAGGTACTCAAGTGCAAAACCCCTGCAGAAGTCTGCAAGCACAGATACGGCCCAGAGTGCTGCTAGTCAGCTGGATCGAACAAAATGCTCGGTGCGCTAGTGAATGGTATGGGCATGCTGTCTTCTCCAGTTTGGGCACTTCTCTTTAAAAAGGAAGCCAATGATCCAGTCAGTCCTTGACATGTATCTGTTTCCACATGTATATCCACAAAGAAGAAAGAGAGAGAGCAACTTCCTACAATTGTTTCATCTGAAGATGGCGTTAATGAAAGCAAAATAAGTGGGAAGAGTGCAAAAAACTTCCATGCCTGTGTCAGAGAGGGCCAGAGTATCATCACAGGTGTGAATCCAACAGCAACACACATACCTGAGCATACATTTGCTATAAATTTTCAGTCTTTTGACTTTTCCTCTTGCTTGAAAGCTCTGGCTGACTCTGCTGGTCTGTATCTCCAGGGACAAGACCTTTCATTACACTTGGCTGCTTCTCTATGAAATTCTGAAGAAATGGAAGCGATAGCCTCCACCCTTTTAACACATAAATGTAAAACCATCTTGTAAAGCAGGAGCAACCCACTTTGCCTGCTTTCACACCGCTGCTGCTTTGCCATACACTGCTAACATTGGCAGTGCAAACTTCACAGCTTCCTTGTAAACTGAAGTTACAAAAAGGAGCCATTATCAGTGCATGGCCTAGATCTCCTTCTAGCTCTGCAAAGGCACAAAAAGAATAAAGAGTTCCTCACTTGCAGGTAACACCAGTATCTTGGATGCTCTGTTCCATCTCCCCTAACCTTGGTAAAAAGCCACATGAAAATGAATGGGTGACTACACCGTACTTTGCTGTTTCTTCAGCTTCAGTTACAATAAGGGCTGAATCTGGGATTTCTCTCTTCCTTTCTTCTGCTTATCCTTTCTCCTGTCTTTAGAAACTGTTAGTTAGGGAAGGGTATGTCAGACATTTATGCAATGCAGCTTTCATAGTTAAATAAATCGTAATTAATCAGGAGGTTTGATTGTTCTATGTCTTGTCGCTACTGCTTAGTTATATAATATCCAGTGCCAGCATTCACCTAGGTTTTTTTCTGCATAAATGCAAAATCATCTGATCTGAGAAGATCATCTACACTAGGTCACACAGGTTGGTGGTTAATCTCCCTGCCGAAGACAAACATGCAAGCGCAGAATCCCAGAGCAGGTCGAGCAGGGGAAGCTCTTAAGGGTTATTCCAGGACTCTGTAGGAAAGGAGAGCTGCTGGCAGCTGAGCTGGCATTTTGTCGGAAGAGCTCCCTGTACCTCCAGCACGCACTGCACAATGCGACACTCGCCCCTGTGAAACCGCGCGTGTTGGGAAACCGCCATCTGCCTAAAGGGGCTCAGCTGGAGAATGGGCACGTGGTCGGTTTTTTACTGCCCTGGGCTTACATGCAGCACATAGTCATTTTTGGACTGACTGATGTCCTCAACATGTCATGAACACTATCAAGATTAAGTAACAGTCACTATCAGGATTTGACAGTGTAAGCACATGGCTAACAACACCTCATACTCCATCCCTTCGGCACAGCAAGGCTACTCTTGTCTCTCCTACAGGTAGAGATTTAAGGCTCAAAGAACTTAAGGAATTCACTCAAGCTATCTAATGAAATCTTCTTGTAAGCCACAGATTCAAACTCCAGTATTTCCTGCCCAGTCAACTCTGATTCATCTCTTTCCTTTCATTCAACATAAGCAGGTAGTCCAGGAGTTATTTTAAGACTCCATTCCAAAGGGTATATTAGCAAAACATGCCAACATGTGACCATTTAAAAGCAAGCTCTCACTGGCTCTCTGCTTCAGCAACAACCTTGGTCTAGCACTTGGCAGCTTTTCAAAGTGTTCTTGCTGGAGACGTACTGTTATCCTTGGTGCCTGCTTCCCTATAGAAAACACAGAGATTGCAGGAGAAGATTGTGTTCTGAATAAAAGAAAATGCCCACACAGGAACAAACACCATTAAGTGGGAGTGACCTTAGTGGTGACAAGAACTGTAATGGAGTCGGTGTCACCTGACATTTTCAATGTTTTGGCTCATCCGTCCTCTTGAAAAGCAGCTACGACTGTCAAGTGTTTTTAGCTCTGTCCCCATGCAGAGTATGCATTCTTGCAATGCTCCACATAATTGCAATAAACTATTTTTTGTCTTCCTTCAGCTTGGCTGTTGGGATAAGATGCGTTTCTCTTTACCTTCATCACAGGCATGACATTAGATTTTTAGTGACCATCCTAGAAAAATGCCTTATTTAGCCAACAGCATTTGCTAACTCACAGTTTGAGACTTGCCCCTCTCTTTCATCTGGGCTTGACCTGGATGGGGACATGCAAAAGGCAGATGGGTATTAAAGCTGGTCACGGATAACAGTACAGTCAGGTAGCCAGACCGGCTCATTTCCTTGTCCAGTGAAGCGAGTATCCTTTCCAGAGACCTAACCTAGCAAGACATGTAAACACAAGGCTACGGACTTTCCATAGGAAAGAAAACGCTCACAAATTTGTTGAGCACTTGTGAGCCTAGACGCAGGCCCAGATGCACAACCGGTGTCAATCAGTTTGCATCCGCTGAGAAGCTCACTTTGTGTTTTTAAGTGACCCAGACTAGCTTTAGTTTTTTCTCTTTTCCAAGGCTTTTTTTTTTTTTTTTCAAATATCACTTAGTGGAGAAAAAAAATGCAGCAGTTCATTATGTTAGCGGCTCCGCAGCCTGTCTTAAATGCCAGAGGCGCTCATCAGATTAAAGCAGAAATCACATTTCATAGCTTATGTCTGGAACGAACAAAGACTCCGGTGCTGATTTTGATTGAGTACAGGACCATATCTCTTGCTCGTTGTATATATTACAAGGGAAAGGAGGGAGAGAGTTTATCTCAGCACGCCTCAGTGCTTTTTAATATACTGTTTATCATATGGAACTCACTGGCATTTGCAAAACACCCTTGCAGCTTTCACTTTGTATCTTAATAAGTTTTCAGGGACTTCAAGAGACAGAAAAAAGTAAATGTTGTTCCGCTGCTGCCACTCTCACTCTGTTCACATGCAGTTAAACCCAGCTCCTCGTTGCAGGAAGGGGGATGTCCTTGTCTGAACAGGCCACAGGCAGTTCTGTGCCAGCAAACCTACGTGATCAGGCACCACTTCTTCCGACAGCTTTTCTTACTGCTGCAGACCCAGGGTGTGCTTAGCGCTGCGCAAAGCCCGAAGGCTGCGAGCTTTTATAGAGGCTAATGGGCTGGCAACACACTGCGGATGGGCCCTAGTGTTTGTGGGGGACAGGGTACTTTGCAGTGACTGGGAAAGGAGAAAAGTAGCACAGCTAGCTGGTAGAAATGCTTCTCCGCCTGTCCTAGAGGCAATATCATCTCCATAAAATCAGCTAGAGAAGAGTAAAATTCTGGGGAAACATTTGTAAATTGGATTTTGCCAATTCAGAACAATATTTTTCATGGCAATGGATCAGTTTTGATGACTGTCAGAGGAATTTTGTCGCTGGGCTGCCTGGGCACAGGGATGCAAGGGTATCTGATGCCAGTTGGCCCTGGGCCTGTGCTCTGATGCTGGCACCCCGGCAGCCCTGCACCGAGCAGGGGGGCTGAGCAGGCTCTGAGGCCTTATTTTGTGCATGTGGATCTGTAATTTTACACTTAGTGCGTTAGAAATGCACTTTGCAGATCTAGCCTGGCAAATAAGCCATATTGCACTGAATGACAGTCCTGTACCCTGTTCCTGATGGCTTCTCCTCTAATCTTTTGGTCACCCACTCCTTTTATCAGCAGTGATTCTACCTCTGTTTCCAGCACTAACATGACTTTGGGACATCAGCCTCAGCCAACTTCCTTGTTGTAACTGGCATCATTCTGAATAAGTTCTGGCTTCTGCTGGGAAAAAGCTTCATCACTGAGCTTGAGAAAGAATCGTTGTAAGAGCGTGAATAGCAGCTTTACACCTGTGGTGACCAGGAAAGCCAGAGCTACCCACAGACAAACAGTGACAGAGAAACCGTGGAGGAAAAGGGGTCTCTGCTCCACTCATCGGTTTGGAAGGCAAATGCAAAATTAAGGAACCTCTGTACAGGGACACAGAGGCAGGAAAAGCTTCTGCAGGGACTATAGCTCACTTTGGCCACTTGTTGAAATGCGTGCCAATCCCAGAGCTGCAGATATTTTAATGCTCAGGAAAGATTGTGCTATATCAGCTTAAGATGTAGGATAAAAGGTACGAAGGATTCCAAATGTCATCAGACAGCGTGGGAGAAATAAGTTCACCGTGATAATTCTATTTACTTTTTGTGTTTCTGTACACCTCATGTCATCAAAAGGATCTGCAGACTTTTTCCAGAGAGAAGACAGCTGGGTTAGCAACATCGTCACGTAATGAAAAACACTGGAAAGGGGAAAAGGAGGAAAAAAACCATTCTGCTCCTGTCTGATTTTCACATATTCACAAATCACTTAAAAGCTTTTCTTTTCAACCAAAATCTCACTTCCACTTGTTTATGATAATTAACCCCCCCATGCTATTCATTTTCCTTGCAGATTGGCCCCAGGGCTCAGGATCTGCCTATTTTTTATATCCATCTCTCCAGGAGACACTGTAGGGCTTGAAGATTGGTTGTCTTGAGCAACATGAAAAAGCTGATTAATGCAAGAAGCGGGTGTGATTCACTGCAAGACTGATGACTCCAATATACTTCCTTAGCAGTTGGCACAAGAGTAATGGAGAATTAGGAGCTATAGGACTGACATGCAAGACTGAATCAGAGAGGATAGGAAGATGTTTTGTGGGGCTATAAACGATAAAGCTGAGGATATGGCATAGCCAGTTGAAAAGGGGCTGGTTTCTCATGGTGATACAGGAACAAAGTGAAATTTCTCAGGAAGCTGTTTAATCGTCCACAGACAGAGAAGCATGGACTAGAGCAAAGATCCAAATGAAATGGAAGGAAGGAGGGTTGATCAGCTGGTGGGCTGAAAGCAGCAGGCATGGCTGTGAAGGAGGTAGCCACAGCGGGAGAAGACAGGCTTTCTGCATTGCCGATCTCCTCCTCCATCCCAGCGGCTCTGAAACCCACCAGTGCCATGTCTTGCTATGGGGGCAGCTCCAACCCCAAGCACACCCCATGCAGAGCAACACTGCAGAGGGGGGTGAAGGAAGGAGACTGATAACCTCCTCAGTGAAGCATCCCCTCACCGAGCACCGCAGTAAAACAGAGAAAAGCGCTAAGCTTGCTCCCTTCTCCCAGCAAACACAGGCCTGTTCCCACAAGGGCTGTCTCTTTTCGGCCAGAGTTCTCTATTTGTAACTTTTCTCAACCGTATTTCAAAGTGTGGCTGAGGACATCTTCCCTTCTGCTCAAATGAAATTTGCTTCCATTCAATTTGATAGTAGCTCTTTGAGCCACCTAAAAGCATCTCCTTTCCTTCGTTTCCCACCCATACACACCAAGCCGCAGGGAGAGCGGCCAGGACAGTGTGAGCAAGGAGCGGGAGGAGAGAAAGAGAAGGAAGATCTGCATTCATGCTGAAAAGGCCGGGGAACGCGACACTCACCTGCTTTGCAGGAGAAAGAGAGAAGCGAGATAGCTAGCAAGAAGCTAAATACTGAGTTTTGGGGAAGTTTGCAGGATTATCCTTTGCCAGATACCTCTTCAGAGCACGTCAAGCTTCGCCAGTACTGCCTCCCTGCACCCACTTTTTTCAGTCACATATATTTTCACAGTCAGCCCCATTTTCCAGATTTTCCATTTGGGAAAAAAATGGTTAACTCTAAAATGACAACATGTTTGGTTTGATTTGATTTGGTGTCCGCTGGAAATATTCGTCTCTTTCCAACCAGTTCCTTTTATTGGGTGAATAAGTAGAAGTTTCACTTGAGCAGCTGTGGTTACACTCCATGAATGTTTAAATTGAGGATAATTTGTTTTTGCTCATATCGGAGTATCTGCTCTATAAAGTAGTTTGAGTCAATTCTATGCTTTTACTGGTTGTGAGCAGAAATATTTCTGGCTTATTGGCACTGTAGACAGATTTATTCCTAGCTTTGTTTTCTCTAATAAAACAGTTACTTTAACAAGATTTAAATACTAAGACTTACCGTGTACAGATTTCAGATAAATTTATTCACTAGCAAGAGAAAATATTCCAGTTAAATTGAGTCTTGGCTTTCACCTTTCTACTATTCTACCAGCAATAGATGAATTGCAGTCTAAAATACAATTCAACTCTAACCATAAATATTCACAGCTGAAAGTCCTTATTTTCCCTTAAACTGTTCTATGCTGCTAGGAAACGTAATGTTTCAAAAGTCAAATACTGAGAACTCATCACAACTGGATGTACCCACCAAAAAATATGATGAAGAAAATGGATTTCATCTCAAATAAATCATGAACTGTGGTAGGATCAATGCTATACACTGAGAGTTAATACATGAAATTTGCATGCACATATAGAAAGCTAGCCAAAGACAGGCATAACTGGGATTGCACTGCTGGGATTAGGTGAAGACACTGATATTCACAGCCAGATAGTCTAGCTCTGTCATGGGGATCATGAGCAGCAACGTGTGGATCTCAAGTTTCCATCTCATGCAGAGATGAGCACTCCTGTAAGCAGAGATCAGCTTCTCTTAAAGCATCATTCTGAGAGAGGAGTTCATTTTGGAGGTGGGAAAGTTGCCTTCTCAAATGTCTCCACTAGCCTATATTCTTGGTTTGCTGTCAAAGAGCTGACTGCAGCAGACCCTGCTTAGCTTCCAAAGTGTAACAAGCTTCTCCTTAAAAGTAACAGTAATAGAGAATATAGCAATGATAAAAGCGTTAAACAACCCTTTTTACACCACACCAGAAGTCTGAAATCAGTCAGAAGCTGTGGTTCGAGGGACATCCCCAGGAAGGGGTTAGCTTGGGACCGGGACGACTTGATGCAACCATCCCATCTTTAAATCCTGAGATAGAGGAACACGTGCCTGTTCAGTGCGAGTGTTCATAGCACAAGTGCACAAGGAGAGGGGAAAGGAAGAAAGGGTGTCACACAAACCCCGCAACGAATGTGGAGACAGAGATAATTCAGTTACTCTGCACCATGACGTTACCAAAAAGGATGAAGAACTTAAGCAGGTAATTGTTTGTCCTTTATTTACATTGTTGATTCTAAACTAATACAATTATTTGTGCAGGTGATGTTTCAGTTCTGATTCACATGAGGGAATAGTGCTTCTTGTGCCTTATGAACTTCTAATTCAACATGACATTTTTGACCTGAGAACACTAATAATATTGTCATCTCAGTTGTCTGTTGGCACAAAGCTGGACTGATACGTTCTGTCATGCTATTCCAGGCAATTTTGTGGAAGCGGAGGTCTCTCAGGGGACAACTGTGTACAAGGGGAATTTCTTTCCTTTTTTCCTTTTTTGTACAAAATAAAAAAATTGCATTTTCTCCAGAGCTTAAAGTTACAGTCATCTTTCACTTGAGTTTCACCACCTAAGTCCTTCCTATATTATAGTTCAAGTAAGAGAAGAGGTATGAGCGGCCAAGTCATCTGCAGAGAGATAGGGCACTTCAAATTTGATTTCTTCTTGTGTATGTGTAGACACATGCATTGTGTATAAGACAGCAGGTCTGAGGCATGCAGATTAAGCCAAGCCTGGCTCCTGCCGAGCAACAACCCGTACCCAAGCTTGCTCCTAATCAGATAACTCTTCTCCAGGCTGGTGTGCTCAACAGTGTGATTTATGACTGCCACCTCCTCTCCGCTAGTAGGGGAATAGTGGGGTGAAGTCCTCCAGTCCAGTTCTGCACAACCTCAGACTAACAACCCCTTGATCTAAATCTCTGAATAGTGCAATCTTCAAACTTTTTTTGCTTTCGCTGGTATGGATGTTGCATCTGAATGTGTTACTGTGGTAAGTAGGAAGCTGACTCATTTCCCTGACAGTTTCATGGCCATGGGCCTCCAGGAGAGGATGAAGATGAAGAGGCAACAAAGGCTTGTGTCTTCTTTGGCCATAAGCAGACTCAAAGTCCACATCCTTCTTACCATCTCAGAACACCACAGAAGACTTGAAGTGATTAACTTTCAGTGTGTTTTAGAGTACTTGCATAAAGAGGTCCAGATTTACTTCCCCTGACATACCAACTTTGGAGTCCAGCTAAACAACGTAGCTGTGGCTGGGCCATTCTGCGTCTTGACTCCTCCTTTCCTATCCTCCTGTCATTTGATTTGGCTGTACACTACTATGAAATGTTTCTCACTTGTCTCTGATATAACCCTCCACCAGAGACAGCCCTGCAGTGAAAGGCAATGACTGTTAACCCATTCCTGCAGGCAGCAGTGCCAAGCTCACTGGGGCTTGTGAGCTCATACCTCCCTCACTGGCACCTCCAGAAACACAGCGCTGCTCTGTGCTGGCCACGCTCAGACACCAGGAGCTCTCAAGGCGGTTCTCTCTGAGGGAAGGCTGGAGATAACAAATGCTGCATATTGTCATACTGAGTGACTTCCAAAAACAACTCCTTTGTCTTATTCATCTCTACGGATCCATCTCATTTTTTTTTCCCCTTGGGCTGAATATCTCCGTTTACCACAAGGACACTTTAGCTAAATGCCTTTTCCTTAAATGATAGAAAATAGAGAAGAGAGAATCCTCTTTAGTTTTAGACCTCGCTCTTGAAACCTTTACTTGGAAATCATGCTTGTCAGTATGGACACGAACATACACAAGCTCCTGGAGTACTGAGGAGTGGAGAAAGCTCTGCATGTGACAACTTGCGCCTCGCGATCTTCACTGCTAGGAAGAGCTTCAGTTAGTGCTTTAGGCTCCCCCTACCCCCTTGCTGCCCCTAGCTAAAGCCATTATTGCATCCTTGGATGCAGTGGGTAAAAAAACAACTAATATATACACACCGTGGATATCATCAGTTCATTAGTAAGGACATCCTTGGCTGCGTCCTGTGTTCCCTCTGACAACTATCATGCACAAATTAATACTGTGGTGCCTAAGACTTTCTGAAGATGGGTAAATCATCCCACTCTACTTGTGCAGATCTGCAAAGCTGTTGTTAAAGCCATGTGAACATAGGCTAGGGCATGGATGATACCAGATTCTCAACAACATTCAAAGGAAATGAGTCCCAAACACAGATCAGACACAAAATATCCGCTAGGAATCAGGGCCGTGGGATGTCTCTTCTCACAAACTCCTCCACTCCTGCTGACAGCAGATGCTGAAATAAACTTGCTCAGATGTCAGCTCAGCACTCGGAGATTGGCCAGGGGAAGGGAGGAGGCGTGGGCATGGTGAGGAGGAAGGATTTTTTTTCTCTTTGCAAACATCCAGTTTCATCACTGACAAGTCTGACAGGTGGAAACCAATTAAAAACAATCCTGCTCACAGATGTCCAGCTTCTTCAGAGGAGACATTCCTCAGTTCTCCCCATTTCTTTGTACTAATGGTTGGGTGCTGACCTAAGACCAGGGAGCTAAAGGACCCCTTTTCCACAGTATCACAGCCCTTTTGCTTAAACCTGGCTAGTGCTGAGTTCATCATCAGCTAATGCGGTAACGTGACCTTCTGCTAGCACGGCTGGTGGGACCGCATGTCGCAGCACTCTGCTATCCACGCAGGCTGGAACAAAGCTTGCAGAAATGCTTAGCTGCAATCTCTCACTCCTGTTTTCCCATGGGATGCTAATGAAGTGTCTCAGAAAGACATAAGCTATTTCAATATGACATTTAGCAGAGGATAGGACACCAAAGACAACAGGGACAAAGACTGGCCAATTAAGATGGGCCATTTGACTTCAAATTTTCATTTTATATCAGATGCTAAAAAAAATCTAAGTGAAAATACCTATGTCAGAAAGGCAAGTCCTGCCAATTCATCATCACCCAGGCTTGACACAAGAGTAGAAGATGGTCTCCTTTCTCTCCTAGGGTCAATTTGAATTTAAATCCACACATTCAAGGAAATTACCTCAAAGACCCCAAGCAGCTAATAACAGTAAGTGGAAGTCAAGGTCAGCAAACAAGGTTGTAATTTAGCTACTCTCACAAAATCCTCATGCAAATTAAATGTGCATGAAATTACTGTGGTGGCATCTGTGAAACACAGGGACCTTAATGTTTTAAACTCCCCTGTTGAGCTTGCTCTGCAAGATATTAAGCAAGATTCCCACTACACCCTGAGGTCAGTAGGTATGGAGAGCTGCCAACATTTTGCAGGATAAAGCTTTTCCTAATACAAAAAAGTTTGTCCAGAAAACCAACTTGCTTTTTGTCACTTGCACTTTATAAATATACCATGAAATCTGAACACTGCAGACCTGGATAGAAGCAGTCTGAGTTTGTTGGTCCACGTAAAGAGCAGACACCAGCAGCAGCAGCTCCTCTCAGATCCTGAAGCTTTGGGAATCATGTCACCGTGGTTACACTTGATTTCTAAGCTGTTCCCCTAGGCAGGCTGCACATTGAGAAGCAACAACAAGCATTCACCCCTTTCCCAGGGCGTCTTCTCCTCACAAGCGGGGTAACATCAGCAAACATGCTCAGCTGGCCACAGTGGTGTCAATAGATTTGGCTTCCCAGTATTTTAAATGATGGATTCAAATCTCTGCTCGGCTAAACACTTCCTTTGATGACAGGAGAAATCAAATCAACATTTTGATTTCTTCTGGCTTTAGGATACAAAGAAGGATCATGCTTATTGGTCTGACAGCAGCAATGAGACTGTGAGTTGCTCCTCCTTAGAAAAGCATTAACACTAGTCCTGGAGGTCCTTCTCAGCAACAACAAGAAGGAAGTCACTGGCTTTCCTTGGCCAACAGTTCATGTCAAAAATAGAGATCTCACCTCAGAGAAATAGCCTGAACTTAAATTTTTTGTCTCTCCTGTGGCCTTGTCAGAAGCTCTGTTTTACTTAATTCAGGGATGCTTACCAAGATATCTGAGGATGATGCTCAGTCATCCTTGCTCACAAGTGAGCCTATGAGAGATCTCACAATATGAAACCATTTCAAAAAATTTCCCCCTTAATGAGAGCCAATTCTTCTCTACAGGAAGCTTCTGAGCCATGGTGGCCAGGTGATTTGAGTCAACATCCATCATCCTGGGCAGACTTGCGTTGCTGTTGTTCCCTCACCTTGCTGCAGCACAGAACTCATTAATACAGCTTGCATTCATCACTGGTCATTACACGTAGGGCTGACATTTTAAAATGCCTGGCAAATCGCACAGCAAGGTCCCCTAACCCCAGCTTACTCATTTTCTCCCTAAAAAAGGATCTGTAGAGTAATGACTGACAGAAGGTCTTATTTGCCAATGTCTCTTTGTCAGTGCTCATGAATTTTTATCCCATTGCCTTCCTCATAGGGCCTTCAGAAAGCCCTGCTGATTTTATTGAATGTGACAGGAGATAACAGTGCCTTATAATAATTGCTTTTTTTTCCATCATGAAAACCATATAATGTAGCAACCTCAAGCTCACTGATGAGCAAAGGGATGCCTTCCGAAGTCACAGGCTATAATGTCAGCAGCTAAGGTTCTACTTATACTCACTACGTCCTGTAAAAAGAGGATGACCCAGGGGGTTACCACTGACGTCCAAAGCATCTTATGATTCATTTAGACCCTGTACGGACAAAAACCAAAGGAGAGATTAGGGTAGGAGTAGAAACACACTGGAGTGCATCTCTCTTCTGAGGGACATCCTGCTAAGAAGGCAAATGGAGAAATTGGCTCACTCTACTCTGTTATTCTAATTTATTCCTGATGATGGGCTGTTAACTAACAGATAATACCAATGAAGGAATCTTCTCCACCTGGCCAAGAAAAAGGTCTGCCTTTGTGATACTCGTAGCAGTCAGTTGCTGAAAAATTATGCAAAGCCAAAGACTTCTGCCTAAGATATCTGCCTTTTTGAGATGGGCATCGCTCACCATTGGAGTATATCAAAAGGGCAGGAGATGCAGCAGGTGGAAACAAGGAGGGTTTCAGAGCAGAGGAACTGGTTCCATATGCATTTGAGTTGTACATCCAGCTACCTCAATTGCATGCGTTGACTAGGTACTCCGTTCTACACCAGCTCCCCAAACTGCCCATGATCCGTGCCACGGGCATGGAGAAAATGGCTGCAAATTTTGATAAAAGAAAATCAGACAGTTTGGTGAGGATTAGAGCCACAGCAGGAAACAATATCACTCATGAGCTCTGCGTGTTGCACAAAATCACTGGCACAGAGCTTTCAGTATCCTGAAAGTGTGCTCAGATACTTCTTTTCCTTCTTTCAGCCCTGTCATTCTCCAGTGACTCTCAGTTTGCACAAGCTGTATTTTGTGTTCCTCTAACCATACTGAAATTTATGCTATTTTCACTATCTTGCAATTTGCTACACATTTAAAATAGCACTCTTGCAACCTGATCTGGGAAGTGTGCTGCTGTCATTTGAAAACAAGAAATGGTTAAGAGGCCTAAAGCCTGTCCTCAGATTAGATTCCACAGCTTAGCCCGCAGCCACAATGGAAGGATTACATTTGTAAAAGGAGGGTAAGGAAATCATTCCTACAACCAATGGCACCGAGCTCCAAGGAGACCATTAGATATATGCAAAGGAACGCTTGCACAGGTGCACCCGCTGGAACGGGCTCCGCGTTGCGTATGTACAGAGCGAGGCCATTTGTGGGATCATGGTAAGGGGTCCATGTACACTTCAGAAATGACGTGGATTCTTGCAGATGCACACGTTGGATTGGGTTTGTGACCCCAGGCCCACGCCAGTGTTTCGGCCTGTTTGTCCTGCCCACTTTAGCATTCTTTGCTTTAGATGGGGAAACTTCACCTTGATCTCAGAAAGGACTGATGAGCCCCGATATTTTCTCCTCACAACAGCTCTCTGCTTCAGCTTAACAAAAATAATCCTTAGCAAAAGAAAGGTTAAAAAATCCTGAAAGCGCAGCTGATTCTAGGTGCACTCATTCAGCAAAACATTTTATGATGCCACATGTGAAGGACGATGTGTAAAATTATGTATGGCATTTAACTAGCTCTTTGCCTCTTTTCCCAGTCTGCCACACAAATATTTCATTTCTTCCTGTTCAATTAGTCTACATTACTCTCTTTCAACTCCCTTTTTTTTCACTTAGCACTGTAGCTAATTCTGTAACTGCTTGTTTACTTCAGAAAGTAGAATTGAGACAATTCGTACAGGAAACAAGAATCTTCTGTGTTTCAGTATGCTTTTCTAGCAGCATTCACCAAACATAGACTCTTTCTGCCTCACCCTGCAGGTCCCACAGTTAAGATTACCACTGACTGCACTATACGAATCAGGACTGTAGACTAGCTTAGGTCTATGCAGATCTTTTCTCCTCGGCAGCGTTTTAAAGTCAGGAGGAGCAGATGTCAGTGGCTTCTACAAAAGTAAAAGGAGTCAAGTATCCAAGTAAAAGGAATCAGGGGATCAAGTAAACCCTTTGGGTATAGAACATGTCTGATTAATCTTCACTCAAACACCCTGTGCAGTGAAACTTTGCTAATCCAGCTGTTGGGCACTGTGTCCTTGCTTGGACTGGTAGCAGCTCATACTCCTGCTCTAGAGTGATTACCCCTCTGCTAGAGTGATCACTCTTGCCAGGACCCACTTTTCAGCTGTACTCTGGGGTCTCTCGAAAGACAGAGAGCTATCTTGGCATAAGCAGAAACACTAGCATTAACGCATACATTCCAAATCCACAGACAGATGCAGAAAAGAAGAGCAGCAGGAAGAGCAGAGAGTCCAATGAGCGTTGGCTAATCGAGGAGTTTGGATGAGCAAGCTCCAGCAAGGCAGATGATGAGATGATGTATGCTATGCGGTCAAGGATAATAATACTTTAACTTATACCATCACAAGCAAGTATTAGCTATCAAGCATATTTAGAGGCCTTAATTATATCCCTGGAAGCAGTCCAGCCTGCACTGCTGTTGGGAGATGGTGACACTGAAGATGAACAGCCATGTACTGGCAGATGAACTGACGGTAAGAAATCAGCACCCAGGCAACTCTGTTATCCTTCCACAACGCAACAGACCCATCCTCTTCTCACAGCTCTCTCTCTTTAAAAAGCTAACTTTCATGAGACCAGACCTATTTCTCCCACCTCTCAGTCCTGCAAGAATTTCTGTAAGCAGTAAATATTGCCATAACAATCAGTTGAGGTGACCCTCTGGGAGCTTGGAGTTAAGCCAGGCTTCTAGAGTTAAAATTTAAGCAGAAGAGGAAGAGAGATTTTTAATTACTTTTGCCCAAATCTTGACTTCAGTGTACCAAGCCAGTGCTGCTTCTCTGCTCCTGTTTGAGCAGAAACACCTGCTACTTGTGTACTTGCTGGTGAAGAAATGAGAGGTGAGTCAAGTCAAGTGAGTCAACTGCTAGTACATGAAACTGTATTAATGGTTTCTTTTCTTTGCCAATAAGAATTAAAGCTTCAGGGCAAAGGTCTGTTCTTCACCTGGTTTTATTGTGTGTCCTAGATTTAATTGTGAACATCCTTTATCAGCTCTGTTCATTCTCTTCATCAGACGCCAGATGTGCATATAAGAACATATATTCTTCCTCTGCTATTCCAGCTATTCCTCAGAAAGTGCCAGTTTTCAGGGCAGCATCGAGGGTTGCTGGAATGCCAAAGGGCTACTTAAGTAGTAGCTGGAGAAAAAGCAGCCATTCAGTTAAAAAATGCCTAGCTGCAGGTGCATTAAGTGCTATTTTAATGTGGCTAGGGAAAAGAGAAAAAAAAAAGAAAGAAAAAAAAAAGAAAAAAAAAGGGGGAAAAAAAAAGCATGTCCATACATCAGGGTGTAATATAGTGGAGATTTTAAAATATGGGGAAAGTCATCTGGGAAGTCAGCCTGAGGAAAGGATCTCTATTTTGTTTATCCAGTTTTGCCTACAGATGTTTTCCTTTTTCTTTCCTTTTCTTTTCTTTTCTTTTCTTTTCTTTTCTTTTCTTTTCTTTTCTTTTCTTTTCTTTTCTTTTCTTTTTTTTGTTTGGTTGGTTTTTGTTTTTCAGAGTCATCTCCATTGTGTTATTTCCTTAGTTTCTGTGTCTTGCTGCCTAGCCTCAATTGTTTGTTTTTTTTTTTTTTTTCTCTCTCTGTGCGGCCTCACAACCTGTTCTCTGAAGTTCCCATCACAGAGTGGGACCAAATGATAGTGACAATGTGACTGTGTAACGCAAAATCTCATGATGAGCTCCTTTTCCCCTGTCATTTCAATCATACTAATTCAGGAGTGGAAGCCTCAGAATAATACTGCACTACTCGAGCTCATATGGAACTGAGGCCAAATACTCAGAGAGTCCTTATTTGTGAGTTCTTCTAAGTGTTAGCAGGCATAGCCTAAACCAGAATATAAGGAGGGGGTTTGTAATACATAAAAACCCTTGGTCAGTGGCACTGAATGTGGTGCAAACATTCCTGGAAGACACCAGCTTGCAGTTTTGGTTCAGAACCAACTGAATTCAAAGGATGACTTCCTATTGCCTTTGATAGGCTTTGGGATCGGCCCCAATTTGCCTTAAATTACACATCTGGCACTTAAATGAACTAAAAGATTTCTTAGTTTGTGGGTTTCCAGTTGTGCCAGCAGCAGTATGTTGTGGAAGGAGAAAACTCTCATGTAATATTCTTCACTGGCCACCACTTTGTCTGGGATGACAAATTGTTTACAAATAGACTCACGTGATACAGTTCCATTATAGATGTTCTGCGTGTGTTTCATGATGGCTCTTGCTACTACTTCTTCAAGCTCTTTCAGTAAGTGTATTTTCCATTAAGCGTATTGATTTATAAATTTGAAAAGCTGTATATTTAAAAGAAAAGGACAAAAGAAGTTCACATTTTCTTCTAAAAAATAGGAAAAAAGAAGCAGAAAATGACATAAGTTATAGTATGTTGGAATAATTATCTGACGATGGAGGAGATAAAACCTGTTCCAAAACAAGCTAAGGTATATGGGAGCAGATCACCCCAGCATGAAGCTAGTTCTGGTTTTATTCACAGTTATGTCCTGTCAGTTCAGGTAAAATCTAGTTCCTGTTCAGTTCTTGGAAAAATGACCATGGATTTGCATGACCTGACTAGCCCAGATGGCATGTTCATCTTGGACATGCAAGAGAAAGTTGTCTACTGTGTTACAACATACGTGGGCCTGGCTGACATGATAATCAGTGATTCCTCCACATTGAGATCTTGACAAGAACCTCCTTGCACTCCTCTTCCATCGTGCTTTGCTGGCACTGCTCAGCTTGAGGAGTTGATTATTTCAGCCCTTTTATGCATCAGATGCTCAAGCAGTTCCTCAGCTGCTGCTATTTTATTGCATTATTGGAAAAAAAAAATGACATAGCCTTGGTACAGGAGGGATCAAGACACACTTTCTCAAGAGGCTCTCGTCTGAGTTTGAGTATCACAGACCACATTAACCAATTTTTACCTGGGGTGACCATGCATAGAGTCAAATTTATGCATAAAACCCACTGGCACTTAATATCTAGAGGATCTGGTTCTGACCAAGAACATGGCACAAAAAAATTGCATGTGTTAAATTCTCTGCCTCCTAGTTTTAAAAGGCAGTCTCTAATATTTACTGTGCTTCACATATAGCTTTGGCTTTCACAAGCTCTTCACTCTCAATGACCCAAATAGTTTCTGTCATATCTTGTTGATAATGTGGCTATGATAAAACCTCTCCTAGAGTTACTAACCTCTCATGTGGAACCATGTAAACAGAGTTTGCAGACTTACCAAAGCCTATTTCAAGAGCCTTTGAAAGCAGCTTTCCTGTTGAATTCAGTAGCACAGACTAGACTTCAAATATGAGAGCAAAATGTCAAGTTCCTGTTAATATGCACAGGGACTTGCTGCAACTGGTATATGCAAATGTTGGCCTGTGTGATTATCAGTTATTATTATATCAGTAGCACTTGTCACTTCTTCGGCTTTAATTATACTGATTAAACAACACAGGCACAAAGCAAATAGTTAATCAATCGCCGAAGTGAAAAGCGCTTCCTTCAACTCAGGAATATCCCTACCCTGAGATACAGAGATACAAGTTGGCCCAGAATGGCCAGATTGTGCGAGGGCAATGGGCTGCCCTTTGCAATTTTTGTCACCCGTCAGGGCCCTCTCCCTGCGTCCTTGCCTCTCCCCGATTCCTACTGACATTTGCAGCGAGAGTTGCTGAACCCTTGAGCTTTCTGCCATTTGTTTGCTTCTTTTGACATGAATTGGATGCATTAGGCAAACCTGGGGGAGGGTGGAAGGCAAGGAAGCAATTAGCCATCGACTCACTGCGAGGATGAAAGCGTTTAGCAGAGAGCAGCTGCAGTGGCGGCAGCTGGACAGAGCGCTCTCCTGAATGAGGCTGCTTCCTGGCGCTCTCGTTCCGAAGGCTGTCTGGGTATAAGGGGGAACGACGTATTTTTCCATTTCTATGGCTCTTTTGTTTCTTCATCTTCTCTTTTCCTGCAGTGGCACTATGTAAGGTACAGCAAGGGCAAAGATGGGCAAAAGTGTTGAAATGAGAAAAGAGGTGATGCCAATGTATCCTCTGGAGGAAATGAACCTTCTCTGGGTATCTTTTCTCAGTATCTTTTTTTGCTAGAGTCTTTTGGCAAAACAGCCAGTGTAGGTCTCCTGGTACTGGTTTTCCTTCCTCGTCCTCTCCTCAGGAGGATGCTTTTTCCAGTTGTGGGTTTTTTTTCAGGGTTTAATATTGGCTCTGTCAACTGTAAAACATATATCTCCCTCAGAGGTGAAAGAACTACCTGGGAAGCAGAGACATGGAGTGTAAGTGAGCCACGGAAACAGAGCATTGCTACCCTGACACACCTGGTTAACAAGAAAAATAGGAAAAAGTACGGCAATAAGGGCATCTCCTTGCTGTTAGAAGGTATTTTTCTTCACCATTATCCGGCTTACTGTAGCATCTAGAGACAACAGCAAAGCCAGGGTCCCTCTGTGTTTGATGTTGTAACTCAGAGGGACAGTCCCTTTCCTCAAAACTCACAGTCTAAGCCAATTCTGTCCATGTATGCAGAGCTCAACAGAGAAGCAAATCCCCCCAAGATCATGAGGACAGGCAGACTGGAGCAGTGTAAAAATTTCCCAGGCAAAAGCTGCAATTCTTCTTGCATACTTCTGCGTTTACTGGTGGACTGTGCCTGTGGACATCTTCCCCACGTCATGCAGCCAAGCCAGAAAACATCCACCATACCTTCTGGTTTCTGAGATACTACTCTGCCCAGATGATTGTTCTGTCTGCACGTCCCGTCTGATGGCAGTTTCTTCAGCTAATGCTGATTTGGATGGGCACAATAACCTCCTTATATTGGGAAAAAAACATGAACATGCATTAGAAGAATCTTTCTCTTCTGGTAATTCAAACAGTAGTCCACATTTGGGTTTTCTTCAGCATCTAGAGGTTCAAGAGCATGAGTTCAAAAGTTGCATTTTGGGCTCCACGCTGTGACATGCAGGTGAGTTTTCTGCTGTCTGAAGATAAGTCATTTTTTCCCCAACTGTCAGCATAACTTTTGCTGAGTCTTCACCAAAAAAAAGATTCTATTGTTTAGCTGGTGTCATTGTCTCTAGAAGTGGAGTGATTGTCAGTGAGGCTGCTGTGGACTGGCATTTTCTCTGGATTAGAATGGAATGAAAAGTCTAAATTAACAGTCTGCAATAAAAATGAGCAGCTGTCATAAATCTGTCTCTCTGTGGAAAGAAAAGCAGAGTTTGCTGCTGATCTACAGATGGTGGATCTGGGACTCAGACCTGTTTGCAGTATGCCAAATGGAGCTACACTGAGGTCCAATGAATTACACAGCTGTAACTGCATTGGAGAGAGGATACAAATCCTTATTGTGTTCCAAAAATAACCAGCCAAATTATTTCCACTTTGCTATTTCTTATGCTTCATGGTCTAGTCTTATTCTTAGGAGAAAGAACAGGATGAAAATGGTCTACAGGGCTCCTCAAGAATGCTTGGAACAATTTCTCAGATGTGGTGCATCATTTTGCAGTGCTCTATCTGCCGGCTGACCAGGGCGGAGAGGATGAATTCCCCCAGCTTAGAGAGATATAACGGTGCCATAGTGGTGTGTGCAAACTCTGCAAAGCAGGGTGCAAGAAGTTACTGGAACGCAGGGATCTTCTACTGTGGGAAGAGCACCCTGGGGAGCAAGGGGGAGCGTAGAGTCTGACCCAGACTTCTGGCAAGAGATACCCAGCAAGGCCTAGCGCAGGGATCAGCAGTCCAGCTCTGTAATTCTAAATTCAATGGCACATATGGGGATGGAGGACAGAAGCAAAACAATTAGCAGTCAATTTTTCCAGATAATTTCCCCCTCCCCTCCAAACTTTATTCTCCAAGGAGAAGAGACTGAAACAGCTGTTGACACAGCTTTGGATTCAGAAGAGCCATGTGATACGTCAGTGTTTTTCACCAGGACTGAAACAAAAAGTTCATCTTGCTCTCCTTGTCTGAAATGTGAGTTTAGCATTTCCTCTGCAGGAATAAAATAAAAGGCAGAAAGATAGAGATGCTGTTCTGCTGTTGTAGCCCGTCTCATAGAACTTCACATCCGATGTGATAGCTGGGAGTGAAAGTGGGTCACCCTGCTACAGCAATTGGCTTTAATTAAACTCCTCGGTAGGATCTATGAAGACACTGTGCTTGCACCTCTAATTTAATCTTGTTTGGGTGGGTGCATAAGGCCTCAGGATCTCTCCTTCATGCCCATCTTCCTCTGGCATCCTCCATGCCCTTTGCTGCTTCAGACTCAGACAGCACATTTTTGTCTAAATGGGGTAAACGGAGAAGCCTATTGACGTCACTGTCGGGGGACGGGATTTGGGGGATTCCCTCCTGACACTGCTCATTCCCTGCCGCACTCCCCATAGACAGCCAAGGGGAGCAGGACAGCACAGGGGCCAGCAGCCACCCGGCTGCTACCACCAGGCTCCTACATCAGGTCTGCAGGCAATGGGCAGCCTCCTTACACTGCCCTGGGCCACAGATTTTGGTGAAGAATGAGAGCTGTTTTAACAAGCCCCCTGCAAGGTTTTGCAGCATAACGCATCCTGGTGTAAAATACTGCGTTGTGTCACGATGCCTCCTACACCACATTGCATTAGATTAAGCTCAGCGGTAGGACAGTGTATTATACAGCATCATGGTGGATTAAGCTGAATTTGTACTTAGTCTGTGTTCATCATATGATAATGGTTTGCTGTCAGCAAAGGTTGTTTGAAAGAGGAAGACTATTAATACAGACATAATGAAAACAAGGAGAGTGGGAATAATTACATTTCCTAGTTCTCCTTACAGATCTATGGGGGCTCAGGGAGAGGCATGCACAGGTTAAATACAGCAAGGAGGGAGCAATCAAGGGAATACAGAATGGGAGAAAAAAGAATGATTGTTATAGAAGTTGGAACTGGATAGGCAACTTTTCTTCTTTTTAAAGTAGGAAGAATCCTATTTTTTTCTGAAAATATATACCACCAAGTACATAACTATTGATGGAGATGCCCTTTGGAAATAGCCTCTTTCATAAGCGCTATCTCTAATAACTGATAAGCATTTATTAGATTTATAGGAAGAACACAGTGTTTTCTGGGAAAGGTTCAGACACTTTATTTCTCATATATCTTCCAGGCATCTTGTTGGAATGATGATACTTGGTTTTGCACTGGATCCCTCTCATGAGTCACTTGTAATTTAGCCATCACTGATTTAAAAAGAGATCAAGCAAAAATGGACATGGAGTTAAGGCCAAAGTACAAATGGTAATTTTCCATCAGAGGTTATAATCTGTAACATGGAAAACAGGACACAGCTGATCTTGAAGTGATCTCATTCTTAGAGAAATAGTAAAAAAATAACTTTAAAAACTATATCTTCTGCAGATATATTTTCAACTTGTATATATTCAGAAGACCCTGGAGGAACTGAGAAAGTAGAACAGGTTTTTAGGATACCACCTGACAAGTGAGTCTTGTGGTTAAGAGATTAGACCGCGAGTTAGAAAAAGATGCTTCGGTTCCTGGCTCTGCAAGAAATATTCCCTCTGACCTTTAACATCTCGTTTATTCTCCTGCTGCCTCCAATAAATGAATAAAATAAGAAAAATATTATTGTTATTGCCTGACCTCAAAAGGGTACTACAACGATAAATGCATTCGTGCCTCTAAGGCCCCGGAGTAATGCCATGACTACAGCCAGAGGAGAACCAAGGCAGATGCTTCGCGCTGTGGCCCGACACTCACCTACGGGGCACTGAGTCAATTTGTGCCCTGTAAATGGAAGTGACAGTTGCACGATAAACTGCAGGGCCAGGGGAGAAACGGATCTGTGATGTGCTTTTGACCCCTTCGCCTGCCCTCTGCCCACAAACACATTTATTCTGTCTGTCTCCATCTTTGCACAGTCCCAGCCTGTCAGCTTTCGAAAACTGAATCTCAGCTTTGATGAGGAATATTTAAGGAGCTGCTTTGTGATAGCTGAAAGATGTGGTCTAATTCAACACTGCTCGGATGTCAGTGTGCTGTGTTGGGAAGCATCTCCTGTCTGCTCTTTAAGTCTATCTAAATTATTAGTTCGCATCTAAAGAATATTCAGATGAAAACTCCACAGCCACCAACGACCAATTTCATTTCCCATGTAATGGAATAAGTTACCATACATTATCAATAAATAGAGGAGGAATGTAATACTTCTAGAGAGAAATGTTGTTCGAATGGAATTCAAGTGGACTCGGATGGAATAATAGAGCACAAAAAAATTACTGCACCTACCCCCATCACCAGCTATTTGCAGCAAGCAGAGCATGGGCTGTGTTACCCCAAGGCAGTGCTGTCAGGATCGATGACGTCTTTAATTAATCTAGCTGAGATAAAAACAAAGGAAATAAATCTCCGCATTCGGTGTTTTCTTTGCACTTTGTGCTTACCGCAGAAACGAGCTTTGGGGAAGAGAGCGCAGGGAGGCGTTTTGGTACCCAGACATCCATCCGCACTCCCCGCACTTTCCTTCCAACTCCCCCACAAGCCCCACCAGTGTCTAGTCAAAATTGTGGCTGTCAAACCCTTCTCATGAGAATGTTCTTTTGCACGATCTGGGTAACCAGTCTCTGCTTCAGTCTCTCTGAAGCAATCTAATGAAATCTGTTCATCTTCCAGTTCTTTGTCCTTGGCTTTTATTTTTAATCGTCTCCTTTGCTTTGCACATGGAAGGCAGGAAAAGTGAGGCTGCCAGAGGCCAAAATTTAATTTGGGTGGACTAAGCACCTAAACAGACCTGATAAGTCAGTGTATTGGCAACACTACCAACCCAGAGATGACGCTGCATGACCTTAGGTAGAGCAGACTGTCATTAAACATGATCTCAGAGCAACTAACTCTTTAGAAATTAGAAGTTTATCAGGCTTTATATTGACATTCCAGTCTCCAGCAGTTGACAGAACAAGCACAAATTCCTCTTCTGGCTGACTGGACAACCCTCTGTTCCTCTCATGTTGACAGATCTCAGCTGAAGCACATTTTCAGTTTTCTTGGCACATAAGTCAAGGATTTTTGCCATCTGAACTGTCTCAGTCCAAATTAATTCATTGCCACACACATGCATATATGCAGGCCCAGCTCAAGACACGGGGCGCATATTCCCTGTGCCAGGAAGCACAAGTTAGTTGATGGGTAAAAGAGGACATCTCAAAATCCAGGTGACCCTGTTATGGATCTGCAAGGTGAAAGCATGTTCCCAGCTCTGACTAGTTAGGGGCACTGAAAAGTGAAAGAATTTTATTCAATTTTGGTTTTGTATGTATGTATGCATTATATTTACACACAAACACACACTCACGCACACATGCAGGAGTTTGTGTATGTGTGTGTGCTTGTATATATCCATCAAAAAGCAAAGGAGAAAACAGTACTGCATTAAAGTGATTGTAAGAAAACACTGTGCAGTAGGCCTATCTGGAAAAAAGTCACTGTCGTAGAATACATCCACCCAAAGGATCCAGCCTCCTCAAAAGGCCCTTCACGCACAGCAAAATCATGACGTTTATGGGAAGTTCATGAGTTTAGGCTAGGACTTTTTCATCCTCTGTTTGGAGATGTTGGTGACTTCTGATGGTTTTCTGCATGACCATGAAAGCTGGACTCTGTCCCTGCACCGAAGCTTCACAAATGGTGCAATTGAGACCTTTCAGGTAGCTCAGATGGCTACAGGCAATGAACGGGTTAACAGGGGTACATGCAAATCAGATGGTCTAAAGGGTTTGAGGAGTTTCTCTGCTGGGAACACGAGCGTGTTTTGCCTGAAACAGTGCCACCCGCTTGTTACAAAGCAGTGTAGGAAACTATCCTGAAGGACCTCTTGTTACCACCACTTCACACCTGCTTGTCATGGTAAAGAGACATTGTAAGAAACGGAGCTCTGCCACACTCCTTGGCTTTCTGTGATTTCTCTGCAATATGCAGAAAGGTGGATCTCTCTGGAGACAGCATGTGCCGGAGAGGCAGAAGAGGGGTTTCTGATCAAGGGAACGGCCTGCTGCATTTCTAGTATGTTAGCTAGAAATTTATATATGTTTTTGATTAAAAAATTAATGTCAGAGAATATACTAGTCACACATCAACCACTTCTTGTCCTAATGGAAACAACCTTGAAAGGGTGTGAACATTGGCTAATCAAAAAAGTGAAAAGGGCAGCAACTCAGTTAGCTGCCCCATTAATTATCATAGTATTAATTTCTTAATTTCTTCACTTTTCTGAGGAAAGGCAGTGAAACACTAAGATGAAATCATCATGCATGATAAAGGCAATATGTATTTACTGAGGATCATTTTTTTAATTTGTGTGGAGCTGCTGCCTTCAAAAATTAGAGCCCTTATTTGAGCGTCACCTTCAGTAAAATCCACACAATACACAGAGGGGCACCCACCTTGCAGAACGTGCGTGTCCGACAGCCGCTTAAACTGGGTCCATTTGTGAACATCAGCCGGCAGAGACAGCAGCTTCCTCCGCGGGATTCCTGGCTGGTTGCTTGGCTGGGTCTCAGTAACATGTCATCCCTGTGAGATGAGGACAGTCTCATCCTGCCGTCACCATCTGTCTGAGCCTCCAAGACTCCGCTGTCCACTCTGCCACTCCTGACAGCACAGATTTGTGCAACTTGGTCGATTTGCATCTTCCCAGGCTTGTTTTTTTCTAACCTTTTTCTCCCCAAGGATCTGACCTCCAAGACAGCTTTTGTCACTGGGCAACATGCTCCTAGCATTACACTTGACTCTTCTTCTTGCCTTAGAGATTAACACTATGATCTTTGCTGCTTCATGCAAACCAGGCACCTTGGAGGCCAGCACTTCTGTGAGACAGGATCCGTGGGCAGTTTTGGATGCCAGCCAGGGAACAGCAGAAAACACGAGTGACCTATCTTCTCGCCCACAGGCCTGCTATGTATTTATCTAACTGAAAACTTTTGATATCAGCTTCTATTCATTTTCACTGTTTTACAGAATAGCTCAACTGAAAGGTCTTGCAACAACCCCCTAATTTTATGACCGTCACCTTGAAGCACTGGTGTGCTGCCTTGTGTTGCACAACAGGGAAGAGTGAACAATGTAGTTTAAGAACATCCATTATAATTGTGCATTAGTACTTCCAGCAGATGCTGAAGATTTTCTTCCTCTGCTTAAGAGCATTTTTACTCCCTTAAAAAATGTACAATAAGCTCTTAAATCAAACACACTTTTCCTCCTTTTTGTAACATACAGGCATTAAAATACAAGACAATCGTGGGCTACACTGCTCTCGTTTACCCCAGCACTAATGCAAACCCCACTAACTTCTGCAGAAGTAGTCCCAGCTCCTGCAGAGAGAGGACTTTGTGCCAAAGGGAATCTTTCTAGTGCACTGCAATGGCACACAGAGAAACCTGCCCCATGCTGTCCCTCCGAGCCTGGATCAGCATAGCTTTACCAGGCCAGAAGCTCAAGCCAAGCTAGTTTGTATCTGGTACTCCAAGATCCCTCTGTCTGGCACCAACTTGTTTCACAAAGAAACCTCCAAGCAGCAAAAAAAAGTGAAGTCTCTTTGCTATCACACCTGCTTTACATGCTGAAGGTCCTGGGTTCAACCCAGTTCAAGCACCAAGAAGTCTTTGGGAGGCTGGACTAGATGATCTCCAGAGGTCTCTTCCAACCTTACTGATTCTGTGATTCTGTGAATGTTTTTACAATTTATAAATTGTCAAAAGAAATTGCAGGCTAAAGGCAGGTGGCAGTTAAGAAGAGAGAGTAGTAACTATCTTCATTTTTTAAGCAGAGAACTGAGGAGAGGAACAGTCAGGGTCCACAACCCCATAGAGCAAATCTGTGGCAAGCTTCAGCACTAAGCTCAATGCCAGCCCGGTTCTTGAATCCTAGCCCACGGTTTTACCCAAAACCCATCATCTGAGCAGCGGTTGAGGGAGGGTAATTGAAAAATTATTGTTTTGTTGACTTCACCACTTTGAATCTCATTCTGTCACCTTTCCTTGTACAGGACAACACTTAACTCTACAAATCATCTCATCTAAACCCAGGGAACTCTGCGCAAAGAGCAAGTCGCTAATCAAGTTGAGAGCGAAGGCAGAGTCTGGCCTTTAGAAGGGGATGGGACAAGAAAGGGAAACCACAAGCTTTCCAGGGAGTTTAAAGTGTCTGTCAAACACACACCAAACCTCCAGTTAAGTGGGCTGTGGAAAGTTTAATCAGATGGCATTAGCCCAAACTGAATTCATTTGCTAATGTATAATGTTAATGAACCTCGGCTGCTCTTGCTGAAAATAGACTATGAATGTGCATTATTTTGAGTGAATGCATTAGCCGCCACTAGTTCCTTAATTAGTTTTTCAAAGACTATGTCTGAACGGAAAGGTTATGGAATAATAAGTGATAATGGACTCTTGTTTTATTTAGCACTCTTTCCTAACTTATGAGACATTAAAAAAATTGTAAAGATAAATAATTTCTTTTCATCAGAAGTAGCTATGTTGCGGGCAAAATGAGGTGTGTATGTTTTCCAAGTGATTTGAAACTCTCGGATCCTGACAAGTTTGGCTTTGATGGAACTCTAATTTCCAAGGACAATTTGTGTCCCAAAAAGGAGTCTATTTTTCATAAAGCTTTTGGAACCTGCCAGCCTCACTATAATCCACTTGACTGATGCCCCAGTTCCCTTTAAAGAGCAGTTCTGCATCTAAACTGCTTCAGATGCAAGGACAAAGGGAACAGTGAAATTCCAAGAACTGAAAGGCATCAAGGCACTGGCAAATGCATTTATATCCATGAAAAGAAATGGATCTGGAGCTCCCAGGCTGGCTTTCGTGGAGAAGGAGAGTTGATTGATGGATGTACGAAACAGGCCACGGTTTTAAACAAAGACAGTGTCAGAGTTCCTGCAGAAAATGGGGGCAGTTTTGGAAAGCAGTTGTTTTACCAGCAAAGAACTTTGTATTTTTTTTTACACCAGATTATGTAGCAGTGCTCTCAAAAGCACCACAAATTCCACCTGAAACAGCAAATTTAAACTCTAACCACAAAGCCATCTCCTGGCAAAGGGACAGACAGACATACCTCTTCTTTCCTGCTTCCTAACAGGGAACCCTGCTATATTCTTTTATCCACAAGGGACAGAGAGGAGAGGGAACGATCCCCCTCACCGTGATGTGGGCGAGGAGGGAGTTCCCTCCTCATCCTTCTCCCACCACTAGATTAAAGCCAGTATGTAGGTGGATACTCCCTCTCTCAGGGTTTTCCAGAGGTCAGGATACAATCGTCTCCGTTGGCTGTTCAGTGCTCTGATGGAAAAGTTTGTGTGACATTTTTTGAAAAGTAATTTTGAGCATTTTCTGAAAAAAAGAAACAATTCCTAGGCTGTGTCTCAGACTTAGGAAAAGCTTCATGGTACCTTAACAAATAATGCACACGTGATCATCACCTTCTGCTGACTCAGCTTATGGCTCAATGATAAATGACTTAATAAAATGGTAGTAGCCACTTCTTTCTGTATGCAGCTCCGTTCTGAATGAGATATCCTGGAAGACATCCACTTGGTAGAAATATGTGAAATCCAGGCTGGTTCCTTTGAAGTTATAGCTGCTCTTTTCACATCCATTTTCTTCACTCTCATATATAATTTCTTCTATCTTTCCTTGCTTTGCTACCACTGCCTTATTGTGAACTCTTGATGAAGAAAACTGTGCTTTAACTGAATGTATGCAGAAAATATAAATTTTATATGTTTATTCTACATAATTGTGTCTCACTAAGGCTCAATTTTGCTCATAAGGGTCCATGTGCACACAAAGGCTCTCTGTGCCTTAGCTATTTTCCTTTGCTTTATTGCTCAGAATAAAATGTAAACACGGCAGTCTCCGTGTTTCGTTGTAGCTCATTTCCATCCTTCAGATTTGCTGTGATCTACAGCAAAAGAAGAAAAAAAAAGAAATGAGACTAATCTGTCAGCCTTGTCACTGAAAAACTGGAAGATTTTAATGTACAGAGAATTTCCCATAATCAAACAGTGAGTTAAACCACAGTGTATTTAATTGTCGATAAACTTACCAGACATTGCAATACAGAGCAGTCAAAACCCCTTCAAGAATCGTGTTTGCTTGGAAAGCTGTTTTATTGCAACAGAAAATACTTGCCTCATTCAAACTTCACACCTTGGTTTATGAGAGTCTTTACTGTAGACAAAGATTACTATATTAACTGAAAAATTATTCACCAAATGCTGATGCCATGATGAAAATGAGCAGCATTTTCCTGAAAGTCTGGGATATAAACTAAACCCTGAGGGAGCCTGGTATCATGCTAGGCTGCTCTGAGGATCACGTGAGACTTATTCAGATGCTCTTTCATTTTAGCCAGAAATTCAGTTTTTCAGAACACTGGAGCCAAAGTCTGACAAAAACACTATTCAAACTGTTTTTTCTGCTCCTGTGAAGGATTCCATTCCAAAAACTGCATTTCCCACCCAAAAGAAAGCATTCCTGATCAGCCTCTGCTCATAACCACATGCCAGATGTGTGAAGAAGGCAGTGGTGCCGGTCTTTGGCCCTTGGCTGCTGCCGTTGCATGTGTCGGCCAGTTGCAGAGTGCCCTGAAATGCTCCGGCTGCTCCAGAGCTCAAAGACGGATCACGGCCATTTTGGGCTGCCAAAGAAGGTGAGTGAAACTACCAGACTTAAGCAAAAGAGCCCTGCCTTGGGTTTGCACTTTTGGTCTTACAGTTAGAAAACAAGCCCTTTTCAGGGCTGTGAGCAGCTGGCAGAAGGAACATTTATTACTTTAGCCAGAAAATCACAGGCCTTTCACCCCTAATTCAGGACTTTACTGGAAGGAGGCATAAGAAAGGCTGGAAATCAGAGATAAAACAAAAATCCCCTCTTAGATTCAAGTGATTCATGGCTAACATCTCATTAGGTTTCTCCTTCCTCCACCTGTCAAGTAAAATGCCAGCAGGGAGCATAAGACGGCAGACGGAAGCTTTCTCCCATAGAGTGTTAAAAACAGTGAAGCTCCCCAAAACATGTCATAGCCGCTTAGCAGGAGGGGACCTCATCTCCACCAAGCATGGCTGTTCATAGGGCTGATATCCCTCCTTAGTCTGAGAACTGAGTGCTGGAAGACACAGGTTTAATACCTGTCCATACCCAGGTACAGACCCCCCATACTGCACTTTTTTTTGTTTTCTTTTTCAACATGACAGGGAATTACTGGCAGGGGAACAGTGGAATTACCCAAACCCGCTTTGAGGGTGACCATGGTGGACTGTCCTCTGCCATCCCTGAGACATAGTTGGTTCTGGCTGCCTGCCCCAGAGGTACAACAAGATTCAGCACCTAAAAGTTGAAGCCAGACGCTCCAAGTAGAATAAATAAGAATGTCTTTCAAGTCTTGTTATTCCCAGATCAAGATGAGATGGTTCAATGTCCTTTCTAGCTTTAAGCTCAATGAGAACATATTACAGTATCACAACTACTAAAGTAGCCCTGGGTCAGAGCTTTTCATGTAGTACCATGGCAGAGCCCAAAGGAAGGGGGGAATTGGTCTTGACAGAGGAATTCAGTCTTCAAGGTCTTGTGTTATAGCTTCTGCCCAGAAAAGTTTCTGCTTTAAAATTTAACTATTATACCTTTCTGTTGTGCAACCCATAGAAGCGAAAAAACATACTGGAATTTTATTTAACAAACTTAAGTAGCAAGACTGTTTTTAGGGGCTGCATGTTCTCATTGGAGTAACACAATTTTAAGGGGGTTTTTTGTTTTCTCAGTGGAAGTGTTATAGCAATATCCATGTCCTCATGGCTTAGACACAATTTCCTAATGATAAACAACAGCTTCTCTGTGTAGTTTGGTCAATCTTCCACTAAACAGCACAAAACAAGTGAGACAACAACAGCGAAATAGTTAAACAATAATGCAGGACAGTATTTCTGAGTCCTCTATAATTTGTCCATGCACCTTCAAATCCCTCATATGAGAAGCCTGTTTTGAGGTGCATTTTTAAATGGGTCACTAAAGATCGGGAGGAAAATAAGCTTAAAATTTTGCTCTCAATAATATCCCCTGAAGTACTGTACCTTATGTTCCTTGAGTGCAATATATTGTAATGGCTCTGTAGAGACTTCATCATTACAATGTACTGCACATCAGGAAAAATGCAAATGTGGTAGGCACAACTCCCTATCTCAAACACCTACTGCGGCCGGCTCATCTCTGACGGATGGAAGGAGACAAGCCCCTCCGGAGGGTGAGTCAGAGGAGAAGTCTAACCTAACTTACCCAGATTGCCCTCTGGAAAAACCTCTCCCTTCTTCTCGACTGAGCTTACAGGAAGTTAAGACGAGTCTTCTAACTGAAGCAGTGTTTACAGATGCCTAAAGTGAACATATCCCAAAGCCTCTGTGGAAAAATCTAGTCATCCTGCCTATGTTGTGCTTAGGCTTCATCTACATAGTTCTTGATGTCCTTTAGCAGTCAGCGTATTTGGGACTGACACACAGCTGAAAAGATGTTATTTAGCCATTTGAGAGGCACCGCCTTATTAAATTATTAATGCATTGCTGTTTTCCTGCTATTATTGCTTCTAAGTTATTGTTTGAGGAAGTCAGGAAGTCAGCCTTAGGAAAAAAATTCAGAAACATCAGATGTTGATTCTTGGACTTGGTTATGTTTTCACATGTGCATTTAATTCTTTGAAAATATTATTCCACCCTTTATCATAAAGATAGCCAAATGGGATAACCAAGCCAGGTGTGGATCTGTGACTTATTGCAAAAGAAGGGCAAATTATAGTTGACTCAGAAAAGGCTGAGATATTTAATATACCTTCAACAAAAATAAACACATGAATAAGTGGAGACCAGGTATGTGATGAAATCAGTTTTAAAAAGGAGACAGCAGTGCAGGCCATATACATGTTAAAGGATATTTTAGGAAGATGAATGAATTCAGCTTGGCAGGGCCTGAACAAATCTACTTAGAGTGTTTAAGGAACTGGCTGGGTTTAAATGTCTGCTCATAATTTATCTTATATTTACCTATGATCTTTCCTGAGTATTCTCTATATAATAGAAGTAGAAGGAAAGTTACAAATATTGGAGTCATTATGTCCATTTACCCACTGCACTAGGTAAATACATTTTAAAAGAAGTTAGATTTGGGGTATTTTTATTCTGCTGGAGATTAGAGCTTCATTCTTTTTTGTCCAAAAGATCAGTACTGGGCTCTGTTTCAGCAAAATGAGAAGTCTTCTAAACTTGGGAGCAAATTCTGTGCTAAGTGAAAATTGCATACCCAAGATATGCATGAGGCTGAAAATCAGTGCAGATTTGTGTTCTGCCTCAAATCAGAGTGCAGTTAAACTTCTTATGCTGTGATCAAGTCCAGCCCCAGTTTAGGATTAAGGTTATGAAATGCTAAAATTATGTAATCAGAAATGACGGCACCAGATTATGTATCAAGCTGTTAGGGAAAGAGGGACATTCCAGCTAAATCAAATGTGCCTTTATTTTAAATATTCTCCAAGCAGAACCAAAAGATCTCTGGAAGGGAGAGGAGGGGAAAGCAACTACTAAAAATTGAAGCTTCCGATCAGAAAATAATGTGTCGAATCCAAGAGTAGAGCTGCAATCTGAGCTGTCAGATACACAGTGGAGCGATGTCTCAGAGTACAATGGAGTAACTCCTGGTTTAGCTAGTTAAAAGGTAATTTAGGTAAAACTGTACGACCTAACAATTTTCATACCCTAAATATCTTTAGGCATAATTAGAAAAAGATATGAGCCAGTAGGTATGATCTAAACACAGGTACCAGTTGAGCCCATTTGGAATAGGAAGAGGGCAGTGGGCAGTGTGTGTTGATCAGTTCTTTAACCTGTCCCTCACACTCGCCTTTTGCTCTGTGTTATGCATTGATCTCTGCAGTGTGCTGAAATTTGATACAGTTCATCCAGGATTTCCTTTCAAGTCTTGCCAGTTCTGGTACAGAGCTAAATCACAGGTTCTTGAGGCTGTCTTTATTATATTCCTGTTCTGGAGAGGAATCCTGGTTAGAAAGTACCATATCAGGACAGAAAAGGAAGCACTGAACTAAAGAGCATTGCCCCAGCCTCTGCAATTTGCTGTAGCTTTCCTTGTAACTGCACTGCATCATCTTATGAGAACTGCCTGCTCTGCCCCACAGTGTCTTGCCTTGACTGATAGCTTTTGCATTCTGCTCTTTTGGTCAAGAGATGCATGGACAAGTGTCCAGCACTAGCCAGAGCGATTAAAGGGGTTAATTCACATGATTTAATAGCTGTTCCCCTGGCTGACTCAGGAGTGGTGTGGAGAGGTTTGGAATACGGCTTTGTCTAACCATTTCAAGCCTGAAAGACACCTGTTCTAGGAGCAAGTTTGAAACTAAGGCCGTGGAGTATAGCTGCAGGGAGCTTCCTGGAGGAGCAAGGGGAAAAGGAAGGTTTCTACTGCTGTTAATCAGGCAGCGCAGTCACAGCCAGCAGGATGCAGAAGATGAAGATGTGCATTGTTCCCACATCCAGCAGGTAGCTGCTTCATAATTAAAGACTTTCTCAGCAAGAAATACTGCACTGTAAACTTTACCGCAGTCTATAAGGAAGCAGAAGGGCACCACATTGCCTTCCAAACTCGGTTGGGAAGACAGAAAAGTTATTAACCTGTGCCTGCCTCCCTCTTCCATCTAATTCCTCCAGAGTCTCTGCCCACTACCTGCCTGACCCTCCAGCAGCACTGGGGGGGAACTCACTGACAAGAGTCTGTAAAGTCACTTACAGGACAAGGCATGTGATAGCATTAGGGAAAAGGAAAACTGGATGCTCCCAGGATATTCATAAGCACATTGTCCCATACGCAAGGAAGCCTGGTAGCCTACAGGCCTGTTTCCTGGCTGGATTCTTTAAATATTTATTAAGGTATGCTCTTTTGTCTAGAGTTTTCCTTAAAGATTGCAATATTCATAATGAGTGTTTCTTGTGTGGCTTCTCTGGGGTATATTCACGGCTGTACTCATGCTGCAACCATTCCCTCGATAAGAACATTAATAAAGTCCATCTCCTTTACCAGGCCACCTTCTGCTGAGAGGTTTACCATGTAGGAATTTCTCTGGGAACTCTTTCTGTTTTATCAAGTGCAACCAAAACGTCTCTCTCTTACTCTTTGGGATTCATAGGGTTTCAAGTTTAGTGAGGCACCTTTGGCTTACTCTATAATACCTGGCTTTAGCAACCTTTTTTTATTTACAGCTATAGACTTGTAAGAGCTTGGAAACAAGATCTGCTTTTGTAAGACACATATACAAGTGCTAATGCAAAGAGATTCTCATTGCATTTTCTGGCTACAGTCATATGAAGAGGAAAAAAAAGATCTGGGCATTGAATGAAAATCCCTGTCTTTTCAGTCACTGAATAAGGAAAAAGATCATTTTGAATGTAATTGAGGTAGGGAGTAAAATTAATACTTACAACTCTTTATTTTTTGAGTTAATAAATACTTTCTTTGCTACTCATTCCTCTTTGAAAAATAAAATCAGTTAATGATTTTGGAAAGTTTTTCTTTTTCTGGTTGCTTGAGAACTGCCTGGTATTCCCCGAGGTTAAAAATAATCAGAATGGAGCATCTGCAAATAGGCTGAGGAAACTTTCCCCAGGACATCTCCCAACTTATCCTCCTTGGATTGCGATTCCAGCTTCCCAGCCTGTGTCTCTGCATTAACAAGATTTATGAGGCTTTTACTTGTCTTGAACAGGTGTGATGTTTTGATTATTCATCATGGCTTTTCACTAAGTAACATGAACTGCAGCAGTGGGTATCCTTGTGCAGTAAGAAACATACTTCCTAGCCCTTCATGGTGTTTATTCACCAGATAAACTCAACAAATTCCCACAAGGACCCCAGGATAGTCAACAGCAGCCTAGAGAAAGGGATACTGTAAAAAGAAATTTCTTATGTTGAAACCATGACTGCACTGCGTGGATAACATAAGAATTGTTTATTTGGCTGTCAGCAGCAATGAAGATTTCCTTTTCTGTTGGCCAATAGTGACAAGTGTTAGTACATCACTGTAGCATCTATGTATCTTTTTCAGATAAAAACTAGCAGAACTAGCAGGTAGGCAGAATAAATACTGAAGGTTCATCTAGAATGAAGTTTAAGATAAGTAAAGGGAAAGAAAATGGATAAACCATTCTAATGAGACTTCTACTCTTGTTTCCAAAGGAGATGCAATGACATGCATTGGGGGCATAACAATTCTGGGTTCAGACACCCACAAAATGAACTTGCTAACTACCTGTTCTCATGCTCAGTCTTCAGAAATTGTGAAATAATGAGTTAGCTTAGCCCCAGAAAAAGCAAGACAAATGCATTCAAATTTATCTAAAAACTACTACATAATGAGATCAGTATATCATTAATTCAGGAAAAAACTTTAAAAATGTTTTGATTTCAGTAGAGTTACTCCTGACATACACCGCAGAGAGCAGAGTGTGGTGTTAAAACTGCAGAAGGTATCTTTTTAAAGCTTCTGGAGGAATCCCTTGTGTTTTATAACATAGAACTACACCTTAAGTGAACTTCTGAAATCCCTGAGAGAACCAAAAGGCCTTATTCTCCTTTAATTTTTACCAGTAGAATTACTCCCAATTCATACTGATAAAAGAGATGAGAACAAATCATACCAGGTTGCGCACTGACACTAACCAAGACTCATTAAGTTAATTATAGCTTATTCGCAGGAGCCTGATCCAGTTCCACTTCCCTGCATCTACACCAGCGTAACTCAGCCGAGCTTGGCAGAGCTGCTTTTGTTTTATATCACCAGGGTCAACATCAAAATAAGTTCCCAGGAAAGTACAGCGTAACTGAAATGCAGCACAGGAGTAATCTTAATACTACCATTCTTCAGTTTGCTCCCCGTAGTTATGCAAGAATTGTAATGTACACAGGCAAACCACTCAGCAGGACTATATTTCCTCGGAAAATGTTTGTCTCGGGAAGCCAAATTACATTTCCTCATTCAACCCAGACTAGCTAAATTTCCATTTGCGAAATGAGTACTATTTTCTTCATGATTTTTTGCTTCTCAAAGATTTCTTATAGTATGCCAGATTTCCATCACAGGCACAAATTCCCAGCCAGAATTGTGCCTGTTTAGTTACCACAGCCTTGTGCATGCAGACCAGTCACTCATCTAACGGGGAAACAGTACACATAATATTAATCTCAAACACGCAAACCTGGCATGCAAATGTGAATGTTAGTTTGAAATTCAGACTCTGTCTGTACTGTTTTTTAGAGTAAAAAAACAAAAGTGACCTACTTTAACATACCAGCTCTTTGCTGATATAGACGGTTGTTGCAAGATTCCCTGTTTGCGCAAGGTTAGGATTTAGTCTCAGTTAAGCAGGTGTGAATAGGGATCTACTTTGCCGACTTCAGTAAATGTTGCACCGATCCCAGTAAGAACATCTGGACCATACCGACTTGCCCAATGTGTCACAGTGGATTTGTGAAAGAGATGAAAAGAAAATCCATGCATGAGTCCTGATGCACTCCCTGCTGTTCTCCTCCTTACACAACACTTTGTTACATAAAACTTATTCTGTAAAAAAAAAAAAAAAAAAAGGATGAGGGGAGGGATGGAAAAAATACCCATCTTTTTGGTTGTAAGCCAGTTTTCTGTATGAACATGGCAGCAGCATGTGAAGAGAAGCAAGATTTCCTTATAGCACCATGTGACAAGACTAATCAAAATAAACATTCAAAAAAAATAAAGAAATTAGGAATGAGGTAGCAGACTGGGGAGAGCAGATGGTTATTCAAGATAGCAAAATTCTGCATGCAAGCTGCAACTATAGCTCTTGTCAAAAAAAAACAGTTGTTAATGGCAAAAGAGAAGGCAGAAATGCCATTAGGGTATTTTGTGAAGTTAGTGAAAACAGAAAGATGAAAAAAATATGGGGGCAGAGAGTGTTTTCAGCTCTCCACAAAGCCTACCACAATTATCAATGGCACTGCTGCAGAAGTGGAGGAAACAAATGCAGTAGCTGGGAAGAACACCCTATTGATCTAAGTTCAGTGTAATGCAACATAAAAGATGCCTCACAAGCCCAGGGATCAGCTACTGAGCTAAAGGAGAAACTTTGTTTTCTCAGGAACAGAAACAAACAGAATCTGTAGTTTCCTGTAGTTTTGTAGACACACTGAGGAAGGAATCAGGAAACCAGGACAGCACTGGCACCCTACCAAAGATGTGGTTCAAAACTGGCCACTAGTGCTGTTCCAATGCCATGCATAATGCAATAAATAATAAATGCATAACTCAAGCTCAAGGTTAAGGGGTTTGCTAGGTGTTTTGCTAATCTTGCCTTATTTCAGGTCTGTCACCTTGAGAAAGGGTTGTTGCCGTGGGTCAGCCCTCACTCTCCATGAGGGATCTGATGTCCCAGAGCAGTGTGTGCAGGCTGTTTTATCCCATCACGAGGTCCCGGTGGGATGGGCCAGGGATCTGAACAGCCTCACAAGTCCTGCCCTCTCGTCCTGTGCAGCTCGGGTGCCACTCTGAGTGCTACTCTGCCATGGGGAAGGTGCCCTCAGGTTTGCAAGGGTGCATAGCAAGGTAGGGGGCAGCTCATGGCTAAGCGGCAAATCATATTAAATAACAACAACAAAAAATCCAACCCAGAAGAGACAGGTTGTTCCAGAGAGGCAGGAGCATGAGTCAGTTCCTGAACATGCTTTGCAGCCTCCAAAATGGTATCCAGTGCTTAGGTGGCTCAGTCTCCAATTAGGAGCAAAACACTGAATCAAAGAGGCTCCTGCTGCCTCAGAAAGGCCATCAGTCGTCTGAACATCCATTCTGCAGATGCAAATCCTTGAAGAATACCCTTGTAATATGCCTAGTTTTTTTGTTATCAAAAAAAAAAAAAAAAAAAAAGCAAGCTCCTCCTGACATGACTGTTGTGACAAATTGAACTGCATGAACAAAAACTTATGTCTATACGAGCTATCCACCTGACAGCTGTGTGGGAAGCTGGGAGGGAGCAGGATGGGAAGGAGGGCTTGAAGTGCCCGACAAAATCAGCCTCTTTTCTGGACTGCAGCTTGCAGGGGCTCACGGGGGAAGTGCTCTGGAATGGCAACATCCATCTGCAGGTCCCGAATGATGCCACTGGCGACATCCTGTCCACTCTTGGAGACCTGAGCTTTAAACGCTCTGCAACCAGCAGGAGCTCCAGGTCTGAATAACGAGGCAACAAAGAGTTTAGCAATGAGGTTGTCTCTGACCAGGCCCCAGTTTACCTCAGACGGGAGGACGAGGCACTTTGCTGGAAGGCCATATCCGGATTACCCGGCCCTCCCCAGTCCGTGCTCCCTGGTACGTAGCTAAGGCTTCCAAGCTGCTCTCTGAGTCTTCCCCAGGCACCTGTAGGTGAATGCGGCTGTCTTTCTAGGTACATATGAGCAACTCCGGGAAGCAGGACTGGCAGCTTGTGAGATCTAACTTGCATCCCCATTGCAAAATGAGCAACGATCAATCTGGAACAAAAAATAATAATCAGATCTAAACTGATACTTGTTCTGTGCAGATTAGCCACCGCATTCCACCACGCAGGCAGCACCAGGCATGCTGGCCAGTTTCAAGGGCAGTGTATCCACTAGTCTTATGGGGTTTTTTTGACAAATTCAAAATTAATTGTGTTGCAGGAATCTCAGCTAGAAACAGGGAAATGAAGCTTCCCAAACAAGTAGGATGCTGCCAACCAGCTTCTAAGCAGCATCTTGGACATCTCAGATTTAGTCAGGGGATGTAGTTCTCTCTGCAACTTCTCTCTGCCCTAGCATGTGCTATTTGCAATTTGCTCAGTGTTATCTCTGGTATCTGTGAATTAATTCCCAACTCTCCTGCAAGGAGTCGCAACAGGTTACTACTGTACTGCCACTTCATGCCCTGAGATCAACTATCCATGTGGGGTCAGCTAAGAAGTGATATCAACTCAGCTTTTCTACATGCACAGAAAATGTATATTTCTTCCTGAGCCTCTAACTCTAAACCTCTTTTTACTCTGAATCCCCCTCTAAGGCTGAATAATAAAAATAATAATCAAAAATTGCAGAGAAATTGCTTCCTTTCTATGGTTAGAAGTTTGAGAAGTGAGCTGTCAGCACATTGAAAAATGGAAACCAGCCAGCACTGCTCTGTACTATTAAGTGTTTTTAGCACACCAGACACTTTAGGATCTTGGCACAGCAATAAATATAAAGAAGCACCTTTTCTGTCTCTGGCAGAGGAGGGGAAAGCAGGGGGACATATTCTAAAGCCTCAAAAGCTGGAGACGATAGTGACGTAGAGGAAGCAGACGTACTTTTTTTTCCAAGGATGATGGGTTTCCATGGAGTTCATGTCACACATCATCTGCTGTTTTGCTGGCCATGTCTGGCCTGTCTGGATGCAGCAATCCCCTGCCAAATGTATGTACATTTTAAAGGTGTAAATACAGCAACACAGCCTGACTCTGCCTGACACCCTAGCACTGACTTTGTAAATGTACCTGGAAACTGTCAGGTTAGATCACCCCCAAGGATCATTTACTCCACTCTTTTTCTGACAGTGGCAGTGCCAGATACTTTGAAAGAAAGTGAAAAAAACCCTGAGTACTGCAAGCTGGGCAGTGTCACCCAGATCTGGGAAGGGGTTGCCTGCCTTATTGCCTGTGTGTTCCTATTCTTCCAGTTGTTTTTCTCTTTGCTTTGCTTTTTTCCCCCAGCCCTGTCTAATATAAATGTCTGTGTCATCCAGGTCTGTGAGATAGCTTTTCTACGAGTTATTCCTCTCCCTCAGCAAAAAGACAGGGTCCCTGCATTTCGCATTGAATCGCAGCTTCAGACCTGACACATCAGGCCTCTCCTCACTCCAGTATATCTCAGTTCTTGTCTCACTTCCCACTTAAAAACACTCCAGCAGCAGAAATACCCCAGCAACATCATCTGCAGAAAGGACAAAGGCTTAATACTGGCCTAGAAACACAGAAATTTTCATCTCTCTACCCTGACAAACTACTGCAGCTGGATAGCAAAAGAATTTAAAGCATTTTTTTCTAATTTTCTTCTTCACAAATGATTACCCTTGCAAAAATCAACTGCTCACAGAATTTAAGATCATGGTCTGCTCAGAGGTGTTTTCTGAGGAGAAAGAAAAGTTTTGCTGAGATTCTTGATTCCTCTGATTAGACTCTATACAAGATCTTCATTCTGCATTGTTATCTAGACAAATTATAACCCTAAATTTCCTTAAAAGTCCTGCATGTTTGCAATAGCTTTGTACATGCCTCTTTTCTAAACTCTGTGATCTCATATAATCATTTTATATGGCTACTCATCAGCATAGTGTCTCAGTACTTCCCATATAAAAGCTGGGAGTGAATGCATCCTTTCAGCAATTGCTTGTACTTCTTGTACATTGGGGTAAAGCCTTAGCTTTGACAGAGATTTAATTTTGGGGATATTATTTTGGATGTTACTATTTCTTTTTCATTTAATATTTCTTGATTACATTTATTTGAGCAGAAATGGTGTTTCCTAAAGCTGGCTGACCTTGCTGGGACGCAGGGCAGAATAAACCTCATAAAACTAATTGATAAAACAAGAGTATTTCTCAGTCCAGAGTACGAAGGTTATGATATCCAAGAGGAAGAGGGGACTGGTAGTCCAGAGCAGCATCCCAGAACCCCAGCTTGTAAGGAAAGCAAGCACCGTTAGAAGTACCCAGAACAAAGAGGAACTGGGAGAGCATTAGGAGAGCGGACACTGTTAAATACTCTCAGGAAGCCTTGCCTCTTGTGTGTGTCACAGGCAGATGTGGTGAGTCATCAGGCTGCTGCTGGGGAAGCACAGCTATAGATACATATGTATGTATCATAATACCCAATTTTCCAGTTCCTGCCAGAGCATTTGAGTGGTGCTTTTTAGCCTGTTTAATTCAGTTCTGCAAAAATACATCCTACCTCAGTGGTCTAATGAAACAAAAGATTATAGTTTTCTTCATTGGTGAAAGACTCAAAATTCAGCCTGAGAACTTCATTATAGAATCAACTTATCAGATTTCATTAGAGTGCTTCAGATTTAGAAGATGGACACCTGGTGAGCTGGAATATTAGATTTCCAAATCTTCTTGCACGTAGCAGCATTTTGAATAAGTTTCTTTGCAAATTAATTGGTAGTTTGATTAAATTCTTTTTTGTGTATTCTATATGATGATTCAAGCACTTGTGAATATGAAATTAAGCATAAGATCAGACACACTATAGAAGCAGAACAGAAACGGGGACTGGCAATGTTCATTTTGGATTTTTTCTCTTTTGAGATTAAAGCTCTTGCCAAGTTTTACTATCTAGAATTTACATATCAGCCTCTAATACCTTAATATATATTTGCTTTGCAAAACAGCCAGACTTGAAACTTAAATTAATAAGCACAGCCATAGAAGATATAACAGAGGTTACTGCCATGTCTGTAGGCTTTGGTTTTCTTTTGGATTTGAAAAATAGAAATTCTTTTCATCTGAGGTTTTCTATGTGCATGCCGCTGACTTGTCCCATGGCATGCCAGCCAGGAAACTTTATTTTAAAACTATCTGGCCTTGGGGAGAGGTGTGGGGAGTGGGGAGGTAGGTGCTGAAAATATCTTCCCCTCCTAGACATTATTCTTTCTTCTGCCTATGGAACCTGACAAAAGATGGGCCAGGTAACAAATTCCCGTGCCCACTGTCTAAATTAGTTTGGGTTCCTCCTGCTCAGTGCTGCATCTCTGACCCATCACTGAAAACATTAGGACCAGAATAAGCAGAATTTTCTAAAGGGAAATTCTGGAAGTTCTCAAGTCATTCATGAGGAGACCATGCCCCAAGGAGAGCTTTGGAAGGAGGAGTCCATCCTTTTTGCTCAGGAGAGAAGCTCTAAAGCTCAAATTCCCCCTTTCCTTTTGCTTTACCACTTAACAGGTCATTGTCTCTGTTATTTGTGGCATCTCTCTGGGTTAGCAGGAGTCATTCTGTGCCTGCTTACTGGAAGAAATGCAAGAATGTCTAATGCCATCTGGCTGGTAAATGAAAACATCTCATCTGCAAACACCTTCCTTGTAAAGAGCCTAATCAAGATTCCACAAATGTCTATGGAAAGTCTTCATTAATTTAACTAAGGCTTTGATCCCAAGCTTGGAGGTGGCTGCTGCTTCAGGAATTTGGCACGATATCCTGATGCCCATGAGAACTGTCTACATGTCACGAAGTATCACCAGCACTTCAGTATCACAAAACATTTATTTCTAATTCCTCAAGAGCCTGGGTGCCCCTAAACAGGCAAAAAATTGCCTTCCCCAAGCCTTCTGGATCAGCCCTGATGGCAGTGTAAATGGAGATAAAAATCAGCAATCTCAAGCTAGACAATAAAAACAAGTGATGTTAACTGCCCATTAAGCTTGATGAGTAGTACTTATTTTCCTGATTAAGTCAATAATAAACTAGATTTGTGCTTGATGACTTTTACAGGTTGCCTGCCAAAACCAGCCATTTTATATGAACTCAACAACTGCTGTTGCTATCAAAGCCCAGGTGCCAGACCTGAGAGAAGCTGCCTCCTTGTGTTTATCTCCAGTTGCTTGAACTGGAAATGTTTTTTCCTCTTCCCCTTCACACTGCCCACCAGGATCCCCCCACGCGCTGCAGATGTCACCGAGCTTTGATTCCATCCATACAGCCATGTTAAAGGAAACACGGAACTGCTGTGGCTGTGCCAGGGCTTTCAATTTGCCTAGTAAGTTGAATCTAGTGCAAAGTTGTTATCATTAAAGCCTGTTATTTTCACAACACATCTTCAGCGCACAGCACTTTGTCATTTCCCGCTGTTGTTATTTCAATACTATGTGTCTGTCTGATTTATATGAATGCTGGTCTGTAGTTTGTTATTCACAGGAACAGAGAATGCAAAATCAGTGTCTATCAGGGCTTTCCAATTGAAACAGAAACACCACGTTCTTTTAAGAGGCATGGAGGAAAGATAAGAATGAAAATGGAGTTGTAAGAATAACTGACTCCCACCCCTGCTTGGATACTTAATGTGCTGTTAAAGAAGGCTTTTTTCCCTTTTTTTCTGTTTGTTCATTTGTGCAAGATGAGATGTTCTTATCTGTGAAGCATCTGAAGCTCCTTTACTAGTCTATTGTTATGCATTTTTAATTATTACAATTTATTCTAAAATCTTGTAAGGAGTTTTTGTTTTCTACAAGTTGTTTGTGGGATAAACCAGAGAAGCTGCTTTAGGACAGGTTTTTTACCAGTAACTGTCCAGCAGGACCAGCAACGTAATCCCTTGTGATGGGATTATCTGTAAGGAATAGTAACACCCCAGAATCCAGGCCCTGCTCTTCCCAGCAGAGGTTGTCCTTCTTGTGGAAGGCCCAGACCATTCATTTGAGAAACCTTTGCAGCTCTCACTTAAGAAACCTTTGCAGCTCTCTCCTCAACCAGTTCAGTGAAGCTTTGGCACCCACTGTCGCTCACACTGTTTTGTTCAGCATGCAGAGAGGAGGGTGCAACAGTCCTCTCTGAAATCCCAAGACTCCTGGCTGTGGACAAGGTGTGAGGAGTCAGTCCAGAGGCAGGTGTCACTGAGAATGGGAAAGCCTGCTGCTACAAAAACAATTGTACCTCTATCAGCTGTTTCCAAATGACTGCTAATGCAACAAAGGGCACTAAAAATAAGTGTTTTGCATGCAAAACAGCAATCACAGGCAGTTCCACTTAAATGCTCTGAAACCAAATATTTTGCACTTACAATTACATCCCATACTGGCATTTCCTAAAGGATCTTACTGTGCTGCTGACACAGACTAGAAGTGAACTCGATAATCCCAGCAAAGCTTGATGTCCTAAGAGCTGCTGAAAAAATCATTTAGGCAGAATGGTGCCCTGAATAGTCGGCTCTGCTGCTGTAGAAACCAGGCAGTAATCCACTTCCAGTGTGATTTGGCTACTACTTTTCTTCTTGGTGTGCTCCTCCCTGTTAAGCTCAGAGAAACACAAGAGTATTCAGACAAATTCTGACAAACCAGTTCACAGGCTTACAATTAAGAATGTGTGGGATTAATTATATATGAGAAGTTATACATCATGAGTTGGAGGCCTGGGGTATTATTGTAAGAAGAAAATCACAGAAAATCAGATAAATTGAATTCATTAGAGTAGGAAAGAATAGCATGTAATCGTTATTTTTACTGCACTTCATCAATATCAGAAAGGTTGCCATTAGCACTTCTCTTGCAGCTTTTATTTCAAAATGTAACTCTGCACATATCATAGGGCTGTTGGACAAACTTACCTCTGCTGTCTTAAACTAACCCAGTACCATTAATACTACTATTTCTAAACATTAACAAAACTGCTTTTTGTCTGTCACAGAGGCTCTTTTGCTTTATGAGAAGTTTAAGGAAAATTTTTACAGAGAACAAAATCCTAGTTCACGGTAACTCTTGAAAGTAGGATTTTTTCCCCCCCTAGTTCTACAGATCAGGCATTTTTAACATGTCTTTTAATACCGAGGCCGTTTACCCCAAACACTTACAGCAGCATAGCTGTTATCTCCATGCCAGTCTGTCTTCCTAGTGATAAATTCAAACACGAGGACTAAACATCAGATCTTTCGTGACCTTAGAGAGGTTTGAGTCCAAACCCAAACTTCATGGCTGAAATCTATTCCAGTAAGAATATGATCCAGAATATAAATCTAGACTGTAATTGAATAAAGGAGGCATTTGAATTTGCATCCCAGATTGCCTTTTGTGCCTCAGTCTTGCCACTTAAAATCAGTGAACAATCCTATTCACTTAATATAAACTAGTCGGAGTGGATGAAGATTGAAGACAGGTAACAGAGTATACTAAAAAATATGGTCATGGTCCTCAAAGTGGGAGACTGGTAACCTGTGAGAAGACTAGAGAACAAAACCATTCATGCTGGAAAGCATTACTCCTCTGTTCTATCATGTACAAAGTTTAGAGGTATGTAGGTGTTAGCAGAGGTAGTTCTTCAGACATGAGAAAGGTGGTGCTGCAGAAGGAAAGAAATGAAACTCCGGAAGAGCTTTAAAATGCATTGGGTTTCAGGAGATAAGATACAGGCATTCAACTTCCACTGTCATCAGCAGGACTACATTTAACTGCTTGACAGTTCTTAAAAGGAAAATACTCTTGTTTATGTTTAAGCCTGTGTTTAATTATTTGCAATATTATACAGAATTTTGAAAGAAGGAAAAAAATGTCAGAGCATATAAAGAAGCAAAATAAGTAGTTTGCATTAACCTTTGGTTGTACCCGTTCTTGAAGAGGACTTGAATTTGTCAGCCCTGTAAACTCTGAAATCCACGTAATCACTAGGTCAAGCCACGAGGATTAAAAAGAGTTTTCATTCTGAGGCTGAATGCAAATGCCCCAAAACCTAATGAGGATTCTGAAGAACATTCAGGTTTCCAGGTGTTGACACCAGTAGAGCTTACAAAGCAGCAAAAAGACAGCTGCTTCCATCCAAACAACATCATTTTGAGATCTAATATTTGATCCCACTTATCTTAATTATAACCTTTCATTAACTGTCTAAAGAAAAAACCATTATAATATAATCTTTTGGCAGAAGACTCAATTTAACAGTAAACTGAAAAAAAAATCAAGACTCACAATGCAATAATAGTCATAATGAAAAGCTTTTTCCCTCAGCCGCTCTGTAATTATAAGAGGTCACAAAGTTATAAAATTATATTATCTTAAATAATGATCAGTGATCTTTTGCAATGTAAATAGCAATTGTTATTCTGTACTGAAAATTAAAATGAATAGCTAATTTAGCGCTTGGGTGACAGGAGAAGTTTCTTGTACTATGACATGTCATGGATATTAATATCTCTTCTTAACAGGTTTTTATTTTATTTTTTTCTGTCTTACCTTCTTAGATATTTGAGGAACACAGTCAAAAGATCTCTCAAGCCTGTCTTGTGGTCTAGGCAACTTAAATGTCTTGGACAGTCCTTGCCCTACTGTAAATCCACTGAAACTGCTGACAGAATACCAGCGTGGTCCTCAAGGAGCTTTTTGTCTCTCTCTCATATGTTTTGCAACCCTCTACCTAGAGCTGGATTTGGATATGAAACTGCCCAAAAAAACAAATAGCTTAGTATGAGGGTTTGAATTAGATCTGCTTGCAATTCATAAAAATAGGATAAACCAAGAAAGCGTTGTGTAAAACAAGTAATTACTTGGTATGACTTGTACTCTCATACAGATACCGCATCTCTTCCTGTTTGCACTAGTGTGCATCAGAAGTAATTCCAGTGACTGTATTTAGTATATTTAGTCCAATGTAATAAAACATGAGATCATCATCATGCTTAACTGTCATTTAAAGTGCCGTACATTCTTAACTAAAGAGTAAAGGGAGTAGCATATGCTATATACTCATTGCTCCAATAGATTTCTGTTTTTCATTTGCAGGAAAAAAAAATATTTATCAAAAACTTCCTATTAGGAAGCAAACGGCTCTTGAAAAGACCTGAAAAAAATAAAATCTAAAAGAAACTTCAGCTTTGCTGGAAACCTAATACTACAGCCAGGAGCTTAAATACCCATTATCAAAGTGAGTTTTACAAATTGGTCTGGAAGACAAGTACAAAGGCACCTAATCAGCAATTATATCTAATAAAACTAGTTAGAAAAGCTTTGAATGAGCCTATCATGATCATAGTGAGAGTAAACAGAAAGTGTTCTGAATTTGAACAAATCAGACAAAATCCCATCAGGTTGCAGAATATAAGGTAATATACAAAGTGAATGGAGGCAATATAGGAAAAAATAGAAGACAGAAGTGGATTATTTTTCTTAACAACTGAGCTAAGATGTCCCAAGAAGAGTAACACAAAAAAAGTCAAAGTGGTGAATGCAGCTTATTGTGTTCTTGAGTTCCTCTTCCACAACAGATTTCATATGTTGAGGAAAACTCATATATTGTCTATACAATTCCTGCCTATATTAAAGATAAAGCACTTTTCTGTATGTGGTTACATCAGCAGCAGCACACCTTTTATCTGATGCTATTTTGTAAGGATGGAAAGATCCCCCTTTTACCCCACCATTGATCAAGGAGAGCATTCAGATGGGACGAATTAGACTCCTTCCAAATGGAGAGAAATTAAATAAATGCAGTAGTAAGGATCTTAAAAACACTTTTTAAAATTGCCATACACAAATGGGGAAACACTGCCAGTTTTCTTGCAGTGTCCATGTATGAATGCCAGCACATATCATCACAGCTGGACCGTGCAGGAAATGAAGTGTTATGTTGTGCAGGACTACAGCTTCTGGAATAATAACATCAAAATCACTTCTGAGGATGAAAGTTATACAGCAGTAAAAAGATGACAGTCTTGTTAGTCCCAGGCTTATGTCCACATTCATGTTCTATCACTTTTTGTGATGAAAATCCTTTCCATCCTTTCATCAGTAAAGAGGGTTTTAAGAATATGTAGGAGTGAGAAATACCTGATTACTCTCTCTTAGACTGGAGGATGAGTCAGTAGCACTAGGGTGTGTAGATGGGATCCAAAGGCAGCCTAAGCATTCCATGCACTTGAGCATCAGCCTCCTGCGCTCATCCTCTTGTTCCAAAATATAAAGAAATATTTAGTGAGCTTTTAAAAGCATGGCCCCCCCACATTATAAAATCACTAAAGATATTTTTTGTATAAGTTCTCACATAGATATGTGATTAAATTATCTATTATGAAAGAAATTCGGGCCTGCCTACCATTTAGAAAATTGCTTACATCTGATACTTTACCTCTGATAGTGTGTCAAGGAGCACAAAGCCAGCATGAATGACTGAGGCAATTGAGAAATCCCACACAGGAGAAGAAGCTCTGCCTCCTTCCAAAAAGCATACAGTTGCAGCTTGCTGGTAAAAACTGTGAACTGTGCTAACCGGCTTTGTCACTAACATGATTATGCAAAGTATACTGTAGTGATAGTGTTGCCCTGCCATCACTTACAATGACATCTGCTGTCTTTCAATTTTATGTAATTTTCAATGAATTTTGGTCTGTCAGGTTGCCCTGCCATAGGATTCATGTGAAAATGAGATCCTTATTTGAAGCAAGTGACACAGTTGAAGGAACGGGAAGTGTTAAGGCTGCTATCCATTATGCAAAAGGGAGGAAGATTATTGCAGAAATGCAGAGAGATAAAATGGATTTAAACGTGCAAGTTTCAGTTACAGCCATTCCAGAAGAAAAAAAAAATGAGCCTATTCTAAACAAGATGTCTGTAAATCACAGCTGGCTTGGAACACCCTAACATATGTGTTCACATGGGAATTATAATATATATGTAAAATTGCTTACAGATGTGACCCAGCAAAAAATGTGCTCTGCTATAAATCCTGCTTAGAGTTTGGAGTTACACTCACTTCTACTAGTTTTAAATAGAAAGTTTGGGATAAAGGTTACTGAACAAAATAAATAACTGAGTCTGAGTAACTTTCAAGGTGGACAGTGATCTTAGCAAAGTGGTAGAGCACATTGAGCAAGCCAGCCTGTATCAACCCACTACAGACTCTCCCATCACCAACAGTAGAGCATAATGTAATACTTCTAATAGGAAACAGTGCAGAAGGTAGTAATTAAAATTGTGGAGTGCAGTAAAGAACTACTGAATCAGTGAGAAGGTTTACGTAATTAAATCTCTAATGAAGAAAATGCACATAATTTCACAAACTTCTTAAGCAATATCTTATCGGTGTCATTAACATTTACATCAACTTTAATGATCTTTGTACTGTTTAGAAAATCACTGAGTTATGGCATATAAGCAGTAATGCATTGCAATGAAGTTCTGCCTGCTGAATCAGAAAACAAAAAGTCACACCAAGTGTATCACTTCATAATAAGAGGTATTGCATGTGTTTCCTTGATAATGTTAACTGTATCTGTTGCTTTTTATAGTGGTACCAGCAAATTTTTTTTTAAATAAAGTATAGTCTTACTGTGAATGCAAAGGTATTAAAAGAAGGAACTTCCCCAAAGATCATGTGGGCTAATGTAAATTAGTGCACATTAGAAATTCTGAATTCTAATTGAGCAGAGACCACAAACAAATTGAGTTTGAATGCCAGCTCTACCTTCTTATGGATACTGAAAACATCCTAGAAGTGCTGTGAGCTAATCATCAGTCTCTGCTTAGAAAGGCGTTACAGAAGAAAGAAATTTATCAGTTAAAATGGCAAGCAAGATACTCTGGCTGCAGCATTATTACTGAGATAAATAGGCCGAAGTATTATAAGGGGCAGAAAGAGGGAAAAAACAGTGTTCTCTTAGTGAAGGCATTGTAGATGACACAAAGTCTTCCAGAGACTCCCTCTATAAACATTGCATGCTGGCAAAGGGGACTAGAGGTAGGATACATATATATCTGCATTATACTGTCCAGTAAAAATGTTAAGCACTGCTGTAACCAGCAGGAAAACCAAGGCAGGCTGCCTTAAATTCTCCCCTCATGGGTGGCTTGCATCTGCCTTCCAGCCTTAGGAGGTGCTGTGGCAGCACAGGCATATGTGCAGCCTGTGAAAGCTTACAATTTCCTTCATGAATGACAATGCTAGGCAAAAAAACTGCAGAACAAATTGGATGACAGACTATCTTTGCTATGAAAGATAGGATTTAAGAAAGCATTCCTCATATTTAAGTAATATATTTATATAGAGATGGCAGCCAAAACTATGTTGTCTGCAGCTTTAAAAAAATATATATATTTACTTGAGCTTTTTTCCTCCTGAGACGGACTAGGTCCGCAAGTGGTGAAAACTGGCATTTTACTGGCCATGAAGAGGAAACATTTCCATGCTCCAAATCTAATCAAAATGCTTTAGATTTCTGATATGACTTCACGCACTTATAATGCATATAGTATTAATTTTACTATTAGGTATCTGTATAAGGCTATAACTAGACAAATGGCTTGACCTAGAATGACAGTTATGCTACAAGTAAGTTTTGTGTCTTGTCTTTTAGAAGAAGACCAAAATACAAGTCCTTTAGTAAAAGGAATTTTTTGCATGCTAGAGATGGATGATTCAATTTACAGTAAGTGCTTTGGGAAGAAAATAACAACAGATTTGTCCCTGACAAGATACATTGCAAAAATTCTCTGAAAGAAAGTCTTGCCATGCAACAAGTAAGGCACAACTGGAAACAGTATTGTGGTATTTTGCTAACATCAGACAAGTTCAGATTTTCATTGACAACTTACTCATCTTAGTCCTGAATGGCACTGCCGACATATCTTCATTGCAAGCCGAATTTCAAACTAAGCTGTAGTTACCACAGCTTTCTGTACCCACAGCATTGCTGCGGCAGCAGTTTGTTCCTAATACACTATTGTTTGCCTACGCACTGGATCCGTCCTAGGAAGCAATCTTAAACATTACCAAGATGTTGTACCCTAACGGATGAAGCTGCAGGGTACTTGTGTGAATATTTCCAGGTATTCAAAGTAGAAATTCAGAATTAGACCCTAACATAATCTCCCAAATCATCAACTTGCATATTTTCCTCAAGATTTGAATGTGCCTTTGCAAAAATCTGCTACCACTCTTGGCCCCAGTGAAGAGCTGAGTATTAAGTTCTGTTTTTATTTAGGAAACAGAGTTGTCAGCTAGTCAAGTTTAGTGCTTTTCTGTCGTCCTTCTCAAGTCTCTTTATGTTTATGCAGTTTCATTTTTTATATTTAAGAGTAGTATTTTTGTTTTGAAAGCTAAATAAAAAATAATGTCTCAGAGAAAAAATGATCTAGAGAATCCTGATCACAACACTGAAATTGCCAAGAAAGGGAATTCCAGTAGATTTATGCTAACCAGCTGAGATAGCAAGGCTTTAACGTGATATGCAGTTTAGGTTAAATCAACAAAAATCATCTTGAATAAAGCATGCTATTAAGTCTTTTGGTTCTGATTTGGGATAGCCAGGCATTAATGAATTAATTCTTGTGTTCTCCTTAAACTGGTTCATCCTAAATTCATTGGTTCTTCTTTATGCTTCTTTGCAAGTCTGGGATATAAAACTGAAAAATCAGCAAGATGGCTTTTCCTTTCCCACTCCCAACTCTGCACTGGGATGATATTTTGAAAGCTTAACAGTAGCAGTAATGAACACCTCTGTGCGTGCTTAGAGATGATTATTTGCACTGTTTTCAATCAATTTTTCTAAGGCTTGCCATCTGATGCCCATCTTTTATCTAGCCTCTCTCTGCTGGGAGAATGAACACAACAGATCACAAGGGAGAAGTTCAGTTCAAGAACATATGTTTCAGCAAATAGAATGTATTCTCTATCTGACAGCTGCTTCGCTCTTCTTCACTTTTTTTTTTTTTTTTTTAATTTGAATTAAATGCCATATTTTTGCCCTTATTAGAAGTCATGGAGGCCTGGTCTGAAAGTGAACTCCCTGTTCTCTGTTCCTATTTGAAACAATGAAATACACCTGTGTGCTAAGAGCTTGGGTAACTGCAAAAAAGCTGGAGAAAACCTCCCAGCTGCCAGCTGGAAGAGGTAGTGCTGCTCTAAGGGGCAGGATGATAGGACACAGATCAGATCAAAAGTCCTCTTTTCAGGAGGAAATGAGAGAGAATCTAATTTTTTTTGAAATACTGAAATATGTCACGGCAGTGAGATAATTTCTCTTGCAGGAGTGTTTACTGAACTGAGAGTAATTTGGTGCATGATTGGGCCCAAAGTTCATGAAAAAGGTTCATGTACTTGTGCACGTAAATACTATGTATGGGTATAATACAGTAACTAATGACTTGGCCTGTCATTAAGAAAAAGCAGCTTTGGCTGGTGACGCACACCCAGCATTAGGTGGCAGTGACTTCTGAGTGCGTGCCTCAGCTCCAACACTGAGCCCTGTCCATGGTCTGGAGCAAACTGATAGTTCTGTTCTCAGCTTCTGTAAAACAAAGCCAGTAATGCTGTTCAGAGGTCTGTTGAGGTTTCATTCACCTATATCTGAAAAATTCTTTGAGATTCTCTATTGAAGATGTCCTAAAAATATAGCCAGGCTATGCTACATAGCAAAGGCTATGTAGATGGGTCTAATACAAAAGGATGTAGATGACCTCCTTTCTATAAATGCTCATGTGGCATACCAAAAAATATCCAGTGTGCAGAAAGATTTTTTTATTGCAAGGGTACTAACACATGGTGTTCTAAAATAATGACAGAAATAGTTGTAGCCATATTGCTTATCCCAGAAATCCAATGTTTCCAGAGAGAATGCCAAATGCTAGGCATATTTCTCAGCTGTTCTGACTGTGATGTCTTATGAAATATGAGACCATCTCTCCCGAGGGACATAATATGATCTAGCAAAGGACTGAGCACCCTTAGTTGCTACACTAGTCAGACAGATTTCTATCGCTGAAAACAGCCCAAGGTGTAGTAAAAAAAGGATAAGAACTAAACTGTACATATCCTACATTGTTGATATCTGCTTAAAACCAAAAGTAAAATTTAAGACTGGACAAGAGAAGGAGAGAAAAATTGTCAAAATCTGGAAAATCTGATCAATGAAGGAAAAGACTTTTTTCTGAAATTTAGAAAACAGAAAAATTTAACTCTGATTCTAATCCATGTCATGTCTGTACATGACATTATTATAATTTCTGTATGTTCTTTCTAGAGGCATTGAAAGAGAACATTTTGAAACAAGGAAATGTAATTATTTGCAATTGAAATAGAATAGCAATCAGTTTATGCATATACTCTTCCTGTTGAATTAACATTATTCTACTAAATTAAATTATTTTCACATGCTATTGTACTTTCAGAGGTAGCCATATGTTTTTCACATTTCGTTTCACATGCTACTTTTTTTAATCATCAGAATTTAATGACATAAAAATTGCTATCTGAGTTGACACAATTATTCCCTCTTGATAATAGTCTTTAAGTAGAAACATAATCTGACAGATGAGAGTGCTGAAACTCAGTGTTTCATACAGACTTAAAAAAATAAAAACTTTTCATGCAAAACTTTGAAGACTAGTCTATGGAGGAACAATTTGTCTGCTCTATAATTTATTTGCTTTTCTTCTTTCTTGTTCTTTTTTATGCCTAGAAACATTTGTATGAAAACAGGAATTTAGTTGTTCAGGAACTCATTTATTCCTGCTGTGCAGTCATCATAGGAAATCATAACCCTCTCTTTTAATAGCAAATTACTCTAGGTAGCAGCAAAGATCAAATAAACATTAGAAGATCTAAGAGCCATATTAGATTTAATACTAGATTAGATTTAGAGGGCTGGATTTAAATGGAAAAGTATGCAGAGTTGATTTCAAAATCAGCAAAGTTTTGTTGATACATATTTTTTGACTTAAAATGAGGAAAGTATTGTCAAGTCTGAGCTGTTTAACAGCAGGTTCATCACAGCCAGAACATAGATACAAAGATGACAGTAGACAGAAAAAGTATTTCTGGAGTTTCCTGCAGTCTTGACTGTGGAAAAGTCGTCCTTGCAAGATCTCTGTCATTCTGGATGGAGCTCTCACAGAAACAGTTATTCCTGGAAAATTTCAACAGCATGTAAAACAGACTGGGGTGAGAGATACCTTTCCATTTTGAGACATTAGCTGGAACCTGGATGGAAATATGAATTTGTGTTCAGGAATTCACATCCAAGACTCTTACCACCAAAACTGTCAAGACTTCAGACATGAAGTTTTGGGTTAAACCCAATTCACATACTCACTTAATGTTAGATTAATCTGTTTTAGATGTCAGCACTACTTCAGGTCTCAAAGAATGACATGAGTTAGTTAATTCTTTAGGTATCAAAGGTACTGAAAGTTTTCCATTTCAAAATTTCTTTTTCCTTTCTAACTTTTTATTATTAGGATAATTTGCATGAAAACGTCTTTTTGCTTGTGAGCTTCTGCCCCCACTGTTTTATTATTCACTTGGAATAGTCATTCTTTATATATGATGTCATTGTTACTTGCTATTGAAATTATTTTAATGTCACAAAAAGGATTAAGATTTCAAGTGAAGAGTGAGCAATAGGAAAACCTGATCACCTAAGCAACAGAAGTCCTGTTTCATGCCTGTATGTCTAATAATACCTAAGAAGGCGAAAAAAAAAAAAAAAGGAAAAGAAAAAAACACATCACAGAGGGAATGATGCATACCCTTTTTTCCTAAATGAAATGTTTTCTATGCCATAAAAGACTGGAAAAGCTGGTGGGTTCTGCATTTTTTTAACATTTAAGGCATAATAATTTGTTAAGCATCAATGACAGGTTCAAATAAAACGATCCTGTTCTGACAACGATTAGCAGTCTGGGGGCTTGGTGTACCATTCGGGATCTTTCCCTAGTGTAGCTCGTGTTTGGAAGATTCTTTTGGAAGATGTTGGGAACAGGGGTGGCCTCATGAGTGCTGGGTGGCCGAGGCTACAGCGACATGGGGTCCAGCCTCAGGTATGCCACGAGCTCTGTCTCTAATCTTCATTTATCTCAGGCCGCAACTCTTCAGGTCACTTAAAGCTGAGAAGTTCCTACTGCATCTCTAGCTCCTCCGCATTTTACTCCAGTGTCAATATTACTGCTTTAGGGTTCTGTCAAAATGAGGGAATGGGGCCAGAGGGGCCCTTTGGGGCGTCTGCGCTGCCCCAAGAAACCCCAAAGCTGTTTCCCGCTTGGTGAAAGACCTCTGGGAGGCACGAGGCGGCCTAACCCGTCCCTCACGAGGGAGCTAAGCGGGCTGCCCCTCGCGCTGTGAGCGCCCCGCAGCCCGCCCCGGAGGTAAACCCTGCTCGAAATCTGCCTAAAAACGGTATTCCCCCCCCCCTTCCCCAACTCGGCCCACCCCAAGGCCGCCTCATCCCGCGGCGCCGCGCTCCGAACAGCCGCCGCGCGCCAACCGCCTGCGGCGCCTCAGCGCGCCGCGCGCGCCAACCGCCCTCCGCGCGCCAGCAGGAGCCGCTGCGGCGGCGGCGCGGCGCGGTGGCGGCGCGGCGCGGCCGCCAGGGGGCGGCGCAGCGCGGCGCGGCGCAGCGCGGCGGCGCGGCCATGGGCGAGGCGGAGGGCGGCTCGGCGGGCGCCGTGGAGAAGGCGCCGCCGCTGCCGCCGGCGGCGGGGCCCGGGGCGGCGGCGGCGGTGGCAGCTGCAGCCGCCGCCGCTGCAGCCGTTGCGGCCGCCGCCGCGGCAGCCGCCGCCGCCCCGGAGCCCGGCGTGCCGGCGGAGGAGGCGGTGGTGGTGTGGAGCCCCGAAGTGGAGGTTTGCCTCTTCCACGCCATGCTGGGCCACAAGCCCGTAGGTGAGAGCAGGCCGCGGCCGAGCCGCGGGCTCGAGTAGCGGCGCTAGCCGGGGAGGAGAGCCAGGCGCCGGGCGGGCGAGGGGCCCGGCCGCGCTGCGGTGCTGCCCCTAGCGGCCCCGGGGCTTCCCCCGAGCGGGCGGCGGCGCTGCGGGCACGGAGGCGCCGGCCCCCCCGACCCCTCCCGGGTCAGAGCCAGCCCCCTTCGCTGCCCGGCCCCCTCGACTCCCCTCGCTTGCTGTCCCTTGCTCTCCTTCTGTCCTTTCTGCCGCAGCTCTGGCTGCGGCTCCCTGTGACAGCACCAAGCAGGGCACCTCCGGAACAGCACCCGCAAGGCAGGGTGAGGTATTGGCTGCCCCAGGCACGGCTGCCCGGGTTGTCGTACATCCCTTCCCCTGTGCTCTTTGATTCCCCCCTGTAACAGCAGATTCTGCTTTTCTTTTAGTTCTGTAGCACAAGCAAAACTGTCAGTAGTGTTGATTTCTCAGAGTTCTTCCCCTAGGTGTGAACCGCCACTTCCATATGATCTGTATCCGAGATAAATTCAGTCAGAATATCGGACGGCAGATTTCTTCCAAAGTGATCTGGGACCATCTGAGCACCATGTATGATATGCAAGCTCTTGTGAGTATAAAAGTGATGCAGGAGCACTCTTATTTCCTAAAGTTCAGGAGTTTTGGTAGGCCAAAATCATTCAGCCACTCGTGGTACTAAGAACTAGGTGTCATTTCAGTGAGTTGATGGGAGTTTCCATGTACATAACATTAGGTGGGAGGTGATGGGACCTGCAGTGATTTTCACCATGCTCAATTCTGACTTTTGTGTAATTTTTGGTTACCTAAACGCTGATCCTGCAAACATTTATATAGGTACTTAACTCGATGTGCCAAACAGGGAGGATATAGTGCGCATAAATAAGAATTTGCCAAGATCAGGTTCCAAGAGTACCTCATCGTCATTCCATATGTCTTTATGTTATTAACTGGTTTGATATACAGAGCCTCGGAATTCTCCAGTGTCTAAAGTGCTTTTTAAAGAACTATTTAGCTGTTAATTACATACGAAATAGAGGTTGGGGTTGCATATCTAAATTAAATGTTTTATCAAGATTACTCATAGAAATCTTCCTTTTCTTCCTAAGCATGAATCTGAGATTCTCCCATTCCCCAATATAGAGAAGAATTTTGCTCTTCCTGACGAAATGATTCAAGAAGTGAGAGAAGGTAAGATCTGATAGTAGTCTTTTATTCTTGATTGCTCTAGTCGCAGTTCAGAACAGGTAGCTTAACAGAGCTCCAAAAAAAAAAGAAAATAGTAACACGGCAATCCAAAGCCATTCTTGGCCATTCACTAATGGTGGTATGTTAGGGGCATCAAGAAAGAGAAGTATTAAATAGGTACAACTTTATCTTATGAATGTTTAGTCTGCTGACAGGGAAAGGATCACGCTGTGTGTGCTGTTCATATTGTCAGTATCAGCTGCTGTGATTGACGACTGTCAGAGATAGGCTAGTAGGCTACACAAGTCAGTGGTCTGATTCCATACAGTATTTTTCATTAAGTATACAGACTGTATGTTACTAGTGAACAAACAGGTTCTATTTATACCGTTTAGATGCAAAGTCTTGTTCTGGCTGTACATGAAGGATCCATGTATGTTACTGAATGAGAGGCAAAACGTGGTTGTAGTGCAAAATGATTAGTAGTTTATTGTGGGCTTTTTCACTTTGTTGAGACTACTCTAGTATTATCTGACCATAATTTTTACTGAAAGGGATGATCTGCACACTTTTATGTGGTTCACTTTATAAAATCTTTCAAGAGCAGGATGTATGGAGCTGATGAAAATAACGTTTCTGAATGTTATTTGTGTAGATTTCCTGTGTATAATTTGTATATAATAACATTTCTGTAACAAAATTTTCTGTACATGTAATGAAATAAGGCAATTAAATAGCAATTAAGCTAATGTTTGAAAGTATACTCCAGGAATATACTCTTAATGAATATCCACAGTTACAATAGCTAGAGAAACTTGCTTCTTGGCCATGGACTTTACCAAGTACTTCTTGTGCTAGAGTATTATTTTTTTTAACATGGTTTATATGTCTTTTCAAGAGCATTACTGCTTTTAATGTCTGAAGACAGATTTTTAATGTTTTTGTTCTGTAGTTGCAGAACATACAGATTGATTGAAAATAAAATCAGTATTAGATGTCTAGAGAAATTTGTAAAGATTCAGTGTGGTTTCATTGCACTGTAAAATCACTTCATGTTTTTATAGTCTTAGGATTCAGCTATCTGGCACTTCCAAAATACCTACTCAAGACAGACATATCTGTGTTGTCTAATCTGGTAGAACTCTGCAGCAGTCTGAGAGAAATCTTAGATAAGACCGTGCAAGTCAGATTTTCAAAGTTCAGCTGTATGTCTGTTGGTTTAGTACTTGTTATCCGAGATAGGAGCTAGGAAGTTCAAGCGTCTGCATCGTCAGTCAGGCAGTTCTGGGGATATATTAAAACACAGTCAAATGCTCTCAATCATTAGGTACAATAAACGTTACACTAATGGTTCAATACAAAATCATAATAAATCTAAGATACTGCAGTATGTTTTGCCTACTTAGCATTTCACTCTTGTTCCTATTAACAGTTTCATTGGATTTTTTTGCTGTGTGGTATCTGCCTTGGTATCTTATTCAGTCCACTTGCCCTGTGTAGTGCTCTGAGTATAGTTGGATTGTTCTCTACATTTTTTATCGCAGTACTGAGGAACATTCCTAAATTGAATGTTGAATATCACTCTGAATGTTTGTGAACATGGTGCACACATGTTGAGGTGACTAACCTAGCAAATAAATACATATATACATGGTTCTTAAAAAAACACCCAACAGCTGCTTAACAATTTTTTCTTTAGGAAAAGTAATGATTGAAGAAGAAGTGAAAGAGGAAATAAAAGAAGAGATGGAGACTCATGCAGGCCCGGAAGAAGGTAAATTTCTAACTCTACTATTTAAAGTAAGATAAACCAACTAATTCTGAGAGATGATGTTTAATTGTAAATCCTGTATTTACTGTACTTTGATGTGATTTTGTGCAGACTGAGCATATGTTTATTGCCAAAGACTAAAATAATTTTAAAATACAGTAAGCAGTTGCCAATATCTCATACTTCAAAAGATTTCTCCTTTGCTCTTAATTCATCTGTGCAAAGCTGTATAACTGTGGTTTTTTTTCCTATTTAAATATGTTGTTGGCAAATCCCCTAGAAGCCTTAAATAATCTAAAGATCTCTTTAAAAAACAAAACAAAAAATTAAGTCGAAGTTTAGTGAACCTAAACGATCTGGATCAGGATCTGCGTAATCACTAGAAAAATTGAGTACCTTCAAAGCAAAAAATGGTTGCAAGAATATATGCTTAAATGGGAAGGAGGGAGTGTCTTTTTTTTCTCGCTTGTTTTGTTTTCATTATCTTGCTTTTTTTAAAATATAAGGCTTATTTTTGTAACACTTTTCTGTAGAACAAAGTCAAATGTAAGCAGCAGAGATCCTGCTATTTACCTTAATGGATCAAGACAACTATTAGTTAGATAATTTTGTAATCCTTATATCACAGAATAAGTGGTGTTTAGTTTTAAGACTGAGCATAATAAATAATCTAAAAATATATTTTAAAAAGATATTATATCACATACTTTGGGTACCAGTTTTAAAGTCTATGAAGTGATCTTTGACTGTGAATTTCATAGATTGGCCTTATGTTCTGTAAATGTTCCTATTAAGTGCTCTGATTTTAAGTGTTGTTTAATTCTGCTTAATGAATTTTACTTTTAGCCTATCAAAATTCATGCTTGGCTTTAAAACAAACAATAAAAGCAAGGAATGCCCTTTTACAGGACATTTTTCCAAAGAAAATTAAAATAACACTTTTAAAGAGCTTAATAGTATGAGAATTGATCTGTTAGAAAAGTTTTAAATAATGTAAAGAAATATGATACGATTTCTTTTTTGCCTATGGATGTACATCTGATCTGAAATCACTACTCTGATCTTATTTCAGTTTTTGCACCTTCTGGAAATTTAGGAAAAACAAGCGAAAAGCCAAGTGGCAAAGAGAAAGAGAAGACTTCATCAGACTCTGGGTCCAAAGAAGGACCTGATAAGAGGAAGCGCAACAGAGTCACTGAAAAGGTCTTAAATGCAAACAGTAATCCTTCCAGTCCAAGTGCTGCAAAACGACGCAGAACATAAAGAAAGATGTGAAAGAGAGAAGTATTTAACGGTGCAACATGACGAGAGAACATTTTAAAACAAACAGCAGGAAAGACGTTACTTGGATTTTCTAGGAGAGGAAAAGGTGTCTGAGCCAGGTATTGAAGAATCTACACGTTGGCTTTATACACACAAGAGTTTGCCTGTCTTTCCCAATTTGTTTGTTAGTCAGCGCTGAGTAGCTGAATGATAGCTACCTTCTCAGGGCATTGAGGGAGGATGCTGGCAGCTTTAAAAGTTTACGCGTACTTGACAATTCAGTGGTTGCCTTTCAGACCACTAACACACTGTGTCAGCACAGCTCATGAAGTGAATACTCAATGAAACAAGGAGGTTCAATTCATGAAAAGCTTAAGTTATTTCTGTATATTTTGGATCTATTTCCTGCCATTGCTTTGTTGCTTTCTTTGAATATTACAGACCCTAATGTTGTTTGGCTGTTTTACTTATTGCAGACATAGTGTTTGTATCAAATGTCTGACTTTTGTTAGTTCAGTAAAACTAAAAATCTTTTAAATCCAGATAACTAATGAGTTGAAGTTTTCTTTCATGTTGTTTTTTTTGCTGGAGCAAAAAGGAAATCTCTATTACCTGGATCCTTAGCGGTGAGACTTTTTTTTTCCCCTTCATCTTTATAAATATGTATACTTTTAAGTGAAGTGAAAATGACAATGCCTTTAGCCAGAATAATTAATTAGTGTCCTAAATAAAATATCCAGTGGTGTCACGTGATATTGAAAGGGATCAGCTGAGTTGTACATAAACCTAGAGAGGCTGTTTCATTTTTGTACTATACTAGTGTATATAACAGAGGGTTTTGTACTTTGTTATTTAACTTTTTTTAAAGCAAATTTATTAGATATTAAGTATGGCAAAATTGCAAAATGTTGATCCTGTTCTACAACTTAAATATTCTGAAGTAGTTTTAGTAAAAAATTTACTGATGCATTGTAATGCTTATCTTCTATATGCTACAATATTAACATTTGGTAGATGTTACTATTTTTGAGTTGCCAAAAGGTGGTTTGTGCTTAACAAACACATGTTAAATGGTGAATGAAGCAGGCTGAAATGTTACTCAATTTGTTTCACCGTATTAACTACCATTTAATAAATAGAAAGTATTCTTAATCCAGCAGTATTGCCATCAAGGTTAGAAGCCAGAAACCTACTAGCTTTTGTTTTTACTTTAAGTACATAGCCAAATTCTTTTTTGTTTTATTCACGTTGCTTATTTTATACCAAGAATAAATCTGACACTCATTTTACTAAATGGTAGTTGTTTGATAATTAAATTTTGGCCTGTAGCTTATTTTTTAATGGTATTTAGGTATCTTGTGCCTTTAGTGAAACTGCTCAAAAGTGTGTATCGGCTCTGTAGGAGCCTAAATATTTTTACTGTTCTATTTTTTAATGACTGTATCTGGATCTTATGAATTAGTACCCTGTAATTTAAATAATATATCTGGTAAGAAATCCTGGTCCACTGAAGTCCATAGAGGGGTTGCTGTTTTCCAAAATACAGGATTTTCTCTGTTTTAATTAGCATAACACAATCGTGAAGTATTGAGTTCAGAGCATGACTTTTTTTAATCTTTTGACAGTTCATTTGTTTACCATCTCATTTGCACTGTTCAGGTCTAGAAAGTTAGAACACTGCTAGGATGTTACTGGATGGCTACTACAGCTGCTTCCATATGTGCTTTTAGAGTTCGATGCAAGCTCTCTGTATCCAAGGTCTGACATGAACAAATTCCAAACCAGAAGCCATAAAACCCCCTTAATTTATTGCTGTGCTTCAGCTGATAAGCTCAGCAAAAGGTCAGTGACATACTTAACAGCTGGAGAGCTCCACAGAGCTCCAGTTTTGCTACAGGTGACTCAAATTTTCCAGGTGGATAGAAATCGAACTATTTTATAACATTGTATAAAAAAGTTTCTGCTTTTAATTTTGAAGTTAAAAAAAAATCTGAAATAATACATGGGTCAGTATTACCAAGTTGCTTGAAGTTATCACGTACTTCACTTACAGATCTATTCCTGAAGTGAGTTCTGAAAGGTGAGTGGCACTCTAAACTTTAGCGGTTTCCTTAAGAATTAAAATACTCATTAATTTATAAGGATCTGTATAGGTCTTAACCACAAATTGCAGATTTTTTTAACTTTAAGGTCTCATGGCCTTGTAGGTAAATCCTTTTCATCTAAGGGATTCTACTCAAAATTATTTGCTATACCAATGCAGTATTTTTTTTTTTTTATTGCTTTGGTCAAAGTACAAGTATGTGATTACTGACATACGATGCAATTTCTCAACACTATCCCTGAAGCAGGAAGTCCACTTGGGATTTTTTTTACTCTGCTCAGCAAAAACAGATCATCAGCAGTTCACCGACTGTGGGGTTACATATTTGAAAAATGCAAATGCTGTACATGACCTGAGTGCTGCGGCTCTCTTTTCCCCGAGCCCTGCCTTCTTTGGGAGGTTGTTCTTCTCTTCGCTTTTTGCTCCAAGCAGTGGTATCCAGCCCCCCCCCCCCCCCTCGGTCGCGGGGGTCCCCGAGCAGCGGTGGTGCCGCCGGAGGGGGGAGGCTGTTCCGCGCAGCCGCCGCGCCGCCCCCTGCGCCAATGGGGAGCGGCGCCGGGCGGAGGGGGCGGAGCCTCGCGCGCCTCTCTGCCCCCCCCACGCAAGCTCCGCGCGCGCGGGGCTTTGTGTGGCGGCGGGTTCCGCGCGCGGCGCTGCCATGGCGGCGTGGCTCGGCCCCGCGGACGAGGCGCCGGACGAGGCGGCCCTCTGGCGCTACGACTCCACCTGGGAGGAGGACGACGACGAGGAGGAGGAGGAGGGCGGCGAGGCGGCGGCCCGGGCCGAGCCGGCGGACGCGGCGGCGGTGCCGAGCGGGTGGCGGAGCTGCCGGCAGGCCGGCGGCGCCCAGGTGGGTGCGGGCCGCGGGACGGGGGCCCCCTCGCAGCCCGCCCGCGGAGCGGCCGCTCCGGCCCGCGCGGTCGCTTCTCCGAGAGCCGCCTCAGCCCTCGGGGTTTCCTCAGAAAATACACGCGTATCTCTGCGAGTGGGGGGAAAAAAAAAAGTATTTTTCCAGGTCGGCTGCTCTGTATACTACCTGCATTTTCCGGCCCCTCCGTCAGTCCTCCCACTTCCCACGCAGGAACTGGAGCGGCTTGAAACGCCCGGAGGAGGTCGGGTTTTGCTGTTGTGGCTGCGATCGCCGGCGCGCGGTGTCGCGCTGGTCTTGCTGGAGGAGAGCTGCCGGCCTCGGAGAGGAGCGGCCCAAGGGCCGTTAGAGACGAGCTCGGCAGCAGAAGGCTGCTGAGCCAGAGGGGGTTCTGACTTTGCCATCCGCTTAGGTTTCACTGGGCAGTCACCTGCTCTGGCTCGGTATGTGTCCCACCATTCCCTGTAATCAGGTACTTTATCTCATAAATGCGAGTTCTGCCTTCTCTATAGCAGCCGCCAGTTTCCTGCATTTCCAATAAGATACTGTTTTGGACTTTATGAACCATTTATTGATATTCCTCTGCAGCTCCCTGTATTTATTTATTAATTCATTTTTACAGTATGTGCATCTGTATGTGCATACAAAAACCGTTGTATGGTTTGCTTCCATATGGTCTTTTGTGCTGTCATTTAAAAGGCACCACATAAATTTTGTTCATTTTCTAAAATGGACTGTTGCTTTCTATTTTTTCCAGACAAAATTTTTCCAGACAGATTTTTTTCCACTGGGCATGTTATAGAAGAACTCTGAAAGCAGGAAAGATCCATTAATGTTTCGAAAACATTTTATGTGCAGTTAGAATGAATGCGGTAATCCTGCAAAATGTGAACAGTTGTCTCTGATGCCTTAAAATAATATCAACTTAACTCCTCCCATTTTGGGGAAAAGGAAACTAATTTCTCATATGAGTTTCACTTCAAGTAACTTGTTCATGTTCTCAGAATATAAATAGGCAGATAAAGCTTTCTAATTAAGCTTTTAAACTCACTTGAAGGAGCTTAATACTAAACTTCAGAATATTTCATAAACAAAATCCCATTACAAAATGGGTTTTTTAAAAAGTTCCCATTTAATTTTTTTTTCTGTGCAATGTAGTATTCCAAGCATTTATGGCTTCCTATGAAAACACGTGTATTATATTTTGCTAACAAAAGCAAAGTTTAAATGCATCAGATAGACATGCCCTTAAATATTTCTGCACCTTCATGGAGTTTACTTCAGGCCTTAGTTGTGCATGTTGATCTATGAAAGGTCACCAATATTTTAGGTTGAATACCTGTAATACACTAAAGGACAGACAGGAGTTTACTCAAAATTTGTTTCCATTACTTGTTTGAAGGCACACTGTCAACTTTTTTTTTTTTTGTTCATTACTGGAATTTTGCTTTTGTTTCCAAGTTGTAAACTTTGGCAAATGCTTCTAGAACCTTCAGATTATTCTTTTCTCTCTCTCTCTTTTTTTCCCTTCCTCTTTTTTTTTTAAGTAGCTTCTGCTGAAACAGTGGTAAATTCAATAACTGTTTTTTCACTCCAGTGAATGGAGTTTTCAAACTTTGCGTTACAGTGGAGGATGTTGTCCCTGAGACGTGTGGCCCTGGAATATTGTTCTGCATCTTTAAAGAGCGACACTTCCTTCTGTGCTGAATGTGTAGTCATCTCTATCTGACGGTACCTGAAAAATCTTTGAGGGGGATAAGAATGAATAGGAAAAGAAACCTCAAATCTGGTCTGTTTATGCCTCTACAACTGGCCAACAGCTTACATTAGTGTCTGAGACTAGTTCGTACTTCTTTTTTTATTACACTAATTTCAATTCTTCTCCTTTCAGTCTAGATGGTATTCTTTATTCCAGAAGCTGTTAATGTTTTTAGGCAATACTCAGGTTAGAGGTTTTTTTATTATTATTTTCACTATGCACTTTCTAAAATTACCTACAGTTCTCCTTTTATGTTTGCATGTCATTTGTCTCTCTACAAATACTGTGTAGTTGCAGTCTGAGATTCTTGCAGGTGTGTCTTTTCATCGTTTTGTGCATTTCAGTGCCTTTAGCTTCCTCTGAGAAAGAGTATTGAAAAATCTTGGCGCTTATGCTCATTTTAAAAGGTTACGTTTTAGCCCACTGTGAAGCATGTGGTTCATATTCTGTTGCTCAGAGCCACAGGGCAACCAGTCCTGTTATCTTCTGCGTTCCCAGATTTCAGTTACTTAGCTGCTCTTCTAGGATGCTGTTTTCTTTCTCATTTCTGTGTCTTGTTGATAATCTGCACATCATTTCATTGCCTTTACTTGTAGCTGGCTTTCAGTTCTCAGCCAACCATAGTTCACATTATCCTTTCCTGGCTGTGTTCTCTGCTTTTCTCACACACTTCGCATAGCAATGCACATTGTAATTGATGTGTTGGAGAGAGAACCCATCTAATATTGCTTATCAGTGTTGTGAGAAATATGTAGGTCTAACTTATGCACGCAAATTTCATAATCTTCTGCTTCCGTTTGTCTTTCACATCTAGAAGGAAAGGGAAGGTTATGTTTTCTACGTGACTTGGGCAGAAGTTTAGACTCAGGAACATCACCTTAAATAGGGGACTGAGTTTGCTCTTTGCTGCTTCATCCTGTTCTCTCTAATGCTTTGCTCTGGAACTGCTCTATCCTGGATCCAGCTTCTTTCCAAACAAACTCTATTGCCCCTCCTCTGTGTTCTGGCGTTCCTTGCAGTCTTGCCCTGCATCTGTTGCTGAATCTACACCTGCTCTCCTGCAAACAGTCCTACTTCAAAACTGGGGCTGGCCTGCTGTTAGCCTATCCTGCCTAACTGTGTTAACTGGTGGTATTTTAGAGCCTTAAATATAAAGAACACCTGGAAATTGATTGATCTGTAACTAGTAGCAAAACTCTCATTAATTCCAGAGGTGTCAGAATATCATCCCTGAAGTTTGAAACTTTTATCATCAAAAGCATAGATGAATTTGCTAAATCTTGTTTCCTGCTTACATCTTGAACAAAGAATAATATTGACCTTTTCTGACTGAACATATTTCTCAGTCTGGTTTGCAGCCTATTATTTTTTCAAGTATTAAGTTGGTAGCAAAGTCTTTTTTTTATGTTTGTGTGAAATTTCTAATTTCTAGTTTTTATGTTTGTGTGAATTTCTGCATTGGCAGATTATGTGAATGGACATCAGTGCTTGGATTTGTAATCTTATCTGTATTGGGCCATATGATTGTGGAAAAGTTCTTTCACCCGTTTCAGTCTGTGCTGTCACATAAAATGGAAATGTGCTGAAATGTAGACAGGCATTATTTTAGATATTCACAAGTTATTAGATTAAATAGATACTGCTGGATTTTTTTTTAATTCCTATCACAGAAATAAGAGAAGGTCATAGTGTGTAAATGTATATTTTAAATATAATTTTTTAAAATTCCACCTTGATGACTTTCCTCTGTGGACAAAGCTTGGATCTCACAAATGTTCTACATGCTTCATAAATTGAAAGCACTAAAAGTCAGCATGGCTGATGAGTGTATGACTTTGTTACTAGGAGATGTTACAAAATCTAATCCTGCCCTAATAATTAATCAAACCAGTGAACTATTCACTAGAATGTAGTTTTGGTTTTTATTTTTCTCTGGGCCAAGTAGGTCAGAGGGTATCAAATTCAGTTCATAAATAACTCAGGAGAGCATTAGCTACTGCTTTCTCCTAGGTTTCCAAAAATGTTTATTTTGCAAGAGTCTGCCCATCTTATCCCTGTTCCACACTCTTGCTACCAGCTAGCACTGGAGACACTAACTCCAGTGTGCTTTACATTGGGCAGGTCCTTTTATTCATGAGCAGGCTTGTTCATTTTGTTGGTTCTGCCTTGGCATTCCAGAACACTTTTAAGGGTTTTCGTGGTTCGGGGCAAGAGGTTTCAGCAAATCGGAAAAATTAAGCCTGGCTCTCCTGCCTGTGAATTTTAACAAAGGTTTTCTTATCACTGAAGTAATCCACTTAAAAAACAAAACAAAACAAATGCGTATACGCACACACTCACGCTCACACACTCTCGCTCTTTCTCTCTTTCTCTCTTAATTTGGTTAAAATGCATCTTAAACGATGTCACACTCACAACTTGAGGAGGTAATAAAACTGTTCTTTGATTTTTGTCTAACTACTACATTTGTAAGCATGTTTTACACTTCCAGGGTCTCTTGGGTTTGCAGGTGCTTTATCCCTACTTCACTGATGTGAGATCTGGAACAAATCTAGCACAGCTGGGTAACAAGAAGAGCCTGACACCTAATTGTCAGGTGAACTTGGCACACCAGAATTTTTTTTACAATAATTTGAGTTTTGAATAAAATCATGTGAATTCTGCTGTAAATAGGTAAATCTGTCACTTGGCAACTAGTAGAAATCATGTGAATCACTGCTATGGGTATTCTTAGTTTGCACGTATCCTTGTTTTATTTGATAAGTTTCTTTGCCTTTCAGTTTTCTGTTGAATGCCTTTTCTTTGTAGGTGCAAAGATGATCGGATTTGTCACCATTGTCTCAGAGGGGTTTTCAGTTAGGCTTGAAGTAAAGTTTACTTGTTTGGAAAGATGAAGAGTAAACAAGATGATGATTTTTATTGAAGTACAATAAAACAAATATCTAATCTGAGCCTGCAGGTCTGTTGTTTTACATTGTCTAAACTGGCATGATGCAACAAGACTGCTCTGCAGCACAAAGCACAGATGAAGAAAATTTCACTTCAGTAATGTCAAGAAGGAATAAGAATCTTGATTTTAAGTGATCTTTCTATATCTTGAATTCCGCCATTTAAAGTATGAGCCCTATCCTAACTAGGGTACATGGTGACTGTTTTGAGAGAGGAGGGGCTTAGTTTCTTTTTAAAAACTTAGAGTTAACAATGAAAATCGCATTTTAAAATGGCTTTCCAGGTAGTTCTGACCATTTCCATTCTTACGGTTTGTAGGAAAACACCCATCTGCAATAGAAGATAAATATAAAACATGAAGACCCTGATTAATAAAATCAGAAAGTAAAAGAAATCTTTTGGTTAAAAGAAATAGTGTGAATTCCTTTCAGCCTGAAGTTACTGTCAAGAATGCAAGGAAACAACTGCAGTAGCAGACCAACTGCTCGTATGGGTGCTGGAAGTGCAAGGTGGATGGTACAGGAGAGTGATAGGCAGGAGAAAAATTTAGAGATGTAAAGTTCAGCCAGTGGCATTTTTGCAGAAGAGGTTTTAATTCTGGATTTGTCTTTTCTCTAGTTCTTAGGCAAGCGCAACTGGAATGCAGCAAGAGACTTGCAGAGATACAGACATTGTTACCCGGTATGCACGTGCTCTTGTGGCTCTTCCTTGTCAACTGCTAAGTTTAAGATGAGTCCTGGATTTGAGGACATGCTTTTGTCTTTATTTAGACAGGCTCAGAGCTTCTAATAGTTTAATTTGTGAGGGGGGAGGGATGATGTGCCTATGGGTGCATCAGAAATAAGCTGTTACCCAAAACATGTCTTGAGTATTCAGCTGATGCTGGAAACATGAGAGGATTCAAGAAGTGTTCAAGTGGATACTGCATTTTAAAAGATTGCTGCTTTTTGATTGCTTGTTCTTGTCTCCAGGATTTGATAGAACCAGAAAATGATGAGGAGGAAGAGATGTGGAACTTAAGTTTTTATAAAAATGAGATTTGTTTTTTGCCCCAGGGTGAGTACCTTGCTTGACTCCTCCTCAGTACAACTATTTGCATTGGTGGAGGAGTAGCTTTGATCCATGTGGGACAACTATAAAAAGCACAGAGGAGTTTCCATTTTAAAATGTAGACTTTGCCAGTTCCTCTTTGTTCCTGCCACATTTTCCTTCATTAGAAGTCTAAGCCCCCGCCCCCCAGCTGCTTAAAGTACCTGTCTAATTGGATAAACTAATACCTGCAAACTAACACTTGACTCTGAATAATGGGCCACCTTGGATAGCTGGCTAACTTTAAATTTACTTTTCATTTGTTGTCATTTCCTTCTGTCTCAGTCTTTCTCTTTCTTTCTAGGTTTGCATATTGACACTCTTCTGGAGTCTTGGTGGGACAACTATGAAGTTCTTGAAGAAAACCATTCTTACATACAATGGTAAACTCCTGCATAAATGCAGATGTGCATCTTAAAAGAATTGATTGTATCTGTATTCCTGAATTCAGCATCCCAAAAGGCCTAGAATCACTGCTCAGTCAAACTTGTGCCCACTTTATTTTGGAGAGTTACTCTTGTGGAAGCAATGAGCTGGATATCCCAAAAGCACAGGTTTCCAGTGCAGCTGTGGTGACACATCTCAGTTATGCCTGGTCTTTCAGGATACTGCAGAATAAAGTAGTATGGCAGTGAGAGAGATCCAAGTAAGCAAAGTCTGCTGATAGCATCTTTGTGTAGAATGATTTTTTTTTTTTTTATGAGAGGGGTATATTTGTCATATAGTAAACTATGGTGTGAGCCCTTCTAGGGATGCCTGTGATATTACAGTTACTGGAATCTTTGTTAATAGATTGAGCATAGACCTGGGTTGGATGTCATATTTGCTTCTTCTGGACAGAAAATTTCTTTTTCTTCAGGTTATTCCCTTTACGTGAACATGGGATGAACTGGCGTGCCAAGCCACTCACGTATCAAGAAATTGAGGTATTTATTTTTTTAAACCTGAAGGTCATTAAGATTTTTCCCTAGGTGACTTTACATTTCTTTCTCCAGTCCCTAGTGTGAACAGAGCTCACTCAAGTGCTTTTAATTGAAGCATTTAACTATCTTGAGTCTCTGCCAGTTGCTACAGCAGCAAATCATGTATTTACTGATATAATCAACCCTTGTTTATTATTCAAAGGCCACTTAAAAAAACTGATGCCGATAATTAGGTAGTTGCTACTTTTATCTCACTTGCCTTTTAGGCTTTTAAGAAGTCCAGTGAAGTTATGCAAAGGTTTGAACGTGCTTATCAACTCATGCTGAGATTTTATGGAATCACTCTGACTAACAAGAAAACTGGAGAACTTGAAAGGGCAGAGAATTGGACTGAACGATTTCAAAACCTGAATCGGTGAGTCTCTGTACTACTGATCATTTACTATGGCCAGACATATTTTGAAAAGGAAAAAAGCCATAGAAAGTTGAGAAAATCGTTAGCTCTTGAGGAATGGATGCTTTTGTTAATACAAAAGTCAGCTAGTTGAGGTATTCGTATCTTTACTCTGTCTCTGTAAATCCTGCAATCTTTGCTGCTTTATTACATGATGTGTGCAAAGTTTCCAGCTGAGCCTGATGTTCCTTTATATCCAGTGTGTCTATTAACTGCAGGCATTTTTCATCTTGGTCTTCTGAAGTATGCAGTGTAGACTGGGGGGCACAGATATTGGCTATTGCAGGAATTATCTGAAACCATATTTTAAGCTGTAATCCTAGAAGCCACTGAAGCAATTTTTACAGGTAGCCAAATTGCCTTTGTAGTATTCTTTTAAGCTGTAAATTAGGAGCATTTCTGTATGCTTCTCTGTTTGTTTATAAAGCTGCCTTAAGGCTGGTGAAATACTTTTGAATCCTTGGCTGAGAAGTGCTCTGTAATTCGATGGTGATGTAATATTATTGTAGGTCTTATTGTAGTGGTAGTAATGACCCTTAATATTCCATGCTTTTCCTAGTGATATTAAAAGGGTCTCTGAAAGGACTGCGTGTACCCACAGAAGAAAAATTAATTTGAGGACTGTCAAGTATAAAAACTCTGTGTCTAATTTAAGTCCCTAAGTCATGAAACTCTGGAAGCATCAGGGGAAGCATCCTTACATGCCTGTGTTTTTTATACTCTTCTACAGGCTTACCCTGCAGGCCACCATCAGAGACAGGATATTGGGCTGCGTGGACTTATGTGTCTGACCCAATATGGTGGCTCTTATCTTCTGATGGATGATGCAGAAAGCCAGAACCTTTCCAAGCAGTTGAGATGTTTAATGCAAGCAGTCCAAGAAGGGCTAGGAAGGTACTTCTGAAGGTAGACAGCTGCAGTAGGTGCTTTAAAAGTAAGCCAGCCTATACTCCCATCCCCATTGCCAAACATTCTTTAATAGATTATTATTAACAATACATAAAATACGTTGCAGGTACCCCTGAGGTTCATTGTGACTCCAAGCATATAAGATTTTTCCTTAACAACTTTGGTTATCTGTTTCTCTAAGGTTTAGCCACAACAATTTGCGGATTACTCGTATCCTGAAGTGCCTGGGGGAGATGGGATATGAACACTATCAAGTACACTTGGTGAAGTTTTTCCTAACAGAAACTCTTGTTAAGGAAACATTACCGAATGTCAAGAGAAGTGCCTTGGATTACTTTCTGTTCACTATCAGAAGCAAACAGAAGAGAAGAGAACTAGTTCACTATGCCTGGCAATACTTCAAGCCTCAAAGCAGCTTTGTATGGGCACCACAGGACAAACTGTTGAAGTATAGGCCCTGCTCAGCCAAGACACTGCAGTACGAAAAGGATGAAAGTAAGCAGGAACCTCCTCTTAAAAAAAGTGATGATTCTGTGGAAGAGAATCAGAAGGGTCAGTTGCTAGAGGAGGAGCATGAAGTTGGAGATAATGCAAACTTACAACCTGAAGAAGTGAATGAAGAAGACATAAGAGTGAAGTTAAGTGAACGTGTTTCAGAGGGAGGGGATGGTGAAGATGAGAAAGACCCTTTATCTGCCCAGCAGGAGGAGAAGGACTTGAACAGTGAGGCTGAAGAAGTGCAGAGTATGGCAGAGAATGATTCCACAAAGGAAAGCAAGAAGAGAAAACTGGATGCAAGTAGGGCAGAGACTGAACACAATGAGCCATTGAAAAGCCCAACTGATATTGAAAAAATTTCCCATAATCTAGGAGAATGTGCAATTGATGCAGAAATCCCCTCCTCTGTTCCAGTCTTGCAGACAGAAGAGAACCAAGAAACACTTAAAGAAGGCACCATAAGCACTGAGGATGTAGCAGCACTAGGGGCAGCTGATGCAGCTGTAAAACGGAGGAAGGTTGATAAAAGAACATCGAAAGGCAGAGCATGCACCTTGGCCATTAACTTGAACATGAGACCCCCTGCCTTCAGTGCCCAGTTAAATACACCTGTTGCAAGCACTGAGACTGAGGAGGGAAAAGTTAGTGAAAAAAAGACGGCTGTGGAAGAGACCAGTGAGAATGGTGGTGGTGATGCAGAAGGTGGGGTTGTGGACTCCACAGTTGACTGTAAGGTCCCTAAAACGGACTGGATTTCTCCAGTAAGCAATGACCTGGAGTCAGGTAGAGATCAAGTCGCAGCCGAGAGTGATGAGCATCCCTGCAATAGCATGCTTCTGGGATGCAGAAGTGAAGCAGACAGGGTAGAACAGCATGAAAAGGCAGAAGAAAATGGAAGTGAAAAAGTGGAAGCAAAAGCTACAGGCCAGAACCAAGATCAAGAGAGTCTTGAGCAAAGCATGGCATCCATTTGTCCTGAACAAGACGGTGCTGAGGTTGCAATACAAAAAGCCAATAGCTCTCAGCATGTTGCAGAACCTAATGAAGAGCAGGTAGCGACAGAGTGAGACAAGTGTGGCAACAGTACTGGAGCAAGCAAAGAAGAGATTGCTTTAACTGCTAGGAGCCAGCTTTGGTAATATGGATAGCAGAGGTACATGGAAAAAATAAATTTCCTTCGACTGATCCTGGTTAAACCCAATCTGACCTTCACCTTCCACCCTTTTTTCTTTATTAATCATTTGTAGTGACTTTCTTGAGAACCAGCCCTTGCTTACCCTAAAGAGGAAAACTAATCATCTTCATGGATGGGCTGTGTTCTGTTACTGTTTTTTATCCAATATTCAGGAGCAACAGGGATTTTTGCACTTTGCATTGTTTGTGGTATGTCCCTTTTTAAGGAGAAGAGGAGAATGAATCTATTTCCTTGTTTGAACTAGTCATGTACTAAATACAAGATTTTTAATGTGGGACAGACAATATGAGCTATTTTTTTTCTATTATTATATAACTTTTTGTGGTTACTTGGAAAGTCTGCACCTTCCCTACAGGCTTATTTACTCCTGGCAAAGGTGCTGTGTGTCTGCTTCTTAGGACAGAAATTGTAATTTTTGTGGCATTTGCCTGGAAGAAATGAGTACATGCATTTTGCATGCATGTAAGAGTGTAGTTGCCCCTTTCCTCCTGTAAGAAAACAGATTTGATCTTAGCCTGTCATAAATAGATGCCTTTAAACTATATGTGTTATGATCAATATTAACCTCTGTTTATAAATAATGTTCCCCATGATGCAAAGTGTTGAATAATTTGTTCCATTTGTCCCCAGCAGAAGTTGCCTGGTAGCACTTGTTAAGAGCTGCTGAAAGCGTGAGTTGTCTACCAGTTTCTAAAAGCTTTGTTTAAAGCTGTCTGGAGCTCTTCTTTCCCAGGATTTTTCATCGCTTCCAAGCCTTTGGTAGTCTTCCACACACATTTATGTCTGCTGCTGGTTCAAAGGCCTTTCTCAAGGCCTTCGCTGTTAATATCAGGTGGCTTTCGTTATCTTTTCTGCAGGCCCATTGAATGAAGTTGGATGAGTCACATTTAAACAACTTTCTAGTTATGGCAGATCTTTTACCATTAATGATCAGGATGTCAGACAGCAAGGGCATGTTCTACTACAGTGTGTCTGGAAATCACTGGGGCTTTGTTGTGGAGCTTTTAATTGAGACTATTTAATTGGAGGAGGTAGACTTGTCTGGTTAATTTATTTATGGTCCTAGAGAATTTAATCTGAAACCTTGATGGCTGTTTGCCTGCCTTAATGTTACTGACCTCCCCCATTAGCCATTCTGCCTGACTTATGCAGTATTCAGCCAAGTCTGAAGGAACATTAAACAATTTCGCACTTTTTTGCTCCTGGAGATTTACAACGAGGGATCTGTTTCATGAAGTAAAGGAAACCATTTCTAGTGGCCAGAAGGCCTGGACTTGATGTTTACTCAGATTGTGTGTTTTAGTCTTGGGGTTTTTAGGTGCTGTTCGCTTTATGTAGGAGAGGGTTGGTGGCTTGCCCTCTTGCTGGAGAGCTGATGCAGTAGCCCATGCAAAGTTAATGTTTCTCCTCTCTCTGCTACAGCTCTTGCGAAGCTTCATCTCTCAAGGAATTTGATCTGTGATTTGCCTTCCCAGTCTGTAGGCCCTGACTGAGCATGACACATTACATGTGTAGAGGAAAGAAGTCTTAACCTTTAAGGCAATCATTTAATATTCATAGTCACACGCACACTGGAAAAAGGCTTAAATATTTTTTAAAATCTTTTATGAAAAAGGATGTTAATAGTCACTAAGAATACAGTTAACTACAGATATTAATACTTGAACATGTTGTGTGGAAAATCTTTTATGAAAGATTCATAAGAAATTGTTAATGATGGTTTTTGTACAGATTTACAGGCTTTTTTATTTAATGAAATTTCCATTGTGAATATGTGCTCAATTAAGGCATATATTATAAATCTTGTATGATGATGTGCAGCTTGTTTGTTTCTTTTAATGAAATTTCAGTGAGAGCCTTAGTCTGGAGTGTGCAGGCTGTTCTCTGTCATGATCAGGCTGTAGAATTTCAGCTGTGGATGTTAGCAGTGAGTTCACAGGATGTGTTTTCTATCACTTGGAGCTGTATAACAGAGTCTGTTATGTTAATGTCACCTATTAAAGCATGATTTCAATGCGTACTATTTTCCACTTTTTTCATCTTTGAAGGCCAGACATGACCATGTATCCATCCCACCACTGTACCCTCTAGCCTTAAGCTTTTGCTTGGGCACCTCCAAAGAGCCAGTGCTTGGGGCCGTCCAGCATTCTGAAGTGTGGCTGATAAAGCAGAGGTCAGGTTGAGCTCACCTTGAGGTAAACCTACCTCCTGCTTGTACCATCTGGAGATAATGAACAAGCTCCCACCCCTGCTGTAGCACACAGCCAGTAAATATATGTGGGGATGATCCCTCCACTTTGTTTGATGATGTACCCTTAAACCTTTTAATACAACCCTGTCTTGGCTCCGTGCTGCTGCTCTCCTGTATGTTGTGGAAAACCGTGTGACATCTGGTCTGTAGAGCAAATGAGAACTTTCCTTTTGAGCCTAGCCAAACAGGACTTTTCAGGGCCAGCAGACAGGAGGGCTTCTCTGGCTGTTATGCTTATGGAGGAGGATTTAGCTACAGTGGACCTGTTCCTTCAGGAGACAAGCACAAGGACTGCCTTTGTGATTCTCATTTCTTTATGTCAGTGTCCCTTCAGCTGTGCTTTGTGTGCCTGGGAACCTGGAGGGAGAGGAGGACTGTCCATATACTCCTGCTTCTTTGGGGCAGTGGGGTGGCTTGGAGATGAGATATTTCCCTACAGCTTTTTCCTCTCTGGCTGAGTACAGGCTCAGCTCATAGCAGCCCTCCAAGCCCTGGTTTACTATGAGCAATGTGCAATGAATAAAGCTGTGGAGCACACACCTGTGTGTACTCATCACTTTGTCTGCTATGTCATTGCTTCAGTAAACTCTTCAAGCTGAAAATACCATCCCTCCCTCATATTGCTCAATAAATGCATATTGCTACTGTGTTGGCAGGCTGCAGTTCCTGGCTGGCTCCCCCAGTGAGTTGAAGCTTTGCAGATGTTAAAGCAGTTCATTGTGATTTTTGAGGTGGGAGAATAAGCACAGATGCCCTGTTCTGCTCCCATCATTAGTACCACCGCCTGCTGCTCCCAGTTGCAGTAACAGGGTTGTGCACTGTCTGCAAGGCACAGGAGTTCATCCTCAAGGACTGCTACAGCAGTACCATGGGAAACCAGAGCTGAGGAAGTTGGCTTGGCTTGGTTTTGGTTTGCTTTTTCTCTTGCCATCACTTGGTCTTGATGTTGAAGATGGAGGTACAAACTTGATGTGAAGCAATTCCTGAGACTTCACTGCGCTCCCCACCACTGTGGGGTCTGTGGTGTCTAATAAAGCATTCAATTTACTATGAAGCCATTTGAACACATGGACACACGCACTCTCATTCTGTCCTTGGCTGCCTCTTTCACAAAATCTTGCCGAAACTTTGCATCTTTGAGACCTCTATCCCTCTGTCAAACTTGGTGGAATATTGGCTGCTGGGGAACTGGACAGGCTGTGTTGTTTGGTCATGTAAATCTTGCTTAAGCATGCCAAGCTGAAACTTAGTATTTCACTTTGAAATCTTTGCTTTTCCATTTCTTCCCTTCTCTCTAACTGAATCCTTGGTCTGTGTGTTCTCCCACGTTTGCCAGTGAGTAAGCCAGTTGTCAAAGTGAGAGTCCCTCCTGTGTTGGAAATAACTTCCTGCTACTTGAGAGCTTTCATTTAAAAAAAAAAAAAAAAAAAAAAAGTATGTTTTTTTATCAAAATGAGCTGCGTTATCTCAGTTCTGATGAATCTTTCCACTCTGCCTCTCCACATCCAAGCCCTGCTTTCAATGAGATTATCTTTAATTAATTGATAAAGAGAAGCACAAAGCTATTTATAGATGATCCTTCATTAACGTATTGCTATTTGGCATCATCTCACTGAGAACTGTGTCCTCATGTTCTTTTCTTGCAAATATTTCAAATATAGATCTTCCTTAGTGTGTTAGCTTGAGTGTTTCTTCTGCTTCCTCATTCTTATATCTGTCTGTGCTTAACTTTTTCTCTAGTCAGGATTCATCGCTTTCTCAAGAAATCAGTCCTGATTGTGCAGTGAATATTCCTGAAAACAAATAGAAAAAACAGATATGTGAAAGCACATCCGGAAGTAATAAACCATCTCACAAAGCAAAACAGCAAGCATGTTTCTCCGTAGCGTATCTGGCATTCTTTACAAGTCTATTAATTTCTCTAGTGAAATCGGATCCTCTCGCGCCGAATAACTCCATTTCTGTTGCCTTTTATTTGTCCACCACCAAGGTGATGATGGGCTTCCAGAAATGGCCCAAGTGAGACCTAAGAAATATCTTTATCTCCACCTGAAGCAGCTCAATTTTGCTCCTGCAACATGTCTGACAGCCTCTGGTAGCTTAGTGAAGGCAAGTCCAGCCCTTCCTTAGGCTCTCTCCCTGTTTGCTCAAGGCTGGGGCTGCCCAGCGGTGCATGAATGAGAGCCTCTCTTCATGACTGCCTGCAGTTCTGCGGCAGGCCCCCTCCTTCTCCCACCTCCTTGCAAAACCTGCTCTCTCCTTCTCTTTGAGCTCGGCCCCTCTTGCCTGCCTGTGCTCCTGAGCTCTGCCCCTCCAGCTGGAGACTCAGGTTTATCTGGAGGCCAGGAGTCTCATTTGTAAGCTGAGATCCAGGAGGAGAAGGAGGGATCTGCTGGACCCTGGAGGAGCAAAAGGGTTCAGCTGCCTGGGAGAACTGAGGAGAGGCACAGCCTGGGCACCATGGCAGGATTCTCTGCTCTTGGGCTTTTCTTCCTTTGTCAGCTGTTAGCCACATCGTCTGCTCAGGTAAGGATTTTCATTTGTGTCTTACGCTCAAAAAACAGTTCTGTAAGAGGAAACTACATTGCAGTCTGTGTGTATTATGCCTACAGGATGCATATGGTAATAAGCAGGTTATTAAAGTCTGCATATTACTTGGGCTGTTACATACAGAGGAGTGTCTAGCAAACGGGTTTGTTTTGTACCTGCATAGGTAGGCTTTTAGCTCGTATCCTGCTGTGTAGAAAGAGCCACTTTAAAACTTTCTCTGAAAGTATTGCCTTCCTGTTCAGGTCTGCAGCTATGAGGGAAAAGCCTTGGGAAAGAGATATCTGTTGATGTAAGAGAAACAGTTTTCTTTCTCAATGAAGTAAAAAGTTGCTAATGAGAGTCAGATCTCCTATGATCGGGTTCTTCATGTGAATCAGATAATTTTTTTATTCCTTCCCTCAATCAGCCAATTTTTAAATTTTACACTAATAAAATAACATGTTTAATTTCTGATCATTTAAGACATGTGAAGCTATATTAAACTTCCCTGTATGGCATTAATATTTTTTGTAGGGAAGTAACTCCTGAGATTTTTCATTGTGTTAGTGAGGAATTTTTGCAGTCTGGCTTGGGAATTCAGAGCTGCCCTCATCTGCTGCAAGAGAGCTGCTTCCACAATGAAACCTTTGTTCATTGAAGCTACAGCAAGTTACTCTCTGGAGCCCTCTCCATAGAGAAGTCATTTATTGGACTTTTCTTTCCTTCCCCCCACCTCAGACTTCCTCCAAAATCCTAGATTTTCTTTTAGCATCCTGCTCAGAGAGAAGAGGCTTTCCCTTTCTCCTTTGCTGAGCTTTTCTTTACCTTATATCCTTCTATCTTCAGCTGTGTCAGTTTGGCTCTTCCATTGCCCCATCAGATAGGCAGGATGAATGCCATTTTTAATACTAAGAACTCTGCACCTATTTTCTCTGGGCTTTGCATCTCCTGCCCAAAATAAAGTGTGCCTGTAGGCGCTGAGAACCAAATCATATATAGCCAAATCCTAGCAACCAAGTCTGATTCCCAGCATAAGCCTTCTGTTTGATGACCTGGGAGCCCTGAGGTTATGCTCAGATTCAGAAGGGTTTTGCAAAGACCCTTGTTTGAGGCCTGAGCTCCTGTGAGTCTGTCCAGGATGGAGGGTGGCCCTGAGGGTTGGTGGTTTAGTGCAGACCTAGGCTTAGTGCTGCAGGACTCCATCAGTCATTGCTTTAGCCTATGTATTTCTTCTGATGCAAAAATAAACCCTTCTTTCTCTCTCTCTCTCTCTCTCTCTTTTCCTAATCCTTTCAGAGAATAGGACCACAAGGCCCTCCCGGACCCCGAGGACCGCCTGGACCATCTGGCAAGGACGGCATAGATGTGAGTGCCATACGGCAGAGGGCAGGCTCAGCTGAGGGAGGGCGAGGGGTGGAGCAGAGGCAGAGCAAACTCCCTCTGCCTTAGAAGAAGCCCTTCTTGTTCTGCAGACCTCCAGCCTTTGGGTCATCCTTCAGAGACGGATGGACCTGGAGAACCACCCACCTGCGGGAGCTAAGGGAAATGAAACCTTGTTCTGCAAGAGGTGCTGAGGAGCCTCAGTTTTTAGTGCTTTTCAAGATCATCCCTCTGTTTCAAGAAAGCATTCAGGACAAAGTTTATGTACAGAGATTTATGACTCTACCTGCAAAGTTGTATATTTTTCTTCTGCTATGTAGGGAGGAGGAGGAATGAAAATGGAGGATCAAGTCTATGGATACAATGTGGGCCAGCGTTACTGCATGTTCTGTAGTGCTGAGAGGTTTATTTGATGCTTTGGAGCATCCAGGTTTTTGGAGGCTCTGAGAAATTGAATTTAACATCCAGCCCTATATTATGCTTTTACTTACACTGGTTTTATTTTAGCAGCCTCAGTGTGGCTGTTCCTAATTTACATCAGTACAAGAGAGGTCAGACGGTCCATGTGTTTCTAGGCATGACAAGGTCTTTAGTGGCTGCAAGAGGCGAATGAAATATTTGGGCAACCTTTATTTCAGTGGGCAGAAGACTATGTCTAAGGCAGAAGATTATTTTCCACAAGACTTGGTGGAGGAGGCAAATTTGTTCTATTACTTTGAATTGATGTTTCTGTAGGAATAGAAAGTTTTCCTTCAGTGCATCTGTTGGATAAAGACTGTGTTGTGTTCTGTAGTCAGTAGCGGTTAAAAAGAGCATCAGTTGAGCTTCAGCAAGATGATATTGAACATGAAAGGCCAGCTTTTGATTTTGTTATTCAGTTTGAGTAGAGCTTGTCTATATAAGCTGCTTATAGATTTTTTATTTTAACACATCTAATGCAAGTTTTTTTGAATCAGGCCCTTAAACAGCCTTGAAAAGTTCTATTCATTCCATGCAGGCAATTTTCTTTTGTATGAGAAGGTAAAAAAGATGTGTTAGTTCCCTGGTAAATGGTGAACAAGGAGCTTTTGTGTCTACAGCAGTGAACTTTCATAGTGGCTCTGTAAGAAAGGCTGATCTAAAGAGAAAACCTCACTGATTTGCAGCTGTTCCTTCTAAAGTGTTCCTTAGACTAAAGCAGAGAGTTTACTACAAATCACACTCTAGTTTTGTAACACAAAAAGTTCAGAGCTGGTATCTTGGCAGTTTCTCTCTATTTTTCACAAAAGAAGGCCTAAGGAGGGCACACTGGAAGAGGCAAAAGATACTCTTTTCATGTTAGTCACAGTGAGTATGGGGAACTCACTGCAATGGGACATCTGTGTGGTCAGCAGACTTCAGGAAATGGTGGCTATTTTTGTGGATAGAAAGAAAAAGAAGGATTTGAGAGGGATAAAGCCCTTCAGACCTTACATTGTACAGCTGTCAGGGAATTGGAAAGGAACAAATTCATGCAATTATTTTTTCTTAATTCTTGCTTTCTACACAATATTTATACCTTCTTTATACCTGGAACTGCATCACTTATGTTTGCTCTTGGAAACAGGAACTCAGGCAGTGTTGGCCACATGAGCCTAGGCTGTTTTATCCATTGCTAAAAGATTCAGAATGTTCCCTGTGGGACAAGACCAAACAACAGCATCTAATTAATATGAAGAACTTGGTCCTAATTAATCAAACTGCTGAGTAAAGTATTTAAGGTGCTAAATCTTGCAGTCCTAGCTTGAGCTTGATGTGTTTACTAAACAGGAATAGTGTCTCATGTTGAACAGACTGAATCTATGTCTTTCTTATGGATCTAGATTGAGCCAGGTGTCCTTTTAGTGTGAGGTGGTCTCAGCTGTTCAGGGGCAGACTCTGAGACTGTTTCTGCTATTCAGTAGCATCTTTAGGCCTTTAAGGAACCGCACAGGAGAAGAGATCCAGAGCTGAGCTTTCTGTGGCTAGTGCTGAGCACATTCGTACAACCTTCTTGCTTAAGGGCTGCCATTTTTTTCTAGGAACACTCTCTGAAAAGTTCATGACACATGAAATCCGGCACTGCTTTGCATTTTCATGGCACTGAATGGGGAGGAACCTGTGGAGCCTGAGTGGTTGTTTCAATTTGACTGCTGCAATGAATGAATGAAAACATTATCTTACTCTTTAATAATGAGACTTTTTAAAGCATAATCAGAATTTTTCTGGACTATATATCTGCAAGTCTCCTGAGTCCTGAAAGCCACATATCTTCATAGATGGCTTTGGATAAATGCTGTGTAGGCAGAATCACTCAACAGTTTTTGGTTAAATGAGGGCTGCCAAGGTGTTCAACAGTCCCCTACTGTAGGCCTCGAATAGTGAGCAGTGCATAACACAACACATCAGGACATTTCTAAACAAACCTTGAATGAACCTCATAAGCACAATTTCTAGAAGCTGCTGCTTTGATTCGTGCCTTTTGGTGGGAACTGCAGCATTCAGTTCCTATGACATCTTTTATAATTACAGTTTTCAACATGCTTCACATCTCATGCTCGGTAACAAGCAAAGTATCTCCTTCCCAAGAACAGAAACAGCATGTTGTGATTGAAAGAATTAGTGACAAGTTCCTGTGAATTATTTCTGGAGATGTAATTCCCCAAATTGCTAATAAGTCATTGTCACTTCTCAAAAATCACACTTTTCCACTCCCCTGCCCCCTGTCTCCTGGTTTGACTTTAATGCAGACTTACTAAGAAAGAGTAAACTTCCTTCCCTCTCCTGTAACACTCCGGAGAGCACTTCCTTTTGCTGACAGCAGCTGCCTCTAATTCCCAGTGATCTGGCATTAGGGATATAAACACTGATTAGACTTTTGATTCAGCTGACTGAAATTCTAGTGCTCCTGCTGAGTTCCCCAGGGGTCCGTAACAGCAGGATTGAGGTTTGAGATGGTCTTGAACAGCTTTTGCTAATGGTGTGGCCTTGCTGTATGTATGTATTGCCATCACACAGGCCATAAAAAATGTAGGGGCTGGTAATGTAGAGTAATGAAGGGAGGGGGGTAAACCACCTATTTTACCTTTTCTAGCTGCTTTTCCAAACCATCCCTCCCAAATGAACTGCTCCTTTCATTTTCCTGCCAAGGGACCTTCCCCACCTATGATAATGATAACTATTTATGGAACATCTGTGGGCAAAGGACAGCAAAGGAATTGCTTCATCAAGCCAGCGCACAAAGATCCTTCTATTTAACGGCCCTGCAGTCTGTGACTTTGCTCAGTCCCAGTGCGGTGTGTAAATCCTTGCCTGTACAAATCAAAGCAACCAGTCTTGTGAGAGATTTGCCTACGGACTTCACAGTTGCCGACACAGTAAATATAGAAACATGCTATAAATTCCATCAGTTTGCTTCCTGCCTTATAACTGTGAATCGGCAGACCCACGGTGGGGATAGTGTTATAGAAATAACCTAAAAATATAGAATTAACTGAGCCTTGCTCAGTTAATAACTAGTCTGTTTCCATGCAGGTTTTCTTCTTCTAAGGTATCAGCATATCCTTTCCCCGCTGCTCACAGTACATGAGCCTCTCACAGTATTTAGTGCCCGTATCCTAAAGCCAGGAGGGAGGGCCCCGTCCAGAGAGCTGGGACACAGAGGAGCAAAGTGATTTGCCTTGGGATAAGATAGGGAACTGAGCCAAGGTCTTTGGCTTTGCAGCCAAGCTCCTTTCCTTTTTTCACACAGATGATTACCTCTTTCAGGGACTAACAATAAAACACAAATATCTTGTTGTCCAGGATTCACGTGAGCTCCTGAACAAGAGCTGCTGAGCTGGAAGGAGTGATTCAAAAACCTTTTGAATTTTGCTTCACCAGTATCTTTAATGCTGTTCTTACAAGTGGCTTTCCATTAGGATGGGGGAAAAAATGACCAGAGATTCTGTGGTGTAAAATGGTAGGTGGGCTTCAGAAGCCTTTATAAAATCCAGATTGTATGATCGGGTTAGGTAGAAATCAGTTGAGGAGGTTGTTCGTTTGCTTTTGTCTTCAAAGTTTAACCATATGAAGAAAGTCTCTGAACACAGTTTGTTCACTCTTCACTTGCTGATAGTCGCCAGCTCCTGGGAGTATCAGAAATTCATAATATGTCCTGGAGTGCTGGATCTTATCATTCCATCTCTTTCTTTCATCAGGAAGATGTGTGAAACCTGGAATAGTAAATCAGCTTGCTCTCTGTCCCACCTGCAGGCAAGCCAAACTGAAAATGAAATCTGAAATAATTCTGGATTAAATTGTGCATGTTGGGCATCATTCAGAATTGATTGATTCTCTCTGGGAGATGGGAAGTATGTGTGGGTTTCACTGAATCTGATATTGTAAATGTAGAAAAGGCTATCCAGGTTTTTCCTGCTTTAGGGTTAGCAGGATCCAGAGCACAGCAGCTTGATGAGGTGCTAAACGTGGCAAATCTGAGTGGGCTTAAAGGGAGACTTGAGCCCTGTCACCACTGGATGTGCAACTGTTGCAAAAGACAAGAGCAGGGAGAGGTTTGGCATTAACACTGATGTCTTTTCTCTTTCGTTTAGGGAGAGCCGGGCCCTCCTGGTTTGCCTGGTCCACCAGTAAGTATTTCTGATCAGTACCAACTTTTTGCTTTTGAGAAGGAAACGATATGCAAGTACTAAGGATTATACCAGGCTCACTCACCTCTTGATCTGCAGCAGGATTCCCACAAGCAGTCAGTGTACCCAGGTGAACTTGGTACTGACCCTGGGGACAAACACATCTTCCTGTTTCAATGCTAGAGGAAGCCATGTCTGAAATAAAGCTCACCCATCACCAGCGTAACAAAAACTGGCACCAATCCACTTTGGCATGGTTGGTTTTGGCATCAGACAGGGTATGCTTCAGCTGCCTGGTCTGCCAAAAGGTGCTGAAAATTGTCCCTGCTGGCATGGCTGTTTGCTTTGAACCACACTGTGATGTGTATACCCTTTTCCCTTTTTACCTCTGTGCTAGGAGCAGCTTATTGAGAACTGTATATTTAAGCAATTAATGGGGTTGCAGGGAACTGAGCCAGGGCACTGAAATGTGTTAGGTTTTGGATATGCACTAATGAAAATTTTCATCTCTCTGGAAGAATTGTTCTGTGTTGGATGCTTTAAGATTAACACATCAATAAATGAACTTCCGTTTTCTAGTCTGTTTCAACAGATGCCACATTTCTGTGGTTATAACATTAAAAATAATTTCCTGTTTATCTGGTTTAGGGGCCAAAAGGTGCACCAGGGAAGCCTGGAGCAGCTGGCGAAGCTGGATTACCTGGTCTTCCTGGAGTGGATGTGAGTATTTTGCCATCTTCTCTTAGACTTTAAATGTTTTACATAGGCACTGATGTTCTCCCAAAGCATCTCATCAACTTTCCTTGCATCTACTAGAAAAGCAAAGCGGGTGCTGGATCTACATATGTGTTGTGTGTTAGAGAAATTTTAAAAGATGAAAGTGCAGTTAGCACATTGGAAAGATCTCTGTTTTTTGCAGTGCCTATATTTATTCATTCTGAAATCAGAACCTTTGCATCACAGTTACAGGATTTGTTCCAGGTGATCAGTTTGGATCACATAATAAAGTATTCTGCATTTATGTAGCAACAGTGAGGAGAATGTACGTTAGCTATTGTCGTAGGATTAGTGGAAGAACATTGTATACTTACTATGCTAACTATGATGCAGAACTACCCCTTAAGCAACTTGTGCCTGATTAAGAAGCAAGGTTATGAAAAGTAGCTAAGTAAGCTGAAAGAATTTAGGTTTCCCTCAAGTTCTATTATAAATATATCCAGCCTGCTAATTTGGATTCAGGATAAATGTCTTAAATCATGGGTACAGACAGTATAGAGCAGCATCGTTCAGGGAACTGTAGTCCCTAGAACCAGACTGCTTAAGTCTTCCTCTCAAGTAACGTGTAGTTGACTGACATCCCTCTCCATGCCTCTGACCAGGTCTTCACATTATAGTGCTCTCTATGAGAACATGGAAGTGAGAACTGCCGGAAGTAAACTGTCTGCTGCTGTTGTCTTTGCTAAATGAAATTTGGAAGGTAGAAACTAGAATTAGTGAGCAAATTTTCCTGGTGTAGAAGGCTTTACAGGATCTGACTCCACAAGCCTATGTTCCCAAAGCAAAACTAACTCTCTAGAAGCTGGAATTTCATAAGTTTCAGAAACATGTAGCTACTTTTTTCCCCCGTAACATCTGTTAATAAGCTCCAAGTCATAGCTAAAGCAAGTGAACAGTTCTCAGATTCATAACTGGTAGGACTGCCCTCTTAGAGTAAAACTTTGCAGATCCTCAGAAGCACACTGGACAGTTCTGCAGGAATAGGAGCATCTGTTGGCATTTCTGGGGCAAAGCTTTTGGAGCGTCCTTCTGGCAATCCAGTCTCACATATTAGCTGAGGCTTGCAGATCACTGGTATGTTTTTTTTTTTTTTTTGCTGCAGATCTGAACAGATAACTGTGTACAGTCAGATTTTCACAGCTTGCCAACCTAATGCCATGGTAACTGAGTGTGTGTAAGTTCTTAGCGAGCACATTTTCTTTTAACAGCAGGCCAGGAGGAAGCATTCAGTCAGCTTCCACAGCTAAGCTGAGAGACAGCAACTCTAACTGCAATGACATGACTATATAGTTGTCCATCCACACCTAAAATGCATTGGGAACAGCAGACATTGAGTTGCTTCTTGTTCTTCCTATGTAACTGAACACAAAGAACATGGCTAGGCTCTCCTGAGAGCCGGCATTCTTGATAGAAAAAGTGACTGGGATTTCCTATAGCTCTTATTAATATTTATTTTGTATTCACACTTTCCTTTCATTTTCACAGGGTTTAACAGGAGCTGATGGCCCACCTGGCCCAACTGGGCCTCCAGGAGATCGTGTGAGTATTGCATTAGGCTCATTTAAATGAGCGTTGTCATCGATTGTAGTGACTTTTGGTTCTTTTGCAGATTGGTCATACAGGGGAGTTTGTTTATCTGTAAACCATTGCAGAATGTTAGGACCCTTGAAATGAAGCCCCAGATGGCTTTTATCTAAGCAGAGTGTGAGACTCATCTGTCTTGCAAGGTTTTGAATGGGTGTGGTTGGCCTCGGTAGTGAGAATCTCAGTGCAGAACAGCTCTTGTGATATTTTGAGTGTCTAAAAAGTTCCTTGAAGCACTCAAGGAAACAGCATGAAACACAGACTAATTAATAAGTTCATCAAAGTGAAGCTATTTCGACCTTTATTTGAAGTCTGAGTACACAGCCTTTATAATCACTGCTGCTATGTATTAACTATTTAAACTTTCACCTTCCATTAATTCTGGGGCTATCCATATGGTTGACATTATTAGTTGCTTCATTACTTTCCCACTCAGCATTGCAAAAAAATAAGAGGATTTTTTTGCTTCCTACGTACTGCAACTCTGCCAAGGGGGCACCACAGGGATAGAAAAGTGACTGCCTGAGATTTTACACATGCTCTTCAGATCCTCTATGATGGGACCAGGAAAGCAATTAAAACTCTGTTATGACATTAGGAACAAAATGTAAAAGAACCATTCAGCATACATTTTATCCAACTTGAATATGTCCTTGCTTCCCAGTGTGGTGAGGTAAGGGTTGCATCCAGAGCCTGTTCCATTTAATGAGTCACTGATCTCTTGAATTCAGGGGCTGCAGTAAATGGGTTGAACATAGATCACAGCATGGAGAGGTAAAAAGAGGTAGTGTTCGTACTGGACACTAACTTGTTCACTATTTCCTAATAATTTTTTTTTCACCCAAGCAGTTACCCAAATTTCAAGATTCTGACTTCTCTCCTTTAGCTGAAGAAATGAGTGATAGAGCCACTTGTCTTGATACAGTCCCCTTCCTTTCCAGTGTGCAAGGAACAGTTTCCTTGGTTGCTGGGAAAGTCAAAGAGCAGGACGCAAGTGTCTTAGTCACAGGTTCAGGCCTCCATCCACCAGCACTGTACTAAAAACTCTCTCCTTTGCTTTTCCTCAGGCCCATATTTCTCCACAAAGATCCATGAAATTTTGACCACTCTGACTGTCCAGCACCTTCTTGGAATTGTTCTCTCATTTTTAAAATACAGAAGTTTAGAAACACACAAAGAAGACTATAGGCAGTTTTGAGCTTCAAGCTTGTGCTTGGTGGTAATATTTGCCCACTTTAGCAAGTCCTAGTCTGCAGGGTAATCAAGTAGAATTACTGTAACTACATGCTCAGATTTGATGTGCTTTCCCATGTCCTACAACTCAATCTGTCAGCATGGGGCAAACTTTGGACCTGCTGTCATTTATGGGAGCTTTTCAAGGTCAGTGGTCCATCTTGAAAATTGTTTTAATTGGTCTAAAAAACCTGGGAAAAAAAGCTCCAATGCTCCAAAAGGACAGCATCATTATCCTGACTTTATTTCTTCTGTCCTGGTTTAAGAATGAATTTTAGTCTCACAGGATCATTGATATTAGCAGGCCTTTACTGACTGCTGTGGGATTGGTTCATGCTTAATACTACGATTTTTTCTGAATAAGCATCATCTTCTGAAGTGGACTGCCTAAGTGTGCATATGGCAGTGTGCTCATAGAAGACAGTCCATTTTTGCTAATATATTAATAATATTTCTTTTGCTCTGCATGTACCAACCCAGCAGACCAGCAGAGATTCGTGTCTAACCAGGGGCAGAGTACCATGAAGGTGGCATATAAAAACAGTTTGTATCATGAACACTCCTGTCACTCAGAGGACTCAGGTTTTCTCATGGTTCTGTTTTTAGACTGATCGGATTAGGTGTAGGTAGTCTTTCAATAAAAAATGGCTCATTTTTAGACAGGAGGAGCTGGATTCGTACCTCGCTGCTGGATATTGATGTCTTTCACTGAAAAGTTTCTTAAGACTATTTTGAAGTTCAATTCTTAACATTACTTATAATACTGAAAGCATCAGTAAATCAGCAGGTTTGTAAACAATTGATGAAGTGCTGGTGCTTTAAGAGTACATAATTCCTCATATTTATTTATGGATTCAGAATGTCGTGTTAGTCAAGTGTTTCTCATGCTCCAAAGCTGTATATTCAGAAATTATATTGCTTTAGAGTGAAAAATTACTTTGAGATTGTTTTCTAATCAAAAGAGAAAGAACATTGTCTGACTCACAACTCATTCTCCTGACAAGAGTAAGTTATTAAAACAGAGGTGTAAATTAGGGCCCCTCCTTTGAACTTAACAGAGTTGCCTCAGATTGCTCAGGGACTGAATGATCTTTTACAGTACCAGGGATGTTCACTACTATGTGATTCATCTTAGGCTCTCAAATATCAAAATGAATGAGTATGAAGTGCCAATGCTTGACACTTTGAGTCTGCCACAAACCTTCTGGCATCTGGGCCAGGTTGAAAGAGGCTTGCCGCTGGTTTCAGACGGGACAAGATTAGAGTGTAAGTCAGTAGCTGCCAGGAATTCAATGTTCTCTTTTTAAATGAAGTGATCCCAATTTATCCCATGGGCATCAGTGGTTGTAAGGACTTTGGGCTAAAGATAAAAGTGACCAAAAGAAAAGCAGAGTAACATGCAGCAAGAAAAGTGAATGAGCTGACATTTGCAACGGAGTTGATTTTTATTGGATTACAGTTCTTTCCTCATAAGGTGGTTCTTAATGAGGCACTTGGGTCCTTGGGATCTTTAAGTTTAACAAGGGAAAACATTTCTAATCTCGTTTGGTATGCAGAGCATTAGGAGAGGGCTGGAGCCATCCCTGGGATCACCAGCAAGCAGTCGTGGTCTGTGATACTTTCCAGGTCTGCCCATCTTGTTCTTTTGAGCCTAGGCGAGGACACAGTTTATTTTCACCTCAGGAAATCATTCCCCAGATGTCTTTTGTGCAGCATTTGGAGAACGTGTGGGAAACCAGTTTGGAGAATCTGGCTGGCCAGAGACTGTGGGAGCCTCATGCTGTATAGTCGCTCTTTCTCCTCCGTGTAGAGAGATGATGTTTTTTCTGGCCTGATTTTAACACAGTCTGTAAATAACAGTGTGGCTCCTGTGTTTGAGTCTGTCACCTTCTCACTAAGTTTGCCTTTATCTTAGAATAACGTCAGCTGAGAACAATACAAATGCAAGGTATTCAGCAGGGCCTTGAGCATCAGCATAGCTTGGAAAAATTCTCTGAGAGGGCCGTGTTAGTACTGTTGAGCAAACTCATGTCATTCGTCATTCACCCCAAATTAGACAGGCACTTCTTCACCTTCACTACTCCTTTTTTTGTGCTTTTTAAAATGAGTAACAAAATGATTCTGCTCTCATCAGCTGCCTGCCTTTGATGTTCCATTCCCCATCGCAGCTAAACCTGTTTCCTGAGTAGTCTCCAAGACATGAGGATGCCAGTTGGCGACACACAGGCAGCACCTCTGGGAAATACCTTAGCAGGTCCCTGTGCACAGTCCCACGGTGAGATGCCAGTCAATCAAAATGCTCCTACAGAAGGAAAATCTCTTCTCTCCACATGTAGCTTGTGGGCTGCTTTCTTCAGGCAACCTGCCACCTGGTATCCATAATGAGTGCTGCGGAAATGTTTCCGAGTTTTTATCCTCTAGTGGATCCACTTTTTAGAGGCTTTGTGTTATTTTTCCTTTGACAATTGTAATTGGTCTGCAATGGGTTGAATTGGGTCACACTGTCAGTTCCTATGCAGCTGTTCCTTCTGCTTCTGGAGCACTGGGCAATGGCAGACTATCTTACTGATGGTGCTAATTTTTCCACCTGGATATAGTAAGTTGTAAATAGTTCATTCCAGGGCCTTTGAGAGCTACCAGCTGCAGCTTAAGGTTGTGATGCAGTATTAGTTTGGGTCTTATCATTGTATTCTGGGTGCTCACGAGATGCCCAGAAGTTCAGCTTTTGCAAACTGAGTTCAGATTTTGAGCTCTAATTCAACCAAGATTTGCATACTTGTTTAGCATTAAGCACTAATGGGGGTTTTATGCCATTCAGGAACTCTCATAAAATTTGTTTCTTAGAAAACAATCTTGTATTTCAGTGAATTGTTTTTGCCAGGCCTGTTCACTACAAGATGTTTATATATATTTTTTAATCACTCTTTCCATCTTCATCATTCCTAATTTAGTTAAAGCTCCAGGTTTCTTTACATCACACAAACCTGACTTTTGTCATGGCATGTGATAGGGCTTTTTTTATAGATGATTCTTTGAGTGGGATCAGTTTAATATAGGAATTCTCCCAGCCTGACGCAGCTTTTTGAACCATTCTAAAGATGTTGCCACATTTCTCTCTCTAAGCAGCAGTCACAAAACAGCAACAAGATCAGAAGCAAGCGGCTTTTAGACCCTCATTCTGGTGTGCTGTCACGCAAGTGTTTTTTTTGGTTTGGGGTGGGGGGGATTGAGGAGGAGGGAATAACAAGCTTCTTAGTCACTGCAGTCCCAGGGAGCAGCATTAGAGTTGCTGATCATATCTACATTGAGATTTATCCTCTTGCTGACTAATGTTTTATTTATAGTGAATGCTGTATTGTACTTATACAAAACCTAAGCCTCTAATTATTGAAGTGAATGAGTCCAGGGATGATATTATTCATCAGCAACCACCCCAAGCCTGTATATAATATTCGATTAGGGAGGAAACATGCTTTTCTACAACAATTGTGTGCAGCAGTCCAAATCCTCTCTATGATTTTACCTGCCAAAACAGAACTGTCAAAAGCCAATTTTTCCATAACCTGTTGTCTTGCTTCATCAGTCTGTAGGCTCAGTGGCAATCAAACACATCATATAATGAAGACTTGTTTTATTTGTTCATTCTATACTTCCATTCACTTTCGGTTTCTGAATTACTGCCTATAATTAGTTTTACAGTCTACTGTCCAGAGTTGACATATTTGCAACATAATAAAGGGATTAAGAAGACTCACTTGTTGTATTATCTTTAGTTAAGCAGAAACTTAATAACTTCAAGAATTACTTCATTTTAGACTGAGACATAAGGTCACCAAATGGTAGTCAAGCTTAAGAGTAAAATGCAAATTGGAAAAAGGAGATTGGGGATTTGCCAAGGAAGCTAATGAAAAAGCAGAAGCTGCCAAATCAAGATGTCTTTGCTTGAAGGGAGAATGTATGAATTAATAAAATTCACTAGAACAAGTTCAAAGTTTTTAAATAGTTTCAGATAATTTAGTCGTCAGAACTACTTCATAAAATCATTTTGAATTTTCAAATCAAATGAATGAGATTGACTTTATGAACCTTTAGATATTCATGGAGATTAAGCTGAGGCCTTCTATGATTTATAGAAATGCCTAATCTTTTAGGAGCAGCTCATGGTCATCTCTCAGATGTACCTGGCAGATGGTTGTTTGGGACCAGTTCTGAACATTCCTCCTTTCTGTCTTAAAATATTCTTCAGCCAAATAACAAATCAGGAGTGTCAGAGTTGTCATCCATAAGTGTTTGTCTTTTTATCTGTAGAAGCTAAGCATCTGTAATCATGTGCTGTTCCCATAGGACACTGATGGACTTTTCTAGCAGAGCAAACATTGGCATCCTGCCATGTGGAATTTTTTTTTTTTTATCCGTAATTGTTGACCTGCTGATTTATGTTCTGCTGTTTGATTCCTGTAGGGTGCATTAGGACCTGCTGGACCACCTGGACCAGCTGTAAGTAACTCTTAGAGCTGCATATATAAAGGTGGTGCGTAATGTTGTGTGAAAACCATCACCGAGAGAAGATAAAAGCCTAGTATCCTAAATAAAGGGATCAAGCTCAAATGAATTAAAAATTTGATTGAGATTGTTAAATATGTATGTTTGACCTGTTTTGGTAACCCAGGGCCTGTTCTGAGACTGAAATGATAAAAAGCAATACAGTTTGGGAGAAAGACTGACATGTCAAATGCTCCCTCCGTTAGACAATGTCTTTCATATTGTCTTAAGAAAAAAAAATAGCCTCATTCATATATTGACTTATTCAGCTGCATAAAAATTTCTAGTCATTCTATGCTCATTTTGAAATCCATATAACTTTGTTAAACACCTCGTAATTTATTGGCAGCACATTTAATCTTAGTTATCTGGGTCACTGGGATGATAGAAGAATCATGCTAAGCTGATGATGATCAGAACTGATGTCCTTGTTAAAAAAAAAAAAAAAGACACCCCTCAAATCTTTTCTTTCAAATTAAATAATGAATATATATCCACATTCGCTACAAAGCCTAACAATTTCTAAACATAACTTCTCTGATAAATCTATTTTTGAATGTTGCATCTAAAAAAGATAGTATTGTAAGGCTAAGCAAACTATCAGCCTTTTACAACAATTATTAGTATCTCAGTTTCTTGATGAAGTGATCAAGCAAGCTGAGCCTAATTGTGGAGCTTACTGCACCAAGTGAAATACTTGAGTTCTTCTGGTGAGCTGGAGGACGAGCTGGAGACAGAGTGCAGAAGCAGTCACCACACTTTTTTCCTTGCCTGTTTAAATGTGCTCTCCGGGCACAGGAACCGAGCAGGAGAGAAAGACTAGCAGGTCTTCGCGGGTGTGGCACTGCAGCGAGTGTAGGTGTCTTTTGTTGGATGTTAGATAAACAAATTAGAATGTTGTCTTCAAAAATGTGTCCCATTGTCACATCGTATGTGGCTTTCTTTAGAGAAAAGATATCTCTTAGGTAACAGGGATATAAAGGGAATACAAGTTATAAGAGGCAACAAAAGTGTTCATTAAAATACTCCAGCTCTGCTTTGATTGCAAATTACAATAATTAGGGGCAGGGGAGTGCTAAGGAAATTTAAGGAAAAAAATTAGAGAGTCATTCTCTGAGGTGTTGCTCGTCTTCATATGTTCACTTTCTAAGTGATTTTCTCCTAATGTTGATTCCAGGGCAAAGGACTACCAGGACCTCCAGTAAGTAATGAGACTCTTTTTCAGAAAAGAAAAAAAGGTTTAAACTATCATATTAACTTTATTGGGTATTCTAAGTTTTTTGACTGAGTGTTACACATCCACCCCAAGCCTTAGATCCTTTCCGTATGCTGAGCAGAGGGATACGGCATTCTGCATGTGGGTAATATTGTGCTTTTTTGTTCACCCTGACCACAAAGCATTTCGCCACTGATGTAAATTCAAAGCACAACAGCCTTGCAGTTGCCAGAGGTGGCCATTTCCACAGCAGCTTTCATTCAGTGGGTCCAGGGCTATCTCAGAACTGCCCTGTGTCAGAGAAGAGAGAAGGTGTTAGTAACGTGTTATAACAACATCAGGAGCATGTTAGGGAGCCCAAGGGGATAGAACAAAAGAAAAGGGTGGGCATCAGTAAACTGATTGTTTGGGTGCAGGATTGGGCTCTTCTGCACTATTAAACAAAGCCAAACTGTTTGCCCCTGGACTGTGGGAGCTATGTGAGGTTGCCAAGGATGTAAAACTCTTCTCCCTTTGACAGGGGCCTCCAGGACCCAGTGGACTCCCAGGCGGAAATGGATTTCGGGGTCCTCCTGTGAGTTTCTTCTACCATTTGATCCCCACTTACTGAAAATGCTGCAGCCATGGAAAAATGAAGTTCATTTCTGGCCCTTTATTTTGTTTTGGAAGCATGATGAGCAAGATGCTGCAAGCTCTACAAAAGCCCATACTGTGCTATTTCTTATATCAGCTTGTGCAGGGTCACTCCAGTCCACCAATGCAACGTCAATGGTTTGCAACTGCTTGCAGCGGTATCTTCCTTTACCAGCTGTGAGCAATAACAAAAGAACAGCCAATGTCACAGTAATGGTGGTCAGTTGCCAGATGTCATGCACTTTCTTTACTGAGAAATTTATTCCACCTCTTTCAATATCTTTGATATGAAGCAAATGAGCAAAATGGGCCTGATTCTTCAATCTGACTGGACCCCTTTTGCAGAAGCAAACACTCATTTTCGGTGCCCACAGCTCCACTGGAAGTGCAGAGCACTGAAAGCAGGGAATGTAGGTGCAGAATATATTCTTATCCGCCTCCCTATACTTGCTTATACATCTGCTATTTTCTTTGCAGTCACATAATCCTTTGCCAAAGGAGAGGTGCAGTTTACCTCCTTGGTGATACCTTCTTGCCACTCATTCACAAATAGGCCATGGTATTTAGTAATAACCCTTTCTCTCCCTTCACATTTTCATTCAAGTGGTTCAGATGGGAAATTCTTACTTTTTTTTCTCTCTCTTTTTAGGGGCCTTTTGGTCTGCCAGGTTTCCCAGGGCCTCCTGGACCTCCCGGACCTCCCGTAAGTTGAGGCTTGCTAATAAATGTGAGAAAATTCCCCATGAGGAGTTCAGGATTTTTGCGTTACTGCCAGAACATGCATGTTTTATTTGCTGTTATTGCTGTGAGCACTCCCTTCCCGGGCTAAATTTCAGCAGGCCATAAACACTGTGCCCCAAGGAGAGCAGTGACTGTTCATGGGCTGCACTTCCATCTGCTGATTCTGTCGTTGCTATTTGTGCTATAAGGGGTCAAGGAATCTCACAACGTCCAGCCTTTATGGTGTAGGCAGATCGCAGGGTAGACTTTTTGTCCTTTCACATAAGAGCTGATTGGATCATTACAGGATTTATCTTTTTGTCATCATACACTCCTGAGAGAGGCCTCTTGTGAGAGTGGTTGAACCTAGCACCTGCAGCCAACTGTTCAGCTGCACTTGCAAAGCCCTGGGAGATGTGTTGGGCACCATGCATGACCCAGCCCCAATGTGGGGCAAGAGAGTCCTGCCACAAGGCAGCACAAGAGCAGGCCACTTAACCTTAGAGCAAGCAGGGCTTGATACTAGCAGGCCTCCTTTGGGTTTGCTGTATTTTTTTCTGGAGAGTAAAATAACTGAATTGGACTGTCTTTCACTAAGAACTTCCCCTGGGCCTGGAGGAGGACCAGACATGGTGGTGCTTCTCAACCACTGCCGTCATGTCCTAAGGCTCAAAGCTCTTTTCCTAGCTCAGCTGTGGGTCTCCGAAGGGATAGATACATGGCTGACATGTCTGTTTTGAGGACTGGTGCAGCTCATAATGTTTGTGACAGCTCTGGGTTCGGGAACTGCAATTTGCACTGTGTGACTAGGTATCCAGTGCGCGTTGATTCAGCTGTGTCTGTAAAGTGCATTTTCTAGACATCATGCTCCCTCTTGTTGTTTGTCTTAATGTATTTAAAAGCGCACGTTTTATGAACTGCAGGGTCTTCCAGGCATCCTTCCTGATGGTGGTGGGGATCTTCAGGTAGGTTTTTCTTTGTGATGAAAATATTTTGTGTTTCAATCTCTGATGTGATTTTTTTGTTGACATATTTGGGTGAATGTGAAATCATTTAACATGTACCAGACAGACCTGTAGACACAGGTCTAAATGCTGTATCATACAAGCCCCCTGCATTCATAACTGTTTACAAAACTGAGGTGTTTTTTCAGGGAGGTGGATATAGTAGGGCTGATCTTGTGCTTGATCTTGCTTTCCAGTTTGCTTTCCAAAATGCAGGTTTGCATACATTCTTCATTTGTCAGTTTAACAACAACAAGTTTAACGTTTGACAAATGACAGCAACTTTTCACACATCTGTTTCCAACCCTGCTTTGTAAAAGAAAAGGTCATACATGTTGCACTGTTTATTTCCATGGATGATCATACTGCATTCCTATGGGTATATGCTTTATTTAGACATTCTTCTATATGTGAAAGTTTTGATTCCTGTATTTCAAGGGAATAAATAGTGTGTTAAGCCAATGAATGATGGAAGTAATTTTTCTAGATTTCACAGCTGTTGTTGTGACAGCATCTTTGGTTTTCTAAATGGCATGCCCCAAAAAAGCTCAGAAACTATTTAGACTGCGTTGTTGGAAGTCATGTGGAACTTAATAGAAAATGATACTATTTTTGCAATTTTTATTTAAGTTATCCTGTGGAATATATTAGAAAATTGTATTCCTGCTAAAGAGGTATAGCCTGAGGTTTTATTCAAAGAAACAAACAAACAAAAGCTGCAGAAAAAAATCTCATTTATACAGTTTTTGGAGTACAGGCCCTAGAGCTCCCACGGATTTCCACTAGGGGCTCACCCAGCCCTAGACATCTGCAGATAACAGCTTATTAGTCTTCCGATTAATTTTTCACTAGGTCCCCTTCCCATAATCTCTAAAGCATATACTTTTTTTTTTTTTTTTTGATTCAGTGAGTTGCCTCATGGAAATCAATGGTGGTCCACATGAGCATAAAATTCAGTATGTTCCTAATGGTTTGCAAGACACAGATCCAGCTTCACTGGAAGACTGTGGTTCTCCAGCATTTGGGGCTGTGAACCACTGTCAGCTCTCAATTTCTTATAGTCCATCCTGAACCTTTCCAGCAAACTCTGGAGTGCAGTCGCTCTCAAAGTGAAGCAGGCCAATAGTAATCCATGATCTTGTGCGTAATCTGTGGCCTGTGGACCAGTTTGGGACACTCTGCCATAGCAAAATGCCAGAGGACGCTTCATTCTGTGAATGAGCATGCTATAGTGGATGTAGCGAAAAGCCCACTAATGTGTGTTTCCAAATATGGCCTCGTCCCCTCTCTCTAGTAATGAAAGTAGCTTCCCCAGATGCATGTGTGTGCTTGATAAACCAGAAAATGCTTCTGTTTCTTGCAGTGCCCAGCTTTGTGCCCACCAGGTCCTCCAGGTCCCCCAGGAATGCCAGGGTTCAAGGTAAGAAAAATGCCACCTGCAAATAAAAGGGATTGCCTCCTGAAACAAATGCTTCTATGAGCCCCAAGGCTGAAAGTATAGCTTAATCTTAAACTGTTTAACATGCAGTCCACTTCTCTTGTATGCACTACACCTATCTAAACCAGCCAAGCATTATCCTGAGTGTATGCTGTTGAGACAGAAACTCCCTAAAGCAGTGAAGTGTGAGATAAGAGTAGGATGAAGGGCCTGATCCTGCCCTCTTTGCAATAGCAGCTCTGCTGCTGAACTCAATTCTGTAAAGTCCTTAGGCCCAGCAAAGTTCATGTGAACGCTTCCTTCAACTGCAGCAAGAAGTTTTACATTCTTAAAAGTAAGTGTATGCATTTACAGGTTGCACAGGTTTGTGACTCTGACCCCTTGCAGATGGTAGCCTTTGTTAAATACAAGTTTTGACTACTGACTTTGACAACTACTATTCATTCTGAAAAGTGAAATTTAACCCCTTACATAGGGTGAGCATAAGGATTAAGCAGCAAACAAGCCTTGCAAGATGGCCTTGTTTTTTGGACTCAGCTGATAATCTAGAAAAAATGGACAGTAGCACTATAGGGCTGTCTCAAGAACATTGTGCTGCCTTTTCAGGGTTCAGAGTTGTAAAAAAAATCTCTTCAGTTCTTAAATTGTGCTCACAGAGCCTGTGAATATAGAGATACATATTTTACTGTAGCGAGGCATAACTCCAATTATAATTTCATTGTTGTTTTATTCCCTGTCTAGTGGCACACAGCTTTCTGTTTATGTTGTTTGATGCTCACACAGAAATTCTAGGTTGCAACCCTCAAGAAACCTCACTCAGCAGTTAAACCTCCTCTGCTCCGTCCCCACCGTGATTCACATGAGTTCTGTATAGTGGGTACACTCCAATAAGTAGCTGAAGTAACAGGAACTGTGATCTTCATAGCAGAAGTTGGCAGGAGGTGGAATATCTCCTGGGAAATGTTCTCAGTTTCTTATGAACTGGGCTTTTTGCAGATCTGTTTGGTCTCTGAGCTGAGTCAGAGATATCATTGGAAACACATAAATTTTAGGGCATGACTGTTCAACCTTCGTAGCCTATGAAATGGAAAGATCTGTGAACGTCTTCAATTAGGATGCAAGTGATATGTAAAACCACCTGCATGGTGAGGAATAACATCAGCCATGGCTGAAATTAGTCTGTGTCTCTCCCACAATAGCAGGAAGGGAGCCAAGACACAAACTGAATCTGAGTTTTATATAAAAGATTTCAGAGACATGGATTTCATTGCAAGGCTGATGATGCAGACATTAAAGATTACTTAAACAAAAGGAAAGTTAAAGATGCAGAATGTGGTTTTCAGAGTATCTCAGCCCCGATTTTAAAAGCCTTGGAACTGAGTCCTGATCACTGACCTGGTTTTGAGAATTGTATCCAGAGACCTGTAGCCTAGTCTCACTTCAAGTCACTCCTGAAAACTGAATCTGGTTATTTCTTGAAATCATATCAATTCTGACACAGTGATGCCCAGCACAACAGACAGGAATGGTTCACGGCTAGCTAGTCCCGAAACAGGTCTTTTCACATCTTTATAGCACAGGTATAGGTTATTTTCGCAATAAGTTCTTTATACATTACTTTGGCTTAGATCTTAAAATTACCTAACAAAAATTAAATTTTAGAATAAAAATACTGGAATGTGGTTCTTTTGGGCTCTTATTTCTAGGGGCACACCGGCCACAAAGGAGAACCTGGTGAAATAGGAAAAGAAGGAGAGAAGGTAAGCTTCATTTTAAGGAGGGTGGGAGAGGATTTTTCCTCTTGAAAAGCACCATAACAAAGTGTTTTTTCAAGAAGATGGGAAGAAGTGACACAGTTGACTGAATAACAAAGAGAAATTGAGGTTTTGATTGGGCTTGTCATATGACTGAAGTGTAATTGCTTCCATTGCTCTGTATGTATGTCTGTGTGTTAATACTTCAACAAGATTTATCTTCCCAATAATCTTAGTGTTGAAAATCAGCTTCATAAGTTAACTCCTATTGTTTCATATGCAGGGATGTCAGCTCAGGAAAAAGCCCTGCATTAATCACTCAGGTAAATTCCTGACTGATCAAGTATTCTTGCACGTAGAAGAAATTGTGCATAATGTAGAAGCAAATTCTAAAGCCTAAATCTGAGTGGGAGGGAGCTCAAGGAGACATAAGATGGGAAGGTACCTGGATTTGGATTGGCAGGCTCAAACTGTCTCTTTTCTGGTCTAATTCATTTTTCTCTCTCAGGGTAGTCCTGGCCCTCCAGGTCCTCCAGGCGTTCCTGGCAGTGTTGGCCTGCAGGTAACACCTGCTTTTCAGACCGATCCCTGTGACCTTTTCACTGTGAAATTGAATGGCAGTGTTAGTTATTTTGCATTGCTGAAACAGCTATTGCCTCTGCATGATAAGAGATATGAAAGTTAGTTGATGCTGGTGGGAAGAATCCTGCTTGCTTCACTGAGCTTTAAGTCAGGTCCTGGTATTGGCACGTCAGCTTGCATGAAATATCCAAGAAATAGCTGTTTTTTTGCTGGTGTTCTTTGTCTGAATTTAAAATTGAGCTCTGGACTGGCTTGAGAGCCTGGCGAGTGGCTGGAAGAGAGCAGGCACTCTGAACTCATGTCCTGTATGGTGGAATCCACACAGTGTCACTTGCTCAAAGATTGTCACCAACAGGCAAAAAGTCTTGTCTGTGCATCAGAAGCTATTTCTGTGTTGATAAGTTGCTATATCATTCTGTTTTATGTTTTAACAGTGGTTAGGTTTTAATTGATTTATTTTCTTAATTAGGGTCCAAGAGGACTAAGAGGACTGCCTGGTCCAATGGGTCCAGCCGGTGACAGAGTAAGAAAAACCTTCTGATTTTCTCACTGCACCACCAGTTTCCCCCCTTGCAAAGTCCAAATGGTCGGTGTACATTTGTCCTTGCTGAAGACCACTGGGGAGCACATAAAGATGCAAAGTGCAGGCCATTTCCTGCACATCCTCCAGACAGACCATCCATCCAAAGGCAGGAAGAGTCTCTATGTCTGAGGGATTCACAGGATCAAACCCAGTGTTACTTTGAGCATTCAGACAAGGACAAAGTGCTGCCTCAGCAGGACTGACCGTGCTACAGAATCCTGCAAAAAAATGAGAAGCATTTTGTGAATAGTTAAATCTCTACCCCTCTCTGCTTACAAGAGAAAGCCAAAGAACCACTGAACGGATGGAGATTTGCATGATATGGAAAGTCTCCAGGAACACCAGGGTTTCAGGTCTGATGCTGCGCCAAAGACTTCAGGAAGAACTGGATTAATTAACCTCTAGCTAATCATGATCTTGGTATTTTGCCAGGATCCCTTGACCACTGATCTAGAGACTGAATTGTTTGTGTTTGAGAAAGCCATGCCTTAATCTAGGAATGTGAATGTTTTCAAGATGTCAAGGCAATGAATGATATTGGTATATCATAGAGATAATGGTAGGGAGAGTCACAGTAGAAAAATAGCTCATTCAGAAAGGAACCTTTTGCAAGACTGTATTACAAACTAGCGAGAGGTATGGGGTGTCTTTCAAGGGTGCTGTGTTTTCTTAGACTACAATATGAGGTAGGGACTTTACCCTCTGCCAATGACAGCATTACAATTAACATATTTTTCTTTGCAGGGTGACATTGGTTTCAGAGGGCCACCTGGAATCCCAGGACCTCCAGGGAAAGTCGTATGTATCCATTTCTTGGTGGCCTTTTTGGCTTCATCTTCCACAATCGAAGTTTCAAGTCTACCTTTTCTGCACTAAGCTCTTTCCTGTCAGTTAACAGTGGGGATGTGTTGACCATCTCAATCAGATTATCTCCTTTGCCTTTTTCTCTCCAGTTAGAGCAGTATCATTTCACCTGACCCAGATTTCATGATGTCTTTCCTTCAGTGATGCCCCATGTGCATTCTGCCACATTTTACCACGTTTACCACATTTTACCACAAATTTACCACATTTCCAAAGCTCTCTGTTCTTGGCTGCTTTAGCAGCTGTGGGCAAATCCATGTAGACCTCTGTTTCTTTCCTGTGTTGTACCTGGGTAAAGCTCTTCTTGTGAAGAAGAGATCTAGGGAGGACTTAGTAAGTGTTGTCCTGAGGCTACTTCCTTTGGGCCTTGATCTATGGTTAGATCACAGCTCACAAGAGCTTTTGCTACAAGGCAAAAACAGTCAGTTGTGCATTAAAGATGCGATCCTTTTGCAAAGCTGTGAGGTGAAAAGAAGGGTAGGAGAACACAGAGCCTGCACACCTAACTGTGGACAGACCCCTTTACCCTCTTTAATGTGCCGAAATAAGAGACTAAAGCTGCTTCTGCAGAACTGTGGACTTCTTGATGGCATTTTCCACTGCTCCCTAGCTTGTCATCCAGCCTCTCCTTAGTGTGGTTAACGTAACATCAATTTTACAGCAGACACCTTCATTTATTTGTGACAGGCAACACATCACAATCTGTGATGATCCCAAGGCAGTACCACCCTCTGGGGATCCTTCCCTAGTCTTTACAATTACAGAAGAAATTAATCTGAACTAAAATTAAATGAAGTACTGTCCATCAACCATTAATTATGCCAAGAAGGACATAGGCAGTAAATATTAATTTTTTTTTCTTTGACCCTATTTCTATATTGGTTAAAGAAAGTGCTTCAGAAAATGGAGGGAAACATGGTCTCTGCCCTAAGGGACTGCTAGTGAAGTCCCTGCTGCGATTTGTCTGTGTACCAGGAGTTACAGAGTGTAACTAAGAAATTACAGCCGAGATCTGGGAGATGCGTATACTTGTGTCTGGCAGTGGTAATGCTAGCAAACAGCACAAAGAAGTCTTCATCATTCACACACTTGAAATATTAGTCTTTGTCACTGTGATGAAGATGCTTAATGGCTTTTCCCCTATTGTTACAGGGAGACCAAGGAAACAAAGGACCTCAAGGATTCAGAGGGCCCAAAGGCGATACTGTAAGTGCAGTAAAGCACTAGCCTGCTAAAGTATTGAACATGAGATTCAAAAGAGTCTATCTTACAGCTTTATTATGGCCCGTGCGCTTAATTTATTTTTTAATGCTTTACAGCATCCCTTCTTAAAGCAGAGTGGGATTTGAAAACTTCCTTGTTAATAGCTGAGAGGCAGGTACAGGAAGATTACACTGGCAGGGGATAGCTGGAAGTCTTTGCTGGAAGATAGTTCTTCTGTGTTTTACTGTCAGCATTCTGTGTGTGTTCAGTCATTTTATTTAATTCTGCCTATAAAAAAGGGCTAATTGTTCTTATATACATCTTCTAAAACGCTTTGGGAACTGTGGATGAAAAAAACTAATTAGTGGAAATATTATTTCTAGACATTTTACAATTTTAAAATTAATTATCTTCCTTCAAAAAAAATCAACAAACATACTTAACCAGTAGTTTTATGGGAAGCTATATTCCCCTTCATGGGAAATCTTATATTTCAAGACGTATTATTATTGAGCCAGAGGTTTTGATTTGTTGGGCGTACTGTGACTAATCTGCTGCATCTTTCTGCCTGAGGTTCAGGTCGAAGCAGAGCAGAGATTATCAAGAATACGCTTGCTTCTCTGTTGACCAGATATTTAATCTTAAATATTTCTTCTCGAACACAGCCCATGTAAAAGGCAACTAGCCTATGTATCTCTGTGCTTTGAAACAATAAGAGAATTTTCTCAGATGCAACAGCCAGCATTGCATAGGTTTACTGGTGTGCCCTGAAAGAACCACTGTCCCTATATAAACAAGTCAAGAGCCCACACAGACTGGATGAAATATCCCTACGAAGTTTAACTATTACGTTTGCTTAATGGAGTTTTTTAAGGACTATGTCCTGAATAACACAGGATTTGTTACTGATTTCTAGGGTAGACCTGGACCAAAAGGAAACCCGGGGGCTCGTGGACTCATAGGAGAACCTGTAAGTCAGTTAAGTAGGATGCAGATCTCTGTCTTGTTTGCAGATAACAAGACAAGACATGATAGGGGAGGTCTTGCATCTTACAAACTGTGTTATCAAACTTCTACTCTGCATGTCTATTTGTGCAGACTTCAGAGTGGGCCTGGTTAGACCAAACCCTAGTTGTCCTGCTGTTAATGACAAATCTCCCTTTCTTCCAGTTAGCCTAGAGCTGAGCCCATTGCCAAAAGATTCTTTGATGTGAATGTATTTTGCAAGCCACAATGTCTGTCATGACCTTAACCTGCCCTGTGCATGGTTGCAGGGCATACCTGGCAAGGATGGACGAGATGGAGCTCCTGGACTCGATGGTGAGAAGGTTTGTAAAGTCCTACTTACAAACTGTGCAGAAAAATTTCTGTTACTGTCCCGTGTGTGTTGTGAAGTTGTTAATGCTCATGAGGAAAGAGCATAGCTGGAGAGCTTTTGCTTCTAGAGAGAGTTTTTCAGGAGTGTAACAAGTGAAGAAGAGCAAAGTTGTTCCCATTAATTAATCCCAGGGATTTCTTCAGGGATCCCTGAAGAAAGAAGATGCACATATGGGCCATAAACATACAACCTAAACTCAACTAAGTCTCTCTACTTAGTTGTTCCTATTGGCTGACTCTAGGGCTTCAGAGATGCTTTTTCAAAGCTGTTGACAGAGGCATCTGTTTATTCTAATTGGCTGTAGACAAAGTGTTGTCAGGTGCTAGTTGCCTGATTCTTGAACGATGATCCCACAGGAACATGCTCTCTGTGTTGCCAAGGAAGGAAGGGTCTTGGATTATTAACACTGGGAGTTGTGAGAGGACTAGAGAAACACTTGCAAGCACTGAGCACCCAACTGCCTCTTGTTTCCAGTGGGTGCCCAGCTCCTGTAGGCACCTTTGCACCATTGTAAGCTCACCCCAAGCACTGCTCAGTGCAATGCCCATCTTGCACTCTGCAGGTACAGCAGGCTCTTGGATCTGCACGTGCTGGGGGTGGTGGGAGATTTAAAATGCCTGTTTGACAAAGATATAGGGGAGACATTCACAAACCATTTCCGAGTAACAGAGGTCTCTCCTAATCTCTCAATGTCAACAGGGCGATGCAGCTCGCATGGGTTCTCCTGGAGAGAAGGGGCCAAACGGACTTCCTGTGAGTATGGCGGCATGACCAATTGCCCTCGAGGCATTACAGCAGCTTAGCATTTCACAAGGATACGTTGTGGGAGGAGGAGGTTTGCTTTGTGCACTGCCTCACAAGGAGCCCCATTTAAGCCAAGACAAAATATACTTTTCCTGCAATACAGAGGGGGAGCAGTGCACAAGACAGAGTGGAACATATCTGGAGTGACAGCAGGTAGTAATATAGAGGTACCCTGGCCTTTGGCCAGTCTCACCCAGTTTAATATCTGTATTTGAAATAGACTTTCCTTACCAAGTCCCAATGATGTGCATCCCTTATGCAGGGAGCTAAGATTTGGGATACACTGACCAGGATCCAACAGTATTCTGAGCTGTGTCCTTGGCTTGCTTAGTGTTTACTGACAAAATATCTCTCCAGACTTCCAACTATTTAAATGGAGATAAAGTATTCCTTCCTTCCTGTTTTGCAGAGTATCTTGAACATTCTTGGAGGAAGGTTTCTGCAGAGCAAAATGCTGCTGTTGCTGTTTTATTTTATATATTTCTTTGCTCTAATTACCAAGCAGTAGGATATTCAGAGCTGCTAGGACAGTGAACAAGAGGGAAATTGAAGCCACCATTTTCATGGCAAAAACTGCAGAAATGTAAATACTCTATTACTTCAAGCAAATGTTGTTCCTTGTATGTCAAATCAGACCAGCATAGCAAATTTAATAACTTCACTTCTTCTGACACTGATTTGTTTTTTTTCTTTGTTTGTTTTGGTTTTGTTTTGTTTTTTGTTTTGTTTTTGTTTTTTTACAGGGATTGCCTGGAAGAGCAGGTATTAAAGGCTCAAAGGGTGAACCAGTAAGTGAATCTCTTTAATGATGACTTTTGATGGGGAAGCTATTAACTGTGTTGTGTCAAGGCTTTTTCGATTTGTGGGGATTCACGCCCCCAGAGGGATGACTTACCTCAAAGTGAAGGTGCCCATATTCCTGCCCAGACTGAATTCCCCTGGCAGCGATGAGTAGACGTTGGGTACAACAACAACTGACGAGGCCCTGCTCTTTTTAGGACAGGTGTTGCACCTATTTCAGTGAAGACATATTGGATACACAGGAAGGTCACCAGTAGTTTGGTAAATATCAGGAAGGGAAGTGTGCCCCTTTTTGTAAGGTCTTGAGAGCAAGATTAATCTTCTAATTAATCCATCTCTGCTTACAAGAGAAAGCCAAAGAACCACTGAATGGACAGAGATTTGGATGGACGGACGGACAGACACACACACACACACACACACACACACACACACACACACCAGGAAAAAAACCACAACAGAGCTCTAGATTGGCACATACATGTGAGATGAAAGAAAATCTCAGACAGACCAAAGCAGTGTATCACAAAGCAATTCTGGGAAGTGTTGTCTGTCTTTCCCTCCTATTCCTTTCTGTATTTCCCCCATCTGTACCTGCTTTATTATTCTTGCTAATCCTCATGCATATGAGATATCTGCAGGAAGACATTTCTCCTTGCACGACAGTGACATAAGGATGAATGAAGTGAGGTTTCCTGAGCATCGCTCCAACAGGTTTTCCATGTCTTGCTGGGCCACTTTAGCCTGAGATGGGATGTGGTGGCATCATCATGGGGCTGACAGCCCTCCTTAGTCACTGATCTTGGTGCAGGAGGTACAGCTCATCAGTTCTCTAAATGTCCATTGTATGGTGTTTTCCTGGTCTTAAAACTATAAAAGTTTATCACTTTTTATTTCCTTCCTTTCAAGTTTTAACTCCCTCTTTCAGTTCCCACTTTGTTGCTCTGGGTAGGACAAAAGTGACTCGGAAGATATGCCCCAAATGAGTGTTTGTTTTCTTCTCTGCAGGGCAGTTCTGGAGAGATGGGAGAGGCAGGTCCCTCCGGAGAGCCAGGCATCCCTGTACGTAACACTGTGACTTACATCTGTCATGAGCTCTGCTGAGTGTGTTTTAAACCAAAACATGAATCTGGAGCTTAGATGCTGCACAAATTCAGTAACAAGATCAGCGCTACGTCTCTCACACCTAGCTGCAGTGATGGGTGCTCTTAGGCATCCTGTGCTTATGGGGAAGCTGCTGAGTGAGCGTGGTGCAGTCCAGCTGGATGGACACTTCCAGGCACAGACATGCGTTCCCTGAGGTGGAGGTGCAAGCCCCCAAGGTGGGCTGCATGGCCTAGTGAATGCAGCATCACTAGGCCACACACTAGTTGGAAATTGAAATAACCTGGCTGCAAACAATGTGCACCGGCTCTGCAGTGGGTTGGAGAGGGTGAACTTGATGCTCCCAAATGGCATACCTGACTTTGGTGTTGTTGCTAGGGCGATGCCGGTATTCCTGGTGAGAGAGGCCTGCCGGGACCCAGAGGAGCAACTGTAAGTATAAAACTGCTTCTTAAAGTGCAAATCAAATGGATACCAAAATAGAGTTTGGTAGATGAGATTACTGCCTGGCTAAAATAAAAGGCTGTATTCTCTATGGGTGTTGTCTCTTGGGAGTCTCAGCAGATCCGTAAGTGGGTCAGATCCTGCTCTCGCTGATAGCTCTATGCAAATGCAAAGTGATTTCTCCCTTTTCATGTAGCAAAGAAAGCTGAAGTTGTCAAGAGGTTTATAGGGCTGCTACAGTCAGTACAGGAGAGCCTGGACACCCAGCAATTCTCTGATCAGATAATAAAGTTCAGCTTGTCCTGAATGTGAGTTAATGAAGTAATGCTTCTTTAAAACTATTCCAACATGCCTAGCCAGCAGCACATGAAACGTGAAATCCTTCCTGCTCCTGTATCACTTTCCTTGGAATGGTAGCAGTTTATTGCAGAACCTGAGACCATGTAAGCAACAAAACTGGACAGCCTGCATGTTGCCATATTGAATGACAGGAGCTTGAAATGTGTTAAAGAGTTTGTTGAATTATTGACAGCCCCTTGCCTTTCTTGCACCAAATTGCATGCTTTTCACAACTGCTTGGAAACACCTCAAAATTCACAACCATATGGAATGAGACCAAAACAATTTTCTGATGAGGAATCTGTTCGCACATCCCCTATCTCATCTGCCCCCCCCCCCCTTCCAACCCTGTTGTAGCATCATCCTGCCAGGAGCTTGCAAAGGAAGTGAATGTGGATGTGAATCACTAGGAAACACAACTCCTTGTACAGCCAGGACTGTTTTCATTTTTACACTATGAACTGGCTACTTTCTGAAACTTCAGGGTTAGAATCCATTGAGGAACTCAGTGGAGCATTTTATTCCTGCATTCATTCTGTTCCCTACATCATCTCATAGCCTAAGAAATACAGAGCTACAGGAACTGCAGTGCAAACCTTCTGAAAATAACTACATGGCTGCCTTTGTGTCCCTACTAAACAACATATGATAAAAAACATTTTTTATTATTGTTCACACTATTAAAAATGCTAGGATACCATTTATTTGCTCACTTCCCAATTATTGTTGCTGTTGTGGTTGACCTTCAAGATTTTTGTTGTGCTTTTTATTTATTTTTTTTTTTTTTAATATCTCATTTTGAAATCCAGAAGCCTACAGCAAGACTAACATGATTTCTGGTATGTGTCACTTGAAAGAAATTGAACAATATAACGATTTATCATTTGTGAGCAGCTGCTCTTTAAACATCGAAGGAAAGGGAAATCAGCCTTAGAAATAAACTAAATTAATAATGTTTGCTTTCCTGTCTCCAAATTTTTCATCAAAATTGGATGCCTCAGAAAAGATACTGTATTATTATAGCCAAAGAGCAAACATTGATTGATTTAACTGTATTGACACAGACTTCTGCAATGGAGACAATAGCAGTTGAACCAATGTTTATTTCTACTGATCTGCAGTGTTAGATTCCTAAGTGTTATATGAAATGTATTTAAGCCTGGGCTATTAAAATAGAGATGCAGGATTTGTCCAGTGTTAAGACTATTTGGCTTAAACTAATTTGACTTTCCTTATCGTACTAAATCAAGGGTTACTTTATGTTCACAGGCCATCAAGATCTACCAAATGCCAACATTTTTGAAAGCACTAGAATAGCAAAGTAATTTTGACACAATTTAATGTTACTTTCATAGAGTTCTGTCTTTATAACTCTCAATTTCCTTGTTGAATTAAAAGCTGAAAACAAAAGTGGAAAGAGTAACCACAAAAATATCTGAGTAGTTCTTTGAAAACAGTGGTAATGTATTTAAGCAAATAGGCTCCTATTTCTGGGCTTTCTGTACAAAGTTACAGCCACGCTGATCCTGTCAGCAAAGCAGGGATAAGGTGACTGATACAGATTGTAATTTTAGTCACATTGCACAAAAGGATTTCCTCTTTCTTTTGGTGATGGCCTGAAGAAATGAAATAAAGTAATGGATGTTTGGATATCAAGGTGAATTTGTAGGGCTAAGAATTAGGGGGAAATACATATAAAACCTTCAAATACTATTGTAAAAAGATCTAGAAGAGTTGTGCAGACAAAGCAAGTACAGATGCCTTTTTAACACTGGGTGCACCTGCCTTGCAGTCCCATAGATACTTGACTTTTTCAGTATATTGGATAGTCCATGCTGACTGAGGTGGCCAGTGTAAAGTTTATTAGAATCGCTCTACACTGCAGCTGGCGGAGATGACTGCAAAAGGAGATAAAGCTGAAGTCCCACTTTGTCACAGAAGTTTGTCTAAGGCACCTATTTCAAAAAGACACTTCAGAAAATTGGATTTAGATCCTTAAATTACTTGGATTTTTATTTTACCCATTATATTTTATTGTATATCTGATTTTCTCAGTAGAAAGCAATAGACTCCTAACAGTAATATTCATTTTCTCTGTAGAATGCTGGCTTTTAAAAGCACCTGCACTAAGAGAAAGCCTAAGAGGCTGTGTTTTTTGCTGTATTGCAGGTACAAAATATGTCCAAGCAAGTGGATGAAATTGCCATTTTTTATGTCTAAGTGCACAGAGCACATATTTTACAGCTGTTTCTTGCAGAACTGGACCAATTAAATGCTTAGTACTGAGATGGCAGATCCCCTTTAATGTATGTTTTCCGTGCAGTCTCATGGTTCCACTCTTTACTGTCACTGATCTTTTCTATTCATGAGTGTGATATGTCTAAGCATTAACAATATAGAAATAAGCATTTTTTGTTTACAGTAACTATTAATAAAGTTCAGCATACCCCAGACATCACTGTAATGGCTGTTCATCAGCATTGCCACTGGAAAAACTGTTCTTCACCACAAAACTGCATGTTTCCTCTGTGTTAGAACCGAGTCAATTTGATTACAGGTGTGACTTAGCTGGCCCTGAATTGTCTTCTTACAAATGTTTATCGTTCTCCTTTCAGGGCCCACTTGGTCTTCAAGGTCCAATGGGTGCCCCAGGTGTAAGAGGCTTCCAGGTCAGTATGCCGGTAACGAGAGTCATTTAATATGCGTCATGTTCTGGAAGGTCAGATAATGCATGATGGCAACAAATGATAGGAAGAAACGTCCTTCCATTTGTCAGAACCAAGTTAACACCTTTGTTAATGCAGTGCAGTAGAAAGAAAACAGGGCCAGATGAGCTGCCTGCTAGAGGAAATGGTATTTAGTGTTTGTTTACAAAAAAGAGGGTTGAGTTTGATCTGCATAAAAATATCTTACTTTCTTTTCCACATAGAAATCCCCAGCGTATCTGGTTGAAAAAAGTATATAGTGCTAGCTTCTGAGCATCACTGTATCTATCAGTCAGGAGTTACAGATGTGATTTTATTAGAGAAGGAGCTAGGCCAGCAGCAGGCTGGAGCACTTTGGCAGTATGGTTGACTGCAGTTGGGAAACATGGTGGAGCTGAAGTCAGAATAAACTATATCAACCAAAGCAGAATTTTGCTAGCAGAGACTGTGCCCTCTCTAAGAGTACTCTGCAAAGCCTTCTGGTGTTCAACCAGGCATTGGAGGCTTTGTGGAGCCTGAAGGCTGCTTGCCCAGAAGGTTCATCTGCAATAAGACAAAGTGTTTCCTTGTCCACAGTACAGGAGATGAAGTCAGAATAAGCAGGAAATTCCTGGGACCTGGAAGTAAGGAACAGTCAGCAAGCAGTTATGGGGATGTCATGGGTTTCTTGTCACTTTAAGCTGTAGCTCTTTATTTATTTATTTATTTATTTTCCTAACAGGGCCCCAAAGGTGCCAGTGGGGAACCTGGCCTTCCTGGTCCAACTGGAATTCGTGGAGAGTTTGGTGACAGGGTAAGGAAAGGAAGATAATCTAATTCCTGTTTTGGAGGCATGAAATATGACCTCCAAACATTATATGGCTGGTATCATCCTGGAGAACGCAAGTAGGCTTGGAGAACACCAGTAATTGGGCATCTCAATGCACCATTGTAGCAGCTGAGTGTCCAAGACAGACCTTACAGAAAAGTAATCTTGACCTTTCGGGCCTTCAGCATCCAGCCTACCTCCAAAGTTTATTTTTGGGTCCATGTCTGTCTTTGCTCACATCACTTAGATGTTCTTAAAAAAAAAAAAAAGAGAGAGAGAGAAACATGGGTCCTGCCTCTTTTATGGCTTGACTCATGTTCCTGTCCATGTTTCCATTTCAGTTCCTAGAACTCCCACTATTTTTAGACAGAATGGATTATTTTAGAGAGACTTCTGGGATGATATCCTAGCCAGAGTAGACAACTATTTGTTTCTTTCGTGTTCTGTATAATAATTTCTCATGTGCTTTCCATGAGCACAAGAGAGCTGATTCACCCATTGTTATTCAGAGCTTTGATTAGGGTTTCTGGACTTCTAAAAAAAACATATTTTACTCAGTGATTTCTTTCTGAACAGCAACACACCTGGCCCCCACACTTCAGGATAAATCCAGCTTTCTATTTAAATGAATTCAGTCTCATTCAGCCAGCAGGGCAAAGCCCACAGCGCTTGTTCGGGGTTTGCAGAACAGTGGCCGTGTGTTCGCCAGCTCCCTTGACTCCAGCTTTAAGGTGAAGTTTCTGTGTAAATAATCACTGCGGCACCTTGGGGTTTCACAATGGCCCTTCTGTGCTAGGCTCCAGGCAGGTTTCAAAAAACCTCTTAGCTGGAAGGACTGTGAGTCTGGAAGGGTAAAACAGGCGGGTTATTATGGAGCCGTGGGGTCCTGCTTGCATTCAGAGCACAGCTGTGGTGAAAAATGTGTGTTCAGAGGGGATGTGGCCCCAACACCGGCCAGCCTGTTACCCAGAGAGCTTCTCTGAGCAAAGGGAAGGAAAATCTGATGCTTAATGCAAAGGGACTCACAGTAAAAATATCTAGGTTTTATTTCTGGCTGTGAAGTTAAGTGAATTTGCTCTTAAATGTCATTGCTGTTTCTCAGCCCCCGGCTCGTTAACAGCTTTCTCCAGAAAAACGTGCTGTAGCGAGCTCACGTAGCCCTGGAGACTTTCTGCCTCCACGAATGCAACTGGCACTTAGCGTAACTTCGATATTGCCCGTTCCGTCACACTGGTCTGAGTGGCAGCCGCCTGCAGCCTTAGTCCCCTGCGCAGGCAGCTGGGGCGGCTGAGCAAAGAATCAGCCTTGCAATTTTCCACCCTTCCTATTTGGCACAAGATTTGACCTGGGGAGAAGCTAAAAGCTCAGAACACACCTCTATAGCTTAAGGAAATGACCTTTCTTGCTGGGGCAGATGACACCTGCTGTGGGCTGAGTGAAGAGCACAGCGATACCGAGCTGGGTTTGCATCGCTGACAGGCTAGCCTGGTCGCCCTGACTTAAATAAAGATGGGAACAGGATCGATACAACCCTCCGCCCAGCTGCCTCTAACCCTTCACACTCCACTGAAATCAATTGTGCCTGGGTTTTTTTCTTTGCAAAAAATGATTCCTACCAGCCTGAGTTAACAGGTACTGACATGTTTTTTCACAGCTTTCAGCCTGGCTGTATTCAGGAATATAAATCAGCATATCAATAAATTTATTGTTCTTGCATGAAGAATATAAGAGTTTAGTGCAGTGCACCATAAGATATGCAACAGCACTGAGACTATATAGAAACCATCTTCGCTATTGACGTGGGATATTGGGGAGAAGGTGGATTTGACAGTTGTTATCGATGGAGGTGGTAACTGGCAAACATTTTTTCTGAGCATTTTACTAAGAACAAATCCCTGGGAATTCTGAATGCTGCAATAGTCTAGGGTAATATCTCTCTCAGTGATTCTTCTCTACGCGCTGGCAAACACAGGATGCCCAGGGAAAAATGTTACTTGTGTTTGGCTGGAGAGTGGCAAAACCACGAGGACGGCCAGTGAATGTGGAACTGGTCGTTCTCAGGGCCATTAAATTCTTGTTGCTCTTTCCCACTGCGAGGAATTGCTACTGTGGAAAATTACAGAGTTTTGAATCAAAATATTTAGGGCTAAGTTTTTCTCTAAGAGAGCGTTCTGCATAAGGCACGATCTTTGGTGACTGAACTTTATTTTGTTGCCATAAACTGTTACGGAGCATTGGAACTTCATGAAGGTTGGAATATAAATTAGATTACAATAAAATGGTCAGAAAATAATATATTGTATTTGCCATTAGTACACATAAAATGGGAGATATAAATGGTCTGATCATTTTTGTATTTCTACCTCTCATTGTCTGTTTTGCAGAGAATTGTCTTTTTCTTCAACAGAAATCCTTCCCCCCCCCTTAAATTATTCAGTGCCTAATTGAAGCAGAGTGACATGCCCACATTGCATGAGTTTGTCCTCTGTTAATACTCTATTCTGCTGAGCCACCTCTAGATCTAGGTATTAAAAAATGGTCAGTTTGAAGATGTCAGAGCAATGAATGTGCCGTAGAAATCCTGTTTAAAGAGTAAAGTGGTTGAATTTGCCCTACAGATTCTGCTCTAGAGAAGAAAGTCTGGGGTTTCCAGAACTCCCTTCTGGCTCTGCTAAATGGACCCGGAGTTGCAGAACGGGGCTAGAAATGTTCCATTCCCTCTTTGCGAGTGCCAGGTAGACACACTTAGACTTGGAAGGATTTTTTCAAGCTGCCTAAAATTATTTCTAGGATGATGATTGCCTCTCCTTGACTCATCATCTAAATGTATTTTATTCCTATGGACATGTTCTTCTGTGGATCTCAAAGTCAGGAGTAGCTAACTCTAAGCACCAGGAAAACTGACAGTCTAAGGAGGCCTTGAAAAACCATCCTGACTTTTTTCCTTATGGTACAAAAACATTCTCAGCCATTTTATGCTGTGAGTAAATTCAGTCCACTTTTCCCATCATCCAATGTGAAAGGGAGAGATCCATTGCCCACTAATCTTATCCTGGAGCTTCTTCTGTAATTTATGGATTTCTAAAATTGCTGTTTCAGACTTGATATCCAGATGACAATAATAATGAAAAATAGATGGGCAGGAAGGAAAAGGGGTTCCTGCCTCTGGGATGTCTGGAGAAAGAAGACTTCCGTGAAACAGGTTTAAAAAGGGGGAGAAAAGAATAAGATTAAATGCACAGAAATCATTTTAGTTTTACTTAGGGGCTAGGACAGGAGACAGCCCGTTCATAGTCGGAAGTGCTGCTCCTGCAGCGACCCCGCACTGTAGCTGGCGTGGCATGGGGCCGGAGAAACTCTCCTGCACTGCACAAGCCAGCAACTGTAGAGTGTCACAGAACTAGCAAGAAGGCTTAAAATCTCTTCTTATTTCTAAGAAATGTGAATGAGACACTGTCCCTCCTCCTTGGTGATTAGGAGACTAATTCCCGTGCTCTGCCATTGGAGTGAATATCTGACCACACCAGGAATTCACAGGAATATAACAGTTTGAGCTCACTTGCCTTCTTTTGCTTATTCTCAGGGTCCTACCGGTGTTACTGGTCCCAAAGGTAACCAGGTAAGTGAAGCTGATCTTCCTTCTAAGATAATTTCATGTTCTAATCAACAGTTCAACTGTACTTCAGCTGCAGCCTGCTTTTCCTTTCCTTAAAATGAAAGTGGAGCAGATACCAACAAAACACTTTTTGTTCCAATTTTTTCTGTGTTGATGAGAGACATAAAAATGCTGTGATAAAAAAGCTAGACTTGTGCTGTTTATTTTGTAACCACGAGGCATGCAATACGTAAGCTCCTCAGCATTCGTTCCTCAAGTAAGTTTAGAAGTGCAGTGTTTCACTGGGGCTGTTCAGTGACTAATGCAGAGGATTTACCCTAGCCACGAAGCCTAACAGACTAATGGACTAATTTAATCTTTTAATTTTTGCTGCTTAACTTCCACATTTGGATTAATCTCAGAGATGAGTGTTTGAGCCAATTTGCATCAAATATATAACTTATGCTAATGAATGATTTTTCTGGAGAAAATGGAGTGCTTTTCCAACAAATATTGCTGGTTTTGTTTGCAGATTTCAGTTGCTGCGTGGTCTCTGTTTTGTTGCTAAGGGAAAGATAATCCAATCTCCATTTGTCTTGAAATAACTTCCTCTCTAGAGCATATGGTCACCATAACGATGTTCATTATCTGCTCTAATTGCTGTGTAATGTGCAAGCTCTGCTGCTTCAGCATAGGATCGAGGAAATGCTGCAGCGTGCAATGAATCATGTCACTCCCAGCGATGCTTGAATTGCATGCCTCTGTTGGCTTGAGGGAGAGTGATCCACAAATTGATGCTCCTTGTCGCAGCTAGTAAAATTCATGTCGCCAGATCTTTAGCCACCCTCGTGTTAGGGGCTGAGACTGAGCTGCTGCCAAGCCTCTCCCCAGACCAACTGCAGAGAGAGGATCCTCACCAGAAGGTGATGGATCACATCTGTTTAAGGGTGGGATGAAGTAGCTTTGGAGAGGACTCTTTCTGCTGAGGAGAAAGCTACACTGGACATTGAATATTCAGCTGCCGTTGCAAACTCACCTTTTCTGTGAGCTCCAGAGGTGGGGAACCTGAAATTCAGATTCTCTGGAAGAAACTTGTAAAAAGTCCCATTCCAGACACTTCATGTCAGAGACTCGGTAGGGCAGGTAAAATGCTGCCCCTGAGTGCTTGTTAAGGAGCCACCACCTGCCCATGGTGGTGTCTGTGGTGATTGCCTGGTCCTGTCTGTATGAATTCAGTTTTTCATCCTGCATCTAAGTTCTAGCCTGCTGCAAAGAGCACCTAGGCCTTGTGTGAGCTGCCTCCCACCCGGGTACCAGTGTTAGCTGGGAAGCAGCTACCGTGGAGATCGGCTTTGGGAAGAGAACTTCCTTTTGCAGGAAGCTAGGTGCGCCCGTCTCCCTTACAAGCTGAGGCTTCAATACATGCTGGTGTTTCACTTTCAGGGCATTGCTGGAGCAGATGGCCTCCCAGGTGACAAAGGAGAACTGGTAAGTGTCCTTAGATGGCCTAGAGAATCAAGAACTAATATGGCCAGGCCAAATTAACCATGCCAGAGCTCCAAGAGCCATCATTACACCGCTGGTTGTGAGAAGGAAGAGGCAGCCCAAGCCTTCCGTCCACCATGTGCACTGTGTCCATTAGCTCTCGTCTTTAGGAAGCCCTGCATAGCCAGCATGATCCTTACAGAGCTGTGGCATATCACCACTGAGCTGTCATTTTGCTCTGCAGAGCAGCAGGGAACACTGTTGTGGCCCTGGTGCAGGGTCTAGATCATCTCAAAATGTAGCCAGGTTGCCCTTGCTGGCATTCAGCGTTGGTTCGTAGCGCAAGCCTGTTACCCAAAGTGCTCTGGCCTGTTGTGCAGTCTCTAACATCCAGTTACTGTTCCTGGCACCTTGATTAGAAAAGCCCATTAGGTGCTATGTATGCATCTGCTCTGCTTCCCAAAGCAGGGGAAGCAGGAGATTTGATTCAGATTCAGACTTTTTCTAATGGCTCATTTTCTTCATATTTTCCTTTTATTTTCCATAGGGTCCCTTTGGTCCTCCTGGCCAAAAAGGAGAGGTATGTGTCAGACTCTGCAGACTTGTGCCCTGAAAGGTTTGGGAGTAAATATGCTTCCTGTATCTCTCACTGAGGTATCTCCATAATCTGCATTGTGGCATCATTTCCTAGAAGCATGTTTTCCTCGCAGCCATGCCATAAAATCTATGACAACGAGGATTCTTTATGGCATTTACATGGCTCAAACTGGTTTTGGTAACTGTGCTGCAGCACAGACATGGAGTCTAATTACCATGACCAGAAACACATGTGATCAGCCACATCAATTAGGGAAATAGGAAGAAAAGCTTAATTAATCCCCTTAAGAACATAATGGACAGTGTCCTCCTTTTTAATCTTTTCTTCCTTTTTCTTCATTACAGCCAGGAAAAAGAGGAGAGCTTGGTCCTAAAGGTGCCCAAGGACCTAATGGGACTGCTGGTGTACCGGGGATTCCTGGACATCCAGGGCCTATGGGCTTCCAGGGAGAGCAAGGCGTCCCCGGCATCACAGGAAAACCTGGCCCTCCTGTAAGTATTACCTGCTTTTGGGGCACAGTCAAGGAGTCACTGAAGTGAACAGATGGATTAAAAGCATAAAGTTTTGTCCTGTATTTTAGCAGACAAAAATAGGTAAATGCACACACAGGTAACAGTCCTTCAGCAGTGGAGTACCAGTGCAACAAGATTTATACAGTTTGCAAGTTTCAGAGTTAAGAGCAAATCCTCCGAATTCATACTTCGGAGAATTGATCTTCTCTCACAGTGATACACTAGTAGATTTTCTGCATTCATTAGAATGGGCTGTGTTAAGTCACTGTTTTCATTAGAAAAGTGAGTTAGAAGTTGGTCATTTAAAAATATAACTGTTCACTTCTGCAAATGGTAGGTATGTCTTTGTCTAGAGCTAATGTTTCATCATTCAGGAAAGGCCAAATAACCTTTAAAATTAGAAATTAAATATATGGCCTCAAAGTTAATCCCTGCTATTAAGATCATAACTTCTCATTGAAGCTATCATCATGTGAGGGGGAAACTCATCCTCATGAGGGACCCTATGCTTCTTATTACTGAGCTGCTGGAAATGAGTTTGGAGCCCTGACGTTTCAGTCAGGGATGATTATCAATGATGTGGATTTGTATAAGGCAGGATTATTTTGTTAATTGCAGGGCAAAGAAGCCAGTGAACAACACATAAGAGAACTCTGTGGGGAAATGATAAACGGTGAGTACTACTGGGAGAAAACAGACTTTAATTACCATATTTAGCTGAAGATATGGAGAGCCTGAATATAAGATGGCTCCTGAGATTTGTTATTTCTCTATTTTAATAGGGAAAAATAGGTTGACCTTTAACATAAGGCAGTTATTCAGGAAGTCACGTTGTCTGAGACATTCTTCATTTTTCTAAATTTATTATTTTAAAATCATTCATCATGGTAACATGCCAAACATACTGAAAGCAGCTTTGACACAACTCTCATACTGGCATGCTGGCAGGTGCTGGATTGTGGGAGCGTCTCCTCTAACCTTTGTCATTTTGAACTTCAGCTCCTATCTTGTCCCCTGTCCTCCCAGCTCTTTTCTCTCCTCTCTGCCACGCACCCCACCTCTCAAGGGACTCCAAGCTCCCAAGAAATGTTCTTATTTCTCTGGCGCTACTGTTGTGCGTTTAGAGGTTACATTCACCATTTGGGATGAAGTTAAACTCTGAAAGCTTGTTTCAGAAAACTCATTTCAATAATTTAAGTATTGTTCTCTACAATATTTAAAATCTTTTGAATTTGTTTAGGAAGTAGGAAATATCAGTGGCTTTAAAAGCCTACAGATCGCTGACCAGAATCTCCATCTGTGTCTAGAAATTATTAAAAAAGAATTAAAAAATCCGGATGAGCTGGCATGGCAGACTCTGTAATGTTCAGTTTCCTTCTGCTAGAAGCAGTGTGTAGGAGTGGCAGAGAGCAAGAATTCTGCCTAAGCAGGCAACTTGCCTTTATTGTCAGAAAGTCAGTTTTCAACTGCTCCGTCAATTAACCACACGTGGTAGCAAATGACAGACAGCCAAGCACAGGGTGAAAATGCTGGCTGTGCAGTTTCACATTTAATGTTTTTTTTTCAGATCAAATTGCACAGTTAGCTGCTAATCTGAGAAAGCCGTTGTCTCCCGGAATGACCGGTCGTCCTGGCCCAGCTGGTCCCCCAGGGCCTCCTGGAACAAGGGGAAGCGTTGGGCATCCTGGTGCTCGTGGTCCCCCTGGATACCGGGGGCCAACAGGAGAACTAGGCGATCCGGGTCCCAGAGGTGAGGCTAAACAAGTGTTTCCTGGCAGTGTCCTGAGCATTTTGAGTTTCTTTTGACCTTTTCCCTTCCTGTGCTCTGATTTGGCTGCAGTATGCAACTTCTTGTTGAAATTCTCTTTTTATATTAAAGGTGATACTGGTGAAAAGGGAGATAAAGGACCAGTTGGTCAAGGTATTGACGGGCCTGATGGAGATCAAGGACTTCAAGGTAAGGCTGTGCAATATTTAATAATCCATGACTAAATTAAAGGCTATAGAGGGGACAGCTCTGCATGTTGTTGGCAGTGTATTATCATTAATTTCTCCCTAGAAGAATTACACTAGGGTTCTTTTCCTCTGGGTAGCATATTCGAACACATGGGGAACAGCAGGTGCACAGAGCTTGAACAGCTGGAACTTCATTAGAACATCCCCTCTTCATACCTCTCCCATTCCATCCTAAGTGTTTTAGAGAAAAGGCTGCTGGGGACAGCAGAACTCTCTGTCTTGGTTCCTGCCAACTAATGGCTGTGAAAGATCAGGCACTCTTCTAGATCTGAAAGTCAGAACCCTTCTTAATTGCTCCCTTAATTGCTCGTTGTCAGATTCAGAAGGTTATTGTTTTCAGTAGTACTTTAGATACAGTAATTAGATAATAAACAAGTAGTACTCCAGTTCACTTAAAGGTGTGCAACACCTAGGTAACTCTGGCTCCAGACTAAGACAAAGGAAGGAATCATGCCTGTTGCTTCAGGTATTTCCTGCACGCGGTGTCCTGATGGACACTTGTCTTTTTGGTGCTAGCTACGACACAGACTACAAGCTATATAGTCCTTCAAGATTATTATTTCCAGATGAAACAAGACAGTTTCTGACAAACGAGATCTGGTCCCCAATTCTTCTGCAGACCTAACACAGCAACTTGTGTAACAATTTTGAGAGTACAGCAGTGTTATTGCTCTGCATCTGGCTACAATCTCAGTTCCTGAGGTCATTAATCCTTTATCAGAGGATTCAGAGGTTCATTTATGCAAATTAATGAATATCTATTAGAAATTCTGAAAGAATAGTCTTTATTTTGCTTACCCGTTAAAATAGTTTTCTAATTGTGATTACATCTGCACAAAGAGTATGTTACAGGCACCAAGAACAGGCGCTCCATCCATATAATTTCACAAAAACAGTATACTTATACCTAGTTGTCCCAGATTTCTCCATAAAATAAGTGCATTAATCCATAAACATGTTTTCTTTTCCAAAGCTTGTGAAAAGATGCTACTTTGCACATGTTAAGATATTGAAGGCATCTGTCCTACTCATGAAATATAAGGAGATCAACAGCAGCTGCAATTCTTCTCTTATGAATGAACAGGATTAGGCACTTATCATAATTAAGATCGGAATACAGGTTTATAGACTACCTGATACACTCGTCCTTCAGACGGACAGAATCTTACTTTACAGGATTTAAGGAAGTTTCAGTAGCTTGCATCAGACTTATTCTTGTTATAGATTTGAGAGTTTTGTGAATTATGTTTGGCATGTGAAGGAAAAAAATCAAAAATAAATAGCTTGGGTCAGTCAGTCCTAAGCAGAAATTATTTTTGCTAATAAACAAAATGTACATTTTAACATAAGTTTTTTGAAATTAAACACAGGTGTAAAGGAAGCTCCATATATGTACTATCAAGGGGATGGTCTGTATCATCATTCTCTTTGTTCTTCTACCCTTATTCAGAGTCTTAATGACTACTAGATTTTCAGAGGCAGAATGAATTGAGAGCTAAACCCTTCTGCCTCAGTTTTAGACCACTAAGGAGCAAGGTAGGGGCCAAGAAGGAGAGACAGATATGAGCACTCTTATAGGCACTCTAAGTAAGCTATAAGCTCACACATCTAATGCATCCCTTGAACCTGCTATTTACGGACCATGCAAAATAATTCTGGTTACAATTAACTGCTGTTACTCGTGGAGTGATACACTAACTGAGGGAGGACAAAGATGGAGAACCCCCTTCTAGAATGGTCAGCAGAGATCAGATATATACAGTGACAAATAAGCAATACCAAACACCTGCCTTCACCTATACTAAGGTAAGTCTAGTAAATCTGAAGATACTCTAATAAATCCAATGCACATACTCCAAATTTAGGCTAAATTTATTCAACTACTTGTACTAAATGGCAATAACAAGTCTGATGTATAGACAATCGAAGTATTTCAATAAATTAGAAAATAATAAATTTTTCTTTTTAAAATAGTAAAGGAAGGAACAAAGATAATATTTCATGAAATCTTTTTCCCCTTCTTGTTTAGGACCACCTGGTGTACCTGGAATAAGTAAAAATGGTCGGGATGGTGCTCAGGGTGAACCCGGTCTTCCAGGGGATCCTGGTACTCCTGGTACTATTGGCGCTCAGGGAACTCCAGGAATATGTGACACATCAGCTTGCATGGGAGCTGTTGGAGCATCAACTTTGAAAAAATCATAAAACAACATTACAAGAAGTGGAGAAGTGACTGAATATTTAAGCAAACAGCGCATTGTAAGAAAGAGAGAATCCTCCTAATGATAAATGGACAGATGTTCCTTCTCTTAAAATGAGTTAAGTGGAGACTGACATAGTAATTCAGTTCTATGGAAAAAAAAAAAAAGCATCAGACAAAAACTTTTAATAAAAGATGCTTTGTGAGCATTTTCTCCTCCCCATAATTATTTTCCAGAATCTTTACTGCTAAACAATCTCACCTTCCCTTTCTCCCTTTGCTGAAGAGACCAGCAAGAGGAAGCATTGTTCCTTTTTACCATCATCTCCCTAACTGTACTGAAGATCATGGCTAGTCTGTACAAGCGTTTGAGCCAACTGAATTCCTTGGTACTGTTCCCACTGACTTCAGTTACAGAGGTTCATGCACTGAAGTCCAAATTGTTAAGTTATTTAGGCTCCCAACTGTTATTTAATGGAAATTAGGCATTTAAGTATCCAGTATTTTTAAGACTATGGTCTAACTGAAGATCATAGCCCAGGTATATTTCCTGTCTACTCTCAGTCTTCTGATTCCACCTCAAATATCTGCAAGGACTAGTAAATAGTAAACCTCTTGCAATCAGATTCTGCAAAAGATGTAATGTACTTATTTTAAGTTGCAGGGGAGAATTTTTGCATATTTCCATATAATAATAAAGGAAATTAAGTAACAGCAGTCTCATGACCTCTAGTTAAACTATTTGCACAGTAATTGTGAATGGAACCCCAAAGAGAAGGGATGCTCTTTTAAAGACCAGCCAAAAAAAAACCTGTATGAACTGTTGTAAAAATAAAAGGAGATTTTTTTAACCTTTTCCTTGTGATGCTGAAAGTGTCATTATACATACCAATGCTTTGATGAACTCCAACTTCCTAAGCTGTTTTAACTAGGATTGTATGGAAATAAATTGCTGCAAAATTGTGAATATCCGTGATTTAAAACAGTATTTATTTTGGAGACATTTTTGTACTTCAAAACCCGTTAGCATCATCTATTAAAAAAAAGAATTAATAAAGCCACTCTCAGTTCACAAACTATTCTATTTCTGTCCTAAATGCTGAAGTTTATGAATAATGGAGCCATATTAATCTTTAAACATGAAAATAGTCTTTGCAGTTAAATAATCTACTGTTTACAATATGCCACTTTGGGACTAAAGTAACAATACAAGAACCTGCTGGACAGTTGTTTATTAAACATTAAAAATAGTACTGTACTTTAAAAACAATGCTAACAGCATTGTATTACTCATGGGGGGGAATGTGTTAAAATATGCATGGCAAATGTGAACTTCATAATATCAGTACAATTTAGAAACTATGCACTTATTCAATTAACTACTACAACTTTTAATGGGAAAAAAAAGGCATTATAATGGTACCTTTAGTTTCTTTTTATATTTGAAGAATGTATTTGCATCTGGTCATTAAAGGACCAGTTGATATTCTTCAACAATCCCTAACTGTACCACACCACTTTTTTTTTTTTTTTCTTTAAAAAAAAACACAATGCAGAACCATAAACAGAAGAAGAGTGAATGTTTGGTAACTAAAGGGGGAAAGTACTCAGTAGGTGTTGGGACATTGTCTTGCTGTCTCTAGTCACTGAGCCCCTTTATCAGAAAAATGATTAGTACTGTCAGTAGCTAATTTTCATTTCCATTTTGAATAAAGAATGTTTTCATTAATGGTCTATTTATGTATTCCTACACATTGCATTTTGCAAGACAGTCCTCGAGCCTATCATACTTATCACATGAAATGAAGCCCAGCACATAAACAAACACAGAAGAAAAAAAAAAAAAAAAAAAAAGAAAGCAGACTGGACCCTTGTTAGTTATCCATACTTCTCAAGCATTCAAGGCGGTCAGTTCAGACTACTTGATCTCCATAGCTATGCGTGTTTTCCTGCACTGGACATGCTACAAATGAGTCTGATCTTGCTATTTTTAGTCTCCTGCCTGTTTTACCACAGAACACAGTCTCAAATTCCTAAAAATCAAAATACAAAAATGATTATGTTTACTGTTTACTTTAAGATAGTGTTTTGCAAAACACAAATGAAAACATACACTGCACCTTTAACAGGAAGTGATGGGGCAATACAAACAAGTTTTCTGTACACACATCATCCACTCTGTTAAGATAATTAGCAGAGCCAGAATTGCTCTTGGGCTTCAACTACAGTTGTAGTAGCATGGGAGCTGTTTACAGGGCACGTAGTCCTTTACTGCTCTCACAGGCTTTGAGATTGTGAGGGTATGTAGGTGTGAATTTAAAAACAAATTTTTTTAAAGGAATGCTCAATGTTATATTCGTCTTTTATAAAGTAAAGAGCATCCAGCAAAAGCCTTGCACATGCTTTTAGTTATATTCTGATGGACTTACTTAAAATACTTCACATTTTTATCAAGAAAACAATGAAGTTAGATTTAAAACCTTTTTCAGAGTGTCTCCATGCCTTTCATGAATGTACTTCAGAAATGCAGTTGTCCATTGTAAAGTTGTTGCCTTATCAGTGTCAGCAGTACAGAACGGAACCAGAAGATTCAGTTCATCACAACAAATCCGGATTCTGCGCCTACAGAAAAATACAAAGGTTATCATTCAGATGGGAGAGAAGACGGGAAAAAAGAACAATTTTTTTTTTTAAAAAAAGACTACACAAATGTACTACCAGTCATGGCCTTTGGGGGGGGCTTTTCTTTATCTTTTATTAGCTACAAACTTCATGTTTGCATTTTAGCCATATTTATGTAATTTATCTTTACAGATTTGTAATATGTTCTGAATTATCTCCGCTTTTTCTCACAGAGTAAAAAATAACAAAAAAAGCCCTCCATCCCTTTTTCCCTTTCACAAACATCCAACACTTCATCTCGTGCACTGTTTATTTTTACAAGTAAAACAAAATATGTCAAATTTACCTTTTATTCTGAATGATGGCAGTATTACAGTGTTAGTATTTTAGGCTTCAAAAACTTTGTGCTGCAGCTCCACAAAGAAATTTACCTTCTGTCTCTCTCCATGCGGTTATGCCTTTCCCTTCGCTGAGAGATTCCTTCCTGTGTCCCACCTTGTACCTGTATACTTGAATTTGACTGGGCTGACTGCCAAGGACCCTGTGCAGATGCAGTACTTTGGCTATCACGCATATTCTGAATTTCACTAAGAGGTTTTCGATCTACATTTGTATCCAATGGGCTTATTCGGCTGCGACTTCTCTTAATTGCTTGCTTGCATAAGGCGTCTTCTTTGCAAAACAGAGGAAAAGAAGAACCTTATTTATAACACTTCTATTATTGTTGTAATTCTGATCAAATATTGATCACAAAATTTATTTTTTGTCATTTTAGTTATGCAGAATAATCTTTGAAACTTTATTTCCATCCTAGACTGACTCTTATAGGAATATATGTCCTCAGGAAGCCCTAACGCACTGCTTTCTGCTTGAAAATCTGCCTAGTTTCTGTTTTCTTGGAGAACTTACAGAGATAATGCCTGCCTTTATTAATATTTGAGGAACGCCTTTAAATGTTCTCAAGTTTGTTATCAGCTGGATCTGCTATACCAATTTTGGGGCCAAAAAGAGTAGACAGAATCCAGTTACTTAGACAAGGTCCAGATTTTCAAAGGTACTTTGCAGCCTCAGGTTTTCTCATTTCAAGCTCGCAGTGCTAAACAATGTTGACAGTATGACTAAAATTGCATGGTGAACATTTTTTTGAGGAGTCTAGTTCCATATTGCCTATAGCATATCTCAGACATGCTGACCACATCTCATACAAGTCAGTAAAATCGTATTTGTAGTATAAAACAAACAAATGCAGAAAAAAAATGCAGATTTGAAAATGAAGGGCAAAGAAAGCTAAGTGAAAAGAAGCTAAATGGCTTACCTCCAACTTTAATCCAAACTTGCTCAGGCAAACCTTTATTCCTAGCACCTACTGTCTGTTTCGTGGATTCAATTTCCTGATGGTAACAGAAAGAGAATGTTCTAGGTAACCCAAGGTCTTGATGTTTGGCAGCTTCCAAAATAGTGCATGATGTTCCAGAGGTCTGTGAAAAATAAAAAAAGAAAACAGAGGATTTTATATATATATATATATATATATATACACACACACACACATACAGGAGAGACTATTTTGATATCAGGGGAACTTCTTAAGTTTTAGGGGCATGATTCAATGTATTGTATCAGAACAAGTTCTAATTATTTCTGCATCATGATCATGGGATTTTAATAGACTGCTGCATTTTGTTGTTATACCTCTGGCACTTCCTGAGTGCCGTGCTATTATTCTTGTTGCACAGGTTACTGTGAGTGGGAGGAAAAAAAAAAACACTTTTTCATCAAAAATGAGTTGGAAAAAATAACTGGAAAATTGTTCTTGCTAAGCATTTCCTTCTTGTCTTGTGTAGACGAAGGTTATACACACAAAAACTCAAGCAAAAAGCTATCATCTTCCTAGTAAGACATCAAAAGGCCTATTGATCATGTTACCTGGATGCGTATTATTACAGATATCATACCTGCCACGCAATTGGTTAGAATAAGTACTTCTGATGATCTTAAAGATTAACATAACAATAAGCAAATTACATTGTAAATCATTTTATCATGCCTATTCAAACCAATCAAAAACCAAAAAGCATTCAAACATTTTGATACAAACTTCTAGAATTATATTACACCTAAAAGGTCTAAGCTAACGTTGTCAGCATTTGAAATTAGCAGTTGTTAACGGCACTGATACTTGGCACACGCAGAGCTAGAACACACCACTCTGGAGCAAGGTCATTAGATGCTTATTACTTTGAAATCCCTGAACCGCAGGAGGACCACCCCAGGCCCCTTGTGGGGAAGTGCCAGGCTGTCCCACGCACTGCAGAGCACTTGCCCATGGCAAGGTTCAGGGTGATGTGGATTTACGGTGAGCTAACAGGCTACAATATGGCATACTGCATATCCACCACATACATATAACAAAGGAAGCAATAATTCTTTAAGAGTACACAGGTCTAGACTGAGGCCTACGCGACACAAGGCACAGGGTAGCAACCTGCTGTCCCTGATGGATTTGTAGCTGGAATAATTAGTATCAGTCTCCTCGCCAATCTTCCGCCATTTACCCACTACAACAATATAACCAGGAGAGGAAATATTACCAACCTGCGTTTGTGAAGGATTAGCACTTCCAGTAGTAGAACAGGCATTCATAGTAAACAGTGGATATGTGAACTGTAAAGCAGTAGTTGCAGCTGCAGCCTTATTTTTCACCAATGCAGCACACTTATTCTGATGCTGGTGAAGAGGAACACCCATCAGTTCTGATGGCTGCCGGATCAATGTTACTAAACTTAAAAAAAAAAAAAAAAGAAAGAAAGAAAAAAAAAACACACACATGCAAGACTGACTACTCGAAAATGAGGAGGGTAGAAAAACTTATAGGTACACATACTTTTAGTAACTATCATCAAGAAACCACTTTCCTTTACTATAAATACAAATCATTACGATTAGCTAGCACCTACTTCAGTGACAAGAAAAAAAGATCAGCTGAGAAAGTATTCTGTGCAGTAACAGTTACACTTTGTACTTCAGTGAAATGTTTGTCCGCACACTAACACGGTTACAGGGCCAGATTCTAAAACATCATTTTTTTAAGAAGTCTTTTTGTAGCCAGGCCTCCAAATTACATCATTAATCAATTTCTTAGACTTTGTTATGATCTAAAATCTATCTTGCTTTTAGCAAGTAACACATTAAAACTAGGCAATGTTCTTCTCTCACCTTTATTTACATTGCACACCGTTATCAAAAATGAAGTTGTAAAGTAATTCATTTTGTATCTATTTTGTAACTATTTTTATTTATGCAATATACAGATGGGCCTACCTGAGGTCAACAGAGTTGTAGCCATCTTTTACCAGCAGTTTAAAAAGCCCAACTCGTCATTTTGTACATGAAAAACAGTACTGCTCATAGATTTAACCCAGCAAAAGTGTTGAGCTATATGAAAATAAATAGCTTAACAATATAAACTAAAATTAATTCCAACACACTTGTTCAGAGTTACTCCAGATTCTTGGGGTTCTTGACACCTGGGGTTTTCTGTCTGGATGCTGTTGAATCTGTCTTCCAATCGAACTCTGACGGCAGACTTCGATCTAGACTCTGGTGCCAATGCTGAATTGTCAACAAGTACGTTTTCTTTATTCGTCCCAACAACATTATCACTGTGTTTAACTCTTATTAAACTGTGTCCTGGGACTTCTACAGAGCTACTGTTAGGCGTTTTATCCGTTTGGTTCAAAGGGACATTGGACTCACTAAGTAACATCATTCTGAGCTCCTGAAAGTCAATATGGCCCACGCATGGGTTTGTACTTAGCAAACTGCTGTCAGAAGGTAATCCTGACTGACAGATCACTGGGTAAACTGACTGGTTCCCAGCGCTGTTTGGTGAATACGCATCTTGACTGGCGTTCAGCGAGGCCTGGTGCAGAGGGGGGTCTGCAGAATTACCAGCTGAGAAGAAAGCAGAATTGAGCCTAGCTTCCACTTCACCTTCACTAGCTTGTGCCTCCATATGGGAATACAGTATGTGCTGGAGCTGAGTGTACTCTATTTCCGTCATCTCCACCAGGCTGAGGTCTGTGGTGGTGAAGCTAAGGTTTTGCTCACCAAAGGAGACGTCACTTGAGCCTCCAGGTCCAACAGCAAGCGGAGCAGGATCGGGAGCGCTAGCTGTGCTTTGAGGGACGGAGGTCTGAGCTTCCTCCGGGGCGGATCCTGACATGACTAAAGCAAACCTAATCAGTTACCAACGTATCTTTCAACAGCAAAGCACAAAACCTGTAAAAATTATCCCTAACAGGCATTAAAAAAAAAAAAAAAAAAAAAAAAAAAAAAAAAAACGAAGGCACCAAATACTGATTCCGTAACTGCAACACCGCAAGGACGCCAGGCGAGGAGGGGGCTCCTCGCAGCGTGTCTCCCCCCTCCACAGAGGCGCGGGCGAAACCGGCCCCGCCAGCGCCGAGCCCGGATCACCGGCAGCGCCAGGCCTGCGGGCCGGGCCCAGGCTCCCTCGGCGCCTCCCGGGCCGGCGGCCGCTTCCCCCAGCCCGCCGCGGGGAAGGGGGGGGGGGGAGGCGGAGCGGGGCAGGCGGCTCCCTCCGCTCGCCACGCCGCCGGGCAGCGGCCAAACGCCGGCGGCTCCCCGCGGGCCGGGGCCTGGGGAGCGGCGCCCACGCGCGCGCCGCCGCCGCCGCCGCCCGCAACCGCCGCGAGGCCGCCGGGCGCAACCGCCGCCCGCTGCGCACACGTGATCGCCGCGCGCATGCGCCCGCGCCCGCGCCCGCGCCCGCGCCGCGCGCCCTGCGCCAACCGCCTCCCCTCAGCGCCGCCCTTCCCGCCCGCGTAAGGGGGGTGGGAAGGGGGGGGGGGAAAACGTGAAATTTTGAACTGAACACCTCCGCTTCGTTTCCGTCCTGCGGGATGCACTGGTCTCCCTGCCTTCCCCCCCCCGCCCCCAGCAAGAATTCTGCTCTGAGGCAGGAGACCTTTTCCAGTGTCCCGTACGCAGGTGCAGTGGGGTTGGCAGGAGAATCCATTGCCCTGGGTTTTCTGTAAGTTAATCATCCGACTTGGCAGTAAAGCACTTCAGTAGTTCACCAGCATGCGGAAAAAAAAAAAAAATCGTTTTCTTGGTCACAAACGTCCCTCGCAGACGGGATCCCTCCGGATCCGCACTGAGACGTTCTCCACGGGACAAGCATCCAACGCCCGCGAGCGGTTTGTGTGTACGTCGTCTCCATCATGTATCTGCTAGTGGTTGTGCTCTTCAGTACTACAAACAGATGCCTAGTATGGGAGCCAGATTGTGGCACAAAAATATTCCAGCTCTTAAAAGGAACCACCCAAAGATCAAAAAAAACAAACAAAAAAAAAAAAACAAAAACAAAAACAAAAACAAAACAAAACAACAACAACAAAAAACACCACCCTTTCCAAAATCTTTATTCCCTTCAGGAAGTCCCCAAATCAGCTCTGTTGACCTCATTGCTTTAATGAAGTGAGCAATCAATAAAGGTAAGATATGCTGGTACTCTCCGTGCTGAGCTGTGCCTATCAGATGAGGTATAGCCAACGTCTGAAAGCATCTACGACTTTTCTCGAGAAACAAAAGCAGAAATTTTAAAACCAGTTTCCTGCACATTGATGTACACTTTCACCCTCCTGTTACCGTTCAGCATGGTCTATGTGTAAATTTTGCATATTAAAGTCTCTTACAGATACACTATTCTTTGTATTGTTCTAGACCTTTCAGAGGTGTTTACATAAGAATTTAGCAAAATACACTTTGGAAAACTAATTCAGCTAGGTATACACAAAGGTGAAAAGGTTGTTTCATGCTAATCAAAAGTTTGAATAAAGCTATAGAATTATTTATTTTCCCTTTCTTGCAATGAATAATAATAAGAATTCAGTACCATTTTTAGTCTCTGTGAGTAAATTGTTATGCTTATTTCAGTCTAGATTCTGGTGTCCACTGCAGTGCAGAAAATAGAAACCTTACTGCAAAATCCAAGTCCAGCTCATAAATTACATAAAGCTGTGGTTAAGAAATACAGCAGCAGTATTTGTGTACACAGTATATCTGTCTGCAAGCAGTTGAATTTTCTGCTATTAGATCTCTGAGAAAATTTAACTGCTCCTAGATTTGTGAACAGATTCCCAAAACTGCTATGTGGTAATGGAATTTTCCTAAAAGATGCAAAAGAGAAATAGTTACACATCTACTCTCACAACAATGAAAAAAATCAAGCAATTTATAAGTGATGTGAATTTGCTCTTCCTAAACCTCAAAACCAACCCAAATGAATTAGTAAATTATGCTCTCCTTTATATCTTTTGGTGTTAAGTCTGCAAATGACAAACTTATTTATCTGAATATCACCTTTGGAATAAATTAGGCTGTGTTTTAGGACTGAGACAAAAATCACAAAGACACATTTTCATATGTTTTTCAAACACCTACAAGTAAAGAACAGTTGGTAGCAGTGTCCTCAAGATGTCATCTTTCCTTAAACAATTAGGAAACTAAATCTGTACCATCAGTTTCTTGTGGTAACTCCTCTCTGACTTGCTGAGAAGTAACAATAATATTTAGAAAATAATATACAGATACAAATTTAAGAAAAAGACAACAGTTCTCTGTAGATGTTTATTCTACTTACAGTAACAAAAACCTGTGAAGTCCCATATTTTAATGTACAGTGATATATTTTGCCATATAAAATACAATTTACAGAAATGTCTATCAAGTAAACCTAAACAAACACACTTGATTTTTGCATACTTTTATGTATGTCTTTAAATTAGAAACATCTCATTAAAAAAAATCTTACACCATAGTAGATGTTTGTATTTAATACCACCTCTCTGCATTTTAATGTTTTGTCTACAGGTTCAGAATACAGACCATCATTTCAACCAGCAGATCCTTGATGTGTAAGGACTTCAAAGACGCACCAATATAGACTGTAAAATTTGTAGTGACATACATGGCATAAATGCTACTTGTAATGTAGACTTCAAGATGTAAATGCTTATAGGAATCTAATTTTACATTTGCAGAACTATTTTATAAAAATAACAAAATATTTACTCAGCTGTTAATTTACATGGTCAGATAAATTAGCAGGGTTTTCTTTATTTAAGACTTTAGAATTACTTGCTTGAAGAATACATGAAAAGTAGCAGTGTACTGTATTTCACAGTGAAAACTTCCCCTTTTGAATCACATTTAGCATTACCACTCTTTCAAGCTTTATGCAGTTACATCTTTTTCAGTGGACAGTTTTATATACACCATCAGCGTAAGTAGGGTCTGACAAAAAAACAGTGACACTTTTTTCAGAAGAAAAATGCTTTTAGATTGGAAAATACAAGAAAATAGAGAAATTTCTTTAGTTTCTGGCAACATTCTACAAGAACAAAACAAAACAAAAATGATCCAACTATATCAGTATAACCAAAGTTAGAGATTTAATGGCCTATTTAACCATCTTATTTTTCTTTCCTTTGATACACTAATTCATTTACGGTCTAACTCTTTGCCAATAAATGTCTGATGTTTTTAAAAGTTGCTGGTTATAAAGGTGCTACTTTTATATGCACTTTAATTATAGTTTTGTAAAAATGCAACATTTAAAACTTCTCAGCCTCATGAAAAAAATAAGTAGGACTTGTTTCTTGGTTGTACAGTTAACAGATGGATTTCGAAACAAAAAATACCTGTATATAAAAAGGAAGATAGTGCACTTTAAGCTTATAACATTCCATTTTCAAATCCTCCATCAGTTACAAATAATTAATAACACTGTTCTTCTGCAGCCTTTTCCTAAATACACACGACCCATCCATTGTAAAATAAACAAGACAGCAATATTGGACTCGTTTTATAAAGTGTGTGCTGTAGGAACAACTTTGACACCAAAATATCACATAAACGAGATGTAAAGGTATGGCTCCTAAGGTCTTGATTAAATTCTCTTATAAAATTACAATTCAAGTTACTGGAAAACATAACTTTATAATCTTAAAAAGCAATATGCTCTTCTTAGACCTTTTCCATTTCTGTATTGTAAATGGAAATTTTAAGATAAAGATGCAAGTAGAAAAAACAAAATTTCAGAACAGGTAACGCTGTGAATTTTTTTTAAGAAAAACATTATGCACAAAATGCAGCAAGTGAAAGTCCAGTATGTTCTTGACTTTTATCTATTTGAACATTTTCATTCACAGTTGTTCAAAAACTGCTAATTTGTCAGTACATTTTGTAAGGCTAGTATTACAACAGCTTTTTTGTAAAGGCGAGACTATACAGTATATACAAAAGACCTTGAGTCAGTTCTTGTTATGTAATGTTGTAAATTATTTATGGATAATAACTTTGAGGTGTTTCTATGACTGATTAGTGGAAGATGAAGCTTCCGTTTCTGTTGGTTTTTGACCCTCCTTCTGTGTTTCTGGCTTCATCTCTTTACCAGTTTCCCTACTTTTACTCCTATCCTTGCGATCTTTACCTCTCTCTCTTTCACGGTCTCTATCTCTCTCCCGATCTCTTTCTTTTTCCCTGCTTCGATCCCGCTCCCTGTCTTTATCTCTGTCACGATCTCTGTCTCTGCTTCTTGATCTGTCTCTATCGCGTCTTCTGTAGGATTCTCTCTCTCTGGTTCTTGCTCTCTCTCGGTCCCTGTTTCTTTCCCATTCTTTAGCCCTCTCTGAATCTTTTTCCCTATCTTTGTTTTGGTTTCTGTCTCTGTTTTTATCCCATTCTTTGTCTCTATGTCTCTCCCAGTCCCTTTCCCTATCTCTATTCCAGTTTCTCCCACGGTCCCTTTCCCAAGGTCTGCCATGTTCTCGATCCCTTCGTCTTTCATCAAAGGATCTACCTTGTCGATTATCTGCTTGCTGAGGCTCTGACTGATCTAAAACCTTGTCTTTATTTCCTCCCTCATATCTTTCCCTCTGTCTCCCTTCAAATGCCTGACCTCTAAACTCGACATTTTTGCCTTCTCGGAAATCAGGTGCTGACCACTGTCCTTCTGACTCGGGTCCTTGTCCAGATATATTGGAAAGAGATGCAGATGGTCCAGCTTCTTCCCACATCTCTTTTCTGTGTGGTGGTGGATGACTTGGAAGGTCCAGGAGTGGTCTTGGGGTTGGCTTCATACCTTGTGATGACTGACCCTGGAAGTGAAATCTAGAGGGGGGAGGCTCGTTTTGTTCTGGAAACAGTGCAGGTGTGGCTCCTCTTGGTCCTCCAAACTGAAGCGGTGCTGGACCCCTCTGGTTAGCAAATCTGGGTGGTGGACTCCCTCTTCGTTCCTCAAATGGCTGTGGCAAAAGTCCCCTTGGGCCTGGTATATGATTTGTAGCTGGACCTCTTTGCCCTTCAAACTGATTTGGGTGAGGCCCTCTTGGTCCCCCAAAATGACTAGGGGGTGGGCCTCTTGGCCCTCCAAACTGAGGGCCTCCTCTCTGTCCTTTAAACTGAGCTGGTGGTGGTCGTCTTTGACCTCCAAAAGGAAAAGGTGAAGGTCCTCTATTTCCCATAAATTGAGAGGGCTCCGGTCCCTCAAACTGTCCTGGAGGCCTAATCATTTCGTTATATTGGGAATCCGGGAATTCCCTTTGCTCCATGTGAGGTTCCCTATGATCATCAAACTGAGATGGTGACATTCCTCTTGGAACGCCATGATAAGAAGGGGAGGGGCCCCTGTTCTCACCAAAAAGAGATGGTGGTCCATGCTGTGTAGAAAATAAGGAAGGAATGGGTCCCTTTTGACCTCCAAATCTGCCAGGTGGAGGTCCTCTTTGCCCATCATTATTTGGAGAACCATGCTCTTCTGAGAACTGTGGTGCTGGTCCTCTAAAATTAGGTCCATGAGGTCCAACAGGTGCATTGAGCATCAGTGGTGGTGGAGGCCCTCCTTTCTGCCCAGACAAAGAAAATGGAGGCCCAACTCGGTTTTCTTCAAAGTGCTGTGGGAGAGATCCTCTTTCTCCCTCACTTTGAACACCTGCAGATTCAGTTTGTTCTACAAATTGATGAGATTGAGGGTTTCTTTGTTCTTCATATTGCACTGATGAAAGACCCCTCTCTGGTTCAAAGTGACTGGTTGCCTTTTCCTGAGAAGTAAATACTGTATTTGAAAAAGAATCCCTTCCTATTATTTCCTTTGATTCATTTGACCATGGTACTTTATGCATATCTTGCAAAGACTGACTGTCATTTGATGTGGAGAAGTTAGGTTGAAAAGATGTACTTGGAGGTGTTGGAAGCAGTACTTTACGTAAAGGTTTGGATGTAGAAGGTTCTCCAGAAGCTGTTTGACTCACATTTTCCAAACTAACTTGGGCAGTGTTTTCAAATTTGCTGTTAGATGCCTCTTTCTGAGGCACTGTAGAAGCTTTTTCACTTGAAACCCAATTATCACCACTGTAACCTGACTGAGTAGTAGAAATTAAGGTTTTGTCTTCCTTACTAAGTGGAGTCTGCAAAGCATTTGGGAAACTTGCTGGAGGAATTTCTCTTGTGGATATCTCATTCGGTACCAACTGTGGCTTTATTCGAGAATCAATATTGTCATTAGTTTCTGTTGCCATTCTTCTAGCTTGCCGGGGATCCCTGTTTTGTCTTGGGTCACAGCCCTGGTTTAAAACTTGTGCTTGCTGACTTGAAGGTAAATCTACTTTTTGTGTAGTCTGCTGGTTCTGATGGAATAATTCAGTCTTTGTTAGGGAAGATTTGGGTGGAGGTGACATTAAAGCATCAGACACTGAAAAATGTGCCATTGAAACACCAACAGCCGCTCTTTGTTGTCTGAGGGCTTCTTCTTGTTCCTCTAGTTGTCTTTTCTGTTCTTCTATTTGTTTGTTTAATTCTTCCAACATTTTTTGCTGTTCTACCAAGGATGAGGTTGTGGACATATCAGCCACATATGAAGCAGATGTTTCTGAAGAATTGCTTTTAGTATCCGTGTACATTTTATTAGGTAAATCATCAACAGTAACTTTTGCTTCTTCCAAGATAGTTTCATCTTCTGGATCGTAGGCCTCATCTTCTAGTTCTGCTGTATTACATGGCTTTTCCACATCATATAGTTTCTGGCTTTCACTAGTCTGTGTTTCAAAAGCTTTCTCTGGATCATATTCTTCTTCAGGATCATATGGCCTGTCATCTTCCTCCTCTTCTATAGCTCTGTCTTTTGACATCTGTCCAAACTGTTGTACAATGGGATCTAACAGAGGAACAGCTGACATTCCTCCATCAACAGCAACTTGAGCTTCCTGATTTGAAGACTGGACAGTTTCAGAATCTTTAGCAACAGGCTCAAAAGATTTCTTTTTTCCAAAAAGTGTCTGTAGGATGTGTTCCAGAGGTGTGGCAGTTTTTGAGGATGAAGAATTTGTAGTGGTAACAGTTGCAGGAGCAGTAGTTGAAGCTGGTGGTATCCCAGTAGTTGTGGTTCCAGTTTTAATCGAGGAGAGTATTTTTAATACTGAAGGTGTAACTGCTGGGGTTTCTGGAATGGGAAGTGGAGGTGGAGGTGGAGGAGATCCAGGTGGTGTTGAACTTACAGTTGAATCTCCAGAATAGAGTGAGTATTTTGGAGTTTTCTTTTCTTGCAAAGAAGATAATGTCCCTTTAGAGAACAGCAATGTTTCAGTTTCCTCTTGTGTTTGAATTCTGCTTCGCTTTTCCTCTATCTTTTCTGTCTCCACGACAGCAGAAGGACGTTTCCCTTTTTGACAGATAACTAATCCAAGAATTAAATTTGGACGAGATGACTCAAGACCTGAAAGAGAATACAAAGACTGTATGTGTAAAAATATTTTTTATTTATGCTTTCAGCAGGAACTCCTTATTTTATACAACGGCAGCTACAAAAATCATAAAGATAACAATCTTTCTAAATAGCATTAGGTAACCTATTGGCAATTTCCATTAGTCCATATAGTCCATAAACATATGCATATATACTTAAAGAAATGTTTTAACTCTTAATCCTTGATATTTTTAATAAAATATTGCAATCATATGTACAATTATTAAATAGTGACTTTGCAAATATCTCTAATGTTCCAAATCAAAAAGATTTTATATTTTTTATATTATTACATCTTTTTCATTTCCCTCCCCTCAGGAAAATCATATCATAACTTTCAAATAGTCTGCAAATATGTGGTACACACAGAGATACTAAAAAGTGACAAAATCTGGGAAGGCATTTCTATAGGGCTAAATAAAAATTTAAGACCCCCCCCCCCAAAAAAAAAAAAAAAAAAGAAAAAGAAAAAAAAGAACACTAAAGAACACTTTGCTAAACTTTAGAATTATATTTCTATTATAATTTGTGCTGTAAGACTGTGTTGACATTTATACAGGTCTATACATACTTTGCCTGTCTCTAAATTAATCAAATAACAGTAAATGCTGTAAGGATAGTTTCAAACAAAATGTGTCTGGGAACAGTATTAAAACTTGTGTAATACACACTGATTTTTTTTCCCCAGCTAGACATTGTTTTTTAAAAAGTAAAAAGCAGGAAAACTAGTGACTCACCTAATATACCAAACAAGCAAATAAAAGCTTAAGGAGATGCAAGTTCAGTATATGGGGAAAGGGGATCTCAGTGTATTTGCTTTCTCTTCAAGAAAAGAGTTAGTTCACTATAGAACAAGTATACAGAGGGAAAGGTAACTTTGAACTCTGTTGTAGGATTCAGTCTTAAACATGAAGCTGTAAGACCTTTTTTATAAATAAGAAGCACTGTGAATAGAATCACTCCTTTGTTAAAAGTTTCAGACTCAAATCCTGGGAGAAGTATATCTAAAAAAAGATGGGAGATTTTCTGGTAAGAGAAAAAATAACCTTAAAAGGGCTGTAGGTATGTTTCATGGTATTATATTTCTTCCTTTTATGTGCACAATTCCCACTAGTAAGTGTAGAAGATAATCATGTCCAGAATAAAGGGCAGGGGAATAAATCCATTTACAAACAGTTGGTGGGAAATGTAGAATTTCTTTATAAAGAGAGGGGTTTTTAACTTCTGGATTTAGTAAGTTTTAACAGGTCCTCATTTAGGGGGACCTCATTATTTGCATCTAGCTAGGAAGCAGTAATATAGAAACATAAACAAGATGTAAAATAACATAAATATTCCCTGTATTTAAATGATTCTGAAATCTACACTGGCACTGTTTCTTCTATTCATAATCCTGAATTCATAAGTAAGAGTTTTACAAGTATATTATGCTTGTGTGTATCTTCATTATTAAACCAAACCATCTACTATTAAGGAAAAAAATTAAGATATCTAATTATTAGCATTTAAAAACTTCTTGACACCAGCAAAAAAGCCTTTAGGCTTTTTCTGGTACCCATAGTACCAGAAATATTCCACATTTACAGATAATATTACTTTGCTGATAACTTCAAGAAGTTGTAAGGGGATTCTTAAATTTGCCATCTAATGAGAAAAATGCCAGCTGTTTCCCTAATTTGATTTAATAAACTTCACCTCTTCTGATTTCTTTTGGTTACTAACTTTACACCGAGAAATCACTAGAAGAATTTAGCATATTTTTAAGTTAAATATAAAGCTTTCTCAGTGAGAGGATACTGTCATTCTTACAGCTTAGGCTAAGTTCAGTTATAACCTACAAGTGAATAAGATGAAAACTTGGCTCAGTTAACATCAAGGGAAAGCCCAAACAGAAGAACCAATTAAGGAGAGTTCATCTTTAATGACAGCCTGTAACTGTAGGAATTATTTACCATTTATTAAAACAACAATCCCAAACCACAGCTGCTTCATGTTTCTAGTATTTCCCTTCAGTACTTACTACATATTTCATTAAGCAGTAACTTTTGTTCACAGAATACCCAAAGCTATAAAATCATCAGTGCTTCCATTTTTTATGTTCAAATATTATCCCATATAAACCTTGTTTTCTAAACAGCAAATGACAGATAAGACAAAGATGGTATTTTCTCAAAGAAAATGAGTTAACTTGAAAGTCTTATGAGATCTCTTGGCAACTAAGGGAAAACAAACCCTCCTCTAAAATTCTGTGTACTTCTGATGGCAACTGGAAATAGTACAGTGAATCTGTTCTAAGCACTTAATGAATAGACCACCAAAATATTGGCAGTCACTTGAAATAGTCTTTTCAAAAGGCAAGACAAAATTATAATGGAAATTTTGAACCCAATCTAAAGTACTTGCTTTTGAGATTTCCTATTGGAAATGGTTCTCATTGTAAGTATAGGGAAAAACAAAATTAATGAAATTTAAGCGAGAGTTTTTGGAAGACAGTTATTTTGTAGAATGCATTCTAGTTCCAAAGTGGAATTCTAGAATTAGAATTATTTCATGGTTTCAGTGTTTTTAGTTATACCTAATTCTGTGGTTGGACATGCTGTTCTAAATAGTCCATCATAGCATAAATTTGCACCTATAGGAGTATGGATGCTGAGGTAGGATCAAAGCATATAGGACAAACTAAAGAATTATTTTCAGTGAATCTGAAATTATAGGGAAAGAATTGCATAAATTCTCCAAATATAAACTCATTTGCACCCACTACTTAAAGGCAATTCTGGCTGTTCTGCTAAGTATAATTTACTACCTCAAATGAAATGGTACTAACATATATCATTAATGCATACTTCAGAAGTAAAGTAAGTCAATTAGGAAAATAATTTATTTGCAAATCGAGTCTACTGAGACTGTGATAATTACATATGGCACACTGTGTGTGAATTTGTCAGTATGTGAATAATGAAGGCACATTTGGTCAGGGTTGACAAATGCAGAGTATGTCACAAATTTCTATTCATCCAAAACCTTCTGGTAGGCATTTGCCGTTCTGTCTTTAACATTTTGGTTATCTGCTTGTAAGCAGAGACAGTGACATGTAATTAATGTGACTAGTCACATGAATCTCAAATACTGAATAACTGAAATGAACAGTTTCCAAAAATCTATCAGACAGGATATCTAATGAACAGCAGTTACTGAAAAATTAGTTTTGAGTCCTTGTCAGAAACACAGACCAAGTGACTAATTAAAACAAGTAAAATTTTAAACACACTTCCAAGACAAGAAAATCCAGTAGTGAGTTAGTAACATTAATTATAATCTGTCTAGAATTTGGTCATCATGGAACAAACCCATTAAAATTGTAATTTTGATACTGTAACTTTATATAAATATTAGAATTTATACCTAACCTTGCTTCTGAGTTTACTTGCATGAATTTTCTTAAAAAAAAAAATCTCTTGAAGTTCATGATTGTCTACAATAGTTTTCATAACCTGTAGCCAAAGAGGTATCTCTACTAAATTCATACCCAATCTCTCAATCCAAAGTGATAAAACACTAAGTGCAGGGTCTGATAGCTTCTTTAGAACGAAAACATACAGCTAAACTAGCATTTCAAAGGTTAGCCCTATTCTATTTCAATATCCGTAAGTAGGTTAACTGCCTAACTTTACGTAGTCATATCGAAAGTGTTGGCCGAGTGTCCAACTACTTCTTGATGACTCGCTTTCACAAGGAACTGTTTTAAAAGTGCTGCAAGCTGTGTCAGTAGAGTTAATAGTCAGTGCTAAGTTATTTATAAAACAATTACCCTGTTGTATATTTGAAGGCCAGATAACGGTTTTATTGAGTTACATTCTATAAAACTAAAGCCATGAAAAAATGGATAAACTAAATACTAATATTTGCTAAACATTTTTCTTACCCCTAATTTTTTTTATTAAATCAGTTTAACTGTATTTGCACATGTAATACCCACATCTTCATTCCTTAGCATCAACAACTGGTAACAAATTCCCTATACTGTTAAAGATAGATGCCTAATTTCTGCACACTGATGGCACAACCTGGGGAATAAATCCAGCATACCTGATTATGGTATATATTTTTGAGCTTAGATCAAAACAAGCTATTCTTTAATCATTATCAAAACTGTTTAAATATTTGTTCCAATCAGAAACTGAAAACTATCATTCAAGTATCAGTCAAGTGAGTTTTAATCTAGGGATGTACATCATGTCCAGCACTGTAACACTGCTGTACATTAAGATACACTTGCTGAATGGAATTGTATGGCAGAGAAAAAACATGGTTCTTATGCCATATTCTACTATTGCTACTTTTCATAATACTGTCTGCTGAGATGAAGAAGCCTAATTCAATACAGAGTAGAGTTACACTTGTCTTGTTACAGCTGCAATTTTTAAGAGTATTCTAAATAGTATGAAGATTTCACACCTTCATACTTCAGGAAAACATACTGTTGTAAGCTACTAAAAGAGATATATCAATGCTTGTGGAATGTCTTTTGCTGATATATATAGTTCAATAAAACAGTCATGTATTTTTCCTTTTCCAGCTTTGCCACTAAATCCTTCAATAAATCACCCTTATTTGCATTCTTCCCATTAGTAATGAAGGCTGATTACACTATTTTCTACAAACTGCTTTAAGATGTTCAGATGAAAGTGCTAGATAACACATTACACGTACACACGAAATACTCGGACAAGTAAATTTACATACAGTAAGCTATTACAAAACACACCGCAGAAGCCTGCTGGTGTAGTAATTATAATAATCTCAGATGATTTAAGCGTAAATGTGGAATCTTTCCATTTCCTCTATTTTAGAAACATCAATGTGCAAGTGTTTTGTAGAGCTTCTAGGTACTGTAGCAGTTCAGAAGTCCTCAGTGTGTTCCAAATCCAGTCCATCAGAAAACAGGAGAAATTCATAAATCATATTTGCCTGATGGAACTGCTTGATAGAGCTGCAATACCTTCTAACTAGTGTTTAGGGAGTGACAGGGTTTGTTTGTTGTCCCCCCTCCCACCTCTGTCCCATTATATTTATCAAAATGCCTTTCACTACCTAGTATAATGCTTCTTGCTAAACTCTATTTGAAAGTACACAAATTTAAGGAGACAATGACCATTTTCTGTAAAATATTTTTTATTGATTATGTAAGAAAGAGCAGTAAATTCCAACAGAGAGCATTTAAAAGTATGGATTACATGTCTTTTATGCTGTGGTTTTAATGCATACACACACGGAAAAGCAGCTTACTTGACTTTTTCTTCGCCTTATACTGCCTTCTGGTTTTAAAATATGAACACCATTCAGCACAAGTACGAGGTAAATACTCCTACGAAAGTGTCCAAGTGTGAACCGATGATAGAAGTCTAAGTGGGTCTTCTACTACTCTTTTTATACATATGGCCTCTCTGCCTTTGGAACCTCATATCTATAGCAATCCTTTAACCCCTTTTGCCTACAGATGTGCATTTCAATTTGAAAAACTGACTCATAACATTTGCCTCCATGAATCCGTGTGCAAATGACACTTATATTTCTTCTGAGTAATTCCTTCCAGTCTTGAAAAAATTTTCCAAGTTAAACTCAGTATGACCAAGCTGATATTACAGATTTCTGTATTAATACTTTACGTAGAGTTTGTCCTTATTTGCCAATACGCTAATTTAAAATAAAAAGTTTCATTTAAATTGAAACTTATAGAAAAAGAAACATAGAAGAAAACTTACAATGCTAAACATAGTCGATGTTTTCAACAGGAATGCGAGCAGGCAAAGATTATGTAAATGCCTCCCTAAAGCATGTTATTTAACAACACAACAAAAGACTGCAGATGTTTACAGCTGATTCAATGGCCAATTCTATTATTGTGTGTCACTGTTCAGAAAGGAAGGTATTTCTTTGTTCTGTCTGAAAAAGCTAGTCCAGGAGTTAAGACACAGCTTACGTCCGCATGCCAAAAGCATTCTGTGCTTAGTTTTTTAATTTTTTTGGCTCTGAAAGGGAAATAAGTTTTCACTTACCTTTCAAGAATAGGTATTAAAGAGTATGAAGTGTTCAGATATAGCAGTTACAGAGCCCACGTGAGTATACTTAGAGCAATGATCCCACTTTTTTTAGCCATAGCCAAGAAGCAATGATCTAGACTACACATTATTCAAGGACAGATAAGAGTCATAGAATCATAGAATCAGAGTGTAGATTTTTCTCATATACTCGAGTGTCAGAGTGCAGAGCAAGCATTCTTCACAGTCTCATGCAGGATTGAAGGGCATTTTACTAATGGTATATAATTTGTCAATGTTATTGATTCTATGTTTTTTAAAGTCACATAGTCACATCCTCACTATGACAATGAAGTATTCCCTTCATTGTAACCTATAGTTCTTCATCTTCTCAATATTTTACTTTATACATAAACAAAAACAGATACTTATTTGGAAACTGCCACCTACTGACCTAATGGAATATGGATTTTATTTATTTATTTTAAACAAACCAATTTTCAGAAGTCAGTGATTTGGCTAGTTTGCTCCAGCAAAACATAACGTCATTTTAAACACCTTGTGCTCACATATTTGCACACATGGCATCATATCTGACATAATGATAATGTAGGGAAAGCAGTATAATTTTTACCTTTGTCTTCATAGATATCCACTCCTTTGCTGGCTAAAGAGCTTCTTGCTTGCTTTACACTACAGTGCATAGCTTGTAGGGTTTTGGACAATTTTATCTTGACGCAGAGTTAACTTTCTCAATTATTCCCTATTTACACAGTTTTAAAATGTTTTTCAGATAAAATCTTTTTTTTTTCAAAAATACTTCTATTAAACATTCAACAATAATTTCTCTCTGATTGATTGTCTTACGTGAGTTTACCTATCATTTAACCTCCCCTGTTTTGTGCTTACCTGGTCCCTCAAAAGGCAAGAGTTTGGAAGGAATTGGGTCCTTAGCACTCAGTGGGATCAGGTAGAGGTCCTTGACATGTCTGTTGTTATTAGCTACAACACCAAAACGACCACGACTGCTAAAATAGGAGTAGAGAGAGATGTAGGCAACTTCTTCTTCTTCTGTTGCAGGATGAAAACGAATCAAACATAATTCCTGGAATACAAAAACAAAGTGGAAAATTTCAACCTATAACATCTCATCAAATAAAATGCTAGCTGGCAAGTTCCGATTGAGGGGTGGGGGTAATCACTATAGATTGTACATTTACCACTCCAACTATGTTTTTAAAGCAATATTTTAGGTTTAAGAGAATATTGTTCAATCTGTAATTCTGCAACAGAATTAGGTTTATCAGTTTCAGAAATACACGTGTATCTTATATGAACTTATACATTCTGAGGCTCTGAATATTTGAATTAATATGAAAGAAATGGAAAAATCCTTAAGCTTCATTACTGTATCTGCACAGTGTGCTTCCTTTTTTCACTTTTAAACTGTTTGAAATAGTAAAATCTATTCACACTTAATGGTAATTTCCTATTTTTAAAACCCATGTTTAAATTTTCAGTTCTGAATAAATTATGTTTAATTATTAAAATTAAATAAATAAGACTAAGCCATTATATAAGAGATCAAGGTGATTAGCAGCTCAACAGACAAACATGTTTCTTCAATAAATCAAAAATTTTAAAGGAATACATGCTATCAGAGATTCTCTGGGTATCATCCCTGACGATATTTGCTGTGTATTCATTTTATTATAAAAAGTTGCCATTTTATATTGCTGTATTTTTCTGCTAGGTTTTGCAAAGGATTAAGTGAATACCTTAGAAAGCGAAGATTTGAGTTTGCCAACATAATCCCAGACTGTCTTCGGTGAGATCCTCCCACCAATATGAATTGTATCTGGTAAATCCTAAACGAGAAGTATTACATGGTAGTATGAGAAAAGCCAAAAGAGACTACTGTGTAAAAGCTGTGCAGATTGCCCCATCCCAGTAGCCTAGTGGAGAATGCAGCATTATGTTTTAGTAAGCTTTCACACATATTATTCTAATTCAGATAGTGCATTTCCAAATTTCAAGGTGACTAATTATGGCATGTTACTGGAAGGGTAATAGCACACATCAAACAGAGAAGGCAGTTCCAAACAAAGACAGCAACAAATACTTATGTACATTCATCAGATAAATACATTCCTTAGCATTGTTTGATGGGAAAGCCATTATTGGTAATACAGATTTTCTCCACATTTCCAGTTTATCAGAAAGTTATGCACCCATGACTACAAGCCACATGATTTCTACTTAGCTTCCTATCATCAGGATAGCAAAATCCGTTTTAGCAAAACCAAAAAGAACCACCCACTGTAGTATTTAAAGTCCTAAAACACCTTTGAAACTTCCTGACTTCACAGCCCCATAAAATGTACTTTTTAGGAGAAAAGAGAAATCAAATCTCTTATTTGTTTCAGTGCATGCTTTTATATTATCAGACTATTTGAATGTATTCCCCACAAAACAGTCAGCCAACTGTTTTCATTTTGTATTTAAATGGACAAAAATATTTGTTTTTAATAAATGACCTCACAGACTTTTATAACAGATCACATCACTGATCCATCCAGTGTGAGAGTTGACTGTTTTTAAATATTGTTTCTAAGATGTCTATTTTTAAATACTGGTTTTAAGACCTCTTTTCAAAGAATAAAGCTGAACTACAGCTATAGTTCCATGTTAGCTACTAACATATGTATAGGCATATTAAAATACACAACAATTCTTCACAAATTTGTGAGGAATTTTTAAAAGGCTATTTTTTAACTGCTTTTCTTATTACTAAAGGGATACCATTGAGCACTGTTAAAATTCCAATACAGCAATATATACAGTGACCACAATCTTTATAGCAACAGGAACTGCTGTATAGATTTATTCTAAACACATAAACATGTCACTTCTAACCTCACTAAGGTATTCAAAACACCCGGAGACAGGATATGCTTTAGTGACAAATTTGGCCACACTTTGCATGTTGATAAATCCTTTCCAAATGGTGTTGAGACGAGAGAGAAAGAGAGAAGTATCTCCATCTTGAGGTGAGCGTGACTCTGCAATACTGCAAAACAAATTCAAAATGAAAAGATTATAGAATATAGTCAGACTGCTCCCTTTTTTCTTCTTCTCTCCTTGTACTCATCCATTACTGTATTTTAAACAGGTAAATAAGAGATTTTTTTACTCAATGCCCTGTCAATGTTTTCCATTAACTGCATATTAGTGAAAAACGTAAGGAACAACTGAAAATTAAATTACAGGTTCAGAGAGGCAAAAATGATGCTAAGAGATTTTTTTTAAAAAAAAAGTAGGCTAGAGTATAACTATTGTGATCCTGACTCTACAATAAACTAATCTGAATTATACACTTTCCACTAAATCAATCAAAAACATACATCTGAAAAGATTCTCATGTTAAAGGATATGACATGAACAAAAATCTTTTAACTGCCATTTCATAAGCACGTATGCCACAATATTTATTCTTCCGATTGTACACACAGAGAGTATGTAAGAAATCCATTTCTTTTCAATCTGATCAATTGGTTAAATTTGATTTATATTCATAAAGCCAGATATAATAGCATTTTAATGCAGGATGAAAATCTGGAATACCTTTACACAATTGCTCACATACTCTCTATATATGAATATATAAAAAGAGTTTAAGGTCAAATACTTTTATGTTTATGTATATGCTAACACACATTGTAGAATCCTTGCTGTTAATATATTCTGATGGAAAATTTTAACAACTAGAGAAGGTAAACAAGAAGATAATAAATTAAAAATCTGAGTAAGGTTACCTGAACTATGAAGTTGATCATGACTTTTGTTTTTGAGATGGGTGGACAGACACACACTCACACACATGCACATCCCCACACATATGCACACGTGCATGCACACACACAGAGAACAACGCAAAGACTTTGAAGATAAGCACAATTGAGTAGTTTGGCTTACTATTAAATATACGCACTTGATATTGGGTGATTGAGGAACTGCTAAGTATCTTGGATCTGGTGAGGAGGTTGGTTTTGTTAATATTGATTTGGGGACAGTCATGACTGGTTTTGGCATTTCCTGTTTTGCTTCCCCTACAGAAACTTTGTCAGATGCAGGACGCAGTGCTGAAGTCGTAATACCAGAGGAGCCACTCATTGCTGTCCTAGGGTCTCTGCCAGAAACTGTTACAGTTGTGACAACGCCTCCAGCGCAAGTGGCAGGAAAAGCGGAGGCCTCTTCAGATAAAGAATCTGTATTGTTGTGGCCCTGTGTTGCAGGAACGTAAGTTTTTTCTAGGCTTGACGGGGAAATGGTTTCTGTTACAGATCCAACTTCAGGTTCCACTGTGTTTTCAGAGACTGCCTCTTTGGCTGGCTCTGCTGTTGCTGTAGAACTTTCATGCTTTGGCTGAACTTCTGGTTTTGATTTTGACTCCACCTTTTTAACAGGAGCCATTAGTTTTGCCTTCTTTGGTGGTGGTTCATCTTCAGATGCTGAAATCTGACCTATAAATTAATTTAAAATATTTTTGATTATTATTTGTTTTAGTGATTAAATAGTGATGAAAGAAACAGACAGTCAAGGCCCTTAACACAACAATTCTTTTACTTTGCACAGTCAGCACCATAGATACCTGTACAGATTTTGCAGTTCAGGTCAAAAAGATGGGCTCGATGTTGACTTGTTGTATCCTTCAACATACTGCTAAAAACATCTAGAGAAGGAGCATTGTTTAAATCCGGTGCAGTTCGGGCTGAGTCTTGCTGCTCCTGAAAGTGAGCACACACACAAAAACACATTCCAGTTGATCACTAATTTCAACCATAATAAAATACTTCAGAAACTGTTACTAACTTTCGTTCTTTAGAGTAAAATTCTTGCAAAACCACTTTCTCATTTGAGAAGCATTTTTAAAAAACAGTATGAAATTTTGAAACATTATTTCTCCTGTGTCATTGGTAAAAGCATGCACGTGATATAAAGTGTTTTATTAACATAATTAACATTTGACTTCCTTTCATTCTACTATGTTCTAAAGTAGATACTATTGTGTTAAATATTTGTCCAGCACACTGAACTGCAGTATTTTTGTTTCAGAGAAGGGGGGTGGGGAGCAAAAAGCTCAGCTAATAGTCAGAAATAACAAGTTTTCTCTGTAAATTGAGAACAAGGTCTGATAAATACATAGCATCTGTTTTTGTAGAAGTATATGTGGTATATGCCCATTATTTGTTTGTTGTGCTCCTTCAAACTAAAAGAAAAATGCTCATAGCATACCTTCTGTTACCCTACAGTTTGTTGAAACAATCTGCAATGCTGATAAAAACATGAGGTTCTTAGTTACCATTTCTCTCTCTTGAGGTCTTTATGCTCAAGCAATTCCTAATACTTACGTCAGAATCAGACACTGGTGGAGAATCTTCCATATTCACATCTGGCATATTTTCCTGTTTTACAACCGATTTCTTGATTTCTTGAGATTTATTTCTCGACTCCATCATCTGAGAGAAAGAAAATAAAAAAAAAATGGTAAAAAAAATTCCACATATTTACTCTATAGTATTACCATGCACTTTGTTATCCATTATCTTCATATCTGCTGGGGCTGGAGGAAGAGTCTGGTCACTGAAAATTATTAGCATTTGATTAGAAAGAAAATGGTGATAAGGATTATTAAACTCACCATTAATGCATATCTAAGAACATGCTAGAAAACTGTATTACTTACTGCTTTGGATGGCTTTTCTTTCCATACAGATAGTTCTTTAGACAGAAGTTCTTCTGGTTTCAATCTCACTAGCTTTGACAGTGAAATTTCCTGACGAAGAACACGATGAAAAAGTCCCTGAAAACACAGCAGAGTTTGTTGCTATGCTGAAGAGTACCTGCTTATATAACTAATAAGATTGCAAAACAGTCAAATCTCTTCCAATTTCTTAATTCGCTATCAAAAACACTAACTAATTATAAGCAAAGATGAAAAGGTGTAGCAACCAGAAAACAAAAATCAAATCTGTATCTATTACTATAAATAACTGCATAGGAATTCCAGAAACTGAACAGCCATTCCTGTTTCATATCTATTCTAGGAATTAAAGAAAGAACACAATTTCAAGTCTTCTCTAGTCATTTTTCATCTGCACTGCCTTCCTTCTTTTTCTTTTAAAGGATAAACATGATTATGTACATAGAGATAACATCCAGCACATGCTACAGAATGCCACAGGAGGAGAAGCAAGTAAAATCTTCATTTGTTTTAAAAATACCATTCTGCAAATAAATATTTCAGACAAAAAGTCCAAACTTAATAAACGATCCACCTAAAGTAGATCTTGAATTCTCACTAGATATTTTTTTTGCAAGATATTAATAGCTTTGGAATAATCTTTTATAGTAAAATTCCTAAATCTGTATTTTAGAAACTTTAAATGTTGAGGTTGGTTTGACAGACATCATTAAAAAACAGAAATATGTTTAAGCATATGTTTAGTTTTAAAAGGAAATTCCAAACCTGATTTTTTGGGTCCTTGAGATTGAACATGATGCTACGGTATTTACTCTTGTATCGGTTGTCCGTAACTTGAAACAAATTGAACATTTCCTTTTCAATATTGAGTGCTACTTTCCCTACTTCACTCTCTGTCATGACCAGATCATCACTGTCATTGACCCTGTTTAAAAACAAACAAAAACACCCCCATGTTATTATTTCACTAGGTAAAGCACTATCCCATAATTTCAACTATACAAATTGTAGATAAAACACCCATAAAACCAAATTAAATGGGGCTACTTATTTACATTCACTATGTGTTTAATCTTGGGACACTCAGAACTTTTTTTTTTTTTTTTTTTTTTTGAAAAAACTACACTGTCACTAGTTTCACCAGCACTATATAGTAAAGGTTTAAACAACGTATTTTTTTTCCTCTACTAACGTCATCTATTTATTTATTTATTAATAATAGTTAGCGAACCTTTGAAATCACATGACGTTTTACCTACACCAATGGCTAGATTGCAGCCTGAAGGCCAAGCTAAACATTTCAGAGCTGGTCCATAAAAATCACCAAGATGACAGTAGAGGCCAGACAAAAGGTACATCACTTTGCAGAGAAAGGAGCTAACTGAGGTGCCTCTTGAACTCAGTGAGGACCCACAGTCTCCTTTAAGAGACATCTCAAAGCTAAATTCTATCTTAGGACCTTAAGCTAGGAACTACAGCAACTTCTCTCTACTGTCCAGAGGTGGCCATGGAAAACAGCCTTTATGAACTGATGTCAGCCTTTACCACTACTCCTACTCATGGCACTGAAATTAGGAGCTTTTCTGTCATGAACTTCATAGGGTGCCTCAACAGTTAAGCTTCAATCCTAGATTCCCCACTGTGAATCGCGTTTCCAATTGAGAGAGAATACCAGAGTACACTGATCAACAGTAAGCCTTGAAGGCTGCCAATAGCTTTAACAGAATTGGAGGGCACTTTGTGTTTTGACTTTTAGCTGTACAGTTGTCCGCTGATGAGAATTCTTTTTCTATTTTATGAAGGCAGAGGTGGGGGAATCTGTACCTCAGTGAGCCTTTGACACTTCTACTGCGATACTCTACTATGTTCCCTGTAACATCTACACCTCCCAACACTGCCATCACTAGATTATAAATTTGGGAGTACCTATAATATATATGCTTCTATGCTGTGATTTAACTCTTCAAACTGTAACTGCCTTGATATGATCGGGACAGGGAGGTTTGTTTGTAAGTGACACATGGACAATTATTTTGCATCAGCATTTTTTTATGAACTTGAAATGCCAGATATTACATTCACAGCGTAAGTTCAACACCTCAGTATCCCTTGTCAAGAAATAGAACTGTTCAGTCTAAACATTTATTTCTAGTGGTAGCTTCCTGTATAAAAATAAGTGTTTTTAGTTCCCACCTCTTCCATAAAATTTCTTTGAGGGACCGTCGAATATTTTGTCGAATCTGAGAGTTAGGTTGTGACTGGCTAGGGCTAGCTGATGCTTTTACTTGACCACTTCCAGCTGCAGTAGAAGAAATGGAAGACAGTGAAGGCTTTCTGAGTCCTCCACCCAAGCTGGAAGATGTAGCTGGTTTTTTGGAAACTGATGAAGTATGAGAGAGAGATGAATGTTTTGAAGAAACACTGCCTGACGAAGGCCAAGCTTTCTTCGGAATTACGCCTTTGAAACTTCCAGCAGAAGGTTTAACTGGGTGCTTAGTTACTGGTGTGCTAGAAAAGGATGAGGACTTCTTTGGAGTAAGAGTTTTGGTGAGGGAAGATGTCTGTTTCTCCATTGTAGATGCTGAAGTTACAGCTTTCTTCGATCCCGGTGTAGGTTCTGCTGCTTTATCTTCATTCTTCTTCTCTTCCTTTTGAGCTGTTAAAATAAAGAAGAAAATACAGTACTAAAGGCTTAATGCTGATGTTTTAGTTATTTAACATCACTGTTATGAATGAATAATTATAATAGAGCAGTTGCCACTTACTTAAATAGTAAATGATATCCTGTTAATGATGGCTAGGTACCAATCTATAAAGAAAAGCTATGGAATAACATCTTCAGAGAATAGATATCAAGTAGAAATTTAAGCCATTTACTTTCACTAGCTTTTTAAGTAGCAATTTTAAAACTGGTTCACATAATTTTTCAGAAGAAATTCATATTTGATCCTTCAAAAAGTTACCGCTTCTCCAAAGCTAACTGAAAAGTTGAAAATAGCTTCACTTCAGCAATATAAGTTGAAAAAATTATTCAAAAGCTATGCAAGAAAACTGAAAAAGGCACCACCTTCAAAGATTCTTGAGTGAGGTTTCAGGACTTCAAAAACTTTTTTTTCTTTTAATAATGCAGCTCATCTTAAATTTAAAGAGAAAAAAATTCTCATAGCAACTTACAGAACCTGTTTATTACAACAGCTGAGGTGTCTTCGTTCAGACAATGAAGATCCGTGTATTTGAGCTAGAATTAGTATCTGACTCAGGCTCAGCATTAAAGTTTAAAGACATCCTTTTCCCTAGACTTTTTGTTTCAAAGAGCAAGCAAAAAGAACTAAGGTATGTAGCACAGAAGTTGCCTAAAAAACATTTAGCAAAGCCCTCAATCTAATTTTCAGAGCCAGCGATTACTAGCATGAATCACACTGATGATATTGCTATAAACCATTATTAGAACTTCATATTCAGTTCCTAGCTAAACTCTAGATTAATCATTATAATCATTGCTCAGACTGTGGCCACCTAATTCGCATTATTTTCAAACCACCCCATTCGCAAGATCCAAATTTGCCATTTAAATCAAACATTTTTTCTAACATTAATTGGATAACAGTTGCATGTAATATACAAAAAAAGTACAGAGAACGGGATGGAGTTCTACTTGCACAGGACTTTACTGATTTCTTTAAACTGCTTTTCATCTGTCCACCTTCTGGTGCTTATAGGAACAATTTAGTATAGCCAAGCAAAAAAAAAAAAAACCCTGAAACAAAACAAAAACAGAACAAAAAAACCCAACAGATCAATTCTACTTTGGCTTATCAGAAATATCACTTGCAAGATACTAAAACAAAGTCACAATGGGCTAACACTAACACAGATTTATCATTACAGTTTAAATAAGAAAGGATTGTGAGGGAGATTACTAGGAATCACTCCTGATATATAATTTTTTAAATCAGAAAAGCCAAATTTTAAGCTTCTATTTCTCTCAAATCTATAGAAAACTACTGGCCAGTTAACATGTGAATTTTCTACCTGATAACTTTTTCAAACAATGAAGATTTGCAAATGAAAGCATTAATCTAGATGTCCCAATAGCAAAATTCAATGTATTTCCTGGAAAGGAATTTAACTTTAGAAAAGTTACTGAATTCTCTCTCTTCAGCTTCCAGATCTGCTGCAATCATAGCACAAATTATTAGGAAGCATCTTAAGTGTCCAATCTTTTTATATCTTTTCTGAAATAGATTTACAGGGGAACCAGGTAGAAAGCACCCCTACTAAGCCTGAATCAAAAAACCTCAGAAATTTAGCCCAAGTATTCAATGGAAATGTGCACGCTTCTCAAAAGGGGAAGATTTAGAATGTTTAAGAGACATAATATGAATATTCCCTCATGGGCATACATTGCCAGGTTAAACCATCTTTCCCCTAGGTAAAGTTCCAGTGTATCTGGAATGCCTGCATATATGTTCAGAAGGAAGAATGCTTACATTAAAAGAAAAAAAAAAAAAAAAAAAGAAAGAAAGAAAGAAAGAAAGAAAAGAAACACACACCACACACACACCACAGCTCAGAGCTCCATTAAATTGATTAAACTGTGTCCTATTACTAGGATACAGAAACTGCTACTAAGATGAACTGAGGAGCAATGCTCTACCTGAACTTCTGTAGGGCTAAGTTTGAGGGTGTGTAGTGAACTTCTACTGGAACACAAAGAGAAGAACCCAGAAGAGTAACAAACACTATAAATTTATCCTGTTTTTTTGTCTAAAATTATATTCCAAGTGGACATTTTCCTGAATTTTTCTGAATGAGATTAAAGTGAAACAACTGATATAATACATTAAATAATTACAAAGAATTTCAAGATTTTGCCATGAAGTAGAATAAAATGATTTTTCTCACACTATTCCCACACTCCTCTCTAGATACAGCTCTTGGTTACTATCAGAGATTGAACACCGAGCTAGAGACATCTTCAGTGTAATGCATAGAGATTCCTCTCATTTCTTCCCCCTCCCCGAAGTCTACCACTAACACTGTATTATTTGTCAGGATGTTTTTTTCCAATAATGCAGAGATACTGTTTCTAAGAATAAAAATGCTGGGAAGAGAGACCAGGAACTATTTCTGTTGTTCTGACTTGGTCAAATTGGGCACCCTGAAACTTAACAGAGGCAAAAAGTCAAAGTACTTTGAGTTAATAGTTTTGAGTGGACAGAAAATTAAATATCCAAAACCTCCATTCTCTTTCGTGGTTTATTGGATAACAGATTTTTATCTTTTCAGTCAGGTAGGACAGAAGCACTTTTCTGTGACTCACTACAAAAGGGAAGGATGGCACATCTCTGGTTTCAAAATGCCAACAGTAAAATTGAGTCCTCAGTGCTAAAACATTTAGCTCTTTTGGTTTGCAGAAGTAGTATGAAATTCTAAAGTTAAATTTAATCCTCCATTCTGTATCTTTTTAGTGATTAGTTCAAAGTACTTCATCAGTAAAACTAAAAATAGGATAAATGTGGTATATATTAACAAGATAGTCATAACAAAAGCCTATGTTACAAGCAACAGTTAAATTATAGTAAGAATATGTTAAGAAAAAAATAAGGGGGAAAAAAGAGGTACAAACAGAAACACAGCTAGAGGTTCCTACTTCTGCCAAAGCAGAGCAGAATCAGTAACAGTCTAAGACAAAAGATGCAGAAGCATCCGTTATTCTACAAGTTGGCCTTATGACTACTTAGAAAGGCATGTAGTTCTACATTTCAGTAGTCAATAGAAAACATGAAAATATTTGATAAGCTTCATTAAAGTTTAACAATTCAGTAAACTACAGTAACATCCTATACCAGCTAAAATTGTCTATCTGGTAGTACTTGTTGATTACAGAACTTGGCATTTTTTTTCTGCAGTTCAGGCTTTGTATACTAATGACTAATTCAATCATACACAGGTTATTCAAGGTCTCAAAAAGAGTATGAACTATTTTCTCAAACTTACAGGGTATCACACTATGATATTTGGAGGACTGAGTCAAATGGTGTACATTATTTTGACAAAGCATCAAGGGCTTTGAAACCCTACGTGTGCACATAACCTTTTATATCAGCAGACAAACTCAATCTTAAAAGAAATTCATTATCTTAATTTGACAGTGGGCCTGCAAAACTTTTGCCCCACCACGTTTTTGTTTTTACTGACAGGGATTAGTCTTCTGCCAGATCATCCAGCTGAACCATCTCTCTCTGTTGTTGCATGGGTCTTAGGTGCAAAGCATGGGAAGCTAGGAGCACACAGCCAAACCTGGGGAAGGAGCAGGATTGCCTCTTCTGGTGGCAGCTTGCTATTTGATTGACCTGGCTACAATGTGAAACCACACCCCAAGTCTCACACCATCTTCTGACAAATAAAACTGTGGTAAGTGTGTGTACTTTTCTCAGGGAGCAAAATGCCAGCCGCACATGTGGAACTTAATTTCAGAATAGAGGTTACAGTTGGTCAGCAAACTGATGAGACATGTAACAGAACAGGTATTGTCTCAGAGTGGAAGTTTGAGGTCATTTTGCGCATGCTGTTCATGAACGACTGTAAGGGAAGACGCAGTCAATGCCTCCTACACATATTGGCCATTGTATTTTATACTGTGATGCTTCCAGCTCTTTCAGTGCTAGCTCCAGTGTACTGATGATAAAAACTCTCAAATACATTTTAAAATAAAAGCATAAAGACATCTCTAGAATGTTACATTTATCCAGCCTAAAAGAATAGGGATAGTTTCACCACAGAAGATAGATCAGTGCTAGGAGGAGGCACCTGGTGTTTCTATTCCAGCACTTCTGAACATGTAGATACACCTCCCCTCGCTTGATGTCAGGAACAGTAATAATGTGCGAAGAAATGCCACTTCCCCTACTTTGTCCTGGGCACAACTTATGAAGAGGACAGCAAAAGGATTCTTACTGACTGAAAAGAGGCACATGCTAAAGACTGAGAGGTACAGTTGGAGCTACTAAGTCAGCTCCTCTCCAGAGACCCACAGATGAATCCTTAGGCAGAAATAACCACCATCCTTGTGGAGCTTAAGAAATAGCATTACTATAATATGTCCACAACAAGCTTAAGTCTGATCTCTCCCACTAGACATCAGATGGCTACAGAACCCTTCCCCTAAGGAAATTCCAATTTAAAGCCAAGTCAAATATTACAGCACGAAGGAAAGAGTGAAATTCCGTAAGTGGAAGACAACCTAACTGCAACATTGTCTACTGTTACAGTGTCAGCTTTTTGGATGCGTGTTAGTAAAATAAACTTCACTTTCATGGGACTCAACATTAATGTTTCAGCATTGTAATATGGTTGTTGAGGCTTGAGGATCATTTTCACAGCATAGCACCATTCACTTTTGTGTGAAGGACTTGGAGGATGCATTCATATCAACAAGCCTCACCTATACTGAGAGGTGTTTTGCACCACCACCATGAAAATTATCAGAATGAAACTGTTCTTCCTAGGAACTCTCAAAAATATGTCTAGATAGCATGTAACTCTGTTCTGGTTCTTCCCTCATTCCCTCCCACATCGTCTCCCTTACTTTGGAATAGCAGCTTTAGAAAATTATTCTCCCCCCCTCCCCCCACCAAGCACCCCACAAAATAATCTCAATTTAAACTATTTCATTTGTGAGGGGTTATTTTGCTGGTGACATCACCTAGCTATTGCACTTCTTAAACACCTGAATAAAAAGTGTGCTATTCTTGTTGCTATGCTTGAAGTTTTCTGAATTATAGTCCTGTAAGCTCATTTTTTGCTCTAGTTAATGCTGAAAGTTTTAAGATGTGCTGTAGATAAGCTGTATGCAGTTATATGCAAAATCTGTTCTGCAATGATGAGTGTTGGGCACAATCTTTTTCAAAACATCTTTGCAATGAGAAATTAAATATTGCAACTAATAGTTCAGAACACTATTAAAGATTGTGAAAAATGTCTTGCAGTCATGCAAGTTGATTGTTATATACTACTAATTATGAGAAGTTTAACCAGAGAATTAAGAAACTTAGCATAAGGCTATTAATAGATCAGAACTATTGCCTCTGGTATCTAATACTCTCAAAGTTTCCCTGGGTCACTCTCCCCCTTGCTTGTCTACACTTTCTGTATTTTTTTTTTCATGCTAAAAGATCTCTTAAGGAAGTGTGCATGACGGGCAGGGGGGACAGGGAACAGGTTGATGGGTGCATCTTCAGCTTGCATAGCACTTTTGACAGTGTGCACATTTACATAACTGAGTGTGGTATTACTAATCTTAACAGTTCAGAAGCTCTAACCTTTCAGGTTAATGAACATTTACAAGACTGACACATGAAAACTGCTGAAGCATGTTGGTATTCTACAAATACTTTGATTCTCCTTTCTCCCTTGCCAAAATATTTCAAATGAACACATTGCATACACATTCTTGTGGCAGCAACAAAGTTGTAGTCAATTACTATTCAGTAATTTGAGCAGTAATTTTGGTAAAAATCTACAATATGAACAATAAAATCTAAGTGGAGTATAGCAACTAGTGATCTACCTTTTAAAGTGGATCACTTACTACACTTAAAAGGATTAGGTGCCCTTTTCAAAAAAGAAAGAAATCTATGGATTAGATTAGAGGGAGCAAATTCACTACACTAGCATAGTTCTGCTGCTTTTAAAAAGCAAAGATATGGATTAGAAGGTACCCCTATGCAAAGGCTAGAGCTGAGTAATGTGTATTTTGAAAAGAGCTAACCTCCAAGGAAAGCAAACAGCACTGGCCTTTAAGGTCACCTAAACCCTGTAAGGGTCTGATACGAATACAGGAGTATTCTGACAGGACTGACAGAACCAGTAATTATTTTGAAATCACAAAAAATAACCAGCACTTTGAGTGTCACTCAAGAACTGGCTAGCAGACTGTACTGTGGAGTTTCATGTGGTCCTGCTGCTCCATCTTGCTCAGAAGTAGGTAGCTGCACTGTCAGCTTCTCTGTGCAACTGCTTCAGCGTGCTGCAGCTGTCCAGCCTGAACGTTACAGAAGGTGAGGTCAGCCCATTCTGACATGTATCACATAGTAGAAAAGGACAACCTTTTTGCTTGGAGAAGAAGAAATATAGCAATATGTTTGCCAGTATTGAAAATTTAGGAACAGCAGTTCTCTTTGGAAGAACTGTTTAAACAAAGGATGGGCAGGATGCCTCAGCTAAACGTAAAACGTCAGGGTTTTGTAACAGCATCCCTTTGCCACTCAACCTCAGGCGGTCTCATATGGAGTTACATGACGCAGCTGTGGTATGACCACTTTCTGCATGACGACTAGCGAAAGGAATAATCAACAGCTGAACTAACTCTCCCACCCCAATGCAGAGGCTGTTACAGAACTCTCAGCCAAGAGTTTTTAGAAGTGAAACCTGACAATGCATCATCTGATTAAAAACTGAACAAAAACATGGGTGAGCTGGTGCTTTAGATGTCAGTTATAAAGCACTCCACAATGGGAAGTTACTTACCAGTTCAGAGAAGTTCCTCAAGAGTAGCCTTTGCATAGTCTCAGTGCTGGGATGCATGCCTGACATCTCAGAGCCTCACACTTGTCGAAGAGCCAAGCCTGTTAGGTGCCACTGAAGCACCCTCTTGTGGCACTGAGCATTCAGTGCCCAAGGCTGTGAAGGTGAGGTGCAGTTCGAAACCGCTTCAACTCCGTGGCCATTCAACTGTTGCTTTCCCGAAGCCTGTTTTTGCCAGTCTTTTTGTCATTTCTCACAAAGACAGTTTAGCATTAGTTCTAAATCATTCAAGAATGTTTAACTGTTTTTGGATAGATTTCAATGTTAGTTCTCACTACTAATTGTCTATGTAACAACTTGTAGATCTGGGTCAGTTTCCATTTTCGAGACCAAATAAAACTTTATTATTAAAAACTATTATTTAAGACGTGTGCCTCCTGCCCTATTGCTTCCCTTAAAAAGCCTCTATCAGTTCTAATCTACACCACAGTAAGCAACTCATAATTAAGCTGCATTGTGTGCGCTAAGTCTTTATATTCAGGCACACAGAGAAAGTAAATTTGGTTTTAAAGTTAATTAAGAAACCTCCAGACAACAGCCTTTCCTACAGTGGTAATTTGTTTGCATTCAAGTCAACACTGTAGCAATGCTCACGCAAATCTGTAGCACAAATAGGAAAAGCTTCTTCTGTTTTAAACTACACGACACTATAGTAATTTATCTTATCTACATTAGGTAACTACATCTTTGGCAGCTATTCCCCTCCTGAGTGAAACAGTGGCAGTGTCCACCATAATAAAACAGGCTCCTTATTTTTCAGAACCATTTCTGGATATCATCATTCCTTGCAGGGACTGGCCATCTTCAGGTTCCAAGTTCAGTACAGCTCGGACACAGTGAACCGTCAGCACCAAGATCAGCAGCAAAACTTGACTCCAAAGGACAAGAGTTCACCTCAAAAAACCCCTTTTATTTGGGGACTAGCAGAGAAAGACCTTTTTCACTGGCTATGCAGGCAAGTGAGCAATTTCAGAGAACTAAAGTAATATTAGTAAAAGAAAGCAAAACAGCAATAGAGGGTGGTGAGTCTTTTTTAATCAAACTTTCATCACTTTCAGTTTCAACGACAAGAGGTAAACCACCCTAAAAGCCATACTGCATTCAAAAATTGTACCAGATTTCTCCCCTCCCCATCCCTTCCCCTCTGAAGGGTTCCTCATACTGGAGCCAAATCCCCATCATGACAAGAGCGCTGGCTTTTTGTTGTCCAAGCACCACAGGGGTGGTAGGTGCTTGAAACACAATATATGAAATGTGCTAGGAGGAGGGACCAGCTTTCCTAACCCAAGACACATGGCAAGTATCTTCATGTGGCTGAGCCACAGGACACATGTAACATACCTGTAGAGCAGAGAAGGGGAGCTCCAGTAGTTCACAGGCAGATGATAATCGCTCCCCAAGGATCCCACTGCTCCTTTTAATAGGCTGGGTCCCAGGGGATGTTGGCTCCAGCAGCCACTATCGGTCTACCTTATTGCACAGCCAGGCTTCTGGTCACCCAGCATGGCCCCCTGCCACTCTCGTTCAGCACTGGAGCTGCACTAGCCAGCCACTCCTGTGCTATACTCTTTCCAAAGGCAGGTCTCCCATGTGAATTTTTCAGAAGCTCTGGCAGGGTCACCTTAGGTATTCTGACCATCATTTGGTCCCTCAGCAGCCTTTTTGAAAACTGTCCTTACGCAGAATTAAGTCTAGATCTAAATATATAGCAATAATGTGCCACAGAAAATTGCTAATGATATAAAATACATAGTTCCTTTTATTCCCCCAGGTACTAGTCAGCGCTTAGTATCTCTTAGTATAGGTCCACTTTGCAGACTACAGCATAAAGCAAAGATACCACAGCTTTCAAGGATCTGTTTCAGGTTTTAGTTACAGCAGTATGGAACTCAGCACAAGCTAGTTTATCCTGTGGGGGAGTACTCCAGCTAAAATAAAGGCATCTGGTTCAACTACAATCAATCTTTGCAGACAAGTATATTCAACAGTTAAGAAAAACTCTTCAGTTTAGGTTGAATACTTTTCTAACTGTTATGTTGAACCAATACCAGCGTGTCCATACACACTGCTCTCAATTTAAGAGTCACAATTTAAGATGGCAGTAATCTTGCCTGAAAGAAGCATTAACGAGGCACCAGGCTGTGTGCAGAAATGGCCTTAGTTTTTCTTTTCACAGTAGTATTTACAGCTTTAAACTTTCATTCTCTCATTCCTACTCTCATCTACATCCTGAGCCATAACTCTTTCGGTCTTTAGTACACCATATTTTTCTCATGTACTCTTTATAGTGGTGTACTGCCTGTTTTCCCTACCTTAGGGCTCTATTATTAAAAAAAAAAAAAAGAAAAAAATCACAAAAGAAAAACTACATAAATGATGCAGGCTATAGGCTATAATCCATTTTTGTAAACACATCACATTTTCTGATCACAGGCTCACGTGGTTAACTGTATTCCCTTGACAAAGCCTCCAAATTTTGTTATAGGTGTGTAGTAACAAAGCAGCCCAGGTGCCCTTTATACTGGAATCATGTAACTGTACAAGCAAGCACTATTCAGTCTGTGAATAGGTCTTGGATGTAGAGAAGTTGAGCTAGAGAAAAAAAAATGAAGAAAATGAAAGGGAGCATCAAAATTAAATTTATGGTCAGAGCTGGCATGCTCTAAATCTGGCCTCCTCGCTTCCCAGTAGGTGGCAGCATAAAGCTGCCTCCCCCTAACTCACTGCTGTGGACCGGGAGGAGAGGTGTGACAGATCTTCCATTTCATCAGCTCAAAGAAACCTTTCTGCTTCAAAGTCGCACTCATTAACAATTTCTGTGAATTATTATTACCAAATATAATATTATAATGAAAGGCTATAACTACCTTCGGATACAGCTATCTGCAGCTAAGTAAATAAAAGTGTATTGGTTTTGTATCACCAAAAACTGCTTTTTACTCATGAAGTTTTACTCCCAAAACAATAGTAAGATGCGTAAGATAAAAATTACACGCTAAATATAAAATCTCTTCACTATCTTGTGTATTTAAGATCTTGAAACTACTTTAATACCTTAGTTGAGTGAACAATCAGTTCCTATATTCAAGTCTAATATGAGACGTTAACTGAACGTCAATAAAAATTGAAAGAACTGATATGCCTACTCAATGCCCTTAAGGCTGGCTAGTTTAAAAATCAGGATACTGCAAACTTTTATCTTCTTCCCCTCTCTTGGGCTTACCTTCTATTCTAAAACTAGTGAATATTTGCTCCTGACTTCTACTTGGCAATTAAGAACTGCCAAAAGAGAGACAGGAAGAATAAATTGGGGGGGGGGGACACGACCCAAAAAACTCTCAAGTGTTCTTCTATCAATCAGAAAACTTGCACTGAAGTGCTTCAGACACATATATGCTGGTATTGCTGATAAACCTCTGTACCAGCAGGCAGTCCAACCGTTCCTTCACAGATGAAGAAAGGTTTCCTTTGACAGAGCAGTGATTTTTGAACTGCTAATGAAGCAATGTAATTGCCTTTCCTGTGAAATGGTGAGCTATCATGCTCACTCTACATGCAGGGTGGTATTTTGTTTTTCTTTTTTAAAGAAAATAATGCCGTATTTGTCTGATCTTTCTATTTTTTGTACTTACTAGCCATTGCTAACAAGAAACTTGCTGTTCGTTAGTGGCATTTTTGTTCAGTATCTGGTTGTATCAAATCTGCTCTGTGCTGTTTTCTGTTTCGTAAATTCACTCAATGCATTTTCGCCAGAGATTTTTTCTTCTACAGTGATGTGTAATTAGCTAATTAGCTGAAAAGAGACAGAAGTTCTCTAAATCCTTCAGAATACTTTTTTAATATTAAAGAGAAGGATTGAAATTTGAAGTGCTGTGTTCCTAATACACTTGAAATGTGAGGATCTCAAATCAAAAACAGAAAACTGACATCCCATCAGTTCATTATTAAATCTTTTAAAAAATATATCTCCCTCTCTAGCAATTATCTTTTAGAAACCTAGACAGGCACTAAGAGTAGCCTAGAACACTTGACAGAAGAACTTAAATATTCCATCTTTGCTTAAAAATAGAAGAGCGAGCAGTGCAGGCTTTTTGAAAGCGTGCGTGCGTGTGTGTGTGCGTGTGTGTGTAAGGAGAGGAACGGATCCAGACATCTTTCACATGTATTTCCTGTTTAAGGATCCTTCACGTGGCCAAAGGCTGACTGCAGTGTGTTTTCTTATGAATCCGTTCTGCCCAGTTTTTCATTACACTGCGGGGCATGTCACACTTAAAAATACATGCTTAATTTACAACTTGCTAATAACTTTTAGGATTTAACAGTGTCACTGGGTTTGCAGTTGCACCCTCCACTGCCAGAACTTCCCCCTTCCTTTTAAAGGGCAGCAGTGACAATACAGGCCTATATTGTTTCTTCATGGAAGTCTTATTTCTATTTTAATTCTTTAAAATGCAGCGAGTGATATTAGTTAGTATAAAATTAAAACTATAAAAGCTCTCGGTAGAGTCAAACAAGCAGCTGATGTAAACTGCTTTTGTGGTTCCTTATTTCTAATGTCAAAAATTTTGAAGGGTAGGATTTCAATATTTGGGGATAAATGTGTTTCTATTGCATTAATTATAAAGTTTGTCCTCAATTATAACTAAAAATAATGCTTTCTATTATTATAAGATGTATGTTAAACATTTCCATTTTGTATGAGTCTAACAAGTCATTTTGGGTGGTGTTTCCCCTCACATATCTAAGATACTTTTGGATAAATGGTTCAGTCTGTTTTTCTCTTGTGACTAATTTTATGTCTCCTTAAACATGACCTAAATAATTATGATTGGCTCACATGACAAATTCAAGACATGCATCACAACTTGAATCTTTGAACAATCACATTGTCTGTTCCTAAACCTCAACGATCCATATACTTGTATCAATTTGAAAGCTAGGGTAACTTTTGAAATTCAATACAGAAGTGAAGTATTGCAGACTAAATGAATACCAATTTTCTTAATGAAATTAAAGGCCACATTTTTGAAAGTGTGATGCATGCCTAATTTGCTCCTAATTAACTATTTCAAATACTGTCTACAATTTAAAAACTATTTGTGCTTAATATCTTGAACATACATTGATAAATGAGTTTGTCCACTCCTAGGAATTAAACTAATAAATAGGATCATTTTTACTGGGAACATCAAGGTGTTAGATGGTGTAAGCCAATAATCAGGCTTCAGGTTTTGGTGTACAAAACTTCTTCAAGTAGGGCCCTAAGTCACCACAACCCCCCGCCCCCCCAAAAAAAGTAGGAAGAAAAAAAAAAAAAAAGCACCAACTATTGTGATAACATGCAGAAAAAAAGTCATTGTTATATATAGTTGCATACTACTTGCCCAAAATCCCTTTGCTTTGCTTTTAATGAAAAATAGATGGAGGCGAAAGAAAATGGGGAGTGCCTTGGGTGAAGGATTGGTATGCAAATATACTACATGTCCCTATCACCCCATTTATTTTTAAGAGTGGGATTTTCTTCCTTCTACTTAACAGAACTACTACCATATGTAAGAACATCAAAATCTTGCATCTGGCAGCTAGGACAATAGTGCATAAATTAGATTTTATATATATAGAAATCAATCATATACTTCAGAAGAGTGTACGTGTGGGTGCACAAGCAAATAGTAAAAAGATCGCTGGTATGAGTATTAGAGAGAATAACTCTGCAAATCACAGTAAGTTTACTTAGTTCCTAAAGGGCCTCATGTTCGCTTAGTCACACAAACAAGGATTTGCAGAACATGGTGTTCGGCCGTGGAAAACGTAGGTGGTATTTAGAAAATATAGTGTATGGAACAATATCATGCTTAGCTCCCTCAAGGCAAACTTTAGCCCAAACACAGAACACCTAGAAATCTGAACTAGTCATCTTGAATGCCTCTTATAATCCGTGTTCAGAAACGGGCATTACTAAAGAACCAGTCACCTTGTTCTAAGATCAGTATCCAAAACAGATTACATTACAATTTTGCCTATTCAGGTGTTTCTTTCTCTCTGCAGACCAGCTCAGACTTAGAGTTCTAACTTTCAGATATCTGAAGTCAGAGGACTCTCACCAACTTCCGTAATGCCCTGCTTCTATATTTTGAATATATAAAAATTTTCTAAATAAAGTCTTGTAGAATACTCTAGAGAAGATGCAATAGCAGCTTCTGAGAAAGACATAGCTCAAACCTATCCAACAAAAATGCAGGACCGTCTTTTTCCACAAATAAACAAAAAATTTATCTTGTAATTTAATAATAGCAGAATCCCCACATATTAGTAGAACTTACCTTAGTAACAGCAACCTGAAGTTCTTCCTCTCATTTGATATGAGAATTCTTCATCACACAAACTAAGTTGTTTTGTATTCATTATTATAGCCTAGTATACACATAGACTTTTCACTGCTTTAACTAGTTCAATTAGAGGAATCTAATTTTCTACTGGAATTGATAAAATCTGTATAACCTCCAGTGATGTAACTTTTAAAAGTAATTTGATGTGCCTAAACAAAAATCATCCCCTAAACCTGTATTTCTGTCTCCTAGAAAAAAAAATAAACTGTATCAATGAGAAGATTAAATGATACAGTTATGCTGTAGATAGGCTTACAGAAGGCTGTATTGAGATAAGAAGTGTGATAAAAATCTGACAGGTCAAATAAGAGCATGTAATTCCGTTTAAGGCTTTTCTCTTAATTTTCAGTTATGTTTAAAATGCTAGGACTTCCGATAAAAAAGCTACACATTCTTTAAAAAAGCTTAAAATGTAGGTTTGTAAAAATAACTATTTTAAATGTTCACTAAAAATAAAGGGCACAGGTGCCAAATAATTAATACAAGAATAAACATACACGAAGGCTATAGATCTAAAAGTCTCAGTAGAATATACACACAATACTTAAATTTAAATGATAATTATTTCATGTGGGCAAATACAATTAGAATATGTTTAGTAAGGCTAACATGTACTACAATAAACTGAGCAATTTAGGGTAGCTTGTGCTCTCTCAATGTTTAAAAACGGAATTGTTTTAAAATTCTAATCCTAAATCTACATTGTTATAAATTTTGTACAAAAAAGTAACTGATACATAAATTTAAGTGTTCAGTAACTAGACTCATTTTTGAAAATAAAGTGTAAAACTGACTAAAGTGTGGTAAAGAAAGCTAGGAGAACTGAACTTCTGAATTCACAAGTGAGAAAATACTAGATACTAGGTCATGTGTATTGTACATGTGAAAGGAAAAATTTCATTTGAAGTTCCATCACTGCACTATAACTACTCAGCTGGCATCAATGAAAAAGTCATGAGCAGAAAGGCTTGTTCAGACTACAAAGCAGTATTTACTTACCTTTATACGAGTTACAGTGATGCTATTCAAAACCTGCAAAAATATGCAAGGCAATATCTCTGCCTAATATCCACTTAAGATGTGTCCTTCTTTGTGTGGATAATGTGTGAAGTATGAACATATATAAATAGAAAGGAAAAAAAGAGCACTCCCTCCCCCCAAAATTAAAAGTAAAGAATGGTCCTTAAATTATTTCATGTAAGGAAGAAAAGCAGCAGGAAGAAGAACTTGATATACTTGACAGTTAAAAGCTGTTTGCAGAAGTGTAAAGTATCGTTGGATACCACGTTGAAGATTTCATTCTCGGCACTAGCAATGAAAATGCAAGACCTGAGAGGCAGGTGCCAAATCTAAATTACAAAAAATACAATTCAGATTAGTACAATCAATTGCTGATACAAGGTGCACACCGGGCAGCCTTTTTGTTAAACTTAACACAAGTGTATTGATACTCACCTTTTCTATATCAGTAACACTTATTGCTTTTGTAGGAAAAAAAAATAAAACTTAATCAGGAAGTCTGCATCCAGGAATCAGCTGGGTGGATTGACAGGCTCTAATTAAATCATACAACTATCGTATGATACAAATAAAACTTCTAAGATTGTCTCCCATTTGTGTGTATCTGTATGTATGAATCTTTGAAGGTGGAGGTAAGAAGTTTGGTGCCATATTAAGGGGGAAAAAAACCAAAAAACCTAAACTCCCTAGTGTTGCAGAGCCAAGAATGGATGGTATTCAAAGAAAATGTAAATGATTATTCAGGAATATCCCTATGCGATACATACATTTGAACAACAGTGAAGATGAAATGGCAGCAGTCTTTTCAGGCTTTACTGCATTGTAATTATGATCGCTTGCCCAGGATGGTGTGCTGTTTTCTGATGCTGGCTCTTTAACGATAGCTTGAGTATTCGCCTCAGTCTTGGTAGTTGTCAAAACAGTCTTCTTCACGTTCCCCTCTTTTTTCTCAGGAAACGGTCTCTTCTGGACAGAGAGAGGCTTAGTACTTGCCTGTATAATTAAAAGAAGCTTAATAAATAATACTTATCATAAACATTGTATTTTGCAAACACAGTTTTACATATGTAAACAAATGTATTTTAATAGTAAGCTAATATAAACAGCCTTGAAATTACATAATTTCAAATTCAAGTCTTTAAAGCTAAGATAATACTTTGTAACTTCACAAGCAGAGCATGGTAAACAAATACTCTCAAGTGTATTTATAAAGTTTTTTTGATTGAAAAATTACTGACCATTTTACAGCCTGTTTCAAAAGGGAAAGCTAAAGAACAAAAGGATGTAGAAGGCTATTTTTATTTAATTGCAATCCTTTTGTTTCCCAAAACACACATACTATGCAGCAACATATTAATTCATAATAACTCCAAATTATGACCAAAAATAATTTCAAAAAAATTATGCTATCTAGAAAATCCTTTGAATAACTTATCTCTACTTAGGGGCAATTATAAGATTTTTTTTTTAAGTGACATGACACAAAAAGTAACATAAAAAGGAAAACATTTTATAGTCAGAAGAATTAAACACGATCTTACCATGAAGAAAGGCAAAAGAAAGAAAAAGAAATAACTCTTTGATATATAATTTTGCCATTTTATTTCCGTCTCAAAAATGAGGGCAGAGGAACAAGCCACTGTGCTTCAGGACAACTGTTTCTGTAAAACTGCTCAGAATTAAGAATATAAGCTTACCTGTGGTTGAGATTTTGGCACACCAGGTTTTTCATATTTTGGTTTGATCTTCTCTTTAAGTTTTGGTTTTGCATCTTTGCCTGCACTTAGAAATTTCATTGTGGCTGCAGCATGTTTAAGAATGCAGTCATTGCTGCAATACACAGAATCAGGCAGAGCCACATTAAAACAGCCAGGACCAATGCACTTTGACGCACCAGGAGCTTCAAATACCTAAAGATTGAAGTAGAGCAAGTTCAAATTCAGAAAGACAACAAAAAACCTGCATGTCTACAATACTAAAACTGTATGTATCATATGGGCAGACTACAGCTATGACTGTTAGTAACATGAGCAATTGCCATTTTTAAAAACAATTTTCAGTCTTGAGATACCAGAAGCAACTACTCATAACAACCGATATAAATTTAAGGATTTCACTCTTTCCACACAAAGACAAAAATGTTTTTAAAAATACTAATGTACTCTAAAATGGCTGGTCTGCTGGCAGTGAACTAAAGGAGGTTGGCTTCTTAAATTTTCAGATCCCATAAGCACACAGAAGCTTTCTTCTGGTCCTCTGCACCATGTGAGAGAGCTCCCTAACAATGCAGAACTGCTTTCTAAAGAAGAAATGTTCTAAAAAGCATTTTGCTCTTATATCACCACCAGCCATGTGTCCCCAGCCATGTGTGCATGCAGAAGGAAGCAGTCAGCTATTTGGGCATTCAGATAATCCCTGCTCTAGAGGTTTATCAGTTTTAGTTTTAGAAGTCTCCAACAAACATGAACACCATCATTCTCCTAGACAATTTTGCCACTGCTTAATACTTCTTACACACTCAGTAAGAAGTTCACATATGCGATCTATTATTTTCCTTCAATTCTTAATTTACATCAAAGTGTTTTATACTAAGCGCTTCTCCTTCAATGTTAAAATTCAAAATATAGCACATTCCTTGAAATAAAATATATTAGGTCAAAGTCCAGAAATATTAAAAGTTCTTTACACTTCAACACATCACGTATAGGTATTATGTCCTTAATCTCACTTGCTCCCTCTTTTAGATCATTCATAAAGGTGTTACACAACTGACCTAATTCCCTAAACCACACTTTCTTTAGGCAACTTTTCTCAAATCAATAAACCACAATTTGTGATTATCAAAGTAACAGCTTTTCAGTAATATTTCCATTTAAGAAGTTATTCATATAGCTTATTTTCTCAATCAAAAGTCAGTAATTCAGCATTAGGTGCTGTAATCTGATGAAACTGGTGTTTGGGATTTCCACATAAAGATTATGCTTTAGAATATTTTTCCATGATGTATACACTTTAACTGTGAAGTACAAGAAAAAAAAGTATCAATTATATTCCCTAGGAAATACATGATACCTCAGACAGCCGAGATGTCACTTCTAAGTAGGGGCAGTTACTCAAGATGATAACAAAACTTTCATGGTTGATGTCTGTAACTATACAATCCTAGCAGCTTTAACTATAGACCGAAACTGCTGCAGAAGATGCTGCATGGACAGCAAGAAGGAGTCTTTCTCAAAGTCAAGAAGGAGTCTTTCTCAAAGTGCTTTGAATACTAGTGTATGAGAACACACTGACAGAGGGAACTTAAGGGATAAACTGAGTAATGAAACTGTTCAGTCAGTGTAAGAGAGTTTTTTCAGCAAGTCAACATGCTAAACACCAATGATCTTTTGCTCAGAAGGAGCAATTATGCACAGATTAAGTGGTACTTGTTTATATAAACTATAAAGGGATCTTTTCTTATAAATATGAGGGACAGCATGGAATAAAACACACAGACTTGACTGTTCAGTTCTCCCAAAAAGTAGCGACATCTGTCAAACACAAGGAGGGTAGTTCTATTACTTTTCCAAATGCCATAAGAAATATCTAAAATGCAAGTAATTCTTGCATAAGAGGTGATCAGTTACTTGAGGATATTTCTGTTTTTCTTTTACTAAAGGAAAGATGCCTACCACACTCAAGTAACATGCCAACATGTTAACAAAGAAGACCTGGAGATATTCAGAAGTAGAACTTAATACCAACACTAAGTGAAATGCAGGCCCAACTCAACAGAACAAGTTGAGCCTTCAAATAAAAGTGTACACAGCAGAGATCTTTGAAATTAGGTTTGACTTTTTTTTTTGAGAAGTTTTTCCACACATTTATCTTACAATAGTAATTATTTATGTATTAAGCTCATTTAATGTTCTGATTTATATATTAAGCTCACTCACTTTGTTGATACAGATAGCCTAGTATTTAAGTAAACTAAAGTGTTATTTGATAAATACTTAGCAAAAAACGTATTACACCAACAGAAGAATTTCTCCAAGAAGTTTATGCTCGAACTTGTAAGACCGATCCTAGTGATGACTCCAAAGTTTAAAGTTTAGGTACTAATGAACAAATTCATACAGAAAAAATATGAACAGCTGTAGCATGCTGACAGTAAACATGCAAAACATGCTCTTCAAGGCATACTAAGACGACAAGGAGTATGTTCGAGTTACTAGTGTTACTACAGTAGCTTTAGCAGTACAAAGTCAGTCACTACAGTACCAAGTTTTTAAATTTGTGTACATTCAAATGAAGAAGCTTTTCTGCCCATATTTTGAACTGGGCATGAAACTTAATATTGCAGAATTTAAGTTTCTTTTACATTCCGTGCCAGAACTGGCAACAATATCCAGTAAGTATTTTTATGTTACTGTTTCAAAGGGCAGTTTAAAAAAAAAAACTCTAAGCATTAACAACTTGAAGGAACATCAGGACAAAAATCAGAACTTAAAAAGATTAGCAGGAAGGACAAGAGGTTGTAATAACAGCTGAAATTAATTCCAACATAGCCACTTGCCAATACTAAGTAAGAAGTTTCACTACCATTAAAAGTGTCAAAAAAAATTTTTTTAAAGTAAGAATATATCAGTCTAGAATTCTAAGTATTTTTATGAAAAGAACAGCTAATTACATGCTTTGTATTTTAAACTCCTATTTGGAAATCAAATAATGGAATATTTCCTTATAGTACATATTACTTGTAAATTCCTTATTTCAAAATAAAACTCAATTATAGCTAGTTCCTGTACTGATAAAACTGCAGATATACTTCTGCTAAATAACAGTATTTAGTGGACTGTTCAGCTTCCTTTTTAGTTTTAACAAACAAATCCAGAAGATCTACAAACATAAGCAACCAATTTTCTCAAATATATTTAGTGAAGTATAAAAAAAAATAGAAAACATTTAAAATAAATACTTACAGGTTGAAATATTTTGAGTTTTTTCTTCCCACTTGGATTTGCAGCTTTTTCAATCCTACCCTTGATTCCTTGGTCCTCAACAGACTTTTGTTCAACTGTTCCTATGCTTGTGAATTCTGTGCCATCCACATTTACTTGCCTCGCTTTAGCTTCCTGCTGGTCTGTTTCTGAAATAGTCTCATCCTGTCCCTGCAGAATGGTGCAGTTTGGACAAATATAGTCCTCACCATTCCTTTCCAAAAGCCGCCCTCGAGCCTCAGAAATACCCACACAGTCACCATGAAACCATTCCTCACATCTATCACAACAAATCATAAATCTGAAAAAAAAACAACAGCAAAACATTATGAAATGATACTCAACAGATACTTTAAGTAGCAGACCTTAAAGACCTTGTCAAGATATCAATATGCTTTTCTATCTCAGTGTTCAGTACTGTACTCATTAGTTTATCTCCCCCTTCTTCCTCTTTTAAACATTTGTTTTTTTAAAAAAAACCCAAATTTATATAAGCCCAACAGCTTATTTAGACATACTCAAAAGGTAAGCTTTAGCAGCTAGTTTGTTTTTCATCACAGAAGAATCCCAATTACTTGCATTGTGTTTTCAGTTGAAAGTTCTTCCTACCTGTTATTATGAGGCTGGCGACAAATACAATATAGTGTACTGGGGTCATAAATCTCAGACTCAGGCTTGCTTTTGGGGAATTCTTCAGTTTCTTCACTTGTGATCCCTTTTGCTCCAAGGGCAGGTTTTATCTCTTGAACCTGTAGATCTTCAGTGTGTTCCTCTGACACAACCACCTGACTTGCAACCTCAGTGCTGTCTGCAGTTTCAGGCTCTTCTTGCTTGAGAGGCAGTTCAGTCTTAACTTGTTTTTCAGCCTGGTTATCAACTGTTTCTGAATGATTTTGTTCTGTATTTTTCTTCCTCAGGCGGTTCTGTATTTCTTTTAATGTCAGTTGTGCAGGTTTTTGCTCAACCCGCTTCTTTCTTAGTCGATTCTGCAGTTCCTTCAGTGTTAACCCATCACTATCACTATCAGAAGAATCATCATCTTCCTCTTCCTCCTCCTCCTCTTCCTCCTCCTCCTCCTCCTCTTTTGCCCGTCTGTTTTTAGAGCCTTTCTGATCCTTACAACTCCTAGCACTACTCCTCCGAGTTCCAGGTTTTATATCTGGAGCACTCTCTACACTACCTTCTGAGGCAGTTTCAGCATCTGTAGCTGGACAGGAAGCTGGTTCACTTGAATCTTCCAGAGCAGTAGGAACATTCCTCCTTCCCCTACGTCTTACTGTTGTAAGAAATTCTTCCACTCTTTCAGTTCGCTTTGGTTGCCGTCCACTACGTCTGAGGTTTAAGCTTTGTTGCTGCTGTTGTGGCTGTTCACTAGAGTCCACATCAATATCTCCTGCACCTTCTCGCTTAGCAATTGTAGTCCTTCGAAAACCCCAGGTTTTCTTGAACTCCTTACTTGTAGGCTTGATAGCTTTTTGTTCCTCCTCATTACTCTGCTCGCCTTTCTCATCCAAAACTGATGCTAAAAACAAGGGAATACTTATTAAACCAGTACTAAGGGAAAAATATTTTTTTGATACAGTTATTATTTTCTTTGTAGTAATAGATAAATAACATAAACGGTGTCTATCCAGACAAGGATGCAGTACAGCAGTCAAAGTAACACACAGTTCTCCATCTTATTTTACAGCCCTGGTAACAGGTAAAATACTTTACTTTGAATATAGCAGAGATATTCAAATATGTAATAGAATGCTGTGCCAACATACCCCAGCTACTACAAACTCTTCCCCCCAAAATATATATATTTTATACATATATATATATATATATATGTGTGTGTGTGTATATATATATATATATATATATGTATGTATGTAAAAGCATAATTTATGCACAATTTAAAAGGAAGAAAACTTACCAGGGGAACTATTTTCCATGTTGTCAGTATTAGATTCAGATTCTAATGGCACAGGTTGTGAATTTACAACTTGTTCCATAATACGGACACCACTGTCCCCACTCTGAAACACTAAAGACAAATATAAGTTCAAAACTTGAGATTCAACAAGATCTGTAGTCCAAGTAATTATTAAATATTCTGTTATAATCTCATTTTATTTTAAGGTAAAGAATATGCAACATAGCTTGAATTTCAAGTCACTAATGGTCACTGAACACCAAAATAAATATCACTGAATTCCTTCAAAGACAGAGCACTATGTTGAAACGTATGGCTTTGGATACTATTCTGACATATTTTATTATATAGTACAGAAATTTCTAACGTTTTTCTTTAAGCAATACAAATAGAGGGGCCTATTTTGATAATCCCAAGTATTCAACACAATCAACTTTGTCAAATTTAGTGCACACACAGCATATGCACCTAAGCATACCCCTTGTACAGGTATTTTGTAACTTAAAAAAACAAAAACAGCCTTGTTAAAGCATTGAAAAAAAGACACAGTGAAAAAGTACGTTACTGCATCAGTTAACAGAAAATGTATGTATAAGTACACTACTTTGTTGGTGAGTACTCAAATTCACTGTTAAAAACCTTCTTCCATAATATGAATCTACTGACTGGAATGTGTCTGAGGAGAAACTTATACCATTTCTACTCCATAAGGGAGTACTCATGTGAAAAATCAGGGAAACTATGCCATGGAGAAAAGGAAAATCATCCAAACTGTGTAGACACATTTACTGCTTTAAAGGCAAGGATGGTCCCTGATATCACTTAACATTTTCTAGTAGAAAAGTCTGCTCATGATCTGCATCAGGATAAAATACTAAGTAGAAATAACAGCCAATTTTTAAAATTATAAAAAAATCCAAAGTTATTACTGTTTAAATTATATGAGGTAGAGTGGAGAAATAATGAGTTTTTTGATGCTAAACAAAATGTCAAAACCAGCAAAAAGTAGTTTCTCATCAAACAGCAGTACTGACTCACAAAGATTTCTTTACTACATTTAATTTTTGTCTATTAAATAATATAGCTATTTTTAAATTGTTTCAGAAACACTAGTGAATACTATTCAGGATAAGACAATATACCTTCCAGTCACAACTTCCCTAGTAAGTTTCACTGGATAGAAGAAATGATACAAAACTGAGCAAAACTTTTTCAAGTATGTCTCAGAGAAGGAAAAAGAAAAACCTGTGCTGAATGGAACAAGAAAGGGAAGAAGGCAAAAAAAAAAAAAAAAAAAAAAAAAGAGGAGGAGAAAAAGAAAAAAAAAAAGAAAAAAGCTACACTGACAACTGAGACTACTGTTTTCATGTCTTTCCCAGCATACAAGGAGACTTTTGTTTGAAAAGAGAGTAAGTAAATGACAGAAATAAATATAAAATCAAAGGCTAGACTTTAAGCAATTACAAAATAACCTATTTTGGGCAAGTACTAAAGTTAGCGTTGCATCATATGCAATATTTTAAAAGCAGCTGCACACAATGTAAATATTCTACTAAGAGAACATAGTAACTAAGTTTTGCAGTCATTACAATTAGAATGACACTGCTCACATACTGTAATATGCAGTAATAAATACACACCTGAATGAACTGGTAAACAGAAATAGTATTTTTAAAACACCACCATCACCTCACACCCCTCCAAACTCCCTCACCCCCTCCCCCAACATACATATAGAACCACTCCAGAAACAGGTTCTTGGCTAGTTTGCACAGTTAAGCTAAAAGGGAATGTTAACAGAATTCCTAACAGTAACTTTTGAAAGAATCAAAAAGATAAAAATTGTACATATTACAGCTATGAATTTTGAGAAGCATCCTTTAGAAAGCTTTTTCTTTTCAAGCTCCCTGTTTTTAAATCTTGCAGTGTATACTGGTTATGAAACGGCTCCTTATTTAAAATATTGTATCAGCTGTGTTACCTTTTTGCCACAGACACATTCCCTCTATAGGGCACACTGTTTCCTAACATTAGGATAAACAAAATGTTAAAACAGTTATCTAAGCCTTGGTACTATGCAAACAATTCAGATAGAGAACTTTGAAGTCTGTGCTATGTTTAAAAATATAGGACTTAAATCATTCTCCATGAGACAACTTACATAAGATTTGTAAGTACAAATACATGACATGTATTTGTAAAGATAACAGACCTCAGAACAACAACTGTTTAATCTGAATACTGCAGAAACATTTTTTTTTTTAAAAGCAACACTAAAAATATAATCATACCCCAAAAAAGGCTACAGGGGAAGCAGGAACAGAATAGGTCAAAACAACAACAACAAAAAAATCATATCTTTGTTTACCTTGGAAGATGAAGAAAGGCTAAAAGTTACAGCAGAGGTAATCCAAATTCTGAAATTTAAGTTCCAGATAAAATGTAAAGAAATAAGAAGAGTCTTCAATGTCCTCTATATGCTTTACCTGACACAGCATTAGAGGTTTCTCCTTGTAGAGCTGAATGAAAAGAAGAGCCAGAGGAGGGCAGCAAAGGATCAGAGTCATTCAGCATTATCCTTCCGGCACATGCTGAATTTTCTGATTCAGAAGTGCCAGACTGGTCCTGTTGACAACTCGGAGACTCCAATACCATCAATCCTCCTTTTTGTGCTGGCTCCTGAAGAAAAATAAACAAATAAATAAATACGCCGTCAATATACTTATAGGCTCAGCTACCACTATATACTTAAAATTGGACTTGTTTTGGCTCTATTACATTCTAAAGCAACCTGCACATTTGCCCGTTTGTCAGTTTTCTACTTTCAAAAAGAAACTGAAACAGAAATGAAAAAAGAGCACACTACCACTTATCAGCAGCTGAAGCTTTCAAATATACGACTGTACTCTCACAAATTTGTTTAGAACTCAGTGATTTTCAGAATAGTAACAAATTGTATTCAACAAATCTACTTCAATTACTGTATTTAAAAGCACTGTGAGACTGAAATTTGACACAAGTGTACACCGTACAATGAAAACACAGAATGCTTTTAAACCACATCAGAATACCCTGGTATGCCATAGGGAATATTTACCCGTTTGTACTAAATTTCACCACAGAAGATGTCTGCAGCTTTGATGATTTAAATCCAGGAGGCTACTCAATAATATTGTAAGGTAGAGCTTCAGAACTGAGAAATGTTCTTTATCACTCTTTCCTTCACTGAAATAGTTACAATCTAAAGAGTTTCAGAAGCTTTATTTCAAGGACACCATATGACATCAATAACCACACATTTTCCCAAGAATTAACCGTTCAAAAGTATTTCAGAATCAGGGAATTCATTTCAAGCCTTGGAAGAGCTGTTTGGTTCAACTCAAATGCAGAATGGCAAACAAACATGAGCATCAACTGCTTGCTTTTGAGCTCCCATGAGCTTTAAAATTCATGGGGAATGCCTGCATTCAGCCTAAAGTAGGCTACCAAACCAGAAGAACACTGAAAGAGTTCAGGAACAAAAGGAAGAGGAGCAGATGGGTGGGATAGGAAAAATTGCTTATGAACTGGTCTATGAAATAAATTAGTGAAGATAAAAGAGCAACACTGGATTAGCACTACCAGCCACAGACTCTTGTCAGGATTTTGCAATTAGGAATGTAGGGGAACTCCTATAGCGGATGTAGCAAATCATTAAATCATGAATAATCATTTCAAAGCAGTAAGAACAGATTCTGGTAACATTCCAGATGGGGAGATGGGCAAATTAAAGAAAAAATTATATAATATCACACAAACATGCCAATACATATTCCCAACTCTTTTTTCTCTTTTTGTAGGATATATCAAATTTTCAAATCTCCGAAGTCCCCAAATCTTACATTTTCGCTATTTATAACAGTTTTATGATTGAATGATGATCTCTAGGTGCTCTACAGTGTCATGTTACTGTCCCAAATACAGGGAGGCGAAGCGGGGAAATACCAACCCCTCCCCTAATTCGACTATTTTCAGTGGATCACTTTATTATTTCATGAATTAAAAAAAAATAAAAAAACAAGATCTGCATGACCATGGAAAAGCAGAATTAAGAAAAAATGAATGTACAGATCTACATTAACATTTTCAGCCTTCTATGTCTTCTCTGTAGAAGATCACACAGACTATGTGCATTTTTTCTCTCTGTCAACTATTTCCACTCCCAAAATAAATACAGGTGGGGAAGAGGAAGAATTACATATTAAAGAATAATCTGATTTAAAAAACCCTAGGCACTAGATCGCATGGTATTGAATACCTGCACTAATACGTATTTTGCTCCATTGTCTGAATCAGTGATTCTATCCAAGGAGTCACTCCTTGATGGCTGAGGACAGTCCGAGTTTAAAGTGCCTTCTTCCACGATGTTGCTCTGTAATAACCTTTCAATCTCCCTGTTCAGAATCTCCAATTGATCACACATCATGCAATTTTTAAATGATATGCCTAAAGGAAGAGGGAAAGTCAGCTAATCACTTCTTGGTCAACTCTAACATTGAATAATTTCTAATTTGAATAATTTATCCAGTAACATACTAAAGAAAGGACTGTCTTTGTATTGCAAAATTACGTATTTGTGTGCTTCAACTCAAGGCCATGTGCATAACATGCTCTTTTACATTTATGTTTGAGGTGTAGAGCTGATATCACTAAAACATTCCGAAAATGCAATCATCATCTTTTCTTCTTAGAAGACAGTCTGGTTATTTAAGCATAATACACTTTACCATCTACTACAGTCATACTCCATCCAGTGGCAAGACTGCATAATACATAGACAACAGCTTTAATTTAACATAAAACAACATTTTGGATGTAAATAATGATCAGAAACGACCAGAAATCTATGCAACTATTGTGCTTTTTTGTGTTACAGTCATTATCTCACTAATAACCTACAGGAGAAAAGCCTAACAGAACTGCAATTTTAAAAGAATTATAAATTTGATAGTTATATAAATTTAGCACACTTAAAATTCTAAAATTCCACCCCCCACACACACACATTTGCTAGAAAATGTTTGGATTGCTTTCAACTGTATTATTTACTTCCTTCATTTTCTCTCTCCTTATTTAGTCCATGCTACACTTATTTATATGAATCTGCTCTTGTGAAATTATATCGTAAAACACATTAACAAATGCCTAGAAGCTGAAAAACAAATTTTATCAAAATGTAAAAACACAAATTCCTAACTCACAATTACACTTTTAAACTTAACACACCTGCAGGCACTTTAAGAATAATTTCTACTATGGCCTGCAAAAATTTTCTACACCAAAAAGGAACTTTGAAAGTCTTAGTATCTCTCTCTCTTCCCAATTCAGTAGGATTTTCTTTTGTTCTGTTTGTTCTCTGGTTTAACTATTCAGTTATGATGGCGATACTAAGAGAAACATAGGTTTAAGCAGTAAAGTTCATCTTGTATTGAAGGAACTGAAGGTTCATGATCAACTTAAACTTTTCCCTCCTAATACAGTTCATTAATCATACTCCTGGAATTTGAAAGCTCTCTCTGAAAACTATGAAGTGTTGTACTTCCTCTAATAGAGAATTGGAAGAAATAGGAATGGTCTATTAGAAAGACTGTTAATTAACTTTGTTTAAAAAAAACCGAGGAAAATCTAAAAATGAAAGGGCAGAAGGGCAAAACAGCACTAATAAGCAGCAGTATGTGTATTTACTATTTGGAATGCCCTCTGGTTTTACTTAGGTTAATAATTTCCTTTGATAAGTGATCTCCACCATGAAAATGTGTAAGCTTTTAAGATCTATTATAAATTAAACAAAGTCGAAAACACAGACCAAGAATTTTGTAAAGGTAAAAATCTCTCTCCTCTTCACAGAAGAGTAAGTTTTGTCCACACAAACTCTAGGTTAATTGACTTAAATTGATACATAACGTACACAATAGGCCCTCATTAAACAAGGGATTCACAGTGCTTATGAAATCCAAACTTACGGATTATGAAGGAAATAAAAAAAGTAACACTGATATTACTTCAGCTGCTCCTGCTCCCTTACCCCTTGCTTTCAGTCTGTGCCACATACACCCACCTGCCAGCCTAGAATGCTCTCATGACTTCTTGTTAAGCAGATTCAGTTTATTAAGACAACAGAAAACTAATCTACAAACAGAGACCCAAAAGGATGAGATGAATATCAGAAGTCATGCAAAGGCATGGAAGAACAGGGGTGGAGAACAGAACCCCTTCAGGTAGCAACAACTTGCTGTACCAGCTCAGACTTCAACCATACCATCATCCATGCAGGAACAGCTAATCAGATCTCAGCCAGCAGTATTTCATTAACTTCCCCTCAGTTAAAACTCTACTCTTTCAAAATCAGATCAATGTTTGAAGCCTTGTACAAACGTGTGATCCACACAGATGACATTTGGCATTTCTGAAAACTAATACAACATCAATCCTTTTAAGTCATATCATATGGGTTTTGTTGTTCACCACACTGCAGCTGGATATTCCAAGAGGTGGTACTGCTGCAACGCAGCATTAAAAACATAATAGTGTGATTTTTCCAGTAAAATAGAACAGCCACCTATTTAAAGCAGAGCAGAAATATGATACAGAATATCTAGAAAAAGAATAGTCAGTTAAAACCTAAGTTTTTCTCCTTTGCTAATTTTGAGATCAAATGCTTCGTTTCCCCAAAACAAGTTATGTACTTGAATACAACTTGGACTCAAATTTCAGAAGCAATCAGACCAAAAATGTATCCTAGCATAGAAAAATAACATAAAACCATCAATAACAATGCATATAAAACCCTGACCATAAGCAAAGTTTTCAACTGAAGAGGAAAATATATTTAACTGAAAAAATGACATCATCACATTATAAAGATCGTGTGACACAAGCTTTTAATTTCACAATCAGGTCAAGCATTCTCAAGCAGTAAGAAACATGAAAACAGAGGACTGCCCACTCTGCAAGACTAGAGAAACTATCGCTAACATTCACCATCCCTGAAGATTCTGTAACTACTACAGAGGTGTATGTAATGTGTATGACATTCAGTCTACATGGCTTGAAAAAATTCCAGAGCAGTATCAGCAACCAATCTAACACGAGTCAGAAAAGATACTCCCAGATTTCTGAATCCTCTTTTTCACAAACGTGCAATATACATTAAAACCTCTATCCTCCAACATATCTTCAGTAATCAACAACGAACAAAATGGAGAGGGAAAGCCTGTAACCTAAATCTTCTTATCCGTAAACATATTATCACTTTCACATTGAAACTAAAACCTTACCAAATGCATACAGCTATTTTCTGCCTTCTTTGCTACCTCAATGGTTTGCAAATCTCAGGCAAAAAGTAAGGGAGAGAGACTATCATTTCCCAGTCCTATGTTATTGGCATAACTACAGAACTGGCAACTTGAAGATACCTGGATTTGCTGAATGGTACTTCATTAAGCCCTCTTAAAAATGCCTCAATATACTATCTGATGATGATAGAGCAAAGCTTTTGAAGAATGGCCAAGTTTCCACTTTTTAATATATCTATTTTTAGAAAAAGGCTGATTCAACATTTTACCAAGTTACTTATGCCTTCAAACCAGTAATACTACTTGTTTCGTTTTCTAATTTGCCATAAAAAAATAATAATGCACTCAGCTGAGCCACCAAATCCATAAAGACTTTGTCTTTTTACAACTTATAATTCTAAATGAATTATGATTTTCCTGTCCAAGTTAACTGAGAAGATTTCACTTTGTAAAAGAGTTTTGAAAGACAGCTTACTAACAAAAAAACTTCAACTAAACAGAAAAGGAAAAAAAATAATTTCTCCTTAGTCCAAATACTTTTATGTAAGTAAAACTGCATGATAAAATTCATGGTAAATTCTTGAGGTGCAGCTTATTAGATACGTTATTTATTCTTTTATATATGAAAGACTAGCGATAGTTATCTTCTAATTAACATTAATCTTTGTTAACAACATTTAGATGACATGAACATGCAACGCTGCATGTTATCACATGTTGTTAGATGACAGCATTTCAAAGCTCAGCAAACCTGCTGTACTCTCCACAAGTTCTTCTACCATATACTTACCAAATTATATAAGCAACTTTCATGAATGTTTTAGTCAAAATGACTAGTATCAGGCATCTATTAGTTCTCACATCTCCGTGCTTGCCCCAAGAACGCTATAAAGGATGTATTTGTTTTCAAAATCTCTCTTACATGTACTCAGGGCTGCAAATGCATCAAAGAAAGTAAGGTTCACCTCCTACTTAAGGCCTGTGATGGCCTTTAGTTTCTGCCAGAATTGATTCAGTCTGCCATGTTACCTAAGGAAGGGAGGGTTACATCTCCTGTAATAGAGAAAAAGGCTCCCCCTGCTCTCATTTTAAATAGTCTTCATGCTGAAGCTCCAGCTAATGTTTTATATACTTTAAGGACATTCAATGGTCAGGGCTCAAGAACAGGACAGAGATCCTGAAAAATCACAAGGATCAATAAGAAGTTCTGTGCATTCCCCCAAACTAGGGTTGGTGGGAAGATAGAAGAGTGTTTGCATCTGCAAAGAAAGCCAAAGAAAAATAAGACCCTTGCACCTTCTAGCTATGAGAAGCAGGTTATCATTCAGTGGTAAGTTTCAATTTCAGTGAGGTTATCTTAAATATTTAAGAAACTTCAGCATGTTACGAACATGACAGAAAGCATCCTTTCCAGAATGATGTAATGGTGATTCCAATCGCAACTGATGTTGCTTGCCCACTTTAATCGCTGTAGAAGAGGTACAGACCTTGGCCAATGCCTCCTTTAAGTGCTGAAAAATTCCTAGTAAGTGAATGTACTAATATCACGTAAGAATTTCTGATTGGCCAAGATTTCATTCATATAATGACAATATTTCTGATGCGAATAAAAGAAATGGAGTGGCATCAGTTAAGCTGTATCAACCAGTCGGAAGACTGATCCCATGAAAAATGGCTATATTCCCATTTGTCAAAGACAAGATCTAGAAAACTTGTACTGTTTCCACAAAGCAGTAGCAAAATTAATCCCTTGAATCCCCAAACACCACAAAAGCAGCTCAAAAGGAAGTCACTAGGGCAAAGCCTTCTTTGTACATAAACAAGCAATTTTATTTGGACCATGGGCAAAGACACAATCTATCGACCCCTAAAGAAGAGCAGTAAAAAGGTTTTGCACTAAGAATTATACAAGCACTGGAGAAAGACATGTACACACGGGACTGCAGTGCAATTCTCTCCATCTGCTCTTCCCAGAAAGATGCAAGAAGTAACAGAAAAAGTGGATAGCAAAACTTGACATTCTACTGCTCCTCTGAGGAGAGCCCACATTGTCCCAGCCTATCTTAAGGCTGGTACAGAGAGTCCCTGACATTTGTAGGTGTATATCAACATAAAGCACAGACTTGACAAGAATAACCACATCCATACTAAAAATGCTCTGCTGGTTTACTGCACTAGTTTTTCCCCCCATAAGTACAACTGGGATATAATTTTTATTTTCATTTAAAATGAATCCACCACCTACTGATTTAATTATCTTCTTTTTAGAAGGAAGCTACCTTTCAAAAAGTTGTGAAATGGAATAATGATGGCTGAAGAGCGAGAGAGGCAGCAAGTCATGAGGCTGAAGTCCAGGTTTGTGGAGACATAAGAAAACTGTACGATTCTAACACCACACTCACAAACACTAATTTAGTATCTCAGTACTTGACTATTGTAGACAGGCCACAGTTCAGGGTCAGAAGTCCAGACATTCCTGGTAATTACAAACATTTTGCATATTTCATGCTAGTTAAAAGTTTGAATTCAAAAAGTCATGTTAACAATATAACTTCCATAAAATTACAGCATTTCACTGCTTATAGTTAGACCTAGCATTAAAAAAGTCAAGAGGAATAATGCTACAAAAACTGTAACACTAGTACCTGTGCTTTGCTGCCTATAGTTGAACACACTAAATTAATTCCAAGATAGTAACAAAACTATCTCATACATCTGCAATAATAACAAGTTAAAAGTTGCAGTTAATTTCTTCCTATTCCAGAACCAATACATTATTTCCCAGTAAAAAATATATGTTTTGTAATCCACAAGAATAAATGTAGATTCAATAAAATGTAATTCAGTTATACAACCATGTTTCTCACAAATACCACAGCCTAATTTAAGAAATGCCTACTCTTAAGTACCGCATGAAGCAGTGATTTATCTAGGCATACATTAATAACTACTATATAACTATCATAGGCACAAAATACCACTCGCAGCTAGTTTTAAGATAGTACTAACACTGCAGTATTTCAGTCCCAAAGGTAGGGAACACAAAGTATTATTGATTTGTCAGGGATGACACCACTGACATCTACAATAAAGTCACATGTTACTCTTGCCCTCAGACCTGCTGTTTCTTCCCTCACCTCTAAACCCCCTTTCCAAACACAGGTGGCAGCATCTGTAAAGCCTTATCTTTCAGCAGGGAAGTGTTGGATGGCATACTATCCACTCTTCTAACAAAATAATGGAAGAGACCAGACTAGCATGAAAGATCAGGCTGTTCCAGGACAGAAATGGCTACACTGGAGTATAGGAGAGGATCTGTACCCTCAAGAGACAGCAGAAAGAAATGTGTCCTGATAATCAGGCCACTGCATTTTCTGCCATGAGGAAAGAGCTCCACAGTGAGAGACCTTAGACCATTAATGAGATCAAACCTACTAGAAAAAAGAAAGAAAGAAAAGAAACAAAAGGAGAAAAGGAATTAAGCCAAAAAGGAATTAAGCCAGAGGTTTCTTCGCTCTGGTTTAGACTCCCTTACCCAATCTCACTGACCTTTACCTCAAAAAAGCTTAAAAGTATTGTAAGACTCGGTGGCATATATATATATTTTTTAATACTGACATCATGAATGATTCAGTACCATCCATCACTACTACCTTTCTAATGTCAGACATCCCTGAAAACACAGAGATCATTTCAATGAAATTCTGCGGCTCACAAACTTTTTGAATTTTGAGTGCTACTTTTTCTGTTTGGTGTTGAAGAACTGTTTCAGAAGTCCAGTGTATGGTACAAAACACTTATTCTGAATTGATACAGGGGAATCTGTTAAGTGCACATTTATGACACTAAGTACAATACAGTGGCAGTGCTTATATCAACCACCTAAAAATGCAAACGTTAACTAGGCTTTTTGTAATTTCCCAAGATGCAGAAACAAAAGTCCTGTTTTCTTCCAGGTTTAGTCTTCAGTCACCCACTAATGTAACTCCCCTCTAATGCGTGTCTGGAACTAGCATATACACCATTATGTCTTCCATTATTTCTGTCAGGCTATTCACTTACCTTGCATCAGCCTCATAAGAAGGCCACTGCCACAGCCTCACATGATGGATTAACTGAGCACACAAGACAGCAATCCTGCACATTTGCATTTAGTCTGAAACCTCTTGGAAGTGTGGAATTTAATGTGTATGCACAGAATCATGTAACTATGCACACATCATGGACTCTAGTACACAGTTACAGTTAGACAGAAAAGACAATGAACGATCCCACAGCATGACACAACTAATTCAAGCAAAAAAACGCATAAGGCAGCTCCCTGGCTTATGCAACACAACATACAAACACTTTTAAGTTTATTTTGATGTCTTTCAAACTAGAAAATAATTTTCCCAAGTTAATTCTTTTTTTAAAAAAATCTCATTTCAGATTGTACCACACAAGATCAAAACCATCAGAAAAAATATCATATAAAAGGAAAGAAGGGATGGCCCACTCAGTTGGCAGAATGAAAATAGAACCAAGTATTATAAGTGTATTTTATTCTGGACAAGCAGCAAAAATATGCTTCTTTGAACCAAACTGAGGTTCCCACAGCTAAAATCAGCAAATAGCAGTTTCTCATAGAAATATTAAAGGCTCTAAATTTAGCAGAAAGAAAACCAAAAACCTGGCAAACATGAAAATATTATTAACAGTCAGAGTTATGGTCATGTCTACACTAGAGATTTTCATTGTCACAATTGCACAAATCGGAAATATGAAAGGGCACAATCCCTGATTAACACAGCAGTGCTGGCATAAGCTACTCACACAGATACGATTATACCAGAACTGTACTTTTACCTGTATGGTTCATTACATTTACAGGATAGGGCAGCAGGGTGCACAAGAGCCGTGCAGTGTTTTGTCATTGTAGCATATATGATAGGAAAGCTCTATTAACACACTAGCACAGGACCTCCCAAGTAGAGAAGCAGTTTGCAGCAGAAGGAAGTAAAAATCTGAAGTTTCACTCAAATTTCTTGAATGAACAAAGCTACATTAGCAAATACTTTTTTTAAAAAAAAATATTTGTGTATATGCAAAAGGTTTTGCTAGCCTAGCTGTATCTGTTAATAGCTGGGGAAAGAACCATACTAATAACTGTACTAACAAAACTTTTGTAAAGGCCAAACCTAAACAAAAGACACTTTCACACACTGTGCATTCTCCCAACTGTAGACCCTTTATCATGTTTGAAAAACAAAGTTCATATGCAGTTTAGTGTTTTCTGAATTAAAGGAAATATTTACTTATTTGTAGAGGAAAGAACACAGCATTAAATAGATTCCACCATTATTTTCTAGTCCAGAGCTTCACTGTTACTTACAAGACTAGGCAGAGAGACTGCCTTATCACCAGACTGACATCTGGCTTTTTCACTATTCCTAGAGTATTTTCTGAAGCCAATGACCACTTTTTTTTTCCTGAATAGTCTTCCCATATCTGCCTAACAATTAAAATTTACCCAAAGATATCAAAATGATGTTTTTTGTCAGTTTTATTTCTGCTGTTCAAGTCCAAACAGTACAAGCAAAGAAGAGGCAGCTAACAGATTTTGCTCATTAAGAAAAGCTCTGCAGCATCACAAGCAGTGTAGATAGCTCTGCTTTTTTTAATTTTCCTTTTCCCTTTTATATAATATAAAAGGGGAAAGAAAAAAAAAGAGGCCTTCTAAAGTCAAAAAATTAGATTCTGAAGAAATTAAACCCTCTCTGCACAGGAAACTTTCTAGAGGCCCCAGTACAAGCCAATTTTCCAAGCTGTGGTCTAAAGTTTAGACAACAGAAATACCAATTACAAACCTGTCATTGGATATTACCCAATATACAATAATCTTTACCATACTTTTGCCATTGCTTTCAACAAATACACATTAGAAAAAACACACTACTTATCAGTCTAACGTTCATTTATCTGCTACTGAACTTGACCTCTTCAGTAGCACTGAAAGCATTTTCAGTAACTGTACAGAAAATAGAGATTCAGAAAGGTGATTCACACAACCAGGCATTTTCCTACTGAAGTACCAAGGAAATTTGTTCTTTACCGTGACTGTTAGGAACCCTCAGCTGTTAAATGAGGCGGCAACTCTATATTAGGCTTAAGTCTAAGAGCTGAATATTGTAAAATCTCAAACATCCCATAGCTTGTTTATTTATTATACATACAAGATTACAATCCTAGAGCTGTAAAATTCCAACCTGAATAGTTACACTGCACCTAATTCTCCTTCAACTGCTGTCCAGAAACTAACAAAGTTATTCAGGCTTTTGTCAAGTTGACACTGTTGTAGTGCATGAAGCAATCATACATATTCTAAAATATTCTATTAAAAAATAAAACCCTTAGCTTTACATCGTACTTCAAAGATCTATATCCTCTGGTAAATCTGGTTATTGTGGTCATCACAACTATGTGTGCAGAAGTGGACTCAGAATAAGTACTTGATTTCAATTTCTGACCCTATCAGCACACCAGTTGAAGAAAACTTTTGTTTTCCATATACATTTTTTTTCCTCTCTTATTTTGTTTGGAAAGCTAAGACATGATATCTGAAACCAGTAATAAGTTTCGTTCTTATCCCATCAAGAAGGCTTCATAAAATCAAGAGAAATAAAAACAAATTTCTCCTTCAGAATTCAGTAGAAGGACATACAGTTATTACAAAATACTGATTTTGCTATTGCAAATGCAGGAAAAACAATTCTGTTCCCAATTTTGATAAGGGTTTATTGTGAGGGCATATATAATGCTCATTAAACATCCTTTGTCTTAGCTCCCCCACTGGAGAATTACTTAACTTCAAAAGCTACCAATGTTGTTGAGATTACCATCATTAGTATCTGTGAAGTATTCAGCTATTTTAAAAGCTGTTTTAGATAAAAATTTAATAACCATAAAAGCCTTAAAGTGCAACTGACAATGGACTGAAGATTCAACCAATGAAGACAGAGGCTGAACAGCACACCAAGAAGCTACCAACTCTTGCATAAAAAGTTAGATTAATTTTGCTTATGTTAAAATTCTCTCCTTAAACTTCTTGCTGCTGTCCAACTGGTTATAGCACTACAGGAGACACCAGGCAGAAGTAAATCAGAATGTGAAACTAGAGCAGACAGGCATTATCATTTTGGTCAACTAGAAACCATCTGCTCCTACAAGAGACTGACTACAGTCCCTTCTTCTTCCCTTTCATTTTCATCAGTTAAGTTTTACAAACTTTCAAGTCTGTAATCCCTGCCTTTCCTCTCTCCACCTAATACTTGTAGATAAAGTTTCAGACTGCACAAAATTAAAAGCCCGTAATTTTAAGTTACAACTATAAAGACAATTATCATTTTTAACTGAAAAATTGTATAATATACTTCTGGATAATCTTAAGAGTGAAGTAGTATTATGCACAACAAACAGTATCTACTGATGAGTCCACCAGAAAAAATGTATTCAATTTTATTTACTACTTTGGACTCATATAGTTCTATTAGCATTGTTTCCGGGAGTTCCAGTTTGTTTGGTTGTTTTTTTTTTTTAAAAAAAAAACATAAAAGACAACATCTCCTCTTAGTTATATCAAAAGCATCATTTGAAGCATTGTGTGCACTGTATGTATTCTATCTGATATCTGAATATTTTTAAATCTATAAATATTTTATGGTGTACATGAAATTGCACAAGATGATTATCTACACACCAACAGAAATTAACTAGAATCTCCCCTTTTTTGTTTAAAAAAGTGGGGTAGATCTCTAGGGGGAAAAAAAATTAAGCTCTAGTCTTCAAATCAACAATTATTCCATTTGCAAATCAGTGGAGTCATGCAGTCTCAAAGTAGAGACTGAAAGTGAAGACTAATATGATCCTTTATTCTTCTACCAAAATGCATTTTAGAAGCTGTGTGTGCAATATGTTTCTGGAACTGTCAAGGAAAAAAAAAAAAAAAAAAAAAAAAAAAAAAAAAAAAACATACCGCTTAACTCTGAAAAGCTATTTTCAGCACACTTCTATATTTATTCCTATAGAAAGCTCCAAATGTCAAAGAATGGTAATGAGCAGCTGGCATACACAGAAGTGGAGCATGACCCAAAATATCTATTACAATTAACATGGTATATGCTACACTTCTACATTAACTAAGCATTATCTGTTTTCACTGACCAGCAATTCAATTGTTCAAAAGAGCTAGTAAGTTTGTTTCTAAAAATATCAACATGAGAGGGTTAGAGTTAAACCAGTTCAAATTATCACTGATAAAAAAAACTGTATATAAAACAGAAAAACAAAGAGAGGCCAACAGTGAAAGAGTTCTCAAAAGGGGAAGCAATATATAGCTGAAGATCAGCTATCAAAGAATTTGCTTAAACAGAGCTCTTTTGAATACTTAATAAACATAGCTATTTCTGCAAAATATCTAAAAGAGATTAGCCAGCAAAAATACAAAACAGGAAAATTAGGAATCATGTATTTACATCCTTTTAAGTTATTTAAAAGGAGTAAGCAATTTTGCCTCCCTGAAGTTCCTGAAAAAAGGAAAACATGAAACATCCAAGAAAAACAGCATGTGGCACTGTTTTAGGCTACAGAACATAAAAAGACCATGAAAATGATAAATATATATTAACTTTGTAATACATTAAAATGATTTTATGGGTCTTTCCAAATTAAAAATGACAAACTGTATTATATTATAGGATTTTCTTCAACTGTCACTGAAATACAGCTATCATTTGAAGATATACATTGAAAACTACTTGAACTGTCGGAAAGAGAATTTGGTCAACATAAAAGAATAGCTTTTACAAGCAAGTAAGCAGCAAATAGGTTTATCATCATCTCCACGAGACAGCATTTAAGTACATTAACACAGGGCGGGGGGGGGGCAGAGAATAAAGTTATTGACTGGGAAAGTATTGAATATTTAAAGCCAGTGAACAAATAGCATTATCTGGAGTTTTGAGCCTTTGTCCTTTCCCTGTACAAGAAGATCACCAGAATAGGATGAAATTCACCTTTTCTTGAGTAACTCACCAATAGGGAGAACACTTCCTCAACCCAGAAAAGATACAAAGCAATTTCAGCTCAGGTAAGTTTTGGTCCCCCCCCCCCCGCTGAAGACCCCAGCCGCAGCAGGAGTTTCGGGCTGGGTTCCCGGTGTCCCTGCCGAAGAGAGCACCGCCCCAGCGCCCGGACCCCCGCCCCTCACGGCCCCGGCGGAGGAGCCCTCATCCAGCACTGGCACACGGCGGAGAAACTGAGCGAGAAAGACGGGGAAGTCGATCGTGACGTCACGGCGAAGTGTGTCGGCGTCAGCTTGGTTATGACGTCGATCACCTCAGCGCTTAACCGTCATCTCCTTTCCTCCAAGATGGAGGAACCCGCCTTCTAGCCCGCTCCGCCCGGGGAGGGCGTCCTCTCCGCTCCGGCCCAACCACGTTATGAGCTTACGGGGCGGCGGCTTTTAGCTTCCTTCGGGGCCCCCGCACTGAGTCGCCGACCTCCTCTGGAACTGGGCCAGGCCTCCGACGTGCCCGCGCCCCTGGAGCCGCACCGACGGTGCCCTGGAAACAGGCCGCGCCACCCCCGCGGCCCTCCGGCCGCCCCGACCCGCACCGCCCGCCCGCCCGCCTCCATTTTCTAGTCGAGCCCGAGGCGTCCAGGCCGGAGCAAGCGGCCGCCCCCTCTCCGCGACCCCTCCGCCGCAGCGGCGACCCCGCTCCCTTTCTCCTCCCGTCTCGGTGCTTCTCCAGTGGCCTCCCTCACTCACCGCGGGGAGGGGGGGAAGGGAAATCTCGCCGCCGCCGAGGGGTCTCAGCCGAGTCGAGCCGCCATTTCCTCCTCGCAGCCGCTCCAGAACCCTGGGCGGGGGTTGCTCCTCCCCCGCTACCATAGAGACCGACATGGCGGCCGGCCGCTGCCTAGAGCGCCCGCCGGCCGGCGCACGGCTCTCGCGCTTTGCGCACGGCTCCTCGGAGGACTCGGCGGGCCCGGACTCCGCCCCGTGGCCCAGCAGGGCGGGCGTGGCGCTGCCTTGGCGGGCAGCGCGGGGCGGCTGGAGGCGCTGCCCGTCTCCCTCCCTTCCCGGAGGTGCACGCCGGCCCCCGCCGACCCTATGGCGCAGGGAGCTTCCCTTGAGCTACAGGCAGCCGCCCCGCGCCGTCCTGGGTGGCTGAGGGGAAGCCGGGCCCCGCTACGGCTGGGCTCCGTGGTACCAACAGCACCTGCTGCGTTTCTCGTCGTTACCTCACGATCTTACCTCATGGAGACGGCACGCTTTTATTCACCACTCGGGGACTAGGCAAAACAGCCCTGCAGCTGTGCTAAATACCATTTTGCTCACAGTGACTTAATCTCACAGGGCAAACGCTGCTTTCTGACAGGATTATCATGGCCGAGGAGCTCCTGCACTGACCCAAGAGCGGTCTGCTGCCCGCAGCCCAACTGCTCACTCAGCCACACTCCCCAGCTGGGATGCTCTCATTCTGTTCCCAATTTATTATTTTTCCTAGTCCATCTGTTTTTGAAAAATCAAGCAGTAAATGTTGCAGTAATGATTTCCCCTGTGTCCTTACTGATTTCTGTGGGAGAAGTGTTCACTGGATTAGCTCATCCACCACGCAGAGGCTTCCCCATAAACTCCATCTCAGAGAGGTTCAGCTCTTCAGAAACTTTCCCATAGCCAAACCCTGCTATAAAAATGGGCGGCTACCTCCAGTTCTCACATTTTGTTCCTCCTGTCAGTGTTTTGTATTTGTTATGAGAAACACCTATAGCTCAAGATCACTGAGGGGGTTCCAAAAATTTCAGGATGACCTATGAAGCCATGCAAAAACTTGTGACATGAATATTTGTAGAGCCTTCTAGTCAGAGATGGAAGTATAACGTTCGGTTCTTTGACCCTGATCCTACACATTTTTCCTCATGGGCTGATCCAACTGAAATTAATTTATTCCAGATAGGTGCAGTGTTTAGTAGAGATGGTTTAAAGACTAAGAACATAAGAGAAAAAAGAGGTACTAAAAAAGTAATAATAATACTTAGTATTAATTCTATAGAATGATTCAATTAAGTTTTACAGAAATCTACACTCCAGAACACAATATATATAAGACTTCTGATGGTAAAGGTTCAGGATAATGTCAGAAAAGCTATTATTAGCCTTCTTTGTGGAACAGTACAGTCAGCCTTTCTCAACCTGTAAAACTATGCAGTTTTAATACTTACTTCACATTGGAATGCCAAGAAGTAAAAACATTGAGATCCCTGTGCAAAAGTACAAGATAGCATTATTAAGGGCAAGCAGTAGTTGTTTAATTGTTCTTTGACTACAGCACGACAATAAATGAAAGGCACAGGGAGGGGAAATATCTTATGCTTTGGTAGATCAAGCTTCACTGTGATGTATGCCCTAGGAAAAGCTAACGGCATGCTAACGCAGGGATTTCGCATCTAGGGAATGCACAAAACAAGAAATTGCGTGCCAGCAGAGTGAATAGGGGATGCCCGCAATTCTACTAATGAAGAAGGTATTCAATACCTCATGGTCATTTGGCAAGAGGTTTACACCTTAATGTAATACCGATTCAGTTTGCACAACCAGTGAATACTAGCCTACATCTTTGTGTTAAAGATTAACTTGTTTTCAATAATCCCAAGTCAGTGTGTCTACCTTCCCTTATTACTTATATCACCTTCAGTTAAGTAGTCTCTTAGTATCTCTGCCTCATGCCTTTCCCTGCCTCTCTCCTTTTCTATATTAGAGCCTTATTTCCCTTAATTTGAAAATTTACTCTTGGGTTACTGATCTGAATTTCCTTTTTGCTGGCAGTGTACAGAAGCCACCCGTTCCTTGGTGAGCTGTATCATGTGATTATTGATTGATTCAGTTTAGGCCCCCTTTTGTATAATGTGATGATAGTTTATAACTGCTTTGAACTCAAAACACTGCTGGGAAATCCTAGCAGAAAGATTAATGACTATCCATCAGCTTCTAAAACAGTCTAATAAGCATCTTACCTAGCTCTCCTTAAGTCCTGGAGAGGCTTAGGCTTCACGCATGCAAGGCCCTCAACACTACTCTCCTTAAAACTTTTCTCAATTGCTTTCAAAAATCTTTCCCACTATTAGGCAGCCAGTGCACTGAGACTTTGTTCTGCAGCTGATGCTTTTTTATTTTTTTAATTTGGGTAGCTGCAAAATGGCCTTACTTATGTTTGTAGTATATCACACAAGGGGACCGTGCTCTATAGGCACTACCATAAAACTCTGATTTGTAATACATTCTAAGACATTGTCTTTCTGTTGCAAAGAGAGGGTGTCCCCTGATCTGGGTTCAGATTACTAGAAAATACAAAGGGATGTCAGCTACACTCTTTCACTTACCTTTCTCTTCACCAAGGTTTTCAAATGTTTGGAGACGTAGAGCCCTGAAAGGTGATACTTTTAGTTCAGCTCCTTTTCTCAGTTCTTCTCACTGAACATTCTGGGAAGCCAATTTTAGCAGCCAGGTGAAAGCTAGAGACAGAACTAGCCCATGAAAAGAGTAGAGATGAAAGCAAATGAACAAGTTCTCTTCCCTCCTCTATCTGTCTTTTAAACAGATATTGATTGTTTTGAGTCAAAATAAATTAATTTTTGTCAGCTATGCTCAGGCTTTTACCTTTTCTGTGTATAAAGGCCTCTCCACCTCCACAGTCCAAAACACGAGTCAAAACCAGATGCTCCAAGGCTGCTGATTCATCTTTTTTTTGTAAGCAGTAGGCAAACACAGAAGTGCTTTATCCTCAGGATAATTATATTCATATAAGGAAAGCATTCCCCTTCCCTGTCAGGAGACAGAAGCTGGCAGGGATTTATTCCCCCCCATACACACACACACACACACACACTTCTAGGTAAGCTTTTTCCCTGAAAATGTAATCTTTCACAGGGATTTTAATAACTTCAGGGATTAGAGAATTTGATTTGAGGTTTATTGGACTCCACTCAGCTTTAAATACCAGCTACCAAAATACTTTTGAATAAAGCCAAGTTTATCAGAGCAGAATCCAAGTAAGAATTCTATAAATTGCACTGAATTACTTCAGCAGATATACAAGTTTCTTTTATTCTCAATTTTACAGTCTTCGCAAAGTCTAAGTTCTCATGTTATTACTACTCTTATTATGGTAAGATTATTGTAGGACAGTGGCATATCAAAGACACAGGCCAGTTTTGGAAGAGCAAAATACTTTTGCTTCTATGCGTTCTAATCCAAATTTCAAGCCACAGATGCATCCAAAAATTTTTACTGAGTAATAAAACAAAGTTTTGGTTCTAAGTTTGGGGAAAATCCTAACAGAAGTTAGGATTTACTACTAAGAACATGTGGAATGATGCAAAATGCATTTGCCCTGAAATACAATACATTTTGGTATTCTCAAATCCTTCAGTATTCCAGGCCACAAAGCACAGGGAACATGTGTCTCTCTAAACATATACATCACTAAAGACAACAAGCAAGTATTATATATGAGATGGCTAAATATTTACTCAGTAGGATACAAGTTAAAAGAAATGGAACACAGAAAGTGACTAAACAGACTTTTATCAGGAGAAAGTTAGTACAAAATATTTACCATTTATCACTCACAATACTGCTGAACCCCTCAAGCATGCAGAATTTTCATCGTTATCAAGCAGGCTAGTAAGGAAGATGGGTCTATATCAAGATAAAGTAATTACAGTTTTATGAATTATATATACACTTAGGATCTTACCACATTGGGTTAATGCTACCATCAAAAACCTGTTACTAGGAGCAATACTATTTAATATTATTTAACCACATGAAACAATTCTTGCATCAGAAAAGCACTTTGTTTTCAGCCTCAGTAAGAAAGCACTTCATTAGCAACTTTCAAAATGTTTTTCTTGCAAAGTGATTATAAAACTTCTTCCAAATGCAGCTCAGTCTCTTAAGAAGTGGGAAAAATAGTATTTTTCATGAGAAGCAAAACCACAAACCAGGATCTGGTTTTAGCCCCTTTCACCTTTTCTTCAGCCCAGAGAACATTACAAGGATAAGTAGAAACTTTTCTACTGCACTTGTTTGAACATCACAACCTGTAAGAAAAGGTTATCAGCAACGCACAATCACACATGCTGCTAAACAACAGGTCACAAATATTTGGTTTGCTTATTCAGTGTATTGTCCACTTACTAGAAAGCAATTACATCCAGCTCTGCTCTTTACCTGTAAACAGCAAATGTGGTATGAATTACACTCTGGTGTCTCCTCTCTGCTCGGGGTGTGGTTCCCTATGTAGCAAACTCAGGAAACCTTCCTAGAGAGGGGCATCAGCCTCCTCGCTCCCTCTTTATGGCAGGCTCCTGAGAGAAACCCCACCTTTCAGGGAGGAGCTGATAAAACCAGTCAGGGCATCAAAAAGAAATCAGAGACTTACAAGCCTACTGGTTCAGAAATACAAGTAAGAGAAAAGTTGTTTGCCCAAGAGTCAAATCCACTGAGAAGGGCTTTTTGATTAAAGCCTGAAGAAAACCTGCTACTTTGTTGTATGTTTAACAGCACCTGATGCCATGTATGACTAAATATTTTTTTTGTGCAAAATGCTGTATTGTTGATGAGCATAGAGGTTTGTTTGGAGAAGGAAGTTAAAATAATGTGCTACTGATTAGAGATTTTCAGTTTCAGTGGGGACACAATTTTAATGAAACTGAATTTTGCTTATGCCACGATTACAAGAAGAAAAAAAAAGTGGAAAAATAAGTGCCTCCTTATTCTCACTCTGTACAGTTGAAATTATATTTTCCAGAGGACTACCATTTCCACAGTTCCACACACAAAAACACATCCCTGAAGCCCTGCTTTCTCTGTAAATATACAAACTGAGGTGGGTTTTGTTCTTTTTTTTTCCTACATGGTGCTTTCATTTACAAACCCTGTTGGATTTAGCTGCACCGAATGGAGTTTATCACTTATTTTTGGCTGCCAGTGCCAATTTCGACAGCGACCATGAAGCGGAGCCCGCCAGCACACCAACATCAACGGGAACCGCTGGAATCCTACACGAGCGTACACAGTCATGACCTATAGGAGCCAAGGAGGAGACTCATTTCCCCTCGCGCGGCCCCGGAGGATCGGCAGCGCCGACTCTGCAGGCAGTAACTCGAGGCTGAACGCCGAGCCCGCGCCAACCACGGCCCCCAACCCGCGGGGAAGCTCCAGGCGGCCGCAGCCTCGCCCCAGCGCCTCAGGCGCAGCTCTGGGCCGCGCAGCCGCCGCCTGAGGACCTAGGCCGCCCCCACTCTATGGTCACCCTGGCCGGGCCTCCCTCAACTCTATGGTGCTGGCGAGACCCCTCTCGCAGCCCAACGCTTCGTCTCTATAGCACCGCCTCCCCGGTCAGCGCGAGCGTACGTACGGGGATAGGCGTACACTCTGTCGCAGGCCCCAACTCTGTGGTTGCGTTTTCTCGCCGCTCTCTGGGCGCTGATTGGCCAAGCGGGCAGTTCTCGCGAGACCCGCGAGCCAGCGGCCTGGCCGAGGCGGCGGAGCGGGCCCAGGTTCGTGCGTCGGAGGCGGCAGCACGGCGCGCTCGGTAAGATGGCGGCGTCCGCCCCCTCCCTGCCCTGGGTCACGGGGGCCTGGCGCGCCCTTCCCCTGGCGCGGCCGGTCGGGCCTCAGCCGGCCGCTGCGGGCGGGGGGAAGGCGCTGGGCCTGCGGCGAGCGCGGCCGGGCGCGCTGCGGGGGCCCTGGCCTTGGCGAGGGCTGGGTCGGGGGGCAGCGGCGCGGCGGGGCCGCAGCGCTGCGCGGCGGCGCCAGGTTGGGGCCCGGCGGGCGGAGGCCGGAGCTTGTCCCCGCCGCTGCCTGTCCCCCCCCGCCACCCGCCTGGGAGCGGCGTGAATGAGGGGCCGCGACCGGTCGGCCCTTCAGCCGGTGTCGGGCTGGTCGCGGCTCCCGCCGCCCAGCTGTCCCCAGGTCGGTCGTGGCTCCAGCCGGCAGCGGCTCCGGCCGGCAGCGTAGGGGGAGACAAACCCGTAGGAAACGGGCTGACGATGGGAGCGCGCGCGGGTTCGTCCGAGAGGGGTGGCAGTACCTGTTGCTGCTGTTGTTACCTTTCCCCCCACCTTTTGCTGCCCCCGTGAGATGTAGGCAGGTGCCCTGAAGTGATTAAATGCTAGCTTAAATTTGAGCAAAGTGCTCTGCTTCCAAATCTGAAAAAAAAAAAAAGGCAGTAGTGTTTTAGAAGCGTTGTCAAAAGTAGTTTTGCTGTCAACAGCCAAGCAAAGCTAGTGCAAGTCTTTCATTTGTGTATTGGATAACTTAATGCATATTGCTTTGTAGCTATGCAGTCAAAGGTCAAAACTTTAAAGTAGATGTTGTATACAAAAGCTTTGCTTCAGGGTTTTGTTAACAAATTTTCTGTGTTGCTGTCAAACTCTTTGATTTGTTTGCCTCACACTGTGCTGTATAACTCTTGTTTTATGGTTATTTGGATTGTGTTTAAGAGAAGTATGAAAAGATGATGTTTGAATTTGTGTTTTGATGATTGATGAAAGCATCTTTAGAGACTGTCCAAGTGTATGTGAAAGAGTGCAGGAACAAGGGAGATGAAAATATAAAATAATTATTTGGGATAAACAGGCACCTTTTGGATTGTTAGTTTAAAAGATTTCATAAAAAGATATAAAGGTGGTAGTTACACAGTGCTTATGCACGTTAAATTTCATTTTTCTGGAAATGTGTTAAATGAGATGCTTTTCTTTCCTTGTAGTAAGAGTCCAGGATGAGTTATGCAGAAAAACCTGATGAAATCACAAAAGATGAATGGATGGAAAAACTTAATAACTTGCACATTCAGAGAGCAGATATGAACCGCCTTATCATGAACTACCTTGTTACAGGTAATAACATGCAATAATGCTAGGAGACTCTTAAATGCATGTGATTTATTTTACCAAAGCAGACAGTTTTTGCTAGAATGTGGTACTAGATGGAATAAAAATAAGAGTGGTAAAGATTTCATAGTTGCTGGTGGCTTCTCTTAGCAACATACTTCAGCTCCTGTATTCTGTTAAATGGAAACAACTTAATTAACTTCAAGGGAGGATTTCATACAGCAGAAATGATACTTATTAATCCTAACTCTTCTGCTAAATGATGCAGGAAAGAGAGTATCTTTGAAATAGTGTTAACAAACATGACTTGCTTCCATATTTAGTCCTTCTTTGTGCCATTAAAACAGGATTCAAGATATATTACTGTTGTTAAATAGCACTCTCAAAGCTGAAAAGAACAATTGTCAGAAGCAAATTTTAACTGGCTAGAGAATTAAACTATGGAAGAGCACTATTGTTAAAATAGTCTGAGACCAAAAACATTTGCCTGTTTAGCATATAGCCTAACTTAATACTTAGAACAATCAAAAACACTCAGAAATATGCCCTAGCAATTATGATGCATACCTTTCCAGTAGGTTATACTGGGGCGGAGGCATTTGTAGTTGATCTACACCCCTGTTTACACTGCTGTGTAGCTGGAGCCTCTAGGGTGAAGGAAGAGCATCTCAGTGGGATAGTTAAATATCATAGATCATTTGTGTGTGTATGAAAGCAGGATTTAGGATTTAGAATAGCTCCTGTAACTTTTTTCCAAATAATATGGTGTTAATATGGGAAATAATCCATTTTATTTTTCTGTTTGTTCTCAATAAAACTGTTCAGTCTGTGTAAACAGAATTGAGAGGTAGGGTATAGGGAGAAGGCAAAATACCCAAATTTTGAAAATGATAACATTTTGGAATAACCATGCTGCTCATTTTAAGTGTAAAACAAGTCTTATATTTAAGAGATGTTGGCCTATAACTTGCGTGCTTCCATAGAGAATGAGGATAGTTGAATTTAGAATGAACTAAGCATTATTAGATGCCTATTAGAATTAATAGATACTCTTTTAAATAGATAAGAACTTTTCCAGAAGTTCAGAATTAATCGTTTCACCACAAAAAAACCACAAGTAATACACCAGTCTTTTCATTTAAGTTGTCTTTTTTTTTTTAAGGTGCTTCATAAAATAGATTTTACAGGTAAAATTTTTCTATTTCAGAGGGCTTTAAAGAGGCGGCAGAGAAATTTCGAATGGAGTCTGGCATTGAACCCAGTGTTGATCTGGAGACCCTGGATGAAAGAATAAAAATTCGAGAAATGATACTGAAAGGACAGATTCAAGAAGCCATTGCATTGATAAACAGCCTCCATCCAGAATTGTTAGATACAAACAGATATCTTTATTTTCATTTGCAGGTACGGACAAGTGGCAAATTTTATCTTTACTTTAAGGGTTGCTGAGAGACTGGAAAATGAACTAGGGTTGGTTTTAGGGTTTCTGACTGAATATGCCTGCAATTTCAAGTATTCTTGATATCATTTTGTAGCAAGGAGAAACTGTGGCATGCCATGCGGTAACTATCATATACAATTAGTAACATGAAAACGTCTAACAACAACAGTCCTCTCTGATTTAGCAACTTCCAAATTACTGTTATTTTAGATTGCCAGTAGTTCTGGTAGTAACACATCTTTCAAAACCTGTTCTTCAATAGTGTCAACCTTTTCAATAGATTTTGTAGACAAGTCTGCTGCTCTTTGTCTCATACACTTAGAAGAAGTGACCTCAAACTGTCAAATTATGGACTAGTGTTTGTCTCAAATTACATACTGATGACTGGCAGTTACAGTCTTGAAATACTGAAGATTGGCTTATTAGTTTAGCTAATATTGCTATATTTCTCATATGTAGCAGCAGCATTTGATTGAACTGATTCGGCAGCGTGAGACAGAAGCAGCTCTGGAATTTGCTCAGACCCAATTAGCAGAACAAGGAGAGGAGAGCAGAGAATGCCTGACAGAAATGGAGCGTACGCTGGCTTTGCTAGCCTTTGATAATCCTGAAGAATCGCCATTTGGAGACTTGCTTAACATGATGCAACGACAGAAGGTAGTACGTTCTCAAAAGAAATTTTTTGTCTTCTATTCATACGTGATGCCTAAATATTTTTAGGACTATTTAGAAACATGTATACAGTGGTATGCAAAAGAACAAATGTTTCTGAAGTGAAATTCAAAAAAAATGGTGCTACTGTAATCAACTGCTTGGCACTCTTCTGTGTTTTCTCCAGCTTCATAGTGTATGGAGCCTTTTCCTGACCATATTCTGAGGAATCAACAAACTCTGTGTGACATTATCAATGTTTGTGTGACATTACTGGTGTTAATCATAGGAAAACTACTACTAAACTCCAGTGTTTCTTTCCTAGGTGTGGAGTGAGGTTAACCAAGCTGTCCTAGACTATGAAAATCGTGAATCAACACCCAAGTTGGCAAAATTACTGAAGCTACTACTGTGGGCTCAGAATGAGCTGGATCAGAAGAAAGTGAAATATCCCAAAATGACAGACCTCAGCAAGGGGACAATTGAAGAACCCAAGTAAAATGTGTGCAGATGGACATCAAATAATCTTAGTACTGCACAGTATACATTTATATCAGTCTGTGACTGAAATATTTTTACTACAGTACAGCACTCAATTCAGATTTTTCAATGAACATCTAATTTGAAGGGAGAAAAGTCCCTTTTAAATGCTGCAAAAACTGCATTGAAAGGCGCTGTATCTCTTTGAAAGTCTGACTTAGGCTATGCACTATAATACATTTTTAAAAAACAATTAAACAGGAAAGGAAAAATAGCATTTTTAAAAATACAGAACTCAAGGTTTCTAATTGGCTACTGATGCCTAGTTTAGTGGCCAGTGAGTTAATATGGAGTTATATTGGCAACTACTCAGTTAAGTTTAACTGTCTCCTGTTTGAAATGTGTATATAGAACAGTGAATATTTTCTACCTTTAAGTTATAGCCAGATATACATTCCCCTTAAAAGTAACTGGTCAAGTTTTCATCTATAACTTTGCAGTATGGTCAACCTTTTGCCTTGGAAATAGTGTAAAAACTTGTAAATCATAATTTAAGGACTTTTTTTTTTTTCCTTATTTCTGACTTTTGGTGCTTTATATGGTGAGAGCTATGTTTGTAATGGATCAGTGACCCATCTTTTTCACAAGAAGTATTGCTGGAAATAAATTTTCTCTTAGTTTTCATGAATGACCAAAATGGCCCCCAGAGGCAGGTAAAGGTTTTTGGTAAAAGGGGCTTTCCCCCTACATGAAACTTGCAGCTGTAGTAACCTGCACGAATCACTGCAGTGTCTAAAGCTTTGAAGACCACTGGGTTTTTGTAAGCTGAAAAGATGTACTTGTGTTAGGAAGTGAAGTAGGGGGAAGCTGTGCTCGCTGAAGCCTCTGATCCATCATCTTGTGCAGGATCTGCCTTTATGCTTGCTGAATAAGAGTTGTAGTTTTAGGGCTACTTAGGGCTATTTTTATGCCTTGAGCTGAGCTGTTTTTAAAAACTGAAATTTCCATTTTCCCAATTCTTCCATACCTTTCTGAAGAGATGCAGTTCATCTTCACCATTACTTTGTTTACTGACTGTCCTCACTCCAATTAGGATTATAGTTTTCATGTTTTACATGTGAAGTCCAGACTTTCAAGTCAACAGTTGTAATCTTCTGGGTATGGGATGTTCTGGTTGACTTAATTTTGCAGCACTGTATACTGGTGTATCCAGTAGTAATAAGTACTAATCTTGCCAAATCAATTTCTAGATTTTTAAGCCCATATATTGAGTTACTACAGACTTGCTGAACAAAGAGCAGTCTGATGGATAAAATAGTTTAACATCACGATACACTGGCATTGTCATACCAGTCCCATACTGTACATAATCTAGTCTTGTATGGTAGGTATTACCATGTAGAATGAAATTTAGTTTTCACTTAATTTTACTGGAATACTTACGCATTAAACTGTATAAAGCTTTGCAGATACACCTGACTTACGGAAACTAACAAAACCTGTTACTGATTGCATTACTGTGAACACTGTTTACTTGTGTAGCTATTTTTTGTGGAGGAGGGAAACCATTGTTTGTTAAGCAGCTATTAGAGATGCAGAGCACCAAGGTTAAGCTAGATGATGGATATAACAAAATGATTTTTGATTTGTTCCCATTTATTACTGATGGGTTTTGTTCTACATTTGAGGCTTTTGTGGTAGGCAGGTCTTAAAGTTCATATATAACAAACAAGCTATCAGTTCCCCCCATCTACAGCAGTGGTCTGGCTTTACTTCATCCAGACTGGTTATTCTGACACCAAACTGTTAACTGCTTTTTTTCTTTCTTTCTTTTTCTTTTTTTTTTTTCCCTCCAGTCGGTTGCTGTCTAAGAACCATGTATAACTTTTAGTTTGTGATAAACTGTATGGTTAATGTAACTTTGTTTAATAACAAACTACAGAAACAAAACTGGAATAGCTCTAATTTCTTCATGTATAACGGATCAGCTTTTCCTCTGTTCTAACGTTTGTGTGCTAAACCTCATCTAAAGCTTCTCCTGGATGAAGTGGAAAGTGGTGCGTTTTTGTGGCATGACTAGCATTTTTCTCCATGAGAAATGCAGTATTACAGTCCTGGTTGAGAAGTTCACTGTACTTCTAGAATGCTACATTAATTTCGTATAGTATTTGGGCAAAGATTGTGCATAGATTACTTGAATTTTCACTAGCTTGTTTTTTCCATTTAAAAATAAACATGTTTTTTAAGGGGTTTAATATGAAATTAGTATAGAACTATTTCACTTTGTTTTTATGAACATGCCACATTGATAAGCAGCTTTAATCTGTAAAGTTTTTGGTAACTGCAAGAAAATATTTGAAAGCTATGCATTTTAGAGAAAGCATAAAGGTAGTCATAATGGTACTTCTAAGGATCTTTATATTAGTGTATATAAAATAGTTTGCATATACAAATATAATATATAATCTGTTTGAAATATTCTTGAATGGTAGGGGCTGTGAAACATATTATAATTTATGGAAATATTGTACACAGTAAACAGACCTCTGTCAGTACACGAATGAACTTTTGTCATATGCATGAGAAATGTCTTACTTGGTGACTACTAATGAATGGGATTTTGCTGACCCGTTTTTGTTAGATAACCACTTTAACAAATATTATTAAATGCCACTTTGATCAGTTTGCTTTAGTGTAAAAATACATATTTTGTTCCAATTAATCTAAAACAATATGAAAATTTTTATATGAAGATTTGTTTCAAACTCAGTGGTGGCAAACAAATCTGGTATAATTAAATACACTACACTCATTCTTCCCCCAACCTTTCCTTTGTTGAAAACAAACAAGGTTTTTATCATTAATGTTATGAACATGAAGAAGTTGGCTTGTAAAATATCCTGTCTAACATGCCTCTGCAAAAAGACTTTATATCAAGTGTGTTTTGATTAGGCTATAAATTTTAGTCCTTTTCCAAAACTTATCACCTATCTAATAACACTCCTGACTCTGTCTCCTGACTGTTGACTGTTTGGTTTTTTGAGTGTCAAATCTAAGCTGAACTATGGTTGCTTCTGTTGTACGATGGAGTCACTTATGAAGCATAGGGAATAATGGGTGTCCATGAAGATGAGGTACTGGCAGTACTTTCTGAGAAATACTGATTAAACTGTTTAATTTTGTATAGCTGGAAAACCAGAGGTTGCTGCACGGAAATAACAGCAGAATTTTTAAGTAAAGCATTTCCTCTCAAGACTTTTGAAGAGGCAAACAGATACAGCTTGAAACCAGGTGAAGTAACTCTCTCTCTTTTAAGATGATTTTATTCAAACACTTTCAGCTCCTTCCAATCCACATTAACAGGAAAATTGAAATGGATGTGGAGAGCACTCATGTAGCATTAAAAATGCGTGAAGTTACCTGGAAAGAATTCTGTCTCCTTTCTACTCCTTGTAGGGGAAGCCATTACATTTTTCTATGATGGTTTTATTGCTTTTAATTTGTAAGATTTATGCTTTGTATGCTTGAATATAAGCTTAAAAGCATTACTTTAAAAAATCCTTGACTAGTAGATGACTGTTGCTCAACTTACTTCACAGCACTTTCTGTCCAAGTTCCTTATGAAGCTTATTAAATTGAATTGGAGCTTGATCCCTCTGTGTCTTATCTTCATGGGTAACTGGGCCTTCTACTGTCAACAGTAGCTGAAAGCATCCTTCAGATCCTTATCTCAAAAAATATAAAAGGATGCAGAATTTGCCCTAACTCTACCCTTAGACTATGCGAGTTGATGTGGGTTCAAAGCTGTGGTGTGGAATTCTATTTCATCTAGAAGCAATGTGACTGTTTAGTATATGTTCTTGCCACAATGTCCTTAATGAAAAGGAGCTAGCAGGGTCTATAGTTACATGATCAATGCTGTCACCAGCGCTGCTTGACAGCTCGTTGCTTTTACGTGCTCAGCTACACAGATAAAAAGCAAAGCTTATGAACAGGACCCTCGCAATGATTTGTAATTTTTGGTGGGTACATGGTGGTAGGACCTGTTTCTCTTCCTTTCCTCTGCCTTCAGGCTTTCATATGATGAAGTCAAGGATAAGGTTAGCTATACTACTGGTGACCTGCATGCTGATGTCTTTGGGCACTTCAGAACCAGAAAGCCCTTTGCTTTCCCTGTTGTGCTCCTTGTCTTAAACTGAGAATACAAGCGTATGCTGCTACCCTATACCTATCTCCTGGAGGAATTCCTACATAGGAGTCACTGTTCATTTAAAAGCAATCTGCATTTCGTAAACTTCTCTGTTGATTTGCTGCCTTTTTTTTTTTTTAACATATTGCTGTCTGCAGCAAGTTTACATTGTTTGAGACTAGAAGCTGCATGTGTTTTCTTTGAAGTGTGGGGAAGTTGTACAGTGAGAGCCTCTTGCTATCTAGGAGCCATTTAAACACAACTGTACTGTCCCTTTAGAAGACAACAGTTGTCATCTTGGAGTGTGAGAGACTATTTCTTCCTCCACATCCCTTGAAAACACAGTATTTGTTCTCGATCAGTGCTTAACAAAATAGACAAATAATATAACCATTCTGATACTGTGGATAAATTTTAGTGATCCATAAATATTAACCCAATAAATAATCTGTTTGGTTTAATCTTTTGGCAGATTAAACTGAACACATGAAAAACTAGAGCAGATTGTTTTCTCACATAAGATTATTTTCTTAAGTTAGCGTCTGTCTTTTGAATTGATTCCATTTGCCATTTAATCAGCTCAATAAGAGATTTTCTTTCAGAAAATTATGCAGCAGTGAAAGGAACAATTTGTGGTTTTAGACTTATTTATGTGCATGTGGTAGATGCTACGAGCTGGCTGTTAACTTTACAGTCGCAACTTACTTTACACATTTTTTAACCACAGCTATTTTTGGAAGTGAAACTTGCTTCTTACGTGAGAAGCAAATTAGTCAAAGCAGCTCTTCAGTGAAGAGACAATGTTGAGTAGCATAAGGAGGGGAATTGGAGGAGTACAACAAATACAAAAAACTTGTGTGCTATACTAAATCATACTTGTATGATTTGATTTGGAAATTGAGCAAGCTGATAGCCCATGGGCCAGTATCAATGCTTACATCCCCTAGTAGTGGGGCTGTACCATACGCATATGTGAACTAACATGCCTATGAGCTAATCTGTTTTCCCTCTGGTTACTGTATCATGCCCAAGATCTCAGCTCTTGAGTTCTGTTTTGAGCTTATTACATGCTTTAACTTGTGCAGTTACATCAGCATTCATCTCCTCTCCTGCCTAGAATTAACTAATTCCAAGTATATATACTGTTTAAAAAGATAAGCATGTATACACCCCTAACTCTCCTAATCCCTCATCACAGATTGAACAATGGTTTTGATTTTGGCTGCAGTTCTCCAGGACTTGGCTCCCTCTTCTGGAAATGAGCACAGCAGCAGAGAGAATAAAAACACCCTTCGCCTAGTTCCTTGTCCAGGTAACCGAAGGGAAGCCTACAACTTGATGATGACTGAACCCCATAGTTATGACACGTGGTCTTCTCAGTTCCCTCTTGTACCTAAGCCTATTGGTATTTGCTTCCTCTATCAGTAGGAGGACTGTGCAACCAGACCAGAGGCCTTTTGAGGCAGATCTATTTCCTCCAAGGCAAAGAACAGAACAGAAATGACTTTGCTTTTGTCATCAGCTTTTTGTCTCCTTGTTTTAGAGTCGTCTCTAGGGCGTATGAAGAACCTTTTACTATTTCCTGGTCTAAGGTTCAGTTCAATAATGGTTTTACCCCTTCTGATTTAAGTTGCTAGCTGCTCTTCAGGGACTTGTAAAGTATTCCTGTTAGGAGAAGGATGGGTGAATTAGCTAAACATTAGTCTGCTACAGGCGTAATTTTAATGAGCATTTACAGGCTGCTGGTTCTCCTGGAGTAGCAGATGGGAGCTGCCTGCCTTGCACCTGTGCTCCGCACGTTTTGGTGCGGCCCCGGAGCTTTGCTCGCTTTCCCGAGGGCCGTGTATGACCTTGGTGGGCTCTGCTGGAGCTCCTGCTCCATCCTCTGCCGAGGGGCAGTTTTGCAGTGCCTGCATCCAAGCTGCCACCAGCCACGCCGCCGCCTGAGCAGTGTCCTAGCAAAGCTCCTCCTCCTGCTCATTCATATTCCCGAACTGAGTCACAAATCTCCTTGTTTTGGACTGAGATAACCATTATTTTAATTGCTTCTATTAGAGTGATTGTCTCTCCCACATACTTTAAAGGAAGGCAACAGCCCTACCCAAGGGAGTTAAATCAGCCTGTAACAACACTTACTCCCATTTAATTTTTCCTTAAACTCTTCACTTTGTAACATCGTATTTGTTTCTAATCCTTGAAAAGAGGAGGCAGCCAAAGCGGCAAGGCTGGCAGGAGCAGGAGGCTGCCCTGCAGCGGCACCGCGCTGCTCGGGTGGAGGCCGGACAGGGCAGAGAGGTGAGGGGAGACCCCCCCCCCTTTCCTTTCTTTTCCCTTATTTTTTAAATTTGCTCAATTTTGCCCACGACGTGGGTGTAATTATTTACCGGGGGGAGAAGAGGGGAAAGTTTGTGGGCGCGAGATGGGGGGGAAAAACGAGGCGTGAATTGCGCCCTGCCCCGCGCCCGCTCGCGGTTCCGCGGGTTCGAGTCCCCCCACCCCCGGCCGGCCCTGCCCCGCGCCGGCTCGCGGTGCCGCAGGTTCGAGTCCCCCCACCCCCGGCCGGCCCTGCCCCGCGCCGGCTCGCGCTGCCGCGGGTTCGAGTCCCCCCACCCCCGGTCGGCCCTGCCCCGCGCCGGCTCGCGCTGCCGCGGGTTCGAGTCCCCCCACCCCCGGCCGGCCCTGCCCGCTCCGCAGCCCGGCGGCGGCGGCGGGACTTCCCGGAACGGCGCGGCGGGAGGCGCTGACACGTGGCCGCGGCGGGGGGAGGGAACCGGAGCCCGGGCCGGGGCCGGGGCGATGTGAGCCGGCGGGGCCGGAGGGCGCTGCGCGCATGGCCGCGGGCTGCGGCAGGAGCGTGCCCCCGCGCAGCGCCGAGCACGGCCCGCGGGCCGCGCAGCCCCACGGCAGGAGGAGGGATGGCGGCGCCGAGCCGTACTGGTCCAGGTAAGGCTGCGCCCCCGCTGGCTGCCCCCCAGCTCCCCTCCCGGCCCCGTGTTGCAGCAAGGTTTGTGCTGGAAGTTGTGATGGGTTAAGATGAAGCCTGAGCAGCAGCTGCACCGGCGCTCGACGGCGCTCGGGGTCTCCAGGCTGAGGAGTTCTGAGACTCAAAAGCACCTCTTGAGCGCAGGCTGATGGCTTTCAGCAGTGGGGTTATAACCTTCAAAATCGACCTTTGGCACTGGTGTTGCTTAAAACTGTAAGATCCCCCCCCCCCCCCCAAGAAATTGAAAAAAAATTCCTCTCTCTGCCTTCTCTTTTCTAATTTATCCCTAAGCGTTAGTAAAACCGTATGTTGGGGGGGGGGGGGGGAGAATTCCCCTCTGGATTTTCATGCAACAAAGTTTCCGTTTAGATTTTGTTTCCTGTGAAAAACATTAACACGTTTTGCCAGAACAAAAACATCGAGTTTTCCAAACTTCTTCTAAAAACGCGAACCGTCGATAGCCGCTTTCTGAACCGGACGGGGCCGCTGGTGAAATGCCTGTCGGGGCAGACGTATTTTGAAGCAATTCTGACCACCTTAACCAGCGACTGCGGGCAACTTCAAGAATCTGGCTCACGGGGAGGAGCAGGAGGACAACCCGAACCGCAATCAGCTCGTTATCTCTACTGCCGCACGCGCGCCCGGCTGCCGCCGCATCCGCTGCTGCGAGGAGGGGGAAACCCTTTTCTCGGCAGGTTTATTTTGCCACCTTTGCTCCTGCTGCTTCTCCTCTTGTTCACCCTTTCTCCAGCCGGCTTTTCCTTCCTTTCCCGCCGCTCTTCCTCTGTGGTTTATCCTGCCTCACCCAAACTTTCCTGCAGGTTTCCAGTGGCTCCGATGTCGCCCGGCTGCTCTCGCTCTTCCAAGAGCAGCACTTTGGGTTTGGAAAAAGCCCTCGCGTTTATATCTAACCCGTCTGGCTGTTTGGATAGCGCCTTTATCCCGGTGAGTTTAACATGCCAACCAAGGCCCTGTAGGCCGTGGATACGTGTTCGCATCTCCGGCGGAAAAACGGATGCGCCGAGAAGAAAAATCACATGCGACCTTCGGCAAGAGAAGTCCTTGGTGCTCTGCAGACCACGGTTTGGACGGTGCTTCCAGAAGAGATGTGACACGGAGAACCCCCTGCGTCCGGGGGGCGGCGGCGGAGTCCCAAAGCCCCGAGATGGGGGGTTCCCAGGGCCTTTTCCCGCGCCGGGCGGCACAGCCCGGCCCGGCGGTCCCCACTGCCTGGCTGAGCTCCTCGCCCACAGCGGAGGTCACGGCATTTCCCGCGCGCGGAGCCCTGATCTTCGGTCAACACAGCGCGTGCCCTTTAGTTACAATTTTTTTTAATTTTATTTTTTTATTGCACTAGTTTCTCATCCTAGTTTTAACCAGTGCTGGGAGCTTTTTGCATGGAAAGCACCAGCAAGAAAGTGGTTTTGTTTATGGCTGTTCTGGGCCTCTCCTTATGTCATGGCATGAAGCACGCGTGCTTTTTGTTAGCAGCTTTTCCCCCACTTTCTCTATCCGGGTTGAGCCGTCATCTCCAGCTCACGTGAGCTGCGGAGATCTGATTGCACCTCTGCTTCTGCCGCGAGCAAGAGCTGCAGAGAGGCAGGGAGCTGAGCGCAGCGCCCGCTGAACACCGTGTTGTTGCCCTCCACTGCTCTGCCGAAGGAGTTTGTGCCCCGGGGGAGCCGCGGGAAGCCGGCAGCCGTCCCCATAAAAAGCCCCGTGTCCTCTGCCATGCGCCGCTGCCTGGGGCAGAGGGGAAAAAAGCTCCTCTTGGCCCCAAAGCTGCTTTTGACAGCAATGAATTGCAAGCTTTAACTGGTGGGCAGCACAGCAGAATCAACCTGAGCAGGAGGGGGAAAAAAAATCTCGCTTTTCACAAACGTGGTAGGTGAAGAAAAACAAAACGAGGGAAGCAAGGGGGCTGTTGCGCCAGGTGGAAAAAATAACTACCCGGGCATCGCCGCCTGGCGCGCGCCTCGGCTGGCGTGCAGCGGGCCGGCGGAGAGCCGGGCTGCGGCTCCCGCTCCTTCCTGCCCCTTCCGCCGCGGGGAACGAGCGGCGGCGCCAGAGACGGCTGCTGGCCGGGGCCGGCCATTCCCGGCCGCGCTGCCTTGCGCCGCGCTGTTGCACCCCAGAAACCCCTTTTAGCCGCTACTGCGCGATTTGTCCTTATTCTTTCATTCTTGAAGCATTTTTTTTTAATTTTGCCCCTTTGCATTGGCATCTTCTATAATTTTTGCTTTTGCTGTTTTGCGCTGAGCAGGGCGTTGACTCTTCAGCAGCCTCTGTGCTAGCTGTAATTAGGAAAAAAAACACATTTGCGGAGCTCCTTCCTCTGCTGCAAAACCCAACCTTGTCCCGGCCCAGCAGTAACCCTGTCCCCGCTTCCCTGTGGGTGCGGGTGGCCGGTGACCGCTCGTGACGCTCGGATGATTGCAGGCAAAGCAGGACCCGCCGCCGGTTTGGCACCAAACTGATGTGTTATTGCTGCCAACCTTCCTATCGGCGCGAGAGCACCCGTCTCGCCGCCGGGGTTATTGCATCCGTTTGCACGTGCCCGCAGTGAAGAAGGCTCCAGCCTTCAAAGCCCCGGCTGAGGAGCTTCCCGATGCTGCTGCCAGCCGTCGGCGCTGAGCTCCTTATTGGCCTCGTCAGGAAGTAGCAATAAATTAATTAGCAGCAGGCAGAGCTGCCCGGCGTGTTCGTGTCGCGTTGTTCCTCCGTCCCCCTCCACGACGGCCCATTCGACACATTCAGAAATGGCCTTGTGCAGGGCCGGATTAACCTACATTTATCCTAATTCCAGTACAGAGCAATCAGTGCTTGTTTCAATGTGTTAAAAAAGAAAAAAAAAACAAAAACAAAAAAAAACCCAAAGTGACCTGGGTTGTTTGCCAGGCGAAGGCAGGTAGGTTTAGCAGTGTGGAGAGCGCGGAGGTTATGCCCTGGTACAGCAAATGCTGCCAACATCTCCGGAGCAGAGCGAGCCTGTCTGCAGGGCTTTGTGCTCTGGCTGTAACTATAACCAAAGAAAACATAAAGAAATACAAAGCAATATAAATAGAGGGTGCTGTCATGAAGCCTTTAACTCCGTAGCCCACAGGCAACGTGGGACTGAGCCCGAGGTTGGCGGGCTGCAGGAGGACGAAGGCGTTTGCCTGCGTGGGGGCTGCAGGTTTGCAGAGAAACGAGGGTCCCTGCGCCAGGAGCAGGGGCAAATCGCCTTTCTCCCCTTAGATGCAGTGCGGGGGACCGTTCTCAATATATAAATACTAAACTTAGTATTCAAATGCCAAAACTAGACCCAATTTTATTAGCATGTTAATATTATCTTAAATTTATCAGGTCAGGCTGGTTTGTGTCGTTTCTCTCTCCGGGCTATTTGGCCACCTTGTCTTGCTGAAGCCTTGCTCTTTCTCGAAGGGTAACAAGCCGTCTCCCTTGGGAAAAACGAATAGGAAGGGCGAGGAACAAACCTTACAGCAAAAGAAAAGAAAGAAAAAAGAGCCGGAGGGACGGGCTTTCCGCCTCGCTCCGCCGTGCAGCCCGCGGACGGCGGCGCGGGGGGCTCCCGGGCTCACCGCGCCGTCTGCCCCTCTCGCCCTCGGCAGGCCGGAGACCCGCGCGTGGACGGCGATGCTGCTGCTGGGGACCTGCCTGCTGTACTGCGCCCGCGTGGCCGTGCCCGTCTGCGCCGTCGCCCTGAGCAGCCGCTTCGCCTGGGACAAGAAGCAATCTGGCGTAGTGCTGAGCAGCTTCTTCTGGGGTTACTGCCTGACGCAGGTGATCGGAGGACACATCGGTGACCGGTACTGGAAATTATTTTTATGCTTTCCTCTGCTTGGGCTTTTTCTCTGTAATGCTTTCTGCGGCTGTGGCCGCGCGGTTCAGGTCTTGGCAGCGGTGAAGGGTATCTGCGGGGAGCAGCTCCGCGGGGCTCTCCAGATCGCACTGAATGTGCTCCAGCTCTTTCCGTCGGGGCCTCCGGCTCCGACTCACATGTAGTTTTGACTATCCGACTAAATTCCTGGGTCTGAAAATTGATGTTATGTTTACAGCTAGGTATGCACTGAAGGGCTTTGCAGAGGCAAAATCTCCAGGAAATGTAGTGTCTAGGTGATAATCGCTGCTTTAACAGTTCCTGCCTGGGTACCATAGTGGTTGTATTAATGGGCACTTAGACCAGGTGAAAAAAAACTACACTGGAAACAGTGGAAAGCACTTTCAGAGTAGTGTAATGTTTCTAATGGAGGTAGTTTTTAGTACTCGTTCACTTATTGCAATAAAGAAAAGAAAGCCCACATCCTAAAATATTAAGCTGACTGAAAAAAAAAATACGGCAGGTGTAAAGCAGACCTAATTTTAGAAAAGTGATAAATGGTGATGCTCTTGCATACTTCTCAGCCGCTGCTCGCAGGGAGCGTTACTTGTCCATTAACAAGCAGTTAAATACCTGTGGTGTCGCACAGATGCTTGGCAGGGTTTATAGCCGAGATCGCTAACCAGAGGAAGAAGGTATTTCCATTCTGCAAGGCACTCAGCTTTTCTCGGTTTGAGCTGCACGGTCTGCTGCCTTCGTTCGTGGCTCAGCACCTGCGGGTGTTGCACCCGGTGTTCTGGTGCAGCCTTTGCACCGGCAGGCCCCCGTCACCGCTCCCAGTTGTGCCTGGGAAGAGCACGTGCCTCCGTTTGATGGGAGCGACTGAAAAACCAGCTGGCTTTAAGGAAGGATCTCAGTAATCATCTGCTTGAGTTGCTCTCCCCAGCCAGCCTGTCCTTAGTGAGGAGCTCCTTCCTAGAAACCCTTCTGTGAGAAGCACGTACCTGGAAGGAACGCGTTATCCGTGCAGTGCGTTCCGCTGTTTCTTTATGCTCCTGAATAGTTTGCAAACAAATGCTTTCCCCCCAAAAAAGAAAAAAAAGTTAGCAGGCAAGCATGGCTGATGCAGAAGAGCAAAGGGAAGAGAAAAAAACATCATTATTCAAGACAAAGGGAACAGCGGCAGCAGCGTTGAATTCCCCTGCGTCAGAGACTTTCAGCCTTGCTGGAAAACTGTCTCGCGGCCCCTTCCTGAGCCTCGTCCCCAAAGGGCTACAGAGGAGAGGAACAGCTTGCGCTGAAAAATCACCCTTAAAAACTGGCTAAGCTGGGATGAACGCTCTTGGTTCCTGTCTGGGGGACTTTGCCCTTTTGACTTTTGCTCGTTTTTGACACGCATTTTCTGTCTTGCAGAATAGGGGGTGAAAAAGTCCTCCTCCTCTCGGCGTCGGCCTGGGGCTTCCTCACGCTCATCACGCCGCTGCTCGCCCACGCCAGCTCGGCCCCCCTGGGCTTCATGACCTCCTCCAGGTTCCTCATGGGGCTGCTGCAAGGTGAGGCGAGACCGTCCCCGGTGCGGGTGTTTCTCTGCCCAGGGGCTTCCTCACAGGGCAGCTCGTGGGCGGTGAACTCGGATGCGAGTTTGGTTTGCGATGCTCTAACTGTCCTCCTGTGTGTTCGGGCAGTCACCTGGCTCAAAACTGCCTCCACATCTGGCACTTCTGCAGGGGAAAAAAGCACCATTTCTAGGGGAAGTCACTAATAAGTCGTTCCCATGTAGAAATCTGCAAGATGTGGGCTGCTGCAGTAAGAAGCTGCAGCTGCTTGCTTTGGAAATCAAAAAGATTCCTGCTTGATTTTCCATTTTTTACAACTCCTTCAAAGCACCTGCAAAGCAAGTGCATTAGCCGTGACAAATTTACTGTAGTAGCAGTGATGCTAGAAACAGAGGGTTGGGGAGAAGGTGCAAATAAACCTTGCATGGCCTCGGATTCATCCATTTCATTTTATATCCCTGCTTTGTGTTCACCGAAGGTCTCGTTGCCTTGCCTTGGTGCTTAGCTCCCGCGGGATCTTTTACGTTTGCTTTGCTTTGCTCGCGAGCGGGCGCCAGCCGACTGACCCGTCTTGCTTGCATTGCTCCAGGGGTGTATTTCCCTGCCCTGGCCAGCCTCCTTTCCCAGAAGGTGCGGGAGAGCGAGCGCGCCTTCACGTACAGCACGGTGGGCACCGGCTCGCAGTTCGGGTAAGTTCTGAAGAGCCTAAGGACGTCATACGTGATGAAATGCCGTTAAATAGTTGGAGGCAAAATGTTGAGCCCAAAGTGCGTGTGGATTCCCGGGCCCTTGGGGTTGTTGCTGTTGAGCACGCTCATGCCCACGTTGCTGAAGTTTGTGTTCTCTGAAATGTACCGTTTGCTCTTGACCTGTGTCAAGGATTTTTGCTTTTGAGACAGACTTTGAAGAGGATTTGCAACATTTAATTTCTAAGGGAAACAGCCTGATGCAGCAGGAAGAACAGGGATCAGCCGGGGACTAGTCACCCGTCCTCTCTGATAAACGGGGATAATATAACTTTCCCATCTCTTTTAATTTCCGTGAGAATTTCCCTTCTAAGTGGAAGGGTTGTTAAAAAGTCCAATAGAAATATTCCTGCATTTAACCACTTGGAATTCCGGTGCCCTCGTGCCCTTTGCAGATGCAGCTGCTCCCTGAGATACTTCCCACGCGTCAGGTGCCCCGCACTCTTTCCCCACCGAGCGCGCTTCGGCTCGGGGCTCTGCGCTTTCCTCTCCCCGAGACGCACGTCGGTGGGAAACGCAGGGCTCCGTCCGCAGCCGGAGACCTCAGCGGGGAGATGCTGAGGACCCGGCCGGAGGTGCTGAGCCGGGAAGTCGGGCTGGTTTTGGGGGGCTGCAGCGGTGCAATGGGCAGGCTGAGGGCTTTCGCAGCTGCGGTTAGTGACCCCAAGAAGCTCCTGCTGCTGACTCACGCAGTCCTCAAAATTGCTCTGTGGTTTCCCTTCCAGCACGCTTGTGATCGGTGGGGCAGGATCTCTCCTCCTGGACTGGTACGGCTGGGAAAGCGTTTTCTACTTCTCTGGCTTGCTCACTTTGCTCTGGGTTTACTGCACGTGCAAGTACCTCCTGAACGAGAAAGGTAATTTCACCCCCGTGCATCCCTCCGGCTGCTGCTCGCTGCCAGCGCCCTTGGGAACGAGTCGGCTGTTTTCTGCAAGCCCCCGAGTTCCCAAGGTGATGCCTGGTGTCACACAACGAATTTTACTCGGGTATCTTTGTATAACATACAGTGTGTCTGACTCGAGGTGCTAAACCCAGAAACAAGCTTTTGAAGTGGGAAATCAGCAATGTAAAAGGTCAAAGTCCCACGCTGGATTATATTGCTGTTGAGAGTCTGATCTAACTCCTCAGCCCTCTTAAGCACCAGTGGAAATACCAAGCAGAGCATGATCTTCAAAGTGGATTAAGCTAAAGTAGAACAAGATACTTATTCCAAAGTAAGAGCATCCACACATAGAGCTTTTTAAAACCGGTTAATCTGGAATATCTGCTCCAAATAACTGTCAGGGAATAATTCCACATATGGGCAAACGCTGGCTACAGCGTTATCTGAGTGTGGTGTGTAGGAGCCCGGCTCATAAGGAGCCCGATGTGTGCCTGGTGCTGTACAAAATTCACACCTGGTCCCTGCCCGAGGATATTTCTGTCTAGTCATACCAAGAGATGTAATGAATAGGTGAAGGTGGCTGGATGGGGGAGAGTGTGGACACAGTGAAAGGGTCTTGCTCAATGTAGTAAGGCGTTCACGTAAGCGTCCGGGGTAGGTATTGCAAAGAAAAAGGGTTAGAAGTAGATTAAAGCCATTTGTGCCGAAGCCTCGCAGCTCTTTCCAGTTGCACGGGGCAGTGCTGATCATCGCTTGCCCTTGTGTATCTCCTTCCCCGCAGAACTCGTCGTCCCCTTGGGCTGTTTAACGAGAGGCCTCCCCGTGTCCAAGCAGAGCAAGGTTCCCTGGAGGCAGCTGTTTCGAAAGGCGCCGATCTGGTAGGCGGATGCTGCGGCGGCGAGCGCGGGGCAGCCAGCGGCGTTTCCGCCTGGGAAAGCCAGTGGGGCGGGTGGGAAGGCCGCGGGGAAGCTAGAGCACCTGGTTTTTTTGTTGTTGTTGTTTTGTTTTTTTTCCCCCAGCGGGACCTGTCGCTGTTACTGATCGTTTCCTCCCCGCTGTGTGTTTTCAGGGCCGTCATCATAGCTCAGCTTTCTACGGCCAGCACGTTTTTCACTCTCCTCTCCTGGCTGCCAACTTTCTTCAAGGAAACTTTTCCCGAGTCGAAGGTAAGCCGGCTTTCTGGCCGGCAGCGGAAAGCGAGCGCGGGGACCTGGCGGACCGGCGTCCGCCCCGTCTGCAGAAACCCTCCGAGCGCCTTCGCGTGCCCGGAGCCGGGGAGGAGCGGGCACGGGGGCTTCCCTGGGACTTGGGATGTCCGGATCTGGCCCCCGCAGCGGCGTCCTGCACGGCTTGCACTGGCGCGCGGCCAACGCGCCTGCTTAACGCTCGCCCGGACAGGTAGAGCAGGATTTGGGCATCCTCCGTTGCTTCTTTTTTTCCCCAGCCCTCCCGTGGGCACCCTCCCAGCACGGAGGACAGAGTCGTGTTTGGTTTTTAGGCTGCTCTTTGCCGAGGGAAGGACGGTTTTCAAATCGTGTGGAGCTCATCATGTTGTGCCATTGCAAATGACCCCTGACTTGTTCATTCCTGTGCTTACATGTTTTTTTACTGTACTGATATTGTAGAGCTCAGGGCAGCCTGAAAAAATTATAATTATCATTAATAACATGTACTTCAAAAAACACTGCAGAGGCTTCCCTCTCCTCGGCACAGATGATGTTCCCATTTTTCAGAAACCTAGTTAATACTCACCTAGTACTTCGGTGTCTCCTCGTTCTCGGACAGTGGCACGATCTTTTCTACAAAGCTCTGTCAGGTTTTTAAATAACTTCCAGAGCTGCTTCCAAATGCCTTTTAATATTACATTTGTAAGGCGCTTTATGGCATACTTGATATTTATATTAGAATCATGTATTAAACCAGCAAACATATTGTTGTTACAAGATCTGTGCACCTCCGGTAATACGCCTGTGTGGCAGTAATTTACCATCTGTTCGGCATTGTATCGTGGCGCTCTTATGTAACGTTCCTGCATCAGATAATCGCTTCCTAGATTTTAACAAAACGCGGCTTGCTCGCGACAGCAATCACTCGCGTGGTAAAGCCGTGTCACCCGCTGGCCGCCCTCCCTTTCTGCAGGGGAGCCGCCGTGTCTTTGCGGTGCTCAGTCCCGCTGCGCCTCTCCGCCCTGGAGCTGGCGTCGCCAAGACCGCGTTGAACGTAGCAGAGCTGCTAAGGGCTGCAGCCCCGCCGGGGGCCGTGGAGCGCCGCGGGGTGCAGCTGCGAGCGAGCTGTGGGAGGTGGTTTAGGATCCCGCGAGGAGTCCTCCTCTCTCCCTTTTTTTATTTCTCACGTTTACAGAGAGCAAACTCAGCTCTGATAGCATGCCTCTCTGCATGTTTGCTCTCTTTTAGGGTTGGGTCTTCAATGTAGTCCCGTGGCTGGTTGCAATTCCAACGAGTTTATTCAGTGGATTTCTGTCTGATCATTTAATCAACCAGGGTAAGAGCTCTTTTGGCTTTTCCTCATTTTTTGTCCTAAATTGCATTTACCCAACGCTCTCCTGGCTGGAGAACAAGGTTAACTGTTGAACTGTCCTTGACTGCAACGCTTCCTTTCTCTTCCAGGATATAAAACCATCACCATTCGTAAGTTCATGCAGGTAAGAGAAATAAAGCCACGCGAATGCAACTCGAGCTGCCTGATGGCCTCGAGGTGCGTGGCAGTCTGCTGGGGAAATGCAGGCTGGGTCTCCTACAGAGTCAGGCTGCTGGTTAGAGACAGAAAGAAAATAGGTTTTAGAGCTTTTCTAATAGATTAGTGATCAAAGTGTGTGGGAAATGAAATCCACTTTGTGCACAGAGATTTGTGAGTGCTCGGAAGAGGTTTTCTTCAACAAAGACCAGTCATGCACTGTCATGCCAAGTGACTTGTTAGATATTGCAGGAAACAGCAACAGAAAGATGAGCAGGAAGAGAAATGCCAGGGGAAAGTGCAGTGTATCCTCTACAACCTGCGGTAGTGCCTCCGCTTCCCAGTGTAGCATCCAGCTGGACTGGCCTTTGGCACCCAAAAAGGCAATACAAAAGGGGAGAAAAAAGGGCCTGAGGAGCACCTGGTGCATGATACGTTCTTTGTGTTTGAAAGGGAACAGTTTGTTTCCAGAAGGAGCTGCTTTCTTCGTTACAGCAAAGCTGCTGTGACATTTAAATTTCTCATTCTTCCAGGTCATCGGCTCAGGTGTATCGAGCATTTTTGCTTTGTGCCTGGGTCAGACATCCAGTTTTTGCAAAGCTATCGTGTTTGCCTCAGCCTCTGTTGGACTTCAGACCTTTAACCACAGGTAATGAGAGCGATAAGGACACTAGCTGTGGCACTTAGCTCCCACCCGGCTCATCATGTTGGGGTCCCAGAGTAGGCTCCCTCCGTCATTGTGTCCGGGCAGAAACTGGCACTGGTCTGAGCCTCGTATATTGGTCCCTGCAAGGCTGGTGGAGTTTAGTGACCACCGGGCTGGAGATGGTCCAGCAAGACCTGTGGACCTTGTCTACCTTGGGGAAGGACTAGACACACTGAGGAGGGCCCATTTGACCGAGCAGGTAGTAGCACATGAAGCATAAGGTGAATTGTGTTTTGATCCTTCCCAAGTACTTTAAATGAGCTGCTTTGAACTGAATCCTTTTCCTTCTGTTGCTCTCCCATGTCGCTTCACTGTCAGCCACTTTCCTTCTTCTCTTCTCTTTACAAGCTATTGGATGTCTGGGATCTTCTGCTGTTGTGTAACAAACTGAACTGTGTGTAAACAATGAAAAAGACAATCACGTTCCATTAAAACAGCCTTTTTTCCTCTCTCTTTCTCAATAGTGGTATTTCAGTAAATGTACAAGATTTGGCCCCCTCATGTGCTGGCTTGCTGTTTGGTAAGGATCCCTCAAGACCTGTCCTGGAAGAACCTGTGTGTAGGGGAGGGGATGCTGCTGGCTGCACTGAAGCTTTAGCAGGAGCAGCACCATGCACTCGCTGGTCTGCGTTTGCAGCCTCAGCTTCCTTCCCTGCATACACCTGCCACTGCTGGGAGCGAGGAATGGCGTGAACACGCCTTTTCATTAGTGAAATGAGTGCATGCACAGAGGGGTGGGAAGAGGATAAGCATTTCGGCCTGGCGGCTGTTCCTGCTGTCAGCAAGGTGTTTTGCTAGGAACGTAGGTTGGCGTCGGGTGGGAATCCACGTCCTTGGGTTCCTGTGAGCCAAAGCAATAGGGCAATTTCCCTTTCTTTTCTTTCCAGGCATTGGAAATACCGGTGGAGCCCTGCTCGGTAAGGAACTTCCTGCAGCTCATCCTCTCCTGGGGAGCCCCCTCGCAGCTGGCGGGCAGGATCTGGCCCCAGCCCTTGCATCTCTGTCTCTTCTCTCCTGTGCACAGGTGTCATTTGCGTGTACTCGGCCGGCTATCTGATCGAAACTACTGGCTCTTGGATTTCCGTTTTCAACCTGGTGGCTGCTGTTAACAGCATCGGCCTCTGTGCGTTCCTGATCTTCGGTGAGGCCCAGAGGGTGGACACGGACTCTGCATACATAGACCTGTAGAGATGAGCTCAGCAAGCCGTCGGAGGATAGCAGAGTGTCGTGCCGATGGGTCATTGTCGCACAAGTGCCAAAGAACATATTTTCTTTTTGCAGAAGTTTAACGGGGGGAAGAAAAAGACCCTATATTTAATGGGTCTAAATGAAACCCACAGGAGAAAAGAAATCTAGCTTTCACTTTTTGCTCAGGGGATGGCTGATGGCCTAGAGAGCCAACCAGCTCGACATAGCCGGTGAGAATTTGGCCCATGTGGCTGGTTTGCCCCAGTCCATTTCTAGTGGGCAAATATCCACATGGCCAAAATAGCTTATTCTGCTCAATGCTGAGTGGTGCTGCAATCTGCACCCTTGCCGAGGACCACCGACTGCTCCTTGAGGGAGAGCTGCTTTTCCTGCCAGGAGCTGGTTCCTCTGTGCTCTGCTGTCCTGTGAGCACACAGAGGATTGCCAGCTCTTGTGCTGCCAGTCAACACATTTCGTCCGGACTCAATGCAAGGAATAATCCAAAAGAGTGTACCCCTGCCCTAAACGGTCCCTCGTGTGCCTTCCCTTTGCAGTATGTTTGACAGGTACAATCCAGGTGTAGAAGAGGATGGGTTGTGTGATGAATTCAAGGCTTCCCTTCAGGGGAAGCGAGGATTTCTGGTTGGATGTCTACTGCAGACCCTGGATGTGAGGTTGCGTCTATATTGCCTTCACCATGCTTGAGCCGAGACTAGAGTTTGCAGGCTGAACTGTTGGATCCAGTTGAGTCCATCCTTGCTCACGGGTTGAACCCGAGGGCTCCTTCCTCTTTGCTACCGGCTGCAGAGCAGACCCAATCTAAGGTAGGCAACCTCAAACCTGAGAGCAGAGGACCACGCAGGGGCTGGACTCGCTCACCCAATGGTTAAGTTTGCCATTATATATACCTGGCAGTGTAGACATAGCCAAGGAATCCGCCGGGAGTTGTTTTGCCATATGCTGTGAATATATATGAAGAACAGGTCATGCTCTGTACTTTGGATCTCTAATCCCCAGTGCTTTCTACTTTATTGTGTCCTCCCTGTGCCTTCAACAGGGCACAGGAGATGTTCCAAAGAGCCTGCAACAGGCACTTTTTCTTCCTGTAAAGGTAATTTCTGCCTTGTGGATCTGTAGTACCAGATGTGGATCTGTGCTGTTCCCCGTATCAGAGGGAAATATTTGGCTGTATATGCCTCTGAGCCTGAATGTCTTTAAGTTATTTATAAATATTTTAAAATTTAAAGTACCAAATTCTATAGTCTATTTTATGTACTTGAGGCCTGATTCTGCATGCTTAGTTTGTGTGGGACTCCCAGTGAAACCCACAGCATTTCTGGGAGGGAAGGTTTTGCCAGCCTGCACTTTTTGGTTCTGTGGGCTCTATCTTAGATGTGACATTTCATATTAAAGAAATTCACTACTTTTCCTCCCCGCCTGCCCTTGCTTGCAGCTGGAAAGACCCTCTTTGGTTCTGTAGTGCTTACCTCAATGCTTCTGCTGGGGCTGGGGCCAGCTTCCCCAAGGCCCCCTGCTCTGGTTTTGGGGTGCAGACGTGTCTGCAGGTCTGTTACGAGTGCAGCCGATGGAAATCGGGGCTGAGCGTTGCAGCTCCGGTGCAGAGGAGAGGCACAGCCGGCACCGCGGCTCACCGCTGTGCTCGCCCTGCAGGGAGGCTGCAGACCCACGCTCGTTGTCCACACCAAAACCCTTTCCTCTGCCCCATTTGTTTTGTCTTTTTTTTTTTTTTTTTTTTTTTTTTTTTTTTTTGCCAAATTTCTTTTTGGAGGATATCTTGCAGGTGTTAAGCTTCTAAATACAGAGATTTATAATGAAAATGCAGATTTTTAATTGCAGGGACACTAATGGGTGCCGCTTAACTAAGTTGAGCTGCTTGCAGGAGGTATTAGGAGATAAAGATGCCGCTGCCCGATGCCTTCGCCGGAGAACGTAGCATCTGTGTGGCCTGATCTGGGGCCAGGGAGATGGGAAGGAACGTTTTCTCCCTCTTTGCTTTTTGCCCCCTGTGGGCTGGTTGCTCCTGTAGGTGCAGCCCCGTGTCTGGGGTGCCGCACAGCGCAGAGCCAGGGCAGCGAACGCTGCTGGGAAACGTCAGGGTAAAATGGGTAAGGTGAGAGGGAGGGAGGACATAGCAAATGCAGCCCCGGCTCTGGAGGCATCTCTTTGCCAGCCTCGTCCAGTCCGTGCAGATTTCTTGCACATCTCCCTTGGCCGTTGAGCGTTCCAGCTCCGGCAGAGCGAGGATTGCCCAACTGAGAAGGGAGGAAATTCTGGTTCTCTGTTAATTCCTGGTTGCACCATCTGTTGCAAAAGAGTTGAATTCGTCAGTTCAGATCGCCCTCGTTGAAGTGAGGCGGGTGGGCGAACCCTGGGCTCTGCGAGCCGCTGGGCAGCTGGGAGTCGCACGGGGACTCTCTGTCTCCGTAAACTTGCTATGAAGTTAAATATTTGAAGGACATTTGAGGCTCCGGTTTTGTTGTGTTCACCCGCTGTCAGCAAACTATTGCAGCCGTTTTGCTCACCTGCACTTGTGTTAGTCTGAACAGCGTTGCCAAAGCTTGCGGACCGACAGGTTTTGTTACAGAAGGACCTGCAAAAATAAAGGACGATAATCGCTGGGGCAGCATCTGATTTTCATTTGAGTGCGAATTCACGTGCTGGGCAAGGGCCAGCCAGAGGTGAGCCCCGCTCATTGCCGTGAGCAGCTCGGCAGGGCTGCCGAGGGCCGGGGCGGCAGCGCGCGGGGAGCAGCACGAAATGCGACAGCCGGGCGCAGCTCTTCGCACTTTTCTTTCTCATTTGTAGAAATTGCAGCGGGAACGCTCTGCCCGAGCAGGAGAACCAGTCTGGTCTGGTGTGCCTCCACAGACAGGTCCCCTGCCACTGGCAGAGCCTTAAAAAAAATACATAGCAATAAGAGATACTGCCAGCTTTTGGGCTGATAGGTGCATGTAGATGCCAACAGAGGGAGCTGCGAGATCTGCGATGTGCAGCCAGGCTGGGTGCAGCAGGGCTGGGTGCCCCGGCCCGCGGATGGGTGTCCCTTGGGCAAGGGCACAACCACTGGGAGGAAGGAGGAGGGAAAAAAAAAAGAAAGAAGCTTAGGAATACATTTAAAGGGGAGAAATAGCTGTTAAAAGAATTTTAAAACCTCATCCGCATGGTCAAACAATTAACAGAAAATCTTTCCAACTTCTTCATGGTATCCCACAACTGCGCAAAGCCCTGGAGAAAGGGATGATCCCTGCCAGGGTCCTAAAACCGCCCAAGTCTCGGGGCACCAGGGCTGTGGGATCACGGCCCTGCTGTGCAGTCTGCCTCAAGGAAGATGAGGACGGCGTTTAAGCACTGATTAGTTACAGGTATGTTGTACTGTTGCTGTGGGTTGGAGATGATGGGTCGATTTATATTTAAATTGTTTAGGGCATGTTCAATAGCTGGCATAGGCTCTGCAGCATCGAGAAGATACGGGTTTATTGCAGCTTGCATAACACAAAATCAATAAACACATTCAAGCAGATGGAAAGCAAAACATGGGGAAAATAGCGCTGTTTTTTGGAGGAGAAAAGAAATAGCAAAGAGCGCTTTTGGCTGATACTTCCCCATTGAAAGCAGAAGCAGATGCTCTCGCAGCAGAGGGACCTGATGTAGCATCCACCTGCCGGCTCCCAGGGGCCGGGACGTGCCCCAGAGACGGCATCATCTGCAAAGGGCACCTCGCGCCCAGCACTGTAACAGGCAAAATATCACCCTTTATTGCAGCCCTGACCTACTGCATGGCACGTAATGAGGAATTTTCCATTTCAAACTTTAATGCAATAATTAAGACGTCCATTAAGGTCTTTACAGTTTGACTGCTTTGTAATTAAAACTGGGGAGGGTGGAAGGCATCAAGCTCCCGGCAGCGGTTTTAAATGCTGGCCCCTTTTCCCATCTCTGTTCCCTTTCTTTTTCAAAATCGTTTTCCTGTTCTTACTTTAACTGTTTATCCTCAGGGCAGGTGGCTTTGTCGAGGCAACAGTGCAGGAAAATTTCAACGCGGAAAACAACCTTAATTCGAATGAGCATGACTGCTCCTAAAAGAGACTCTCTTCCCCCTCTGCCAAAACACCTCTGCAGCAATCGCACACCAACGCGGCGTGAGCGTCAGCGGTGACCGGGGGGGCTGCCGGCAGCTGGCATCGATACTCGTCTAAAATTTTGTTCCTAGGTCGGCAGATTTTTGTAAAGGATCCAGAAAAACTAATGATTCGATAGCAGAAATAGTTGCCAGAAATGCTTCTGCTGATTCCTTGCATCCTTCCCCAGATCGCTTGCCCCTTGTCCGTACAACTAGCAATTCACTGGGAACTCACTCGGGTTCTTCCAAACACGACACTTGGTGCAATCTCCTGGCACTTTGGCATTAATTATTCTCTAATAAATTGTTTTTAATTTCAGTTCCAAAGGAAAAAAAAAATCTGCTTCCACTGGAGACAAGGGAAAGGTACACGTGTAGCAATTATCGGTAGGATTTTACACAAAGAATTAGAAACGTAGCAGAGCATGTCCTGCATTCTCATTAAAGGCAAACAGTCAGCGGTTGGCAGGGGATTTTCCTGTGCAACCACTTAGGCTCATTGCAGCTGTTAAAGTCCTTTCATGTTTTCACCCCCCCCCCCCAAGACTCCTAAAAAAAACCCCACGCTAATTTACAGTCTCTCCCGTGTACACGTGCAAGTTAGGAGCGAGGCGCGGGCGCGCGGAGCCGCGCGGCCCTCCGCGGAGACGTTGGGCCTCGCGGCGGGAGCGGACGGGCGCACGCGGCTCGGTGGGGATCGCTGGCGGTTCGAGGTGGGCTTGCAGTCGCTTTGCAGCGTGCTCTTTGTAATAGTTCATCATAAATAGTGTCATAATAACTGTGAGATCGGCATTGACCAGTTGGGTAACCGCCTCTCCGGTTTCTAGAAATAGCAGGAAAAGAACCCCCCAAACAGCTTGTATCATAAGCAAGAATATAATCAGACAGGAAAGTGAGGGGCTTCGGAGGTCTTTTATAATCTTATTTCATTCCGGTTTATTTTGTTTCATCTCGCCTGGGACGCTGTTGCCCTTTCGAAAGGGCTGCAGTTCCCACCACACCAGCAAGACCAGCAGGAGCTCAGAGTATAAATCCTCAGTCCCTGCCATCGCGCTTTGCAGGCACGGGGAAGCGGGACGCGCGCGGCGGCAGCCGGGGTGGCCCGGGGAGCGTCTGCACGCTCGCGGCTGGACTCCCAGGAGGAAAGGCAATGCCGGGGCGAAACAGGCTCTTCTGCGCCCAGCTCCAGCCGCTCCCGGACAAAAGGCTTCGGATCCGGCGACCGTAACGCTGCAGCGTTTTGGAAGGGATGTCTGCTCAGTGGTGGTTTTGTGCCCGGAGGCAGCTGGGAGTAGAGAATTCAAATTTATTTCATTGCTTAGTTAAGTGATGCATTTGTGAGGATTAAAACTATGGGGAGATTTTGATTCACCTGCAAATCAAAATGTTTCCTCGACTCATGTCTCTCTCTGAGCTAAATGAAAAACCTTTAGCCTTAATGTCTCCAAGTTCTGGGCACAGCTCTTTGAGACGTACCACGTAGCGGGGGACCTCTCGCAGCGCCTCCGATCACTTCAGTATTTTCAGAAGTGCTCTCGGTGAATCTCCTTTGATCTGAGTTAGGAGAAAACTACCAAAACCTGGAAACGCTGAACCTCTCTGCAGAGCCTCGACAAACTCTTGTTGGGAAGTTTTCAAATTCCTTCGTAATAGCCTGGGTTTGGAAAACGCGAACTGCTTTCAGGAGCTAAAAGATAAACACGCCTGGAACCGGTTACATTTTAAAGGGTTTAAGATGGATACCGTGGCTGAAAGAGCATCATTACGATGCATTAGCCGCAGATTTAAAGGAGATGGACAAAGCCGTTCAGGATGCAAACGGAACCAGAAGCGCGGCTGTTGCAAGCCGGCCGTGCTGATACCCGTGCCACGATACGCCGCCTCGTGCAGGCGGTCGGAGACCCCGGCCGCGGTGGCTTGCGGTTGCGAGCCCGGTGGCGCCCGGCATGCGCGGCAGCGCGCTTCGCTGGCTGGAAATTTTCCCTTATAAAGTGCAGTTCGGGGTATTACTCCGTGTTTTTTCTCTTCGGGGCCCGGTGGCTGGCAGCTCAGTAGAGCATCTGCTTACGGGTGTACCCGGGGCCGCTGGAAACCCGGGGGGGTTTCTTGCTGAGACAGAGGTGTAGAATTTCCTTAACCAGAAAGCTAAGGAAATCTGGTACAAAGGGGGCGTAGCAATGACGCTTGTATTTGAGGAAGCACCAGAACTGCTCTTTTGGATGAAACTTTGCTCTTTTTAAATGGAACTTTTCTCTCGGGGGCTTGGATTTTTCTGGGACTTGGATTTTAGCACCTGCTATTTTATGACAGGTTTAGTGCAGAGCCAGAAGCTCTAACACGAGTAAGAAAGGGCATATTGTGGCCTTGCTCAGGGTGCCAGTGTTTATAGGCAGGATCTTCACCATCGGGCTGGTAAGAGCCTGTCATCCTTCTCAGCCAGCTTAAGACCCCAGTTTCTCTCTCTCTTTTTTTTTTCTTCAATACAGTGTCAGTTTTTGTTCTCTTTTGGTGGTTTCTATCAAACCTTCCCTCCTCCAACTTGGAGATTTCTGGATTAAAGAATAAAGCACAGAACTGATTTCCTGGACGTGCATTAGGGAGGATTATTCCAGGAGATTCCCCTGCATTTGGTGGATTATTATTTCCAGGGAAGGGCATCTCAGCCCTCAGCTGAGACTTCCCTCAAAATATCCCGAACCGGCCGGCGCTTTTGCAGCAGCCGTAGGAGCGAGAGCCGAGCGGCCGAAGGTCCCCGCGCCGGCGTGCCTGCTCCCGCGTCTCTGCAGCGCAGGCGTTTCCCACGTAAACGTCGTCGGGAGCATAGCCGGCTGCGGTTCGGTAACGGCGGCAAGCGAAAAGGGGGAGAAAGGAATAGAAAAACCAGGTTTTCCTGAGGAGAGAAGGGAGCGCTCGGAAGCACTCTCCGTCCACGCCTGGGAACTCGCTGCTAGGCGCCGGCCTCTTGGGCTGCGTGCGCTCTTGTCGTGGTGCCCGTTTTGCAAACGCTGCCTCTGCAAGGCGAAACAGATGCTCGAGAGCAAGCTGGCGGACAGCCTTTGCTTTTACACCGCCCTCCGAGCTCAGGAGGGCACCGGGCTGGACGTGCTGCTCGCCCCCGCCGCGCCGCGCGGCGCCCGCGCCTCGGAGGTAGAAACCGGAGGCGCGGGGCGAAACGTCTCGTTGCGGCGCCTCTCGCTTTCCCCGTCCCCCGGCGTCAGCGGGGCGGCGGGGGGACAACACGCACAAAAAGATCGTTTTCTTCCCCCCTTTTTACTTCTTGCTGGTTATTTTTGACAAGCTGGAAGAGAACGGCGCGGTGGTGGGGGGAGAGGGAAAAGCTGGCGCATTTTGATATACACTTTCGACAGAGATTTTACTTTATTATGTTTAATTGAAAAGTGTTAAAGTCATCCGACATGAATATTCAGCTGATGGCTTCTGGTGCCGTTCCAGGAGTTACGATCGCCTGTGATTCCAGCCCGGCTTCTCGGCACGGAGCCCTGTCAGAGCGAGAGTGACAGCGGGGAAGCTATTAATTGAAATAGCTTCATTAATTAGTAATTAACAGCAGGGTAATGACTATGTCACACATCGTATTTCAATGAATGCCCTTCATGTGTTATGGGGCCTTTAATTAAAGAATATGCATTTTAATTAAAGGCAAGTTTGGCCCCTTTGGCCTCCGGAACACAAAAGACGTCTCCGACTTGGAGGACGCGGCGGAGGAAAGGTTGGCTGGGGGGGAGGACGCCGGGCGCGGGCAGGTGCCACGTCCAGCCGCGGCCCGCGGAGAACTTCCAGCCCGAGGGCCGCGGGAAGGCCAAGGGGCCGCTCCGGCGCACGGGGCAACCGGGAGGCTGCCGAAGCGGAGAGTTAAACTTTGCAAGAGCAGCCGGGGCAGGGAACCGGGTGATTTACTCCGAGCATGGTGACTGCTGTTAATACCGTTAAATAGTTTAAACGGACGAGCGGTATTTTATGCTGTAGTTCTCTGGCGTTTTTACTGGCGTCACGCTGGGTTTGTCCTTGTGTCCTGGATCAGCAACGGCCCGTTCCCCGGGGCCAAAACCAGGGGTGACTTTGGGGTGAGGGGTTGTTGTAAAGATCATCTTTATTTCTGTTTCCCAAAGTAAAAACTCAGGGGTAAAATTCCCGGTGGGGTGTGAAGGTAAATTGTGCGTGCATCGATGGTTTATTTATTTTGCAATGGCAGGTATTTGGGGCGACTGTGGGAAGACAGGACGTGGTCCTGTTCACCACGAAGGCCCGCGCGTGCACGTTTTGCTGGTACATCTGCTCGGACGCTAAGAGCGTGTTTGAAGTACGTTTTCACCTTCGGACCCATCACTCGTCCGAGCACCCTTGGGTTCAAGTTCACAACCCGGGCTAAAGTTGTGACCAAGCCGGAGGGCAGAGTGTCACCGCCATATCGCGTCAAAAAAAAGCCTTTGGCTTCACCACGGTTGCTTGTAGGTGATTGCTCAAATGCTGGTGGCGCGCTCGGCCGTGGCTAAAGCACGGAGATCAGGTTCACCTCTGCACAAGGCTGCTTGGGAAGGCACAGATGAATTTTCCAAAGGAAAACGGCTCTGCAGGTCAGCAAGTTTGGGTGGAATAGAAAACAGCACAGGATGTTACGACTTTTGTAAAAACAAGACTCAAAACCTCTCGTTTTCCAGATTTTTAATGCAAAGATCCATCTTGTTGGGGGGGACACACATAAAAGAATCTTCATTTTCTTCAGCAATTCTGAAAAAGTAAAACCTCATTTAGGGTCTTGATAGGGCCTCGATGGACTAAGACTGAGTATGGGTAAAGCTGGGATACCTCGGCCTTGTTCCCGTGTACAGAGCTATCCTATTTACAGGTTTAAGTGAGACCCCAACCTCCCGGCGCTGCAGACGGCAACCCGTGTAAATGCCCGACCTTGCTCTGCTTCCTCCCTGTCGCACGACTCCACGACAGTCACCAACTCGTCTCTTTTTTCCCCCCCTTTTTTTTTATATGCCTTGTTTGTTGTGTACCAGAATTCAGCTCATCATTTTCAAATCAAACGTCTTATCCCTTTCTGCTTCCAGAAATTAAAACGTGGCAAGGTCTTTTTTTTTTTTTTTGAACTGCGAGATTAAAAGTTGTTTGAAGAATAATGTTTTCCTAAGTTTTAGCTGACATTCAATTTTAATGACTTTCTAAACAAAGTAACTATTAACTGTGCATCGTTTTATAGTTTCCTGATGTCTGACAGGTGTTTTTGCCCATGTGGGAAACAGATGCTAATAACATTTTCCCTAATAGCTCATAAATAATAAGCATTTAGCATTTTCCTTTGTATACTGCTCTGTCAATAGCCAATTTACTTTTCAGAAGCCACAACGTTTTCCTGTCAATCAGTTTTAGCCTCGGGCACTTTTTGGTGATTAGAAACCCCTTGGAGAGCGAGAACTCCAAATTAGTTTTAAATAAAAAATAAGAATATTCATGCTGTTGAACATCTAAAGGTAAAAAAAAAAATGATCTGGGTACATAAATATCACTGGTGGGGTATTAATACTTCATAGAAATAGAGTGACCAACTACTCTCTGGAGGAACGTAGCAAAGACGGTCCGTGACACAAAGGAAGTAATGTATGCAGGAGAAAAATAACTTTTTGTTTGAAAACAGGAAGTAATTTGGGGGGGTTGCTGAAAAGCTTTGACCGTAGCAGAGCTCCTCCACCTTCTCCTTCGGAAAGCGAGCAGCAAGAGCAGCGCGGTGCTTGGCGCTTGCCACGGCGCCTCGTTCCTTCGGCAGGCTCGGCAGCCACTCCTGACGTTTTTCCCACTTCCAGAAGAGAAACGGGGGGGTGGGGGGAAATCAGGAGTTTTCCTCTCCGGGCGAAGAGCAGCTGCAGGGCTGGGAGGTGGACACCGAGCCAAGGGGGGGGCTCGGAGGAGGCGCCGTCCCCGCGTGGCCCCGCGCGGACGTCTCGGCCTTCGCTAGGGTCCCGCCGGGCGCGAGACGAGGGGCCCCCGGCGCCTCCTCGGGAGGGCTCGGGCGTCGCTGTGACAGCGATGCACCGCCCGGGTGAAAACAGTTCGATGAATTCCGTTTAAACGGCATTTTTCCCCCCGTGAACGCAGAGAACGGCGCTGTGGAAGGGAGAAGAACCTCGTGCTGCGGCGTCCAGACCCGCTCCTGACGGTGCTGGGGGCGGATCTCCCCGCAGGATCCCATCAGGATTTGGGGAGGTTTGGGGGCCTCCAGTCGGGATACCACCACGAGCGGGGAGCGGCTCTGACGTTGTTTGGCCTTTTCTGTGGAACTGAGCTCAAATGCATCGATTTCGCTGTTGTTCATCGGCCTTATGTCACCGCGTTGCATTTTAATATTCATCCTTTCTGCCAGACAGATTTTCTCATAGCAAGTAATTCGTTTTGCAGGAGAAGTGGGACGATGCAGCTTTCCCAGGCGGTACAAAAGGCATTTTTATTTTTTCTAGGGAGAGCGGCCTCACCTATCCTAACATACTGACCTAAAACTTCGCGGCATGCTGACATACCTGCATCCGCACTGGGTGCCATTAAACCCCAAGGGGCTTTAGTTAACCAAACGTAAACATGAATAATGCAGCGATATAAAAAGCAGGTATCACATCTATACAAGAGAAAGGGTCAGAAAGTGAGTTGGTTCTTCTGGTTGGTCCTTCTCTTTGGATGAAGGAAAAGGAAACTTTTGCCCTCAAATGCAATCCCTACCAGCAAACCCGACAACGGCGACGTGCCCTGCGATCCCTCCTCCCTTCCCTCCTGCGCTCGTTCGGCACCGGCAGCAGCGACTCGGCTGCTCCCTGCGACATGACAGCAATTAAGGGGTAAACGGCACTGCTAAGGGACTATCCTCCAACTTAGCATTAGCACTGAGTGGAGGAAGCTTCGGTTTCTCCAGGCGATTCAGGCTGGTCGCAGATGCAGAAGGCAAACGTGCTTCGTGTTTCGGTTCACACGTGGCCGTTTCCTAATAACGGGGGTGTTAATTGAAAACAGAACGGCAGCGACAGCTGAGAAACAATTACCCGACGCTCCTGCTTTTCCGAAACATACCGTGGACTATCCGTATTATGTGGATTATCCAACATCATATGGAATATCCATAAATAGTAGGCTGGAAATTACTCTTACATATGAGACTTTAAAGCCGAAAGCTGGTTTTCTGGGAGCAAAAGGGCTTCCGGCACCGCGCTAGGTGCTACTCCGAGATGCTCTCGCCATGCTGCCGCATGGGAATTTCCCCTGCTCTGTGGCTCTGCGTTAAAGACAAGAGGTTTGAAGGAAACCTGAGACGGTCGCAACCCTTTTCTGTTTGCTACTTTTGACTCCTTTGCCTCGTGGGAGCCTTCTCCCAGCAGAGCCTCTGCCAGTCCCAAGCCCCTCTGCCGCGGGTGGGACCTCCCCGGACAACCTCGGCAGCCCGGGAGCGACGGCGACGCTCCTAAAACACGCGTGCGTCCTTACGAAACGTTGTCCTGCACGTCAAAGTGACAGGGAGGAATCGGAATAATCCCAGCGAGCCATTTCAGCGTATTTAACCCCTTGCATCAGCCAGGAATAGCGCCTGGTTTGGGTTACCAGGAAATGGAAAACCGTCCCGAACAGCTACCTTGCTACTTTTTCCTCTCCAAGCGGTTGGGTTGAAACATATGCCGTCAGACTTGATGTCCCCAGTTAAAACCCCTGTCACATCACTAAATATTTTAGCAAATAAAAAAATTTTTAAATGCGCGGCCAGATGTCCACATTGACATAGTGCTTAAGGCGTTTGACTGATAAAAAGCCAGGGCCCTTGGTAAATGGGGATTTAAAAACATGTCCTGAGGCAAGTGTGTGATATTAAAAACATCCTGGGCTCTTTTGTATGGAGATTTGCATACGTTGAGGTTTTAAAGAGAGTGTCCATCTGTCACTGAGCATTCTCCCAATACAACAAAGCGTTGATAAATATTTTGAACCACAGTCACTTTTCAGCGGGCACCAGCAAGGAAGCAGACTGGTTTCAGCTGGGATAGCCATCGCTTTGTGCAATGAAAGGAGCTGCGGTTTCGCTTGCAAGCGGTGTTTAATATTTATGAGGATGACAGCCCTGTACAATTACAGAACTACAACTTGGCCCTCCAGTGACTCCATAAAAAGTATCAGCCAGCCAGAGCGAAAAACTAAAGCTTTTGTTCCGGAAAGTCTGGTTGTTGGATTTAGCGACGTACATCGCTCACTTGCTCGCGACGGTGGCACATGATTGCCACGTACGTGGCAACGGGCCTGCTCCAGCATCTGCTGAAGCATTGGAGAGACTCCTGCCAACTTTAATGAGCCCTGGACCAGCCTGGATGTGTTTAAAGTACCACAAAAATGGATGAAATTCATCATTCGTAACGTGCATGTTGGAAAGAGAGGGTCAAAAATTCAACCGGCTGCAGCCCCGTTGCGCCGGGGTCGTTGGCCCTGTGGGTCTGAGATGACATCCTGTTGACATCCTGCCTTAAGGCTTGGCGTGCGATGCGCGAGGACACACGGAGGCTGCGGGGAAGGGGATTGGGGCATTCTCGCTGCAGTGCAAGGCGCAGCGGTGTGCGAGGCATTTTACAGAAGGAAAAAGCAGGCAAGGAGGCATGGCTCTGCGCCTTGGAGACCTTACAGTCGTGTCTGGGACTGGACAGAGTGAACGAACAGTGACTAACGAGCAAACGAGGTTTCCCATCAAAATATTAAAAAAAATTGTAAAAATTCTGTCATTTTAGGGAAAGATCAAACTTTGATTTATATTGAAACTCTCCAAATTCAACATTTTAATTTCAGTTTTGCTTTTAGGGGCTGATGTTTTTCAAGGGGGTGAGACATTCCTCTTATTTTCCAACTATCTAGAGGATCTGAAGTATCTAATTGAGACAAGACAAAGTTACGGCACAAAATACGCTTGCAGCAACTATTTTAGCTAATTAGACAATTACAGTTTAAGCACGTTTAAGCATCTGAACAGATTGATGATCTCAGTAGATTTCCAGTCTGTCCTCCTCATAGTCTGTCCTGCCTTTAATCTGAATCCAGTTCTGAACTCTTTCTGCCCGACCACTAACCCTTTTAAAAAGCTATCCGTAAAATAGGTGGTTGTTTATCACAGGTTTCTCTTACAAAACTGGTTCAACTGGTGCAGTGAATATTAGGGGGTTTATGGTGTGAGATGTCAGCTGGCAGATGGGGATCTTCCTAGGTGCATCGTGCTGGTCCTGCACACCAGAGGAGCAGGTGACCCGCTATCTGTCTTGACTGAAGAAGATGAATCTCTTCTTTACGAGCACCTGTTTGGGGCATTTCTCCAAGTAAGTCTCACGTTCTGATACTGTGTCGTAGTTGAGCTGTTAAGTATCTGAGGAGAGCAGAGTTTTGAGACAGCAAGGCAGCAATCAGAAAGCATCTCTGTTTCATTTGTGAAGCACACATTCACTGGAAAGGCATTGATTTCTGTTCTCTAGCAGCCAAGGCATGCTCAGTGAAGGCAGAACCGCTTTATTTGCAAGCACATGCTACTAAAAGAAACTCTGACTTCACTGTCTGCGCATCCACAGGCAGCATGTATCCGTAGCAGAGCCTCCGTCCAAGCAAGGCCGCTTGACGCGAGCTGGGACGAATCCTGGGTGTCCGGACGGCCGCACGGATCGGTCCGGCGGCCGTGGTGCTAAACGTGTGATTGCTTGGGAGAGCCGGACGATGTGCCAGAAAAAAACGTATTGACCGTACTTTCCAGGCGTTTCAGGGGATGAAGCGGATAGGGATGTTCAGAAAAGGTGCTAGTCCTAAGGCCAGACTTTGGAGCAAGCTAATGCTTACCTGCTTCGTCTCTGCTTGCAGCCTAAACTACTACTACTTTGCTGGAAACCGGGAGGACAGGACGATGCTGGGAGAGGAGCTGAGTTTAGAACTTGCCGGTGCCTCCTCGAGGCAGCCGCCCGCTCGCGTGGGAGCGCGCACGAAGGGCTCGGACGAGCCGCAAGAGCCCGGCAGGCCGCCCTGGCCAAATGGCTACGCCCTGGAAACTACGCGCCAAATCCTTGTCTTTTTATATAGGCAGTTAAAGGCAATTCGATTACTGGTGGGAGCTGGGCAAGCCACGACTAGGGGGAACGGCAAAATATTGCTATGTGCTTTCAACAAGCGAAGCTGAATTACTCCCTGCTCTTTTTCCCACAATGATTTGAGCTGTGGGAAGAGGCACTAGACCTGGAAGGAAGGGGGGGGAAAGAAACCCCCCCAAAACTCCCCAAAATCCATATCCCATCTCCTCGAAGCTTGCTGACAGCCAGCTCCCTAATTTGTGTAAACCGGTCATGGTGGCTGAATTAAAACCTACAATTAGCAATCCGGGAGGGCACGGCTGTAATTCAGACAGATGTGCCACTTAAAAATATTTACATAAAGCTCGCGGGATAACCGGCACTCCCGCAGGGAGCCGGAGCAAGCCGCGCTGGGACTGCAACCTTCCGTCTGCGAGCGCCCGCAGCCACCCCAGCAGCCCTCGGGGTTCAAAGCACCCGGAATTAGAGATGCTAATGAAGTAGGGTGAGGTTTTCTGGCCTTTTTCTGCAGGTCTGCTCCGAGTCCGGGTCTCCGGCGTCACGCCGGCAGCTCGGCGAGCGGCAGCCGCCCCGCGCAGCATCGCCTCTGCATCGCGCCCGGGCTCGCCGTCGCCTCCGCGTTCACGGCATCGCCTGCACGGGCCAGTTTCATCCAGAGTTAGCACCGTGGTGCAAAATACCGGACCAGAATTTAGAGGTAAATCCGCGCTTTGGAAAAACTGGGATTATTCCCCCCCCCCCCAAAAAAAAAAAAGCTTTGCTCTGGCCACGAGTGCAGCTTCCGTCTTTATTTTAACAAGTTTGTGCTGGAAACGTGCTTGTGTTGAAGCAGCTTCGAGAAAAAGTTTTGGTCTGCACAGATCTGTCGCTCTAATGTTGCAAAATTCAGAGCGGTTTGTAGGCCGGGACGCGCCGGCATCGTGCCTCGCTGCACGCCTGCTGACCGCTGCCTCCGGCACCCTCGCTTGTTCGTCTCCCAGGTCAAACGCAAGGGGTTTGCAGCTGTATAAACCATCTCTGGAAAGCTGCACTTTCGAAGTTTCAAGAAACTCTAATTTAGAGGCTTTATCTCCAGTTTTGGAGACACAGGAGGGTTCCTCCAGGGATGCCTGGGCTGGCATCTCTGGCTTTCTCCAGGGGGTTTAGGAGCCCTGAATAAACCTGAGTGTCAGAAAACTAGGAAAAACTTTTGAAACGGTGGGTTATTGGATGGAGCCAGTTCCCACAGGTGGTGAAGACAGTCATGCTGCTTTAAATCCACAGAAAGCGCAGTGACCAAACCTGGCTGCGACATAGAACCAGCAGAAACTGCTCACAGATGTCAGGGTCGGCAGTTAAACCTTTTTTCCTCCCTCAGCACCATCCATTCTGAAATGAAGAACAAACGTGAATTTCTTTCAGGTGTAATGGGAACACCCAGAATAAGCGTGGCAACAGAGGACAGAGAGTGAAATATCAGATTCATTGGTTTATTGGCAAAAACATGGGAAAAAGAAAAAGTTTTTTCCACGTTTCGGTTCCACCATATCAACGATTTGCTCAAAAACTTTCCCAATTTGAATACACTTCCACTTTTAAATGAAAATGCCTCCATGCAGTCTCGATCCGTCTGCTGGTCTCGGCACGTGGATTAATCCAGCCGTGGGTCTGCTTTGCCTCAGCACAGTGGAGTGGAAAAAAACCCCCACTGCAGACGAATTTTATTATTGCAGCTTTTATACGGGGCATGAAAGCACGCGAGTTTAACACAAAGTCATTACTGCAGTTAAAACCATTAAGTTAATTAATATGGACATTTACGGCTACCGATAAAAGATAATATCAGGGGATTTATAGAAACAATATATCCGTATATTCTCCCCCCTGAAGTCTCCGGGAAGAGGGGACTTGCGGCGGGACGTTTCCAAGGGCGTCATTAAGACAACCCCGGCCCCGACAGCGGCAGCGCTCGGAAAACGACCCCTAAACTTTTATAATTAGAAGGAATTTGGAGGAGCTGCAAGTCCCTCGGCCCCGGCGGTGCTTGAGGGCGGCTCGTGTAAGCCGTGGGGAGCCCTACGCGGCTCCAGGCGCCCGATGCGGTGCATACAGCGGGGGGGAAAGTGCTCTCCCGGTCCTCGTAGCTGGAAAACCTCAGGTTGTCCCTGCCCGCTCCTGGGCGTTCACTCGCGCCGATGCCGGATAGCAGTTGGGAGAGGCGGTAATTTAATAAAGCTTTGCAAAAGCGGGCGACTGCAGCCTGTGATAGAGGGGCCGTATCCATCACGGTAATGACAGACATTAGCAGGATGCCAAGCGTTTGGGGCTCAGCAGATCTGTCACCGGTTTGCAGGCGGCGGTTGCAAGCGCAGGTCTGGCCGTGGCCGCTCTCATTTAGTGCTGTCGGCAAAGCTGTCACTGCAGGAGGAGATTTATTGGGCTGATACGCGTGATTTATGTCAGACGGTCAGCTTCGCAGACGCGTGTGCAACAGTCGTAGTTAACAAGCAATTAAAATCTTTGGGCTTTTGTGCTGGAAGCTAGAGCAGAGCTTCCTGGAGCCGCCGCTTAACGTTACCCCCTCTTAAAAAATCCTCGTTTCGGGGAACGAGGGGAATTTCAGGCACTGCCCTCCAAACGCAGACGGTCTCTCGCCCTGTTTAAAACGGGGCAAACGTGCTCTCGGGTGTTTTTTCCTGACACGTGTTGGGGAGAGCAGCTACCAGGGAACTGCTCCGGATTTCCTCCACGGTTACGCGGCGAAGGAAGCAAGGAGCTGCCGGCCGCGGCCCCAGCCAGCGCCGCGCAGCCGTCCGCGCCGCGCTCGCCCGCTCCAGCCTCCCCACGGCCGGCTCTCGCGGGAAGCAAACTCTTTTCGAGCCCGCCGTACTTCGGAGATAATTGGCCTCATTGCACATACACAGCGGCTCCTCCGTGAATGATGTCGGCTTAATTGCTAATGACGGGGCCGGGGGGGGTGAGGTTGTCCTTCTGCTCCCGCTGCGGGCGACGCAGCCACGCACCTTCGCGGGCGCTTCCACCTGCGGAGTGCTGCAGCCGCTTTTCCTTTCTGCAGCGTTTGCGGATTGCATTTCAGAGAGCGGATTATTTTTTCCCCTGTTGCAAAATGGGTGTGGGCGCCCGGAGAGAGCCGGAGTTTTCCGAGTGTAGATGATGCACTAATACGCTGCAGTGCATTACTACACATTTCCATACTAATACCTAAACGCATTCAAATCGCTCTGTTTCCCTTGTTTTGCACACAGGTTTCAGCTCGTACCAGAAAAGATATATTGGGGTTTCTGCACTTTTCGGCCTGTGAGGGAGGGAGGTAGCATACATGTATTTCTACTCTTTCTAAATGTGCAATGCTTTCCTCTTCTTTTTGGGGGGGGAAGAGGCTGCTCCCCGCTTTGGGCTCCCCGCTCTCCACCCCGGTGCCTCCCCAGGCCGGAGCCAGCGCTGTCGAAGTCGGTGGGAATATTCGGCCGAGCAATGCGATAGTCCCCCCGACTGCGGCTGAGCCAGACCGTTCCCCGTGGAAACCAGCTGTGCTGACGTAGGAAAACCGGGCGCTTTTCGCCGGCGTGCCCACCGCAGCCAGCACTGCAGCCGACACCGCGTGCCCTGGCAGAGGACACGCGTGTTTGAGCAACGAACCCCCCCCCCGGGCACTGAACAAACCCACTGGAAAAACTGCTGCTGGGTAGAGGTGATCCGAGCTGACATTGAGAATTGTTTGATTTACAGTAACAGAGAGATAATATTTTGCTAAGCCTCCCTGTAATACAATGTGTGTCATTTTAAATTTCCCATTACACTGAGCAATCTAATAAATAAATGCCTGGGCTACAATAAACATGAATCACTCAGTGTGGAAAAGCTCTCAGCAGTCCTGTAGCAAATATCTTCTTCCTAACGTCCCTTGGAAGTCGTCGATTAATTTGACTTTGAGTTTGCCGGTGTGGGAGGGCGGCCGCAGGCGGGCAGGTGCCTGCAAGACGCTGGGTCCAACTCTGCAGAGATTTCGTGACAAATCAGATTTCCAAGTTAGGTACGTGCCGCTTTGGTAAGGGTATGGCTCAGGCCTGGCGATCAGCAAGTACGCGGTCGAATAGAATCGGCTGCCAGGGTTTTTCTCCCTCTCTTTCTTTTCTCTTTTCTCCTCTCCTCTCCTCCTTTTCTTTTCTTTTCTTTTCTTTTCTTTTCTTTTCTTTTCTTTTCTTTTCTTTTCTTTTCTTTTCCTTTCCTTTCCTTTCCTTTCCTTTCCTTTCCTTTCCTTTCCTTTCCTTTCCTTTCCTTTCCTTTCCTTTCCTTTCCTTTCCTTTCCTTTCCTTTCCTTTCCTTTCCTTTTTCTTCTCTTCTCTTCTCTTCTCTTTCCCTTTCCCTTTCCCTTTCCCTTTCCCTTTCCCTTTCCCTTTCCCTTTCCCTTTCCCTGTTCCCTTGCTGGAGAACAAAAGCGGCTGTCCTACGCGGTGCAGCACGGAAAGCCACCTTGCGAGAACGAGAGAGCAGCTCAGGCGATTCGTCCCCGAATTTCTGCAGTTAGCCTTTCCCTGGCTTACGTGCACGTGGAGGTATTTTAACTCTCTTCTGCCCTCCTGCCAATATTTGTTAGAATTTGCCATCAAATTTAATATAAGTAATGTTAGGAGAAACAGGTCAGGGTTTCAGATTAACACCAATAACCATAATGAGAACAGATGCTTATATCCATCTGGAATGTAGATTTAATATGTTAAATTCATAGCTCAGCCCATGAAATGCAATCATCAGATGTTTACTGGTCCCAATTTAATGAGCGATTTTGGATTAAACAGGGGCCAAACAACAGGCCACCGATCTATATTAAATCTCTGCAAAATGAAAATTGCAAAGATTTACTTAGGGTCATTACACAAGAAAATTTAATCACAACCTCATCCATAATGTCACATCGTCATCAGACTGATAATTGAAATGCCATGTGAAGGATTATGAATAACCCTCTGTTTATGAAGATAGCTTTCTGATTATCTCCGTGTCCTGTGACTAACATAAAATATGATTTGTATTAATGTACGTGGTCCTTGCCTAAACGAAACCCTGCTGGGGATTTGTGGGAAAACTCTGATTTTTTAACTTCCACTGCTCCTGGCAGGAGGATGTTGTTAAGTAGCGTTTTTGCTGCCGTTTTCCAGCAGCGTGGCGAGGTGAAACCTCGAGTGCGTGCCGGCACCGGGCTTCGTGTCCCAGCGGGGAGACGTTGCCAGCAGCGTCCCCGCAGCCGGGTGGGTGCTACGGCGTATTCGGCATGTGGCTTTGGTAAGCAAACATTGATTTGTCCAGAATCAATATTAATTTTTCAAACTGTATGTTCTCTGGGGCAAGAAATGTATCATTGAGTGTTTACTAAACAGTTTGTTTGGTATGTTAGTAAGAGCACGCTCTTGATTTTGGTATGTTGCAAAATATTAAACTCAGAGATAACTTATAATTACATCATATCTATATTATACTGGATTATACAACACAGCACTAAGGACAGAGCCTAAAAATGGCCAAATTTCTGACAGCATTTGGTTGCACAAGTCCAACGTTGCACAAAGTCGTCTCCACTGCAGCCCTGAAGCCGAACGCTCAGTTTTAAGGGTCAAGAAACGGCACAAGGTAGCAGGAGGCTCCTGGGGCGAACACGTGCTGTCGACGTGTACGTGTTGCTCCCGCCCTTGGCTTCCAGATTTACACCGGCTTCGTACTTAAATTGCTGCTCGGGTGACCCCGCTGGTGGTACCTGCTCCGCCACCGAGTGCGAGACCAGGTCTCGTGTCCAATTCTGAGCACCGTGCCTGCGGTAGGGAGCTCTCGGTAAGCTGCAGAGGTTGGGATCGACCCTCACGGCGTGGACAGCACCACGTGGGCAGCTTCACAGCAAGGCGCTGCACCAGCTGTAGCAGCGTCCATGCCTGCGTTGGCAGAGCTGAAGTTTCCAGCGGATCTCGAGCAGGAGACGGGAGGAAGGAGCAGGTTTTGCAGGCGGCAGCTACCCCTGGGCACCCAACAGGCTGAACACAGCCCAGAGGGCTCCGCCGTTCACCCGTGCCAACGGCCCTGCATTCCCAGGGAAAAGAAGCTCTGTGTTTAAAGCATGGATCTGATGTGCATAAGTACAACATATAACTGGAGGAAGCAGCGGAGCAGCCTGATGCACCCACAGGAGTGCATCCGGGTGGCTTCTCTTCTGTTTCATACACCAGTTTGACCTAGGTCAGAAGATACCAGGCAGCGTGATAAAAGTGCAGATGAGATGGACGTTGCAAGTCGTAACTAAGAGCTTTTCAGAAGATGCACGCTGACCTCGAGCCCTGAGAGCACGGCCAGGGTGCCAGATCGAGGAGTCCGGACGAGGTGCTAACGTTGCCCTGAAAATTGGCTCAAGAGCGAGCGAGCACAGATGGCGACTTTTCCGTCTGGCTAGCCTGGATCAGTGAGCGGACCCCGGCTTTCATTATTTACACAAGGAGCACAGATAAAGCTATTAAAAGCAAGACATCGGCAGGGAATGAGGAGCCATACGCTGCACATAATTTACATCGGAGCATGCACCAGAACTAACACGCAACCAATGCAATTAAGTGCAGATAAATAGGTAAGGAATAGTGTAATAAATGAATGAGTAGAAAGGCACATCTCTCTGTGGACCAAGGGAAGAGAGGCTGGTAGATTAGAAAAATTCCTTGTGATATATCTGGTTATCTGACCATCGGAAAACCGAGGACCAAATCCTACTGTTGTTTCTGCAAGTCTTTGGACTTCAAGGAGAAAAATTTACAGCATTAGCAGTGGTGAAATCTCACCCAGGATGCCAAATGACCAGCTAGATCACAGGAGATGATCTGCACAAAATGGCTAATAACGAGGTGGACTTCTTTCATTAGTTAGACCTATATTATAACACCCCAAGACTTGACTGCACAGTGATTTCCACCTGCAGGTGTTGGCCACCCACATTGATAGGGGACCCCATTGTCAATGCCACCGCCTTGGCCACCTCGCTTCAACAGAGGGTGGCCCTGAGCTCTTGCTATGACTCAAGGGGTCTTGGAAATCACCAAGCACTGTGGAAACAATGCATCATGAGGATTATCCCAGCCCTTAGAAAAGAAACATTTTCTTCTAAAGCCGCAAATAAATCCCTTATTGGCCAACAGCATTTTTATGGGAATTAGTAGGAAGGAATGAACTGGGTGATATCGTCAACACGTAGAGTTGGTGTTTTTCATGCTGCCCAAAATACTGAAAGATGAGCGATTCGGAAAGCAGGGAAGCGATGTGGAGGCAACACAACCCGGACTCAGTCATCAATCGTCGAGGAGCCATTCAGCCCTTGCTGCCCTCCGCAGAAAGCGCCTTTCCATCAGAGACCACTGGTAGACAGTGGCACACCAAAATGCCTCCTCCCAGCTGTTCTTGGTGTTGCTGCGGAGCAAGGTCCTGCTTTTCCACGATGATGGTGGCGTGCACCCAACATGTGCAGGCTCTGCTCGCTGTCTCCACGTAGGGAGAGGGCAGGAAGCAGCTAACGGCACCTGCAAATGGACAGTTATGGGCTTTTTCTCAGGAGCTTTGTGTTTACCACGCTTATCCAGGGTCGCATTTCCCTGGCACCTTCTCTTGCATAAACACATCCTACTACTGCTGGGCAGCAGTCGGCTTTGCTGACAGCTGTCCCTGTGCGATATTTAAACTCCTAGGCTCTAATCCTGCAATTACCCATTAGGGAGTCATTACACACATATCGACACAGCAGACCTGCGTGTAGATTGATTGCTTTCATTAGTCCCTTCCTTTTTCCTATAAACTCCAGATATCTTAACTGCATTTCTCTAAACAGAAGGTGCTGGGGTGCATTCAGATTTTCGGTGACGAGAGGATGGGGTCTGCGATGGTCCATTGAACGGTCGGGCTGAGTGTTGCACGCCTTATGACTGAGGGTAAATTAATACTGAGTCATTATTAGCAGTTGCTGGCATGTGGGAAAAGTGCAAAGGTATTAAGAGAGGGCCACGCCATGCACGGGCTAGCAGGGACGCACAGGTTTGGGAAACAGGGAATGTAAACTCAAATTGAGCTGCAGGGACCAAGCTCTCCGGGGTGCAGCAGGGCTGATCCCGGCTGCCGTAAGGAGGCTTGAGGGAACCCCGTTCTGTAAAAGTGCTCGTCTGAAGGCGACAGCAGCCACGAAATGGGGGTGCTAAAGAGAGCCGACACCTTGGAAAAACTCCAGCTGTCGCCTCCAGTCCGTGCCGCTCCTCCTTCCCCTGCCCGGTCCTCTGCTCTTGGCTAGAATCTCTAATGAGTAAGAGTGAAAATATTTTTTTTCTCCTTTTGCTTTCAGCCTCAAAGGTTGGTATTTCTTTCTTTCTTTCTTTCTTTTTTCTTCTCCTTTAAACCTTTTCTTCTCTCAAAGATGAGGCAATTGAAAGTAAGGAAAAGTCAGTGTTTTGCTGCTTGACATGTTTTTCTCTAGAAAGCCTGAAAGATTCCTTCTGAATGCTTTTACGTATCCTCCAGGTAAACACTCTCCTGCCCTGTATTCAATACTTTTTTTTTTCTCTCAACCTCAGTTTAAAAGATCAGATTTGAAGCCTTTTTCCTTGCTCCAAAGAGCTTTATGTTGCAGATCAAAGGACCACAAACTGCAGTCTTTAAGGTCACACTTGGACCACATCATCCGTTCTGAGACAGATTATCTTTGCTGTACTTTTTGGTTAAAAGTTTGGTGAGGTGATAGATAGTGGTCTGCAAACAACCGCAAACCGTAACAGTGGTCCCTGGTCCAAACATTAATTGAACGTAGCAGATTTTTTCCCTTAACTGTTTCGTAGTGTGATTCTCTCATAGCTTAACCTCAGCCAGGGCAAAGACGAGGGTCTCTGTTTGCACACACTGTCCTCAAAGGGCCGAAGGATGCTGCGGAAGGAGAGGTGGGCAGTGCAGGACGCAGTTACGCCACCTCAGCTCTCTCGGCTGAGTAAGGTGGTCTTCCTTGCCCATGTGTAAACCTCTTGTGATTCCCTCAAACTGCTAAAAGTGATCCCCATCTGCTTAGAGACAAGGTATTTAGGATCCCTTGGGACACTTAATTTTGCCTCAGTAAGCCCAGCCATGTAAAGTCAATGTGTGTGTACAAGATCAAGGGCTTCAACGCACCGTCGCTGCCCCTCTGCGGACAAAGTGACGGCATTACGTAACTGGGTCTCCATCAACAGCTAGACTGAGCCACTGATGGGTCCATCAGCACAGCTCACGATGCTGTTCTGTGCTGAAAAATGGAAGCCTTTCAAATTGATTCTTCTCTTGTCTCAGGGGTGTTGTGGAGAGTTACCCAAAAGTGAAGAATGTCACTTACTAAAGTCTTGAGTTGTCCAAATTAAGTGGTGGATAATTTAATGTAAATAATCTACCCAATTTTATTTGAAATAGTCCACTATCACACAGAAATCTCATAAAGAAAACAAACCAATGACAAAATTTTGTAGATCTGGTCCCTTGACCCTGTTTTTCCCCAATAATAGTTATTTTGAAAATGTACTCTGCTTGCTTACATGAACAACACACACAGAGAAGAGTTGAAAGTGGCACATTATCTTTCCAATGACATATTTAGCCAGTTATTCAGGCTATAATGAAGCTATGTAATGAAGTCAATGTCCTTGAAAGTTCTTCATCAATTTTTTTCTCATCTGTCAGCATATCCACTTGCCGACACAATATTAATTAAACACAACATTTCCTGGAGTGTTGAAGTGAACTCCCATCACTGATAATGAACAGGTTTAGGAGAGTCACATCCCAACAAAATTACTTTTTAAACCAGCCTTATTAAGCAGAAAATTAGACCTAAATCACCCTACAACATCCTCATTAAAAGCCACTGATCCTTGGCTGCTTCTATGTTCTAACATCTTTAATTAGCAAACTGCTAGTCTATCTGCCATGATAAATGCTATTAATCTTACCTTTCATTTGCTTTCTCTTAACCTATCATTTGCCCACTTCAGGGAGATACACGCTTCCACCAGAATTCATTTTATTGCATCTAATGTCCTTGTAAGGATGAAAAATGCAGTAGTCATAGGTTAAACACGACTCTCTCCACCTTCACTCCATCACTGAATTTCAGGATCTATAATCTCTGGGATGGCAGAATTGTGGTTTGGGGGACACTAAGGTTGTTTTCCCATAGATATCTACAGAATACTGTTGTCAAACTTTGAAAAGAAAAACACAGGGCCACGGTGGATCAGTTCCCAGAGAGTGCCCTCTCTGCTGCCCCGCTTAAAACTGGGCAGAGATATGGATCCAATTAAAAAATCCTCTGGGTGTCTGTGAAGATGCCCACCCAGGGAAACCAAATGCTTTAAAACTGATGTTTAAAAACATCATTGCACTTTAGAACTGTAGCAACTAGAGCCGTAACCTATAAGTTGCCTTTACAAAGTGTGACAGCTTCCCAGCTTCCCGCGTATTTGTTCACACACGCTCCAGAATATATCAGGACAAATAACATACTGCATTCGGCCACTTTCACATTACATTAGTCAGATGTACACCTAGAATGCAGGGCCACACTATGCATTTCAGAAATGCATTATTAATTACCGTGTTCTCTGGGACAAAATGCCATTTTATATGCGCAGTTATTTTTTTCCAGTTTATAACTGTGAAAATCAGGACTTTTCACTGTATTATTATTTCACTGTATTAGTGCTGGATGATTTTTACAGTGTGCATCAGCTTCATATTGCAATAAATATCATTATATTCAGCTCACTCTAGGGCAACAGAGAAGAAAATATTTGACCTTAGCTAATCAAATATTTTGTGTGATAAATTCAGTTCATATTTTTCAGCAGTTCTTTTCAACAAACCTCCCGAAGAGCGTTCTGATGTGGACTTGTATGTACTGACTGTGGAAACCGTCTGTTGCAGCCTTTAAGAGCTTAACTCTAAGGCTTGTCAGCACAATTTACTTCATTTACTCCTCTTTATGGAATTCTCTCTCTTTTTTTTTTTTATTCCATATTATTTAGTGACCACACTTGCTTCCCACACATATAAACACTTCCCCTTGGCAGCTCTAACGAAAGCTGCTTTTAATTTCCCATTGCCTTGGGTTATTCTTACTGCTGATGGGTTGCTTCTTATTGGGCACCAGGTTATTGTACATGCCAAGAAACTGCAACCTTTTAAATTCTCGTGCTAAGGCCTAATTCTAGCACTCAGCTGTAAGGCAGGGGCTTCTCCCCCTGCATTTAGGTGTCTGGAAACGAGGCATCTATTCCAAGCTACCTGCGTGGCATCCACAGGCAATGTCAAGAGATAAGCGTCCCCAGAAGACAACTTGTCCACTGATTCGATGGTGACATGAATTACCCGAGGGAAACAGTTTATTATCCCTCAGCATGGAGACAGCCTAAGCTTAATTAGTGGTCTAACTTTTAGATGATGAGTGAGGTAGAACAATCTGCCTTTCAGTGATTTTTTTTTTCTGGCCTGGAGTGGGTGAGGCACGATTTGTATGCAAGAATCCTATTTGTGAAGCTGTGCTTTCCTAATGAAATCTTTCCCCCTCCCCCAATAGGTTTCTATTATCTTTCATCAGAAATATTTTTTTTCCTCATGCGCACAAAGACACGTGACGCTCACTTACCTGCAACAAATGCAAAACCAGAAAAACTACTCCTTAAATTAATTAAGAGAGGAAAAATGAAGAGGCAGAGAATGAGAAAGAAAGAACCGTAATTTCCTCTTTTAAACACCTGAATGAAGGAAGATTTTCTGTTTACGACCGCTATGATCTAGACAGACACTAGAAATCCAGAACACTGAATTGTGATAAACAAGTTTATATGAACAGTAAGTCTCAAATAATTCATATCTTGATCTCAAAATTAATGACCACACTACATTTTTCTATTTGGGTTAAAAACCTGTCATCCTGTGCCTCCAAATGCAGGGTAAGCCAAGCTTGAATTCTAACAGCTTGTCCAAACTCAACTCTGAACTTGGGGTAAAATCAGGTCTGGATGGAAATCAAGACTAAAATAAACCTTAGGTTGAAATCAAATAGACCATTTCAGGGCAGCAACTGGAATAATGTGGAGACCGAATCATAGGAAATGGACTGAAACTCATTAGAGAATCATCAGGAGATTTTTTTTTTTTTTTAATGTAAAAACCCCCAGACTTTTCCAATCAGACTGGACTGGTTACAAAGCATCCTTGCCCAAGAGGGTACCACGCACATCGCTGCCAGGCTGAGCCGCTCGCTGCTGGCCAAGCCTCAGCCAAGCCCCGACCCCCAGCCCCTCCGAGGGGCTTCAAAGGTTTGAGGTTATATTCTGAGTGCCTAAGTAGAGCAAATGAGCATTACTGTTCCTGCCGGACCTGATGGGAATTACACCCCTGCGGAGCGGACACGCCGCGGTCAGCAAACGGGCGAAGGAACACAGAGGCGCAGCCGGTAGATCTGCCTTTTCCTCTTTGCTAAAGACAACACCTCCCGTGCCCCCTCCAGCCACTTGGCTTGTTTCCTTTGGGCTAGAGCGCTTCTCACGTCATTTCCTTGCAGAGCCTTTAATACCATGGAGTAGGGATAAATAGGTATTTTATTTCAGGCAGGTAAAAACAACCATTCAACGTGTTTCAGCCAGTCCAGACGTACCCGTGCTACCGGCAACGCAGGGTGTTACGCAGGAAACCTTGGGCAGGGCCAAGCGCAGGAATGACGTGCTGGAGGTCGACTGCCCGACCAACGCTGCTCCCAGAAAGGGGATTTTACGGGGCTGACACTTGTCTCCCTGGAAAAGGAGAAGGGTCCCCGAGACCGACAGAGTGATACCGGTGCAGAGCTGGTGCAAGACAGAGATTATCTCCATGGAATGAAAACCAAAGGCTGGGTGTCAAACTGAGGGGAAACGCAGGTATATGAATAAAACCATCACGGGACGAGAGCGAGCCAAAAGGGGCAGGTTCAAAACCAAAGGCTAGGCTAACGTAGGGATGTGATGTGACTATATAAATAAAAAGATGCCTGCTAGAAGCACCTGTTTTCCTTGTAAAAAGAAAAACAAAGGGTGGTTAAGGCAGTAACACCACCTCCTCCTCCCAGCGTGTATCAGTCGTACGTATTTCCCGGGGTTATCAGCTTTGTGCAGGACTCTTGCCGAGGCAGAAGCCTGCGGGTTGAACAGTGCCAGAGACGCAGAGAAAAAAGCAAAGCACAGCCCTGGGATGACACTTACTGCTGCAGATCGGCGTTTTCATAGACAGGGCCAGACTCTTGGTTGGAGTCTTTGCCATCTCCCCTGTTGCAGAGCTAGAAGCAAAGCGCATTTAGACAGAAGCTCAGAAAAAAAAAAAAAACAGAAAGCTGTGTTCTGCAGAGAGGGCAAGTTTCCACAGCAAAGCATTTCATAAACCCTGGCCCAGATTCTCCCCCATGGCTCAACTGTGCTCAGCGCAAGACGAAGGCTGGAGAACAAAGGTGGCTTCAAGCCACCTTTATGCTTCTCCACTCTGGAACCAGCCAGGGACCAGCTGGTCCCTGGGGTAGGTTCAAGCTGCCTCAAGCTAGTGCAGCAGCATGAGATTGCTAGGAAATAGCCAAGATGCAGCTACACCTCTTTTTGCACTGGCTGCCGCTGTCCCAGAGGGAAGCAGGAGGTGATGTGGGTGACACCACCACCGCAGCGGGGGCTTCATCCTCCCAGGGACTCCGGGTGTGCACAGAGAGAGCAAATGTCAGCACGGATGTTGCTGAGGAGGCAGCGTAACGTGCTGCTCATCTAGGAAAGCAGCAAGCTGAGACTATCTGAGTTCAAATAGAGTGAGCCACTCACTTGAGTCAGTGTGTGTCCACAGGCAGATGCCTTGATCTTTTCTATGCCTCAGGGCAAGGCAACGGGAGAAGGAGGTAAAAGGCAGTAAGATTTCGCTAAAAATCAAATGCTGCTTCCAAATTTGGTTTAACTGTAAAAAACAAAAAGAAGTAAATATTTACAGATGTGCACGTAAGCACGCAACACTGAGCACAGTTGAACATTAATTTTTTTACCTATTTTTATAGAAGAGATTACGTTTGCAGACTGAACCAGAATCCCATTGAGGGTAAAAGCATTTACAGAGCAGATTACTTGCAAGACCAAGAACTTACACAAGCAGCCTGGTCGTAACAAGTGCGCACAAAAACTCAAGAAGGAAAGGGAAACCTCTGGTCTGACAAGGGATCTTGGTTTTGCTCTTAATGAAATAAAAAGCGAGGACTCCAAACACCTGCAAAGGAGAGGGGTATTTCAGAAAAGGTGCTCTTTGCTATACTTCTCACCCTCCAAAAAGGGGTATTTGCGAACTGCTGCAATAAAGTTTAGTGCTTTTCTCTGCAGGTACCTGAAAGAGGAGTCAGGTGATAGGGGAATAAGCTTGCCTGTGTTGTGCAGCCTCCCAGTACAAAGATTATTTTATCCAGTGCCACATCCAATTGCAAAAGGGAATGTTAGGAGTAATAGAGCTCCTGTAACTAAAGTGTTTTCTGTCCTCAAATCTTTCAGGAAACTGATTGAGGCAAGAGAGGAAAAAAGCCAAGGGGAGAAAGCTTGTTGTAAGTAAAATTGTATTTTCTTGGACACTGGAAAGGATGTAAAACTAACCCGGGGCCTCCAAGTCAGCAGCCATTTTAACATTTTGCAAGAGATTTTCATCTTTTTCCCCTACAGCCTCAGTTCGACTGTGAACACTGAGCACACCCACTATGGCTGTCAGTTGTGTAGTTTGCTTTACACTGAAGCTGCCAGGAGATAAGAAATACTTAAGGTAGTATAATTCTCAAATTGGTGGCATAAGGATTTCTTCATGACATCTCAGTAAATAGTGCAATGCATGACATTTACTTCAGGTATCAAGCGAATCAACAAAAATAAGACCAATACATTTGTAATCTATTAAAAGGAAAGATGCACTGGTTCTGCATCGTTCTTACTACCAGTGACCACTAGCCAGTGACAGAACAGGAAGCTAACAACCTGTCCTGTGCCATCCCAAGACACTGATTTTTTAAGAGTCAGATAAAAGGATTAAAAATATTTTTGATGAATTTGTCACGTTGAGCAGGTCAGAGTAATTTTTCCAGAGTCCAAGGGCTTGTATGCAACAGCATTTTCTGTGCTGTGGTCGAACGATACAAAGTTTCAAGACAATATAATAAAAATATTCCAGTAACACTACCAATGATCAATGAAAAAAACCACATTGGAAAAATAAATGTATTCATTCACGTGTGCAGACATGCATGGGTGTGATACATGTGAAGACATTACAAATGCACTACATTAGCATCACACACGTAGATGTGCATTTTCTGCAGATAAACACACCCACATACAGCCAGCTTTATCTGTGTAACCTAAAGTGGGGTCCTTTTCTTTTTTCCCACCAATAATCAATTCACTGCCGTTTGCTTGAAGGCAAAAAGGCAAATACAAGCACAATAGTTTTCCCTACTGGTATCAGAGAAGAAGAGAGAATACTGCCACAGTATACGGAAAAGTTCAGCACTAGTAACTGCACAGGAACACCATTACTGTGATTACTGCTTGTGCAAAGATATGCCTGCCTCAGTGTCATCTCCGATACTACATCAAGCAAAGGCTGGTGGGGGCCTAGTACCGCTGTCGCCCAATTGAATGTGACCTTTTTTGGGTGACCGCGTTGCGGTTCTGGCGGGGGTTTTCCTCCTCCTATGAGAAAGCATGAATAAATAAGAAGCGCAGATCCTAGGATGCAAAGTGAGGTATTAATAACGGCAGAAATTAAATAAAAAGCTTCCTCCCCCTCCTTTTTTTTTTTAAAGGTCAGCATTACAACTTTTCTGGCATTTGCAGAAGAAAATGGAAGGGGCTAAATATCTTTGGATGTGGTGAGTTTTAAGCCACGTAATGATGGCGATAAAAATCTATAATGTCAGTTGCCTTGTGGCAATCAACAAACATTTCGCATTATGCTTGCATCTTAAGGTTTGCGGCCAAAAAACAGATTTGCCTCTGTCTCATTAAAATAACGAATGCAGTCCGAATGGATCTGCAATGATTCACTGTACGTCACACTAAATCACAACGCTTTTTGGAGCCAACTGACTATGGCCTCATTACTTTAGACAAAAGTGGGCTTGGAGGAAAAAACTAGGGTGATGTTTTTTTGCTCAGCCATATTTTTCCCTTTGATGTACTTAAGGCAAAAGAGCAGATAGTTTTTTTCCCATTGGTAGCTGTGGAAGGCTGAGTTACACGCACAGTGCAATTCCATATTACTATACATAAACACACACTATGTTACTACTAGTGCAGGGAAATAGACATTAAGCAAATATAAATGTCATTGATGAAGCAAATTTTAATGATGATCAATCACTGATGAAATTAGAGACTTAAAAATGGAAAGAAGCTGTTAAATAACAGAATAATACATATTTAACTTTTCCGTTTAGGCAAAGAAACTATGAAAACTAGCATGTTTTCATTTCCTGTTGTATAAGATCGTAGATGTTTGTGGTTTGCCTTCTGCTAGTCTTTGTTGTGCAAGTTTCACTACATTAAATATAACATAAAAAAATACTACAAATCCATTGTCTTAAACAGCTTGGTGAAATACTGCTAGAAATTGTTGTATTCTAATGCTAACACTTAGGATTAGTCTACTTAGCTTTTAGGAAATTTCAAGAATTATGCTTGAAACTTCATCAATTGGGGACTAAACTAACTCAAATTTTACTGTTCTTAATTTTTATTATGAATATTTTAAAAATTTGATTGCTTTAAAACTGTTTGTATTTATAAATACAAATAAGAAATTGAGGTAGCAGGTAAAAATGAACATTCGTGTGAATTTTGACGATGAAAACATTTTGTCAAGGTCATGGTGAAAATCACACTTTGCAACATCTGTAAAGGAATGGCAGAGATCTCAAATACACTCTTTGATAAACATCTTCATTTTCTTTTATAAACATATGCTTATCATAAAGAAAAAATGTTTGGTACTAAGCTATTTAAAAAATGTATGCAAACATATCACTAATCTGATGGCAAAATATTTTGTTATATACCCATTAGGTCTTTTTTATTTCAAATAGAACTGAATGAGAATTCATGGAATGACTGATTTAAATGTTACAAATCCCTGAATTTTTCATCTCCCTTTGAATGGAATGCCAAAGGAGATTAAAGACTAAAGATGTATCACAAACAAATTTACATTATTAAAATTACTATAATCAGATTTTTTTCTAGCATTAATCAGGATTAGTGAAAACAAAAAAACTTTTCTAGTTTGCAGTACTAATCAAAATTCTATCAAATGATGGATAACAGAATAAAAGTAGTTTTAAAAATTAGAAATACTGGTTGGCATATTATAATATTCTTTAAAAATATTTTCATCCACTTGGGATCAGAACAGCTCTTGCAATGTTTTATATGCTAAGTCACATTGGCAAGCAATACCACATAAAAATCAGGCTGATACATTTCAGTAATACTGTAAAGTCCTCTTGTACGTGGAAGCATGTCAAAGAAACACAGCATTTTGATTACACACATATCATCCACAGCTGTGTCTGGTTTGCTAAGATGAAGCAAACACCTTGCTTTCGATGCATTAGCACTACACTTCAAGAGACTTAGTATATGGAAAGATGCAAACACCTCCCAAGCTTCAAGCCATTTAACTTGCCCCCTAAGTATTCCAAACCAGAAACAGTGTGTTTTGCTGTGGTTGGTGCTAGCGCTTCGCAAACCAGCCTTATAGAAGCAGAAGTGTAACACTGAATGCTTGATTTTGTCTGTCTAAATTATACGCTAAATTAATCTGAGTTGCAGAAAATTAGACTAGAAACTTACTGTCTAGAACACGGGATGTGGGAGTCGGTCTGCCAGTACACGCGCTATTACTCTTATACTACTGAACTGGCAATAGACGGGTTTGCGCTGAAGAAATGTGTAGGCTTTTAAGTGAGGTTTTCATCCATCAGTGCCTCATTACAGTCAAGCTACAAGTCTAACACAGCAAAGGGATAAAACTTGCATAGATTTTTCTGGCCCTCTGCAGTCTTTTAGAAGGCAACATTATGCTGGTTTCAGAAGCCACTGCTGTGCTCTGGAGCATCAGCCCCATCTTGCTTTCACCAGAAATGCTGTCAATAGCAGCAGGATTGGTCCCTGCGTTCATCTCAACCTTCAGCTTCTATACACACCTTTCTGTGATCTGTCTTCAAATAAAAGAACAATCCTGAAAATGATCTGAGAACAGCGACCAAATGCTTTGTAAAGTGTAAGAAAGCTCAGCAAGGCAGCAGTACTCAGATATTCTGACTTTCCTATAAAGACTTAAAGGACACAAGAGAGAACATGATTTTTCTGACTTCTTTCTATGAACAGCAAGTGATTTAGTAACTCTTTGCTGACACCCAAAGCAGATAGCTGCCTTTCAGGCCCTCTCTCTCCAAACTTGTTGCTTCCCTGTATTTGGTTAAACAAGATTTTACCTTGCAAGCTGCTCAAGACTGCTAATGTCAAATCTTGATCAATGCAATGCAAACAGAAAGCAGTTTCCAACTCCCTATTAATAAGATGAGATTGATTAGTAAATGTTAGTTTTGGTTAGTGACTAGAATTACCTATTTTACAGAAGCAGACAGCTCAGTAGCATTTCCTCTTTTCATCTCTTCTTAATGACATCTCATACAGATTATTCTTTAAAGAAACACTAAATGAGGTTAAAAAACAATATATTATCTTTAATTACAAGTTGGCATTTGATGCATTTTCTATGAAGTATGAACATATCAAGATATCCAATATAACAAGTGGGTTAGATAGAATACATGATCTGTATTTCAGTTCCATCTGAGCATACACCATAAATCCTTCCTTAGAGAGAAAAAGCAGCGTATCTTACAAGAATATTTTAGCAGAATAAAAGATCTTCAGCATATTGAAGTCTACCCTTTATATTCTCTGAAACAGCAACCAAAATCAGACAATTAAATCCCAACATGGAATACAAAATCAAAACTTTTTCATAGGCCAGAAAAAGGGAAAACCAAATGATTATAGGATCTCATCTCCAAGATAACCATGCACGTTTGCAAGGTTAACGCTGACCGTTCACACATGCAAAAACGCAGTAGTCAGATGCTGGTTACCCCCTCCCCATCACTCCCACAAAACCTTCTTTCCTGCAGTTTTAGGCATTCACTTGGCAGCGTTTTTAGCAGCAGCACAACACAAAGTGTAAATCATACTGAAATAAATGCCTTCCTGTCAACAAGAAATGAGAACAGCTCAGTATGGGTTTCAGCTCTGTATAAAAAGATAAACAGCTAAAATGCCGCAAGTCTATGGTGGCTAGAACCAACTCACAGAACTGAACTTTCAGATTAACTAAGAAGTTAGACGACTTTATTTAAAATTATTTTGGTGTCTGCTGCAGGAAGAGTTATTACTAGAATTTTTTAAAAACATTTGTATTAACAGAGCTGTACTTCTTCAAAGTACATTTAAACAATGTTTTATAAGTTACTCTAGTATCGCTTAAGTTCTACATTTTCCCCTTTAAATATCTAGACTTGTAACAGCACTTAGTCAAGCTTGCTACTTTTTCTACCTAATTTTCTTTACTACAGATTTTATCTTCTGTGTTTGAAATTCAGTGCTTTACCCTTACGAGTACAACATCACTTGATTCTAAGTGGGTTCCAGAAAGAGCCTCTTGAGTATTTCAAGAGCTCTCAGAAGGTAGATTTTTTAGTATCCAGACAGATATGGTAATACGAGCAAGCTTTTTTCCCATGGAAATTGTAAAAAAAGACTTAATCACTGTAATCATTGTTCCAAAATGTAACTTGTTTCTAAGACTACGAATATTTTTCCAGGCTCCGAAATTACAGGTGAGATACTTTTTTTGTCACAATTATTTGAAAAAGAAGCAATTATAGAAGCTGTTGCTGTTAGTACAAGTGTTTGACAAAATCAGATCCATACTTAATATTAAATGTAATTTATTTTCTAGTTATTTGACATCTCAGTGAAAGCTGAAGTTAAACTGTTCTCAATTTAAATATCCCCAACTGCTCAATTTCCAGTAATTTTAAACAAAATTAAAAGTTTATCTTAAAATCGTGATTCCATGCTAAACCGACCCTGTTTTTAAAATAGTTTTAGGCAGTAACTCAGTCTGCAGAATTTTAAGGGACCTTTACTGATTTGCAGTTTCCAGTCATTTTTGCTTTAGTAGTGGATTTGATTGGTTTTAACTCCAACAGATGCCTTGTAAGAATATTTTCAAGGCTTTTTTTTTTTTTTTTTTTTAATGGAAAGAGGTATAACAGATAAACTGTTCTGTAAGGAAAAGACAAAATGAAGATATAAAAATGGAAATGAGCAGGAACCAGTTTTAAGCATATGTCTTTATGAGTGAGGCTTAATCACACACTTCATTTTCCAAACACAAAAAGTCTCTTGGAAATGTATTAATTAAAATTAAGTGCCATAGACAAGCAGCTTTAGAAGGACAGCAGTCCTTTTCAAATTAGCATAACACTAGCGACAGCCATGGAAATTGGTTTAATAACCTTAAATAGTTACACCCCAACCCTAACACAAATGGCCGTGGACAGCTCCAGCCCCTGGGGCTGCGGCTGTACCAGTTTACGAGGTTGTTCTGACATTGGGTGGGTACTCCAAGCCGAACACAAATCACTGAACGCACCTCAATTATGATTATATAATGATTAGTGAAGCATACAAGGCACCAAAGCATTAAATGTAATAAAACAGAAACCCCAAGCAAACCAACACAACAACAAAAACTTAGCCAGCACGGGACTCACTTGGTAACTTGTGGCAATGCAGTCAGTACTCAGCAAGACATTATTAGTAATGATATTTAAGTGGCCCAAACCCCATACATCTCCAGCGTCAAGTTGTAGATACAAAACAAGCAAAATGGAAAAACAGTCTTTAAGCAATTTCCTTCCCTGCCATGTTTTAAACAGGTGTCCTTGGAGCTCAGCTAAATGTATAATAAATAACCCCTTTCAGACACAACTTCAGCTCAGAGGGCAAAGCCTTCTCCAGCAAGTGTCCAAATACGCAAGGTCAGTCTCTACCTACATAACTGTAAATGCTGGGCTTAAGCAACATTTTCTGCGCGCTCAAGATCCCTAAGACAAACTGGAGAAAAAGCAAAATCCTGCTGATAAGGAGTTACATGCCCAGAGGCTTTTCAAGCTTTTTTGTTTATCTAACTTTACCACACCGATGCTCTGCAAAGAACTGCTTTGCTGTCTTCTCTTTTTAACCTTTCAGCAGAGTTTTGCTTAGACTGCCAACCAGATTAGAGACATGTAGGACAGAAAGAGCAGGTATTCATGTCTTTTATTTGTTATAAATACATATAAATACGTTAAGTGACCTTTTGTTTTGTTTATCATGGCAAGATGACTTCGGAGAAATCATCTGAAAATTCAACCAAGCTGAGGAACAGGCAAAAAAAAAAAAAAAGCAGGCAGTAGAACACAATCAAAAATTCGTCTCAGTTCATGAACAGGTTCTTACTCGTTCTTTCTTTTAAAGCAAAGTAAATGCATCTTACTGTGAAGCCCCTGCAGTTTTATCGGTACACTATGCCCCCTGCCCACCAACTGACATTTTCATTTGCGATTTGCAGGTATAGTCAAATCTCAGCTGGGTGTATAGGAACCCCCCTGCTTTGGATGCAGTTTTGCAATGTTGCATATCTTTTTTTTTTTTTGAGGAAAGTAAAAAGAAAAAAAGAACGAACACCACACTGCTTTTTGCCTAGGTCTCTCATTCTAAAGAAAACTCAAGAGTTTTTTTTTCCAGGTCCTCCTCTCTACAGTTTTGTTTAAAAGCTGCTTGAGAACTCTGCAGGCGACAGCAAGCAACAAGACGTTACGCTCACAGTCCATTAACAGGCTGGGAAGGAAATAACTACAGAAAGTTGCATGGAGGGGCTGGGGGAAGATGTTAAACTAAGTGGATTTAAAAGTGAGTGTGTCTGAGTCCAAATAAACTGTCAAGTATTTCCAAAGGGGGGGGGGAATGAGAAGTTACTTAAGACAAACCAAAAGAAAACCCAGACTTAACTGATGGCAGGAAGCCAGGGCTGATGGCAGTGGGAAGAAAAGCGCGCAGCAAACAAGCAAAGGAACAGCAAATAAAGAGAAGCCGCCGAAGGGGAAGCGGCCGGCATCAGGGCTTGTCGCCGCAGTGTTTGCAGAGCGCCGAGGCGGCTCCCGTGAAGGCAGTGCATTTCTCGGGGCAGCCGGGCGCGGCGGCGCCGCCGCCGAACGGGTACACGGCCGACTGCGCGAAGGGGTTGAGGGTGGCGGGCAGCGGGGCGCTCAGCGCCTGCCCCTGGTTCAGGTAGGCCACGAGGCGCCGCATCTCCTCCAGGGCCTGCGCCTGCATGAGGATGTAGTTCTTGGCCAAGAGCAGCGTGGCGATTTTGGAGAGTTTCCGCACCGAGGGGCTGTGCGCGTAGGGGATGACGGAGCGCAGCCCGTCCAGGGCGTCGTTGAGGTCGTGCATCCGCCGCCGCTCCCGCGCGTTGATGCTGAGGCGCAGCGAGCGCTGCTCCTTGGGCTTCTTGCCCAGCGCTCCCCCCTTCAGCTTGCCCTCCCGCTCCAAGGCCGCGCCGCCCTTCACCGCCGCCTCGAAGCCGTCCTCCTCGTCGCCGCTCTGCTCGCCGCTGCTCTCCGCCGACTTGCCCAGCGCCCCGGCGTGGAAGTCCGCCCCGCCGCCGCCGCCCCCCGCGTAGGCCCCCCGCGGGCCCTCGCCGCCGCCGCGTACCGCGCCGTAGGCGAAAGCCGACGGGCCGTAGCCCGGGGCCAGCGCCAGGTACGCCTCGCTGCCCAGCGACTTCAGCTCGGCCATGGCCGCGGTGGGGCCGGCGGGGAAGGGGACGAGGGAAGGGGGGGGGGGTCGGGGGATGCCGAGGAGGAGGAGGAGGCGGCCGCGCGGCGCCGCGCTGCGCCCGGGCTGGGGGCGGGCTGTGAGGGCGCCGCGGCCCCGCCGCCCCTTATATCGCGGAGAGAGGCCCGCTGGGATTCCCCCGCCGCCCAATCAGAGGGGCCGCGCCGAGGAGCGGCTCCGCGCCGCGGCGCCCCGGTGACGGGGGCGCCCCAACGGCCGCCTAACGGCCGCCTAACGGCCCCCCCAACGGCCGCCTAACGGCCGCCCCCAACGGCCGCCTAACGGCCGCCTAACGGCCCCCCCAACGGCCGCCTAACGGCCGCCCCCAACGGCCACCCCAACGGCCGCCTAACGGCCGCCTAACGGCCCCCCCAACGGCCGCCTAACGGCCGCCCCCAACGGCCGCCTAACGGCCCCCCCAACGGCCGCCTAACGGCCCCCCCAACGGCCGCCTAACGGCCGCCCCCAACGGCCACCCCCAACGGCCGCCTAACGGCCACCTAACGGCCACCCCAACGGCCGCCTAACGGCCGCCCCCAACGGCCACCCCCAACGGCCGCCCGCGCGGGCCGGCGCTGCCCTGTCCTTCCCGCCGCCACCCCGAGATTGCCCGCAGCCCCTTCCCGTGGTGCCCGGCCTCCTCCTGCCCGCCGCTGCGCTTCGTGGAGGCGCCGTGCGCCCTCGCCGGGGCTCTGCCCGCGGGGAAGCGCGGCGACGCCGAACTAAAAAAAAAAAAGTTTTCTGCGTGGTGGTGTGCGCCGCGCCGGCCTGGTTCCCGCCTCGAATATCACGGGATGGAAAGCCTGGAGGAGCAGCCGCGGCCTCGCCTCTCCTGCTCCCCCGCGGGCAGCGCTCCCTCCTGTCGCGCTGGAGCGCGGGGGTGCCTGGAGCGTCTCCCTGCGGGAACGATTCCCGCAGGGGCTGCGGGCACCGCCGGCCTCGCCATAGCGTGCGGCACTCTCAGCCCTGCTTGCTGGTCCCCGTGGGCGGTGGGCACTGGGGAAGGGGGAGTTATCCCAGAGGCGGTGCAGTGTGCTCGCTGGGCAGGGAACCGAGTACAGCCGTCCGTATAGAATAATCAGAGATTATTCTATGAAGAGATTGCAGCAGGCTCCACACTCGAGCAGTGCATGTGTGACTATTTCCATGAAAGCGTCTCTGGGGACAAAAGGAGACCCTGTCTTAGGAATCTCAGAGAAAAAAGTTGTGGAAAGGGAGCAGGAGTGGAAATGAGTTATGCACTCTTAGGATTTACATTTGCAGGCTGGGACAGACCGCAGAGTAGAAACTCGCCACAACCAAGATCAGCTCATGCAGCACAGCACATAAGCAAGAATATTACCTCTGCCTCATTGAAGTTGCGACTGGAAGCTAGAAGGCAAGAGAAAGCAGCATGACTTTCTAGTTTAGTATCTGGCTTCCAGTGTCAAAGCTCTTTGGAAATATAAGAGCAGATTCAGCTCTTAGTAGGTGACTTTAACTAGGCTAAAAGTATCCTCTTTTAAAATTAACAGGAAAAGGATATTGTTGAGCCCAGCCTGTGTTAGACCCAAAGCAAATTAAGCATTAATTGGGGATGAAAATACATTATGGAGAGCTTTTCAGTCTTACTCTCAGAGAAGACCAGAGAAGCAAATGCCCTGACTTAGGACTAGCAACCACTAACTCATATGTGTTGCAATGGTTGTTGCAACACTTTGCAATGTGTTGCAAAGTCGAGCAAGGTCTCGACAGCTGTGGGTATGCTTGCTGATCAAGTCATTCTGATTTAGGTAAGGATGACAGAGGAGGCACCTGTTGAGTAGAGAGATTTCTAAGGCAAAGGCTCCGTCAATTTCTGTTTTATTCAAAGACTCACTTTTCTCCTTCATTCCACGTACTGGAAAAAAGAAATTTGATCCTTGATGACTGCATCCAGTTCTGAAGGGACTCTGTCTTTCTCAGTTGTGGGTACCAGTAAATGAATGCTAAGCTCAGAAAGGAGACAAATCTCCTTTCCTTAACCTTTTTGATACTGGGGGGGGGCCTGCAGCATATGAGAAATCATTACTGTGAGGGAATCCTTGCCAAGACCTGGAGAGTGTCTGATCCACAGAGAAATCTCATGGAGAATCCAAAGCAGTGACTGGCAATCGTGAAAGCTGCATAGAGAAGAGTAAGCAAAGTCATTTGTCCTGCAATCTGCTTTGACGTGCTAGAGAGGGCCTAATCTTTACATAATGATAGAGGGTCCGAGTCTCAGCTTTTGTTTTAGGCATCTGAGAACACTCTGTGGTACTGAGTTTCAGTATAAACATGATACAAGAGCATGCTAGGCTTCATCCAGACATGGTATGTGCCCTCAAGCTTCAGACTAGAAAGGATGGGACACATTGTGGTGAGGTACAGATGGGAGCAGGTGGATATTGCCTAAGGGCGCACACAGTCAGTTGATGCAGATGCACCTGGTAGGCTGTTTGCTGTAGTAAACAATAACTTGGGTGTTAAGGTGACACAAGGCTTTTTCCAGAAGGTGGTTGTTTTTTACCAGGCCTTCTACAAAGAGTAGTTAGCTTGTCCTTTTCCTGTCACCTCCCTTTATGCTGTGTGCTAACGTGAAATGACGAGCTTGTCTCCCTTCCTCCTCCACATCAGGACCACGAGTGCTGAGATCTGCGGTGACACGTGCACACTCACCCAGAGTAACGGAGCTCCTGCCTCTGCAGAGTGAGGTTCTTCCTGTAAGTTTAAAGGGTTGCATTCCTACATTTCAGGTTAGTGGAGCACATAAAACTAGTTGCTGTGCAGGCTGGGCCGTGAGTGTGTACACAAGGTTTGACCATTGTACTTTTCACTGATCTCTTATCTCACCTCCCACATCTAAATCTGTTGCAATATTTTCATGTCTCTCTTTCACTGGCCTTATCTGGCTTATCAGAACATGAAGACTGATTACTGTTTTAAGTCACTTGATTGTTTTATGAGAATTGGACCACTTAGACTACTGATTGGGCAGATCACTGTATATGTTCATAGTTGCTTTCAAATACAGGTGACCAGAGCGAGACTCCTGCTTCCTTCTGGAAGCAATCCCATATTGGAAGCGATAACAGACAAATAGAGGGGTGTACTAGAAAATGATCACCAACCTAAATCTTTCTTATGAAAAACAATGAGGAGGGATTGTTAAAAGCAGGATTGTCTCCTGCTAGAAATTATTTACCTTTTTTGTAATGTGTTCAGATCCTGCAATAAGAAGGACTAGCAGTATTATAACATTTTAGAAATTCTGGTTGTACAGACTCATTGCAAGTAGTGCTAGATTCTTAAGCATGCCCTGTATCTAATAAGGCTAATCCCAAGAGAAGCAGTAGGCTGAAAATTGTAAGTAAACACTTTTCAGACAGGCTGTCTAGCACTTTGATAAATAGGCAAGTTCTTCAAGGGTTACTTCAACACTGAAGAGCAGCTTGGGAGGTGTATCAACTGCAAGTGGATGGAACAGAAGGATTTGTTGCTTTATATGTAATCTCAAAATCCACAGTTAAGAGAAATCTTTTGGAGCCTGTATGAATCTGAAATCACATCTGGTTTAATGTGCTGCAAAAAAATGCATGTATGAGGATCCATTTTGGAGCTCTACCTCAAATTTCAGCTGCAAATGTGAATATTTGAAAGTATTTGACCTGGTTTCTCTCTGAATACTGATGTAGCTGCAATCTGAGAAACAGGAATGTATTATGATTTGGCTTTTGACATGTTGGACTAGAACAATAACTAAAAAGGAAAACTAGAAAAAGAGCAGAAGGGAGTGACTAATGGAAGGAGGTTGCAGGAAATAAAATATCTTCCAAGTGTTTTGGGAAAAATGGACATATGCAATAGGAAGTAAGTTCATCAGGTACAATCATGTGTTTGTCGGTTTTAAAGTGGGGTTTTTCTTCTATTGTTTTGCATCTTTAGATCTTGGTATGAATATTTAATAGTTCCTCAAGGCAAGACTCATTCCTCTATTAAGACTGAAAGAGTCGCAACCATTTTATAAACAGTAAGTAGTGCCGATAGTTTGATTGTTGCATTCCCCATGTCTACTTCCATAAATTAAATGGGTTTCTGTTACCTCGACACGGCAAGACTGCCTACAGATAGAAACTACCTGTGAACAAGGACCAAACCACAAGCAGCATGGAGTGCCAAAGCTGCGCTGACCCTCACTTGCTGCTTGGGCTATTTCAGGACTACAGCTCCCATGCTCTACAGCTCTCATGCCTTGCTTATAGCATGCATTTTGAGATGAAATGGCCATGAACAGAAACCAGGAAATGTTAGTCATAGCCAGAAATTTGGTACATGAGTTGGGAAAAGGACAGGCATAGTTTTGATCAGGTGTCAACTGAGATTCGAAATTAAATTCCCACAGTGAAGGGGTATTACAGATGTGGAAAAGGTACAAAACTAATTTGGAAGTGACTAATACCAATTGTAGCCTTTCATTTTTGTAGGTAGATACTTCAGAGATTTCAATGTAATCTGAAGATCAAGGCCAAAGGAGACTGTACAGCAAAATACGTCCATGAGCACACAAAACCTTATAAAGATTTGGGCAGATTAAAATTCAAAACAAAATGAAGCAAAGCCTTTTATATTAGTGGGGACTGCTTTGGTCCCTCAGGGACCAAATTTAGGGGCTGTAGCACTACAGCCCCTACTACTTTCTTACTACAGGAGCTTAAATACAGTTTATTTCACTTTTGGTATGAAAAGCGGGAAAAAAGGATCAAAATAATGTATTTTTTTTCCAATTCCAATTTTCTTTTTAAAGACACACACCTAAGTCAACCAATGTATCTTATGATGCCACTGCCTGCAGTCTGAATTTTCTAGAGGACTGGAATGAGATAAGACTAGGCTATGGATCCCAAACCTTTACTCGAGGGCATATATTGCCTATCACACGGTAGATAACGGGACCTCAGTTTTTAGCGTGGACCTATTATCTGAATGATTAAGAGAGTTAGTTGCAAAGATTGTCACATTCTTTTGAAAAGTGTCTTGCTGGACATTACATCGGGGACATTTTTGTCCCCTAGGAATATCTGAGTTCCCGTACTGTCAGAGGTCAGTTCGCAGGTGGATATTTGCCAGGGAGGCAGGTAGCTATGGGGCTGGGCAGTGCTGGGCTGCCAGCACAGAGCTCCTCGCCTCTGTGGAAGTCCCATGCTGACACCTAGCGATCACCTTCTTCAGAGCCTAGAAATCAACTGGGCACCCGCCTCCTCTCCCCACAAGATCGAGACAGAGGTAATGCGAAGTGGTAAATGTTCAGAGAGGACCTGAAAGGGTAATGGGCACAGTAGGATCCATGAGTTTTTATGGGTCTTGGGTTGTAATCCAGCATTGTTTGTTTTGGACACCTGCCCTGTTAAAATATCCCTGTTCCTGGTGGCAGCTGTCACTGCAGCAAGCCTGAAAATCTTTAGATTTTTTCCTTTTATTTGGACAAATAGATGGAAAGTGGAAAGTGAAGTGGCATTCAAGCAGCAAGGCATACGAGTGAATCGTTTCTTGTGGAATCCAAGTGGTGCTAGGCCAAGAGGAGTAACTAGGCAGCAAGTTCAGCTGGAACTACTTGAAATAGTGGATGCCTTTTCCCTCAGGTGTATTACTAGAGAATCAGCAAGAACAAACAGATAGAAAAAGCATAAGTAAAGGCAATGCTGTACTGGTTATATTTGGAAATGGTGGGTAGGTGGAGGATGGAAACACAAGGTAGGGAAAAGCAGGTAGCGCTCAGTCAGCTGAGCAGCTGGCTGGTGGCTGTTCATATATAGGTCTGGACTAGCTATAAGTTACAACTGTCTCCTGCAAGCATCACAGAAATGTAATGAAAACTGGAGCTCACTCAGGTACCAGCGAGGAATTCAGTCCTGATTGCAAAATCTGCCTGAGAAGTTAAGGGATACAAAAGGGGTCTGTGTTTGTGATCTTCTGCCTTGCAGTGGCTATACTAGTTACATACTCACAATCATATGAAAGGCACTGTAAGGTTCCTTTATTGGCTGATCTTGCAAAGCCTACCACAATTCCTAGAGTTTGTAAGAGCATCTCAAAAAGTCTCAGTAGAGTAAAATGATCGATACTATGTAGCTCATTAGGCACAAATGATGACTGTAGGTAAGGCCTCTGTAAGAAGTTGTCCCTTCAAGGACTGGCGGGGAACGTTCTAAAGGGGACCTTCCAACAGAAAAGGAGCAGAGATACATACAACTTTGAAAGTTAATTTGAGGCAGTTTCTTCAAAGTAAGAGTTTATTTCAGAAATACAGGCCTCTCAGGCTTTGCTCTGCGTATGTCTGCGTATGTCAGATATTCATACTTTCTCCTCTTCACTAGGTGGCAGCAAGAAGATGTCTATAAGAATCTGGAGGATTTTTTTTTTTTTTTTTTTTTTTACAATAAGCAGAGAGTTTACAGCTGGTTTTCTGTCTGAATGGGTTTCCCTTGAGCAATCCCCATACACACACAATCCTCAACAAAAACAAAACAACTCACAGCAAGTCTGTTGAGAGCACTGGCACAGGTGCCTGAAACATCTCTCTTCCAGATAGGAGACTCTGCTGAGCTACAGGATTTGCTGCATGTTTCAGCACAGAAGGTGAGATTATTTGGTCTGTAGTTCCCTCTACTGGCAAATTCTCTGCTTGCATCAGCCAAGCTCAGAAGCGACCTGGTAACTCAGGCGGAACTCCAGCTGCCTGGAGCTGCCATGTTGCAAAGGGGTACAGGTAGAGCTGAGGAGGGTTAGCACAGCAGACAGCCTTGGGAGGAGGGACAGGACCACATGGTGGTCATGAAGTAGCCTTGTACATGCTGTGCTGCCTGGCGCAGTAGCCCTTGCCTCTTGAGAAGGCAAAATGGAATCATCTTCCCTTTCCCAGGGCATCTAAACCCAGCTTGAGTTTGCAACTAGGATACCAGATTGACAGACCACATCCAGTTCTTACTTACCCCCAAGTACCATTCTCCTTCTGTTCTTTTGTCTCAGCACTCGGCCTAGATTTTTTATGCCAGCCAGAAACACGCAGAAAACCCTTGGCTTCGACTACATCCTCTACACATTTGCTGAAGAGCCCTCGTTATTGCCTCTGCTAAGGTAAGGGAAATCCGTCGAGCCCTGCGGAGAGAGGAGAGAGCATACGTTTTCAGGGAGAGTGTAAATACTCTTCTGCTGAGCTATATCCTAGAACACAGAACCACTACTAAAGAAAGAGAGAGTGAAGAGGACTCCAGCTGTCCCTGCAGGGCCCAAGCAAAAGTATTGCTTTGCTGAAATCAAAGCAAAAATGCTAAACACAGCCCCTTTCTAAGCTACAAGTAAGGCTCAAAACCTGCCTTCTTCCCTTCTTCACAACACTAGCTGCCTCAGAGCAACTCTTACAATGTGACTCTGCCTCCTGGCATCCACTCCACAGCTGGGCCAGCAGTTGGGAACTCTTTCTTTACCAGAGCAAAGGAAGTAGCCCTTCTGGGGCCCTGTCTTTGCACAGCAGGCTGCGTATCACCACCAAGCTGATGCTTAGTTTGCCAAGAACAAAGTATTGACAGATGCAATAGCAGGCAGAAGACTAGGATGAGTGTCAGCTCACTTAGAGCTGAATGACTGTGGTTATGGCATGACTAGTAGGATACGCAATGTGAATAGCGGTGCATTGTCAGGTTGGTGCAGCCTGGGAGTCATGGGTCTTCGTTCTGTGCTTAAGGGTGATACCAAGGGCCTGTTGCCATATCCTCTATTCTCAGTGGCTTTAAGGGAGATGCATGGGACTCTGCTACCAAACACTAAGACATTGGCTTCTGCTACCAAACACTAAGACATTGGCTTCTCTTACCAAGTTTGCCCATACACCTGTTCCCTCTCTGCAGAACTAAGGCGCGTGCATTAGGAAAGGTCATACCTGAGATGTTTGGATGTGCGTGATGGCCTTTAAGAAAAACTGAGGTGGAGAAATGTGCCAGTCTGAGGCAGAGCTTTTCTTCTAGGGCATTCTGAGTGCATCCAGGACACATTACTGTTCGCAATGCTGAGTATGGAATTGGGGCCAGACTTTTCTTTCATAGTGTTTTTGAAGTAGGGCTTTGAGTTCAGAATAAGGTCTGGACTTCTCTCTCAAAGACAAATGCTATGTTCCTTTTCTTGCCTTTCACTTGTCTAGGTGCTTTCAATCCCATCCTGCAACCTGAATATCCCAACCTAACAAGTGTGGGAAAAATTGCCTGTTCTAATAAGACAAGGGAGCAGTCAAAAATGGATTAAGTAGGGATTGAATGTGTCTTGTGAGAGCCTGGCTATTGATTTCTAACCCTCCCATTCTGACGTTATTGAAGAAATGATTTTCTTCTGCACTGTGCAGAGATTAAATATTAATAAATAGAAAATTAAAAAAAGGAGGGGGGAGGGAAGAAAGACCAGATCACAGGGCATCCCACTGCACAATTAAAAAGCAAATGAAGGATTTCTAGAATGAAAAACTGTTTCCTCAAGTTTTCTTGAGCCCAGAGTAGAAACATAAGGGCTTTTGGTGAGATCATTTGTAATATTTCTATTTAGTGTTTTATAGCAGGGTTCTGTGAGTTTGCACCACATCCCATTCAGTATAAGCACAGAACATAAAAAGATTGTGATTTACTTGGATTCCGTTTACGAGTGACCCATTTACTCACTGATGATGAAGTAAGGGGGAAGATGCAGGTCTCCTCTGGCTTCACTTAAGCTGCATCCTGCAGTCAAACTCAGTTCCATTAGGTGTCTATTTATTATTTAACATTAGGAGATGGAGAGACAAGGCTGACCAAGATGATTTTTATGTCCTAGATGTTTCACTTCTCACAAACATTGCACAAGCTACTACTTCCCATGAACTTTCTGTGGTTCCCAAATAAAACCCACGTCCTTGGTCTGTGAAGCAGCAGAGGAACTGAGAAGCAATCTTTGCATGCAGACAGGGACTCCAACTGTTCACAAACCTTCCAAGAAAATCTGCTCCCCACCTGGAGTTCGCCTGTGAGAACTCTGTTCCTCGTTCTACCCTATCTCTCCCCTCACTTTAGAGGAGCTGGGCATTAACAGGGTGAAGAAAAGGCGTGATGCAAGTCTCCCATCTAATTCTTGAAAGATGAGTATTCTCTTTGCAGCACAATACACATGGAAAACGCAAATGAAGATTTGGAGATATTTAATGTGTTTTAGGAAGTGGTTACTGTGACAAGGGGGCTTGCTAGGGTCTTATCCAGAGCTTGAAGTATGTGTGTGTCTGCTACTCATTATGCATGTTCTCTCCCAGCAAGTAATTTTTTTGTTCATGTTGATGCAAATTCAGAGCAAAGTTAGTGACTGGAAACAACAGAGGAAGGAAAAGGGACTTACTCTAGGGTTTCGTGAGTGTAACCGCAGGCAGGATTTGGCCCACTGCATTTCTGTACTACTCATCTGCAGCAGTCAGCAGTGTTGCTGGCTGGTTCCCATTCTAATCTGATCGCTTTCAAGGTGCATGATCATGATACATGATCAATGCAGTACATCCCAAAGAGGCTCTCTGTGACAGGCTTGTAGCAGGACATGCCTTCTCTTCCTACCTCTGTTCATTTTTTTTTAATGATCTCCCTTAAATTGATTGGCCTTGACTGATTGTGACAATGCCAATGTCAGTTCTTTGTGGCCCTAATACTCAGCCTTTTGAAGTCAATGCATTGACTTTGGTTCGTGTCCTCATGTTACCTCATTATGGTCCTGTGGCCTGTTCTTTGTTCCTCAGCAAAGCAACGTCAGGCAAGACTTTCAAGACAAATGAGCAAGCCTATGGGAGAAGAAACCTACAGTTGCATAGTCCTTACTTGGATGGCAGAAGTGCTGACCATTTTCAGCTGATAGAGGAAAGGGAAAAGAGTTGTTTCTCTGAATTTAGGAAAAGATGGTAGATAAAGTATGTGAAACACATGGACTAACGGTAGCTTGATCCTGTGCTTCAGATACTGGCATAGGGCTGAGCAGATGGGGCTCCAGTCTTTATTCTTTTACAGATTCTCTGTGTGCCTGAGGTGACCCAGATGCTTGAAATCAGTGGGAGTCAGGAAACAAGACTTGTGAGATGCAGACTTTTAAAATGCTAAAGCTTCTGTGGCTTAACAAATGACAGCCCATCAGCAGAGCAGGAGTGTCTAATAGTGTATATCCTTAGTCTACTCTGAAAATAAAACACCGTAACTTGGAGAGTAGTCCGAGAACGCTTCTATGGACAGTTATCAGCAATCAGCTGATGGGTGGTAACTCCATAAGCCAGGGTAAATCAAGTGCTTTCTGTTGTATCTCCTACCCTCAGCTACTTTCCATGCTTCAGTAACTCATCTTCAAAATAGCAATGCTTGCATTCCTGGGGCCTGAGAGGATCATACACAAATGATTGTAAAGCACTCCGATACAGTGGCTAGTCCTAGATTCCCATACATATTCTCCAGTGTGGCCTGGTAAGACGCTACAGTAGTAAAAAAAAGTAAGTGCTCTTCCTGGATGTATTAAAAGTGTGTGTGTGCAGATTATGCACCACATCACACCTAGGTCTAGAAGCAACATATGGCATTATTTGGCAGACACTAGGCAATATTTAGTGATGATGCTGGCTATATATAATAGAATTATGGAGGGTTTGAGAAAGCAGCACCTCCTCCCATCTGCCCCCTTAAGGGAAGCAAATGCTTTGCTATAACACTGTTCCCTGAGAGCTAGAACTTTAGCAAATAAGGGACTTTATTAAGTTGTTAATAAGATTTCATTTTCTCACTAATGCTATGGTGCTACATTATTAATTTAAAACTGTATTTAGCCTGACATGCTAAAGTGCTAGGCCTCATTATTAATGCATAAACCCATGCCTCTGTTGTTTAATTAAACACCATGATTATGAAGTTCTGATGTGGTTTAATGATAGCAGGCTGGAGTGGTAGTACATTCCTGTGCTCAGATCTCCCCTACTCCCCCCTTCCTGCTACTTTCTCCTTTCATTTCCCTTTAAAAGCACAAATGCAGTTGTTTTACTGAATAAACACCACATGACAAATGATGCTGATCTTTCCAAGGTGACATAGAATAACATTTTTATTTTCCTAGGCTTGGATTCTTACTGACCATAGAGTTCCATCCTCTATTTTTTTTAATAGCTGTAAAGATAACTGTTTCTATTCCCCAAAAGACCATGTAATCATGGCTCCCAATAAAATCAACAGGAGTTTGTGACTGATTTCAAGGGGGCAGAATTTCAGTCAAAGGCGAGAAGGACCTAGAGAAGAAGCCTAGACCCTTGTTGTACATGTCCATTTAAACATGGTCATGTCTAAATAGTAGTTGTCTTAGAGATGGAGCTTGGTCAAGGGGAAGATGATGAGTCAGTAATAAAGCACCTAAATTTTTTTCGGGGTAAGACAAAAGCTACCTACTGGGTGGTACAGATCTATTTGGGCTTTCCAGGCAGAGCTGTGGGCTGAACAGAGTTTCTGTATTGTCACTATGTTGTACTCTATCACATAAGAATTACATGGATCTAGACCAGGATAATAAACTCTGTCTCAGTTTCCCCACTAACATCCTTTGAATTGGGCTCAAGTGTTTTGGAGTCATTCATGATCATTTTGTGCAGCCCACTCTATTCTCCTTGGAATCTCTACAAAACCATGACTTTCTGGCTATTTCTAAAAGACTTTCTGTTACAAATTCTTTCCTTTCTCTTCTCAGAATATGACTTCACCATCTTATTCCTCCCTGTTCCTGGTAGTGGTTTATTCTGAACAGCAGCTCACCCAGCCTGATTTGCAGAACGTCTTAGTTTATTGACTAGGAGTAAAATTAAACATATTCTTACGTGCTTTCCTGCTTAATAAGGGATTTAAGCAGATCAGCCCTCTGTGCCTTTGTTTTTCTCCATGCTCCTTGCCTGCCTTGTCTGTTCAAATAGGAAGTCCTTGGCTTTGGAGCCTGTCACCTCCCAAACTTCAAGGTCCCCTTTCTCTTTTTGAAGTCAAAAGCGGGTTGTGCTGTGGGCTTTGTTGCAACCATAATTTCACCCCAAGTGTTTTTAAGCCAAGGCGAACACTGGTCTGGCTAGAGGGGCAGGAGGGAAAATAAGTTCCATGGCTACACCGAAGGTGTAGGAGCAGTCATCCTTCTGGCCATTTCGAGTGAGATGGGCAAAGTCCCTGTGTACTGCCACTGAGGTAAATTCAAGACTGACAACTAGTGTTTTGCTCAACAGAGCCCAGACTATGTTCCTAAATAGGCATTTGTTTCAAACACATCCTTGGTTCTTTTCCTTGTACCTCTCTAAGAAAAAAAAGTTTTTTTCCAATCAATCTTTGTTCCCATTCTTACACTGAAAGTGAGTGTACAGCTCCATTCTCTACATGTACAGATACAACAGAAATATTACCAGGCTTAATTTTCTTTAGTAGATTATTTTTTTAAATGTGTGCAGCAAAGTAACCTTCCTCTAACAGAGAGATGACCTTTTTGTGTTTATATGGTGCTTGTTGCTAGGATTTAGATCTTTGCTGAAAGCTGTTATTTCTCTTAAGTACGGGAGAAAGTGCATTTTCACCTCCATTTGGGTAAACTGTCATTTTCTGCTGTTCGCTGCTTTTCTCACCATGGAATAATAATTTGAGGTTCAGTGGGTTTTTTGAGAGAAATGCATTCCAGGAGTGTTGTGGGGCCTAGGAAGTCCTGTACATTTGCTACTAGAGAAGAAAAGGAAGAGGAGGGAGAAGGTTTCTGAAATATTTAAGGTTTCTGAGTGCTGCAGTTGCTCAGCTTCTGTCATCAAATCATATTCAGTTTAGGAGGGTCATGCAGGTATTTTATAATCGTACACAAAAAGCAGCCGGTGGGTAGCTGAGAAGCTATACATGTATGCATAATATATATATTTTTTGGTGGTAGCACTAGCATCTGTAGGAAGCCACTTTAAGTAGATTTAAGAGGATTCTGTCCAACCGTGATATTGATGAATAACAGAAATAATCTAATATTACTCTTTGTATACCTGTGTTAGCAGTGTTATTACAAGTCGTACTATTAATACATGATGCGGTAGGAACTAAGGCACTCAGATGCAGTAACAGAGTGAAAGGGAGACTTAGGAACATGTATGCAGATCACTTTATGATACATAGAAATGAGCATCTTACTCTTTCTTGAATGTTTTCTTGGATTATTAATTTCTGTAGGTCGTGAGACACTAGAAGAAACTGGAAGAACAACTTCACTACTGTAGGAACTCTTTTGTCTGCAAATGAACATGGGCAAATCCTCCAGTTCCTTTGGTACTTGAAAATGTTTTTTTTCCCCTCACTTTACTTTGTGGCTGATTTCGTTTGAAAGTCATTTACTAATGTGGTTTGGAAGTCATTTGAAATTCTAAAGTCTTAGTAAATTAGTCAGTTGGTAAGCGATTTAAGTAATCTAAGTAATTTAGTCCTAGTCATTCATATTTAAGGAGGGAGGTGCACAGATGACAGTTCAAAATTTTATCTTGTTTTGATTAGACAAGAAATTGGCCTTGGCAAATGGAACCATCCAAGTCAACATGTGGATTTGGAGAATTTCCTAGCAAAGTTCACTTGCTAAAATAGTAGAAAAAGAAATAGAGAAAAGGAATGAACAAAATACAAATCCACTAAGCATTAATCCATGCAAATCCATTTAAACATTTGAAGAAACATCCCAGGACATTTTTCTAAGTATTCATCTGGAAGTAGTGCTGACAAAAGCAAATGCATCTTCTTATGCATTTGCACAAAACTGCTCACATTACCTGGACTTACTGAATCAGATTTGCCGTCATAGCATGCTTTTAGAATAATATTCTCATTCCCATGAAGATGGTGAGAAAAAGTCCTTTTGACCTCAATAAGACCCATCCTGTCTTTCTCCTGCTCACATCAGTTCTATTAGTAAGAGTCCAATATGAAAGTGAGGCAAGAGGTATTTTGTTACAGTAACAATGATTAGATTACCTGTATCATTTGAACTGGTTGCATTTTTCTGACACTTTTCTGTTATCAAGCACAGTGTGTTGAAATTGGAACAGCCTGTGGAAACAGTCAAAAGTTCAATGAAAAAAAGTAGAAATTAATTGTTTCCTTTAAACAGTGTTTAAACACTTCATCCTGGTGCCGCTAAATTGTTTAAATTTACTTACAAAAATACTGTCTTTTGACTTTCTTGTTTCAGTGTTTATATGATATAGTGAAACATTACTGCTTGCATTCTATTTTATCTAATAGAACACATAATCTGGTGCTTCATCTATAATAGCAATACCAGTTATAATAAACACAGACATTCTATTTTGCTATTACTAAGTAAAATGAAATGACATTTTCAAAGTGAAGCATTCATAGTTCCCTGTACTTAAAAAACTCCAAATCCTGTTATATGGAAAATCTATTAATTTGGGGTTTTTGTTTCTTTTCAGAATGGAAACAGATGCCTCAGATGTTGGATTTCCCATGGCATGGAACTTCTCCTTCCTAACCAGCACTAAGTCTTACCTCCAAAATTGCAGAGGATAACTACAGTTCATTGCATCATGAGAAGAAGACATTCCAGTTTCCACTTCAGTGAGTAACCACCATGAGTTTCATTGTACCAGCAAACCATGGCTTTGCCAGATGCCAAGGTCTGTGGCATCGTTCATATTTTTATTCCTGTGTGGCTGAACATTTACCCTTCCTCTCATTGAGCTTGGCTCCCTGAGCTTTTCAGAATTTGTTCAGACATGAATTCTACTCCTTCTTCAGTCTCACTGTTCTCTTCTCCTTCAGGGATCTGGTTCTGCCATTCTGTGCCACACACCATCTTTTCTCCATTTCCCATTTCTCCTTGCTTAGCCCTGACCTCCAATTTGTTCCTTGCAAAAATCTCAGCATGACTACTACAAGATCATTTCTCTGTAGATGACCTAAAGTCTGGAACAGCTTCCCTATATTCCTTCACTACACTAACCCATTGCCTTCAAATCTGAGCTGAAAACATACCTTTTCCTATGCAGTTATTTCTTTCTGGTAGTGCAGCTGCTTAGCTCTGTCAAATGCAGATATGTTCATACAGATACATAAGCAGGATTATAGAAAATAAAACCTTGTGGCTGGAGTCTGCGTCTACGAGGAATTCTTTTTTTTTCTTTAAATATTCTATAATTTAAACATTGAAGTAGAAGAAAAGGAGACCATGTTAGTGGATGTGATATGTAAGTTGTTCTTCCAGTATAGAGGAAAAGCAACAGAGTATAGGAACCCTGCTTACTGGCGAAGATACCCAAAGACTTCAAGTATGCACAGCTACAGTTGTCCCCAAACAAAAAGATGCAAGGTGAAAATGTTCCTTGAGCATATTTACACTTTCCTGGGTCAAAATTACTATTCAAACACTTCCATAAGTTGGATATGTTGTTTGCCAATCTCATAGTATTTTAGGAAATGAAGAGTGGTGCATCAAGCATTATCAGTCTTGTAAAATAATTGAATTGAATGTATTGCTGGGGAATGGCGCAAAATTACATTGCTCAGTGCTGAGTGTGTTGGATACTGTGATTTCCAAAAGGTCAATCAGGCCAGCCAGTTAACAGGAACAGTCCCTCTTTACATCCTCTCTCTCTGTCTCACACATACTTAGAAGAGATAGTGCAATCGACAGTTTCATTGCAACTGAAACAACTAAAATTAATCAAGTCCAAATCCCTCCTGTCCAAGAGACCGTGAATTCAGCTGGATCAGAAGCCCTTGGTTAAGCAGCCCCTGAAAGTCTATCAGAAGTTTATTAATATGGTAATTTATCTGGGTAAGCACATAAAGATGCTAATTGAAATGTTTTTTATGCATTATTTTTTAAAGGCAGAAAGGTTGGGGATTTTCTAGGAAGGAAAGTGGAATTGTTTCTTATGTTTCATCATGTCATAATGTTCTAATTTCATCATTTGACTGTGCTTCATTTTAATTTTTTTATTTTAAGTGCGAAGAACAAAGAACTTGATACTCCAAAGATTTGGGGCTCGTGCTATGTCTGGTTCTGGTCTTGATGCATGAAGATAGATTGAATTAATCAAACTTCTTCACACTGCTATTTAATCGGGTTTACAATTAGCTGAGGGCTGCAGGTCTCTCGGGCCTATCAGCTTTGCAAGCAGAAGCTGTAATACAGCAGCTCTGCAGCCGCACACTGGGAGTGCCTTACAGACCAGATTGTCATAATGTGGCATGAAATTAAAGCGTGATGTTACTTGACAACAGAATTTCAGTTTCTCCCTCCCCTTCTTTTTTCTCTTTAACAAAGTCCCTACCTAGAGATAGGCCTCCCTGTTGAGTTTCACCCACCTGCTCTGAGCTACACAGCTGCCTTCAAAAGAGTTTCTGATACTATTAAACCAATCTGTGTTCCATTACAGTCATTCTGATATTCTTTCCTGTCTGCTTTCAGTAGCAGATTATTTTGCTGTGAGGAGCTAATAAGCATACAGCTCTTAACTTGTTTCAATTCTTACTCAAATGCATTGATTTCTTCTCTCCCTCTCCTCTCAGAACACGGAGGATTTTTGCTGGCGTCTGTTCTCCCCAGTCCTGCATGCACAGTTACGCCAGTCCTCCTCAACTGCTCTGCTGCCATTTAGAGTGGTAAAATCAACTTGCATTCAGATAAACAAACATCTAGGAGTGAATAATCTGAGTAGATTTTTCCTTGCATTAGCCCTCATCTTTTGAGAAGCAGCCGGAGTACACAATTAGGAAATGGGGTTCAATTTCACCTCCCACCAACAAGTCAAGATCTTATGAACATAACAGCGACACAGATTAATTATCTGGGCATTGATAAATGGATTTGTGCTATTCTAGAAACCCTGTCGTGGGAAGAGTTGAAAGGAAAAACATAGTGATCCCAGAAGGGCTGGGAAGAAAGAGGTGAGGATCAAGTCAAGTTGATAATGGGGAATGTTATTCCCTCCTTGAACTGACCTGGAATCTGATCCAATTCAACATATACCTTAGAATCAATGGGCAGATGATGAAGAGTTCCCTGCAGTTGTAAAGGAAGAAGTTGAGCATATTTTCCTGATGGTGTGATCAGCTGTGGAATAAGCTCTCAAGCTACAACATTTGAAACCATTAAGAGTTACACTGGGCAAAGAAAACATAGGTTGAGAAGCCTGGAAAAGAGGTGTGCATGAGAATCCATCTCTGGTTCTGCTGAAGGCAATGAGTGAGGCTCCTGTAGAAACTGGTGAGGCTCTTGATGGAATAGGTTGGTGTGTGTGGGTCACAGTCGCTGATTTCTCATGACTTCACTAGATCTGGGAAGTGATCATTTCCACTTGCAATTTGGACCTTCAGGTTTGTAGTGACAGGTTCTGCGTATTAGGTCTGTATTTTTTTTCCACCTCTGAATTATGAAAGGTGCTCAAATTCCATTTCTTTTCATTCAGTGTTAAAAATACTGATACTGATATTAAAAAACAAACAATGTCCACAGAGCAGCACCCATAAATGGACTGCAGTGTTTAGTTTCATGTAAAACAGAATTATGTCTCCTGCATTAATTTTAACTGTATCTGTTGTCTGAAATGGCACAAAGCTACAATTCTGAGAGTTATTTAGACGTACTTAATCAGAGTAGCTTCCGTTTAGTTATGGCAACAAAATTAACTTTGTTTGTAATAGAAAACAAATTCTGTAAACTGCTGTCCCCCATTGCTCTCCATTCTTTTTCCTTCCTGCATGGCGCTGAGCATCTCCCAAGGATTAAGCGATGATTCAGAAAATTGATTCTGCTCCCATTGAAGGTGATTACTTCCCACCTGCTGAAATCCACAAAAGCACAATCAGATACAAGTCCAAGGTAGTTTTAAGCATTTGCATCTTATACAGGTTGGCCTGCAAACACCTGTAGTTTGCTTGGCTGATAGCAACCATTTGTGGACTTAGGGGATAAGGAAAAAAATCAGTGAATTTTAAAAAGCAAAATAAACATTTTTCTTACTGAGAGAAATCAAGCTTAATGAAATGAGATAAAATCATTTCCTCAATTTGCCTGGACATTTTAAATTGAAAGCAGAGTGTAACCTCTGCTTGCAAATTACTGTAAACATTTCAATCACTCTTTAATTCATGGTAAAAGACAGGGAAGGCTGGAGTATGGAATATTAATCAATGATCATTACTGGGAAGTCAGACTCTTTTTTTTTTTCCCTCCCCTGTTTTTACTGGGCTAGAGTCTCTGGGATTTTGCAGAAAAAATGTTTTTACATGTATATATATATACATGTATATATGTTTTTACATGTATATATATATGTATATATGTGTGTATATATCTATATGAATATGTATATATGGATATGTGTATATATATGAATATTTATGAAGAGTTTGCTAGTGACAGACCAGGCTGGCCCTGTAGGCCCAAAAGAATTAATGTAAATTCCAGTCAACCATGAAAACCCTGAATTGAACTGTATTTCAGTGTAGTGGATAAAGCACATCAAAGAGCAGAATTTCTATAAGATAATTACACACAATGCAACTCTAATCACAGAAAGACTGTGGATATTGCTGATAAAGCATAATAAATCTTTTATGACTATGTCTTGTTCTGCTGAATCAGCTTTCTGTTTCTGTTGCACTGAACTCCAGCTTCTTGCTTTTACTTATATATTTACAATTTTTAAAATGCATCAACTAATGATTTACTGTTGCTTCTATGAAAGGTTTGGTTTATTTAGTTTTTTACCTTGTTGAACTGCAGTTAGATGAACAACAGCAAAAAATTCATCTCTCTTGCCTGGCAGATCTGCAAAAATAAATAATCTATAAGTTGAGAACCTGCCTTTCTGTTGTATTTTAAGAAATTGGAATAATTTCAGTTTTGACAGTTCCAAGTTTTCAAAATTCAGGCTGCCTCCCTCGTACTTTCTAGCATCTTGAATTCCTCTCACAGAGTCACAGAGTGGCTGAGACTGGAAGGCATTTCTGGAGGTTGTCTAGTTCAACACCCCTACTCGGAACAAGGTCACTTAGAGAAACTTGTCCAGGGCTGTGTCCCATTGGGTTTTGAATATCTCCAAGGATGGAGACTCCATAGCCTCTCTGGGCAACTATTCTAGTGCTTGACCACTCTCACAGTAAGAAGGGTTTTCTTCCGTTTAAATGGATTTTTTTGTGCTTCAATTTGTGCCCATTGCCTCTTGTCCTGTCACTGGATGCCCCTGGATCCATCTTCTTTACTGCTTTCCATCAGGTATTTATACCCACTGCTAGGATGTCCCTGAGCCTTCTCTTCTCAAAATGAACAGTCTCAAGAATGATGGAAGTGGGAATAGTATATGTGAGTTTGCATGTAGTTGCTTTTCAAGTCTTAAGAATTTAGACTATTTTCCAGGTCATATGCTCAAGCTAATAGGGAGTTCTGATTTTAAGTGTAACTGTCAATTCTTGTGTAATTGCATGTCTCCAGCTGCTGAGACTTTCAGGAAAATAGCATTGTGATAGAAATAGGAATGTTTGCAATGTTGTGTCAAACTGAGCAGAATTCAAAAAAAAAAAAAAAAAAAAAAAGGAAAAGAAAAAAGGTAGCTCGTCCCATGAGTCAAGGAATGGTTATTTTTAAAAGGGCACCAGAACCACAAGGAGTGAGAGAGATGCTTTCTTAGAAAGTGATAGCTGGCTCTTAGCTCCCCACTGATGATGTCCTCTTACATGCTGTAAACCTGGCAAGTGAGCAACTGCTAGCACAGTACAGGGCCCTAAGCGGGAGTAATCTCTGCCTGGATAAGGTCTGATGCAGATAACGCCCCATTCCTGTAGCACTGGGGGAACTAGAAACCCAGACTCTGGTCACCATCTGTTTCTCAACTGTTCTTGGAGACCGCTTGTGTCTCTTATGAGTCTCACTTGTATATCTAAACATCATCCGAGCACCAGCAGGTCATTTATGGAAAGTGTTTTTGCTGTTCCTTAAAGAAGAAGCCAAACTTTGTCTTTTTTATGTGAGTTTTGCCCTTCATTTGTCTTTCTGGCATATGGGCAGCAGAAGGTCTCTGCTTCTAACAGAGTGAAAGAACTTTACATATGGCTTAATTACAGTAAACTATGAACAAAGGGATGAGTTTGTAGGGGGGGACAGCTGAATCCCACTCATGGATTCAGTGGACGTCTGCTCAGGATTTCAGTGCTCTGTCACATTTCACAGCAACACTTTGCTCCACCCTGGAGAGCGACTGTTTCAAGAAAAGTCCATCCCTTAGTGTCTCAATGCACTTAGTGTCTCAGTGCACCTTTCTCAGATTGACAGCCTAGGAAATGCCTGGCTTCTTGGTCTGTTGTCTGAACTTAGCATCTCCTGTGCTAAGTTCAGAGCTTACAGGCTGATGTCCTCTCTGACTGTTGGCTTTGTTAAGTCTCCTGCAAGTTTGAACATTAACTGATCTATCCTCTGGCAGGTAGCTAGATCTTCTCTTCCACATCTGTTATGCTCTCCTGATCCCACTGACAGGTGCATGTTACTCGAAATACACTTACAGCTTTCCATAGCCCTTGTGAGCACACCATAACTTCAGAGCCTTATTTGTATTATTAGCATCACCCTAGTTGTTACTCAGTGGGAAGTACTTGTGTGTGCAGTTCCCCAAACAAACATGAAAGACCATGTCAGGACAGTGGAGAGTTGCAGAGGATGTTCTTTGGCATGATTTACATCGTGTCTTTGAAAGTGTGTCCCTCCTGTGACAGTCTGAAGTGAATAAACAAAGTTCCTGGGGAAATGGTATGCCATGTTCAAACATTTTGTTGAACTTTAATGTTCTGTAAGTTGCAAGGAGAGGACTACAAAAGCCTTGGAAGAGCAAAGGAAGAAAGTTAGCTAAAGGCAAGGTGATATTTCCTCATTAAAATCTATTTGTGCAAAGTTAAGACATCAAAGAAATTTCATTTGTTCCAAGAGGGTATGAAAGCCTATGTTATTAATGATCAGAAGGGATTTGGGAGTCTTGTTTGCCAAGGAGGAGGGAGTAGTGAAAGAAAGTGAAAGAAGAAAGAAAGAAAAGAAAAAAATATATATTGTATTTGAGCATTTAATGTTAGCTAGGAAGATTAGTGCATGCAACTGCCTTAAAAAAACCAATAACTTTTGTTTCCCAGTTTGGATCATAGAAATGATTTTTAAGGAAAAAAAAAATCTTCAAAATTCAACTGGAGATTTTGCATGCAGTTCTTCAAGCAGTACTGCTGCCTCCACAGAAACCTGCAGACCAGTTCCAGTGGCAGCCTGCTGTCACTTGCCAATTTTTATAAAAAGTGAATGAGATTGCTGAAGACCAGATTATTGATTCTTAGATTATTGAGACTTATGCTTGTGTGGATAGTGTGTGCCCAGAATCATGATATCATGGGCAAGGTTAGTACACAGTATTTACACTTACCATATTTTCACCGCTCAAAACTGCCAGAGCAGCTGCCTCAGTGGGGCTTCCTTTGCACTGTGCACAAGAGAGTATTGCACTGCTCTCCTGGGTCTGACAGCTTTGGGAGTAGGACTACTTGAATTTGGCACTTTTGATTCTAGAACTAAACTAATGTGGTGATTTCTGTGGCTTTTGTGCTATTAAACCCTCCTGGACCCTGTTAATACTGGAAAGGGCTGGGGAGAACCTACAGCCAACTTAGAGCCTAGAGTACTCTAACACCAGAGTCTCCCTTCCTCCCTAACCTGGGATTACAAATGCTGTACCATTTTTTGTTCCTCCTGAGCCTCAGAAAAGACACCCTATTTTTCTCTGATATCCCGTCTGCCTACCTACTTCAGGTAGGCATCAGCTGCTGTCTCCGAACTTGGCAAGGAGATATCTTTCACAGGTAAGCCTTTTGCTATAGGTTAAGGTGGTCATCCATGGGTCCTGAGATATCTTCAGGAGTCACAAACAAAGGTCCAGTTGCAGCATTTGAGTGAATATAGTTTGTTTGCTACATGGCACAATGCAGCTTTCTTTCTCCATTTCCTTGTCTTTGATGGTAAAATAGGATGCAGGTTACAGTTCCCTTTTAGAGGTACTATTTTGTAACAGCTTCTAATTTTGCATCTTGCATTTTTTTTAATTTGGAAAAGACAATTGATGCCACTGACTGTTAAGACCAAGAGTAAATTATTAAATCTTACTTTAGATTAATATTCAGTTGTATCCTTGATGATGACAGTATCAGGCACATTTACAGTCTAGGAACCAAATACTCCCTAGATGCAAACATTTTTGTGGTCGTTGAGGATTTGGCCTTTCCAGTGCATGGGTGTTGACAGAAATAGTATCTGTATCTATGTGAGAAGATCCCTGAGCAAAGTGAGAAGGAACACTGTGCGGTCAGAATGCCACTAACTGCTAGTAAGCAGGGCAGGGCCTCCAATTCTGTACCTCACAGTGTATTAACCGTCTGCAACAGCAGGATAAACTATTAAAAACACTTGTTTGAAATACCAATAAAACTGACTCCAGGAAAAGTAGTTTTGGCCAATGCTGTTGAAAAAAGGCCCAGTGAGTCAGACTGCAAAATCTTGCAGCAATCCTAGGCACCATGTGCCAGTTATACAAATTTATGTGTGTCTTTCCAAGCACCATGCGCCTGGATGGGATCTGTGGTGGGACCTGACTGGGGAGCTTAGCCTGTGCTCTGGAGAGGGCATCCAGGCTTTGGTGGGGAGGCACTGACAGAAAATGGAATTGCAATAGCTCACACAAAACCGGAGTTTGGGAAGCTGAGTTTATGGCTCTCTGGGGCCCTGTCAGAGCCAAGATTGCTCCTTGAGTAGTAACTGCTGAAAATGTACGTAGCACTTGCTGCTTGGAGGTTTTTCCTTTTCCTTTTCCTTTTCTTTCTTTCTTTTTTTTTTTTTTTTTTTTTTTTTTTTCTGAGAAATCAGCAGAAATCTCCCATCTTTGCCTAGGCCAGCCTGTCCATCTGTTTTTGATGGCTTCTTTTATCACTAATGGCCACGTGAGGGATGAGCACATTAAAAGGTACGGCTCTCTTTTTGTGCTGATAGTGGCCGAGGCCCTCCCCCAGTTTTGCATTAGTGCAGAGTGGCGATGTGGCCATGGGCTGATTGCATTTGCTAATGTTAATCATCAAGGGCCAGGCGAGGTGAATAAGTGAACTATATTTTATTCAATTTGACAGAAGGAGGAGTCGAATGGAAATGATTCCTATCTCTGATTGTGGCCGACCTAAATTAATGCTATCTCTGGTGCTGAAAGGCTCTGGAGAGCAGATGCTCTCCTTTGTGGGAGTATGACTGTAGCAAACCACACATCAGCCTGTGTGTTAACTTTGGGACAAAACTGATCTGTGTCCCCAGTTGCATGGACTGGGCAGCCTGAAAGATGAAGATGTAGGTAACTAAGTCTTGTTTTGCCTACTTGAAACAAAGACAGACCACTAAAGCTGAATTTCAGGTGCCACAGAAGTGAATGGCAGGTCCTTTACTGTGCCATTTACAGAGAAAAGATGAGAAGAAACAAATTCTTTAGCAACTGTCCAGAAAAACAATTATTAATTACTGAACATCAGTACTGGTTACTATCCTGCTAGCGGTAACCTCTGAAACCATTGCTCCATCTGCCTTGTTTTCCTTGGGGGATGCTGCTGGGGATCTGCACTCCGGGACCAGGTAAACAAGGTTGCTGTCTGGGCTGTTGTCTAGGCACAGGCAAATAGCCTCCAAAACTTCTCAATACGAGTATCACTGAAACCTTTCCCTTGCAAGGGGTAGCTGTCACTGCTGGTGAGATGGGGATTACCAGAGCTTGGCCCGGACCTTGTCTCCAATCTCCCTCCTGGGGAGCAGTGCCGTGGGCTCACCGGCGATGGGAGCCAAGGCTTGCCCGAGGTCTGTACAAAGAAGGGCCAAGGCCTGGCAATACCCAGACACCAGAAAACCCCTGTTGCCTTGCATCATGCCTCTGCTTATTGGAGAGGAAAAAGAAAGACAGAAGGGCCAACGCCTGGCAATACCCAGACACCAGAAAACCCCTGTTGCCTTGCATCATGCCTCTGCTTATTGGAGAGGAAAAAGAAAGACTGTGCTCATGAGGAGGTGAAAACAAGATAGAGGACGCTTAAAGAAATCTACCCGGAGAATGGAAGAGAGATGGAGAGCGAACGAGGAAGCAAATGTGATAATTGGCAGAGCGTGGTAAGCAGAGCCACCCACGCAGCTAACGGCGGGATGTTGGGAGCTAAGGCAAGAGGCACTGCAAGCACATTTCCATTTCTTTATTCTCTGTATCATGCTCTTCTTCTCATTTCAAGGTCTGATCAAGTCTGACTATCTTCACCCCTTTTTACTGTGAAGATTCCTATTAATGTTGACAGTTTAGGTGGCTGGGGGATGTGGTATTAGTACTGACAAATGCTGGTAATTTGCAAGCAATGTTTTCCCTCTAGCACCAGTGGGAAATCACCTAACCTTTGCCAATAATTCTCAAAATAACTCACAAAGCCTCATCTTCTATCATTACAAGGAGCAGCGTTTCTGAAAATTACCAGCCTCTTCTTGAATCCATCCATGCTAGACTGTACAGAGGAGGTGATATTAATCAGTGTGAGGCCCAATGTAGTAGTAAGGATTCTTTTATAAGATCTTTTTACCATATGCTCTCTGATATTAAGATTAGTTGATTATGCTTTCACATGTCTCTTTTTTTTCCAACCTGCCACACCACTTGGCTCTAACTATTTTTTTGTCTGTTCTTATTGTATTCATTTTTAACCCTAATTCGCTTACCTTGTCTATGGAGAGCACCTGTGTATGTTTATGCTTTAAAACAACACTGATTAATCAGTTGCTAGTGGACTGATACAGATATGATTGGCCTGGGTCTGAGGGCTGCAGTGGGAACAGCAAGCTGGGAATCTCTCCTGCCATCCATACACTGAAGCAAAAGAATGAAGTTTTCAGAAGAGTGGAGTTTACAGCAGCTTTCTTGGAGAACACATCAAGCTACTGGCCAGTAAAGTCTTTGGTAAATCTTACCTTATTTGTTCACTGTGAATACACAAAGAAAAAGAAACAACAGTGAGAGAAAATATCCTGGAACCTGCACTGAGTTGAGGAACCTCCAGAGTTCAGATATAGCCTGATCTCTCTCTTCCTTTTATTTTGCAGAAGCGGTAGCCAAACAACGCTTATAGTTCCTATAAAGAGAAATTTAAAGAGAAATTAAAATGTAATGAGGATGGGAGGCAGGGGCCGACTAGCATGGACCATCTGAGCTGTTGCAATTCTAGAATTCATCAGTGCCGCTGAAAGCAGGGAGCGGCTGTTGTCTTATTGATGCAGGGGGAGAGGGAGGTTATTGCATTATTGACATACAGGAGGTGGAGAAAGATTACCATGTTAGCAGCGGTACAAGAAGCGAGATTATCCAAATGCCATAAGCCATTGTTACAGCAATGACATTTTTCCACGCCTCCCCCCCTCCGTTTCTTATCCTGTCCTTTCCACCTTCTGCCTGCACAATATTAAAGGTCAGTAATATCCAGACAGATGGTTGGGAGGGTTTATGGTGAGGGGCTGCTTTCTTTGGTCATTTTTCTGAAATGGTGATTGTGCTCAGGAAAAAAAAAAGCATTATTTTTTTTTTTTTTGACTGGGATTAACTCATCTGAATGCTGTAGAAGGCAACAGAGAATTTGGGTTAGAGGATTGTCCCTTTCACTGACATCTGCACTACTCTGTGTGACAGCTCTGAGGAGCACAGCTGCATCTTAGGCACTGGAATAACCAGGATATAAATGCCACTGGATTTTGTCTTTATTTAATAAATAACTTTACTAAATATTTTTTGGATGTGAAAGATATGCAGTAAAATTTCTGACAAGGGTCTCTGTCTAGTGTTGATCCTCAAAGGACCCTAGTTCCTCCATGAGAGAGCGCTTATCTCTCAGGTTCACTTTTTTTGCTTTCAGATGACTCCTCTCTCCTCCCTTGCTCATATTTTAGTCCCTTGATTTACTTAGGTCTTCATTTGGGACTGCTTGTTTGTGTTAGAGCAGGCTCCCTAATACTAAACCATAACTGAATAAAACCATTGCCCACTGTAAAGTAAACTATCCCCCTTAGAAAGTGCATCAAGCTGAGTTCATGGACTAGGTCTGCAGTTCAAGGAAGTTAATGTCAAGACTGCTCATGGATGGCTGTGAGTTTCAGAGCTGGCTCAAAGTGATCAGCTCATATCCTCTTGGATTTAATTGGGTTACAGGGGTGACTTCTGATCCCTGGTCCCCAGGGAAAGAGCCACAAAGATTGCCGCATCTGTAGCAATCTCATCAGTCCATGGTCTCAGTCAGAGAGAGAAGAATGGCTGCTTAATCAGATGCACAATCTGAAAATGTCACATTATTATTTATGAAGTGTTTAATAATCACACCACAATCATTAGATGCAGTGAGGTGGAAAACGAAAATGTATTTTATCAAATGGTATATTTGAATTCTGTTATTTTGGGAGAAAATGAATTAAACGATTTCTTTTAATTTGAAGAATACAGTTTGTGTCAGTCTTGCCGCAAGGCCTCATTTCTGCTTGGATTAGGAGTAACATGCAACAAGGACAGTCTCAATTTTTGCAGCTAGGCTCGTGCAGCCATCCCCTTCTGCTGCCCACATGCATCTCTCCTTTGTTGTAGTGAAACCCCACAAAGCTGGTTCATCTCTGAGCCCCACAGCCTAGGCGTTGGGTTACCTCTGAGAGGCAGCACTCTGAGAAGCCCCAGCCTGGCTGTCTGATTGCTAGCTATAAGCTGAAAGCTGTAGTATTATGGCATTTTCAGCTGGGATAGAAAAACAACTGCCACAGAAAACAGTTACTCAGCTGTCCCGCGGGTGGCTGTGGAGAAGACTGCGTTTGCACAGGCTTGGCTCCAGGAGCTGGGCTGGTGCAGAGAGCATTTCTGCTGCCTGCACGTACTTACGTGGTGCTCGAGAATGTGACTTGTCTCGTGAGAAAGGCAAACAGGCAACTGTGCTTCCTGAGGGAGAAAAAGAAATGTATAGTCTTTCTTTTCAGCCAGAAATTCATCCAAAAACATGAATTAGTATAATTTGTTGTTATTATACACCTGTGTCCATATTTGCCTGTGTATTTTAACTAGTATCTTTTTCATCTTGCTTTCTTCCCTTTTGTGCCCAAGGCAGCAATTTTTAGATAAGTGTAAAAATGTACCCTTTTCCTCTCTCTCACTGTTTTGCATCCTTTCTTTGCAGACTGGCGTTTTTGTTCATTTCTTTATGTCGTGCTTCTTTTTCATATTTTAAAATCACAGCTATTATTTGGGGTCAGGTCCTCCGAGGAGCAGAGCTGCTCGGCGGCCTGTCGCGGGGGCCGGCAGCGCAGAGCACGGGCTGCCCGTCGCTGCGGCGGGGCTGCGCGCCCGTACCGCCCGCTGTCCTGCACAGCCGGCGGGCGCAGCGGGACCCGGCCTGAAGCACTGCTCGGGAATCCCCGGTGCTCCTGTTCATACCTGCACCTCCCTCCAAAGGACGCGTAGGCGATGGCACGGACGGGCGGACAACACAGGCCCGTGTGGACACGTATTTCGTATAGCTTCCCGTGTGTCTTCTCTGCCGATTAATGCAGTGCAATCAACAGTTTAATGTGTTACTACTAAATACGTTAATTATATTATTCCTTTCTGACATTGCAATCACTAGATTTTTATGCTTTGATGCTGAATCTAAGTAAAACTTTAAATTAGAGTAATTAAATAATTAGCTGTAATATGTGACAAGCCAACAAAACGATTGCTGTGTTTTATTATTTTGCCATGGCATGGTTGCTCCTGTTTGTGCACAGGCAGCCAGTCCTTGCAAGGGATCATACAATCAGCAATAGCATTTTATGCCAGAACCAGCAATCTCATTCAGAGCCGGTTTTTACCAGGGAAAGTCATTTGTATTGTCCTGAGCTCCAATAGCAGCTCCCCGTGTTTTTGTGACTTCTGTTTCTTTGTCTTTATTATATACTTCAGCACTCCGTCTTCCTTAAGAATTATTTCTACTCTTTTCCGAAGCCCTACTGTCCCTAATGGCTTTTCCCTCCCCGTTTAACCTTACACTTCAGTGCACTTATTTAGGCTTTTATCTTTGGTTCAGGGCTCTGGCTGTTTTCTGCATGCCTTTTTTTGTTAATTTATATATATTAGCTGCCTAACACGTCCCTGTGACAACTGGAAAAAAGAAATACCCCGTTTTCTGCCTGAGGAGCTCCTGCTGGGAAAAATAGGTTGGGTGAGGTTTCAAAATGTAGCACTGGCAACCTGAAATGTATTAAACTGGACAGCCCTGCAAGAGAAATAGATCTGTCAGTGCCGTGCCGTGGAATGCTTAGAAATCAAATATCAAGTCCGATGAGCCGGCAGGATTGCCATCCCCGGCCGGGGCTCTTCCGTCGCGCACCCTCCGCTCGTGCGCCCGGGCAGGGCGCGGGGTGCTCGGCAGGTTGCTGACTGCAGCAACCACTGCCCTCTCGATTTTATAACTCTTTCGGAAAGCCTGGAGATTTTTAGGTTGACGTATGAACGAGGTCCTGTTATTGAGGATGTCAATTTTTAATGGCCCTTTTGTGTTTCATTTTTGTAAACCCCAGCTGTTTTCTTGGGGGCTAGTGCCAAGAGGAACTGCTGCTGTTGTACATTATTCAGGACGCCGGTGGGTGGGTGGGAGAGGCGATCCCACCCCCCGGCCCTCTGCAGGGCTTTGGCGCTGCAAACCACTGCCCGAGGCAATCCTAGAGTGTCCTTGTAAACCACCTCCGTCCCATGGCAATTGGGCAACGGCTCTGGAACGGTGTCCAAAAGCGCTTCGTCGTGTGCAGTGCCAGCAACGCGCCGGCTCCCATCGCCCTGGCTCCAGTGCACAGCAGCTACCGGAGCTGCTCGCCCATGGGCACAAGCGCGTGGGGCGGCCGTGGTGGCAAGGCTGCAGGGCTGCTCGTGCCCCACCTCCAACGGTGGCCAAGTGCATGTGTGGGCGAAGAGCCCAAGAGCAAGGCGAGCGTGCAGTGCTGCTCCGTCAGGATAATCCCCCGTAGTGCCCAGCCCGGGGCTTCCCAAGCTCGAGCTAGTGTGGGCAGATACGGGCAGAGATGCTTATTCTGGGCACAGCACCTCTTGACGCCTTGGTGACCAGCTAGGGAGAAGACAAGGTTAGGTGGACCATAGCGGTGACCCAGGAGGGCTTTGCTTCTGTCCTTAGTTTCTTTAGGGGATCCAGCCCAAGCTTGCCGCAGGGCTGCGGTGCCCCCGCTTAGCCCGGCAGCGCGCAGTGACGTGGCCATGGGCTGGCGGACACGAGGCTTCGTGCGCCCCTCGGCATGTAGGTGCTGGTGTCCCACCTCGGTTAAAAGCCACTGCCCTGGCCTGTGTGGAGGAAGAGGCACGAGCCCGGGGACCCCGCGCCCAAGGGACGGGTTCGTCCCTCTTGCACGCGTTCGCCTGTTTTCCGCAGCTCTTCCAAACGCCGAGAGCAGCAGAGAGGCGTTTTACAGACCCACAAAGTGTGAGGAGAAGTGACAGGAATTTCCTATAAATACGACTCTAATCACACAAACGTGTAAACCCCTCCGGAGCGATCCAGGTGACTTCCACACTCTCCGATAGTTTTTCATTGGTGGTGACTTTTTTCTTTTTTTTTTTCCCTGCCAGTTTTTACATCTCTGTAAGTTCTGGCCTGCGCCGTACCTTTTCGTGGCGGAAACACAACATGCACCGAAATTAAACCCTTCCCAGCGAGGCAGCGCTTCAGAGCCCTGAATTAGCTGGCAATTCCCCGCTCGGCCTCATGGCCAGCAACGTAAACCAACGCTGTCTCTTCTGAAACCCGGGGAAAACAAGCGAAAGAGCCGGGCTAACTTCTGCTGCCCGGTGGCACCCTCTACTGCAGCGGGCTTAGTTTGACTTGGAGAGATGTTTTCTAAAAAGAAGCCTCCATTCGGTGGGTACAAATCGGAGAGCGGCACCCATACCACTGATAAACCCGCAAAGTCGTCTGCTGTCACGATCTTTTCTAGCGGTGTTAACACGATGTGCGTTGCTCTTGGTACCTTTTCAGCGTTTTGCATCATGCATACGTATCCGGCATCACCGGGGCTGAGATGCTGCTTGATGGTAATCGTAGCTTCCCGTGGGAAAATCCGTTCTCACACTTGTTTAAATTCTCATTTTAATCGGAAAAATGAGAGGTATGGAGTAGCCCTGAAAAATAAGAAAGGTATTTAGCAAAAAGGGAAGACAAGAGAGTGATTGCTGAGCGTGCAACTTTATATTTTCCAAAAGAAGCACTTTTTCAAAATGTTAAAAACTCAAATATACACACACAAACCTGGGTTTTTAGCAAAATTAATTGAAACACAAAGTAACACCCTAAGAATAATTAAGCTACTTTGCTACTGACTCCTTAGGTGTTTGATAGGCTTGGTTCGTGCACAGCAGAAGTTGGCTATTTTTGCAGGGGGAGGTCTGTAAAGTAACTTACCGCAGGTGCAAGTTTGATGAGATCTAACAGAAATAGGTGCCTTTTGGGGCATTTTACATTAGCTCTACCTTTCAGCCTGTCATAGAGCAACCTGCCTGCAAACCAGTGGGATCTATTGTCCATCACCTCCAATGATATTTATATGGATAATTTAATTTAACACCAGCAGGAGGCTTCCAAATAACTCTCCCCAGCACAGAAAGGAAAATAACCTCTAGCGCATAGTCACACAGAATTCCTGAGCTGCGAGGCTGACCGGATTTGGGAGGGGATGTGCACCTCTTTGGAGGAGACGTGAAGGCGGAGATGCCCCTACCACCTTTCTGCTCGGGGACTTCTTAGTTCCCTTTCCCCAGAGCGTCCGGAGCCCGCGGGCGCCTCCGCGCTGCCGCCGGCCTCGCCGGGGCTTCGCTCGCCTCCGGCCCCAGCTCTGCCCGCCAGCGTTAGCCCTTGCCCTGCGCCTCCCTGCCGCTCCCGAGCCCCGGCGGCACTCTCGCCCCTCGCTCGGCATAGCGACTGCTGAAGAAACTTGCTCAGCTTTTTCGGGAGTTGTTTTTGTAATTATTGCACTCGATTAGTCATTTCCCCCGCCCCTGCATTTTATTTATAATTCTTCTCCCCCCCCCCGCCATGAGTCACGCAGAGGTTGTAGCCAAAAGCTTCCGCGATGACAGGTGATTCACAGATACGAACCCTGCTCCTGGTTTATCCTCCCAAGAACTCTGGGGACGAGAATGCAAAGTAATTTTTGGACTAATGCAAGTGCTCATGCTGGGGCTGTATAGCGATAAATCACCTGGCCTCTCCCTCCGCCTTCCCTCGGGCGGCCCTGGCACCCGCGCGCTAGCTAGTGCAGGCGGAGCAGGCAACACGAGGCGCAGCGGAGGGTTTCGGAGAGCCAAAGGCTGCTTGGGGCCATTTCATGGGGTGGAATGGAGGCACTTTGGGAAAATCTGGGCATTGCAATTTCATGAAATGCATGAAGAGCCGGCCGTAAAGGCAGACACGCGTCTCTCCTTTGAAAGGAGACTCCTGGGAGAAGATGCTTGATTTCCTTGAAGCTCTTCTCTGCCTGCTTACGTTCTCGAGCTGTTACAGAAAAATGGGAGCATTTGGGCCCTATCAGTGTAATAGCCAAAAATAACCTCACAATTTGCTTATTTTCACACCATCCATTTAATATACCCGGTTGGTCTCCAACAGATGGGACAGGGGTACGTAGGGAAGCAAGCAGCTGGCCCAAGATCATGCGGGGAGCCCATGGCAGAGTAAGGACCAGACCGGTGCCACCGGTTTCGGGTTTTGCAGGGCCCCGCTGCTGCAGGGGGGGATTGCACATATGCTGGGGGACTACGGAGCATGGCCCCATCGAGGTCTTCTTCTTTATTAATACGCAATTCCCTCCGACGCAGCGGGCGCCCCGGCAGAGCAGCTCTTCCAGGCTTCACGTGCCAATAACTTCCGTTGCAACTCCTCCGAGGCGCCGCCACGGCCCGGCCTCCTCCAGCACTGTTGTGCTGATAATCTGGGGATTAAGGGACTTTAATAAAAAGCTCCAACATGACAGGTCATAGCTGCTCGGGAAGAAAAGTAAAATAAAATAAATCTGCTACTCCCGAATGGCTTAATCCTGCGTGAGCCGGGCATCCTCCCTGTGCCACCGTGCTGGCACCGTGCGCCAGCGCTCGCCGTCCCCTGGGCCAGGGCCTGGCTCCGTTGCAAGTTTGCTCCTCGCAGAGCTTTGCAGCGCTGCTGCGGTGCTGAGCACCTGCCCTGCACCGCTTCCGGGGCGGCCGCCCAGACCCCCCACCGAGACACCCCCCCTCCCCGCTCACATTAATTACATCTGGATTTCCTTAGGAAAATACCAAGCCGCGGCGACTCACGGCTGGCACTTGGCGCTAAACAAATCGTTAATATTTTAAGTGTCTTTCATGAGCCGGAGTCTAATTAATTAAAGGTTTATGAAAAACAATTAGGTTTTGATGGGGGATCACCTTCTCCCGCGTCCCGCGTCTGCACAGGAAAAAGCGAGGGGTTACCGAGGCTCAGGCTGAAATTCAAAACTGCGGTGAGTAAGAGAATACCCAAATCCCACATGGATTGGGGAAATTAGGACATTTGGTGCCAGATTGTCTGACTAATTAGATTTCTATCAACTCCTGAGGGACTGGCTGATGCAGCATTTTAATTTAAAGCAGCAGCAGCAGCTTTTTTCCTTCTTCTCGTGTCCGTTATCAAATTGCCCGTGCTTGTTTCACCGTGTAGCCGGTCTCCTCTTTAACGTCGCCTCTTTGCACAGGCCAAACCTCCCCGTTCGGGATTTGGCAGCGTGGGTCCGGGTCAGATTTGCCGCTGGTTTTTTTGTTCTTTTGGAGAGCAGAACAAGGCTCCGTGCCGGGGATTTTTCCCATAACCCGCAGGCAGGGCGTTCCTCGATGGATGCCTGAGATGTGTTTGCACGAGAAAAAGCAGAAGCGGCCCAGAGCTGCCCAGCGCGCTGGCTGCTCTTTAAAATCGGGAGCATCTTGCGCAGGAGAGCAGCCCCGGCAAACCCGCCCTCGGCAGGCTGCTCCCCGAACCCCGCTAGCTAAATAGCCCGCTGGGCGCGAGAAACGCGGCTTGGCGTTGCCGGTGAAATGCCGGCAGCTTCTCGGAGTTGCTTCATTTCCGTCCTGAATCTCCTGAAATTAAGAGCGATGCTTAAACGGCTGCTCCCTGCGGGGAGAAGGCAATGGCATCTCTTTCAATTATAGTTTCATTTAAAATATACCGGAGCAACTGTTCTGCAGCCAAACGCAGGCTGGAGAATAGACCAGCTCGGTGGAAAAACTGGTGCAGGTGCCACTCTGCGGTCTCTGTCCCTGCAGTGTACTGAGAGTTCAGGCACCTAATTTACAGCAGGCTTCTAGCTTTTGAGCACCTGAAGGTACAGGGGCTGAATTTGGGCTTAACGTACGTGGAGCCACAAGCAAATTAGTTCAGAACTGCAGAACCCGCGGATTCCTGCTTAGCAGGCACCAAAATTTAGTGTTAATTGCCCTCAAATTAGTTAGCATTATTGAAATAGAGTAAGTGGAGTTTTTTAAAGCCTTTTCTTACTTGACACTATGCAATTGCAAATATACTCATGCCCTATGTAATGAAAAATTATTATGCTATTATTGCTATTTTATATGATGGATATATAATTAACAGGGGGTCTATAAAATCATTTCTTCTCCCATTTGACACTAGTTCTTCCATATTATTTTATCCAAAAAAAAAAAAAAAAAGGATAATGGAATTATATCTGAAACTGAAAACTATTATTCCTCTTGATAACCAAACGAAAGCAAAGTCAACCATTTCAGTGAATATTAAACACAAAAAGTGCATTTCAGATGTATTATGAGTCTGCTGCTAAGTTTTTAACTCATTGCTTTGTGAAGAGAAGTTTAGCAGCGGAGGGAGCTAAAGTGAAATGATAGCCACTAAAGACTTTGAATTTCGCAGCGTTCACTGATCGAAAGCAGGCCTGCAACATTACTGAAACGGTTTCACTTAACCTCATTTTCCTGTTATTATTTTGTTATGCTTTCTGGGGAAGGTTATATAGCACTTATTTACTCCTGTCAGTGATCCCTAGATGCTAAAAATGATTTAACCTCATTATATTTCAGCCAGATATATCATGCAGAAAGCAACAGGAGTCTTGCCAGGACAAGGGACACTATTTTGGCCTGAAATTTCAATTTACAGTATATGTGTTGAAGGGGGCAAAAGGCCAGCTCTTGCCTTGGTTTTTACTGTAAAAGCATTAAGAGCCTGAGTGATGGACGAGAGGCCGCTAAGCTGGGCAATCATAAATGCAGAAGGAAAAGGGCATTTGCAGCCTGCAAGTGCCCAGAGCTGCTGCCGGGTTCGGAAGGTGCTGTGGGCATCACAGTGGGAGCAAATGAGCCTTTGCTCTTCCAGAGGGTCCTAAGAGGGCTATCGGGTATCTTCAGGAAAAACAAACAACCCTAAATTCTTTCAACCACATTTGTGGGCCTATAAAGTGCTCCTACAATTTTGTATTCCTGCCTCTTGACCCTAGAAACACTGGGAGATGATAGAAGAATACAGAATGCTTATCACAAAATGCACTTACAGGTAGCTGCCTCTGGATAGAGATGGGTTTTTTCTTTTGCTCCCCTCTTGTTTTTCCCTTTCCACCCAACAGAGAAATATTACCCCAAAAATATTTGGATTAAGCAGAAACTAGTTTTCTTTCTTCTTTTTCTTTACAGTGCAGGAGAAACAAAGACTGGAACAAACCCTCATTTTGCACTGACCATACTGTTTTATTCCACTTTCGTTTGTTTTAAAGCCTACTTTCTTTTCCAGTGAAATGCAGGCAGGTCCAGGGAATGATTCCTCTCATCGAAAGGTCAGTGTCTGAAATGTGAAGAGGGGATATGCAGTTTGTCTTCACAGATCATGGAAGATTCCTAAATTGTCACCTAGTTGACATGTCCACTTTTTCAATGGTTGAAGATATGGGAGAGGAAACCCACCACTGGCGGCCTGCAATTAGAAAAGAAAAATGGTTGGGTTTGAAAATTATCAAAATGAGATAATTTTGACTTTCCCTAAAAATAATTTCTGCTTGGAACTACGCATTATATCTATTGTATTATAAATTGGCTCCACCAGAAATAGAGCAGCTTTGTAAATAAATTAATTATCCAAAAATGCTTTTATTATTATTTGGGTTTTAACTCCAAGCCATTTCAGGTGCATATGCTAAAAATATTATCCTGAGTGACCACAATAACTCTGATTCATATAATTCAGTGGATAACAGTACTATGACCAAGCTGAGGATTTATTCCAAATATAGTATAATAGGCCTGGCCGGAATTTCTGAACAAAAAGTCCAAATGTCTTGTTTTAGCTATTTCTAGAACAAACCAGTTTTGGTTCTAATTAAAATATTTCTGGGATTCACCCTGATTTTGAGCCGGATGAGCAAGCTGTGGCAGGCACAGGGGACCGGGACACGGGTCCTGCCTGCAGCAGGGCTGAGCAAGTAGCTAGAGAAACTCTGAAAAAGTCACAGGCCACCACGGCACTTTCTATGACATATATACGAACATACATGGATATAGCTGAGCTGCTTGGCTGCTTTTCCAGAGGGGTACGTCCTTGTCCCGCCAGCACCGCTGGACTTCTCTGCCCCATACCAACCCACACCGCTCGGATTTTTGCAGCCCGCACGGTGCTGAGCGGTTGCTGAAAGCAGTGAGATGAGGCTGTGCTTTGGACGAGCATTTTGTTTAAAGGCCTAAAGGAATTTAAATGGCCTTTACCCACCTGAAATGAAAGGTGGCAGCTACGTCCGCATCTTGGCTATTTCTTTACTTGTGATCTCAGCCTACAGAGAGAACAAATACAATTTATTTTAATGCAGGAACCTAAATCACTTGAAAGCCTGTGAACCCATCGCCCAGGCCTGATTTGCTGGAGTTTTTTTTTTTTAATGACTTGCTCTATAGTAAAAGAACAGATTGCACCAACGGGACATTTTCAAAAGCAAGAAAGTTAAGACAAAACTGCAAGGAAGAAGTGCAAGGTCAGACATTTGCACTTTGGTCACCAGAGAAAACCCAGCTCCTGGTGCCGTGGCCGACAAACTTCCTCCGCCCCCGGCCCCTCGGACCGGCCACCTCCAGTCAACCCGGCTCACTTGCCTGCAAAGTGAAGGGAAATCTATTTTGTTTGTAATAAAGCTGATTATCATAGATAAATGTATCTAATTAGTCTCATTTGCTGACACACAAGCCTTTAATTGCAAGTTGAATAATTAGACATATCTGCATATGCAAATGAAAAGGGTTATACTATGTCACTCTTAACGTGATTTCTCTGGAGACAAATAGCTCTCTATATTTCAGGAGAGAATATGATATATTAATTTATGTAGACAAATAACTTTATTTAGTGTGAGTCGCTCTCATGTTTGTTTATACAAAGCAGTAAGTGAAGAAATAGAAGGGATTTTATGCAGAAGGAAACAGCTGGAAGATACTAATTTACGAGGGGGAAATCCTTGCAAGCTGCGCAGCCGGGGAGCGGGCTGCAGGCCCCGCGGCGAGCCGCGTGCCGTGGCGGGAGCCGCGTGAGGCACCCGCTCCGCGGCACGGACCGGCCCGCGGCCCCGCGCCGCCTCACCGCCGCGCCTGCATCCCTGTGCCCCCGCACCCTCATATCCCCGCATCCATGTCCCCGCATCTCCGCATCCCTATGTCCCTGCAGCGTGTCCCCGCAGCCGTGTCCCTATGTCTCTGCATCCCCACATCCCCGAGTCCCTACATCCCCGCGTCTCTGCAGCCCCACGTCCCCCATCCCTAGAGCTCTGCATCCCTGTATCCGTGCGTCCCTGCACCCTCATTGCGTCCCTCCATCCCTTTGCCCCACATCCCCGTGTCCCCACATCCCTGCATCCCCACATCCCCGCGTCCACATATTCTGGCATCCCCGTGTCCCCACGTCCCCGTGTCCCCACATCCCCATGTCCCTGTGTCCCCGTGTCCCCACATCCCTGCATCCCCACATCCCCGCGTCCACATATTCTGGCATCCCCGTGTCCCCACGTCCCTGTGTCCCCACATCCCCATGTCCCTGTGTCCCCGTGTCCCCACATCCCTGCATCCCCACATCCCCGCATCCCCATATTCTGGCATCCCCGTGTCCCCACGTCCCTTTGTCCCCACATCCCTGCATCTCCATATTCTGGCATCCCCGTGTCCCCACGTCCCTGTGTCCCCACATCCCCGCGTCCCCACATCCCCGCGTCCCTGCGTCTCCATATTCTGGCACCCCCGTGTCCCCACGTCCCCGCGTCCCCACATCCCCGCGTCCCCACATCCCCACGTCCCCGCGTCCCAGCCCTTCCCGGCAGGGGCCGCGACATGGCGTTGCAGCCGCCCGGCCTGCAGCCGCCCCGTGCTGCTGCCGCTCGCCCGCCGCCTCCCGCGGCCGGTGCTCGGCGCGACTCCCCCCACCCCCAGCCCAGCGCGCAGGTCTCGCTGCCGCTGCCCTGCCCCGCTCTGAAGGCAACGCCCGACTCGGGAAGGAAAATCTGCTCCAAACGCCCCGTTTTCGGTGCACAGCAAGGACACAGCGACAGCCCCCCCCCCCGCGCCCCGCGCCCCGCGTGGCCCCGCGCGGCCGCCGTCCCCCGCCGCCGCCTCGTGCCGTTGCCGCGGCAACCGGGGCCGCGTGCGGAGCGCGGCGCCCCGCGGGCGGCTGCAGCGCGCGGCGCGGCCGGCAGGGGGCAGCGCCGGCCCGGGCTGCCCGGGCGCCGCGGGCGGGGGCGGGCGGGGGGCAGGGAGGGGGCATCTGGGTGCAGGCAGGGTGCAGGCAGGATGCAGGGAGGGGCAGGGAGGGTGCATCTGGGTGCAGGCAGGGTGCAGGCACGGTGCATCTGGGTGCAGGCAGGATGCGGGCAGGATGCGGGCAGGGTGCAGGCAGGGTGCATCTGGGTGCAGGCAGGATGCAGGGAGGGGCAGGGAGGGTGCATCTGGGTGCAGGCAGGGTGCAGGCAGGGGCAGGCAGGGTGCATCTGGGTGCAGGCAGGATGCAGGCAGGATGCAGGGAGGGGCAGGGAGGGTGCATCTGGGTGCAGGCAGGGTGCAGGCACGGTGCATCTGGGTGCAGGCAGGATGCGGGCAGGATGCGGGCAGGGTGCAGGCAGGGTGCATCTGGGTGCAGGCAGGATGCAGGGAGGGGCAGGGAGGGTGCATCTGGGTGCAGGCAGGGTGCAGGCAGGGGCAGGCAGGGTGCATCTGGGTGCAGGCAGGATGCAGGCAGGATGCAGGGAGGGGCAGGGAGGGTACACCTGGGTGCAGGCAGGATGCGGGCAGGGTGCAGGCACGGTGCATCTGGGTGCAGGCAGGGTGCAGGCAGGATGCAGGCAGGGGCAGGCAGGGTGCATCTGGGTGCAGGCAGGATGCAGACAGGGTGCATCTGAGTGCAGGCCGGGTTCATCTAGGTGCGAGCTGCGTTTAGGCTGCATGCAGGCAAGACCGCTCTGAGTGCAGGCAGGGAACAAACAGTGCAAGCTGGGTGCAGGCAGGATGCATCCGGGTTCAGGTTTGGTGCAGGCGGAGTGTGGCAGGCTTGATGCAGCAGGGTACGGGCAGGATGCATGTGGATGCAGGCTGTGTTCCAACTGCATGCAAGCAAGATCGGTCCGCGTGTGGGCTGGATGCAGGCAGGGGTGAGTCTGGGAGCAGGCAGGGTGCAGGCCGGATGCATCTGGGTCCAGGCAGAGCGCAGGCTTGGTGCAGTCCGGATGCATCTAGGTGCAGACAGGGTGCAGGCACGATGCAGGCAGGGTGCATCTAGGTGCAAGCTGGGTGCAGGAAAGGCGCAGGCAGGGTGGAGACAGCCCACCTAAGAGCGCTGCGGGCTGCACGGCCAGGCCCCGATGGCAGTGCCCGAACTCCGTGTGAGCCCCTGGCCGCGCTGGGGCTGGCGCTGCGGGGGTTAACCAGCCATGAGGGTGGCGTCTGCCGGAGCTCCATTCCGGAGCTCCATTCCGGAAAATAAAACGCAATGCAGCTTGGATGCAAGCGGGGGCTGAGCAGGACAGGATGAACGGCGTCTCCGGAGGGAAACCAGCCCCAGGCGGGAGCGGTCATGCCAAATCCCAGCCGGTTCAGCTCCAGAACCGCTCCGGGACTGAATCCCGTGCTCCCAGCGCCCGCTGGGGAGCGATGGCTCCGGTGAAGCAGCAAGGCCCCTCTCGTGCACCGCGGAGCCAGCCCTGCCGGAGGCGGAAAACGCGACTCCGTCCTTCGTGGCTTCCCTGCGTGTCACCTGCGCCCCTCCAGCACGGGTGACAGCCCAGGGCTCTTGTGCAAAAAAAAAAAAAAAGAAAAGAAAAAGGTTGGGGGAGGCTCATTTACATCAAAATTGCATCAATTTGCTTTAAAGATCAGGTCAAGACGCGGCTTTCTCCCGCTGTATTATTGTTACTAGCATTAAAAATTTCTGGCATGGTAGTGCCGCGGCCGAGCGGCGCTGGCCCGGCGCTGCGGCGTTGCTCCGTCCCGCGGCGCGGGCGCTTCGAGCAGCCTTGGCTCTCCGCGGCTCACAGCACGCCCCATACGCTATTTATCTCGTCAGCACTCTCTCCCTCTGCCCTCGGCTCCCGTTTTGTTCTCATTAATAGCGATTATGAAAAATGGGGCTAAATGCTTACTTTCATGTGATTTATCCAAATGTTGAACTGCGTAATTGGAGAAGCGAAGACATTATCCCTTCAGATTCTGTCAAGACTCAATTTCTGCATTTGATTTAATTTTTAAACTCATGACCCGTAACAGTACATATATTTATTGCCTTTATGGTGCTTGGCCGAACAATATATCCATCAGTCAGGAAGGGGAAGCTGCATATTATTCATAAGAATTTAAATAGTTGGTGTTTTTCAAGAACACTTGTCCTTAGCACACAGTTATTAACATAAGGCCCCTAGACACAGCAAAATCGAAAGTCAGCTGGAAGGAATGCCCTTATAATGAAGATATTTAATAACTGGCATCAGCTCCGACTGGAGTTTCGCCGAGAGCGGCGATGCACGAGCAAACCCAGCCGCGGTCCCGCGCCCGCTTCGGGAGGAGCAGCGGCGTCCTCGCCTCCGTGCCTGTCGCTAAACTTCAGCTTTTAAGAATCCCAGATTTTACGTGTGACCTCCCGCAGCCGGTCGTAAATTCGCCCCGGATTTCTTACCGCTGAGGCGGTGCTGATGCACTCGCAAAAAAAAAAAGAGGTTTAAGCAGCGAGGCGGGAAGGGGCTCGCTGCGGGCTGGGGCTGCTCGGGACGCTGGTCCCCGAGCCCCTGGCTCGCAAAACCAACGTACTATATATTGATTTTTCCCGCAATTATGCAGCCTTGTGTTCCTTTGCATTGGCGCTCTGCTGTGCCGCCCTAACGTATATTAAACCTCCTTTCGCCGGTGGCGGCTCTTTAGAAAAATGCTTCTGATTTCCCCCCAGAGCGAGAGGTCAGGAGGCCACAACTTAGGAGTTTGAACCCGTGGCCAGACCGAATTTATGGATCGTTTCTGGTTTCTCGTGTTTAACTGTTTCGGGGGGAGAGCTTCGCCCGGCAGAGCGAGCCCAGCCGCTCGGAAGGGCGGATCGCGGCGGCCGGAGATCAGGCTTCGCGGACGAGACGCCTATGGAGTTCGGTAAAGCCGAGTGCGATGTTATATTTAATTCAGATCTGCTTGTCTATAAATTATGTATAGTCCTTCAGAAAAATGTTTGTATTCCCTAATACAGATTTAGATTATCTCAGTAACGCAAGGGAAATCAGGTTAAGAGAAAGAGTCAGGTCTCACGTATCAGAAATTAGCTTTCATTCGCTACCTACAGAATACATTTCACTCTCAAATTTGGTTTATCAGACTAATATTGACAAAATATGAATTTGCTCATCTCTCGTTCTGACAACTTTAGCAATATTTGCTGTGGACAAGCGGTTAAGGTTTTGCATTGCAAAATGCAAACGTTCAGAAAAATCCCCTTGCTCTCCAGCAAATTGCAGCTCGCTGCGATCAGCAAAGCGATTTCGCATTTGTGTTTAACCACAGACGGACGCCTGAGCAGCCCCTGCAGCTGGCTCTGATTGGAAACTGGTCCGGGCGCTCCGGAAAGGGCTGCTCGCCCCTTTCGGCCCACTTCGGATCAGCCCCGGAGCAGCTGCTCCTGCAGAGGCGGCTGCGGGGCGGCGAGGGCCAGCGGCCACGGACCGCGCCGGGGCAGTGGCCAGGGCGCGCTGCACGTTGCACGCTGCACGTTGCATGCTGGATGCTGCACGTTGCATGCTGGATGCTGCACGTTGCACGCTGCACGTTGCACGCTGGATGCTGCACGTTGCACGCTGCATGCATCTGCTCGCTTTGGACTTAGCTGCCTGGGCAGCTCCTGGGAGTGATGCCCTTGTGCTTTCCCTCGCCAAACCCATCTGCTAGAGCGGAGCCTGGAATCGCCTGGGCCTCTAGAGGCAGCAAGGAGAAAAAGGCAAAGTGAAATCCTTCCCTGGGAAGAAGTGGTGTGGGAGGGGAGAGTTTAACCCGTCCGAAGCCAGGAAGATGGTTTTTGCAGCCCAGACGCGGCTCAGCCACAGATGGGCTGGCCCCGGCCTCCAGGGCGCCGCTGGCCGTGCTCGGTGCCCCGAGGTTTTCCAGGCAACTGGCAGGCACATTGCAAATACCGTGGAGCAAGTAAACGGCAGCGCCGAAAGCTGCCTGCGGAGCCTGGCCGTGAAGCGATGCCGGGCGCTGCCGCCCGCAGCACGGCTGTGCCGGCGCTGATCTTCCCTGTGTGACCCTCAGTTGTGCAGGCGCGCGCAGCGTCTCCGGAAAGCCCGCGAGAAAAGCGCCACGGGAAGGCGACCCGAGGGCCACGAGCCGAGCAGCCTGCCCTCCCCGAGGCTGCAGGAGCAGCTGCACACGTGCAGCGAGTACGTGGGTGCTCGGGGGGCTCGCAGCAGGCTCTGCCCCCCCCTCCCCCTAAGCACTGCAGCACGAGCTGGAGACGAACCTGCAGCCCTTAATTCTGGATTTATGGCTGCTAGCGATCCTGAGCTAACCCTTTGCCATCACCGCGTCTGAATGCAACTTCGGGGATTAATAAACGGGAAAAGTCGGGACCTGAACTGTCACGAATATAGTCGATGTGCCCGGCCCTAAAACCAGCGGCCGTAAACCACGCGGGAATCGGCGGCTCCGCGGGGCGGGCGCGCGGGGAGGGAACGCGCGGCCAACCTCCCCGCGCGGCTGCTGCCGCAGCTCCCCCTCCTCGTCCGGGTGTGCGGCCGAGCCAAGTCCTTTTTTTAGCTCTACCCTTTCGAAAACTGCTGGTTACAGATAAATTAAAATGCCAGAACTGAAATTGCCCGCGTTAGCCCCTAAGGGAGCCTGCGCTGTCATCTTTCATTAGATGCTGCGAGACCAAAAGCCCAAGGCAAAGCGAAAGCTGGTTCCTAAGAAAGGACTGGGAGCCAGGAGCCGCATCGCTGCGCTATAATCTTGCGTCTCTGTCCTTTTAAGTTTAAGCTGAGCAATGCTTTCTTGGACATGTCTGTTTTCATACTGCAAATTTCAGTCTTAAAATCAACAGCAAATAAGAGCAGAGTATTCCACAGAGTCCCTAAATTGTCAGGACAAGCCAGTGCATTTTCTTCGAGCAATCTGATGGTTTTGTCTGGTGTCAGCCCCTACATCCTCCAGGACGGATGATACGTTTGGACGGTTTAATAAAGAGCTGTTTAGAAATGTGTCTATTATTTTTATCGAGCTATTTTTTTTTTGAGAGAGAGTTAAATAATCTTGCAGCAACGAATGCGGGATTTTCCCAATAGTTCTTTGATCACTCCGAAAGAGTGCCTGTCGCTTTGCGGGTTTTGCGTAGCACCGCTCAGAGATGAAATGGTTTTGCCAAAAAAAAAAAAATCTAAAATTATGCCTGCTCAAGGAGCTTAATAAACCATAAAGGCCAGTAGCTTTGCAGTGTCCCTTCGCTTTGGGTTGGAATTAGAGATGTGCTTTGACTTAGAAAAATGGGGCTGCTCCTCGGCGTGGTCCTGGGGCGCTCGGCGCCCTCGGCTCGGGCGTCACCAGCCTTCTCGCGGGAGCAAACCAAGCCAAGTCCATTTCCCTACGGACAACGTGGACCTCGCCGTTCTGCCCAGGGGCCAAGCCTTCCTCGCCTCCCCCCGGAGCAGCGTTGGTGAGGAAGAGGAGGGCAAGGGCCGGGCTCTGCTTGCGGAGCAGTCGGCTCGGTTAACAGCAGATGCCTCAGCGGAGCGACCAGCCCTTGGACATCATCAACTCCTTCGTCACCTGAGCTTCCTCGGACCCTGCAAACGCTGCTGACGAAGCCAGGCCAGACAGCCAGGATAGGACCACTGGCTTTTTAAGTCTTTGCACAGCTGGCCAGCATGAAGGTCAACAGTGGGTGGCTGAATTCAGCACTTTCTAAAGACACGCCAAACTGTTGGGAGACTAGAGAAGCCAGTGCGGTTGCTGTTGCTCATCTGTCACTCTAGGCAGTGAAATAATTTACTCCATTTCCACCCACTTTATTTTGTTTGTATTGAGTTATGAAGAGGAAAGGAGCAGTCTGAGCGATCCTCCTGCTTTCTCGGAGTCAGCAAGGTTTTAGCCTCTTACACCTTCAGTCTCCTAATCTTAGGGGCGTTTTCTAGCCGCTCCTGAATTAACTTTTGTTCTGTGTACACAACACAAAGCAAACAACCTCACAGCCGAGTCCGGCGCGCTCTTCTCCCCGCGGCAGGCAGGACCGCTCCAGCGCGCGGCACCGCTGTTGGCTGAGTGTATGAACCCATAGCACAAAGTAAAGAAGCCTGCGAAACACGTCGCGCCCAGAGTTCCTGGGCCAGGCCACGGGGAACTGGTTTCCATCGCACTGCAGCTCCGGAGGCGGCGATGGTAACGGGCTTCGCTTAGCGGGAGTGAACCCCGAGGGCATCTCCACGCAGCGCGCGGGGCTGCGGCCGCCCCGCCGCGTCCGAAGGGCTCCGCCGTTCGCTGGCTTTCGTTCTGGGGGATTGCGGCTGCGCTGGAGCATTTCCCTGGAACGTATCGTGGTTACGAGAGGCCTTCGCAAGAGAAACCTCTCCCGCGGGACAACAGCAGCTCGGCACTTGGGCTACAGACTTTCGTGCAGCGCGCCCCGAGCACGCGCACCGAGCGTGCAAGGGGAGAGGCGCCTCCGCGAGCCTCACCGACCGGCACGGCCGCTGCTCCGCCTTTCCGAATTTACCTCCTGCTTCTTCCTCGCCCTTGTAACGCGGCCCTCCGACCCCACCGGCACGCGGGTCCGAAAATCACGGAGCCCCCGGGCGCTCCCAAAGGGGCCCGCGAAGAGCCGCCAGCGCGGCGCGGAGAGCCGAACGTCTCCGCCAGGCTCAGCGCCCGCCCCTGCCCCTGTCCAGGGATTAATTAATTAATTAGCTGGTGCAAGCCAGGGCGGCTCCGCGCAGAGCGTCCCGTCCCGTCCCATCCCGTCCGCTCTCAGGGAGCCGCTTCGGCCGCAGAGCCGGCCCGAGACGAGCAGCACCGCGGAGCTTCCCTGCTTCCCAAAGAGGATAATCACGCTCCCATTAGACGGGTATCATGCCGTTTAATTAGTAAATGATTAATCTGTTAATGATTTCCCTGGCACGAGAAGCACTACTGCACAGCTTCTTTTCACGACCGTGTAAATCGGAAGCATAAGGGAGGTGCAGCTGCACCTTTGCCGGGCCCTGCTGCGTTCCTCCCCCCTTCTCGGCTGCTCTGCCCCAGTCTACTCACTCGCTGGAGGAAGCGGCCGAGGTGCAGCTCTGCAAGCACCCAAGCACTGATGAACACAAGGTTTCTGCGATGCCAGGTCACATCTCTGAAGCTAGAAGCAAGGAATCGAGCATCAGCTCCCCTGGGCCCCCCCGTTGCACCTTACTCGCACGGCCACCTGCAGAAGCTGCGGTTGCACTGCAAACTCTCACATAAGATGTGTCATTCTGCTGTGCAAACACTCACATATCCCAAATTCTGTTTTAGTCACAGTTTCAGCAAATAAGATTATCACTGAAGAGAGAAAGAACCAGAAATGAATTGCAGCCTTGCTTAAAAAAAGAAGAGACCCATTTAAGCCAATTTCTCCAATCAAGAAGAAAGACTGTTTGAAAAACAGACAAAAACAAGCCTAGTTTCTTCACAAAATAGAAAATCTGAATGTCATCAGAGTGACTTTTTCCATAAAGAGGGGTCGAGCAGGATCATTTGCTAAGGCAGGGGCCACTTGCACGGCGGTGCAGCTGGAGAGCTGCTCCGCACCAGCGGTCCGCACCTCTGCGGCACGCTCCGGCTCTCCCGCTGTTCGGCGGGCTGGCTTCCCACCTCCTTCTGCATCCCAAGGGGCCGGTTTGCCACAGAGACAGATGAAAAGCTCTGGAAAGGTTTCCCCTTTCCTGACCCTACTCTAAAGCTTCCCTGACCGAGGTGAATCTGTCCCCAGGCTCTGGAGCATCCCAGGCGTCCAGCAGCTCTGCGGCAGCAGCGTTACCGCTCACGCCGGTCCTCTGCTGTGGGTCCTGACACTTGAACTCTTCTGAGCAGATCACTTGCCTTCCCTTACCGCCATCCTTTCCTTCATTGCAGTGGTTTTTCTTAACCTAGCCTTCTGGCAGGCCTTTTCCCCAGCTCCAAGGAGCCCCCACAGCAGCCCTGCTCTGCAAAGCCACCCTGGCCGATGCTGCCCCTTTTGTAGCAGATCTGGCTTTCCACCCGCAGCCACACGATCCTCCTCCCACGCGCTCGTTTAGGGCTCCTGGCCTTAAAGGGCTCCAGTTTTGGAGCAGGGCTCTGGGCTTAAAAGGGGGGTAATATACCCAAGGGTAGGTAACTCCAAAGAAATCAGCGTTGTGTTGTGCACAAGAAAAACATCTGCTGCAAGCATGAGCAGACCTGGACCCCTTGGATCTCAAGGGGCTTTATATTCCATAGGAAAGCTTAACACACACGTCCACAGAGCACTGCCTGTTGGATACAAACTCATCTATTCGGCTCCTTGCAAATGGGTGAGATTGGCCTGAAAATAACGAGGTTTGAAAAGAGAATAAAAAACATTTTGGGTAACTTTCATGTGCTCCTTGGCTTTGGAGTGGTTTGCAGCCTGGCTCTGGGGACCACTTCAATCCCATTTTCAAGTTCTTCTCTGTACCCTGGAGGGCCAGACATTTACTCTAAGAAATCGAATCACATCTGAGATTGCCAGAAACCCCCGCAAAATACTGATGGCTTTCAAACTAAAAAAACAAAAAAACCCCCTTCACTCCAAATGGAAGCCCAGTCCAGCCTCGCAATAAAAATCGCAAGCTGCCAGCGCAGCCCTCCTGGTGAGGCATCCTTGCTGATTAGCGGCGCTGCCTCATTAGCATGCAAGCTGTAATCTCATTTGCTCCAGCATTGCTTTGATGTTAATTCCAGCGTTTTGGTGCAGTGTGGTACTGCACTTGGTGCGTTTCCAGGCTTGCACCCCCCCCCCATCTGCAGCCTGCTCCTTTCCTGCCCCCCGAGCGCGGGGGCGGCCGCCTCGCCCCCGGCACGTGCCGCTCCGCTCGCCCCGCCGCGCCGCGGACCTCCTGCTCCCCGCGCGGCCGTTCCAGCAGTCCCTCCATGCTTTTTTTTATGCTTTTTTTTTTTTTTTTTTTTCCCCAAACTATGTGCAGCTCCTTCCCCAGCCCGGTGACTCCTCGGTATGCAGGACGCTCACCAGGACTGTCTAGTTTGGGGCCGTGGGAGTGAAATCCCGGTGTGCCGCGCGCGCGGATGCAGCACGCGGGCGCCACGCTGAAATGCCGCTGCAGCGCGGGCGTCGCGCGGTGCCAAAGCAAGAGCTGCTTGCAGCAGCAGCCTGCACGCACAGCCCCTGCGGTCAGGGCAGAGGGGGGGCTCGGGGTGCAGCTCCCCGCACCCAGCTGCTGCACCGGGGGCAGCTCCTCCCGCGGCCTGGGCGCCGGCGGGGCCGTCGTAGCCCCTCGCTCTTCCCGCACCAGCCTCCGATGCTGCGCGGCGGCAACGCCGCGGCCGTCCACCCGGGGCTGCCGGCCCGGCGGCGGCTCCCGGGAGGGCTGGACCCGGCGGAGCCGCGCTCCGCAGCCCGTGCGCCGTCCTCGGCAGCGCCTCGACCCGCCGCCGCCGCGGGCATCCTGACGGGAACACCGAGACCCCCCTTCGGGCGGCCCCAGGCTCGAGCACAGCGACCTGCACAGGAAACCGGGTGCTGCAGAAGACCAAGAAAATTCCACTTATTCTAAAGAGAAAATAAACGAAACGGGGCTTCCCATGACGTAGCAGGGTGCCGTGGGTCTGGCCACGGCCAGGTCCCGGCGTCTGGCCACGCGCCCCCATCCCCGAGCTTCGCGGCGCCCTTCGGCGGGCAGCGCCGACGTCCGCGGCGATTCGGGCACCGCGAGCGGGGCTCGAACCGCTCGGGCAGCCCCTCCTCGCCCCGCGGCGCCCGCTGCGAAGGCCGGCAGCGCCGGGAGGCCGCCGGTTTAATTCAGCCGGTTCCGCGCGGGCGCTCGCGAGGGGCGCGGGGCTGCCCGCGCGCCGAGCCGCGCCGGCGCTCCCCTGCCGCTGCCGGCCGGCTTCTGCTCTCTGTTTGTACAATAACCTATTGAACTTTTCCCGACTGTAATTCAATACAGAATAGATCCTTGCAGGAGGCTTTTTTGGCAGGGAGCACCGAAGGCCTTGAATCAATTTTGCTTTTCCAGCGTGGTTGTTTAATGTATTGATACCGGCTGGAAAAAAAAAAAATAAAAAGGAATCAATGTTACTTTTATTTGTCCTGAGCTGAAACCTTTTGGGGCTGTTCTTTGTGACACTGATACCATGCAGCGTGTGGCTTTTGTCCCACCTTGGTGAGGAAAAGCAAAGACTGCTAATGTGAAACAAGCCGCTATTTTTTTTTTTTTTTTTGTCAGCAATGCTTCCCGTTTTTGCAAAGGTTTCAGCGCTTTTATAGGAAAAGTCCCGCAGTCGTGCAATGCAGATGGCTTAGCTGGTCGTTGCAACGACGCCGAGAAAATCCCCCCGGCGCGCGCGTGACCGCCTCGGCGCAGCCGCGATGCCGCGCGGGGCCGAGCAGCCGCGCCGGTGGGAAGCGTCTCCCGGCCGGAGCGAGAAGCGTTTCTCCGCCCCGGCTCCGATCCGCTCGCGGGTCCGGCCTGTACGGTGTATCTGCGTCCCCGCGCAAACCTCGCAGGGGGCCTGCGAGCACGCACACCCGCGCACGGCGCACGCGCTCGCTCTGCCCCAGGTGGAGAGGCGAATCATACTGCAGCAATTAATCACAGCAAGGAGGACGGCTGCTCTGAGCGCGGTTTCGCTTGCCGGCGGCCTGTCCCGAAGGTCCGGTCCTCGGTGCACAGGGCAGCTCGCGGGGGCCCGAGGCAGCTCTCCGCGCTGCCCCTGCCCCGGCGCAGAGGGGCTGACGCCAGCGCCACGCGCATTCACATGTGTTTGCACATGATTGCACGTTTGCACGCGTTCGCACGCGATTGCACATGTTTGCACATGTTTGCACGTGCAGCCCGGCACGGACGCGGCTCCCCGCCTCATTAGGAGTCCGGACCGCCGGTGCTCGGGTGTTACTGTAGCGAGTCCTGCCAAAGGGAACTCCGTGACAAAGTCGAGTTATAATTTCTTATAATTAGCTGCCGCAGTGTAAATCTCCCCTTCTTTTAGAGCAATTTCTGGAAGACAAAGAAAAATCCACCTGACAAGGTGCTTGCAAACTGCACCGCGTGCCCGCGGTCGGGGAAGGGGAGGAAAAGCCCCGGATCGCGAAGCTTGGCTGCACGGCGCGGGGCCCGGCGGCAGAGGCGGCGGCGCGGAGCACGTCCCCCGCCAGCACCCCGCGCGCACGCCTGACCCTCCGCTCCCCCCCCCGCCCCTTTACCCCCCACCCCTGCTTATAAATCAGAGCAGAATTAATTCAGGCGCCGCATTTTATTTGATAAACGTCAAAATATGTAAATACCGGGCTCTCTTCCTCCAGTCGCTAAAACAAATGGAAAACACATTTATTAGCATAGAGATGAGTTTAATCAAATCAGCGGCGAGTACAAATTAGCCACAGGAAACGTAATGAGCTGGGAATTAATTAGCAGCATAATGGTAATAACTTTGCCTGCTGATTACCTTGCGGCCACGGCTCTCCCCCAGGGCTTCGCGCGGGCTCTCCAACAGCTGATCTTTCCCGCTGCAGGAGCCCCCGGACCGGAACCGCGCGGCCGCGGCTCCCGCGCAACAGACTGCGGCGGGGAGGCAGCGAGGGAGGGAGGAGGAGGGAGGAAAAGCCGCGGGAGGCGCGCAGCTCGGGGCTCGCGGGCGGGACGTCCCGCCGGCGGGTCCCCTTGGCGGCCGGGCCCTGGCTGCGGTGGCCGATTATCGTCTCGGTGCCGTTCCCGCAGCGATGCCGGCCTCGGCCGCTCTGAAAATAAATATACGGGCCGGTGCGGGTAGGGGCTGAGGTTGCTCTGAGAAGGGCAGGAGCCGGGTGACCCTCGGGACTCAGCTGGCTGCTCTGAGGAGCTGATGTTGCACGAGAAAGGGACGATCGGTGCTCCAGGGGCTTCACAAAGTGCTGGGCTTGTAAATTAACTGTTTGACACCAGCAGTGATGGAGAGCGGGGAGGGGGGCAGGGGCTGGGTGGAGGAAAGGGGCAGTTTCTCTTCTTGATTTATTTGTATTCCTTCTGCAACGCTTCTCCTCCTAACACCTGAGCAGTCCAAAATAGCTCGCACCGAGTCTCCCAGCGCAGGAGCTAAAAGCACTTCATAAGCCTTAATGAATCAAGCTGTGCAACAACCCTGGGAGGAATTATTATTCCCAGCGGAGCAGGCAGGTTAAGGGAAAAACGCTCGCTTTTGGGGGCCTGCATTTAGAGGCTTCAGTCCATCTTTGCACACCTTCGCACACAGCAGCTCGATTTTCAAGCAACTGAGTAGAAACCCGAGCAGTTAAAAAACCAAACTTAAGTTAAAAAATAAATTAGGGCACGCACAGAGGTGCTTTGACAGGGATTTGCGGGGGAATTAACTTGGAGCATCTAAGTTTGAAAATGTAGTTCAAAGTGATTTCTCCAAATCTCAGGGATGCTGAAATGAGAGCGCTCTGCTGCCAGGTCCCCGGGACCTGCAGACCCTTCTTTCCCCTCTGCTTTGGATATTTGGCTCCAGCCTGTTTAAATGCTCCATGAAATGCAGAAGTCTCATTGGAAAGAGGACAGTAAGGTGAAGGCCCAAGGCTGACACGGACACGGTGATTTTATTTTTTTCCTGGGGAGTCAGTTTGGACTTTTGCCTCCCCCAGTCACCCGGGCTGTCAGGGGGACCTCACAAATCCGGCCGGCGAATCCAAGATGTGATGCTAACCGTATCGCTCCTATACCAGTTTATCGGGCCATCTAGGTTTGGGCAGACATTTGATTTGAGCTGTCAAGAGCTGGCGGGCTGAAACGGATGCAAACAAGGAAGAAGTCAGCACTTTAAAAAATCTCTCGGTTTCGGATGGGAAGGGGCAGATGGTCTTTCATTTACTGGAGACAAAAGAAAGACAGAAGGATTTTCACAATTTACAGAGCATGGCTGCACTAATGGGAAGGTGTCTGCGCTTTTGGGTTTAACTCCAGGAGGGTTCAGAGAAACACGGGGTTGTCTCTCGCTCTCAGCACTGCGATGAACTTGCACCAAAATAAAGGCTCCATCCTTTCCTCGCACATATGGAAACTTCACATTCAGATCTGGTCTTTGAAGCTGAGACTCTGTTCTTCTGCTTAGAGATCTTAGTGAAACCCATGCCTCACTTTCAGATGTTAAAATAAGCAATGTGTAAATTCCTGTTTAGGCACCCAAGATTTCAAAAGCACTGGGTACTGCCATCAGCTTGCTTTTCCAGGCATTTCTGGGGTATTCACCACTGCCTTTAATTCAAGAAGTGTTGGGTCAACGATTCTGCCAACATTTTCCTACCCAATTTGAACAAACCTGCCAGCGTCAGCAGCACTGACGGCAGTGCGGTGCCTCGGCAGGTGGGTTGGTGGAAGCATTTGACATCTTGACAGTTGTCCCTGAAAATTTTAGCAAGTCTCTCCAAAACCTGGAGAGAAAATGAACCCAGCTGCACTCCAGACCAGACCTGTTCTGATAGAGGGACTGAAATGCCTGTTTAAAAGTACCGGAACATCACATTAAGCAGCAACCTCCTCCCCATGGGAGGTTTCAATGAGTTTTATGGGAGCGTTCGCTATTGCTGGAGAGGCAGAGGACGAACTGCTAAGACAGGAACTATTCAGACCCTAGCTGCAGAGAGAGGTGGGAAGGGGATGTTTGCATGTGGTTTTCAGCTTTTTTTGCCAGAATGGTCACCTTGGGTGTCACTGGCCTCTTAGAGGACAGTGCTGGCCGCCCTGTGGACCCACACCGGTCTGGTGGTGGCTTGGCTGGGGTCAAGCCCTCCCGCTGCTTATCCAGTTTCTACCTCTAATGTTGAAGGGTATCCAAAACTGACCTGCACTACGGACTGCACAGCAGCCACCTATCTACTATCAATGGCCATCACCGGGATGCTCCTCTAGGAACATATCACCCTGCAAAGTCCGGCCAACGAGGGCCTGACCGCTGATGAGAGTTGCCTTGCTCTAGTTAAAGATCGCTCCTTTGAATCGCTGCGATTTTGCTTGTGCAAGTCAATATACGGGATTTAACCATGGCTTGTAGTTAAAGAATCATGGGTTTTATTATCATGGATAAATAACATCTCACCTAGAGGGAAAAGGGAGAACACAAGGTCACCCAGCACGCCAGCGGCGGAGCCTGGATAGGAAGTCTCCTCAGTTCCCATCGCCTGTGCCAGCCTCCCCGCCAGCCTGTGCTTTGTTCTCAAGGCAAAGGACTTTTATCCTTCAAAGTGCCACTTCCCTTTGCTGTGTGCAGATAAATACGTACCCTTGCTCTGAGATACATGCTACCAATTGATTTTTGATCCATGAAAACCTGAACCAACACGGCTCGTAAAACAATCAACAGCGATCCTCAAATACGAAATGTTTTTGAGCAGGGCCCTACATCATACCGAGGTTTGCTTTCTGCTTCAGAGCCAGACAGCCAAATTCGGGTCTCGTTTATTAATGGAAGTGCGGAAGGGAAGTCAGGGAGAGCAGAATGTGACCCAGTATATTCAAGGCTACCTCGTCCCACAGTAGCCTTTAGGAAATCTACCACTTCGAGCATAAACACAAGACAATTTTGTTTTCATGCCATTTTCTTGCCAATGCTTTTTCTTAAAAATCTGTACGGCTGTCATATAAAATATGCCTTGGTTTGTTCTAATTTAGATTACACATATTTGTCCTCATTGAATGATTGATTAAGTGCTCTGATCTTGACTGCTATGTTAGCAGCAGGGTATCTGTGCAAGAAGATTGGAAATCTCATTGGATAAAGTGTGGAGATGAAATCCTAGCTGTTACAGATCTGGTTTTCTTTTTCACAGCCAAGGCAAATACTGTCTCCTCTGCGATAACAAACATGCTTTCTAATGTATTCCAGGACAGCGCTGATCTTGACTTTGTTTCCTCATGGAGGGGCTTTAAGTTGTCATAATACCACGGCACCAAACTCTTAGTGTCAAGGATATCACTGCAAGGAGGGTATATCAGAGTCCACCGGATCACTTCTGATTTACACTGATGTAACTGAAAACAAAATGTGTCTCGCTGACATCTGCGGAGTTATGCTGATAAAACCAGCATATAAGCAAAACCAGGGAAAAAGATATCTCTGTGCAGCTCAGCTCCTTCAAAGCATCAGGCATGGCTTAGGAGGGCTGACCGACGTGGAAGGGCTCCTTCAGGGCCAGCTACCCCGACAATTCCCTTAGACATCGCTGGACCCGAGCAGCGTGCAAATACCTTGTTACCTCCAGGAACTGGGAGAGCTTTTCTTGCTTGTTTATATAACCTCATAGAAGATGTTAAAAAATAAGTCAGCCTGCTTTTTGTCATCGTTTCATTCATATTTGTGATCTAGAAATGACATAGATAAAGGTATTTGGAACATTAAATTAAAAAGAGTATGTTCTGGTTTTCTTTAATATGACCTAATTTCTGAAGTTGGTCTATTAACAGAGTTGTCTTTAGAATACTGCATTGCTAAGAAAGAGCAGTAACAAGCCAGACCATTTTCTAAAAAAATGCTAGAAGCTTGGGTTCTTTTTTTTTTTTCATTTTCTCTTTCTGAAGCTTTTCTCTGACCTTCTTGGAAGTGTAAAGAAAGCTTTCAAGACCATCAGAATAAATGGGTTGCTCACTGTGATGTTTGCAGCCTCGGAAAAAAGAAAAGAGGGATGAAATAGAAGAAAAGCCCTGTACCCACCAGCTTCCGAACGGGAACAGATGAGGTGTGAGCTCAAGAGAAAATACGCCCAAATTTTAGCATGATGCCATCACAGCAGCAACTGCAGAAGCAGAGACTTTGCAACAGAGCCCGCAAAGCTAAGCAAAACCGCAGTGATTCCTGGGGTATAGTGGGATGCAACACCGTATTTCTTTTCACGGCGTTCAGTACTTTGGAAAGGAAAGAGTAAGGGCAGATTGTCAAAATATCACAACAAGGAAATTTAAATTGAGAAAAAAAAAAAAAAAGTTCGGCCCCTGCTTAGATTTACAGGACGAGGGCTTCCTGCGTGCCATGGTTATAACGTGCGGCGATTTGTGCAGGCATGCCTGCGCCCACAGACCGAAGGCAGCGTCTCAGGCGCCTTCTGACGAGACCTGCCCGTCGGGGCCACCCGCCCGCGAGCTGCTGCCCGAGGAGAACCGGGGCCCGCGGCCGCGCCGCGGGGGGAAGTGCTAAGCTGTCTTAACGACGCCGTGTTATTATCAGGCTCTAACGCTGCCTGGAACGGATGTCACCACTGTGTACGTTGCTGCAGATCAGTTGGTAATTACACTTGGATTCAGAGTAATTACCTTGAGACTTGCGCTCGGGTTTCGGTGATGGAAATAACCATGCACTCGCGCAGCCCCACACGTAGGGCTCGTGATGTAACTTAATAGCCAGCTCCTAACACGAGTGCAGAGAGGCATTTGTCTCGTATTTATGCCATTTTAAAATAAACATGGGCATTTTTTTCATCTGAAAGAAGCAGAGTCTGCCCGCCTACCTCCCCCCCACTCAAGCGCCTTCCCCTTTACTTTGCAAAACGAAATACGCCGGAGCAAAATAAATATTTATAAGCTTCTCCTGGTGTGTGATTGTTTCGACAAAATGGCTTGAGCCGGCCTTGCTTGCGCTTTGCTCTGTTCCCTATTTAAATTTCAGAGAGGGGGAAACCAGCGCTGTGACCGCTGCAGGGGGATGAGGCATCTGGCTGGATTCGGGGCTCCCTCTCGGCCGGGAGGCGAGGGATGCGCAGGCTCGCGACCACGCGTCCTTGGAGTTTTCCCAGGTCACGTCTGCCAGTGCACTTCCTCCTCTAGCGCCGACCGTTGAACACCTGGACAGCTGCAGCAGCGCATTAAGCACGGCTTCCGATGCCGCACTCGCAGGCGAGGCGGGCTGGCGCCCAGAGCTCCGGAGCTGGCTTTCCCCGCGGTAGCAGAGCACGCTGCTTTTCTCTTCGTATGGTGTCTCCATGTACAAGAATTTACTTCTTGTTGTGTATCTCTGAGTAAGTCGGTGCTTTTGCAAACAGTCTTCCTCCTTCAGGGTGAGTGGCTTATTTTGGTTAGGAAAAGAAAGAGCCTCCTGTGCTCTCTCTTTCTTTTGGCAATGTCTGGATAATCATTGCTCATAATAATGCCATCCCAGATGTTGAAACATCTCCTGTATTAATTTTACCCAGAAGATAATTTCCCTTAGAAATCATGTGCAAATCCCCTGTTCTAATTTAAGAATTAATTCAGTGCACTAAATCTTAGCACTTCAACCTAGAAATATTTGTCAGTGTCTGTTAACCCTTTACAACAACAACAGAAACCCCAAATGGGAGATTTACAGATTTACCTAAGCCTGTCTTTCATACCAGCTCTGTTTGAGTCTAATTTACAATATTTGGAAATGAAGGTCCCCTTTGACACCTGGAGCCTACTTGCTTGAATCATTTCCTTCTCTTTAATTAATCACAAATATAAATTGATTACTTCTTACAAAATCTCTATGGAAATACAGAGGACTGATGCCCCAGTGGTGTACAAATGCTCCCAGGGACCAGAGACCCATGGTCCAGTGTTGCCTGGGGTAGTTGCGCCATCCTCTATCAAGGCTTTGCCAGATGCCACGAATGAAAATACGATCTAACATTTTACCAAGCAAGATTTGAAGAAGTAAGGGGAGCTGAATGCCTTGTCTGAACCTGTATAAGAAATCTGTGACAGTCAGGAACATAGTCCACTTCTTTTGTGTCCTAGGCACATGTCAGCAGCCTCTGACCATGCTTCTCTGCCTACAAATCCATCTACTACAAGTGTCACGTGCATTTGATGGGGCTTCTTCATTTGGTTTATATGGGAACTACATCAAAATCCAGACTCGGCACCCTCCTGCCCTTGCAAGTCGTGACATTCGCAGTGTACCCTGCCTTTATACCAAACACTTTGCCCATGAGGGAGAATATTCAGGAAAATAAAGAGGCCATTGCTACTCCAAATTTCATCCCCTCTATGTAAGATCAGAGTGAAATCCAGCACACCTTTGGAGAAGCGGCATCATTCAAAAGACAGGAATGCCCCTGTTTGTACGAAGGCACCTTTGCTTTGCCTTTCTTGTGTTATTTCTAGTGGTATTTGGATCACAAAAGAATTTCAGATATCAGTACATTTAAGTATATTTTTAAAAATCATGCAAGAAATCGGTCTGTACGTTCTTATAGTCACATAGCAGGCAAATGCTCAGAAACCATTTCAGCAAGATTACGCAGCAAACTATAAAGTGTACATGCAAAACATCAGAGGATCACAGAATTCACTCAGGGTGATTTTTACATGTATCTACAAATGTTTCTTGATTCATACCATAAAAGCCTGAATTTCTTATGTTCAGTGATAATATCTAGTTAAGTTGCTTCATGCAACACGTTGTCACAGTTTGGATTTCACTGATTGCAATCCTGGCAATTCTTGTGCTTGCTCCCCTTTTGGCTGAGCAGTACCTCGTGCATAGGAGTGGAGCAAGGACCTTCTCCTATGCAGATTCTGAGTCGTCTCTGTTAAACACCTTTAGGTGATCATATGTGATCAGCGCTGGGACATGCCACCATATGCACCATTCCTTGTAAACTCTGAGATGTTACAGACAGACTGAGTGGTAAAGAATAACACAATCCAAAAAGGAAAGCAAAGGAGAAAGGACCATGTTGATAACAGTGTGGCCAACTCCATTTTCCTCTCTCAGAGTGATCCGCTCTTAATAGTGAAGAGTGGCAGTGAGCCTGGCTCTAAAAGGATCTTGGAGTACAAAATCTGGCTTCTGGTTTAAAAATGTGTGGAATCCACCTCTACGGAAATGTGCTTGGAGAGATAATGTAGTTAAGTCACTATACAAATTGGACAGATTTCTTTCAAGTTGGTCCTCAGACTGAATGCCACCCTGGCATAAAATGGTACAAATTCAAGGAAACTTTTCTGCCTTATACCAGCCAAGACTGCACACAGCTCCCAAAGACAGGAAAAAAGAAAGAACTTGATGGTCACCTGTCATATCCCATCTGACTGTGTTCTGGATTGCTTTCCAGGCCCTCCTTCGCAGTATCTCAGTATCACACTGGCCTTCTGGCTATCTGCCCTTCCACATCCATTATGTAGATCAAGTCTGCTATCTCGTCCAACGATGAGAGGATCTGCTGGAAGGAGAGAAAACATTTAAAGCTCTTGGCTTTATTCGTGAAAGAAATTCTGTTTCATGCCACCCTACCCCCATTGCTACTTAGTCTTGTTTGAAAAGTGCTGCTTAGATTTCACATTTATTCTTTCTCTTTCATTTCAACAAAACAGGCTAGAAATATTATTGCTGTTTCCTTCTGATCCTCAAGTAAGGCAGGCTACATTTATGTTGCCTTGAAATTTAGCACACTGACAACTCCAGGATGGATCTGCTGGCCCAGCAACTCACAGTTTGTGTTTCAGTTATTATTTCTCCTGATGAATTCACTGGGGGATCCGTTCCTTGAATGCAAAGCTCTAGGGTCAGGAGAAATGGAAAATGCATTACATGGAGCGTGACATAGTAAGAGTCCCAGAAATGAGTGCCCATTGAGATATGTCCATAGGCAGTGGAATAAACTTGTTCCTTTATCTCCACATTGCTGCTGGAATTTCCTTGTAAAAATTTGGGTTTGAGCTATAGTTGTAGTAATGGCTGTGTAGAGTGAAACATTGCTTCTATTTATTACATTTTGAGATTAAACAAGATAAAACTATAGCTCTATTCTTCTGATTTTGATTAGTGGGGATTTTCAGCTCCCTGTCCATCGTGTTCCTGAACTCCACATCTCTGAGCATCCCCCTCGATCAGAGATCGGTCTCTGCAAGGCAACCAGTTTCCCTTGGGGAGCTCTTTAATTCCCTTCTCTTCCTTCAGCTCCCCCTTGGTAGGTTCCCCTTCGCAGGACCACATGACCGAAGCAGAGCCTTTCCTCCTTTCGTTATCTCTAGGTAGTTCTCCTTAGCCTTGACATTAATGCACCCATTCCATGTCCGCATCACTGGACGTTTGATATTCATCTACCAAACCTTTGCCTCTCAGCCTACGTTCCTGTTTTGAGATGCAGGCTGCTCTCACTTAGGTTTTGTCAAGGAAATGACAAAAAGACCTGATATCACATCTGAAATGTTTAGAAAGCCTTCCTTCAGAAGACCAGAACTGAAAATACTATCCTGATAGGAAAGGCAGTTGTAGTTTTCCAGCGAAATCTCAAATTTTCTGCAGCTTCTCAGGATCTCAATCCCGAAAAGGAATAGTTTATGACGTCTAAGTCTGATTCTGCCAGCAAATGTGCAGGCTGGCTCTGCAGGCATTTTCTCCTGTTTTCAGAGAAAGTGAGGTAGTATCATGCTATTGAGTGAATTGTCATAAGACAGGCAAAGATACCGCAATTCTCACCCAACCCACTGGTTTTGTAGAAGACTCTACTTACTGCTTGTGTTTTGCTGTTCTCCTGATCTCATTCAGGTTGTTCGTAGGAGCACAGTCAGCTTGGTGTGCTGGGAGAGGTACTGCCCTGCAGTGGCTGCTGGGGACAAGCCAGAGTAAAGGGTTAATAAGTGTGCATCTGGCTTTGCTCAGACTTTAATGCACATTAGAAAGTCATCTGGTAGGAAAAGGGAGGAAGGAAAGTGAAGGTGAGAGGAAGGTGCAGTTCTGGCTTCTGAGACTCTGGGATTGTGCATTGCGGGTGCGACCAAGAGTTGGTGGGAGTCTCTCTAACTGCCTCACTGCAGCTGTGCATGCGAATACAACCGACAAGCACTCGCTGTGAACACGCAGTCCTCGAAACTCTGCACATTATTCCCAGGAAATGTCTCCTAACTCCGGGCTTTAAATGAGAACAGTGATCGTTTGCACAACAGAGCATTTTCTCTGATCTTCCTTCATTTTCCATCCTCTCCCCAAGCAAAAAAGTTGGGCTTAAAGTCTGCTGTTGTTGGAGAACTTCCCTTAACTATCAGCTAAATAATACATGAACACTGATCCACCACGCTGACTGATGACTCTCTCTGCTGACCCCGTTTTATTTTTATTGCTTGGCTCGGACCAGTTCCTTCAAGTCCTGAATCATCAGAACAGAGACCTTGAGGTACTCCAGCCAAATCAATCCCGGGCCATTGACATATTGCTTTACCTAACCAACCATGCAACTTCGCTTTTCCCTGATAATTTCTCAATTAATTGCTTTTCAGCTCTCATTCGTTACAAGGTCAGACTGTGTCTGGGCTTGTACATTCCCATCTCTGATAAACTCTCCTGGTCCCCTAATCAGCCACGACTGGGATTTTAGTTCCATTAACTTATTCATCATCTAGACATTTTCATCTTGAGGAGCTTGACTTTTGATTGTATCAGTAGTATCTTCAATTATTTAAGAAGACTTGAAAATTCCCTCCTTACTTTAAAAAGAAAGTGCATTTTGAGCACTGAGAATTGATCGCGTTGGACTACTGCGTTTTGGATGTCTGCATGCGCAAGCCCATGTTAAACAGATCGTGCCGGGCGAGAGCGTAAGAATGCGCTGCTGCTGCACATGTGTGCATGGGGCTGACTATATTAAGATGTCAGCTATAGGGGAATGACAGTATGCTGATGACTCGTGGCTTACTAATGCTAAATCACGCCTGAGATTCTGTTCCATGATGTCAAACATTGATTCAGTTTCCGTGGGAAGTTATGCAAATGCCAGAGCCCCTCAATGAGATCTGAAACTAAAATTGCTAGCAAAAAACGGCTTGTCCTCTCCAGGCAAAACATCTTTTTAGAAAATCTTGAAGCTAGCTGCTCCCTGAAGGGGGGTGTTTTCTGAACATGATCCCAGACAGAAGGACTCGCAGGACCCTTCTTCTGCTTCGGTGCTAGCTGCGAGCCAATTCCCTCTTTCTGCTGAAGCCTTCTGTCTGAGTCTGTGCTTCATCCTTGCAGCAGCTGGTCCAGTACAAAGCAACAGCCCACTAGTGCTACTAACCAAAAATTAATTTTTCAACAGAAGCAACAGCTCTAAATTGCACAAAAAAATGCTCTGCACCGCAGGTCTTCCCAACGCCCCTCTTCCCCCGTCCGTATGCAGACAGAACTCCTAAATCTGGAACTTTCTCCCAGTAGGACAACTGGTGCCGAGAACTGACAAACTGGCATCAGCTGGGCAGCTGATGCACTGGTGCACAAGACGGACGGACCTTCACGTTCTCTGCCCCAGGCTCCTTTGAAGCCAGAAAAATGTCAGTTGAGTGAAACCCACCTTCCTGGTGGTGGTGTCAGGAGACCCTGGCTGGAGAGCCACGACCTGCCGGGGGACGTGTCCGTCCTGCCCGGATCCGTTTGCCCTCGCGCGTCGCGCGGAGCTGAGCGTAGGGGCGTTTTCACGGCTGTTTGCTGAGGGCGGCCGGGCTGGCGGCGCGTCCTCGAAAGGGACCTGCGGCAAGGCTCCCTCTGTGCCTCGGTTTCCTGTCTGCAAAAGGCTGGTGGTAGCTTTTAATGCTCACGATTTCGTTGCAGATCTCAGAGCGGGTTTTTATTCCTCCCTGCCTCCCCCCCCCCAAGCCTGGTGGTCACACTTTTGAGTACGGATCTTCAGCATTGGCTTAAAAAGAGAAGCTTGCAGCCCACATTATTGCTGAGAAGAGCTTAAAAAAGATGAAAAGTACAGAAAACTGAAAAAAAAGGGAAAAACATGCCCAAAGGCAGAGCATTATAGTAATGAAAAAAGATTACAATAGCAATGACAGCATCAGCGTGAGAGTGTTACTTTGGTCTTCCTCCAGTCTCTAATAACTCACCCAGCCCCGTGGAAACGGGGTGCTTCTGCGCCCTTTGCTCACGCGCCGGGAAGAGGAGCCTTCCCGAGGTCTCTGCTGCTCCCTGTAAATTATGTAGCAGAAGGCACCAACACTTGGAAGACTTGAAGTAACGTACAGTTCTCTCTCCTCCCGTTGCTAGGATTCACTGCCATACCCCACCGCTTTCCAGGGCTTTGCCTCCTATTTTGGCTGTAGGAAAAAAAAAGAAAAAAAAAAAAAAAAGAAAGAAAAGAAACCTTGCTGCTTCCAGGCTCTGCATCAGGCTAAACAGCTCCAACACGAACCTTTGCAATATTGCTACAGTCAGACATAAAATCTTAATGTATGATAGTGCTTTGAGTCTTATATTCTTCCGAAAAAGGTGAGTCCCTAGTAGTAAATGAAATATTAAATATTTTTAAATATGAAATAGCTAAACCTGAATTCCATTAAAATGAATCTTTCATAGTTTTCTTTATTTTTGTTGCTTTTTGGGTTTTTCTTTAACCTTTTTTCCCACGGAACGATGTCATGAGCTTTTATGCATTCTTTAAAAGACAAAAGAAAAAAATAAACACAGGCAATTTATAAATCTAATCTATTCAGATTTATTTTATCTGGAAGACCAACTGAGGAAGTGAAAATCTCTGGTGGCCGCATCTGCCTCGCTGAACTCTTCAGCAGGCTGTACGAAAGGCTCACCTGACGGCACCGCTGCCACGGCTGCTGCCACGTGCCACCTACTCTGCAACCCTGCGTCCGGTTACACACTCTGCTCCCCTTTAGAGGACTTTAATCTTCCTCCGTCGGATAAAAAATAGTGCCTCTGGCTGAGTCCCTGAGGCTGAAACGGACACCGAGGTACACGATTCTCGCTAGGTGTATTTATGTCCTTGCGCTCAGAATTTAAACCTTTCCCGTTCCTCTGAACCGCTGCATTTCCACAGGATTGACGGAGACTTTTAAAAGAGGGTGGGAAAAAGAGCACTTGGATTTGCTAGCAGGTTCGGGAGACAAAGCGGGGAAAAGCAGGCACTTCCTTTTTCTGCGGCTCCCCAACAAAGTGGGAGAAGCCAGTTGCAGATTTTCACAGATTTCTTAAAAAAAAGGAAAAGAGCAAATTATACTAGATCATTTTTTGTGTTTAAATACCGGCATTTTTTTCCCCACGCGCTGTGACTCCAGCTGAGATGGCAGGAACATTCAGCCAGTTACAGTCTTCTCCCAGCCTGATCAGAAGCATACGCTCTTCGTCTGCTTTTGTAAGGGCTTTGCGTTCCCACTTTTGCCCTGACACCCTTGGGATGGAGGGGAACGAATCCCAACCGTGTTATTTATTTATTTCAATGAACTGCCCGTTGGCCAGCTCATGTTTTCGCCACAAAGACTTCAAATTGGCTTAGAGCAACAGAGAGCATGTTGCAAAGCCCGACGAAGCTTAGACACGAGCATGTCAAATAAGTGATCCACATGAGAGTCGATAGACATGACATTTAGTAATCATCTTTCTTGGACAAAATGGGGCAGCGCTGTCACTTTAAGTAAATCTCAGTCAAATTTCTGGCATTCTACCATAGGGCAAGCGGGAGGCGTAACAGTAAATTTCTCTTTAAAAAATACAAAAGATCAACCTTGAAAAAAAGCAGTCGCCACATTTTAAGGTGTAATACCTCATCCTAGCCTGGTCAACCGTTTACTTTCTGCTGATATCAATATGTCACCCCTAATGTTTACTGATGTTCACTTTATAAATGACTTTTCCTAGCTGTCAGAATATCTGTCACCAGCGTCTCTTCCCCCTCTTTGCTTCTCATCCCTTTAATAAAGATTAATATCTTTGGGGTTAACTAGAAAGATCAGATACTACATAAATGACACCATGGGTCTGATATTTAAACAAGAGGAACATGTAATTGCTGAGATTATGTGAGCAAATTGGGTAATTCTTAGCATAAACGAACACAGTTCGCTTCTGCAGATTCAGATAACACAAGTGCACGTTCAACATCACTGTATACTTGGACACACTTTTGGGCTTGTGAAGGTCCATTCATCCAAGAAAAGTAAATGTTCAAAAGAAAAAATTGTGAGTTTAGATTCTACAGCTGCACTGAAGTACTTGAAGATATGCAGAATAGGGATTCTGTTAAAAACATGGCATGTTGCTTTTCCACATTTGTAGTCCACCAGTGACTTTCATATTAAATGGTTTTAGACTATGACTCCAAACAAGATTTTTCAACCTGTCAGTCCTTCCTGCAGCTCAACCTAGTATATGAAATCCTAAACATGATCTCTCTGCTTTGTACATCTTTGACAAACTCCTAGAATAATGATTCCGGAATGAAAATTTAGCTGGCAGTGTTATGGATGAAGCACAAACCAGTTATTTTAGCTCTGCAACGCTACGAGTGTGAACATGCATTTTGCTCCTAAATTGCAAGGTGCGATTTGGAAGACATGGTGGAGTAGACCATGGGCTCTTCACACAAGCTACGCTGCCAGTGGGTCAAGTGTGGTTTTGCCTAGCTAAGAGCTACAGGATCAGACCAAAACATACAGTCATACCTATGGACCAGAACTACAGGATAATACCAAAACAGCTACGTGTAGAGGTCAAACTTGAAGAGTTACTGTTCTGACCGTCACCATTGCTGCCTAGGAAGACCCAGACCTACCTGCCCTGCACTCTGGACAGCGTCTCCTTCGCTGGGTTGGAAGATATTTTGGATACATGTCTGTGGGGGTGGTGATTTGGCTCCTCTCTATCCTGCCTGTTGAAGAAGAGTCATTGGAAATAGAGAAAAAAATAAGGGTCATTGGGTCAGAAAGGGAGCATGGAGGGGGCTGTGGCTTTGATGAGGACACTTATTTAGGAACGGAGTATACGGCTCTGCGTTGTGCTTTATGCAGGGGTAGTTTGGCATAAATTGTTATATTTAGCCTTAAACTCTCTGAGCAAAATTCTCCTAAAAATGTCAAAGATAACGTTCCCTTTGGTGTCAATACTACAACTTTATCTTTAAGCAGTCACAGTTTTTCTATAGTATGAGCATAAACTCATTGATAACTCTGATCCCACTGGGATGGCTCCGACTGAGAGGCAGATCCTCAGCACCACACAAAACCTTTCAAATATTGGCAAGCTGCAAAAAGTTGTAAGTAGCAGAAGCCGATTCCTGGAGTGAGAATTTCATACATAATTTCTTTCTACTGCACCAACATGACTATTGTGCTCAGAAGATGACTCTGAAACTGCCTTTTGTTATATTTTGCAAGAAACAGGATTTCAAATCTGCAATAACCATCAGGTGATTTTATTCCTAGGAATTAGATTATTTTACAATAAAAGAAAAGACTCTCAGATTGGTAATGTAGCAATCATATTAGGAAGAAAAAACACATCTAAACATTCCAGGAATACCATAATATGACCTAAAATCAACTTAGTTTTGATTCACACAGACTGCTATTTGCACTCATTTTCTTACACATATGATTGTTCTTGCATCTGTAACCAACTTCATTCTTAATATAGCAGGATCTGAGACTAGGAAACCGCAAAGAAATTTGACACTGCAGAATACAGCAAGCAGAGGTCTCTCTAGCGAAGGCGTTATTTCACAAAATGATGGATGTGCATATTTATTTGCTCTGTGACTTCTATGTCAGGTTTGTCATATTTCCTCAAATTACTAGTTAAACCAAGGTTTTGTGTTTTGTTTTGTTTCTGCTGAAGCCTGCAGGCTCAACATACCTTATAAAAATCAAGCTGTAATTTATCTGCTCCATAGATCATGTGTAACAATAATCAGTCTGAGCTCGGGTCTGATGTCTGGCTTTGTAGGAAGAGATGTATGAAGTGAACAAAAAGCTTCCTGATTTTCATACTCTGCAATAAACCTGAAATATGGAGAGAAGTGAAACATGTATTTAAATTAAACCTTGGAATCATGACAGAGAAGGAGTAGAGAGAAATATCCACATACACAGGCACATATTATGCAATGACACGGTATCGTTTCTCTTAGCAGATGGACCTTTAGAAGTTACGTATCCTATAAGGTGCATACGTACAGCAGTTGAACTAGCAAAGCAATTTTAATCCTGCACTTCGGCTCACTAAAACTCTGCATGTATTAACCTGCATTTTGCCAGCAAAAAACCATGTGTGTATCCCCATATGGGTTAATACTCACAGGCTTTACATGTGATAGCAAAGCAATAGGTCTCACTAAACTCACTGCTCTGTGTAATGCTTGTTTCACATACATATGGGCAATTTTGGAAGGGCCAAGAATACAAACAATGATGTTTTTTGTAGATGTTTGCAAAAAACAGGCTAAAATTCTTAGATAAACAGTTTCATCAGTATACAAAGGGAAGATGGGCAGAAAAACTTGCTGAACATTGACTTAGCTTAAAGTGCCCCCGCACCGCAGATACCCTTGTGAGGGCAGGAAATCACATTCACCTTCAGAAGGCGATTCCTCCCGCTGAGGCGGGATGAGCCAAACTGCCCTCTGCAGGCAATGCTCTCCCTGCTTATTTATTGCAACGAGGCCTGTACAAAAAACATATATATATATATATATACACACACATATATATTTGTACAATCCACCTGGCAGATGTTAGAAAAGCATCTCCCCACTTGGAAATACGAAGGAGGCGATAGACGTGTGCACAGATGCTTGCCAGTGTCGTGCGATGCCTCCGTCACCGCATGGGTTAACCAGCACCGAGGCGCTCAAACCACCGGGGCCCCAGGGAAGCCGAGCGCTGGGAAAAGATTTCTGGTCCACTGGCCGTAGGAATACAGAACAGTGAGGAGGCCTTATCATTAAGAGCCGAATGCGATTTTAAAATTAATTAATTCTCTGCAATGCACTTAGTCCGAGAGGTGCAACCCCCTTCCTATCGCGGGAGGGGAACCTCGTCCGCTCCCCAGGTAAACCTCTGCCTGCTCCTGGATGAATAAAACGCACCCGTGGAGGAACTTCCCAGAAGAGCAAGGTTAATTTTGTCTACAGTTCGCGTTATCGGGCAAATCTGATTCTGCCTCCAAAGTCTCTCTTGCCTTTTTTTTTTTTTTTTTTAAACTAAATTGCAGTCATGTAGTCATTAAGAGATCCAACAGAAGCCTGGAAGAAGATTAGCACATACCAGAGTGACAGGGCTGCTAGAAAGGGGAAAAAATAGACAACATCAGTGCAATGTACCATTAAAAGTACGGAGTGACAGATGACAGTTGGTCTGCGATAGGGTGATTCAGCTAAATGGTAAACAGAAGGGCGAATTCTGATCTCACGTATGCCAACAGCAACCTTAGGTTTCGAAGAGCTCCTTCTCTTCTGTAGTACCAGAGTCAACCCCACAAAAGCTGTGACTCAGCCAGATAATCTCTGACAACTGTTAGCGCCGCGGTAAATATGGCAATGTGGAAAAAAACCTAAAAAAAAGTTTCGTTTCTACACTTCCAGAAAGAAACGTTTCAGATCTTGCTCCTGAAAACATCCAAAATCAACCTGCACTTGACAGCAATAAAAATGTGAAAAGAGGTCAAGATGCACCTAGGTAAAACGTTATGACTCTTTTCAGGGTGGATGAAATGTTTTGATTAACACCAAACGAATGAGGTGGCTCAGCCAATGAGCTGGAAAGTCTGTCGTTCCCGTAACGCCTGTCCGCCGTTCCCATAACTCTGAGCCCTCCAGAGCTGACCAGGTTGACAGCCGTTAGCTGCTGTGCATGGGATGAGGTGGACAAGGAAGGTCCCTAAGAGGAGATATTTGCAGAGAAGACCTTCAGTATTTCATTTCAGTTCAGAGAAAGGAGCCCGTATAAAACGTGTTATCCTCCCCGCGTGGGCAGCCAGGCAAACACTAACGTGGGACCTAACAAACTGCCAATTAGAGAGACAACCTTCCTGAAGACAAAGCCAAAACCCTCCTCGGTTTCAGAGGGATTCATTCCCGAACACCCAGCCTCTGGGCAGTTCAAACCCCATGGATGAGCCCAGTCTCCGGGAAGGAGCAGAGACTCTGCCCTGCAGAGCTGACACAGGGAGATGGGTAATTTTGCGGTTTCCAGCCCAACGGGTGGCCTGCAAAGGTGGCTGCTACTGCTGCGAGAGGGAACCGGGTCCCTCCTGGGTGCCCTTCATGGCGGGGTTTGGTCCATTGACTCAGCACAGGGAAGGACCCATAGGCCATGTCCTGCCAGGTCCCTGGGTCAACCACGCTCCAGCTTGCAGGACACCATCAAAGCCCCCTGGCCATCTCCCCGTATGCCAAATTTGGAGCAATGTCTGTGAGCAACGTGGTCTCCAGCCACTTCTGGTCCCTCTGTGGCGGCCGACCCGGAGATGGCAGGCTGTCATCGGCGCTGTTTGCATTCAGCAAATTACAACCTAACGAACGCAGGGGATGTAGACATGTGTCATATCGCGTTGGTGATTAAAAGTTCCCATTTTTCTGCCTGTGGCTTATCTTAATGAGGTAGTGGGGTTTTTTTATACTTCGGTCCACGTTGCTCGGTGCCTGGTTTCTCCAGCAAGCTCCTGCCGTACCCGTAGAACTAAAAATAAGCTATTTCGCATGGAAACCATCCTATTTTTCAGATCTCAGCTGGCCCGGAAGGCAGCGATGCGTGAGCCGCGAAGGTCTGAAGGTGGCGAAAGCGGAGGTGTCCGTCCCGCCAGGCGTCCGCCGCGGCTGAGCCGGGCAGCCGGAGCCCCGAGCGCGGGCAGCGCACGCACCTGCACGCGCTCTCCTCCGACACTGTCGGAAATTTAGGAGGACTCAGGTTTGCTTTAATATCCGGGGAGAGAGTCTTGCTTCAAGCGGCACGAGCTTCGCGTCCGAGCGAAGGGCCGGCACGGCTGACTCCGTGCTGCCGGGAAAACGGGCGAGGAAATGAAGCCCTTCACCTGCCAGGGAAGGCACAGAAAATACAAGTACCGCGGCACTACTCTTTGCTGAGATGGGAATTCACGTTTTATTCCTTTTATTACATTTTATTTCATGTGTCATTACAGCAAACACAAGCAGATTATTCCCCAGCGACGACAGCAGTTGTAGTAAGATGCTGTAGCTGAAAAGCACACAACAGGCAACAGCTCAGCGTTCTCAGTTAAGATAATTATGTTAATATTAATGGATATTAATTTCTGTTTATTTTACAAATATTGTATTAGGAAACTAGCTTTCAAATTCACACCTCACCAAATGCTTTTCAACAATGATTTGTTTCAGTAATTTTATCAGCTGCATTCCTTATTTTTTTTATAGCATATTCTTTGCCGAGAGACGATAATCCATGATAGAACATCCTAAAAGTCTATATAGAGGAGCTGAACAAATAAATATTGGTGGACAGGCTGCCTAACATTTTCAGGTTTTCAATTTGCAGCATAGTTGGGGCACATAATAAATTTGTGACGTTTTTATTTTTAAGAAGTCTTGAAAAATTTCTGCGCATATTTTTTCTCTGGACATGTGTTTTAACATACCTATGAGTACTCGACACTCAAATGTCAAGTTGTGTGTGATACGACGTAAATAATGAACCCGGTGCTATTATTTTTAGAATAATTACAGAAGCAGCCAACACGGTTTAAAGTCAAAAGTCACAGTTAAATATTCAGTGCAGAATTAGTTCGTAGCTGAATTCAGCATCTACCACTTCTAAGTGTCTTGCTAGGAAACACAAATTGCTAATGGAAAGTGAAGAGGAACAGCTATTGAACACGCTGAACTCACCTTGTATTCAAAACGCAAGTACTGATGGCAAAAACGCTTGTGCCAGTCGTTTAATAAGCATTTAATAGAGTGAAGGGAAGCAATGTCTGCACCTGATTAAGAGAACACTGCACAAATTGTTATTTTTTAATGTTTTCCTGAAAATCTCAGCTTCAGCAAATGCCGTGGCCTTCTCTACCACGGCGAGAGCAGAGCGCCGTAGCCGGCCCTTGCTAGCCTTTGCTCCCGCTGTGGATGCGTTTTCACGGCGATACCTGCCGCTTCCCAAGGACAGCGCGTGCCCGAGCACGGCAGGTTTCCCGACCGCGGGGGGCTTCCTCGGGCGTGGAACAGGAGCAGCCCCGCTCCAAGCGGGCTGCGCCGGGCGCATTTATTACTCTTCAACGCTTCTGTTCCCTTAGTTTCCAGATGCCGTGTTCGGACAGGGCCTGTTTTGGCGGGGAAGGGCACGTACGCGGCGAAGGTTTCGCAGGCGGGCGCAGCCTCCCGGCGCGGAGCCCGGCCCTGCAGCCCGGGAACGCGGCTTTCAGCTCGCGCTTCCCCGCCGATCTGGTGCGAACGCGCCGCTAAATACTGGATTTCTCCACTAAATAACGGCGCTGGAGCAGCTCGCGCCGCGGGATGCAAAAGAAAGGGGGTTTTTCTGGGGGGTCCCGCCGGCGCGGGAGGGGTTAAAGGCAGCGCGGGCGGCGCGGCCGCAGCATCGCCCCGCGCCGGGCAGCGGGCTCTCGCTCGCGGCCTGCCGAGTCAATCATTTTAAAGATGCCCATTTCTTCCAAGCCAGGGATTTTACGACTCTAAGGATTAGAAGCTGTTATCCCAAAAAACCCTGGAGCTCTATATATTCTGAGTCGATGGTAAGCTTCACTAATAAACTGTTTAAAACATATGCTAATTGTGTTTATTGTATTCTTTAATTATCACATGTATCGTTAAAGAGGTACCATCCCGTTTGCAGTGCTAAGACCTAACGCGCTCCTTTTTTGTGCCGCTGCACGGTTCAGCACTGCTTCAAAAAAAAAAAAAAAAAAACAGGAAGGAAAACAGAGAGATATATATTTTAACAAGGAAGCCTCTTCTTGCTTGTCATCGCTTATTTAAAAGTCGATTCTTTGAATTTAATTTAAAATCTCTCTCCTGAAGAAAGGCAGGGAGAGAATGACATAACACAACATGGCATTCTGTCCCTGTGCATTTTATTCCTTAATTTATTTTTTAAGCTGGCCTCCCTATAGCCTGTTATGCTTAGTTTTCTGTTTTCAGACTGCTCAAAATGATAATTTGTGCAGCCAGGATGGGTTACAAAAGATCAGAGTAATTGTCCCCTCGTCTTTGTTATTGCTCATTATTCTTATCATACGTACACACGCTCACACGCACGCTCAGGGACATGCATAATAAATAAGTATATTATGTATATGTACGCACACCCATGTATACATACGCATATTCTCACTTATTTTGGTGCCAAACTTTTCCCAATTAATTAAGAGGCATTTTTCCAAAAAAGAGATGCCCGCAGTGCCAGTCACGTGCGTCATTCGCACTAGTTCGACGCCTGATCTGGATTCTTCACGAGGTTTCATCCCGTCCCTTTACAGCGAGGTTTCCCCTGTGCAGGGGAGGCAGCTCAGCGCATCCCCTCCGCCGCCGCCGCCGCCAGCAGCCGCCTCCGCCCCCGCGCTCCTCGTCGCCTGCCCCGAGCCCCGAACTCGCGGCTTTGCTTTATTATTACTATTACTATTATTATTATTATTATTATTATTATTATTATTATTTTCCCACCTAGAAAGATGAATTTGAATTAACACAAGGTTAAAAACGAAACAGAAATGAGCAAAAAAGAAAAAAAAAAAAAAGGAAAGAAAAGAAAAGACCGAAGAGGAGCGGCGTTTCTCAGCTGCGGATGCCCGGGGGGAGCGACGCCTGTGCACTAAAATCGCTCCTTCTTCGTCAGCACCGCGGGGGCGCGGAGCAGCTCGTTCAAGACGACGTTGAGCAGCGGCCATGCAGCTCTGTGTCGCTGCAAGAATTTACGTTTGCGGGCGCAGGAGAGCGTCCGCCGGGGCAGCCGAGCCCGGTTGGAGCAACGGCGCTCGGCGTCCACCGGCCGCCGCACGCGCCTGTGAAATAACCGTCGTGAGGCCAGCCAGAGCGATGCAAAACCAGACAATTTTGGTTTCTAAATTACGGCAACCAGCAGCCTGCAACCGGAGACCCAGCGTGCAGCCGCAGCGGGGCGCGAACGACCCGGGAACGCTGCCCATCGGGGGGCTTTGCCTTTTTGGAGCCGCAGCCCGCGGGCGCTTGCTCGCCCGCCGCCCCGGCCACAGGGTTCGGGGCTTCGACCCGCAGGAAAAAAAACGGGGGGTTTTAGGAAAGGGAGCGCCGCAGCTGTCGCTCGCTGTCGCACGATTTTCGCGCCGCTTCTTAACTTAGGCTGCTTCCAAATCCGCGCGCGGCGGACGGTCGGAGTGTCGAACCCGCACGCGCCGTGGAGGCCTCCGCGCGCCGCCGCCGGCAGAAACGAATTCAGTCAGTCCCGCCGGCGAAGCGACCCCGGCTCAGACGCTCGCTCTGGTCGAGCGGACGGGCTGCGAAGAGAGCGCGCAGTCGCAGCGCAGCGCTTACGTTCTAGGTAGGGCCGTGCTTTTTCGATTTAAAAAAAAAAAAAAAAAGCCAATAAAAATAGCATTTGGTCACAAATGTGAACTTTCCTGAGCCTGCAGAGTTGCCGGGAATCAAGATTTACTGTATTGCAGGCTACCATAAGGCTCAGAAAAAAAAGAAATAGGGGACCAAGGCGTGTTGAATTTCATCTGTTGGGAAAAAATGGAGGGAAAGGAATCAAAATTTTTCCTATAATTGGAAAAAAAAGGGCAGCGCTGTGCGAGGCAGGACGCCTGGTCGCTGCGCGCTGCTCCGTGCACACGGACGCAGCGACCGCACAAGCAAAGGCAGCCACAGCTCGGTGTACGGACCGCAGGCCTCCTTTCTCCTAAAATGTAGCTGAGATGCTCGCACTCCTCCTCTTACACGCCACGTTTCTAAAAAAAAAAAAAAAAAAAAAAAAAAGCAGTACAAGCAGTATCTTTTTAAAGGTAAACCTCCGCCGGGCGGGCTAGCAGAAGGAGCCCGTTCTCTCTACGGGCCAGCTGCCCGCGATGCTCGCCCGGGCGCAACCCGTCCCTCCTGGCTCTCCCGGGAGGGGACGTTAGCAGAGCTCCCGAGCCACCAGGACGGCGCGCGGGGACGCGGGCAGACGCCGCCTTCGGGGAGGGCCGGACCGCAGGCACGGGGAACGCGAAACACACGTTCTTGCAGCAGGCTCGTCCCCGCGGCGCGTGACGAAGCGCCTTTTCGCTCGCGGGGCAGCGGCTCCGATCGCCGCTGAAGGCGCCGGAAAGACGCGCGGATTCAGCGCTGCCTGGATTCGTCTGCCTTGAATTTAAAACATTTGGCCCTAACCCTGTGCTTGCAACCAGCAGCGGTAAAAAGCGAGAACAAATAGTTTTGCCACTTGTTTCAAACATCCCCAAAGAAAACAAAATAATAATAATACTAAAAAAAAGTGCAATCCATTTTGGAGAGCTTTGGTGACAGAGGCTTAATTCGCTGGATTACTTGTCACAACTAGATGCAATATAGATGATATCAAATTATATTAACAGCGCTAACATTTTGTAAGTGCTGGTATGAAAACGACCCAGCCTGGCTGACGAAAACGCGCACAAGCGAGCTTTGCGAAGCAATCACAAACCAGCCCAGCGCGCCAAGCCGAACCCGTCGCTGAGACAGTCCGCGGGCGGAGGGTGTTCTTACAACGTGCTGCCAACAGCCAGCGCTACACTCGTCCGATCCGTCCGGCTCCGCTACGTGGGAAGATTCCTCTTTTTCGCCCAACGGAAGAGAAAGGGAAGACGGGGAAACGCAATTCACGCCTCTTCTCAGCGCGCGGCGGGAGGGCAGCGGAGCTCCGCGGGCGGCGCGCCGGCCCCGGAAAGCCGGCTGACAACGGGAAGGGCGAAACGTTGCAGGAACACGTTTGCAGATGTAAAGGATTAGTAACTATCAGCTAATTACGGGGTAATCACATGATTATTTGTGCTTTGCAAACTGAATAGTTGTCAGAAGATTGAATAATTGTGCAGGGCAATTTTGCACTCGGTCTCCAGGCCGGGTAAAGGCAGGCGGCGCCAGGGCCGCGCAGCCGGCGGCATCGCCGGCTCTGCGAGGGGACGGCTCGGCCCGACGCCCCGAGCAGAGCCGCAGGGAGGGACCTGGGCCCTGCTTTCCACCGCGAAATGCAGAAGGCTCTGCGAAACCCCAGGGCGGAGGCGCTCAGCAGCGTATTTTGCCCCTTCGTAGCTCACGAAAATTTTGGCGCTGGCAGGAGAGTCAGTCAAATCCCAGCTACGTAACCCAAATATTTTCGCAGGCGGGTTGAGGGTTGTGTCAGCAAGCCGCTGGGAGAAACGGTTTTCTCTGCTGGCGGTTTGATTTGACAGGGATTTGTTAAAGGGATTTGATTTCGGAGGGGAGGGAGGCGGGAAGCCGTCGTGGCCGGGCTTTGCCGCCTTGCGTTAAACCAAGAGCCCTGGGAGGGTGGAAAGCGCTAAGCGAAAAAAACAGAGAGAGAGGGGAAATAAAAAAAAAAGAAAAAAAAAGGGGAAAAAAAGGGAAGACCAAGGTCACCCGGTTACAGTCAGACAAAAGCCGCATTTCAAAAAACGCACCCTGTGATTTAGGCAAAATGGAAAGGACGGGAAAAAGGTCAATATTGTTTTAAATGAGCCTAACAGCTTCCTTCATGTAACGGATGAACTCCAGCGTGTTTCCGGATGATCGGCAATTTAGCTGCTCGGGGGGGGGGGAGGGAAAAAGGTTAAACTTATCAGCACACAAACGTGCCAGCAATTTATTTCTGTCACTTTTCCACAAATTAACCTATTTTAAGGCACACGGAAGCTCGGCGGGCAGCCCAGCCGTGGCCGGCGTGCGGGGCGGACGCGAGGGGCCAGCGCCGGCGGGTCTTTTTCCCCCCAGGAGATGGGAGAGCTGCGGGCTTAAACGAGGCCGTTGGCGTCAACGCGTCCGAGCAAGGGCCCGTCCGTCCGTCCCGGGCCAGCCGCGGCCCCGCGGAAAGCTCTTCGCGGCCGCCCCGGATCCGGCCACACGTGAACGCGCCAGCGGGTCAATCAGCGAAGGATGCCTGAGCCCGGGATGCTCTGACCTGGGGGCTCTTGGCGAACGTTTGCGGGCCCGTCTTCAGACAGGTCAAACCTTTCCGCTGCTTCGGCGTGAGCCTTAATGCTTGTTAAACCTGAGTACCGCAAATACCTGTTTCCACTGTTAAAGGTATCAATACCTCTGGCACCGTCCCTTGTGAGCATCCCCGTAGAAGATCAAGGAAAACAGACTCAGAACATGAATTATTTACTAGGGCAGGAAAGGCTTTAAAATATCTCTTTTAGGGTTAATTAATACAGCTTAATTATCTTTTAATAAAAGTGACAGTAATAATAAAAATAAAAAATTACATGAGCAGCGTCCGGAGGAGCGGGCTGCAGGTCTTCAGGGCAAACTTCAGCAGCTGGTGCAGGTAGCCGGTGCAGAAGCCTGGCTTCCCGCCGCTTACGGGCAGGCTGACTTTGTATCGCTCTTTTTCCCCTGCCTCCGGTACGAAGGACTCGGGTGGCAGCTCACGTTAGCACGACGTTAACTTACGGCGGCCTTTAATAACAGCCTTCGGCGATCTTAGAAATGCCAAGAGGGCCGATTTTGCAGTCCGGGGTGTTTGAATTTGTCGCTTTTCCTATTGCCGTGGAGGCAAACACAGCCGACGTATCTGCTGAAATGAGTTTGACCAACTCACGCATTCACCAAGCGGTGCCACTACCACCACTGCAGCCATCCCAGGGCCGGAGGAGCCGAGAGCCGAGGAGCTCGACAGGATAATTAAGTATGAAAGCAGACTGGATTTAGCGGGACCCCAGCGAGTCAACAGCCCTGATGGTCTCATCATCTCGGCTTTGTGCTGCTCGTATTTTATCAGATTAGATAACAATCTGGTAGCGCGCTACGAGCTGAATTACCATGTTGAACTGCACAGTTAGACCACATGAAAAACATCAATACGCATTTAAATAATCCCATTTTCAAACTCAGATAACAAATGGCCAACCTCTACAAATCAAAGGCATATCCTCAGGCTAAAGTAAAGACTGGTCTGATTACCTATTCAGTTATATCAAAGTGCAACAATCAAATGCTATTGCCAATATACCGCAAAGGCTCCCATAGCAGAGCAGGAGCACGACTTCCTCGTGACAGCGCGTCTCAGACCTCCAGTGCACACGTGGAGATTTCCAAAGGAGGGGAGGGGACTGAGCCACCTAACGCCCACGGAAACGAACGCTGCACGTGTCTCAGATCTTCCTCCTCACTCAAGTTGGCTTTTCCTTTATTGCATTTGCAGGGCTGCTGCGTTGGGCTTTCAGTGCCCAAGAGCAGAGGGTCTCCAGCTTCCTCAGTCTCAACAGCAGGTCCCCTTTTCGCCTCTCTCTTGCCCTCTGGACACAGCCCCTCTGTTGCCAGCCCATAGACAAGGAACCTCTTGTTCCTCCTGCCTCCAGGGGGGCAACCTGGCCATGGCACCTACAGAAGGAATGAAGGCAAGGTTGCTCCAGCAGCATCTCTGGAGAAGGGGTGGTAGATGACAGGCTTAAAGGACTTGGTCATACTGACAGCGCAGGATGCAGCTGCAGATGGGGTAACCAAAAAGATTAGGGAGGCTCCACACAACTGTCCTCGGATCACGAGGCGTGGGCGAGCAGGAGCTGTGGAGACCTCCCCTTAGAGACCTCCCGCTCTTCCCCTCTCCTTCCTTCTTCGCCATAATATCAGAATTTCTGACTGCATTGAGGTAAATTTCCCCAAACTGCCCTGTCTTCTTTAAAACAGTCTCATAAAACAGGTCGCTCTCTTTCCTTTCCCTTACTCTTGCGCTCTCAAAAAGAATTAAAACACAAAGCTTGATCACTTTGATCTCAGGGGCTCATATTCCTGCTCTCAGAAATGCTGTGGCACAGATAATGCTTTAAAGGGGGGCGGAAGACTGGAAGGGCCTTGCTCTTCCATCAGATTGGCCCAGCCGTAAAATGAATTAATGGAAATGAAATTACTCCTGATTTGTCCTGGGTTGAGAAGAGAATTAAGCCTGGAGAATTTAAGTTTGAGTCGACTGTGTGGTCCTGTTAATTACAGTCACAGTTTCTACCACCCCTTCAGATTTCAATACCGCATGAAAGCCGGGAGAAATTCTACATTAAGAACCCTATTGTTGAGAATTAATATTGACCTAAATAGAAATTAAATAGAAATCAATTTTCTTTGAGTAGTCCCAGCCATTCCCCTTCCTTCCTCCTCCTCCGCCCGCCCCTCGCTTGCCTCGCACCTTAATGCTCTGCTCTTCCACGCAGCTACCTGCAAAGCAGCGGTCAGCGGCAGCCCGCAGCCGGCTCCGCGGCGCCGTCCCTTGCAGACGGGGCGCTCGGTGCACGGGCACGCGTGCCTTGCCGGAGCAGGGAAACTGCCCCGGGCGCAGGGTGCCCACGGCTGGGAACAACCCCGCGAAGACAGCGCGCGGGGCCCCGGGCGTGCGGCTCCGCTCGCGCCCGGCGGCCTCGGCGGGTAGGTGGTTTCCAGTCGCGGCACTGAGACCCGCACCCGCGCGGCCGGAGCGGAGGGGAGGAAACGCTCCGGAGGGGTCTCGAGCCGGCGGAGGCTTTTGTGCTGATGGACAGGCCGAGCCGCGCCGCATCTCCTCGGCATCAAACTGCCTGATCGGACACGTTCATTTTCATCTGCGGAAAACGAGAAGGATTGGGGGAGGACGGGAGAATTCGATATTTTTTCACATGTATGGCCAATTATTTTTAACTTTTAATTTGCTGAAAACCTTCTTTGGTCATGAAATTCTGGAGTGACGGTGCGCACGCTTTCCTCGGAGGTTTACATTTCAGCAGAGCAGCCCTTCTGAGTTCACACTGGAAGACCCTCGGCTGGTTGCACCACGACGCTCTGGGGCTGCAGGTCAGATCCAGCAGCAAAATGAACCTGCACATTTCCAGAGCAAACGGAAACCGCCTTGGCAGCATGCATCGGCCTCATCCCAAAACCACCAGAGTCGTTCAGCCTGCAGGACACACGTCTGGATAGTAATAAATGAGGACAACATGGGAGCTGTGGATGTTTTGGGCGCCCGTCTTGAAAAAGACCTTGCCCTAGACTAACAGGAACGGAAAGTGTCAGAATGAAAATACCTTTGATGTGCTGACGCTGGAAGGAGATGCGTGAATAAACTACAACTTGATCCGTTAAACTGTTATGTGTTTATGGTTTATATACCCTTCAGGATATGGTTCATCTGTCTAGGAATGGTCAGGGAACAATTCCCCTCCAGGGGCGCAGTGTAAGCTTGGAGAATAATTGATTTTTTGAACGGCTGCCAAATTGCGGCAGTGCACATACGTGTGCTTCACTTTGGGTCAAACAGAACGTGTTGTTCAATCCCAGACAAAATGTCTGACTTCTAAACCTTCCTTTAAAATTGAAACAAATCATTTCAAAACAAATCATGATTTTGAAATTTAGGAAGGATATCATTTAGGAAATTTCCCCAAAATATACTTCAGGGTTTTCACTTTTGCCAGCTAAACTGATTTACGAATTCATGCCGTGTTCAGAGAATAGGTTCGATTAACTTCCAACCACAATTTTAGTGACTCATCCAAAGTATTCTCCGGGAAGTTGAGTTGCGATGGCGATTGGAGAAAAATCCAAATCCAAGGGTCACAAGCGAGGAAGGAGGCGATTTGAACCCATCAGCTTTCAAAGGGCAGCAAAGGGGGACTCCTCGTCCCACACGAAGGGGAAGGAGAGCGTGCAAACTCACCATCCACCGCGGTCGGTCCTGCAGGCGCCGGCACCGTAAACCACCGTTTTCCGTACGCCTTCCCTCGGGCCCTTGCGTGGTGCATACGCAGCGTCGGACCTCAGCCAGCTCCTCGCTGCCGGGCGGTGGGTTTTTCTTTCCCAAGCTTTCAAGAGCATCCTCATTCCAGCAGGCACCTCCGGGAGATCGCTTGGCGAGCACGCCGGCGGATCTGGGAGGCTGAACTTTCCAAAGACCCGCTGCCAAGCTGGGGGATTTCCCGGAGCAGCTCGATGCTCCTCAGCCCTCATTATGGTCCACAGGCCTCAACGCGGGTGGAGGTTAGAGGGACATCTCTGAAACAAGGGGCAGGAATCCAAGGAGATAATTACGGACGGGAAACAGAATTTTTTTCTTTTAGAGATGTATTGATACATACATTGATGAGCTAAACTGACAAGCTGTGCTTGAGAAAGGAGTAATTGCATCTTTAATAATATTAAACCTGACACCTGCCTGGGCCAATAACACACAGTTCTGACATTAGTTAGCTAACAATTAGGACACATGAAAGCGATGACGGCAAAAATAGTAGTAAATTGAATCTGCATTTTAAAGAACATAAAAATAGAAAGAAAGGCTGTTAATTGTCTAACACTTTGTTAATTCAATCAGGCATACAATTTCAACATAGCTTTGCCTTTTCACCAAAAGAGGAATTAATTACAATTTCTTACTGAATCCCATGTAGGGGAAAAATATTTAGGGCATCCGCTGTGCTCTTAGAAAGGCTGTTTATTAATAAAAGCAGAAAACCCCAATGCTAATTGGTATCATAAGCACAATTAGAAGAGATGTTGTCCTCTATTTGAAAAAGAACAGAGAACTACATAGCTGAAGGATATTATTGCAAAATGATAAACCGTTCAAAGGTACTAGTAAAAAAGTGGGTCCTTTCTTTAATGGTAAAATGCCATGTTATCTTGTTTAAATGGCATAACTTTGCAAAAGACACCATAACATTTCAACCTTTTAAAATGTCAGCATTAAAAAATACATATCATGAACAGCTTCTCTATACACTTCTTTCTTTCCCTTCTTGCCTTTTTAAATTTTTTTTTTCTGTTGAACTTGCAACTTCAAAAGAAATAAGGAAAGGAAGCAGTAGAGATGGTTCAAGGTGATCTTGAGTCTTGCAAAACGTAAATAGATTTAGAAACAAATTTGGCTTTGCAGGGTTTCTTTCCCTCTGAATGTGTGTTTGTCTGTGTTTTAAATAAAAAACACATCCATCCTGCCAGCTGGGTTTATACTGTCTTGAACACGGAGGATCTGAAATGGGAGGTTCTCACTCTACTAAGCTCTTTCGCGCCTTGATTATACGGAGAGCAGGTGTAATGATATAGGGTGTAATGAAGACCTATGGGAAGGTGCCAGGAGGTTGGGTTTATTTATTTATTTCTCGGAAGGGCACCTTAATCATCACCACCGTGCTGCTTACCCCTATTTTTTTTAATCTTTGCAGTCACACTTAGGTTTCTTCGGGGAAATAAATCTGTGGCTCAGTGCAACAACAGAAAATGAATTTTTCTCAGTTTGCTGCCTGAACATGGTGCAACATTTTACGATCACCTGTTTCTAGCAACCACAGCGACAAAAAACAAAGAGGGATGGAAAAGAGGGTGTAAACATCCCTGCCGCGAGGGTGCGAAGCTCGCTGGGCGGCTCGGCAGGGCCTCCCCGCTGTCTCGACAAACCGGTGAAGACGCCGAAGAAGGTGCAGGGCTTTAAAGAGCAATCGGCCCCCTCCCCGGCTGGCAGCGGGGGTTGATCTTGGTCGATCTGGTCCCACCAGCTGGTGACCAAGGGCTCAAATGGAGCCTGCTGGCAGCTTGGCTTGAACATTTCCTTGGGAGAAACCTTTCTTCCGTTGACCCAGGAGTTCGGCCGTAGACGTCAGCGGGGCCGAGACCGTGCTCCCACTCCAGACGTTCTGGGCTGGCTGGATAAACCCCGAGGTCCGTTTAGCACCCTCGGACAGCCCCGTGTTCAGCAACGACGATAAAACAAGGCGAAGAGCCCCCGAAAGGAGTTCTGCCTTTCGGTTACTTCTGGAGAAGAAATTCCAGCCACATCTGGAATATTTTGCAAATAATCCATCATTACATTTGCAAATGTGTGTATAGATACATACGCATAAACATATATATACACATGTACATATGTACATATACATATACAGATCCCCAATTTAATGCTACATAGGAAACAACATGGCAATGTTTAATTGGGTATCCAAAAATATATTTGACTATAACTTAGATGATCTGTGCTTCTGCAGTATACTATTGCACCTCAGCCAGATAATCAGTGACATTGAATATATGCACCACAAGCCTATGCATTTTCCTATACATACCTATCATGTTATATATATACATACAAATGGATTATTTACAAAATATTTCTCAAAATATACTGACAGTTTATCCTATTGAGGGTGCAGCAGTATGGTTACAATGACACTGTTGAGCCTCTAGGGTCTTTTTTAATAAATACATTTTTGGCTTCTGCCTTCTGGAAATCTGCACCAGGCTTTGAAACTCCTGAAAAACTGATTTGCTTTTTTTTATTGCTGCTTAGCCCACACTACAGCCTGGACATATTTTCTTCTTTTAATTGAATCTGCCTGTTACACTGCACAAGTGCCAGGACATCAATTTAATATCTAGATTTTTGCGAGCTTTCAAATGTAAAAAAAACTCCACCTCATTTAATATGGTTGGATGTTTCTATTTTGCTCCTCCGAGTTTTGATTTGTATATTAGCATTACAGCAGCTGTCCAAGTTGTGCGATATTCCTTGGGAGAAAAAGATCTAACACACTATTTTGGGGTTTTTTTTTGTTTGTTTTTTGTTTGTTTTTTGCTGCTATAGCTTATCATCTTAACAGACCCGGGACTGCAGTGGCCTTCGCGGTCTGCGCAGGGGCCTGCGGGGCTTGGGGAGCCGCCGCGGCCCCGACTCTCGGCTAGCGCGGCGGGCCCAGGGCCTTTATTTTGTTCACTTAATCGTTATTTTGTGGTTTCATCCATCACCTGCTCAACGAGAGCAGGGCGATCGCTCAGGGGAGCTGCACGTCCTCGCAGAGCCCCTTCGCCGGCGGTGCTGGACGGGCCCGGCGGCGAGCGGCTCCGACGCTGCCGTCTAGGAGGAACCCAATCTTCCTTTCACTGATTTTGGGTTTTGTTTTGTCCTCACCTAAGCCCTCTAAACAAGTATATTATACCGGTGCAAAAAGAGATATGCACCAGTTCAGCCAAGCCCGTCTGTAATTAGGGGAAGTCGGTTTGACACCAGCGCAGGCAGCCGGTATCAAGGAGTTTCCGCTTGTGCGTCCACTTTGATGTAAACCCTTTTCCCCGCTGGAGCAGGTAAAAACTCTGCTTCAGCAGACTGTCTGCTTATAAACTCAGAACAAAGCGAGGCCTCCGCAATCCCAGGGAGAGGGGGAAAAAATTACAAATTAAATGAAGCTCAGAAACAAAAACAAACGCCAGAGTTTCTCCAACAGGGCTGTATCGTGGGCCAGCAGCCTTCCCAGGCAAGGAGGGGGCAGCCCCGGAGCAAGAACTATTCATTACTATTGATGAATATTCCCAGGAGAAACAGGGGATGCTGCTTAATGGCTTGATCTAATATGCCATCCGAGAAGAGGGAAAAAAATAGAGTGAAAGCTATCCTCAAATGCAAAAGCTAAGGAATCTTCTGAGCTGTAGCCGGTCCTTTAATTACCCATGCTGCGAGGGAGGAACACACAAAGAAGAAGATGGCTTCGGTGAAAGTCCTTTGAGATGAAGTCCTTTTACTAAGACACTCTACTTGTTAAAGCTATAATAATGTCACCTGGAGGTTAGCCTTTTTATTAGGACTTCGAGTCACAGAAACATTTAACGTGCACTTGTGCATCTAATTTGCCATGCGATCGGCTAAGCTACATGTGCCAGCTGGGGAGGTGCAGGTGGAAGCAGATATATTTGTGCGAGGAATTACTAGGTTTGTACAGGCAGTCAGAAGAAAAAAAAAGATCAGAAAAAGAAAAGGTCAGAAAAAAAGATCTGGCTCTGGCGTGGAATATATGTTGCGCAGACTGAACCCATGAACGATCAAAGCTTCAGGGAAAGCAACACCTATGGCCAAAGGGAGCCTCAGCAAAAATTTTTCCCCATGAGCAAAGCTCTGCTACAGGTTGAAGATGTTGCTGATTCAGAAGTTTCCGATAAGCTCTTGGGACAGCTGTGATAAATGAGGATGGACCTGAGGCTGTTTCCTCCGTTCATACTTCAGCCCATCGATAGGGTTATGTGCGGTTTGAGTTGCCTTCACCCTGCTGCGTTTCCAGCCTTCTCCTTAGGATGGGTCTCATGGCCGGTGTCTCCTCAGCCCGTGCTTCCCTCTGCATCGGGGTGGCTCCTCGGGGCCAGCCCGCTCCCCTGCACATAACCCTGCAACCAGCTCCCACGTCTCTGAGGTCAGATGGGAACAGTGGAGCACCACGAAGCTTCAGCTGGAGAATCCTCCACCGGCCCAAGGAGGCCACCACTTTTGGTCACTGCCTAAAGCGTCAGACCCACAGACGGGGACGAGCTGTCCAGATGGTGCTGCTCCTTTGGAAAATGGGAGAATTTTTCTCTAGGTGATGCTCGTCTGTGGATGATAGGGAAAGCAAAGCCGGCTGAGATGGCACCTTAGAGCCTGGGGAGGTGGCTTTGGAGATGCCTTGGGCTTCCGGCTTACCTGCTCCCCACTCTCTTCCCCTCCACAGTGGTGCATCCAGTTGCAAAGGAATTTCGAGGAGATCCCGGCTTGTCCACAGCCCTTGCAACACCTCTGCAGCGTCTCCGTAGGACACGTTTCCTCCCTGGCATCGAGATGAGCAGGGAAGCCCCTGCAGCGGCCTCCCTCCGCCGGGCCTGGGGACGCCTGGGAAGAGGCGCGTTTCCACAGGAGGCGATTTTAATTTTGAGAAACTCCGCGAGAAATAGATCAGCGCTAAGGAGGGGAGCAGCCGCAGGAAGCGGGCTCAGCGGCGCGCCAGCCCAATATTAATAGGAGCGAGTGGTATTAGAATAATTTTTCATCGTTTATTAGAATAATTTTTCATCATGAATAATAAATTAATAGAATAATTTAGCATCGCTAGCTCGCTGTTTGAAAGGGCATTTTATTTAAAAGTAGCTCGAAAAAACGGCATTTGGGGCGGTGGGAAGCGGAGCAGCCGCCACCAGTCCCTACCAGCCCTTATCCGCCGGCGATTCGGGCGCCCTCCCGCTCGCCGCATGGCTCGGAAGCCCGGCTTGGGTCTCGGCTCCGCCGTCCGTCCGTCCGCCTGGCGATTCCCATTCCCTTCCCGCGGCCCGGGAACGGTCCACCTCCGCCCCCGGGTGCGTTTGCACGGCGGCGTTACCCCCCTGCCCGCCCCGGGGGCTGCGCGTAGGCTGAGAGGTCTCCTTCTCCCTTTGGGCTTTGCATCTGTGCGGCAGATAATCGTTCCCCGGAAGGCTATTCACGCCACAAAAGCACGACGACATTATTCTCTCTCCCTCCCTCTCTCTTTCTACTGTTTTACTCTACAACTGACAATTAATGTTAGAAAGAACATGAAATGGAGAAGAAATTACAGCAATTTATCAGCTGAAATTATAGGTGTAGACACATGTCAGCAGTGGAAACAGTTTCTATCAAAATTAAAGTATTTAGAGATTTTCCTCAAATTTCAAATTATGCAAATCCCACTTTTGTGATACGCTGGTACTGTAGCTTTAATTGCAGGATTACCGGCAAGCTGCAAAGCGCACTTGTAACCAGGACTGAGCTCTTCCGAGAGCGGCTCCCTTTTCCAGCACGTCTTATTAATTCAACAAAGTTACCATCTCTTTAACAAATTAAACATGTTTTGCAGAGCAGGCAGTGGTTTTCTTGGTTTCAATCTGTCAGGAAGGACCCTGCTGTTTGCAGAGGTTACCCGACAGCTGGATGAACAGACAGGTTTGAGTCCAAACATGGATTCAAATGCATATTTATACATAAAACATATTTATACAACAACATCGCGGGAACAGCTTGCGCTGCTGAAGCATCTACGAGGTTCTTTACGCTCCGGGCTGCCTCTCCAAAGGCAGAGGGGGAGCCTAGATTTCTGCTCCTTCCCCCAGGGTTTTCTGGGTGTCAGGAGCTGCCCCCCGGCCCCGGCAGAGCCCTGGCCCTTCCGCCGGGATGGAGCACGCTTTTCCCCTAGAAATAGCCAGCGTGGCCGGGAAGGCCGGTGCCAGCAGGTCTAACGCCGGCTGCTCCCGAGAAGCTGTTTGAGCACTGCCAGCCCAACTAGAAGGCACAACATCCAGGGTGTAATTTCACCCCCTTCCCCCATTTTCCACCCTTCTGGTGTTGCCGAAGGAGGCGAGGACGGAGCCGAGGAGCAGGCACCAGCTACGAAAGGCGTCTGCTTGGTAGAGGCTGACGGGAGACCACTGGGCCACGGAGGGGAGACGGGATGAGCTGCCCCCGAGGCGGAGAGGTCCTGGTGCTCAGCTTATGTCGCTGCCCAGGCCCCTGAGGCTGCTGAGATGCCATCACCCCCTCCACAGAGCCAGGAAGAGCCAGAGCAGATGGGAGGAGATGAGAACATTTTTCATCTCCAGAGGAGAAGCAAAGGAAATTCTCTTGGTAGCTGTTCTGTAAGGACAGACATTGCTGGGGAAGGAAAGAAAACATCGTCTTCTCAACATGCCGCGTGGAAGAAGAGCGGGGTTACGCTTCGCTGCGTCTGCCAAGTCGTGGGATAATTGCACGTGCGGTATCTATACATCACGACATTAAACCTCCACCACCCCTTACCGCACATCCGAGTGCAATGCTGCGGCATCGAACCGCTGGTTCTACGCGGTTTGCAATGACGCCGTTCGACGCAAGCAGATCTCCAGCGCTGTTCAATACACCCAACGCTAGCGTGACCATCCCGCAGGCCCTGGGGCCGGGAAGCCTCCAAGCGCGTGGAACTGGTAGCAAGAGCGGAAGGACTCCGAGCACGCAGGCACGGGCTTCGCTCTCAACAGCAAACCGCACCAGCCTCTTTGGGCGTGAAGCGAGACTAAAACGAACTAAAAGGTGGCACAAACCTCAGCGGAGCCTCGGGCGTTTCGCTCGGAGCCGGCGGGCCCTGCCTGCGCCCCCCGCGCGCCCCGCGCCTGGCCCTGCCTTTCCGCACCGCGCCGAGGCCGGCGCCCGAGCCGTACGCCGACTAATTGGGAAAATCCCCCTTTCCTTGGGTTACCACCCACCAGATCACGCGTGGCGCGGCGTTTATCGCCCCGTGCCGTCCGAGCTACGGCCCGTGGGGACTCCCTAACCGACGGGTTCCCTCCAACGCCTTTCGACGGGGCCAGCCCGAGACGCAACCAGATGCCTGAGATGCGTTTGCACACGCCAGAGCCGCTCGGCTCCTGACGGTCTCCGCAGCCGGCTTCGATAACGGCGATATGCTCCATCTGCTGACACCCCAGCAGAACAGCAGCGGGGAGCAGCGCTGCCGGCGGCGCCGTCCTTCCGCAGCCCAGCGGCCGAACAGCTGGTGGATCATCGGAGGACGCTTCTCACGGAGGAGCAGGGCCGCGGGCCCCCCGCTTCGCTCCGCGCACGCCGCTCTCGCGTCGCCGAGCAAAAGCAGACGCCGCGCAGGCGGTGACCTCTCAGAGGGCTACGGCAGCGAAAGGCTTCGCGTCTTCGGCACCCCAAACGCGCACCGGCCAAGGAAAAGCCTGCACAACGGCCGGGCTCCCTCCCTCTTCCCGTGCAACGTGCTCTAGGTGACCCTGCCTGCGCGGGGGGGGGGGGCTGCACTAGATGATCTCCAGAGGTCCCTTCCCACCTCAACCGTTCTGTGGCTCTGCGATCCCTCGGCACCACGGCTCCCAGCAGGACCACGCCACGCAAGCATCTTCTGCCATGCAGCGAGGCATCTGGCTTGCTCCCCGGCTGCACGAAGGCGGCAGCAGGGCCCGCGGGACGCGGGAGCCCGCGTGGTGGGGCCTCTTTGTCCCCTGTCATCTCCAATGGGCCAGCTATTCCAGAGGCTTGGCATGCACCTAGCAGCAACTCCTGCGTGGGCCTCGATGGGCCTTTGGTGGTGGTGTTAATTAATTTTTTTTTTCTTTTCTTTCTTTCCTTTCCTTTTTTTTTTTTTTTTTTTTTTTTTTTTTTGGAAAGAGGGAGCGAGAAGCCAGGATGGCAATGCCAAGATGCCAAGTTATGTATGTTTGGCAGAAAAGACCAGTTTTCCAGTGGCTTATGGTGGGAACTTACGAAATGCTACAGCTTGGTTTCACTATACAGTTGGGACAGGGAAGGAGGAGGGGAAGGGAAAGGAAAGGAAAGCAAGGAAGAGGAAAAAGAAGAACAGAGAAGAAAGGGGGGAAAAGGGAAAAAAGAACAATCATTGGGAGAAGGGGGAAAACCTGAATTGATTCAAGCATTTTTTTTCCAAAATAATTCAGTGATTCTCATTCAGCTGGTGCTTTTCTTAAAGACCAAAGAGCCTATATGATAAGCATATTTTACAAATTAGGTAGCGATTTATCCCGCTTTTGTTTTAATGATTGAAATGAATGATGTCGTGCCGCTTGCTGCTGCTGCTGCATTCAGCGCCTGCTGTTCTTGGGAGCTGAAGACACCGCGAAATTTGCATACTTAATGCCGGGAACTGGCACAGACTAAATAGCTTCTTTTCTTTCCTCTGTGTTTGTAGATTTACTGTAGTGCTGGGTTTAATCAAAGGCTTTTTAAAGCCGTCCGTGTGCCGTTTCACAATGCTGAACTTGCATGTGACAAAGGCAGCTATTTATTACTTATCAGCTTTATGGCAAGTACCACAGGCTACTCTAATTAAAGGTATAGGGGTTGCATACCCCTGCAGAAAAAGGCACTGGCCAGTTAACATTTCTAATCCCTAATCAAGGCATGGCATGGATTATTTTTGTTTTGTTTTGTTTCTGTTTAAATATTCAGCAATAGGGTTAGCGCTAAGGAGGGAGCTAGGCCAAGAAAGTCCCTTTGGATGGGATGCCAGCGTCGCTGTGCTTGGAGATGGGGTCTCCGTGAGGATCTCCTAGGCTCTGCTCATGGAGGTGCTCCATGCCTTCAGCTGTCACTGAAGCAGAACCAGCTGGGACATATTCATCTTCATGAAATGTCACCAGAAGGTTGGATCACTGAAGCTAAAATGTTCCATGAGGAGAGATCCATACTAACCCTGTTTTTCTCTGATTATTTCTGATGTGGACATGACACAGGGGAAAAGAGGGAGATGTTGTCATACTCCATCGTTGGGTTTTAGTGGATCATCAAACAGAAGATCAGGGATGAATAACTATTCTTGAGAAAGAGCTTGAACCTTGTGTCTTTCATAGCTTAGACCAATACCCCAGAGATCAAGTTACGGCCTAGGACAGTCTTCTATTTCTTAGTGTGATCCAGAAGTATCAAATCTAAGAAACCTTCTTGCATTAGCTCTGTTTTGATCTGGAAACTGGCATTCTGATACAATCCTATGTCTTCAAAAATTAGCCCAAACTTCTTTGTTCCACTGTGGACAAAAGCAAACACTGAACCTTGGAAGATGCTCACAGAGTAGAACCATCGTATTACGGACAGCCCTGCATTCAAAGCAACGCCTGTGAAACCCCAGAAGAATATCCACGCTGACTGCAGCAAAAGCAGGATTGCCCCTTATTACCTATCAGCAAATTTAGGGCTCCCTTTGAAGTCAGTAATACATTTCCACTGACAATTATTGTTGAGTATTTTGAGCAGCAAGAAAACACATTTTCTTCTCTAAATATTTTCCAACCTAAATAGACAAAACACAATGCAGGGGACAGCAGATAGAAGAATTAATCTCTAGTCTGATTTGGTCCTTAAAGAGGCAAACGTCTTACAAACAAACCCACAAAGCCTCCCCCAACATCTGCTAAGAGCGCTCAGCGCTGGCTGGCAGACGGAACAATGTCGCGGGGGCCTGGGATTCGGGAACAATGGCAGCGGGACGAAAGCAGCCCTCGGCGTGGCATCATTTCCAGGCCTGCTGCACATGTAATTGGTTAACAGGAATAAAGATCAAGTTGGACCAATAACACTATAATTTGGAAACAAATATATTGATTACAAGAGAGTTCCACTGGAATGAATGGGACCCCTCGCGGGTGCGGTTATTATTTGGCATGCAAAGGGATTACAGAACGTGGTCTTCTGTGGTGCTGAACTGACACGCATGATATTATCATATTGCAGATGCAATGTATAGCATTTTAGCAATGCTTAGCCTTGTGCTAGGCCTTCTACAGACATGGAATAATACAGCGGTGCTTGGCCTGAAGGGCCAGTTGCTCCGGGCATTCCTCTTCACTCCTTCCCTACGGCTGCAAATTTCTACTGATCCTTCTTTAAATCAACGTCATTAGAGCTTGCAGCTTGTGTGCTTCTGAACTTCACTAACAGAGAGATTATCTTTCTTCAGAAATGACTCTTTAATAAAAGAAAGAAAAACTGGCTAAGAGAAGCTTGGGAGTAGGCATAGTATTAAAGTAACAGGATTTACCCAAACCCTTACCTATTAAAAATGTTTTAGAGCACAATAACGAGATTAAACTTAAAATGCTATCTTCCTTCTCACCACTGATGGATTTTAGTTAAGTTCAGCATTTTATTCAACTCTGAAAGTGACACTAAATCACTTTATTTTACTTCCTGACTATTCTTTTATTTAAATTTAAACTAAAAGATGAGATGCCCATCTAAGATCTCAGATTCCCCAATTCACCTTACTTAAAGCAGTAGAATCCCAGCAGCATCAAAGCAATCATTGTAATAGGAAGTTAACCAGCAAATCTCTTTAAAAATATGCACATATTCACCAAATTTAGGTTACTTCAAACCTACTGGAAACAAGGCCCAACATCTTGGAGACTTCATGGTCTCACTACACAACCCATGAAGATAAGGCACCTTTCCCTCTTGCTTAACCACTGTTCCGTGGCCTGTTGCTACTAGCCCAGAACAATATTTATTTTCACTTTGCCTCCTTCTAACATTTGTATCACTTCTGTCTTTACACTGGTATTTCCTTTTCATACACATCAAAGCATCTTCTTTTCTTCCTGTATGTGAAGCATCACACTTACTCCATTGTACCCGGTTCAGCCCCCCTTTTTTAAGGGTAAGCTGAGCCTTTCGACCAGACCATGCAGTTTAGGGCCCATCTTCAGCTACCCAAAAAGATCTGATTTTCAAAAGGTGGGAGTTCAATATTTTCTAAAAATTATCTCTCCTTAATGAGTCCCACCTCAGGCTCCCAAGACTAGACACCCAAATAGTTAATCTGGGCAAAGGAAAATTGCAAAGTTACATTTTCTTTTCTGAATAATTTTATCTGCATTTTAATTCCTTTCAGCTTGACAGACGTAAAGGAGACTGATCAGGCTGAACCAAAGATTTTACCGTCTTTAAACCAAACCTGCCTGGAACAGTCGCAATGCTCATTTCAAACCGGAAATTGTTACACAAAAAGCCATTACCACGTAGGTAATAGCCCAGTACAAACCCTTATGGGAAAACATATGCAACAACACAGTGCTGATCAAACTAACAAAAAAAAATTAGCAAGACCACAAATTTGCAGAGAGGGTTTTATATTCAGTCCACTCTGCTTGAAACCACGGATACGCACTATAATGGCCTTCCTGGGCCTCATCAGGCTAGTGCAGCTGTTACTCCAGCTAGTGACTGTGTTAGCCTAGAGGGAGAAGAGACACTTATTTTTGGTTTGTGGTGGCTGCTGCAGCTTCATCAGCCTGATTTATATGCTGATTTGCATATGTTCACCCACAAACGCTGTGAATTGTGCTTTTCCACGAAACCATACCATTAATGCTGGCTGCAAAAGTAGTGATCAGCAGTGCTGCTACGCGTGTTTGTCCTTCACACCTCTTGGATGATGGGTATGTCATCGGGCCACGCTCAGTGCTGCTCCCACACAGACTTGGTGATAATACTCCATATGCAGTAAGATGGACGATACTGTTGCTGGGATATTTTGTCAACAAAATGAGTGCTTTAAAATTTCACATCTCTTCCACAGAGGATACTACTAGCACATCACTGGCAGGCCAGGATTGGTGACATCCACATAGCATAGTAGCTGGCTTTATAGTACTCCATTACGGGAACTATAATGCTGATTCACACAAAAAAATCAGCAAATATTCTGTGAGCACAAAACCGTTTTATTTATAGACCATTTTCTCCGCATCTGACATTTCTGCAAGGTTCCTCAACACTGCCTTTACCCGAGTCACCATGCAAACCTCTGCACGCTTCTGCAGCGCCCAGATACCTTAAAGACAAAAGAGACGCACTAAATTCCCTGAGCAATCACAGAGGTGGCGAAGGACGTCAGAGCGCTCGGGCTCGTAGCGAGAAGATGTTTCTTACGTGCTGGGACATAAGTGCCGCCTTTGTGCTCTCTTAAGTTGGATGCATTCCCAGCGTCTCGCCTTTCAGGAAAAAAAGTGTCCGGAGTCCGGCGGCAGAGTCCTGCGGGAAGCAACGAGCCTTTCCCTGGCGGTGCGGCGATCAGGTTTGATACTTGGCTCTGTAATCGATTTTAGTCCATTTTATTACTCTCGGCTCTTCCAGAGTATTACGAAATCTCGGGAGACCTTTTAAGACATCTGCCGGTGCTTCACGTATAAATCGAATTTCCCCTTCGTGGACGATCCCAGCCCCTCTGCGAGCTGCCGCAGCAAGCGGTGGCTGAGCACCGCCCGGGAGCAACGCGCTGCGGCCTCATCCACCCCGCTGATGCTTCCTCCCAGCAGCCGGCTAACGGGGAGATTTCCCTGTGTGAGCTCAGGTTTCCCTGGTTGTTACGGCTTAATCAGCCCCTCCTTTCTCCCCATGTGGCAATTGCAACAGGAAAAACACCATTTTGCTACCCTATCCGGACCTGTGCAGGGTTTTGCGGGGACAGCACCCTATTCGCCCATCCGACCAGCATGGCCATGTCAGATGACATCCCAGCAGCGGGAACTTTTGAGACCGGGGAAGGTGACCAGGAAAGAAGATATTTTCAACTGACATTTTTTTTTCAATTGAAATTAAAGGCTGAAAAGATTTATTACAGTGGCAAATTCATGCTGCTATATTTAAGGTGATGTCAGTATTCTCAGCATAATCCGTCTCATGCACCAAGGATTAAAACTCAGCCATGATAAAGTGCTCTAACGACTGAGACTTGTCCTCAAATGTTTCCTACTTAGAAATATTAATTTTATTTTACCAAATTAAAAATAAAATTAATTTGAATGTTTTTGAGGTGCGAACAAGGAAGAAATCTGCCCACAGAGTATTCACTGCTGATTGCTAGCAAAGTCGAGAAACACGCTTGGAGATGCGCTGCCAAGGGGGAAACGTGCTCCTTCGTTTCTGCTTTTGAATGTGGACCATCAGGCTACGAACTGCAAAAACACCTTCACCTTTAAACTAGCACTAATGGAGCTAACGAACACGAATTCCTGCCTGCCCCGTGGCCCTGCCGGTGATGCTCCCAGGCAGCCGGCGAGCGGTGAGCACCCTGGTGTACAGGAGAGTGGAGTCAGCGAGAGTTGAACTTTAAAAAGCATTTGCTTCCTCCCTGGAGTGTATGTTTACTCTTGAACATGCTACAAATAATTAATAGGTTCTATCTGTTGAAATGATAAATAAAATGGTAACAAAGGTACTTTGCTTCTGCGGTAAAAACGAATTTCCACAAAGTAATTGGTGTGTCTTTTCTCAGTGTGTTGTAATTACCATAAATATACATGGTTTCCTGAGGCCTCCTTAGTTCATCACGGCCAGAAATTTTACCCCAGTGTGAACCAGAATCACAGCCCCGATGGCCCTAATGAAATTTTGCACAATCGCTTTCAGCTCCTCAGCCAGAGCCATGGTCAGACTGGGTCGAGAGGGTGCAAACAGCACTGGGACCTCCCCAGGAGCACACGGGAGATGGAGAAAAGCCAGCCGAACGGGGATGCCACCCCAAACAGTAAGAAAATAGTGGCGTTCCTGTTTCAGAGGGAAGACACATGGGTCTGGGCGATGTCAGGAAGGTCTCAGTGACACTGGCCTTAAAGACCGGGATCCTAGACCCCACGGAGGTGGGCCAGGACCTTACCAAAGGGGCACACTCATCACAGGGCAGTGGCTTGCACAAATGCTGGGCTACTCATCGGCTTCGCAGAGGAGCCGCTCACCTCAGCTCTCCATCTGCCTGTTCCTGGTGGCTGTTTGCAGGTCCTGCAAAAAGGATCTCAAGACTGTGCTCCTGAAAAGGGTAGGAGACAGGCATGCTTTTCCAGCAAGCACTTCCTCTTGCAATTAATACCTCTGAAGATTAATTAATGCTGATAACAACCGTTCATGGCAGGCCATGGGAAGTTGCCGAGCACTTAACGACAGCTGAGGTTGCCGGCCTAAAGTCCCTCCCCGCGGTCGCCGTGCGATAAGCAGAGCACATTTACAGCGTGGTGCAGAGCGGCGCAGAGAAAGAGCAGGCAAAAGGCAGCGGGACGCGTGGCGAAGCCCGCGGACGCTTCCCAGGCCGGCGCCGCTCGCGCCACCGCCCTCGGCCTCCGCTTTGGCGAGACTGGCGGCCGGCTTGCCCCAGCGCTTGGGGAATAAGCTACCCTGGATGCAGCCCCCTCATCGGAGACAAGGATAAACTGAGTCTTTGAAACTGAGATTATGGAAGGAGGAAAAAAAAACCCTTAATCGTAGTGAGTAAGTCTAGCGCGTATCGTAGCATCGGAAAGGACGGGAGTCAAGAGCGTCCCTTTGGTTAGCCGTACGGTGAAGCAGCAGGCAGCTCGGCTCCTTCAGGGGAGCAGGAGGAGCAGAGAGGGCCACGGGGACGGGGAGGTGACCCCGGAGCTCATACCCACGGAAGCAACCTAATGCCATCAGGGCAGAGCTCCTTCTGAGGTTATAACGCTGATGCCAGGAACGCCGGGTGACCACGGAGCATAAAGATTATATATATGCAGTCTCTGTGTAACATATACCCTGGAAATGTCAAACTAGATTTGCCTGAACAGTCTCAATTTGATTCCTTTGGGTATATATGGGGTTATACGATCTTTAAGCGATCACATACCATTTTTTTCCCAAATGATCGTATTTACAAAGTATAGAGCTCATTTAAAGAGCATCTATTCAGTATTTTATTTCCAGCAAACTGTTCAAACACTGCCCTGGAGACAACGACTGACTTCTTCTCAGGCCTGTCTATGGCATTCATCAGCTCAGCATTAATTTAGTTATCTTTAACAGGACTCCTGCGAGGAGAAGGGCGGCACTATTGCCATTTTACAGACGAGGGGGCTGAGTCGCAACGAGAAAGTTCACCAGACTGCACTAATTTGCAGCGCTCAGTTTTCAGCGATGCAGAACTGAGCATCTCACGTCCTATGGTGCCTTCTCGGTTTCGTTTCTGGGTGCGGCAGGGAGAGCTCAGCACCCTGCTAGGACCAGATCCTGGGGTATCAGCCGGCATCCCAAACCGAATGACTTGCCTTTATTAATGACTGAAAACTTCAGCTCCTTATATAGGAGTGCTGCGAGGGAGGCAGAAAGGAGTATGTTATCCAGGCCTTCAGAGACAACTATTTTACATATAAGACTATCTTCATCTTTACTTTTATTGGGATATTATGATTTAGATTGAAATGCCATGAAAGTGAATTCTGAAAAAAATCAAGTAATACACATTAAAAATTTCTGAGGAGAAAAAAAAAACTGTTTAACCAATGTTAAAAAATTAATGGCAATCTGCTCTGTTAAATTTTTAACTATTACAGGAGGATGACAAAGAATTTTTTGCTTGGAATATGCCATTTTCCTTTTGAAGTTCCAGCAAAATCTGTTCAAATTTGGCTGTGTTATACCTATTTAAGAAATTACTGTTTGCACATGCTCAACAGAGGCTTTTTTTTTTTTTTTTTTTTTTTTAAGGAACTAATACTTCTAGGGAATCACTTGAGGAGCTTGGAGCTGTACCACAAGCACGGGAAAACGCATCGTAGTGCAGCCTGGGACATCAGTGAAACCCGGGATGGGGAGGGCTCTTTCAGCCCTGTGGATGAACACGCAAATGGCACAAAATACACTTTGTTGCGCTTTCAAAACCCACCGATATGACCAGCACGTACCAAAACGGAGCCTTTACAACGGTCTTCATGAGTCAGGCAAGATGAATAGGAGGTGGAGCCACCATCTGCCTGTGATACATTTTAAGGGATCAGAGCTATAAACCTCCCTCCCCTCGCAGGTGGCATGCAGGTATGAGGATACCTAAACTTTCTTTACATGAGGAAGTAGCCATCTGTCTGACAGTCTCCAAAAAGCAGCTCTCTGAACATGCCTCTTATTTAGAGGAGCTCCGTTATGTCAGGTGAAGAAGCCCCTGCTCCAATTCTCTGCTTGCAAACCTGCAAACCAGGTACCGCTACAGATGTTCAGAGGGCTGGAGATCCGGCACCACGCCGCCTTTCCGCCCGCCCTCCCCGCTCCTTGCCTTTTGGACAGACAGCAACACCTGCCTTTCCAAATCCTGCTCATGAGTTTGGAGCGAGGAGGAGACATCCTTGCTCAGGGACAGAGCTAACAGGCTGTTTCCTCTGCGTGCTGCAGCCCTGAATGTGTCAACACATGGTCAGATCAGCAAAGGGAACTTTTACCTTGTTATGGCCACAGGGAGACAAAAGCAGCCGCACTGTTAAACAGAATTAGCCATTTATTTGTATGGCATTTAATGCCACCGCATAAAGGTCAGTGTATTCTCACAGCCTCCCTGTTGGTGTCCAGGAAAAGACAGCAAATGTGGCTCTTCTCCCCACCTCCCAGACATCAAATTCTCACACCCTCTTACTCAAGAGTCAGAGATGCTCAACTGCTTTCTATGGACGCACCATAAAGCAAGTATTTCTTCCCATGAATCAGAAAGGAATCTATCTGTTAAATTTTCCTACCCATGACAATCAAGACAGAGACTAGCTTGTACCCAAATGCAATAGGCAAGTCAGCAACAGCATTTCTCCAAGAAAGTAAACCAGAAAACCAGTTAACCAGAAAATCATGCGGATGATTCACTTTTCACTAGGTCACTGGGCGGTACATGCACAAACGTGGTGGATAACAGAGGACGTTAAGTCCTCTCCTTGCATTTGCCACAACAGCCTTGGGACAAGTTTATTAGCCACAGATGCAGATACTGACTGCTTTTGAGTCCCTGTGTACGTGTCAAGGCACAACAGCCGAAGCCTGGCAAACCACGCACCTCTCACTGTAGGCCACGGAGGAGCTATGTGAACTGGTTGCTCAGGGGACCTAGCTCCACGGGGCTGCTCAGTATCATTGAGATTCATTAATTGAAGGTGCAAAGTTGAAATACATACATGAAAACATATTAAACCTCCATGTGGCTGCCCTCATTCAGGAGGATTTAACTACAGTGAACCAAGAGCTTCCATACAAGGGTTTCTGCTGCTCTGGCTTTACACTTTTACTTGATCTGACATAATCTTCCTGATTATCCTTGACCAGACAAGCCCAAAGTTGGCAGCAAGCGTTGCAGGTCCTCTGTCCACCCTCCGCTGCTCACACGGTTTTATCTGACACTTCCAACTTTCTACATGCGTCTGCGTGGCTTACACAGAATTGCAGAAATAGCAATACTTTCTTCAGAGACTCCTTCTTGAACATCTTCTTTGGGCTTTTTTTTTATATATATATAACTTGATACTTGAGCTGCCATGTGGGACAACGTGCATAGATGAACATTGCTACCTACAAGCACAAATCCTGGAGCCCCTAACAGACAGAGGAATAACTTACACCCTTCTGCAGGAAGGAGGGACAGGATAGGAACAGGAATATTAGAATGAGCCTTGCCATTTACATATAACGAGCTACAGCTATATTTGGATACGCTGCCGCATTCACAAAACCTTCCCAATTGCCAGGCTTTCAAATACACACATTACCACCAGAAGTGCTCTTGCTTAAGTGCTCCCATCTCCAGGATTTCCCTTGAAGTATCTGACTGAAGTAATGTAAAGTGCATTTCAATTGGCAGCGAATGCAGGTTAAATGGTAACAGCACAACAGATCCAGTGTTTGCTCCCTGGGCTGTTTCTTTTACCAGTCTCTCTTTTTAAGAGAGCAGGTTACTTACTGTAACACCGTATTCAGGTACCTTCAATCTATTAAGCCTCTTTCCTGACCCTCTGCGTGACTGTTGGAGGATGCTGTGAGCTGTATCAGCACTGTTTTAGTACATGAAAAAGTGAGTAAATTCACTGCTGAGCGTCCAGCCTGGGCAGTAAGCAGTGGGCAGACTCACGGGAAAGCTGCTCGCTTGCATTTATTCTGAGCTATGCTGCCAAGCTGCCTAGAGACTGCACCAATTACCTTTGATCACTCAGTGATCAACCAGCTATTAACCGTAGGCAGAATACTTGCCCAATCTGTTGGATTACATGAAGAAGGCATATTTCGATAACCAAGTACCGAATTTGCCGTGAACATTGAAACAGCCCCATCTACCTAAGCCAGATACTCTCTCAGCCTCAAGATCTCTGAGCAAGTGCTGTAATGTTGCCCTCTGCAAAGTAAACCAGAGAACGCAAAGTAGGGGAAGAGACTAACCTAAGCCATTCCCATTACCCAGCCGCTAGCTTGTCCTGCCCTGTCCTTTGCTATCCTGAACAGGATCTCGCTCATCATAAAAACAAATGACAGTGCAAAATTTGGAACTGAAGAATCCTGGTTGCTATTAACTAGGGCTAATTTTGGACTGGAGAAAGGACTAATCTGGATGATGGACATGCTAATACACACTCCGCGTGTGCAGGACAGAGAGAATATGGATCAGTTCATGGGGGGAACAGGCTCAGATTCACTAGTCTGCCTCTGAACACAATTCACCCTTCCGGAAAATAATAATGTGCCTTTCTCAGGTGTGTTCTTCACGCTGTCACTCCTCTCTCCATTTTTGTACAGCAGTCGTGCTGAATGACTTCTAAAGGCAACAAGGAAGGGCACCACGTCCTATCACTACTGCACAGCAGAGCAAGGCTAAAGCTTTCCCTCTATCAAACACTATTTGTGTCCGTGTCTAGGGGAGAGAGAGAGAGAGATTTTAACTTAACTAGTGCAGTTAACTTGTATGTTGTTTCATATACACAAGCGCAAGAGGATTTTCTATTTTTTGACTCCTTAAAGTTGTGAATAATTTAATTCAAATTCATCTTTAGAGGGAAAGGAACCCTCTGCTAGGAATTTGTGGAACTGAAAACCTTACATATGAGCATCCTCCAGACTGGGACACTGGTAGCCTCTTATAGCTTCCCCATGGTTTCTCTGAAGCGCCATCCATGATAGATGTTTAACATGCTGTAATGCATATTACTCCATAATGACTTTGGTGGAGCCATTATAATGAGTTACATCGGTGACAGATTGATACTTAAGTCAGTATATGTTTGCGTAATATCTGTCTACGTTCTCACATAGCCCCCCATTATCATAGTATCTGAGCACATATAGCATAACGACAGCACAGAGAGCCATATGATTAGTGGGTTCAGGCCTATTTCCCGACACATATTACCATGGTACCCCAAACAGAATCACAGAATGTGTTTAAATAGGCAGACATTAACACATAGGGTAAATCATTATGAAATGGAGGAAATAAGTGATGATCATTGGCACTGACTTGATCTAATAGAGCTGCACACTAAATTGCTGATGTTCTCCCTCCCTCCTTTCACTTAAATGATAGAAACAAATAAAAATGTAAGCTTTTGTTCAATCAGCCTTCAAAATACCATTGCCAGGCACATGGTTAGTGGTTTTGTAAGAATTTGCCTTACCTTTTCCCCAATATTTCTCAGGCCAGAGGACGCAGTATCTCTTCCTAAAGATCTACTCATCTTTCAGCTTCAGCAGTGAGCCAGTAACCTGCAAATCGAACGAATACACATTTATCACTCTTTTCTAAACTGTCTTTTCCTTTCTTATCTGGAGGAAGGCAGCTTTTGGTTCACTCAAGCAGAAGTCGGCTGTCCATTTCCTGATGGTAGAGAAGAGAAGACTCCCATCTGGTTGATGCAGATGCCAGTGTTTTGACTTTATCCAGGTGGTCACTCAGCAAACCCTGTTGTGCCTAATTATTTAAGAGGGCTGTGAAACACTAGGTGATTTTATATACCATATGTGCTAGAAAACATAAGCATGAAGATGCTGCGAGTTAATGATGCGGCAACTTCAGCTCTGAATTGTCTGTGTTTTATGGCTTAAATCTGACCTTTCGCTTTACTGTGATGCACTTTGTAGTGTTTAGCATGAAAGAAAGGCAAGCAGAATTGGAGAAGAGGAGGTTATCAGGAGCTGTTGAGAGCCATCCTCCCGAGCCTACCAAGATAAAGCACTTCAGTCAATCTTAGAATATCCATCCTATGGGGAGAGGCGGGAGAGAGCAGGGAGAGAGCCAGTCCTATAAATGGAATTTCAGGATTTGGAGTTCAGAGACTTCCTTGGTTGTGGTGTTAGAGAAAATCACAGACCTTCTTCTTCAGAGAGAAATAACAACACACGGCATCTCCTGCTCTAGTTATTAATTAATTTATTTTGAACATGCATAGGTTGTTGCTTTGACTTCTCAAACAATGGGAAAGTACAAGAAGGGAAGGATAATAAATTGCATTCCCTCCTTTTTGCCATCACAGGAAACCTTGAGGGACTGAGAGCTCTTATCTGCCTTTGGGCAATCTCATTATCAAACCTTCATTTTGCTCCCCAGCAGGAGAGATGGCCTGCAATGTATGATAACCTCTACTTATGAAACTCACACTCCAGAAATCTCTGATAATAGGCCAGCTAAAATGGAAAACCAAAGAGCAGGCAGTAGGTTTTCTGTCACCAGTAAAGACTACACACACATACACACAGGCAGGCACCAAGACATCCTTGTGTTTATTTATATTTCTATGCATCAATCCAATTCTGACGGCACCTCCCAAAACTTAAACCACAAATCTAGTACGACTAGCATTTTCCAACATATACTGAATAATATTTTCAGAGAAATCTGTGTGATATAGGAATCTGTGCCCCATCTACAGAGAGGTCAGGGAAATCAGTGGGAATTATAACCTAACCTGCTCAGATGTTTTTGTAAAATCCATTAAAAATTTAACGAACAATCCTTGCAAATATGAGCTATAGGAACATAAGTAGTTTCTCAGGGTAGGGAAAAACAGAGAAAGAGGAAATAGAGAGAGTCATGTTCCTAAACAATTTGGCACTTTGAATATATTTATTTTCAATTTATTTTCAGTTGCTCTCTTTCCTCCAGCGATCTTTCTCTGTGCCCACCCAATGCAGACAGTGTCATTTATGAAGCCACCCCCCAACTCACTCTTCAGACACCAAATCCTCCATTTCTGAACCCTTTATCTCCCTGAACACCACTGAGGAACAAAGGGATTTGCAGAATCCCAGGGCAACCTCTTCTGGGTACAGATAAGACAAGACGAGGGGCTGAGGGCCCTTCACAGAGAAGGTCCTATTAGCCATTCAATCTTATTTGCATCAAGACACCTCCAGCTCAAGACCCACTTGTGAACCCGTGATTCCTTCTCTTTCCTCCTCACAAAGAAAACACATTGCTGGCCTCTCTCAGCAAGGACTTGCCACCATGCTCGTGTGGCAGTGAGATGTTACTTGCGTGTCCACCAGCTGCTATGTGTTCATGAGCATCAGCACTGGGGCACAGCACCCTGCATCATCCCAGAGCCAGAAAATGGCACTGAATAGCCGAGCAGTGGAGAGGAAAGTGTAAGCAGGGGACTTTGAGAGTTCAGCAGCAAATCCCAGAATTCACGTGCATCCTGACTGGCTTCTGGTACGTACCCCACAATACATACGGCCCGTCAGTCTGAAAAGGAACTGGGGTATTAGCTCCACATGCAAGTCCCTGCTATAAAATAATTCAGACTATAGCTGGCCACGAGGAACAGTCACGACATACACTGAGTACCAGGACTTCTCCAGTAACTTCCCAGCCCTATTTGGGAAAGTTAAGTGTTGGGTAATGTTTCAAGGGTAAAAAAGTCCTTCTCAGCACCGAAGGGCTTCCAGCTGGACTCCTCTGAATGCAGAGCAGTGCACACCTGCTTGCAGGGCCACATTATAACCACCTCCCAGCACCAAGACCCCCCACCAAAAGCAGCTGCTCTCCAAGGGCCGGGAGGGCACTGAGTAGGGCCGCAGGAGGACACACGCAATGCTCTCCCACTGTCTGGGTGTGACGCACGGCTGGTCCTCTCTGCAAAACATCTACTGCTCTGCACCTCTGGATAGATGGTAGATCTCCATCATGTAGACATGCCATAACTTTTTAATCACAATCTGAAAAAACGCAGCAATCCAGGTTATGAATTTAATTCATATCTCCTCTTGCTGTACCACCACTGGGAGACTTTCTGTATTGGAAAGAAAATCAGCTGAAGGTCACTGACACGTCTGGAAGCACCAAAATCTTTTCTCCCTTTTTTTTTGTCTCCATTCTCGTGTCAGTAAAAAGGGCTGGTGCTGGTCAGTCGGCCTCCCTCACTAGTGCAGGCGATGCAAAAATGCTCCCTAGGCATAACAGGCTGCTGAAAATATGATAACACTTTTAATTATATTTTAATATATCATATGGATTATATTTTTAATACCTTAAAAAATAATCAGCCTGCAAAATCCCAGCTACTTGAGGAAATAAATGCAGAGAACAAAAATACTGAGATATGAAAAGATTTTTCTTATTAAAGGCTAAATACGCTTTGTTTTTAAATTTCCGTTAAATAGAAACATGTATTAGAAAACTAATTGCAAAAAAATAAATATAGTGAGGCACCTAGTTACATGAGTGGGCCTCAGCGGGACAGATTGTCCTTACTCCTACGGGGCTGAAGAAAATAGTAAAAGCCACAGATTCCCCAGCCTTCTGCACTGGACCTGAGATATGGGGGAAATACTCAGCCAGAGGTGTCCCCCGTGGATGAGCACTGGCAGGGATGCGAGGAAAGCAGCAGCTCTTCCTAACACCCTCGCTCCCACCGCGCCGAGGGGATGGCCACCGCACAAGGAGGAGAGAGGCACGCTCCGTCCCCGCTTCTCCTCCCACCCCAGACCCGCACGTGGTAGCTGAGCTCCCCGTGACTATGCACCTAAGGAAGGTGAACGAGAACCACGCAGGCAAGGTCACACGCACGCAACGGCCTCGCAGAGCACCAGGTCTCCTCCGCTCCGGAGGTCTCCTCCTTGCTCCGGCGCAAGCGATGCCGGAGAGGTGGAAGGAGAGGTAGCTCCCGCTCGTTTTGCTCTCCCGTGCTGGGGCGGGTAATTACCTCGGCGTTCCTGGAGGACCGTTGCAATGACCACGGCTGTCATTTCTCATCACGGCACAGTGAACAAAGGGAACAAAGAACAAAAGAAAGCGGGGTTGTGCTAACCTGTGCCTGCGCTTGCCTGCCTGCGGTAAGACAGAGGGAGAGCGTTATAGCCATCATCCATTTAGCATGGATATAACAATCTGAGTGAACGTTTCAAAATGTACTAGTTTTTCTTAACTAACTAAAAATCATTCACTGGGAAAATCCTCACCTCCTGCTTGCTGTCCCACCATAAAGCTTGCTGTGCTAAAATAGAAATTATTTGAAAGGCAAGAAATGCAATAATGTCTCCCTAACCTCTACCCTGGAAAGCACAGATATTCTCCTCCTCTATTTTTTTTTCCATTTGACCTCCTCTCAGTAGAAAGTAGTTGGCTAGATTTCAGGATTTATCTTGATGATCATTATCTTTCCATAATGTTGGAAAATATGACAAAGAAATTAGTGTAAATAAAAGCACTTAGAAAATGTGCATGTATGTGCTAATTTCTTCCTTCTGTAATTATCTTTGACACTTCTGCTTCAATACAGTCAGGATAAATAAAAAAAATGTTGATATCATCAATCATTGAGGCAACTTAGAGTTCATCTCAAAGCCTTTTTTTTTTTTTTTTTGCATGGATCAGTGTTTTTATTAACTGAATTGACACTTTGATTTGCCAAACCCTTATTAAAAAAAAAAAAAAATTAGAAGGTTCACAGTGTTTACACTGATTGCAAAATTATCTCCTGAATTTCAGAAAGAACAGTTTGCACTCATCTGTCTGAGGTCTAGCAGAAATGGAAAATTATGGTGTAAGCAAAATTTCTGCTGGCAACTGTCTACGTATGAAACGTCAAACGCCAGAAAGGACTGAAAACCCCAGAGGTCATAACAGCTGCTCGTGTCTGCGAAGGATCCCGAAGAGGAATCTCGCCTTTCCTGTTCTCTAAAGCTTTGCTGGGAGCTTTGCTTAGTGAGGAATTCATTCGCTCCATCGCAAATCCCACGTTCAGTCTTCGACACTGTTTTCTGCAGCACTTAAGTTCCCCACGCAAAGCCTCTCCCTCCGCTTCTCAGCTCCTGCCGGGGATGTTTATACCGTCATTCCCTCTCCTCCCTTCTCCACTCCAAGGCTCTGTCCCTCGATGTCTCTGCCGCACTCGTGCTACTTCGCTATCAAGCTCCTTTCTGGAACAAGCCAATTTAAAGAGACCCAGGCACAGCTGACCGGTTGTTTGCTGATGCCTGCACGGGAGCTGCAGTCCGAATCCCTCCACCCCTAGCAGCCCTCAGGCTCCAGCCCCAGCAGCTCTTACAACCTCGGAAGCCTTCACACAACACGTTCTTCCAGCCTCTCTCCAGAAGTCTGCAACTCTGTCAGGCTACTGTACATTTCTCTGTTATTTCAGACTGTATCTACTGAAAAACGGTAACAGTTTTTCTAATTATAGCTCAGGGCTACGGCAGCACACACGGGCCCAGAGGTGTGCTGGGCTGAGTCTGCCCACCGCAGAGGATGCTGGATTCTGGCAGCATGGATAATCTGCACCAGCTGCCCTGGGCAAGGATCCTCTCCCAGCGCTGCGCACAAAGACCACGCACAGACGCAGGAGGGTGACAGGGCTGATGCTCAGCTACGTGAAGCTGAACATTTGGATATATCTACGCTGTACGTAAATGTGCAGATACATCTAAGCCAGGTCAACAGCAGCTTCAGCTCAGTGCAGACAGCCCGGCTGGGAGCATACACGACCATTTGGGCGGTTCTAGCCAAAGGGTGCTCTAGCACTAACAAGGGTGCTTGGATTTGTCACTCTCGCCGCTTTTCTGGTCTCAACACGTTTGCTCCGACAGGCACCTTCTCATCAGGGGCCACAGTGACGCCGGCTGAGCGGGAGCGCAGAGCAGCGACGGTCCTTGCGAGAGCAGCTCGGCGGGGAAGGCTGCTCTGCCAGAAGTGCGAGAATCCCAACAGCCCAGCGCAAGGATGGAGAGGCCGACAATTCAATTTACACTCCGAATGCTGAACCGTGCGTTAAGCAAATCAATTCAGATGGCGGCGAGTTGTTCTTGTTTAAAGAAGATGAGAAACAAAATTTCAAGTACTGTACCACATTCAAACGCCAGCACTAAAACATTCAAACATTCACTGTTGTGATTTTCGTTTTGCTAAAATTAACACAGCTGATTGATCTTTCACTGCTGCCTGGTGGTCCACAGGGAGTTGCTGTGGTCCTTCACAGGAGATCTTTTCAAACAAAAGGACTACCAGGTTTACCATGTAGTTACATCTCAGGTACGGGGCTGGAAGGAGGACTTTTTAAGGTTGTTAATGTCAGTTTTGTTCCAAATACTCTCCTGCCACAAGCTAATCCACAATAAAGCTTCCAGCAAGAATTTTATATAACCCCTACAGGTCTAGGGACAGATTTCCAAAGGACCGTAAACTTCTGAAGTTTCAAACGGCCACTCGGAGGGATTTTTAGAAGAGTTTTAAGCAAGCTTGGTGCCTAACCACCACAGGAGGTGGTGGTGTTCCTGGAGGTGTTCCTCTACCTCTGACAAACCGCCTGGCATCCTCCAGCTTGGCAAAACGTCTTTAAGAAAAGGCCAAGGTGTGTGACACGCTCTTCCCATAGAGGGCTGCTGGGTGGGAGCCAGTCTCAAGATAAATTGTAAAAACGCGCCTGAACTCAACCCTGAACCCCTATGCCCCAGGGGTCTCCAAACCCTGCAGAGGGGCGCTGCAAACAACCAAGCAAGCCGGAGACGGGGTGAGAACAAACCCGAGCAGGCAGCCTACATAAATCAGACCTTACGGCTGAACACCCTCTCTTTCCCAGAGCTTGGGGAGGTGGAAGGAAAGCCCTCGGTAGAGGGAGGTGGGGAGCCACGGGTGCAGCCGGGGCGGCCAGCTCCGGCGCGGTGGCTGGAGCGGACCCGGGGCTCCTGCACCCAGGTTGCGCGTGGGAGCGCTTGGAGGGTCGCAGAGCTTCCCCGGCACTGCCCGGCTGCAGGGACAGCGTGTCAGGCCAGGGCAGCGGAAGCAGCAGCGAGACAGGACGATCATTTCTTACCTGTTCTCCTTTCTGCTGCTCTCTCTAACAGACGGCAGATAATCACACCCGAAGCTGGATCAGACAGGGACAAAATTAACCAGAACTAGAACTAAGTCCTCACACATTTCTTACTCTGTATCGACACGAGGCACCGTGACCCTTCCCCGTCTGCCACCTTGTCCATACGTCAGCCGTAGCAGCTAACAGCCTGACTTCCCTGAGCCATGCAAGCTTCTTCTGCTAAAAATACAGCTAAAAGGTTGTAGAGACATTAACAGAGCGGCGTGCGCTGATCACCAGCGCGGTGCACGCGAGCCTGCGTGCGTAAGACGTGGCTTAGGCGACGGTACGCACAGTTCTCCGAGCCCTACGCGTGTTCACACGCGTGTGCGGATATTCAAGATGTATTGCCCCATCTCTGGGTTTTCAAGCATCAGGAAACCAGTGCCTCCAATTAAACCATCCTTTCAGTGCTGTATGCACTTCCGATTTTACGCAGTGCTGAGGTTACTGGGAATCATATTGGTCTACTGTGCTTTTCTGGACCCAAATTAATAGTGACTAGGTTGACACATATTACTTAGTTTACCTAGATAGGGTATTACTTTCTTATCTAACTACATTAATTGATTCTACATCACTTAATAGCTCAATAGCTTATCAGGTTACTTCACTCACTAGACAAGCTAAATGTCTGGAGGCAATTAGAGTGTCATTCTCCGTAATAACAAGTTTCTTTGAGAAGTTGCTGATGAGGTTCTTTATTACACAGATTATAAAATGTATCTTCATACTGTTATAAATATAGGTACAAATTGAAATTACTTACCAGGAGCAAGGAGTCCCGCTCCCCTAGCAACTAGGCAGACTCATTTTAGCAGAGGTTGTTTGCTCCCCTTCTCCCTGCATCTCCAATGCTCCTTCCTACCATCCCCGCGATCTGTGTCCAATTTTCTGTCATTCAGAGGTGATCTATGACCGCCGAGGATCTGTCACCGTGTCCCTTGCAGTTTGCCATTTTCAATGTTCAGTTCATTTCGAGGATGCTACCTCAGGGGCACCAGGGCTCAACATCACCGTTTAATTATGGCTGCTCCTCTCCTTGGCTGCCACTTACACGCCGGAGAGGAACTCTTTCCCTTCCAATTTCCATACGCCGACAGCCACCACGCACGGGAAGCTCCCCGCGCGTTCGCGTTCCTGCCCCAGCAGAGGATCTGAACGACCCGGGTTGTCTTCTACCCCATCTCCCCACTGTGGCCTTCCAAAACCCCGTTAAACAGGCCTAATCCTGTGCGGTACAGCGTCTTGGATGAACAGCCCTCTCCGACTGTGCATCTCTCCAAATACATATGATGCGGTGCTGAACCAAAACTTGAACACATTTTGCTTACTACTGCATGGATTCCAACAGTAAGAAACGATTCTTCCCCTGGATAAAATTATTGGTATTTAAAAGTAAGGGGAAGTCATTTTAATTCATTTTTTAGACTGTGCACAGGGCTGAATTCTACATGGGTCCGTTTAATACTACACAATAAAGGAAGGAGCAAAAACCAAAATACGACTGATGCCTGCTAGCTCGCTGGGACTACTACAAATGCAACCAGACCTCGGATAGCTATGAGCAAAAACTGGATGGAAAACACCGCTTGTGCGTAGAACAACCGTTTTTCTTGGTTCCCTGTTGTTAGAACAGAATTTTTAGAAAATCAAGAAGTACAAATCCAGTTCGCTGAAGGGGACAGTGTATTGCTTCTTTCCCTCTGCCCCAGCAAACATTTGAACAGAAAACCAACCACCCTTGAAGATCCCAGGGCCATGCTTGAAGATGACAGCCTGGCTGAGGCTCAGGTCTCAGGAGAAGCACATACACGCTCTCCACTCTCAGAGGTGGGATGAAGGGGTCCTTTGCTACATTAGGCTCTAATTATAGATCTGGCTGAAACGCAGTGGCTGCAGGATCCTGCTGTCAGGCAATCCCAAACCAATGTTTGCAATTCTTTGCTTGAGTGCACAGAATAACAATTAAAAAAAAATCCAGAGTGATAAATTTCACATTGAACAAAAGCTCCAGCAATGTTACTCCAATCTGTCTTAACTCAGACTTTAAAAACGATGTCAGTTAGGAACTAGGCAGAAGCATGATTTTAAATGCCAAAGGAAAACCATTCATCTTGTTTTTTTCTTCTGCCCATTCCAAATCTGGCTGCAATTTCTCAACCATCTCCTGTGACCAGGCAGGAGAATGAAGCTGTCATTAATTGTGCTGTTTCTTCCGTGGAAAGCTTTCTTTGGAAAGATTTGGGGTTGCTGGTGGACACGCTGCTTCTGCACAAACTATGGGGAGACGGAAAGCCTGGGCATGATTATGGCTAAGGGTGTTTAGGTTTTGCTTGTGATCTAGGTTTGAAGGAGGAGAACCCCTGACTCCCTCCACAGAGAGAAAAACCTTGCTCTCGTCCGGGTCCCTGACGGATGTCCAAGGAAATGAGCACTGGGGCGGCATGGTGGCTTTCCCATCCCACGAGGAGGTTTCCTGGGTCGGGCAGGGGGTGGAGGCAATGCAGCCCCCCGCCCGAGCGCTCCGCTCCGCCGCTGACCCGAGCGGCTCCACCTTTAGCACATCCAGAGCCCGGGTCTCCTCTCTCCAAGCAGTCCCTCAGACACGGAGTACGGCTGAGGAAATCCACTGTGTGAGCTTTGTCTTCAAGTCATCGATTCTCACCTGCTTTTATACAAACATTCGCCTGTCTTAGAGAATGAAGATATCGCACAGAGTGCCGGTAAGAGATGTTTTCCTGAGCGAGCAGCTCCTTTGCCCCAGCAGTTCCCCGTAAGCGTCAAGCCTGGGTAATTCCAGGGCTCTGAGCACGCAGGGAGGGTCGTGCAAGGCTTAAGTGCAGCCTCCAAACTGCAGAGCCTCGTTGCAATCACAATACTCATACGTGAGTTACGGCCGCCCAGTTCAGCCCAGGGTATTTGCTCGACGCGCCTCCTATCTTTAGCATTGAGGATGCTCAGTAATTTTCAGAGGACAAACAAACAAAACCCTTGCGATGCACCTTAAATAGCAGGCAAGACCCACAGCTAGTTGATATTCACCAGCAAGAGATGTCTGCTACCTCAGAACAATTAGTCTAAAATATTTATCGGAAATAAGTGTTGTTTTTTTTTGTCCAAGTTTTTGAAGTTATGAGGCCTCAGATGGGATTAATGGAAATTTTAATTAAGATATGGAAATAAGCTGCTTTCTCCCTGTCTCTCTGAGACTGCAGGGAGTTAACATTATCCTCAACAGCATGTCTCAACCTGCGGGGGGAACCATTTGCAAGATGACTTTAAGTTCACTTTAGACAGGATGTTTAGCCAGGATTTTGACACAACTCCCAAGTCCAGGTCTGGAAACACTTGCTCTGCCCAGAGTATCACTACAGATCCTTCTGCTACCCTGCGCCAAGGGGGCAGTTCGAAGCACCGAACCCTTTCTGGCAGGTATTTTCTGACAGAGGGAAAGGGATTTAACTCCTCTTATAGTTTCCCAACACTTATCCTGGCCAGCTAGAAGATAAGCAAAAATAAGAAACTCGGCGGCAGCATCTCTCTCCTCCTGGCAGAAACAAGCCTAGTGATGGGCACGGGGGCTGCAGGGAACCAGGCGAGAGAGAGGGGGACGACGTCCCCAGCGAGCTGCCTCTCTGCCAGACACTGCTTCAAGCTTGTGCTTCTCTAGATGGGATCTGGGCAAGGCTGATGCTAAAGCAGAAATGAAGCATTTGACCTTAGATCTATCTGCAGTGCAGAGCTCTCCTGATCGCATTCAGCATACGCAGTGCCAGCCCCCAAGAACAACACGGTAAACTGCCTGCTCTAGAAACACCTCTCTTACCCTGGGGAAAACATTTCTTTTATGGATATTTACTGACTTCACACTGCAGCACTGCAAATGGTGCGAAGTGCACACTGCAGGCAGAGCTCCGGTTATCCTGCCCCTGTGCGCCTGCAAATGGGGCGAAGGAAAACGAGCACCCCGCCTTTTGAGGGCATCTTCCACCCGGGAGCCTCAAAAGCCACTTTAGTGCATGGCGCCTCCCCTCTCCACTTTCCACGATGGGGAAACCGGATCCAAAGGGGGTGGATCAGTCGGAGGACGCACCAGCACAGCCCACCACAATTTCAGCGTCTCTTCAAATACAGAAATCTTTGGAGGTCTGGGAAGATTTTCAAAGTCAGCAGGAAGCGATGAAGTGATGCACGTCCGAAAGGACTGCGGGGACACGTGAACGGCCCCACAGCTTCTCTAACACCTGCAGCATCGCGGACTGGAGCTTGGCCCTTCTTTCTCCTCAGTGGCCAAACACGGTGTCCTGAGTTATATGATTTTGGAGCCCTTTTTTGAAGGGAAAGGATTTTGATTCAAGCCTTGGAGCAACTTCAGCATCTAGTTCTTAAAGATTTCATTGAAATTGGGAACCAGAATAATTTGAAGAGCTGGATTATTGTGCAGAAGTAGAAACTTCTACATGAAGAAGGCACCCCAGAAATACCGAGGAGACATGTCTACAAAGCAGCCTGGCAGCTTTTCCACTTTCTCTTCCTCTTGTTTCTCTCCAGTCAGTACAGATAAATCTCACTATTTCCAGTCAAAAGAGGAGGGAAACAGAGGCATAGAAGCACCTATATTTTCCAAAGGGAGCTGTATTTTTGAATGCTTAACTCCAGTAAGTGATGGCCTGGCTTGCAGATGCACTAAACATCCATATTTCTAGCTGAGATCAACAGAAACAGATGTTTTAAGAGAAAGATGTTTAAATTCTAGTGTCCAAAGGTAATGCAAAGTATTCAATAAAAACATTAGAAATTATTCATGCTATTTTGCACCCCGTGGGATCACAATTCAATTCCTACTGATTTGAAAAAAATGTTTTGTTTAAGAGAAACAAATTTATTTCCCAAACCTTTTAAACCAATGGAAGCATTTTTAAATGCACTGTGAGGAACTGATTTCACGTGAAGATCACAAAATAACTTACAAGCGTTAATTAATTAAGTACTGAGACCCAAGCATGAGTTATCTAGGCATTTTTTCTATCCAATCCCATCTTATTGGCAAGTGGAGACTAAAAGGCTTGAAATGACTTGCCCGGGGTCATACATAAGTCCACAGCAATGCTAAAACTGAAATTCAGTAGCCCATTTTCTTGTTCTTCAAAACTAGACTCTGTCTATCGTACTGAGAACAAAAGAAAAAGAAGAAAAGGAATAGATGTATTAAGGATGCCCAGATGTTCTTGACACGGAGGGCACAGGTCAAACCTGAGATCCTATTTCAAAATCTAGAGAAAATTACCTTTCCAATGACATGTGGCGTGACCTTCAACTCCTAATAGTCTAGGAGCAGTCCATTTCTGACTGTTTGGATCATGCATTTTACATTCAGGATCTCTAAATCATCTCTTATCATTTATTTACTTCTCTCCAATAACGAACGCTATTTTTCTGCTGTATCTCCTTTTTTCATGTGGGCTGCATCCTGCTACGCCCTTTTCAAATGCACATAAAAAATCTCAAAGCAGCAAACTGACATTTAATGCAAGACTTGGGTAGAGCCGCTGACTACTGCTTGCTTGTATGTTTTGCACAAAACGGGCAGACAGACCGCAGAAATCTGGAAGGCATTAAGCAGAGATGATTTTGCGGGGATCTCAACCAAATTAAACTTTTTTCAAGTAAAGCCCAGCAGGGGATAACAAAAATTAGGGTTGAATTTACTAAAAATGAAGTGTTCCAGGGATTAAAACATGGTTGGCTTCAAAATCCCAAACTGCATTTGATTGTGAGACAGCACCAATCCAAGATAGTATAGCTTTAATAAATTGTGTTGCTAATTACAAATATTCCGTATTATCGCAATTTGCGCAATAAGGATAGAACTGCTTAAGGACAATTTATTAGTGCTTATACACAGAAAGCACTGTTTTTTCTTCCCCTTTTCTTTTTTCTTCTTTTTTTTTTTTCTGACTGGGTCTTCCAAATAGGAGAAAACGATAATCGTTATCTAAGCTCCCGACTTCTCTTGACTTAACTGCAATCTAAGTCAGCTTCTAATCTGTATGGATCAGGGTTGCACAATTTCAAGTACAATTTGAACCCCTTGTGAATACATACACAGCAGCTAGAGGCTTTTGCATGTGCACGCATGTTTGCGTGTCCAGTATTTTAAACATATCTTTTTTCTAGAAAAGCTAGCAGAAAAGAGCCTCTCTTCCTGTTCCCCATTAGCACACACAGCATCTGCCTGCCTGCCAGCACTGCAGCCCTCTAAAGGATCATGATTTTCTCCCCCAACTCTGTATTTCACGATATAAACAAAATGAAGAGCCTTCAAGGATGAAAACGGTAATTCGCTAAGAGTGGGGAGGACTGCAGCACTTCTCCCGTGCCTGATCCACCGAGTATGCCCTGGAGCTAAGGAGAAGACCCCTTTGTGCTTCATGCCTGATGTTTACCAAACTGTCTAAGGGATCCGGCTACCTAATTCTCATTAGAACACTAAATTGAGTTTTTTCTTACACATCCACACCTTATGTATTTCCCAGGAGGATTCCTCCATGCATTCTGATAAACAAGAAAGGGAATCTCAGTCTGTGTGTGCAGTTGGGGGGAACAAGCTACCCAGGCAACTAAGGATCAAAGTACCCAAAACTTGAACCAACCCAGTCTGGAAACTCAGGAGAGATGAGTTACTTGCTTTTTTTCCAAGCTACTTTGTTACATCTACTCATCCCAGACCCAGCTGAAAAACTGCAGCACTGAAATATCTCCATGCCTGGTGGCTCGGTGAAAGCAGAAGGACTGTATTTGCCCTGGTAGGAACTGTCTCACCTGCAGGGTCAGGGAATAAAGCTCAGAACAGCTCCTGCTGCAGTGGAGTAATACACACCATGCTGTCTTCGCTCCTACTCACTTATTAGCATAAAAGCAAAGCTACCCACACTGAAAAAAATATTTGCCATGGTTATAGCTAAGATTTTGGTTGATTGCTGCTGAAATAGGGCTTCTACAGCTTTAATTAGCTACAAGGATAGGGGCCTAGCTCATTACTCTGAAAAATGTAATGATGTTTCCACTCCTGTTTCCACAGTCAGATTATTTTCTTTATGAAGGATATTCTGGCATGTTAAAGATGGGCTGTGACACAGTCAAGCCAAATTCACCATTATTGGACCAGCCTGGGTTCAGGTTGTGGTTCAGGTTTGTGGTTGGACTCTATCCTCACTGCAACTTGCCTTTTCTGCTGGAGATCCCAAGTCTGGAAAGGAAGGCAGGCCAAACCCACAGAACGGAGCTGTCCCTTTGCTCCCGCTTCACAGGAGAAGGCCTGCAGAACTGAGTACCGACGTCCAAGCCAGGCTTGGGGGCAAGTCCTGCACCAGGCTAGGAAGCAGAGATTGACCTCCATGGGATTTACCCCGCCACTGTTACCATCTGGGATGATCTTGCAAGCCTGTGGTGTCCAGTTCCAGGGCAGCCGCACACACCAGAAGACACTGTGGAGTTCACCCAGGGCACCAAAGCTGTCCTGACAGCAGTCCTGGTGTTTAGCCCGAGCTGAACTCATATTCCAAGAACAGATCTTGAACTCTTCTACATGTTATTTTTATCTGCAGTGTATTCAAGGTCATAATGAGCTCAGTATTAGCCTCACCTGAAATGATGCATTGTCCAAGCTTCCTCCAAGCATGCTCTGATATGCCTGCAAGTCCTGGCACCCGAGGATGAACAACACTTCCAAATGGAGACTAAGAGACAAGCAATGAAGAATGTCCCCGGAAGACAGAGAGGCTTAATGTGAAGAGAAGAATCCCTTTAAGGTGCCCTAAGAGTTACTTTTAGGATGATGATAGCTCCATTAGTTGTATCTAAGGTGCCACTTCGCATTTCACGCTACAGCGAAGGTTTAGTTTGACCAGGAATGATTTGCACAACTTGTGGAACTTTCTTTCTCAGTGCTGGCACATTAAAGAAAAAGGCCATGGAGCGCCCTAGGCGAGATACAATATTTTGTTGTCATGTACTATTGCCTATTGACTGTGAAGAAGCAAATAACAATTTTGAGCTGCGTAAGCTTTAGGATACCTGAATCCAAACCTGTCTAGCTGTTTAAAGAGCAACCACTGGGTAAATGCTTGTGGGGGGATCCCTTTTTGCCTGACCCCCCACAAAACGTGTCAGACCTTCCCAATTAAGACAAAGGGTGTTTTTCTTTTAACTCAACTTGCAAATATTGCTCAGTTCCTGGGCTGTCAGCTGCTGGTCCAATTTTAGTTCTGTGTATTGTCTAGATAGCGCATTTATTGATGAAATATGGTCTTAGGTGTAAGAAAAACTTGGAGGATCTGACACGCTATCTTGAACCCATACTTACGAAGACTAATGTAACTCTTGATGTACTGGCAAAGGTGTCTCCCTTCCCGTGAAGGCCTGTATACATGAAAAAGAATCTGCAAAAAAGATGCTGATACTTTGAACATTGGCTTGTTTTTTGTTTTTGTTTCAGTCCTGCTGTAGTTAGTGGGAAAAAACACATTTCTGGAAAAAACAGCATCTAAATAATTGTCATTATGAGAGTGCTGAGAAGACTCAGCCCTGGAGCAGCATTTTGCTCTGCGAGTGTTGTTCCCAGCTCAGAGAGTCAACAACTCAACAACCCCTTGTGCAATAATTTTGCCCTAAATGTTGCTGGCACTACATGATGCAATTCCTACCTGCTGCTACACACACAGCTGATGTTATGTCCAGAGTCTGGGGGTGAGAAGGAAGCGCAGCAGAAGTGATCTGCAGATTGGCAACTACGTATGCAGGCGACGCCATTCATGGGAATCTTTTTTGGTTTCTCATTTAGATTAAATGGTTTCTCATTTAAATTAATCCCCCAAATCTAGTATACTGTAATGAGCTAGCTTTCAGCAGAAGTGCTTCCTGTGAATAGATGTGTCTGAAAGTCTAGAGATAGCTAATAAGAGATAGTAGGAGGCAGAAATTTAGCAGAAGTTAGCCCAGAAAAAAATCTGGATTTTGTAAGAGCTCAGTGCATGCAACCCTGAAGTCAATGAGATCTGTGGATGATCATTATCTCAGATTGTCAGGACTGAAATAATTGCAATGGGGAAGATGAGCTTTGCATGTGGGGGAATTGCCCTTGTCAAAGGGGAGTGGAAACTGAAGTGGCCACAGAAAAGGAGGACATAACTCTGTATTATGCTGAGGAAGGGTTGGAGAAAAAACTAATTCCTCCAGTTCCTTGCAGCTCCTTGAAAATAATATAAGTTCTCTAGAAGGAATGTGGGCTTTGGGAAAGGGGTGGACTTAGGTCTAGAGCCAGAAACATAGAGGAGATAAAGCAAATTATGGGAAAGAGCCTCCTCAGAGTGTATGCACACAGCTTTCCTTCCAAGAGCCTTTCTAGAAGAAGCAGTGATTTAATCCAATAAATCACAGTCCATTTACACCCGGGGCACACAAGAAAGGGGAACAGGCGTGATGGCTGACTATAGGGCCATGAAAGTAGGGAAATCCAGAACCTCAAAGAAGTGTGAGAAAAAAAGTCTCAAATGTGTGGGAAGAGAGAGCGAGGTTAGCCAGATAATTCTGTTGGCTTCTGTTCTGTGGTTCGGGGCTTTTCACATTCCAGCTGACTGTGTTTGGCATGAGCATGCCCTCATAATTTTAACTTAAATATAAATGGTATATAGTGTGTTTATTAATGCCTACTACCTTATCTGGTAAAATCAAATGAGTCCATAAGGGAGAAAAAATCAATAAATTATATTAAAAGTGAAAGAAAAAACATTTCTCTGGCAACCAGCAATGCAGCACCAGCAGGAGAAGCAGCCGCAGTAAAGGGGGAAGGGGGGGAGAGACAGGGGAAAAAATAAACAAGATGTCTCATTAAAAAAAAAAGAGAGAATTTAAAGTAAGGCACATATTTTGATAGGAAAGGAATAGTGAGTGAAAAGAGTACAGCTACATGGAATAATTCCCCTTGAATTATCTCATTCAGTTTTTCCTTGAAAAACTTGTGAAGATGGGATGCACAAATGGGAAGGGAGGGATATATTCTGTGCAGTGCTGGGCTTTGCAGTGCACTGCAGACAGGTGCAAGGAGCAAGCACCGCCAAATCAAAGTGCAACATAGCAAACTGCCTTCCCATGTGGTTGCTTGTTCAAAAACCTCAACCAAAAAGCCTCCAAGTCCAAATTTCCACGCAGAGGGGAAAGACGATGCTTGAACTGGTGGCTGGCTCTTGGCCGCTCTCGTGCCGCGAGCTCCCGCGGGAGGACCAACGTGCCAAGTGCTGCTGCTGGCTCTACCCAGGGCATTTCCAGGGCTGCATTTGCCCAGGCGCTGTAAAAGCCTCTGCTTTGGGGTCCTAGGTCGAGGGGGAACCAAAGGACACACGCGACGCTGTGCCACATCACAGCAGCCTGCTACCTGCTCCGAACCAGGGAGCCGACCGGCGCGGGGAAGCCGGCAGGTCCGGCCCTCAGCCTGCCCTCGGCTGGCCATGCCGAACGCTCGCCCGGCACGGGCTGCCTGCAGATGTTTCAGTCAACTCTTACTGCACAATTTCCTTGTTGCTAAAATAAACGTGGTGAAAACACAAGATCTGCAGTAATGCAGATACGCAGCACTTGGGTGCGGAGCCCCGACTTCGCCTTCCTTCCAGCTGGCTCTTCAGGCGTTTGGCTTTGCCTTCCGAATTTTGCTTCTGCACTGAAACACAGACAAGCCGGGTACCTCCTGAGAAGGTCATCGTGCTCACCGGCTCGCTTACATTAGCCATGTCCACCTTTTATTTTAATGCTCATGGTGCCAGTGCTCCCTTGTAATTTAAGTCTGAACTAATTGGCAATCCATTGCTAAACAACTTTTGGAGAAACCACTGCTCAAAAGTGAGGCTTTGGAAATAAGCTTTGGGCTTGGAAAGTTGTAGGAGAACCCTCTAATTATTGGCTGCTGGCTTATTTTCTTTAAGAACAAAGGAAAAAAACATTTTTAATACGAGCTTAAAAGTAGCAATGAAATTAATTGGGAATAGGGGTTTAAAGGGAGACACGTGTCCGCAGAAAGCCGTGTAGGCTCGCAGTGAAACCTTGCAAGCGTGTTTGCACGGAGACACCCCACGACTTCTTGTCGCACAGCGACACACGTGCCCTTGCGCCACAGAGGGTTTCATCCCCCCTCTCTTCTACACGGCAGAACAACTTGTGCGGGAAGAAATTGTAGCAGTAATAACATCTTCAGTGAATACGTTCACTATTTTAACATAGGGAGTTGAAGCAATTATCCAACAGGAAACGGGCTCTCAACTGCCAGAAAAGACATTTTTGAATGCTTGACAGCTGACCAGAGAAATTGCATCGTATTATACATCCAGGAGAGATCAAAGTCAGTGGAATATGCAGCATATATTGCTACTATTTTAGTTTGTAAATTAATCGTGCCGGATGTGAATTTCTTGTGTTCTCTACCTCCCTGTTACCCGAGCTGCGCAAACACTGCAGTGGCGTTTTCGAAACCAAGTAAGGGATTATTTATACTAACTACTAGGTGGACTGGAAAGAGAAGCAGGAGCCCCCACCACGGCCTTGGCTGAGCTAGGTACCGTCCAAATACCAAACAAAACGATGATCCCCAGCAGACGGCAGTCAGAGACAAAATCCCTCTCTTCTAAACTTCCGTGGATTAAGCCCGGACGTGGATTTCGCTGTCCTGGAGCATCAGGAGTGCCCAGACCACGTGTTCCCGCGGTGCGACAGCAGAGCAAGGCAGCGAGGGCGCTTTAGGAGTAACTGGATTTCTAGAGCTGAGCTTTCTGCATGAGTCAGCCTACGTGACGTGAGGCAACTGCAGCACTACGAACGCCAAAACAAATTCGACAGGCAAAGGAAGTACTTCTACCTCTTCCGCCCTCTCCCTCTTCCCCCACATGCTCCACAGCTCCAGAGACGGTTTGGCAGCGTGGTCGTTCTGGCGACACTCAGTCTTGAACGCTAAAGCTTCACCTCGTCCGGAGCCAAGCACCGTTTCATACTTCAGTATCAGGTCTAATCTTTCCCTTGCATGGCGATACATCACTCTTCCTCCACCCTGCCCACCCGAGGTCCACGGACAGGTACAGACAGACTTCCCGCTGCCTGCCAACCCTCACCCTCTTCCGAGGGTGTCCAGGAAAGACGGGAGCCTCTCTCTGCCAGGCTGTAACCAGGTATCACGAAGTGAATTTGCTGCTGTCGTTATCCTGCTCCACCCCACATCTGGGTCTTCTCAAGGACAACCGGGGTATTTTGCAGCCTACTTGCTCCGTCAGAGCGCTGCAGCCTGGGAAGAGCCCTAGATTGAGGTTAGGCCCTAAGGACCTCATTTCCAACATTCCCACCCATCGGCCCCATTCAGGGAGATGCTGAAACTCATGCCTAACTTCAACATGCCTGATTGTGTCACTGAAGTCAGAATTAGGTAGGAAGAAATCTGTCTGGTAGCTCCGATATCCCATCACCTTATGCTTCGGTATTAACAACACAATCCAGGCACTGTGAGGCACCTCTGTGTCAAAGGTGAAAAAAACTACTTTATCGTCACCCTCACGCCCTTTAGAGAATCCCAAAGAAACATGTGCACATCTATATTTGATTCTTGTTCTTTTTTAAAAATAAATAAAAAATAAATTATTCAGCTCATACAGGCAATGAATATAGGCCATGGAATCCAACAGACAGCAGAAAAGTACTCCATTATTAAGTCTGTAATTGCCAAGAATTAATTTGCTAATTGCATGCAACTAATCTGCGTCCTTTTTGTTTTATATCAATTAACAGAGTAATTAAAAAAAGCAATCTTCTTGATAGTTCCTCACTGGCAGACTTAGCCCAGCAGAGCTAATGAAAGAGGGCCACCCTTTAACTAACCTCATTAGTATCTCTTCTTTTGTTAAACATCCTACAAAAAATAGTTAATTTTGCTGCATGCAAGTCCTTGATGTTAGACTGCTAATGAGGGGGCCACACAGCTTGGGTTTGATGTTTGTTTGGAGAGTGGCTCTGCTCGTTGCAAAGGAAACGCTCGCTCCCTGCCTTGCTGGCCTTTCAGCGACTGAGAGTCACCTGGACGCCCAGAGACTGACATTAGTCAGAGACTTATAGTTGGAACAGTTACCAACCCTTTAAAGTTCTCCGTAGGTCAGAGATGAAGTTTGTGTGATGCAGAAATGCGCATGAGGGAAGATTTGACTGCAAGAAAAGAGTGGGATGCGGCTGTTTCTAGGTTATAGTCTGAAGAGATACTATTACACCAGTAGATCCTGGCAATGATGGCAGAAAAGAGAGACGCAAGCTTCCACGTGGGATGGAGATGATGCCCTGAAGGTTATGAACGAGGTGCCGGAGCGATCCATGCAGGGAGCAGCCACACGTGGCTCCGGATGCCTGCACAGAGCTCACCCGTCCTGGCACATGGTGCTGGTGGGTGCAGAGCCCAGGGGCTGGATCCAGGGGATGTGGATAGACACCTTCTGGCATTTTCAGCAGCTTGCAGCTTCCACACATCACCTCCACTTCTAAAATGCTGCTAGGCAGCTCCCCTCTAGGTACAGGGGAAGCACGAGCCCTCTCCGCAGACGTGTTGCTCACGTGCTTCTGGCGTAACGTGCTCGACCACCTTCAACAGACAGGGCTGTACACGGCACGATGCCTAACGTGTTTTAAAGCTGCTGGTTAGGGGAAGAGCGATTAGGCATGCTGAGGACTCAGCAAGACGGAGGACAGGAGGGAGGGAAAGGTGAACCTTGCGTGCCAGTTCCTGCATCTCCACAGTTCAGGGAGGAAATGATTCTGCTCCCCGTTCTGATTACAGAAAAACAAGATACTCAAAGCTCGCCAGCCTGGCCGAACAGCTTGTGAATCTCCGTATGAGGCACCGGCGAGTTCAGCGGGCCAGGCACCGAGCTGCATGAACGTAGTCTTCCTCAAAACCTGCATGCTGGGAGCACAGCAGCACCGCAACGGTTTGCTTTGGTTTTCAGGTGTGCTGTGTCCAGAGCAGGTCGTGCCAGCGTGTGCATGATGTGAACATCCCATTTCAGCAGCACTTGCTGCTGCTCTGACCTGCAAGGAGCCAGGCTGCGCCGGTGGGTTCATGGCTCTGGGACAATACCACGCCAGTCACCCCCATCTCTGTCAAGCGCATTCGATGGTGTTTGCACATGACGGCCTGTTTTTTCTGCAGGTTCCCAAAAGTGGAAACCTTCCTTGCTGTAATTGAGACTTTCCACCAGGAGGCAGGTTGATCTTCACACCAGCACAGCCACGAGGGCAAACAGCTCGAGCCTAAGAGCTTTCTCTCACCATAGAGAGGTCCCAGATGATGTGGGTCCCAAAGAGAGCAGCAATCTACCACTGAACGTTTCAGGTGAGAATTCCAAATTTTCCCAAGGTTGCATTTCTAGATTTGCTCAGCAGATTAACTGAAATAATGACAGTTTAGCAGGTGGCTGTGTTGGCAGCACTTTGCAGTTCCAGGGGCTGGGCTCTGTCAAAGGGGACCAAAATGGGTCTAGCTAGGGAAATTCTGTGCATACATCGTGCTGCACACACACGAGTGAGCACACAGCGCAGCCCGCGACGGTGGGGGACGGGCAGGCTGCGAAATGCCGCTTGGTTGAACTCCAGCCTCCAGATTGCTGAGCAGAGTCTACGTTATTCTGAAAGGAGAAAGCTAAAAGTTCGGGCAGGTCCGAAAAATCTTCTCCCAAGAGAGCTGGGAGCTCAGGTCCTGCAGAGAGACAGTGTGCGTTGTGCTTCTGCCTCTTTAGCAGCTTTTGGGAAAAATCTCTCCCTTTAGACTCTGTTTCTCCCACTGGTTGGGGGGGCATTGCCCGTCAGAGTAAGGGGCTCCTGCCATCACAGCGCTTGGCCCAGCCCTGGGGTTTCGTAGATGTCACAGCTCATGTTACCAGCGTCCTGGCTTCCACCTGCTTCCTCCCGACGCGCTGCCCGAGGGCGCCTGAAATCCTTGTGTCGTTCCCACGCCAAAAGAAGGGGAAAAATCAAACTGGAGAGCGGCCGCGTGGGAAGAAGGGCTGTGCCGGGCCGGGCGGCGAGCTGGGCCGAGGGCTCTCCTCCGCGGCGCCCTGCGGCAACGCGTGAAAAACGTTTGTTTTGACCCAAACTCTCCCTCGGATACTAATTAGAGCTGAGGACTGAGCTGCCTCGCTGCTCGGGCCTCTGGAGCAGCAAAACCCGCTCGGCGCTCTTCAAGCCCGCCGAGGTTTCAGCCTGCTGCCTCGCTCGCTCGCCGGGCGCCGTCTGCCTTGGCTTCGCCGCGCGCGGAGCAAACGGGAAGGGAGGCAGGCGAGGGAAGCGAGGTGCTACCACCAAGGGGACGGGGCAGAAGGAGCAAGAAGCCAGATTTATGCCTCAGCCGCTTCCCTCCGTGAAGGGAAAACATACACGCGCCGGGCCGGGGAGGGGGCAGCAGCAGCCGAGACGACCTGCGCCACCTCCCCCTCCCCTGCCCATTTGTCGCCTATGAACGCATCACGAATGCTAATAAATTCCTCGCCTGGGGGCATATGGTTAAGACATATAGAGCCCAACCTGGCTATGAAGAAGAAAGATCTCAATATGACTAGCCACGGGAAGGCCAGGAGGCCAGGAGGTTCGCAAGTGGAGCCCAGGTCAGGGGGGCTCATCCTGCTCCATCCCAATACTCCTTCAGATGCAGCGGGAGAGGGCAAGCGTGTTGTTCCCTGCGGGAGGAGAGGAAAAGGTAAGTCCACAGATGTGTTCTAAAGACTGAGCTGGCATGAGGGTAAGGAAGAAGGGATTTCTCCTCTCTCTGGAGAAACAGTGGGGGTGTCTGAAGGATAAAGTTTCACAGCACCACCGAGGTGGAAGGGATATGCAAAGATTCAAAAGAAACACTGGAAGGGACCAGAACTGCCCTCAGTTTGTGCTTCTCTCCTTTTCAACCAGATTTATTACTTTTCAAGCATTTTTCTTGAAAACAGCATCTCCACCACCTTTATACTTTTGAGACCCACTGGAAATGAAATGGGGGGAGGGGGTTGCCCCTGGAAAGCTGATGCAGAGGCGAAGTCTCAGCCCTCCACCTGCCACCCTGCAGCACCTCTTGGACAGGGGCAGCAGGTGGTCCCCTGGGGCTGGGCCGGCCAAAGGTGCAGCGTAGCATTTGAGGTGCAGGATGAGTCTGGGACACGAGCAGCTCTCCTGGAAAAACCCAGTGGGAGCCACCAGCTCCTGTCAGACAGGCCCTGCTGGGGATCCAGTGCTCTGTCCTGCACAGAAAACTATTAATTTTGACTTGAGTCACCCACTGAACGTGGGTGACATTGGAGGGGTGAAAGAGGGAGGGCTGATGGGCAACAGGCAGACCAGAAGCAGTCTAAACAGGCTGAAACAGCACCACAAATAGCGGCTTTAGAGATGGAGAGAAAGAACAGAGCCGCTAAGAGGGTTTCAAAAGCCGAGGGGATTACAGCAGATACAGCAGCAGGGCCTGAATGGCCGGGGTAACAGCGGGAGAGGCACGGGATTAAAAGGCAGAAGCCCCAGACACGAGGATGACGATGTCAGGGCCTGACACATCCACCTCCTCCACAATCCTCCTAGGTTCAGAGCAGGGGAGCTTTAGCTGCCTGAACAGGTGGGTTTAGGGCTGTTTTAGTCTCTGCAGCATATCTGGGTTGTCCTCAAGGGACTGGCAGATACGACTTTGGGCCCATGAGTAACCTCCATCCATCAGCACTGGTTGCTGGAGGAGGCAAGACACCTCAGGGCATCTCCAAGGGCAAGAGATACCTATCTTTAGGTGACTGAATCCCACCTAGTGCGTCACAGGCTGGTTTAATAGTATTACATAATGTCATTAGGTCTGACAGTGCAAGCTGGGACCCTCCTACGGACTGTCTAACAATAAAAGGTGCTCTGGGGAAGAGATCTTTTCCCTGTCAGGGACACAAGTGAGAGCAGTTGAGAAGTGCTCTCCTACTGTTGCATGTTTTCCTCCACCCTTTACCCTGCAGCCATCCTAGCAAATCCATGGGCAGAAAATAAGTGGGGGACCCTTCCTCAGGCCACCCGCAATAGTAAACTGCAGTGATGTATAAACCCTTGGTGTTAGGCTTCAGAGTTGACTCCATTGAAACATAAGGATTATTTCCTACTATTCAAGTCCTGGAAGATGGCACGTTTGGGTTTAGGCACCGCTTTCATGCTCAGGTGTCTGCAGCATGAATATGCAGCTCTGCTTTAGACCAAGGGATGAGTGAGAAGTTTATGAGCACATTTCTGCCTTTCTGCTCACTGAGCTTAGCTGCTAGAGGCTCATAGGTTGGTGTTACAAACCTTGGACATCTGCTGTACACAATGCAATATATTTGGAAACTATTGTGAGTTGTTTTTTTAATTAGAAGAGCTAAAAACTTGATTCTCCAGACAATTTGGGATTTAATAATGAAGTATGAGGAAGGAAAGCCTCCAAAGAGGCAAAGACTTACGGACCAAGGCTTAAAAAATCAACTTAGAAACCTGAAGAAGCACAGATCTCCTTGCCGGCGTATCTGCCAAACTACTAGCTAAGTTTTGGAGCCCATGCACTGCTCTGTGCTACCTTATCCATGCCAGTCTCTGTCCCCAAGCCAGGCAGTGCTGTCCAGCTCCATGGGTTGCAGTCATGTCTGTGAGATGTCAACAAACATGCACCTTGACCGCCTGTCCCCAAAGGTTAAAAAACATTAACAGAATACTCAGTGTGCTTTCAAGGTAGTCCAAAAATGTCTGAAGAAACTTTCACCCATATCAAAAATATCAAATTTTTGTAGGAATATTTTGGAAACCTTCAGCAGGCGAATTTCTGAGCAAGAATGTCTCTCTACAGCAGCTGTGCTGTGACCCAACAGTGAGCAGGATAGTCCACCATAGACACCAGGACTCTGACTACAAGTGAGAGTCTTATCTTCCTATCTACAGTTCAGTCTTATCTTCCTGTTTGCTCTCTTCCAGCTAGCTCTATCCAGCCCCTCTTCCTTAGACTACAGCAGGAGCAACTACACTGACATTCTTGTCAATCTAATACTTTGAGGCATTGCTGTCTTTTACCATTCCTCTCATTTCTGATAACAGAAGCTGAGACTGGTCAAGACAATGTATAAAAGCACTGTTTGCCATAGCTTAGGACTGTTATTTTATCATTGCATTTCCGAGAACAAAGCAGTCCAGGTATCTAACTGAGCAAGCGGCAAAAAACAGCAGAGAGAGAGCTGGAAAAATTTCAAAGTCCTTCTAAAAAATTAAAATCTGAAAGCCAGCCAAGTCCCAGCAGCTGAGCGGAGGTGCGAGGCATTTAGTCTCCGGGGTGGGCAAAAGCAGCCGAATGCCGTATGCAGTGTGCATCAACACCTCTTGACACTTATGAATATGGGGCTGGTGCTGATGCCCACTTGGATGAAAGAACAGAGTGAGATTGCCAGCGTTGAAGTGGGTGGAAGGGAGGTATGATCTGTAGCAAGATGTCGGGTTTTCTTCAACCCTCTCTCATACAAAGAGCAGCCCGTGTTCTCATTTGTCTGGGAACTTTTGAGGCTTTGGAGCTCTAAAGACTCCAAACATTTGGGTGCAAGCTAGCAGAAGGACAGATCTGTGCTAGGCCCGTGGGAGGGGATTGGTACGTTTGTGTGCGTGGCTGAAGCACATGATACTCGGTGCTGGGGGGGAGAAAAGTCTGCTGTGTTTCTTACAGTGCTAACTTGGTTTCTGGAACTGCTTGAACTTGCTGGGAGCTGTGGTTGTTGAGCACCTCTGAAAATTCAAGCCCTCTGCACCTCCTTCAGTACTTTGCACACCACTGACTAACAACCTCCTGACTCCTGAAAAGCAGGGAATCACGCTGCTATTGAGTTTCCAAGCCTTGCTGGCTTCTTTCTGCAAGCCCCCAAAAGATACTGTGATCACTTACAGTAACAGTCTGCAATAAAAGATCGTGGCAGGGACAACAAGGTTTCAGTGAAAACTGGTGATAAACAAAGGTTCAGCTTGGAACCTGTGTTTTAAATCCCTACACAGTGAGTACAGATTCTTTGCAGGTGGAGGGAGCCAGGGTGAGGGTTAGGGCCATGACAGCCTCATCAAAGAACAAAGACTCTTATTAATTTGAAGTGCCAGCTTCCTTAATTTTTAGAATATTCAGTTGTGGATTTTGCCTTTTTCCAAAACGGAAATTAAATAATTAAGTAATTCTAACCTTCTCAGCTCCCCTTCCTGCCCTTCCTTCTCCTGCCCTTGCAGGAGTCTTCTCCAGCAGAGTCCCAGGGGCCCAAGCAGCAGCAACGCACTATAAAGCCTTTGCAGCTCCCCTGGAGCCTACCAGGGAGCTCACCCAGGAATACTCCTCCTTCCAAGACATTTGCATGACAGACGGCTCCAGCTCCATCATCATCCATCTCTCCCCCCAGAAAGCCCTATGCTCATGCTCTCCCGTGGGGGTTATCTGCTAGCACAGGCTGCTTTCCACCCCCTCTCTGCCCTCCCTTGCCCTCACTCCTATGTGTTTCCACGAAAGCAGCACTCGAGTATGTTGGCCCCACGAAAACTTCTGCTCGTGTTATCTCCTTCTGCGATTTGCCCAAAATTTCAGGGCTCAGTTTCAGAGAGCGAGATCGTCCTTTGGCAGCCAGAGAGCCGCGGTCCCTTCTGACCCTGCGCTGACGGCCCCTGGGCGGACACGCGCCGGCTCGGCTCGGAGCCCCCGGCTCGTCTAAGCGAGGGGGTTTGGCGAAGGGGGGGAAGCACGAAGCATCTCCCTGGAACTGCCCCAGCCAGGGAGCGCACGGAGATGCCGCCCTTACCCCAGCTGCAACATGCGCTGCGCCTGATACATGGTAATGACACAAAAATGAATAGAATAAACTGACTGAGTGGCGTTGTTATTAACCTTTGTTACCCCAATAAATCACAGCAAAGAGCAGCAATTACTCCTGTTTCTGACAAATACTAGTTACGCAGCGGATTCCTCCCTTGCTCTCAGTCCTGTGCCCTCTCCCTCGCTCTCTCTCACAACCAGAATCAGGAACATGCAGTTCATATCAAGTTAGTGAAAGGAGCAGGAATAATTTAATACCGGCTCATAATGGCATGTAACAGACACGATGCGGGGAGCGGGAGGTCGCAGGGTGCGCTGCCTCCACGGCGCTGAACCGCCGGCGGGTGCAATGCCACGAGGGCAGTCGCTACCCGGGCCGCTTACGGCATGCGCGTGCTCTGCGCGGCGAGGCGGGTGTGCTGCTCGCATCCATCTACTTCGCACTTAAACAAGACGCTAGGCTTCCCTGGAGCTCTGCATCTCCAGGTGGACTCCTCCAGCTCCAGCATCCAAACGTGCAGCGCTCGTTCATCCGTGCGCACGAGCGCACACGAACAACTACCTGCCGAAGGGCACGCGGGTGTGGATGTACGCGCTTCTTTTGCCTAAAGCCTTGGATCTCAGGAATTAGTGAATGGAAAGACCAAGAAGTCAAAATTTACCCTCCCCCAGACTCCGGGCCAAGATCCGAGTCAAAACTTTGGCCCCCAAACAGGATGAATAGTGAGGCTTTCTGCGTAGCACTAACTTGGCAAGGGTTTTGTCACCCGCTTGTGTCAATAGCAATATATGAGCTTCGGAGTCTGATGCTGCTCCCGAGCTAGCTGATCAGTACGGTCAGTACCGTGCTCTCCGATCAATCAGCGTAGAAGTTAGTCAGCACAAACAGCCTCAGCAGCGGAGTGCTATCGTTGCATATTTAAGACTCTCTGAAAAGAGGACCTTTCAACGGAGTTATTCAATGAGATTTAAAAAGCAACCGTGGTTTGAAGAAACTGGCAAAGCGTTACTGCAACCGTTGTGAAAATGCCTGGCTGAATATTAAATCAGAGCTGAAAAATTCTTATCTCATTTTTAAATTCGTGGGTTTGTTTTCACAAATGACCTAGTCATGGGACATAAGAGCTGAAGACGTGTTTCTTCAAAGCCAAGATCCAGAATTGCGGTTCAATAAACTTTGAAGGAATTTGCAGACCTTTATAATTTATTTATTGATATTATTTTTCTTTGAAATCTGCAGAGATCACTCTGGAAATTAAAAAAAAATCCCCTGGATATCTAGAAGTCATAAATGTGGTAAAAAATAGTGAGATTTAAATGTCCAAATGTCATGCGCAGTTTTGAAATAGTCTGAAATGAGAACTGAATGAATGCTCCGTGGCCAGAAATAGCTGAAGTTCCTGTTCCTGCTGCAGAGGTGAATTTGCTCGTGCAGCATGTAGCATTCGTTATTCCTGCCTTCCTTGTTCTAGACCCCTGCATGCATGTACCATCTTTGCTAACATCCCTGCTCCACAGACCAGAACATATGGAAATGTGCAGCACTGGGCTGGTTAGAGCGCCACGCGAAACCCTCCTTCTGAGATTGCCTTGCCCGACTGTATTTGTTTCCTCGCGCTTAGATTTTAATTAATTCAGCATGAAAGTCCGTCACTGGTAGCAGCACCCTCTGGTACAGGATGAGCATCCCATGGATGTAGGTGCTAGACAAATGTAGAAGACAAAAAAGTGGGCCCAAGAGCACGGACCCAGTTGGAAGACGCAGAAGAGGACAACAGGCAGCTATGGTCAGGTAAATACCCCGAATAAATTTCACGGCAACAGCTTGTTTCCTCCAACACCATTTCAGCAGCGTAGCAGTGCATGACTTTCACACGGGCAAGTACAACTCGTAGGACTAGCTGGAAATACTCAGCTTTTCTTTACGTACCTGCTTGTCTCAGTAGCTTTGCTATTGTTAGACCTGCAACGAGACCCAACCTTTGGTTTAGGTCAGCCTGAATCTAATTTGGGAAGGGATCTTCGTTGTAGGGATGTCTTTGTGACTTATGTGCTCGGAGTTGAGTTTACTCCCCCAATCTTATTAAAGACTTATTACGGAATGAACGCTACCGTGGAGTCCATCGGGGACGGGAGAGGTGGCCTCTGCTGCTGGCGCGGGGCGGTGGGCGAGACAGGAAGAGCGAACGGGACGCAAAGGAGCCATAAATCATCCAGGACGTCAGCCGGCACAGCCTAAAACCCACGGAAAGGCAAGATGAATTTCCTTCTCTCTTCCAAAGAGCAGAAGGCACGCTCCAAACTCCAGCAGCGAGCGGTGGCTCCAGCAGCCTTCAGACATAACCGGGGACGCGAGAAACGTTGCAGCGTCTCCTTCGCGCTCCCCCCCGGCGTCCGCGCTGCCGTCACCCCCCGAAACCGTCCCGCCTTCGCCCGCCTCGCCGCCGCTCGGGAGGACGGCGGCGATCGGCGCGCCTTCGCGGCCGGGGAGGCTCGAGCCGCTGTTTCCGCCCTCGGCTCTTCCGCGGGAGCCGCGCGGCCGCTTGGAAGGGGAGGCTCGGGCCCGAAGTTGCAACCTCCCGGCGCGGTCCCCCCCCCCCGCCGCCCGGCCGGCTCGCAGCTGATAAACATGATAATAAACCCCCTCCCAGCAGCCAATCTGATGCTAATGCTTCTTAGCTCTGTCAAAAGTGAAAACAGCTCCTTGCTGTCAATTACGGCAGGGACAGCTGGAGTCTCTCCTCTCGCTGTCAGGGCGCAGACATATTGCACGTCAGCGAGAAGGTAACAAATTCACCCGGACAGCATCACCATCTGTCACCCGCCGAGACACGGCGGAAACAAAGGGTCAGGCGGCGGCGGCAGCGGCCGCCCGCTCGGCCGGCCCCGGGCTCCGGCGAGCGCCGGCTCGGCCGCGGCCCCCGGCGCTGCCCACTCCGGAGGCTGTTCTGAGGTTACGCGCAGGATTTATCCAGAAACTTCCAAAAAATCCTCAATTAAAAAATGCCGGTTTTTAAGCACCTCTCTTTGAAGGTTCTGTTCGGCAGCAGAGCGTAAATAGCGTAAATAATTTACAGGAAATTCTTTTCTCTGGCGTGTACTGTTGTGCTATTTAAAAATAACCCGCGTAACTCCATTCTTTCACTCAACGTGAGGTTTCTTTTCAAATGAGGACATGCAAAATTATTGCAGGAGCAGGGTTTATTCGCAACGAAAAAATCACCCACCGTTCTTCAGCCCGCCCAGGATGCCGAGCCCTTGGAAGAGCCCGAGAGAGGGATTTTTCCGCAAAAGCTGCCCGGCCCGCCGACGTATCGTGCTCACGTAACTCCTACCATCGTGTGGCAGCATTAATTCGGGAGCCTGCAGCTGCTGGCAAAGGCACGGGCGAGGGGTCCGGCCGAGCCCCGGGGAGACCCGCGGCGCTCCCAGCCCCGAGGGCAGCTCTGCGCCTTGCCATCGCCCGCGGGAGCCGGGGCTCGGCCATCGCGTTCCTAAATACACCCGGCGTTAAGTGGGAGTCAGCTCGGGAGTCAGCCTGGTGGAGCTGCCTGGCATTAAACAGGGCAATTCCGACTGTGGCGGGCCTCGGGAAGCCGATTTTGTCCGCTTTCCCTCAAAATCCCCTCTCCTTCCCTACTCTGTTGCACAATAATAACCCAAAATAAGCGCAAACGAAATTTGGTCTCGGTTCCAAAACGCAGCGAGACCGCGCTCGCTGCGGCTCTTCCCCGACTCGCGCCACTCAAAACGTCGCTGCGGGTATCAGGGCGCTTTCCAACCCGGAGAAACAGCCCGCCTCCGGCCTCCGGCCCGCGTGCAGCGATGGAGCGTGTGCCGTCGCAGTGAGATTTCTCCCCCGCCCGCACCCCAAAACCTTCGAGGGGGCTCTGGGAGCAGCAGCGCGCGCGGAAAGGGCTTCAGCCGCCCGCGAAGCGCCGCTGCCCCTGCGCGGGACTGGCAGTCATTAGAAACGGCTGAGCAGCGTTTTAGCCCGACTTTGTGACGCCGGGTGCTTTTCTGAGAAACAATTGTGATGGGAAACGTTTTGCTTCGACTAATGATATGACTCAGTCTATTAAAAAAAAAAAAACAGTAACGTTTTGGCTATTTCTTATAAGAGCCTGATACACATTTTCAAAGGAATAAATAAAAAATTTAAATTAATTTAAATTAAAAATTTTAAATCATTAAGAATTTCGAAATTTTGCGTTTTCTCATTAACCTGAGCATCTATTCTTGCCTACCAGGAGGACCGGGTCTAGCCACCGCGGTACCCAATGTCCCTGTCCATACGGAAACGTCAGCTGTATCTCCCAGGACCCGCACGCAGGCAGCCTGGGGCCGGCTGCGCCTCCGCCGCGCAGCGAGGCCAACGCGCCTGGGTTTGCCGGTACTACGCTTAAATCAGCGTTTCCTGCGCCTGTAGTGCTTACTGATAAAACCGAGCTTTTTCAGCGACGCAGTCGTTCGGTCTCCTTACGTGATCGCAGTACGTTACCCAGACAGGCTAGTACACCGGCACCAGCTTCTTTCCAAAAGCATCTCACTGTGCCGTGAGTATCCTTGAGGCTAAAAAGCAATACACGCAATTAAAGGTTGTGTGTAAACAGTTAACTACTTTTTTTTTAACCAAACAAATTAGTTTTCTAATAAATTAGTTGCACTGAAGATATGTATTTCTGGATTTTTCTTCTTGTAATCGTTTCCCACGTAAATCTGTGGTCGTACGCTCTACTCACACCCAGAAGACAGAAATTCACACTCAAGACCTGGCGTAAGGGCTACCAAAAGCAGAACGAGTAGCTTTTTTGGACATTTCTCCTCGGTGTACCGTACGGCCACTTTCACTTTTCAATGAGCAACGCCAACGGTCACAGCAAAGCGATGGAAAACGCCCTCCTTGCCGGCGCTACCTGAGATGCTTCAGCAAACGGCAAACGGGGGAGGAGGAGGATATATTTGCTCCCACGTTCTCGGGAAAGGACCTAGCACACAGCTCATGATTTTAAAATATAGAGGTGGGGATAAAGGGTGAAATTTGCCGTTACGTTTTTTTGCCCTGTTTATGGCTAACTGCCATTCAGCTCCGCAGGCAGCTCCGCGGAGGAAGCCCGCGAGCGTCCCGCAGCTCGCGCCGGAGCGCCCACCAGAGCCCGGGCCTCCGGGGGCCGCGGCACGGCCCGCGCACACTCGGGCTTCTTAAAAAAATCTTGTCAATTCCCTTATTTCTGTGCAGAAACCAGTACCAGATTTTGAAGATCTTGAAAAGAAAAATAACTGTTTCCTTTGTCCACTAGTACTGAAATTCAAACGGAAAAAAAAACCTAATCTGTTGCTGAAGTCCTTTCTTCTAACACAAACAAGGCCTGACCATGTCTAAGCAGGGAGAGATGCATTTTTACTTTCATTTTTGAATTAATTTGGGCACCTGATGGTGGAAGGGAGCACAGTGAGATCTTCGAAATCCTAAACATCAAATTTAACAGACTTTAAATGTGAGAAGTTTTGAAGTTTGCACGAGGCAACTATATCGATTTTCAGGCGGAGGAGTGTCTTTACAAATATTGGCCAACAGTCGATGGGATGAATATGAAGAATATGGACAAATGGTCTTCTGAAGAAGGTCACTTCTGAGAATATTATCTGGAGTCCTCAATATTTTTAGCATGTTGACTGTTTTAGTTGAGCGTAAGAGACAAAGTGGTAGCGTGGACCTTATTCAAGCTTTTCTACCAAGTAACTCCACCAAATTAGTAATTTAAACAGAGTCTGAAACAGCACTTTGTCTGCATTTACAGGCGTATTGCCCCAGGATAAGAGATGTAATTCTCTGAAATGAAGAAAATTAAATCATTACCCTCTTCACCCAAGCCTTTTTGCTGTTGGAAAGTTAGTTTTGCATTTAATGAATATGGGCTCATGTCTTTCTAATGAGTATGAGATAGCTGATGTAATTGAAAACTTAAGCAGGGAAAATCATTACAAGCTTTTTTTTTTTAATTAATTTATTTTGTATATTTGTGTTATGAGTGATAGTTACCAGTAGAGAAATGGGGTTGAAAAACCACAATTTACTCAACAGGCAATTCAAAAATACAAGCTGGAAATCGGAGATTCTGGAGATTTACCTGCCTGAATGAAAGCAGCTGCAAGAGGGGTTTCTACTGTGCTTTTGTACGTCTGAGAGATCCGAGTCATTCCCTCATTCCCACCCTCCTACTACCTCTTGCCATTATAGCACTTGTTCTCACATTTTATGCGTTCCTGTTTCCAAATAGGAAACACCTCCCCTGTCTCCTGCTCTCCTCCAGGATTGCCGTCCAATCCAGCATTTGGAAAAGGCTTCTGCAAAAGGAGGAATGAGCAGGGGATAACAACTCCCGGTTAGGCATCCCTGCACAGACACGAATGCCTGTTGTCCCAGGTCACACTGGGTTTCCAACTTCCTCAGGGTCAAGAACAAAGCAAGAGCCTGAGCAGGTCCAGAGAAGAGACAAGGGAGGGACTCGGCTTCCTCTGTCCGTTGCTAAAACCTTCAGCTCTTATCTCCGGAGCTCCAGAGACTAACGGGACTGATTGTCACTGTGTTCCCATGTATGAAACTGGGCATGGAAACACGCATTTTTAATAACGAGAGAAAGGGCATCAAGGAGAAGGGCAAAGAAGATGTTGAGAAGAGAGAAAGGTAGTTCATAAGGTCAACATGATTCATAGCAGATCCATGAATTTCTAACATTAGCTGTCTATTCTTTTCTCCATTTTGGGGGAGATATCTTTCCCCGGATTTTGATAATACCCATTGGTCCCCTGTACATTTACCTCCAGGGGCCAGCCTTCAACCACAGGCCCACGTATCGTTTCCAAAGATTGTCCTAAGCTCTTCGTTTTCTTTTGATCTTTCACTAATAGCTAGATATTTTGTGTGCCCTTGCTCTCCCATGAGTATCTTTTCTTGTCCACCACCATCCACAGCAAAATACTGTCATTAACCCCCCCTTGAAGCCCCGATATCATTCTCCTGATAGTTCCATCCATACTCCCTGTACAAAAAATCCTTCCTTGTTCTCATTGCAGAGACTATCCTTGACACAGCCTCTCTAATTTTGAGAAGAAAATTTCAAGAGAGAGAAGGTAAAACGATTCTGAGAAGCACTCACCGCAGGGCACTTTCCTGGAAAGCCACATTCACCTATTCGTGGACAGTGGTTACCGCAGCACGGTGTTGAGCAGTTTGCATTGGGCTCCCTGTACCACACACAGTGCAATTCAGCAGCTCGTCCTTACGGACGGAGGCCTCAAACGTAGCTGAGAGGGCAAGTCAGAGCACAAAAAGACGTTCCTTTTGCAAACTGCAGAACTGATTGAAGATTTTACCAGTCTCCAGCTCTTCCTCCTCTCTGCCAACAGCCAGGACTGTGTGAGCGCTCCCTAATCAGTCCCAGGCAGTCATCCATCTCCCACCTGCACTCACTGGCAGCTTAAACTAACCTGCCTGGTTTTGCCTCAAGTGGATTCAGCAGTGCGCATAGCATCACCTCTACCCACAGGGTTGGTAATAGACAGCTGGGGAAAGTTAATGTCTTAGCGGCATCACTTGATCTGGGAGAGGATAAATGTCTGGAACCGTGGCCAAGGGTTATGTCTGCGTTCCAGTGCATAATTTATCCACAAACTGGCTTTCTGGAAAGACGCAGGACTAGAAGAATAGTGTTTCGGAGGCAGATCAAACTGAGATATAAGAAGCTTACATCTCTGCTCTGGAGGAGATCTGGACAGTGCTTTCTGCTCTTCATTTCCATGAACACCAAATCTGAAATCAAATGTCAGGCTCTACTAGCTGTTCAGATCAGAACAGACGCATCTGGAAACCATGCTTTGCCCTGAAAACAACCCAAACTGGCTCTGAAGTTGAAGACGAGGGTGGAATGTTCTTATCACAGAGCCAAGACTCTGTAGCTGTGTGAGCACAAAAGGCATTTGGTAGGACATCAGCTTGTGGGAGTTTCCTTAGTTACAATAAGGAAAAGTTAAATGTCACAGTCTCCATTGGATCAAATCTATGAGAGCAGAGACAATTTATTTAGGCTCAGCTCTAGGTTTAGCCACTCATCTTAACATGAGGCCTGGATATATGAAGCACATGAGAAAAGAGAAATCAAGGTAGCAAGTTTTAAATAAGGGAGAGATCATACAGCTTAGCTTTGGTCTCCTCCATGTATGGTTCAATTTGTCTTCACCAATGTTTTAACAGGAGCAGCTTGCTCGTATCAGCTAAATTTAACCTAGAAGCCTTATATCTGAGGAAAATAAGAGGCACACGGTCTCCAAAGCACTGATTCTGATCTTACCCTTATTTCAACCTTCTGGCAATGTCAGTGCGATCAGGCTGAGAGCTGATTACAGGGATGTTAGGTGATAGCAGTCACCCAGACACCTACGTGTGCCTTCGCAGGTACACAAACACACACCTCCCCACTCCTCCACCTCCCAACAGGCAGCATCCGGCTACACCTTGCATTTGCAGTCATTTCTCTGCTGACCAAAAGCAAACTAAAAGAGTCTAGTTGAAATGTTACTGGCAATTTAATAAGATGCTAATGTCACTGCCACTGCTAAGACCTTAGTCAATAATTTTCTCAGCCTAACACCCACCCTTTCAAAAGTCAGCACCACTCTAAAGAGGCAGAGGGAGGAAAAAGGTACTCATTAATCATTGTGCCACAACACCACTAAGGGGTGATTTCTGCCGTACACCTTTTCGCACAATAATATGCAATTTAATTGCTTTTAAAAGAGCTTTAATGATAAAAGACCAAAAGCTGATCTTAGCAACATCTTTCCCACTTCAATGAAATTAAGGACACAGTTCATAGTTGATACAAATGAGTGACTGAACCACTTGAGAAAAGGCAAATATATCCCCAAACCTCAGCCCCACTAGATATGACATTTTCTGAAAAGGTCCAATAAAACACCTTCTATCTACCTTCATCCAAAATGCCTTCTACCTTTCTGTCTGGCCAATGTATATTATATCAGGTGGTTTCGACCCAGGGTCTTCTTCTCTGTAAGAACCTCCAACTGGCATGTTTATGGATGAAAAGAGGATGGAGACACCGATTCCTGTTTAGCAAACTGAAAAGACAAAATGGATGAGGACACTAATAGACTGCCATACAGTCTTTACAAAAATTAAGAGTCAGAGACCTCCAGGTGTCTCTGTGCGTGGTATGTATTAGCAGATCTAGATTTTCAGAAGAATCCTGTATGCCAGGTGTAGGTGACACAGCGGGCACTTCAGCAGAATCACACTAGAGGCCAGGAACTCTTCTGGAAAATTGGGGTTTTAATTATGTATCAGATTTGGAGCTGGACTTTTCTGCAAGTCTGACCTAGATCACAAGTGTTTGAAACTCCAATCTTATATGGCTACTGAAGAATTAATAATAATAATAATAATAATAACAGCAATAACAACAACAACAAAATAGCACAGCATTCAGGCAGGGTATGCAGAGACCTTCCATGAGAAAACATGTCCAAAAATCAATGAATGACTTTTGTATTTATGCCACCAGTGATAAAGGACTTGTTTTAAGAGTAATTCAGATCACTTCTGCTGTCACTACTTACAATGTGTGTGCACGTATAAAGTAATAAGCGGGCTTTGTGTGCAAAAGGGGCAGCCCTGTGACATGAACGCTTTTGCAGATGTCTGATGAACACACTGCACACAGACTACTAAGTGCATCCATACTTTCATATCTCTGCACTCTGTGATCAAATTCTCCCGTCTCAGCATGCCTTTTTCTCCCTACACGGGATTTACGACTCATAAGATGACTTCTCAGCTTGTCAGATGGCAGAACTAGATGGTCTTGCTTTAGCATGCTTTCTCAGGGAGGGTTTTACTAAATGTCACAAAGATCTCTACCTTTTCTGATTTCAGAGGAACAGTACCTTTCTCATACTGATGGCAGGACAAGGAGAACTTCTGAGTATTAGGATAGGAAATGGGCCAAAACAGTGGTGTCACAAGAAAGAGAAAGCTTTCTATCACTGCAGGTGGAAGGCAATCCCTTGAGAAACAAGTTCACCATTTAGGCTGGAAGCACGAAGAGGATGAAAAATGTCATTTATTGGGTGTGGGCAGAGATGGGAGGAGTATAATCCACGGGGAAAGAGAAAGGCCTCACCCCACAGAGCTTTGCTTCTAGAAAAGCATCTGTGACCGTTTTCTCCTAGCGAGCAACGTGCACTATGACTAAAGCACACAACATCCACCAGGTCAGGAGGTTTGCATCTGCTATCATTCAGTCTTAGTAGCACTAAGTCCACATTAGAAGAGATCACCTTTCTAAGACAGGAGATCTTGCTTTCTCTCAGAACTCAACATTTGGCCCAGGAAAGTACTAAGCCAACTTATTGGAAAATATTTACCTCCATGGAAAATGTTAATCTGTTCCTTTATCAGAGTGCTGAATTATAGGATTTTTATACAGTACCTTAAAAGTTCCTTTGGGATCACCCTTCCCAAAGAAGCAAGTTTCAGTGTTTATATGGCTTCCCGAGAGGGTATTTTTTCAATACAAGTTGTAAATATTTATGATTTATTAGAATCTTTTTGGGGAAAAAAAATTTTAAATGCTTTGAGGGTTCTAGGTCATGGACAGATTTTCTATTAGAACTAGGATTGCCAGAGAAGTGGCTGTTACCCCCTGCCAGGTTGGACACCCCGGATGTCCAACTTTTGCAGTCTGTAGCTAAGGAGAGCATGAGTGATGCCTACGTTGTCCTGTGCAAAAAAGCCAGGCTTAGTGAAAGCAAGGGATTTAATTCGTGCTCAGGATTTGTTTCATGTGACTGTAGAGAGGGTCTGAAGGCCAGTGACCCAGCCACGTTCCAGAAGAACAAGAGGAAAAAGTTGCTATTTAGGTGAGTAGGTATTTTTAAATAGGGAAGGAAAACAAAGAAAGGAGGTAAGGTCATGGAGCAGGTCGATGGTAGAAACAGAAATAGAACATAGATGGCTCCTTCCCAGCTGGTGCCCTGCTCACAACAAGGTCTCTCCAGCTGGAGCAAAGCATATCCTAGAAAATTTGGCTCCATACATGCTGCCTTTCTTCCTACAACTTCTGTTTCATAAAAGGAATTCAATGCTCACTCTTGTGTCACAGTATTAATTTAATGTACATTTATTTTGTATACATTATCTTTCCTTTCAAGCACCTCAATATGTCTGAGAAATGAGATAAAAAGAGATAACATATTAGTCACATTAGAGATACAGTAACTCCCAGAAAGACAGCACTGGTGTGAAGAGCATTGAATTCTATGATATTATTATATTGCCTTCTTTGCCGCACAGTTACAGTAAGAGGATTATCTGCTCATCTCCCAATATATAGATGAGGTACAAAAAAAGAAAGAAATGGGTCTTTTTTTCACCATTGTGCGTAGGATCTATATGTGCATAGGAAGATAAAATCCTGCCTATCTAAAATACTACCCTCCTGCAGCATCGCCCTCTTTTTCTCAGGACAGCATCTCTGCCCAACCCAAGGGAGGGAGGAGAAGGTAAGGTAAATTTGGAGATGAACCAGATGTTCATCAAATTAATTTATGCAAGGGTCTCCTTTGCAGGGCCCCAACTCTGAGGTGGACATTCCCTTATGGAGATGGTACATCTTCCAGGGCTTGTTCCTACTCCAAGGGTTTGAGCCTTCCCTTACTGCTTCAAGAAAATTCAAGGAAGAGAGCAATCTGGAGAAGAGGTAACCCAGCTTAAGTCCACACAGCATCTGTAAAGCTAGATCCAAATAAGGATCCAAGACTTCTTCCAAGAGAAGAAGATCTCTTCTTCTGTTGACTGAGAGAAGGCCAATGGGCAAGGCTGTGCCAAGTTCCCTGCTTCGGAGAGGACCTGCAAAGCAATGCCGAGAGGGGTGTTCACGTTGCTGAACCCTCGTCCTGCAGCTGTGAGGAGGGACAGCACAGCTGGAGACGCTGGAGCCAACCAAGCACTTCAGTGTCTAGGTAGCTGAGGCAGTACAAACCCAGTCTACAGAACGTCATCTCGTGCCAAAGGCAGACCTTAGCGGCTGGATAGCGCAAGGCAAGGAGCAGAGATCATCTCCCCGGCCGCGCCCGGATCCGCGCAGAATCCGACCCGTTCACCTGACACGCCGTTCAGGCTGGTGTCTGACCTAATAATTAAAACGTCCTTCCTTGTCTGTTGAGTGTGGAAACCCTCTCCCTCTTTACCCCAAACATTAATTTAGAAAGCAAAATGCCAGAGTGACTGCCTTTCTTGTGCAATTTTTTTCCCCTTCAGATTCCCTCGCTTCCTTTATTTGGTGCCAGCAGAAAACAATATGGTTTCTTTCATTGTCTTCTATTAAGGCTTGCAAGCGAGGGGGGAGATCATTACTGTTCCAGCATGTAACATCATAATAGGCTCCTGTCCCAGAAAACAAAAGTCATTGCAAGACGATAGGGAGACAAGTCCTACTTACGATGTCACCGAGAAGACAGTGGTAGAAATAAAGGAAGGAGGGGGGGGGGGATAAGAATAAACATCTGTATATTGGGAATAACAATAACATTTCTTCCGCCTTTTTTTCCTGAACACTGCCTTGTACGGAGCAGAAAAGACTTTTTTTGTGTGTGCACAGATGGATTTATAATAATAAAAAAAATCCATTGAAATGCAAAGTTTAGGATTTCCCCCACCCCCTCAAAAATAAAAAGATCAAATAATTCTTGACAAAGAAAACTGTTACAGTTCTATTTTTTCCTGATCTTTTCCAGTTCTGCCCCCTTTTTTAACCATGCAGAGCAAAATGTAGGATTCTTTTCAACAGAGAGATGTGCGTATTTCTGGAAATACGCTCTCGTGGGCATAATTAATGTGGCACGTGAAGACCAGGAATAGGAAACACAGGAACTGGTTTGCCTTCGATGCCAGTACGGCTCCGCTGCGGAAGGAGTCGCTCCTGGTTTCCCGGCTTTTTCCAGGAGGACAAGTAGGGGAGGACGCTGGGTTCGGAGCAAGTCCCTACGGAGGCACGGCGCACGGCGCGGAGCTCCCGGCGCGGGCGCCAAGGGCAGCGCCGTGCCGGGCGGGCGTGCTAGCCGGCGCCCCGGGGCCCGGGCAGATCCGGACCGAGCAGCGCCCAGGGATCCTGACCCAGCGCAAGGAGCACCGCCGTCGCACCTCGCCCAGCGCCTGCTGCCGGGAGCACTAACAGTTGCTTTCACAGGTTGCCTTGCACCCCAGCACGATCAGCCTCGCTGCACCAATTGCTCTAGCGACTATTTCTTTCTCTTGAAGGTGGTATTATAAAAAAAAGCGGGTGCTACTTGATAAATAGAACCAAACTTGCATTTACATCTGATTTACCTTCTCATGGCACAGCTATTCCTAAGACTTGCATAGTGTTATTAGACCCACATGCATATGGATTAATAATAACAATTGTACTTGCAATTAATTTCAAAGCCCACCATCAATCTTTCTTAGAATCCAATCTGATGCACAGCCAGAGGGAAGGGGCATGTGCACTGCATTTCATTTTAACCCCTTCCTTTTTTGTTTGCCAACATTGAATTCATAGCAATTAACAAGTCATCTCGAGTGCTGCATTTCCAGGCCAGATCTGAAGAGTTAAATTTACCATTGCGGGAAGATCGGACATCATCAAAACCTAAAATATCAGTAAGTAAGCAGAAGCGCACAATGCCCGTCTCCCTCACGTGACTGATGTTACTAGCGGAATTAGGTATTAACGACAAGATTAAAGCCACCATTTTAATTCATCAGACAAAGCTGGTTATCTGGAGAGCCATCGTAAGCAGGTGGCCAGCTTGCTAGCTGCCATGGACACAACGGCCACTATAATGCAAAGTGGACCAGGAGGTAATAATTCAGCCGATAACCCCTGACTCACTGATTCAGTTGCTAATTCGCTCTGTGTGCATGAGCTGTAACCAGCATTTAAAGATGTGCTATGATATTTAAAGCCTAATTTATTCTCTTTATTAAAAATGATATCAAACGATATTTCACTCTCCCTTTTGGTGAAGATTAACTGTTTATGATCCTTGTGTGTTACGTGGGGCCATTACCATTACTTACGTCAACTGGTTGGCTGGGGCATCTGAGGCCCCATAGATGAATAGTTTGGCTGTTATTTGCTAAAGCTAGGGAAGCAGCATGGAGGGAAACAGCCTCAGTTCTGAATCAACTTTATGCCAAGCAGAAAAAACACTTTCTTGAATATGATTGTTTATAATGACCTTTATACTTTGATAATGGCTTTTATCGAAGGTAGAAGTATATTTTGAAATCTGAGTACAGTAGATATATTTTTAACACCCACTTTTTGATAACTAAGTTCTTTATAACATCATATTTTAGACAACTAAGTAGTTGCATTTTCCAAAGGTCCAAACACTCAGCAACTTCTAAGAGGAATCACTGGTGTGGGTAGGTTATGAATACCCCAGGCAAGCTGCATGGTCAGAAAATGCCCCACCAAGAGCTGCAGAAGCCATTGGACATCAGCGCTCCAGGTTCCCCTGGGTACTGGGGTACCGATTTATCTTTTTCTCCTCTGGGCTGTTTAGCACATTTCCTTGAATATATTTTTTTCCTTTATAGAAAAAAACCCTCACTGCTCATCTATCTTAGCCTGCAAAAGCCAGTGTTGATCCTCCAGGTACTCCACAGAAACTCTGAACTACTGTTCATTTGAAAGCAATCATACAAATCATATAAATGTATGTGGAATACCACTGTAATAGTTAGGGAAGGGCTACTTCTTTTAGTTGCTGGTAGTTAATAAAATACTGTTACTAAAGCAGTAAAGAAGCAAAGTTTGAAATAGCAATTAAAAACAGAATTAATGTATGAATGGTAATTAACCACCCTTCTAAAATAGAACAAAGAACGTAAATAAAAGTTATAAGGCAAGGTATAACCGACCAGGAAAATCAAAGTTTGATGGAACAGTGTTGCAACGTGAAGTTGTAAATGTGAATAGCTGTTCAGACTCCAATTTAGATACAATCTCAGAAACGGTAAGTGCCTGGCACTCTCTTGGGCTTGATCTTCGTCTATGGGATTTCAGAGATTGCTTCCAGCCACATCGTCTACGGTTCCAGGGTACTACAACAGTTAAACTGCACAGCACATCCCATACCTCCTTTTCATTCATTTGTATCTCCAGATTTTCTAAATTTTAACCCACAGAGAGTGCTTTGATTTTTGTCTGCCATAAAAAGCCACTGACTCTGAAGGGATTCTGCTGGCTTGTCATAAAAGGCGCAGATGTTAAGAGCTTCCCGCGAGCGGCAGAGCACGCTCCCGGGGAGCACGCAGCTTCATCCTGCACCGCCGCAACCTGGAATAACGCCACGAGCTTCCGCACGCTGCACCGGTGCCGCGGGGAGCACCATCGGGCCACCGCCTAGAAAGGTGGAAACAGCGGGACAGCATGTCCTCTTTTTTTTGCAAATCTACGCTGGAAGTGAGCAGCTCTCAGGCCTCAGCACCGCAGTGGAGCTCCACTGATTGATAGCAGCTGAAGAGTTACGGAGTAACTCTGGTTTCCCTTAGTGTTAAAGACGCTCCTAATTCAAGATCAGGGCAAAGCACAGCAAGCAAACAACTAACTCACCACCCTGTTTCTATCCATCATCACTCTTATCCTGCCACAAAGCTTCATTTTCTTCTCAGAGCAACAATAATCAAAAATAACTCCACTAAAAGCACGTAGCTGCATAACATAAAACCCGTGTTAGGGAGGTAACGCTAGGCATGGAGAGTACTTTCTCAACGCAAGCACATAGGCCTCCTTTTTCATTTTGTCCTCTCGCTTGCACGCATGTGGCTACCCGGGCGCACAAAAGCAAACACAGGTCCACTCTAAGCAGACCTGCGCCCAGGCAAGTCCTGCCGAGGAGCAGCCCCCTCACTGCTGCGGCTGCCAAGCGACTGTGTGAAAGCAGATGTTCATCTCCTCCAAGCAGAAATTTGGTCCCAGTAACACCAAAGAATTCCAGCTGGAAATCAGGAGGATAAATAGGTCTTTCTGCTCTGTACCCCTAGAGGAGCGAGTGACCCAGCAGGAGCTGTAGGGAGAAAGGGGCTGGAGTCTGGACATCCCGTCCTAGCTCTTTCCCCGACTCTTCCCATCCATAAAACGGGGACAACCATACTTCCCTGAGAGTACTACAGTTTATCTCAGGAAGCGACAGAGATAAGGAGATTAAAACAGTGTTGGGAGAGAGTCACAGAGAAGAGGGTCATGCGACAGCCTATTCAGATGGTTCCTATTATTAATATGTAAAGCTGTCATACTTCGTAAGATCACATCCAATGTAATCAAGAGGATTTAGTCCACTAATATAGCAGCAGTCACACTAGATAAGATTGCTTATAGGGATAAGTGTACATTTGTCACTCCATTTTAATTAAAAAAAACCTTAATAAAAGGTTGTAATGATAAACTGATAAGCAATTGCATTCTCCCCTTCTCCCAGTAGGTTACTACACAAAACTCATATTGCAATTAGAAAGCCTCCCATAAGACACCATGGGACATACATCAATGTTGGCTCAGCAGCACGGAGTTGCTGGTCACTCCACTTTGTACGTTCAATTGCTGCTAACTAGATTTTTTTCCCCCACCTTGGTTCACAAATTATTTTGCCAGACAGGAACGACCCATAGTGAATTTATTTAACACATCCTGGTGTTATGACTAAGTGGGAAGAAAATTCTCTCTCCAAAGAAACTAATTGAAAATATAAGTAATTCCAGTAGGACCGCCATGCTGTACGTCATTCCTTGAAAAGTACAGGCTCCTTTGGCGTAACCCTGCCAAACACCTCTCCCCGTTAGCTTAGGTGTTAAAGAGTCTCTCTTCCTTTCTTTTAGAGATGAATTATAAAATGGTCTGATCCGCTGCTCCAGCCTGGTTGGATGAGAGGTGCACGTCGATTTATACAACCGAGTATATACATTCACGTAGCAGCATGAAGAGACCTGCTGCTATTGAAATTTCAGATCATTTTGCAGCTGCAAACTGTAATAGCAGTAATAATAAACCAGAAGCTGTGCTATCCATTAAAAAGAACCCCAGACACTCTAGCATGTTTGTTTTGCCTCTGCTTTTAAACATTCAGCACCAGCTGAACTTCTTGTTCACAATTCATTAAAGATGTCCTGCATCTTTTCATACACGCAGCCTACCGAGCTCATTTATCCAGAGATGAGAGCACCAGATCGGAAGAGGACAAAAACCACGTTCTCCCCTCGGCTATGCTACTGGCTCAGGGGGCCATAGGCAGCTCACTGCACCTTCCGCACCTTGGCTGCCCAGAAGCAAGACGGAGGCGATGGCGGTACACGCTCCCCTGCGTAGGAGATGCTTTTCTATTGATAAAAATCTGGAAACATATGAGATGAGCTTACTTGGGTATAACTAGAAACAGAAGCTGGCCTGTCACATGCATGTGCCTGGCTTCACTGTGAACGACTTGAAAAGCCACCACGCACTGTCAGTTGGATGCAGCTTTGGGTCCAAGCCAGTCCTGGTCCCCACGCCCCGATGCAGGAGGCTCCTGGCTCCCGTACAGGCAGGGATGCCTATGCAAGAAAACCCCAATCCTTGGGGACCCTGGACACTGCCTGAAGCTCTCAATAGCTTCTCAGACATAGGTACAAGTTGTTTCAAGTCCTGAGTGCTCGTGCCTTAGATGCAACTCAAAATGTTAGCCTAGAAGTCTGCCCACCTCTCATGTGATGTGAATTAAGATGCCTGGGCTCAAAGCCCACCCCAAGGAGCCCATGCTCCTCCTTCCCTGCAGCAAAGGCTGCTCCTGCCTCCACTGTGTTCATGGGTCTGCAATTTTAATGGAAGGATTTCCTTGCCTCCCAAGCTCTCACTAACACTTAACCTCGCTTCTCAAGCTGTGGAGGAGCAACAAGACCTGGGCTACAAAAGTTAAGAGCCCCCAACTCCATTCATTGCACTGACTGCACCACGCTTTGGATCAGGTCCTCCTTGGTCACCACCTTGTGCTGGGGAAGGCGCGTGGCCCACGGCACAGCGTGCTTCTGTGTCTGTCTGTCTGATGGCCCAGCTCAGGCCAAGCCCTGTGTCGGACACCACGTTTTGTGCGGCACATCTGTCTGCTTCATAAAGGTCTATGGGAAAAGAAAAATTTTGCTCTAGGTTGCTCAGGAAACCTTGCCCAGAAGCAGGCACGGGAAGCCGTCGCTCCCGAATGACTGAACGCCATTAATAAGGACAGTCAGAGGAAGCCACGCTGTCACAACTGCAATTTAAAAATCCATTTGCACATCCAGCAGTGACAAACCGGGGAGCAGCTCCGAGTGAACTGCAGCCAAATTTCCAGCGCGTGGCACTGAAACGGCCCAGCAGCAGATTCCAGGGCTCGTGATGGGCTTGATGTTGCCTTTTACAATACTGTGCAATTAACTGAATACGGTCAGCGAAAAAGCTACACTGGGTTTTGCAAACCTGAGAGTATATCCCTATAAGAGGATAGAAACATTTATTTATCAATAATATTTTCTTGCTTAGCTTTTTTTTTTTTTTTTTTTTTTTTTAAGTGTGCTAAATTAACACAATAATGGCAACGTTGATTTTTTTTTATCTCTACTTTTCAGTGAATGTGAATGCTCAACTCTGGCAGGGCTTAACTTTGTGTATGAAGAGGGGAAAAAAAATCCTGGTAAATATGTTGTTACTGATTTAAAAATCTATTTGTTCAGTAATTTCTGCTGGAGCCATCATTATCTTGCCAAAGCAGCTGTTGGAATATCAACTAGACACAGCAGTAACAAGTGGAATATAATTAGCACTCCTTGTTCCAGTGAATTTTCAGTTTTAACTAGGAACAATTTGTAATGAATCTCTGTGCTGTTGTAATTAACTTAACTAATGCACCACACATACCGACGACTGTACTGAGTACTGTCGGAAATCACCGAGGGTGCTGCGGCTGGGGCAAAGCTACTGCCTAATTCTGGCCAGCTACCACATCCCGAGGATATCCCTGCTTGCTCTGCACTGCCCTGTTTGCAGCTGAAGGCTTGCAGCGTGAATTTGTGAAAGCGCAATAGTGACACCGCAAAGGGAAACCAGCGCCACGTGCCTGCTTTTTCAAGCGCATTTTTGCAGCGTGTGCTTTCAATTCACAAACCTTTTCCCAAGTATCGAGGCTAAAAGTGTGAGGGCAAAAACAAAGCAAGCTTTCCTGAGAAAAGCTTCTCTCCACTGCTCCAGAACCCCTTCCTGCAAAGCCCTGCGTGCCGTTAATTTTTACTGCCCAAGCAGCGCTTTGCAGCCATTGGTATAAGCTAGAGCAGCCGCAGAGGCTGCTGTTAATTAAAGTGAATCGCTATAGCTGCTCTGGTACCCACCACACGCCAGTCTCAGCATGCTCCAGGCCTTCCTTCCCCTCATTACCAGCGTATTTCTTCCAGCCCTGTCTCTCACTTGTTTTACTCTGGAGATCGGCGTAATCCCATGCTCCTACAGCATTCCTGTAACACGTGAATTCTTCATTGGGTCTTACCAGCCTCAAAGCATCGCTAGAGCCACACCTCGTCCACCTCATTTGGTGCGTAGCTCCAACGAACCGCATCCACACATCTTCTCTGGACCACACAACCCTCACCCTCCTGAAATCACCAGGAAAGTCAGACAACAGCTTTCTGTTTCCAAGCTATGATGTCTGGTCGCCTTTGGAAGTTCTCATGGTGGGGAGAAAAAACAACACCTGAGGTTTTCCCAGGTTCTGTGACATTGTTAAACATTTGGGACAATGGGTCAGTGACACTCCAAGGAGTTAGAGCTGAAGGCTCCCTATTTCCCCTCATTAACCTCATGTCCCAGGCAGCCTGGTCTTGCTGGAGAATGAGATCTGTCTTTGGAGAGCTTCATCCATGAAGCAGACTTCAGCACAAAGCGTCTCCTCTGAATGGACCTAGATTACATACGTGCAGGATAGAAGCACTGTTAACTCCACCACAAAACACGCTTTTTTGCCCTCTCAGTGGTCAAGCTAGCAATCATGTGGCATGGTCAAGTGTCCATCTTGCTTCTTGCATGCCTCTAGATGCCAAACTACAGTCAAGTAGCCGATTCATTGCTGAAAACAGTCAAGGTGTTCTTGCAATGTACCACCACGCACTGTTCTTCCAACTTCAGCTCCTGGAAAGCTGTTACGGGAGAATCTCTGCTTTCCAGCTTTTTAAAAAATGAGTAAATTTGGCCCTGGACTTAACTCTTCTGAAAACACAATCCAAAGGAGATTGAAATGTCTAGAACCATTCAGGTTAGGCTCTGGCTTTTGAAGCCAAAGGCATGAGTTGCAGGCTAACTCATGACTGTGAACACAGAGGAAGAGGCAACATTGCCATTTACAATTTCCAAGTGTAAACTGCTGGGAACCTCGGCCATGCTGAGGCCTTCTGCTTGCAAAAGTGTATCCCGAGGAGGGCATGGCCATGACTCTCTGAGGTGTGGGCTGGTTAAGGCTGCAGGCACCCTACTCACCCATGAGGGTGTGAAGGGAAGTGAGGTGCTGCTGGTCATCCCATCCAGTTTTGCTCTGGGAAGCACTACTGGGATGACAGAACAACTCGCTATATAACCAAAATAGTCATCATCCCTTGTTCCTTCAATCAGCTCCTCTCTCTTTGCCTCAGATTGTGTTTTCAAGCCAAATACTGCACAGGCATAAATCACTGGGCATGTTCGGATGGTGGAAACCAAATGGGTTGCAAAGGACCTCTTTTCTCTGCCTACCTTCCCGCATGATGCTCATGAGACAGAGCTCAGTACAAGACACCTGAAAGATCCCCATGTGTCTGCCTCTGCTTCCTTGTCCTTATCTTCCTCACGCTAGTAAAAAAATTTTAAAATAAAAAATGTATCTTGAGCTCTTTTAAAACATAAGACTATAGAAAATGCTGTTGTCCTCAACTGCACCAGCCAGAGAATCAGGCCTGTAACACAGTCAACGCCAGCTCTGCTATCCAGTGCCAAAACCACCCGCTTCTGCATCCAGGGGCACGGCACAGAAGTTAAAGCTGTTGAAGCATTTTCTGTGTGGCCTTTCCTAAAAGAAAGATTCTCTGCCAAAAGTCATTTTTGACAAAAAACTTCCACACTATTTCAGTTTCTACATTTTTCACTCTGAATCTCCATTTTCTCCTGAACTCATTTTTGTCTTGAGAGAGAAAGGGACAAAGAAGGAAAAAGCAAGAGCTGAAATGCTTTCATAGCAAACATTTAAAAATAATTTTTTCTAAAATTTTATGCAAAAAACATCTCATTTTCAGTTAGTTCTAGCACGTGTTTTTCTCTGAATAGCATATCAGTATTTATTGAACGGCTCACTTGCCCTACCTTGAATGTGTTACCAGAGTGAAAGTCAGTATAAGAAAAGCTAATTTGCAGTTTGGGAGTTTTGTTACTTTTGGTCTCCATAATTGACCTTGCAACAAGACTCCTGAATCGGCACGAAAGGGGCTGACTGCGGAGAGAGGACCGACGCGCGTGCGGGGCTTCTGAATCCCGACAAAGGGACCAGATTTGAGGGGTCGCTTCGATCTGGAAAATGTTCTTCCAAAGCATGCAGTGTGCTAGGAAGAAAAAAAATCATTTAAAAACCTTGACGACGTAAACACACAACGGAAATAAATATAATAGGAAATCTGCCACTTTGATAAGCCAAGCTGTATGCTACAAATAGCTACTCAAGCAGATACTTAGTCATCAATATGGAGAATAAGGATTAAAAGGAAGGGAGGAATGTGGTAGGGATCGGGAAGAGTCACTTTCATTTCTATAAATATTCCCTCTTGCCTGCATTCCTCTAACAGAAGGGAGTTTGGCAATGGTCCATCCTTTGGACTCCTTCATCACAGCCTTGCAGAAGGGAAGAAATGAGAGGACGTGCTCTACTGAAGCTCCCTGCACGGCATGACCACCAGCCAGGATGGCCGTAGCCCGACCGGTGTTGTCACAGCCTCTGCAGTCAGGTGCGAGCTTCCAAAACCCAGTGAAAAATCTGCAGTCGAAACTATCCCGAGTGAAAAGTCCTTTACTGGCGTAGGAGGCAACGTCACAGAAGAAAGCAAAGGGAAATTCATTAAATCACGCTGCTGCAAGACCCAGTTCTTGACATCTAACTCCTGGGCGGCGGGCGAGGTGGGCTCCTCGCGCGTGTGCTTTGAAAAGCCTTACTTCATGCTTTCTCGTCTTTTCCCATTAAGATCCCGCACGCGTGGCTATTCATCCCCTCAGCACACAGAGCCAGATTGTTTGCCGAAGTGATAGATGAAAAATTCATTCTGTTTTGAGGATGCTTAAACATTCAGAGCAGGAGCGTAGCTGGCTGCTGGTAGCCAGTTTAGCAGTTGCTCTCCAGCGCAGAGTCTCCAAGGTTCAGGCTGCAGATTCCAAACCACCCGCACGGTCAAATAAAATCATTACAAGTTTGACTCAGATTATTATTTTTTGCTTTATTTTTAATATTGATGTTTCAGTTTATAGATCCATCTGTACTGTAGCATTTTACAATTTATTCTCCTGAGCTTGACCAGGGCTGTTGTGCATAAAGTAATGAAAATCTTGGAATCCAAAGGGAAACATCTCTGTGTGTTTGTGTGTGCGTACGCGTACATATATTATTTTGAAAAATGAATTGACAGACCCCCCTATGAGATCATGTTTGCAGGCTGAATTTCCTATCGTATTTTTTTTCTATAAGACTAAATCAAGACATTTATGCTACTGAGGCAAAAGATTTGAATAGCTAACCCTTCCCCATCCAGTCTGTGCTCGCACGCACAAAGAGCCGAGGCAGGAAATCAGATTGCTTTCTCAGCAGATACTATTCCATCCCTGCAAAACTGGTGTAATCTGTTTTTCCTGTAACTGGAATTCATGATGTCAGGGATGCTGGTGGCAGTGTCAAGAAATCAGCTGAGCCTTTGATAACGGCATTTACACATTTGACTTTTTTTATTCTTTCTGCTTTATGATTTAAAATCCACAGTTTAATCCAGACTCAAAACCTTGCATGCGGACTGTAAAACACCCACATATCCTGACACAGGAACAGCAAATGCTCTTCTCTCTTGTCAGCCACTGCTGTCCGAGGCCAAAAGAAAGAGGTCACCCATAATAATAAGGTCAACCATCACCATGGTATCTGAGCACCATTTGATTTAAAGAATGCTGCAAGAGTCTATGGAAAATGTAGAGACAGCAAAGGAAAAGCACTCAGAGTAACTTCAAAAATAATTGCAATGCAATTAAGATGTGCCACCAAAATGAATATTTCAGATCAGAGTTCATCTACGGAGGGGCCGCTAGTAGTATAAAAGTTAGACACGTTTAGGCTTGATTATGCTCTTGCATGCAACTCAGCAGTCACACGCACAAAAAGCAATAGATCTGCATCAGTAAAAATTCTTTCTGAGGGAAGAACTTTGCTTAAGAAGACATAATTGCACTCATCGCTAGCACTGAAGTCTCTAATTTTTGTGGGTGTCCAGAAGTGGCTAGGATCAAACTTTGAAGCTGAAATGCTGCAGCAAGGGAGGAGGAGAGGAGGCAAGAGGAAGCTGCTACAGCCAGGCTTTCCACAAACCTCTCTGCATCGGTAACAGACAACGCATTTAAGAATTCCTTGAAGTTTCACCATTTAAATGCACATAATAAACTGTTTTGAGGAAGGTCACAACACAATTTCTTTTGTTATTGATGCCTCGTTTAAAAAGAGCTTCGTTTCCATGCTAACGGAGCAGGCACCGAAGGCCTGTGATCCAGTGTTGCGACCACCACGGGGGCCAATTCCAGAGAAAAGGCAAGAGATGTTGCAGCAGGCAATTCACGGGTTTAGGGAGAAGCTGGAAAGGCTTGAGATGCAATAGTATTTCTGCTAAAAGAAAAAGGAGACCATGGAGCAGTGACGGACACTCAAATTGCAAGAAATAAATAGTCCCAGAGAGGTCAGCTGGACCTATACTTTAAAGTATAGGTTTAAAATGAAAATTAAGCGTGCGCTCAAACGTTTTGGTGAATGGGATCAATTCTGGCAGCACAATCAACCCAATCCGAAAAACCACTGGAGTGAGTACAAGTTAAAAAAAGAAAAAAAAGAAAAAAAAAAAAAAAGAAAGAAATCTCATTGGAGAAGGACACGGGGAGCAGTTTTTGGGGGCCGGTTTTGCCAGAGCCATGCCTGCAACTCCTATCGGCAAGCTTGCTGCTAGCAAAGACAAGGATGTTTATCTACTGTGGGCTACAATTTATTTTCCAGAGGGCAGGTACCCCTCTAGGGAAGACTCACTTGGTCATTAACACAGGTTTATCAGGCCCGATTACATGCCAGGCTATGCTGGTATGAAGCTGTAAATACATTTAAAATTCTCATGATTGAAAATCAGGAAGAATCAGGCAGTGGTCCAAGCTGAAGGGAAACATGAGCACGGGGCAGCTTTGTTGCCTTTTTATGATCCCCACCATACAGTAGCCTTTGATGTTTATTATGAAATATTATGATTTAAGTGACTGCAGCAGTTCATGAAAAATGACCCCTGTAAATGCTGCCTGGGAAACTAGATTCAGTAAATTAGCACATTCCTTAACGTGAGCCTCCTAGCTGTATATTGTATGTTAACTTAAATGTGCCTAAATGGACAGTTCAGTAGCCTATATATAAAATCTTTAAATGGTTATCCTGTTAAGGACTATCATTGCAGGGGTTTAGTCTTGTGCGGTATCATTTATGCGGATGAGAGAAAAACTGAAGTTACTGTTACTTTTAGACAAAGTGCAAATAAGCTTTTCATTGCATATTAATGAATTGCTAATACCACAGCTCTTCCGGACCCGTCTTTATGCAGATTATAGTAATGCTATTTGCACAGTTGTATAATTTGAACTTTTCCATTTTGAAGTGCCTACACCAAGATTTAAAAACAAAACAAGAGCTGATACCTTGCAAGTTGAAACGAAACAAAGATCTTTCCTACAGAAATATAAAATTGAAGCCGAAGACTTGCTGAACACGTTCAATTAATTCTATTTTGTGTTAAATATACAGAAATCATTTTAATGAGCTCAGTGTAAGATTTAGCAGATCTAAATAGCAGTCCAAGAAGGCATTTAAGCACAGACTGAAACCCATCCACGTTTGAGATGATTCTTTATTTTAAGCACATGTTTAAACCCCACTGATTGTGGTGACACATTGACATATGTTTTAGAGTTTCTCAAAAAGAAATATATTCTTGATTCAGGACTTCAGAGAACAGTTCTCATCTTTGAATACAGTCCTGCAACCCATCGCTCTTAACTCATAACAAGCAATTCCTGTGGAAAGAGACCCCAGTGTCCGTGCAAATATCTCAGGTATCGGAGTCAGGACTGCAAACAAAAGCGAGAACGCTCACCGGCTCGGACGGGAGGAACAGCAGTCCTCCGAGACAGACGTGATAAATACGATCAATGAAGATGATAACTTAAGTTACAGCTTTATTCCAAACGAGGAAGTGCCTCCAGCGACCAAAGTACGAAGCAAAGCTGACGCCCTATTCCGCAGTAGCGGTAACGCACTTCAACGCAGCTTCAGCAGACGCTAACAAGGGAGAGAATCAACAAAAGTGCTCGATGGAGCTTAATTTTTTTTTTTTTTTTTTTTTTAAAGATCCGCTTGTTTCATTTTACTGCTACCAAACACAATCGCCACGTGGCTGCTAATAAAAGTTACCCTCGTAAAACCACCCAGCGCTGCCGCGGCCGGCGCTCTCGCCCGGGGAGCAGCGCGCGCTGCCCCGCCGCACAACCGACGCGCGCTCAAATACATAATTAACGCGGGCTCCCCTCGAGAGCTGTTGGTGCTCTCCTGGGTAAGTAATAGGTCTTTTATTGCTTCGACTTAAAGATCTCTTGAGCCTCCTTGAAGGACCGCTACGTGCTTGGAGCAGCTAAGAGAAGAAGTTGCACGCGAGCCGGCTACGGGCAGGACCGACCGCGGGCGCCCCGCGGGTCCGCGTTCCCCGGGCACCTCCTACGTATATATATTTTTCCTTTCATAGATGATCAAAGTAAATTTGGACCATTTATTTGGTCTTTTGTGCTTAAAACACAACACTGCTTATTACAGACTTGCTTTATCGGCAAAGTAACTAAGAACAATACAAGCAGCGTAACGAAGAGACACGTGCAGCATTTTACACTGCATAATAAACGTGCGTCCGTATCAATATAAAACACACAAATGGCAATAATTTAACACTGAATATTTTTCTGACTTTAATTAAAATAAACTAATAAAGATTTCAGAGATGCATTTGCTTTAATAGAATGCAGAGTTATAATTGGTGACCTATTTTAAGCAATTTAATTTCCCATGACCTGTTTTCCAAATTAACATAGTAATAGAAGAATGTTTATTGTGTTTGGGAATATAAGTTTCTCCTTCAAAGATGTCATGTGCCTTTGTGATTTGATTTAAAGGTGTATTCTTTTATTAAAACCTCATATAAAGAGCTTGTAAATTATGTAAATGTTTCTTTTTATGGCATTTAATGAGCTTAGAATTTTAAATCAAAGCACAATCAAAGAAAATAAACAAGGACATCTTGAAGATCCAGAAGATCACTTGAAAAAATATATATCAGCTATACTGAATTCATTTGACTTATCTTTTTCTTGAAGCATGCATGGGTATACTTTCCCCAGCTACTTTGTTATGCTCACGTGTTTGTATACGTACCCTCACATAGAAACGTTTATACATTTTACAAGCACAACCTCAACCTGCTTTGAGATGGCTGTTTTGAACCTCATTAAAACGCTCCCCAATAAGAGCATTTATTGTCTTCTCAAACACAACGCAGATAGCGCGGTCCTACTGCGCAGAGCTTGCTTTTGAGCAGGACTCTTCCGAGGGCTGCGTAGGAACGCAGGTGAGACGTACGTCCCCTCCGTAAACGCAGACCTACGCGCGTGCTGTTTTAGCTATTTCGTCATTTCGAAAAGCTGCAGATCAACCTCCTTTTCCAGCCAAACGCACCACTCCTCCGTTCTTCCTGGTTAAATGGAAATACACGAACGCCTTTTTATGCGCCGGCGTACGCACTTCCACCGCGCACATCCAGCTGAGCACCGGCACAACACCAGCCGTCTGCACGCGCACGCAAAGCGCCGGATAACTCGGGCACAGCCGCAGTCGCAGCCCTGTTTCGTACCAAACCTCAGCTCCCAACAGGACTCGGTCGCCCGAAATGATGGGAAGCAATCACGCAGAAGGTTGGTGTGATGGACACACGGCGCCTGCTGAAGACCCCTCCCTACACCGTGCCCTCTCAAACACCGCTTCTGAGATGTTCAGGACACCAAAGGCGCGTGGTCAACACGAGGAAGTTCTCATCGCAGCGTTCTTGCTGCCGCGGATACGCAGATGAGCCGAGCGCTTTTAGCAAGAGGTCAACTGCTTGACTGGATCTCTCCGCGACGAGGAGGACATCAACACCTAGACAGATGACATCCTCCTCCACCAGCTCGTCTCAACTTCGTTAGGGCTCAGACAGCGACGCGGCAGTACTTCAGCAGCGTAGCCCTCCAGCATCGGAGATGCTAGATCCCTAGCAGCTTGTTACAGCCCCATCTGTTAAGAATTTACAGCTAACGCATCTTGTAACACGCGTTTGATAGGTAACAAAGCTGCACTTGGCCTGGTTAGCGCCCTCCGTGCAGCACAGACCACGACCTGGCTGCACAACACGTTCAGCTCAGTATTTGAGGGGATTTACGTTAAAAATATTCATCCATCGTTAATAAACATGCCGAAACGTTCAATAAACCTACGCTTCAAATAAATGCACGTACACAGACAGACGTACACACCGCCCACGCGTTTCAGGCAATTCCTGCAGAACAGCCTAAGGTATTTCATGCTCAAATCCAAATTTTGAAATATGGCAATTTAAAACATATGATCTATAAAACAGAGGACTTTCACCGGTCGCTAAGAGTTCCAGTGTACGGTTAGACCACTCAGCCAGGCTCCGACGCCTTCGCTGCTCCGAGCGTCGCAAAGAGAAAGATCAATTCCCCACTAGAAAAAATTTACAGCACGTTGCTGTTACATTATTTGCTCTTTATAGCCTTATTAATGCACCAAGCAGCTGAAAGGCTCTGCTGAGGAGACTCCAAGGGACCAACCGAAACCAGCTTCAGTGGGGAAAGCGAGACAAAATCAGACTTTTTCTGGGCTGCTGCTTTCCTAGTCTTTCTTCTCCCCTTAAGGTACTGCTTGCCCGACACCCTACCACCACCACCGCTCGCCTTGCCTCTTCCTCCTTCAGCCCAGCCCTATTCCCCCTCATCTGTTCCTTCCTCAGTTCAGCAGTAAAATACTGCTAAAGCAAATCATATCAGGTCCCATTTTAAGGTGGAGGAGGAGAAAAAAAAAAATCTGTGGCTTCCAGCCCGGAATACCCCCACAGCGCTCTGCCCTGACCTTATGTGCCTTTGGCTAAAGGGATGTTCCGCTGCTAATCCAGCTTAAAGCTGGATTAACTTTTAAAGATACAAAAATGCCCACAAGCCAAGTAAGGTGATATATTTTTGGCTGGTTGGAATTGGCAGGCTGCCGGGCAGGGTTAGCGAGCATCTAGAGCTTAGGAGAGATGCTTTTAGATATAAATCCCCAAGAAAAAGAAAAATTATGTAAGCAGTAAGAGCCAGCGGGTCATGCAGGGCAGTTAACAACCTCCAGATGCATTTGTGCTCTACGAGAAATTTCCTGCTGCAGATCAAACCTGCCCAGCATGGGAAGCAGGATCCCGCTGCGACCTGGGGACTTGGCTTCTGAAAGAGGAGGGATGGGGGAAAGCAAGAGAGGAAAAAATAATTCAGAAGACGAAAACAAAAACATGCAGAATAGAATAGCATTTAAGGGCTGATACAAAGGTTACTACAACTGAAGTCAATGGGAGATGGTTGATTTTCTCCTTTCAATAGACAGTGGGTCACATCCCTGGAGGACGATTTCCAAACGGGGCTGCTCTAATGAAATGCCCAGAATCTACTTTTGGAGGCTGAAAACTCACAGCGCTCGTGGGCTCTCCGGGCAGGGGTTTGCTGTTTCCCTGAACCTAGCGCGAGGTGGGCACGGCTGGAAACACGACCCAACTAGCAAGAGCACAGCCAAGAGGAGCGCACAACAGCGGCTGCAATGGGTGAAATTGGGATTTTCACAGGTATCGGCGCAGAGAGCACTGAAACACCACCCTGAGTGCGCCAGGCACATTCGAAATGAGGCGTTGCAGTTTATAACCCAGTTATAGAACATTAGCTGATCCATCAGCAGAAATGCAAATTTTAATGCATCCTTTAAAACAAACTCTTAAACAGTTCTAATGTATGTACGGCTCACGAAAGCCAGTGCAGATCGATGCCCACACGTTCCTGCTGACAGCAAAATATGTATCCATTGTGTTTACTATCCTCGCTGCCTGCAGAAGGAAGGGATTTAGGAGGACACGTGCTCTTGGAGAGCACGCTAGCGAGAAGCGGAGCGGGAAGGGCTAGAGAAAATGTTTGAGCACATTTCTTCTGTCACTCGGTGAAACACAAACTGCTGGGCTGTTACTGTTTCCTTAATCCAATAGAGTCCCTCACTCAGTGTTAAAAGGAGGACCCCCTTTTTGTAGGTTTATTGCTGTTATAATCTATCAAAAACACATAAAGCAGCGCTGGTCAGATAACGAGAAAAAATACCTTTAAGCATCTGACGTAAAGAAACAGTTAAGATCTACCATGAATTATTCAAGCAGCACTAAATATAAATTACCACAAATAGCGAGACAAGATCTTTTCCTGCTGCACGCGTCCTGCCGCGACTCAGAGCGCCCGTTTTCCCACTCGGGAACCGGCGCGCGGCCGAGCACGTTGCCTTCAGGAATCCAGTGGGAGGCAATGGTTTGCAGGAGAGAATTTGCTCCTCCTCACTTTACAGATTACCTGTACGTTTTACAGCTATCTGGTGCAACCACGATCCTGCGGCGCGCAAAGCCTCCGCCGAAAGCGTGCCACGCCAAAGGGGCTTCGCAGTAGCTGCCACAGCCCGCGGGAAGCCCACGGTTAAACACAGAACCTCTCAGCTCCGGAGGAACGAGCGGCCGGCCGCCAAAGTGGCAATGTTGTTACGGCAGCATTGAGTTATTATTTAGATGCACTTGTAAGAAAAACACTGGCTGTTTGCTAAACCCGCGTAGTTTCATTCAAACCAAGATTGCAGCCCACAAGCCAAACAGCAGAATTTGGCACAAAGACGGCGGCCCTCGGTCTCCTCTGCGTTTGCTAGGACAGCACACGAAGGACGGCGGCAACCTGGTCCGACACTGCAAGGAGCAGGCGTTTTGTCGGGGGGAAGCTCCCTTCCTCTGCCCAGCTCTCGTCGCTGCCCAACTTCACCGACGTCCGGGCAAATTACCCGGCCCCCAGGTGCGATGCACCCTAAATCCCTCTCCCGTGCAAGCACAGCTGGACTCTGCTCGGGAGCCCAGGGAAGAAGGCAGCGAGCGCACAGCTCCTCGCTGGCACGGCCAGCCCGAAGGTGCGGGGCTCCTGCCCCCTCCTCCCCTGCTCCTCTTCCTCTCTCCTGCTTCCCCTCAGCCCCTCCACTTCTGCAAAGGCATGGGTCACCTTTTCTTTTTCTTTTCCTTTTTTTTTTTTAAAAAAAAAATCTGCAGAGCTTCATCCAATATAAAGTGCTTCTGTATGATCCTCTAGAACAGGAAAAAAGAGTGGGGATAGATGCCAGAGATAGCTGCTTTTTTCTAAAATTGTAGAGGAATTAAGTTCTCTCCCAAGGAGTGCTGGATGCTGGCCTGTTATTTGGAAGGGGTAATTAAATGAATATTTATGATATTTCCTTCTATAATATTCCAAATGAAATTTTAGAATATCATCAAAAAATGCAACCTGCAGAAGTACATTCTAGTTTCCCTAAGTTGCATAGGGGAATTCAGAAGGCTTTGCTTTCCAATTCTTTATTTTTTAAAAAAACTTTGTCCTTTGTTTAAACACCATTCTGCTGCTTTGAAAGCAAAGTACGCTTGCATGCGGCCAGTACCTGCCAGTGTCTTTCTGCCTTGCCCGAGGAGCATGTGCCTAGCTCGAGTCCCCACGGCGAGTGGCAGAAGCTACCATATGGAGGTCACCTTGTCCAGTTCCATAAATAGCTCCTTTTCCTAAGCAGAGAAGAAAAGGAGCTTCTGCGAGCACTGAGAGAGGAGGTACTTGCGTGCGTGGCACCGACCGGTGCCAGGGTTACAGCACGCAGAGACGTGTCATGCCAGCAGCAGAGATACCGTCAATCTGCAGGCGCAGAAGTCACCTAGTGCCGCGGTGAACGCGTGTGCCAGCCAGCTTCGCGTTTCAGGGCTCACACAGGGGTTTGGATGCCTTTCAGGAGCGCGGAAAAGAAACTTCAGGAAATGTGTCCTTGGGGAGGAGACAGCAATCCCCAGGCCACGGCTTCTGCCGCTCCAGGCCACGCGCGGGGCTCTGCAGGGTGGCTCCACATGGTGGGTCGGGCAGGGGAAGGATGGCTACAGGATGAAGCACCACCAGAACCTCAAGGTCGCACAGCCCAAGCCCCCCAGCACTGCCAAGAGCTGTGTAATGCCATGCACCATTCCAGGCAGTGCTATCAGCCCCAGTTTGGGTAAAGGGCTTCTCCCTGCACCAACAGCTAGAGAAGGGAAGAGCAAGATGTGCACCTTGTGCATGGCGCTTGCTTGCTTTATTCAACTTCCAGAATACCAAGAGCCATGAAAATGCTACAACAGAACTATTTGATCACCAATGAGGTGTCAACTAATTACTAAATAATTGATACCTTCATTTAAAAATAGCCTGGAGCACTTAGTATGTTATATCAGACTGATTTCTGCAAACCAGAAGGCCCATCATTGTGTTTTCTTACCACCTCTTGAGGTACAATGTGGCAAAGTTGAAAATATTGAAAAATGTCTTTAGTTAAACATAGGAATTTAAAGGGTGGGAGGGGGACAGAGAGAAAAGTCTTTTTCTTTGATGCAAATTCAAAGTGATTTTGGAAGGTAAACATTTCCTAGAGGATTCAGAGCTAGAACCAGCCTCTTTCTGCCCCGCAGTGTTTAGCAGATAACAGAAGAGCTGCTTTACCAGGACACCACACCAAGGAGGAGGCACAAGGTCTCACACCCTCAGTGTCCAGTGACTTAGATGGTTACACCGGGGCAGCAGCGAGGCCGTAATCTGACCATTAACGTCCTGTTGTACGGGCCGTGCCAGCACTGGCCTGCTAAAAGCAATCCCCTCCCATTTGTCAATATAGGAAGGGAAGAGCACTTATCCCTCCACGGCATCTTTTTGCATCCCACAGGCTGCAAATCCCTGGTTTGATCTTGTTCAGCGTGGAACATCTGACATGCCTGCGATGGCGAAGCTTGAACTGCTCTTATGATACCCATGACTATAGGATTGGATAAAAAGGATGAACAGATGGATGGATCACGTACACACTCTGCAAAGCCTTTATCCTTCACTAGGTGTTGGTTTAAGGCAATGCACAGCATTTTTAAATACTCTCTTCTTTTTCTTTTTCCCCTTCACAAGTTTTGCTCTATATTCCTCCCCTCAGCAGTCTCTTCCCCCTCCTCCCGTTCAAACACTTTGAGCCGGAGTCTTGATATATATGAAAAAGCCACCATGAAGCAGCCCTAAGCCAGTGTTTCCTTTGTCCTTGCTCTTGAAAAGCAGTAGTTGCTGCTCAGATGAGGTAACGGGCCTCATCACACGAGAAGTATGTTTTCAGAACTTAATGTCCTCTGCCACAGATGTCGTCTCTGCCAGAGGCTTATTAACACCTCAGAAGAGCAAAGCCCTGCCCACAAAGGCAGGGTATCTTCTAAAGAAGATACACAAACAAAGGAGGTGAATGTTAAAAGCAGCTAATGAGGGGGAAAAAAAAATCCTCCATCTTCCCATCACAGCACTTCAGAACAAGTAGCATTGCCAAGCCCTAAGAACCTGGGGATTAAAGAGACAATTTAGGAAGACTTGATGCAGGGAATGGAAATCTCCTGGAAGACATTAAAGAGCACAGAATATCAGCACACACATTTGGGGAAAAGAAGAGAAACCTAAAATATACACACACACACATATATATGGACAACTTTGCAAGGACTAAGAGAAAAGCTATTCCGAAATAATCAGGTGCGTTCTTATTTCCTATAAGGGAAATTTAAATTTAAAAGGAAATTGAAATAGCGCTAAGGGAAGGGGATAGGCACAAAGCGATTTCATTATCAAAAAAAGATGTACGTTCAAAGAGAGCTACTGAAAAAACGAACCTGTTTGTTTACAAACCTTTTTATTTAAAACCAATCCTCTCAGAGGCACCAAAATAAAACATTCCGACAGAATAGCCACTTCACTGGCTTGCCTTGCTTTGCAAACTGTGTGTTGCTTTTGAAATAAATATTTACCCCCACAGTGTTATGCTTCCTTCTCTTCCACTGTCGGGTTGGTTTTCCAGCCCGGGTGCATGTGGACACCTCAGGACAAGATCTCTCCCAGGCAGCCACCTTGGAGTGGCTTAGACGCCCTTGTGCTGCTTTGGGGAGAGATTTGGGGAGGCCAAGAAGGATATTAAAGAACAACATCCCTCAGTCAAGCTGAATCTTTGGTCAGGGACACACATTACTGATGGGAATGGGAAAGAGGTCTGTGACCGGAATGCGCAGGAAGACTACTTGGGTGAAAAAATGGACAGAGAAGAAGCAATTATGGGACCACAAAGATCATCAGAAACAAACAGTAAGTCAAGAGATGCAAAAGGGCACCATGACTGAGGGCAGCCATGGCAAGGACAATAAAATCAGCCCCTGAAACTGCTGCTATTTAAAGAAATGTTTCATATGGAAACGAACAGCCCATAGAGAGATGAGCTGGGTGCACACCACGCATAACGCTAAAGCTGCCTGGCACTTATCCGCAGCACAGCACAGGGAGGCCGCGGGGATCCCAAAATACATCCCCAGGGCTAAGGCAACTCAAGGGCTCAACGGATTCACAGAGCGCTCCTGCCAGGTTAGACACTCCTCCGCGCTGCCAGGACCGGGCTAAAATTCAAGTCTTCAGAGTTGAAGCAGTTCAAGGTTTTTTGCATGGACCTCTCTCTTTCTGACCTTCATCCAAGGGGAGGCAGCTCACACAGGAAACCATCCTGCATGGATCCAGACTGAACTTGGGCCACAGACTGGTAGTCATTGAACAAACCAACTGTGCCAGAGATGTCCTGGTCCAATGCGGGGGCTATAAATCCCCAGGTTACTAAGGACCCTCGGAGGAGACTGCATCAGTACTCCTGAGGTAACTTAAGAGTACTCAATATGATAGATGATAAACTTTTTTTTTTTTTTTTTTTTTTTTTTAGAACTTTGAGGCTCTAGATTTAAAAACATGGCAGTTTTGTTTTTAGGAGGTTTATTTTGCTTCAAAACCATGCCAGCCAAGCTAGCAATCTGCTCTCTGCAGTACAGCCGTTCTCGCAGGTCATGCCTGCCTGCGAGGAAAGCACAGAGGAGACCAAGAGCGTGGTCTTCCCCCCTCATCCTCCCTAGCAAAGCCAGGTGGGGGGGATATTACAATTTTTCAAGCTGTCCATCGCTCTTACGTGATCCAACTCCAGTCTTTCCGAGCCATCCTTGCTTACGAAGGGCTGAGCCAGACCAAAAGATACGATCAGGCCTATTCAAAGGGCAGGAGGATGCAGTCTGCTTCAGATGGTGCAGGCTTGGACTGCAGTCAAAGAACTGAATCTTCTGCAGATTAACAAGCTCCACAGGTGCAGGAAAAGAACAGGCTCTTCAAACACAGGAGAAGAAAAACACACAGTATGGAAAAGTGCCCACTGCCCAATTTGCTAGCAAAACTGTTAAACAACTGACAGTGGGTTTTCTGGAAGAAGGACAGAAGAACCAAAGGTGTTGAAAGAGCAAAAAGTAGCGGCCACAGATGACCCAAAGGAAGGAAACGCAGGCTAGTACTCGGAGCTGCAATTTGACCCTCCATATATTTTGTGAGTTGGCTTATTGGGATCAAAAACTAAAGAAAACCAGGTCCCAGAATAACGTTGGTGACAGAGCAATGCTACAGCACTTTAAGGCTGTTTCACAGGGGGAGCCTAACTCATCTTTTGTCTGCACAACACTACTGCAAAACCTGCAGCTTCCCAACCAGCGAGACCGAGTTCTTTGATGCTCTATACCGTCCCAGGCAGCCCGACAGCAGGAGGGCCCCCCAAAGCATTACTTCACTTGAGGAGCTGCAGAAATAGCACTTCTCTGAGCTTTTCCACCCCAGGAAAAACGAAGAGGGTATCAAAGGCGGCGGGGAAACGCAGGCTTCTCAGAGAACGGGTGTAAACAGATTAAAGGGACAAAGTGGATATGGCAGCAGAGGCAACGGGATAATAAGGAAGAGCTGCGGAGATGATCAGTTCCTGGCGTTATATTCCCAAAACACTCCTGAAGCCTCACAGCTTCCATATGGCTCATCAGACACATACAATAACATGATCACTGGGAACATTCAGTCCTATAGAGAGGAAACAAGAGCAGCAAACACGTGCGCAGCCTCTGCACACGCGCGCACAAAGGCGGCAGCGGGACGGGAACAAAAGGGACGGGAGCAGAGCCCGCGCCGCTCACCCTCCGCGCCGCTTCCCAGCAGCAGAAGCTCACGCTGAACATCAAGCTTTTGGAGCGTACGAGCGCGTATTGCTTCCACGCCAGGCGAAGAGCAACCAGACCCGCCGGCGAGGCACGGCTGTAGAGACGAACCGCTCGCGGACGCGGCAGGCCGTCCGGCCGCGTACTGGAAAGGGAAGCGGCAGGCAAAGCCAAGGGCCCCAGGTGGCTTTTGAATATCTGTGTGACTGACTGCCACGTGCCACCTAACGCTTCAGCAGAGCCACAGCAGCAGAACGCTCCCTTTACGGCCATTTTGCTTAATGTTAGCCTACTAGAGAGCCTCCCTATAAGCAAATGCTGTGAAATTCTGTTAGAGAAAGGAAAACTGTTTTAAGATGACTACAGTTAGTGGTGGCTCCATGCAAAAGCAGCTTTTGGCACACCCATCTTGGCCACAGGTACGCAGGGCCTCATCAAGGCCTGTGTCCCTCTGCGCTACCAGTGGCAGGAGGCTCTTAAGAGAGCAGAAAGTGGTGTCAGCCCTCCTAGGAGGACATGGTTCCAGGAGATCTTCTAGCTCTCCTTGGGAGCCTACCACAGGCCATTGCCAGAGCTGCTGGAGTCGGGGGCTCCACTGACTTTGATGGCTTTGGTCCGAGGAAGGATCAGGCCTGCTGGGAGCTCCAGAAAAGCTTTTCTCTCACAGCTTGTAACCATGAAAACACTTTCCCCAGCATCTTTCAGCTTAAATAGATGCAGTTTCATTTTCTGTGATTCTCTTCCAAGACTGATAAGCCAGCATCCATATTACTCGTTTCTCAGTCATCTGGTCTCCAGTTATGTGAAACTATTTCAGCTCTACAAACCTGGCCTGCCATCTTTTTCCTTCTAGGATGCTTAAAAAAAATAATAATCCCACACTCTTTTCTTTATGACTTTTCCAAGTAGGGGACTGCTTCAAGTACAACTACTTATTTTTAACATCCGTCTGCTATTCCCTTGGAGCACCTGCAGTTTCTTGGATGCTCTCTTCCCTCACCAAGGGGTTTGTTTATTTTTCCATGAGCAAAACCTAATTCTTGGTTTCATGTTCATATCCCTCAACCAATCTCCTCAAGGAGCAGTCATACAGAAAGTTAATGAGAAATTCTCCCTCTGCCCCTGGGGTTTAAAGAGCTCTGGATAATTTAGGCAATAGTCAGAACCAGCTCTGACCCTTTTAAGACTCTCCAGCATCTGCTGTGGAAGGAGGAGGATCTGCCTGTCCTACATTCTGCTTGTTGAGGCTACCAGAGCTAATGCTTCTTCCACAGCTCTTCCAACAGGTCTAAGCAGAGCGTCGAACACCAGTGGCTGGAGCGTGGGTCGGGAAGGGCTTCGTGTCGGTACCCAGGGCCGGCTCCCGGTAGCAAGTGCTCGTACCGTGCATTTAACACCGTGCAGCAACACAGGACACCCCAGAAGCTGACCGCAGGCTACGACCCCCTCCGTCGGACCCGACCGTCTCGTAAGGCGCTCGTCCGCCGGCGCGGCTCCCGCGAGCCCTGGCAAGTGCTCTGTGATGCTGGGGATCGCTTGTAAACCGTAGTCTGCCTTTCGGGCAAGTCTTTCAGCTCCGGGAAAGTTGCACATTGCTTTCGTTTCTTCTCAAGTACCCCAGGTCAAAGAAAGACCTGTGTCAGTGGCTTTAAAAGCCTAATAAAGTCTTTCATCCATAGACCTGCTCGCTGGCGCAAAGTCAGGGAAAACAAACTAAGCCATCGAGTGCTGTTCAGACTGTCAGATCCTTTTCAGCGTGCTCTTCCTGCCAGGCGGCTAGCGCGTGCTCGGGGGCTGGCACGGGGCGGAAAAAATAATGAAAACCCCTCGTGGCAGCAAGCCCGTAGAGCAACTGGCTCCTCTCCAAAGCAGCCGGCCCCCGGCCCGCCCCCCGCGGGCGCAGGCGGCTGCCAAGCCGTCCGGCGGGCGCACACGCGAGGCGAGCGGCAAAATGACTTTCCGACAACTTTGCTCGTAAGTGCCGCCCGGCGCCTGGCGCCGGCTCCTCGCCCCCGGCGCCTCCCCGCGAGCTGGACGGCCTCCAGGGTTTAAACGCCCGTTTAACCGCTCCCTTTTGTTTCCAAACGCTAAGCCTTGATGTGATTTTACCGGCTCGGCAGTGCCAAGAGGAGGAGGACGCGCCGAGGGTTTCGGAGCATCCGGCGAAGCCCTTTGGGGCACGAGGAAGGCCCTCGCCAGAGCGGGCAGGGAAGGAGGCACGACCGGGACCAGCACGCGCCCACCCCTGGTTGACATTCGTAACCCTACCAGCTCTTCTTAGGTGACATCTTTCTGCATGCGACAGATTTGATCTTATTGCCAGAACCCATCCTTTCTAAATACATTCCTTCCCCCCACCTCACTAAAGCAGGTAAAGTTAACGGTATTTAGAGCTAATTTCAGCTCCTTTACACAGTGCAGTATTTGGATGCCCTCTTAAGGATGCTACGTTTCAAAATCTGCCCTATCGACATCCTTTCCTCCCAGCTCCAGACAAGCCGATACGTTAGTGTTGGAAAGGACCAGGTGGATTTTATGTCAGACAAAACCATATAGCTCTGGAGCAACAGGAGACCCTTCCCTTCCCACATATTTCTTTAAGGCAGAGCAGAGAGGAAGACCACACGTTTAGTGAGTTATCACGCATGGAAAGATGTAACCGAACATCCCCAACTGAGGTCACCAGTCATGGGAAAATACGTTTTCATCCCATACTTGGTATCCATCCTGCCATCAGCTCTGTGCTGCTGCTGGTCATAGTGGTGCTGAACTGTGGGAAGAATTTAAACGTCCACACAGCCGCTATGACTTTGGATGAAGAGGAATAGTTCCTCATCTATAGCATTTTGCACCACTCAAGGCTCTACCTTACCATATCCAGCAGTGCAGAAGAAAGAGTCAGCCGCCTGCTAGATAGTCACTGACACATTTTTGACTTTCCTATTCTAGCTATGCCCTCCTTTGCTTTTCATCTCCCACCAGAAAAGAAAATAATGATGAACAGCAGCTGTGGTCAACAAAAAAAAAAAAAAAAAAAATCACAAGTTGAGGATACATCCCATCTAAGAGTTCATACAGAAACAGAAAGTTAGTGGAATCAAGAATAGCATAGCCGGCAACAATGTCACTGAGAAACAAATCTAGCAGGAGGATACATAAAGACATCATCAGAGTAACTTTCTCTGGTGCAAACCAGTCAGATATTTTTGATATCCTGCAGCTTCAAGGGGAATAAACAGGCAGTTGAGTGCTAGTGCTGAAGATCACGTTAGCACTACCGGATTATTCAGGTCATGCTAAACCACAAATTCAGTGGATTAAAAGAGTCCTCATTCCTGCTGTGCAGTTTTAACAGTCTGCAAGTTACACTGTGAGCCTGAGGATGCGAAGTACGTTGCATGTCTTGTGTAGCGCTTTATAGTCAGACAAGCTCAGCAAGGGGCATCTGCCTTCCTAAAAATTACCATTGACCCATTCCTGCTTAGGAACATTGGGAAACCAGCGGGCTCACCCAGCAGCGACGCGAGGATCTCTCTGCCAAGCCATGCAGAACTCACTTTTGTGCCCGCGCTGCGCTGGCATCGTATTGCCACGACAAAAGCAGATCCCCGCCTCCGAAGGCGGCCTTCGCTAACGCAGCCGCCCTTCCACGGCGGTACGCTCGCGTGCGCAAACGGCAGCGCGACGGAGGCGACGCGCAGCCGCTGCAGGAGCCCCGCGGCAGCGGCACGCGGTTCCTCGGCTTCTTTCTCGCCTTACCCAGGCCATTTGCTGGGCAGGCGTTAGCGTGAAGTTCAGTGGCGCCGAGCACGCCTAACACCAGCCTAACGCCGTTGTCTCGCTGTCAACGGACTGCCCCACTTGCTACTGCGAAGTATTTTGGGGGACTCGCAGGGTAAGCACTTCTCCTACCTTCCTTGGGGGTCGCTGAAATCAGTGTTCCCGTACAGCGACTGAAGCCACGTTACCCCCGTCATTAATGCTAAAACCATCTAGAGTAATTAAAGCTGTATTTCAGATGGCAATTAAAAAAAAAAAAAAAAAAGGCTTTTGTAATCGTGGCAAGCAAGGACGCAGCACTGCCTGGGAGAGGAGGTCCCCGGGCAGGGAGCGGCAGCAGCACCCCGCTCTCCGAGCCCGCTCCCGCCGGCCCGCGGCCGAGCCCCCGCGGAGGCCAGAGCTCCCCGGGAAAGCCCCGCGCGGGGCGCAGCGCTCCGCGGCTCGTCTGAGCGCCCGGCCCCAGATCTGTCGGGCTGCCGCTCCGCTCCCAAAGCGCGTACGGCTGAGGGTTCTCCGATGTCTCGTACGCTGCTCCCTCGCCCCCAGGGGACGCGGTGACCGGGCCTCTCCTCTTCCCTCACCAGGAATTAATTATGCTCGAGATTTCTCTCTCTGGTGAATCTAATTGAAATTAGGCGACAGGCTTGAAAAATATTATGGGGACTAACAGACAGACACACCTCCACGCTGTACGGAACGGCACAGAACTGCTTTCCCGAGCAAAGCTAGGCTGAAAACGAAAACGGTCAGTCTCCAAGGAGGGCAGGCTGTGGCGCCGAGCCTCGCTGCGAAGGGGCTGGCAGGATCTTCGGGGAGGCAGACAGGCGCCCGAGACTCAGCCAGCAATGCAAAAACCAGAAGGACTCGCTTTGTAGTAAACACTAAGCCACAAATGAGGGTTTAGGGGAGCAAATTCTTACTAAAACTAAACTCAAGCAACAGTTTTACAGAATAACTCTTTCACCTCACAGTCAGCACGTCATGGATTCCACAGCAGCCCCCAGATTCGGAGGCCAAAGCTAGATGCTGAGGCCAAGCTACAATTGCTGCTGTTCAGACCAGAGCAAAGTCAACACCCTGTCTGTGCCAGGTCTTGGGATGAGACCACATCACACCTCCGATTGCAAAGAGCAACAGTCACACACACACACACCCTGACAGACAGCAGCCCGGACAGACAGCAGCAGGGCTGCAGAAGATCTGAGCTCAAAGTCAAGGGACCTGCTACCAGCCCTGCTCAAGATTTTTGGCAAGTCATTTCATTACTGCTTCATCTTCCATCCTCCTCCTGCCTGCTCAGACCAACCTATATAACTACTCTTTTAAACAGCACTCTGCTAAGGTCAAACCAAAATATTATATTGCATCCGATAACGGCAACAGTGCAGCCTGCCTGCGTAACCTTCAACGGAGGCTTTTCCACAAAAGCTTGCAGACATTCCTGACTACTTCTTTCAGCTAAGAAAAATCCCTTTAAGTTCCTATAAAGGTTTTCTTGAAGGTATGAGATGGCCAAACTGAACATTCATTATCAGTGGATCAGACAGCAGATGGAAAAAACACGGTAAGAGGCTGCACCGAGTTTGCTGTTTAAGTTGTTGATGGATTTGCACATGATGCAACTAGACACAACACAGCACTTGCATCTTCCTGCATCAGTGATTCTGCAGACACGGATCTTCCCCATCCTCCTCTTCCCCCTTCTAAGGCCCAGGCATTTTTGTCTGCAACCAGATACAATCACGTCCTACGTGCAAACCCAGAAAAACAAAACATCCCCGTTTCAGTTCATGGAGCCACCACGGCAGAAATAAGTATTGTTTGCTGGCGTTCTCTTCCTCGTTGCTACTCCTTTGTTTTCTGAAATCATTGTTCTGCAGAACAATCTAACAAAATGTATTGTCTGATTCAAGACTTTGCAGCTAGCTGTGGAGAAGCTGGGCTTTTTGTAGGAAAACGCCAACCCCTCCACCAAACTAAAACGCAAACCTTTCTGAAAACCCAAGCTTCTACAGAACTTTCAAAATCAGTAAATGCACGACAAGCTCTAGGCCTCCTGCCAACTCCAGCAGGAAACCACCAAACCCAAGACCTCCGGGGCGCTGCCATGTGCTGCAAGCAGCAGAGAACGCCTTTCATCCTGCCTCTCCGCTCAGGACCCGCTATACCGGACGGAAAGCAGCTTGGGACGGACAAATCCCTTCCTCCTTCCCAGTCTGAATTCTGCCTGGCAGCTGCTGTCGATACCACGCGGGAGGCTCAGGAGCAGCTGCCCATTTTGGGGGCTGATGCCCCAGCAGTTCAGGACGACGCATCAGGACGCACCCTGGCCTCACCGACCAGGCTCCTTTTCCAGCACGCGTAGCTTGATGCTGCTGCCTCAGCTCGGAGCACGAGCCCTTCTCGGCAGAGGAACCCACCTCGCCGTCCCAACAGACTCCCCGTGCTCCGGCACCTGCAAGAGAGCCTGAACTCTGCTCACGGGGGGCAGCTCCAGGAATTAGCTTGTTTCTCCTTCTTCCTCCCTCCCTTTCCTCCCGTCTCACTTCAATTGCCTGATTCGGAGGTAATTTGCCTTTCCCTGCTGCCTCCCTCCACATCCTTCCCTTCTTTCTTCTCATCCCATCAACCAACGGCAGAAACAGGGATGCACGAAAGAAGGGTTTTTTCCATCTTTAGTCACGAAGGAGGATTGTTTCACCCGCAAAAGCACGCCCAGGCAGGCGGGCAAGGCGCGGAGGGCGGCAGGGGCCGCGGCCGCCCCGGCCCCCGGCGTTATCGAAGGCACCGGCCGCGAACCGGGACCCGCCAGGGCGCCTTGCGCTTTCCCGCTCGGTCTTTGCGCGAAAGGAGCAGCCGTACCGAACCTGTGCTCGGCTCGGCGCGCGTACCCTAAGGAAGGGGGTATCTCCCTAGTTTTACACGTTTAAATAAATAAAGTGTGTTTCTGTGTAAACACTGGCTCCGGGCTCAGCAGATACAGTGCTCGCATACTCCCCAATTAAAATCCAGCTGAAGACACCCTAATTACTGAAAACCTAAAAACAACAACAACAAAAAATACCAATGCTTACCTTAGACTGGGTTTGGGGATTTCTTTTTCCTGACAGGGACTGTTTCATGGGGCTTTTAGTAACTAGGAAAAAAGAAAAAAAAAATCATAAGAACAAATCAAAAGAAGAAGTTACATAGGAATATCATTTTAAGAAAGCTCTGCTCGCTTGTGTTATGGTTTGCGCTGATTTTTGCTGAGGATTAAAGCTGGTCAAATTATACTTTATAACAAATATATATAAGTATATCCGCCCTTCTGCTGGAAAACACTAACGCTCTGATCTCAGTTCATGCTAAGGGGTGTTTCTTCCCTTCCAGCCCTCCTTCCTTCATCATTTACCATGTAGTCAGAGCATCTGGGGATGGAGGGTGGGCCCAGAACTCTTCTCTTCGACACCTCATCACATTTGCCCGCGTAGTTTATCACCAAACTTGCAGTGTATTTTTCTCAACAGGACGACTGAAACCAAAAAACTAACAGAACAAATTGCCAGGTACCATCAGCCCGACTTCCAGAGCAATTAGCCATAGGAATATTTGCAACCTTCTCTAATTCCACCAATGCCATAGCAAGATCCTTGACTCTTTAAATACAAAATAAGCAGAATTGTGATGGAGCAGAAGGGCGCAGCGAGCCGAGCTCGCGGCCGTCCCCTGCCAGCGCGCGCACGTGGCGGATTTGGGGCTCACACTCATTTCATTCCGTTTCTCCGTTGTGATGACCACGGAGCGGAAGGGTCCTGCCCATCACGCGGTCGTTCACACCGGCACAAACTCCCTTCGGATCCAGGCAAGCACCGGGAGCGGACAGCAAGGCCGCGGCGCTGCCGGAGCGAGGGACAGCGTTGCGGTGCTCAGTGCTGGCATCTGACGGTACGTCCCCTGTATAAAATTAATTGATCATATCTTTTCAATGGACCACCTACAGCTCTCAAAGCTTAACCAGATGGAAGCAGAGAGACTCTATCTGGAAATTTTAATCAACAAAATATGATCACAGAAATAAAATGATTTTCACTACGCCTTTTGATTTTTTTTTTTTTTTTTTTTTTTTTTTTTTTGCAAGTGTATACTAGTCCTTAGGGCTGTACAAGTGATTTTTTCAATGTGTTTTCATCTGGGCTACTTAAACACATTTGAGGGTTTTCTGACACTCCCTTTTTAGAAAGACGGAATTACCACAATTAAGACTTTCCCCTGCAAATTGGCTGTATGCATCTCATACCCACTTTTCTTCCTTGCTCCTTCCATCTCACATCTCAGATCCTAAAGTTTTGCCATGATGCTTCTCAGGATAAAGCAATCTTTACTGAGCTGATTTAAAGCAGCATTTCAGGATACATGCATTTCACCATTCCTCTCTACCTTCCTCAGTTCTTGCAGCTATAATTACTAGTAGATCTCATTTTATAAATACATTATATAAAAAAAAAGAAAAAAAAAGAAAAATACCACCACACACTTCAAAGCCTCCTCAAATCCCAATCCTCAGCCCAAGACCCTCCGTCCTCTTCAGGAGCCATCTCCCCCATGATCTGCCTCTTCCCACCAGAAGCGATCAGGGCTCCAGCCGGTGGCCAGATGCCACCCAACACCTTGGAGATGAACTCGCAAGCCTTTATTTTGGATGTTTGGTCGCGGGTGGCAGATTTCTCCTTTTCACACACAAAACACTGCAAACCACGGTCGCTACATTTGACAGGGAATCAGAGCCTGATTAACCTTATCTTGTTACGTGCAGATGCAGATGTTGAGAAACAATTTCACACCCACGCTGGCCAGAGCGGGTCTTTGGACCATTAGTCAATGCGCAATATGCCATCCTGAGCCCCAAACGCTCCATATGCTGCACAGACTTCTAATGGGTTTTTAGTGCAATTCAGTACATGGGAATCAGGGGAAAAGAAAGTTTGCTCCTTTCTCTGCTGCTCTACAAACCAGCCAGCACCAAATACCGCTCGCTTTTTAGTACTGCTGCAGAAAACAGAAATCCCCCAGGCAGACAGGGACCTTTGCAGCTCCAGAGGGCAGCGAGCGAGGACAACGCGCCTGGTTTTTCCTTTTTGGCCTTTGAGACGAGGAGGCTCCTTCCGCGTGTGCTTTCATTAAAGCACGTGCCTGCACCGCGAGCTCAGAACGAGGCTTTTGAATAATTTAAGATAACGATAATAGAAACATTTAAAAACAGAAAACTCTTGTAGAGACCAAACTCCATTCCTCTCACAGTTTCTGAACTGGTTTTTGCTTGTAGCCACTTCTGTTCTATCTTAAGAGCTAGAAAAAAAAGCACAATAGGTGGGAATATTAGGATATTGCTAACAGTTCTGAAAGCACCCATCGCTTCATCTTCTGCAATGTTATTTCTGGATTCCTATGCAGCTTTCCTCCTTCCACTGAGCTGTTTGTAAGACCCACGGCGCACAGCCCCAGCCCAGAGAGGACAGGCTATTTCTGTGCGTGTCCCTTGCAGCTGCCGTGAAGATGATGCCTCACTAGGTCAGGACCAAGTTTGGTTTAACAGATGAACTTTATTTACAAGACAAGGTTAACTGCTTGGATTTCCCAGCCCCAAAATTCCTTGCTAGCATGCTGGAAAAAAAATTGACCTAAAAAGTGAGCCCACACAGCGATGCTGGATCCAACCCAGCCAGACCTCGCTGGTATTTCACGTTCTGCTTTCTGGGATACAGAAACACAGACCGTCTCTAAAAAGAGCAGATCAGGACATCATCTTCTCCCCAGCAACACCTGGAATATTAAGAGGCTGGAGCCGTGCACGCTGAGCCAATCTCCGCCGGGAGCCTCCCCCGGCCGCGCGCCTCCGCGTCCTCCTCGATTGACGGGGCAGCTCGTTTCCGAGCCGCCTCCTTCAGGAGGAGCAACTCCAGCCGAGGGGAATAATAGGGTCCTCCGGCTCGCAAAGCGGTCGCTGCTTGCTTCCGGGGGGAATTACAGCAAAAAGCAACATTTCTGCTCCCTTTGGAGGGGGCTGGAAATGAACCGCACAGCCAGACAGCTGGTGCATTTTTTTTCTCTTTTTTTTTAATCTCCCCTTTTCTATTTTTATTTATTTTTATTTTTTATTACAGTGCAAAGCCCACAGCCCAAAAGGCGGCTCGAGCCCATCAGGAGGAGCTCCCGCAAGCCACCCCGGGCGCGCAAGGCAACACACGCAACGCTGCCCGCCCCTTCAATCTCCCTTACATCTATATAGCCGTACACACATGCCCCACAAAGGCATATTTTTCTACGTTAAGCCTATGGATTACTGGCTCAGACCCTTGCAAAAAAAAAAAAAAAAAAAAAAAAAAAGGAAAAAAAAGGAAAAAAAAAATGTTGCCAGGCAACAAGCCAGGGGTTGCTATGGCATTTTCGAGCAGAGCAGCGGGGCCAATGAGCGCGGCGCGCGAGCTGGGGACGGCGCAGAGCCTCTAAATTTAATGTCAGTGCCGCCAGGAAGGGAAGCTGTTGAGGCATGCATGATGCTGAGCGTGCGCTTGCTAAATGCGGACAACATGGCCCCCGTGATTAGGACCAGCACACTAATGAATATTCATTGGGCTGATTAAAGCAAAGTCAATTAACTACTTGACTGCTTGATTTTCACTGGATTTTATTCTTCTCTTTTAACCATTTTGCCACTGGGGATGCTCTTGTTCTCCCCTTCATCTCCCTCTTTCCTTCTCTGTATTTTCTTGTGCTTGGCAATTATGGCTTAGGGTGGTTTTTTTTTAATGCTTTTTTTTACCGACAATAACGCATCCTAGTCAGATTTTATGGCTTATTTTATTTCACCAGTAAATCAGGCTCTTCTAGGGTCACTGTCTTCCGCTACAGCGGTAGGTAAGCTAGAAGGTCACAGATTTCCATCAAATTTAATGCTCATGTGCGATTTAATCCAACAAATAACGCCGATTTCCAGCTTCGCAGCGGGGCTCCCCGGTCCCCGCAGCCCTTTGTCTGGCAGCGCGGACGGCTGCCGGCACCGCGGCCGCGGGACGCTCCGTCCGCCCCGACTCCCTAGAGCCGGATTCCTGCGGACGGCCGCGGCCCCAATGCCCCGGGAAACCTAAAGGGATCCTGCAGTAAAGCACCGCTTCATTAAAAAGGGTGTTTCAACTTGCAGAGATCTCTTTCTCCCCCAGCACACATGTGATGCAATACGCCGGTGCAGAGAACTGCGTATTTTAGAGGCATCATTTTTCATAACGTGCCTGCAAACGCTGAAACATGTGATAAATTAAAAATAAATGAAAAATTATTGGCCAAAGAAAAAAAAAAAACACCTAACATTTGTGAATGCCCTTACAAGAAAACCTGGGAAAATAGATTTGTTTTCATCATGTTCTTCAGCTTATTCTGCAGGCTTTCTCCCAGGCTCCTGGGTTACATCTACAACTGCTTCACAGGAAGATGCACTTATATGACACAGTTATGAACCCCCTGGAGGGGAGTTATTAATAGTGGTAACTAATATAACTGATGGATAGCGGTGAAAACCTGAGCACAATCACCTAGCGCATGGACTCGCATCTTTGTCAGCAGCTGAGGTTAAAGAGGTGCAGGAACGGGCAGGCTTTACAGGGGGGCAGCGACAACACCGGCTTCCAACCTGGGACGCACAGTTCAGCTACCTGCGAGCAAACTCAGCAGAGAACAAGCAGAAAATTGTCTTGCGACCCAAACATACGCTGGTTAAACTGAGGTGGAGGAAAAGAACTTGAATTAAGAAAAAAAACTTGGGGGGGGGGGGAAGTATAAGGGAAGAGAAATGAAACGAGACCCAACATAACTGATTTGGAAACTTTGCATTATTTTTAGCTGCAAGCTAAAAAGGAAACAGCCAATTCCTGTTATATAAACTCCATAGACATAGAGGTTTCACTATTATTTTGCTAAATGATGCACACAATACACGTGCGTGTTGATACACATATATAGTCACAAGAGCAGCTAGTGGCTTTGCCAGTATGCCACCGAAATGGGGAAAACGAGGAATTTGTTTTCACACCGAAGTTGCACAGGAACATGACAAGCAACCTCTCTGCACACTCGACATGCGTAACTCATTCTTATATTAACGCTATTATTCCAACTTTCACTCTTTTCATCTGCAACCGAATATTTAACACCTGTTAGGCTTCTGCAAGCCATTCGGGTTTCCATCCGCACAGGATAATACTGACGGAAGGATGGAATTACAGAGACGATTTGGCGTACGTGTTCCCAGATCGCCAAGATGCCGCCTTCTTTCCAGGGCTTTATGTTTCTGCTATCAAAATCAAAAATCTGCATAGCAGCACTGAGCTCCACAGGGCACACATTTAATTTACCCAGATCTGAAGAAAGCCACAACAAATAATTATCTATTTATAAACTAAAAGAACAACAACAGAAATGGAAGAGGAATGTGTTAAGCTGCCTCATTAAACCAACAAAATATACTGTTTTTTTTAAATAATACATTTTCACCTATGCACAATGGAAATCTCATCGCAGTTTAACATGCAGACACGCACACGTGCAAACAAAAACAGAATAATTTCATTCTCACAGAAAAAAATTAGCGAACCGGATTCAAATTCTAACTGGGTCACAGATGAAGTATAGTCAGCAACCTCGCTGAGGCTCGCCTAGGTTAGGCGAAAAGAGAGAAAAGACAAAAAAAACCCCGCCAGAGCACCACGCAGCTCGGCGATCTTCGCAATTCCTGGTCACGAGAGGCCGCGGCGTCAGCGAGGCAGGGCGCTACGGGTCAGGATTAAGCCGCATTAACAAATTCACACGGAGACGCTTGCCCAGCACCTGCCTACAGCTTGCCAGTTCTTAGCCTCCACTCCACAGGAAACAAATTCTCTTTTCTACATAGAAGAAAATTAAGAAAAAAAAATTATTCTAGGCAAAATCTGAATGCCTGAGCTGTGAAAAGCATTTTAGCTCAAGAATAACCCCATAATCTACAAGAGTAAAAATTACAAAATTACCGTGCTTGTACTGTGAACGATACAGAGATAAAACGGCCCTTGAGGCACGTGTGTGTGTGCACGCACACACGCACACGCAGCAGACAGAACCAGCAAAGACGTTGTTTGCCGGCATTTAGGATACAGGACAAATTCCGTAAAGCTCTTAGAAAAAAACCACGCAGACGCAAGCCCCGAGCCTGCGCCTGCACGGCGTAAAACAGTCTGACCACAAACCAGTCGCGAGAGCAGTAAATTCAGGGTTAAGTCTCCGGGTTCCTGTCGGATACTCCCAGCCTTTCATCACGTCCCTATGAATTTTTATTCCTGCGTACTGGGGTGAATTAAGGCTGATGGTGTCAACGCAGAGTTTCGGGTCCTATCTCAACGACTCTTACGTCGGGTCCGTTTAATTCGGACCCTCGCAGTTTGGTTTTCAACCGTTTCGGAGGAGGACTCGGGGCTTTCTAACCTGCTTTTAGACCGCTGGGTTTCGCGGGAGGCTCTTCCTCCCGACCGCCCGGGTCGGCACCGTGCCCGGCGCCAAGGCAGGAGCCATTTCCACGGGCAGAAGCGAGCGGCGAATAAATCCGGCCTCGCCGACGCGCAGCGAGCCGACGGCCGGCAGGAGCGCCCCGGCTCCTCTCGCGTCTGCTCTTTAAAAGCAAATCCCCTCTCCAAAAAAAAAAAAAAAATATATATATATACACACACACATATATAAAGGCAAAGCCTCGGGTGTTTGGGATTCAGACGTGATGTGCCTGGGATTAAACCACCGCGTCTGCCGACCCCGCGACGCTCACCAAGCGAGGGGCTCAGCTAACGCACGCTACACGCGACTGCTTGAACGACATCGCGGTGCCTGCGGCGCGTCCCTTCCCTTCCTCCCCGCGCACGCGGTGCGTCTAATAGCATCGCTTCTCCCCTCTCCTCCCTCTCCCCCGCTTTCACAATCTGTCGCTTTCCAATCTGCCCGCTCTGCTCTATTTTCCCATCCAATATCCCCCCCCCTCCAGCACCTTCCCCCCCTCCGCGGCGGCTCGCGTGGCCGCGCACGCCCGCCGTGCCCCCTCCCCTGCCCCGGCAGCGACCGCCTCCGCCAGCTCTTTGGTGCCCCAACTCCGTTTTTCTTAGCTATGGGCTACGTTAATACTCAAGTCTCACTCGGGGTCACCCCCCCCCCACCCCCCCCGGACACTTCGCCAAGGTTGCTGCCGCCGGAGCGTCCCGGCAGCGTGGCCCAGGCGAAGGAGGCGCCGCGCTTCCAGCTCCGCCAAGCGCGCGCAGAGAGGCCGGAAAACGCGCGATTTCAGGCAACGTTCCTGTTTCTCGCAGTCTGCAGAATAATTGCTAGATGCAGGCGTAGCTAGAAGAGGGCCTGGAGGCACCGGTGACCCCAGGGACACGTTTCTAAGATCTGTTTTTCCCTCGAGACCGTCCCGCTGCTCTCCCGCGGCGCGGGAACCGCTCGGCCCTCGCCAGCCCCAGGGCTTGGGACACGACCACAGCGGCGCGGAGCAACGGGTTTAAGGCAGCAGCCCGAGACCACAGCAGGATGGAAAGGTGCGGAGCCAGCACTGATCTAGGATCCATCAGCACGAGGAGCCACAAAAACTGAGGTTTTGCTTTCCTTTCCTAAAGATAAAAGCACCTACAGCGATGAAAAATGTTTTCACACGCAGAATCACTAACACCAGCAAGAAGCCGATGCCATTCCTGCAGGCTGTGCCAACGCCGCATTTCAGAGAGCTTTTAAATGGAAGGGGGTGGGGAGAGGCAAACAAATAAGCTTCTTAGAAGCCCAGAAAGCTGAGAGTTAAGTTTCTCTCCCCGTGCCCTTAATTCAAATCTGCTATACGTTATATTTAGATAGAGTAAAACAGAGGCTGGCTGATACCACGGACCATTGCAACGTAATGCCCACAGTACGCAAGAGGCAGGGAGGGAACCGCACAGCTTTGCCACGCTCGTCCTTGCACGCTACAGAACAAGGTGCTGCTCTAAGAAGTGCCATCAGAAATCTCCTGATGGCTTCACCTGGTCTGAACCACAGCCGTGACAGCAATTACTTAGGGAACCTTCACTATTAAAGCTGTTCCCTTGCCTGGACATCACTTCAGAGCCTGCAGCTGCAGCAGACAACCAGCACCATGAGCAAGCTGGTGATCCCCCCCCCAACCAGTGCTGGATCCAAACCCCAAGTGGGCAGGATTTGGGCTAGGGAGGCTTCTTGTCAAAAAACTAGCTCTTCCCCTTGGAAGTATCAACCCAACCCAGTGCTGCCTGATCACGTGAAATCCTCCCTGTCGAGGGCCAGCCTGACCTCGTGCACTGGATTGGTGGTCAGCAGGTTGGTCAACCCTGAAGAAGCGTCTGGGGACACACGGTCTTGTCTTGACTCTCCAGGTAGAGGCACTTCAGCTAAAGACATTGCTCCCTCGGCCAGGGCATGCAACCGACCGAGCTCCTCCAAAACCCGGACCGCGCAACGCCCCCGCCCCGGCTCCTTCCCGAAGCGCAAGGCTGGGTTCGGCAGCTTTGCACAGCTCCAATTCATCCAGCTCCATCTCGCACAGCTTACTCACTCGGGCTCAGCCTTAGAGACTGAAGCACAGAGGCAATGTGCCATCCAACACGCAATTCCTGTTTTTATTTTATCCTTTACATAAGATTGAAAGTACTTTAAAAGAAATCAGATTTAAAAGACTAAACCTCTTCACCTAAGAACTATTTCAACACAGGTGAACTTAGTTATTTTCTTCTTATAAATGACTGAGAAATAGGAGTGTGGACAAGTGTAGGCACAACATTTGGCCATGTTTGTCCCACATATTTAAAAAATGGATTACTTACAATTTCGTAATCTGTAAAGTGGCCTGGAGTGAGCCACAGCACATCTGCTGCAGCACAAAAAGATTTAGTATAATAATATAGGGGAAAAAAACAGTTCATCTCTACCTTCCCCCACCTCCCCCCCCCCCATATATATACATTTTTATAAAAAAACATAATCTAGTCTTTGGATTGCTAGGTTTTAGCTCTAGCCAAAGCTCCTTGTAGTATCCCTGCTCCCCCACACACTCGAGCTCAAAAACATGCAGCTGGGGCTGTTTCCCTAGATCTCACAATCTCTTACTGAAAAGCATCTCACGCAAACATGGCATACGGTGCTGCTACCACTAGCAATCAGAAGTCCTCATCCCTTCACAGAAACGGAAAGAAATCAGGATATTAGAACCATATTTTTAATCAATCTTCCAAAAAAGGATTTGCAGCATTCACAGGATTCACACTTTGACGCTTTTCTCCACATCTGTGAAGTAGACTGAATAATTTTAAAAGAAAAGCTGGGACACTGGTTCATTCACATGATGCAAGACGAGGCCTTTAAGGAGAAGAGCAAAGTATCATGGGGCTCCCAAGACTGTCACTGCTGTCCACTGAAAGAAACCCGTGAGGTTCCTGAATAGCAGCACCTTCCAACTGCACCTCCCTCCTGAGGGAAATATCCCCAATTAAAATTAATTTAGAAAGAAAGGCATATTTCAAAATATTTTTTAAAAACTGAGCTTGTTGTCGTTGAGAAATTTCAATATTAAAACTTCTCAATGCATGTTATTTTTGCTGCAAATATGGATTTATGAACCATTTATTTCATTTCTTAAAAAGATAACTTCCCGAATCTGCAAAATTTCTGGTAAAATGACAGTTCAGAACCCCTCACAACAGCAGCATTTATCGCTGCTGGAAACCTGAGCAACCAGATCACCTGGGGACATTGTCTGTTCAAAACTTTGAGGATCAAGCCTACTACAAAGATTACTGAGTACATCCAGGCAGCTTTACCACCAGGATGGCCTCCTTGCCTTGGGCAAGTACATCTTTAGAGAAGGAAACCAGGAAGAAACCAGCCCTGACAAAGGTGTGGAATGTCACAGCAATTTTAAAGAGGGCTCCAAGTTTGATCACAAAGACTACAGACTGCTAAATATGACTCATGTAGCTAGCAAAAAAATATTTGCAATTATGCATACATGCACAAGTTCTTCAAAGGTCTGTGATAGATATGCGAGTTGTGACCAGTTCACCCAACACAAGGATGATGCTGTTGTGACACAGCACTTGGATCTCTGAAAAAGGTTCTGGCCCGTTCCCTCTTTGGGAGTTGATAAAAAGGCAAACTATTGTGGCTTAATAGGTTAATAATTCTAGGTTAATAATCAGTTGCAACTGAGGAAGCCAAAGATAGGAAGAAACAGTCCATTTAGTGGGTGAAATTACCAGTAAATTGTCCCAAGGAAGCCTCTTTGGGCTTACCTTGCTCACAAACAACCTGGAAAAGGTCACAAATAGCAAGATAAAGTTTGCAGATGATGCCCAGTTACTTGAGAACAATCATATTTAAAATCTGCTGTTACAAAATTTCTAAAGGATCTCAGTATACTTGACTACTAATAAAGGAATAAAAAAGATGCCATTCAACATCAATAAGCACAAATACAGAAAAGGAGTACACAGATTTTCAGGGGGCCAGTCACCTGCTGGAGGGAAGATGCTGGATGATGTAAGGTGAACCCCTGCTATGACTTTCAGGTAATCCTGATACTTTGAAAATCCCAGTAGGTTGTTTCAGACCTTTCACACCCCACAGCAGCACTAAGCGTCCACATTCAATCTGATAACCAGAATCTTCACTTCAACTTGAAATAAATACTTAAGGTCTCCCATGGGATTTTACATTTCCTTGGTCTCTGCACTCTACAGCACTCTCAGTTATCTGGATCTGTTGCTGCGTGGCAAAGAGTATCTTCCCAATACAGAGAATGAAGAGACACTTGCACGAGAGCAGGCACCAGGTCAGCTTCGACTCCAAGGCCTGCTGGACAGCCGGACACGTTACTAACAAGTCCCAGGCTAGCAAAAATGCAAGATCTGAAGGATCTCCTTGGTTGTCCCAAATGTCATGCCCTTGTACATCTGCTTTTCTGGCGGAAGGCTGTGCTCCAAAGTTATGATATACTGTAATGCTGAGTTTATTTTATCTTTAAAAAAATCTACACAGCTTACTGTGTGTGCATGCAGAAGCTATCAAGAGTAAAGTAGTCTGCCTACAGATGGTTGGAAGAGTACTTTCCCAGAGCTGTCTGAAAAATACCCACTCCAGGAGGTACTAATCAGGGGTTCAGAACTCCTTAAATCAGGAGGAAAAAAAAAAAAAGCCAAAGAACTTTTCCTGTCTGAGAGAAGTGAAAGTGGCAAAACTCACATTGGAAAAGTAGGGGAAGAGGAACTCTTTGAAATCAACTTGAAACCATTGCCTGCTCTCTTGAGTTTGGTTGGGAGTGATGCGATGATCCTGTGCTACCACAGACACATTCAAAGTCCAGGCTATGGACAGTCAAAAAACCAACGCCTCTAGCTTTAAGTGAGGACACCTCCTTCCTTATAACTCCCAGTGGGAGCTAGGGAGAACTTAAAACAAAAATCAAAAGGCTTCATCTCCTGTTCCCTTGTCCACAGTATGGGCTGGGTGCAAGAGGCTGCCCTTAGCAGCAGCCTGCAAGACACCATAGAGCCATCTGAGCCTCCACGTCTCAGTCTGAAGCTTGCCAGGGTGGACAGTCCAGGTCCATGAGTCAAGCAGGACTGTTTCCATCAGCTGGTGGCTGGTCAATGCCCCAACTTGCCCGGATTTTTCAGACCAGAGCAGTCCATCCGCCGCAGCAACACTGTGCCATCTCCCCGTGCTCTTCAGCCGCGTCACATACGTCCCCTTTGCCCTCAGATCACACCCACTCGCCCAGCAAACGCTTCGTGCTGCTCCGCGTTTCCAGAGCATAAGGGCACCTTTGTACGAGTCAAACCCTATCAACAAGTGCGACTGCAAACCAACGGGAAGAGGCGAGCACACCTCGTCGCGGGCACAGGCTCCCGGTGCCCCCGTAGGGCCACGAGCACACGTCACCTCTCTGGGAACTTGTTTGTACTCTTGTGAGAGTGTTGAAAAATATCCCTGACCCCCAAACATTTACCTTTTGATCGGAGGTTTCCAATGTTGCTGTAGTGTATTAAAGCTGAGATGCTCATAAAAAAACCCTTTGTGTCAACATAGTAAATGACTCTAATTAGGCTGGTGGTGCAATGAAAATGCTTAATTCATTCTGATGAGGCAGAAGGAAGAGCTAAAATGTTTATAGACAATGGGTGAACAGGGAGATATAATGCTGAGTGCCAGCTTTAAATGCAAATTACCACAGAAATCTTTCCCTCTCCACCATCCCATTCCTCCCCCTTCCTCTCTCTGTCACCAGCACCACACTGTAATCTCCTAGTGCAGTAATTAGAAGTGAAAGGAGCCACATAGAGGGGCCTCCAAAGGCAACACTAAAGAGAATAACGGAAAAAAAAAAAATACCTGCCTTTAATAGAAGACAGCACCATTTTCCAGAGTGCACCGCCATCGCAGCACTTAGCATGGTGGTAGGATCAGCAAGGTGATAATTTGGAGGGGTATTACTGAAATGGTATGTAAATTCATTGCTTTCCCAGATGGGGGTAGCTGGGTGAGGGGACCTTGTCTAATCGACAGCGTGTGTTTCAGGAGTCTGGGGCCACTTTATCTTCTGGAACAAGGCCAGGCCAGTGCTGACAACCAACCCTTTTGGAGAAGTCAACCTTTGTGTTGTTTCCTCCCCTCAACAGGAGTACAGATCTGCAAGCACGCAAGAACTTGGGAAGGAAATAAATAAATACTTAACCTGGAAGCTGCTGACAAGGAGGAAACATGGAAATCTTAAAGGTCACTCTCCAAAATGTTTCTTCCACAAAAGTCTCTCTTTGCCTGCGCTATCTCGGTTTCTCTTAGAAGAGAAATTATGCATTTGGCAAGGAAGAGGAAGGGAGAGAAAAGAACAAAAGGGAGGCAGAGAAGGCAACCCGCGTCCTTACAGGGCATGGCACTATCTTCTTTGAACATGCTCACTTGCAAACCTCTGGAGTAGGTTGTCTTTGGGAATTTAACCAAGTGGAACAGTCTTACTGCCAAACCAACAGCATCTCCCATTTCAGGATCTCCAGTACCAGAGCACTGAGGTGTCCACAGTTTCATATCTGGAGTCTGAGCTGAAACCAGCTTTGGTTACATCTTCAAGTTAATTGCTCTCAGTCTTGTTCGCCGAGAAACAAATCCCCTTTTCCTTCCCACACAGCAGCACACAAATCACCCCCGAAGGTCAGAACAGGAGAGTAGAAAATCTGTCACAGTCCTAGACTAGGAGCCAAGCGAGATCCTCGGAAAAGGCTGCTGAAATTACAGTCTGGATTGAAATCCATTAAACACATATTTTCTTTCCTCTTTACAGCTGGAGCCGAGTCTCAGCTGCGACAAGGGCGCAGAGGCAAGCGCGTGGCCCGACGTGCCGCGCGGGCTCGGGAGCCGTGGCCTCGGCCGAGAGCAGCCAGCCGGGGCGCGGGACGAGCAGGCAGCGTTTTCCCCGGAACCGAGAGCCTTTGCCGGCTTTCCACTCCGACACAGCCAGGCTGCCGGCGGACGCGGTCAGACTCGCTCCAGGCGCGTCCTTCGGCACAGAGTCCCTCTCCTCCAGCAAGCCCCCGTGCCGTGCCGTGCCCTGCACCGCGGCCCGGCTGCTCGCGCCGGGGATCTAACCCTTCGGGGAGGCTGCAGGGGACCGAGCTGTGGCGCTGGGGCCAGCGCACAGACCCTGCTGCCAGATCACATCGTGTTACCAACGTCCAGCCAAAGTGGACTCCCTGGCTTAAAACACTGTTATATGCCAGAAATGCAAAGAGCTTCCCGGGTGGGTTTTTTTTCTCCTCCTGTGGTTAAGGCCAGCAAGCAGCGCGGCGTGCCAGCGGCTCCCGCTCCCCCAGCGGCGAGCCGAGGCGTCCCGTCACCTCTCCCTCTCTGTGTTTGCTCAGTGAGACAGAAGCAATACCAGTTTGCAGCACAATAAACCATGTAAAGGAAGCATCAATTAACTAGAATACATGGATATAGTATTTAATTAACTGATAGGCTCACAGCTACCGTATGATGTCATGGAAACCTCGAGTCTCCTGGGTGCTGCCTCTCACCTGCCAACTGGGAATTGGAACCATCACAAATCCCACGTAAAGTTTGGATCCCAACATTTTTAATTAAAAAAAAGAAAGATTCTGACTCTCTTAAGCACCTTTTAATCGACATAAATGCGCGCACAGCTTTGGTGCTGCAGGAGGCCTGGCTCTGATGACTTTCGCAGAACGGAGTCCAGCAGCGTTACTCGGCCAAGGCCACCGTGATTAGCCATGGCTTTCTGCTAGGGAACTGGAAGAATGAGTGCACAAAGCTCCACGAGAAACGGGGCAAAAATCATACAGAATCAAGGATAAATGCGGTGTATTACTGCTGTATGTTGCCTTTGAGGATCTCAAAGCTCTCTGCAGACAAAACGCATACATTTATAGCCAACTTCCTCACTCTTGAATAACGCCTTCATGCTTAATAAAGTCCAACTTCTTGCTGAGCACCTTTTTGAGAGGTAATCCGTCCCAGTTCAAATACTGAACAACGTAACCTCACCAGTTCAGTGTTATTTACAGGATTTACAGCAGGAGAAACTGAGGCAGCAGGTAGTTGGGGCCATTTGCCCAAAATTAAATAACAGTCAAGTGCCAGGCCTGGGGCGGACCTGAGATACCAACCGTCTGCATGTGCTGACTGGTTGGAGCTAGGAGCACCGAGAGGCACCAGCCCCTTCCCAACACCCACCAGCAAGGCACAAGCGCTCCTGGGTCACAGGACCTTCCCACAGCCACCCAGAACATCCTCACTCGCACCAGGTTTGCCAGGACTGTCGTGCTCCAGCAGCACTAACTCTGCCTCCTTCACAACAGAGAAGTTTGGTGGGGCTTTGGGTTTTTTTGTTTCTTTTTAAGGTCTAGCTTCCAAAGCACCATGACTGCTGAAGTAGGTATTGAAGTTGAATCTTTGCATCCCACAAACAAACATGGGCAATCAGCCTCAAGAAACACTTCAACAGAAGTTATTTTACTTCTCTAGCTACAAACATTAATACTTCCGCTCCATTTACTCCGGGATATTTGTCACCTCCCATACACATTTTGGTTCAACAGCCTAAATCACAGCAAAAGCCTTGTATTAAAAAAAAAACATTAAGGCTAAGACTTATTGTATACCTTCCTTTCGTGTTTTGACAGTAGAACGTTAGACTTAAATACATGGAGACAGGTAAGTACAGTATTATTTTCTGCGAGTGAAGGTGTGCATTAGTTACCGGTATCCTTTGTCTCTGTTTACACGTGAATTAGTTTATGGATTGCTCTTGACAGAGCTACAGCGCCCTCCCTTAAGGGCATTGCTCATATATTACCTTCGAAAGAGAATCACAATTTATTCGTTCATACTCAGAGCTAAAGATAGATGTGCCCCGGAATATTTTGAAATATTACATTATATATAAAATGAAATGGGGGAAGCTAAATTACACGGCTATAATTACTGAGAGTTCAGGTGGCATCGTAAATAATCTATTCACAACTCGCTCAGTGTTTATTATGTCACCGGAGCGATATAATTAACATGGTATAGACGGGAGCTACGCCAGGCAGATGCAGAGCGTACCCAGATCAAACACGCTACGACATTAGTATAAAAACACACAAACGCAGGGCACATCACTCGTGAAAGCCATGCGAAAGCAGAAAAACAATAGAGGGGGGAAAAGCAGCCGTTTTGGGGCCCCAGCCGCCGTTTTGGGGCCCCAGCCGCCGTTTTGGGGCCCCAGCCGCCGTTTTGGGGCCCCAGCCCTGTTAGCACTAACCACCTCTTCAGAACAGGCACGTGGTTAAACTTCTGGACATGCTTCAGTGTTTGCATTTCTGGGGCATAGACAGTTTTGCACTGACTGGGTTCATGTCACCTGTTAGGCTCTTTCTGCGCCATTCGAGCAGATTAGCTTCTCAGCTATAGGAAGCGAATTTGTTACAAGAAATAAGGAGCCGCTACATAACCTTGCATCTGCAAGTCATCTTTATCCAGTCCTACAGACCAAATACATGAAGTCAGATATCCAGAAGAGCTGCTTGAAATTTGCAAATAAGATAGAGGGGGAAAAAAAAAAGCATTTAATAAAATCATTATATATCTTGGGGGAAAAAAAAGATTCAATATAGTAGTTAAATTCGTAAGAAACCATTTCTTATTTTACCTAGAAATCACAAGATTTGTGTAAAACAGTCTTGTTCCCAAAATCTAGTAAGAGTAAAAAATCATACATGTATATATATATAGATATATATATAAACACACGCACAGATATATATAAATATGTATGCACACACACCCCTTAGCACCAGAGGAAAGTTTCAGAAGCAAGGGAAGGTGCTTCTGAAAGTTCAAAGGAGGAATGAGCAAAGCAGGTGCCAAACTTCCTGCTAAAGAAACAAGTTGGTCAGAAAAACATGTTTCCAAGAGGATTAGTTTTGGGTATGACAGTGTGAGGAATTGGAAAATAATCTGCTTTTCTCAAAGAGCCCAGGATATCCTCAACTTTTGTGATTCCAGCAACTAAATATTTTTACGGTCTTCATTTTAATAGAAAGCAATTTGATTATTGCCACTATTCCTCTTCATTTTTAACTCACTCCTTTCCTTTCTATAACATTTGCCTGGTTGCCATTTCTCTATATTAAATATATATATATATATATATATATTTCTCTAACAGGGAAAGCAAAGAAAATCAAATTGAGCAAGGGAAGGACCCAAACTCTCACCATTCCCCCCTAATCAGAGGTGAGAAAGTGGGCCAGAAAGATTTTTTCTTTATTTATTCCTCCCATTTTTCACTGCCATAATAATTCCTTGGACGTGACTTATTACATGCTTCTACCTTGCAAAGAGGCCCAATACGATGCGCCAGAGGTGAAGATCTGTACGTTTTGTCTCGTGCTTTCTTGGCCAAAGCCGCTTGCTTTACACGCAGCAGGACTGCTCCCCGAGCTGCCGGCCTCGAGCGCTCCCCACCGCAGGTTTGGCCTTGCCCTCCAAACAGGGAGCAGAGCAAGGCTCCCGGGACACGTCCTTCAACGGGCTGCAGCCCGGTGCAAAAAACTCAAGGCTCACACCTGAATACGTGATTTACACTCGCGACGGGAAGATGCCCAAATGGCTTGGGCAAAACGAAAACTCCCCGTCAGCTTCAACGAAATCAAAGTCTCTTTTTTCCTGCAGCTGAATTGCAGGTCTGAGCTACGTCCTGAGAGGTTGGGCTCAGCACCGAGCTCGCTCCTGGCCTGCCTCGGTGCGAGCGGGCTGGCACGCTGCCGCGGCAAGAGGGAAGATTCAGAAGGTTAGACGCAGAGCAGAGGCAAGCACCGTGTCTTTTATTAAACAGCATCTGCCCTTCTTCTGGATATATTACTTTATGCCAAGTGGTGTCGACTTTTTTTTTTTTTTTTTTTTTAAGTAAAGAATATTTAATGTCACATTAAAAGAAAAATGGCCCCTTAAATTACTTGTGGCATGTCCTCTGCGCCGTGGAGGAACAAAGCTCACTCTCCCAGTGCGCTGCACCAGGGTTCGGGTACAGCAGTGACAGTCAGGAAACAATTTATGGTCCCCAGGGAGAGATCTGCTAGGGTCCTGCAGACTAAGATAAAATATTGGATTTTTTTTTCCATGGAGGTAGTAGAGATGAAAGATGCAAATTCATTTCCTAGGGACTGAGATCCCACCACAACACCTTCCCCCTCCCAAAAGGGGGATTTTGTTTGCAGTGGCAAGTTAATCACCAGTTTTTTCCCCCCGTAATGCTCTTTCCTTCTCTTCCTCAAACTATTCCTAAGAAAATTCACAGCATTAACAGGAATTCTCCAAAGTTACAAATGAAAATCCCTCAAGATCTTGAGAAAACTAAGAAAAGCAGCACACTGATGTCCCTTCCTCCTAGGTCCTTACAATTCTTTTTGGAGCACAAGGTCTCTTTGGGGCATGCTTTCTGGTTAACACAATTCATGAAGGCTACCAGAGGGCACTCCCATCCAGGTGTCCCCTAGAGAAGCTGATCAGCCTCATGTTTTTAAATGCTCTTCTCTCTCCCTCCTCCCATGGAGATCCAGGCTAAGCTTGGGCCTCACCATTAGTGGTTACAGCTGCAGTGTGATGGAGAGGGTTTGGGTTACTTCTCCAGAACTGTTCCAGGACCTGCTCTAAACAACCAAACCCATTGCAAGCTGCCATTCAAGCCCCGCACTGAGAGCTACTGAGACAAACCTTGCTCACTTGTACCAGACAGGTAACTGAGGTTACTAGTGCTGGGGAAGAGCTACATTAAACTTCCTGAATAGCTGCACCATCATTTTAGGTCTTCTCAAGAGGATCCTTTCCCAAACTTACCCCATTCTTCCCTAGAGCCATTTCTGCAGTGTAAGATTATTGTGGGCTGAAACTGAAGCTGCTGGACCTTCAGACACCCAGCCACAACCCATGCCACTGAGAAGGAAGGGCAGGCCTCTTTAGGAGGGGGTAGTCTGCCCAAGTGCCAAGCTGGCCAGATGGGAGCCAGCTCCTGCGCAGGAGCTCTCTAGCTGCGTTCGCATGGTGCTGGGCTGGAGCCAACAAGCCCTGAAAGCAACAGCAGAGGACATATTAGCAGAGCGCATTAGCTCTGACACTGAGCTGCATGAACGCAACTATGTGGCCAGAGGTCTAGAACTGGCTCACGTCCAGCCAGCTCAGAGCACTTGGAGGCACACAAGCCTGTCCTCATGCTCCTGCACACCGCACTGCAGAGACCAGTGCCTGCAAAGACAAAAAAATTGTGCAAAAAAACCCACCAAAACAAGTACTTGCTCAGATGAGCATCTGAGTTTGTGTGCCAGCCACCATCACTTCAGCATCTCTGAAGAGAACAGCCGTGTATTTACAGCCATGTCCTGGAAGCGAGAGCCACCTGGACCCAGAGACCCCCAGAAGGATCAGCCTTTCCGTAGGCTGGATAATGCCCTGGGCTTGGCTGGTAGCTGTTTCAATATCACCTTCAGTACAGTCACTCATTTGCAAAGCCTCATTTGCAAAACTGCCCAGAATGCTTCAGAGATGAACTGATTGATTTAAAGCACTGTTCCTGCCTCAAGATCCACTGTGGTAGATCTCTGCTCACCTCCTGACTTCAACCCGAGCACCTGGAGCATTATCCTCAGCAGTGAGCAAGACGTGAAGAACGACCATACCACAGAAAGACGATCCCTGGTCAATACCAACCACGAGGGCTTCTCCAACAGCGCCATAGTAATTAATGCTAGCTGAAAACCACCCCTGCCCATCGGAGTGAACAGCCCAGCAACACATGCCAAGTGTCAGCTTCTACACATCTCCAGAGGACTAGACACGAACACCCCGCGATGGAGTCAAACCCAAAGAGGACAGGTCAGTGAGGAACGGAATCATCCTGCATAGCAAGGAAGCCAGAGGGGCAAGGGGAAGCTTACCTCCTTACCAGGTCCTGTGAGCACACAGATACCTTCAGCCTTATAATCTTCATCTTGAATTACTCATTTAGCTTTAACAACACAGAATAAGGCAAAAAAATGAGGATTTGATCACAAACACCAGCGCTGTTCATGCCTGCCGTGCCACTCTGCCTCGTGCAGGCTGCTCCAACTTGTGCGCAGCACAGCACAGGGAGCAGGGCAAAAACCAAAGTCAAATCTCGGCATAGGCTGGAGGAAAAACATTTCTTTCCCCAAGCACATGAAAAGGTTAAAGGCTACGAGCCGGTTTGCTGACCACCCGAAGTAAACGCAAGCATTTACGGATCATCTCTGGTCTCAGCCTGCTTCAACTCTAATGGCACTTGCTTCAAGGTACCAAACAAAACCCTTCAAGGGACTCATTTCTCTGAAAATTAGCACACCAGCAAACTGCACATCCCATTGCCTGGTAAAAAGCTTTCGAAAGAGGCTGGGGTCTCCCCTTTCTGCTGCAGGGAAGTGGAACTAATTGCACTGCAGCTTAAAAGCACCGCCAGCCCCGTCTAACCCCTTGGGCTCCCACCGAGGCGGTCGCAACACATTGGACAGTCCCTCTGCCAGGAGGGCGGCAAGGCACACTGGATGTGGTGAGAACAGCAGAAATAGATTTGATATTATTACATTCATTTAGAAAAATGTTCGTGGCAGGCTGACATGAATTTCAATGCAAGCCGAGCTCGCTTCCTGTAGCATCTGCAGTTCCTCAAACCAGCAAGTGGAGGCAAACATACTGTTCTTTAAAAATTGAAGATGCAGGTCAAAATGAAAAATTTGTTACTAGAGCCCTGTGTTATCTGAGCTCTTTACAGTTTCACAGAAGCGTTTTGGCATCTCAGCTCTCTTAAAAATAAGGGCTAACAATAAAACCCGGTATTTGTGCACAGCTCACAGTGCCTTTTACAACGCTGGAGAGAGGAAAAACCGCCGTTTCTCAAAGGGCCCAGATCCTCAAATCTGCTCAGGTATTTAGGCATTTGCCTTAAGACCAGGGAGCTCTGCTACCTGAATAGCCACAAGGCCACCGTGCCTGAAACGGCCCCGGGAAGCGAACCCGAAACGTCCCAGCTCCCGCAGCAGACCCAAAGGGTGCCCGGCGCCCCCCGACCCGCTCCTCCACTCGCACCCTTAGCTATAGCCAGCTCCCATCGTGGCAGCAGTTCAGATCAAGGCTAATTGTGTTTGAACCTAGAGGGTACCAATTTTCCAGCGAAGGGGTTTTAATCTAACATGCAGATCTCTTGTCTACATTCACATCACCCCAGAGACCCATAACATAGGTCATTTGTGCATACACAATCTCAGTAATAGGATGCACAATTTTAAAACAGCTAAATCAGTAGAGAAGAAAAAAATGTTATTACAGGAGGAAATAGAAAAGATTAGCTCATAGGCTGAGATCATGTTTGCCAAGTTTCCACCCAGAGAATTATTCCAACACCGAATTCTATGCTACCAAAATAATGGGTTTATACAGCAGGCATTATGCCAGCCTTTTGGCTATAATTATAGTGTTTTCCTCTCAAGTTCTTTATTGATATCTGGATTTTTTTTTTCTTTTTTTAAGGAGGAGGTGGAGAAGTGATTTTATACGTTCAAACTACAGCAACACTTGATGCAGTTAAAAACGGGAAGTTTTAACAACCTGCCAGCCTCCAACTTCACAGGAAATGTCAGTGCCACTATCAGACTTTAGAGAAACCCCAGGGATCCATTACTGCAGTTTGAAGATGTCCCTGCACTTCCCTTTTAAGCAAACGCTGGAGCTGCTTGCTTCATTCGGTTGCTGCTGTGCTGCACAATATTCCTTTGAGGAGATGCTTTGCAGTGACAAAATAACTGCTGACAATGTGAATACTGACTTCATTTTAATTTTGTTTTACATTTTCTTTGGTATGTTTTGATCCAAAAAATCTTTAGAGTGCAATTTTTTTTATGATAATAAAGCAACTATTTATACAGTACCACAGAGTCATTTCACTGCTTCCCCCCCGCCCCTCTGCATTTTTCCCCCTTTCTGGAGGAAGCGGGTTTTGAAGGCATGACACATCCTCAGCGAGTTTCAGTACAGAAAAGAAACGGGAGGGAAAAGCAGCACCCGAGAAAGACTAAGATCAGCAGTGACACAAACTAGGGCAGCGCTTCCCTTTTTTGCAAGCTATAAAAACAAACACTGAAGAATGTGATCAAATCAACATGACTGTTAGGGAATCAAGCCCTTGCAACGGTCGTTTCTCGTAGAAGGCTCCGGTTTTGGTTTCCTACCTCGAAGAGGGCAACTGGCAGCAGTAAGTCCCAGTTCAGGAAGCTCTCATTCAGGAGCGCAGTTAACCAAAGCTCTAATAAATTCCCTGAATATGGAACTAGGTTATTACTACTTTTAAAAAGATCGCTTATTCCCAAGATTTTTAATTCTCGGAAAGTTCTCCAGCCACTGCCGCCACCTAAATTAAAATTCCAGCAGCCCCAAGCCCAGGGACAATTAGTCGAGATGATTCCCGATAGCCTTTCAAATATAATAACCAATATCCAATATGCTTCAACATTGTGAGGCTCTCTGTAAATGAAGTGACATCTCTTGCTGGACAAAGCCTGGAAATGTTATCCTTTGGCGATAGGAATCCTGAGGGGCCATCTAGTCTCGCTCGTTCTAAAGCTCCCTTAATTGTTCCAGTTGCTGAAAATTTTAAGCAGTTTCCCGAGTCGCAAGGCCAAGTCGCGCTAAGCCCTTCGTCTGGCTGACGGGCCGCGCGACGAGCAGAGCTCAGGGGACTGCACGGACCGGCTGGCACGGGGAGAGCTCCCCAGCCCGAGCTCCGTCCTCAGCCTCGCCGCTCATCCTCAGCCTCGCCGCTCGGTGTTGTCGTCGCACAAGCGAAGCTAGCAACGCTTTCGCCTCCAAAGGCCCGGCTACACGGCACCGGGAGGACTCTGAAAGCAGCACCCTGCATTTACATGCTTTTTTTTTTTTTTTGTTCATCTTCCCACTCCATTTGCTTTATTTTCCAGTAAAACTATATTTATACTGCTTCAGCATTACAGAGGCAGAGTAGGCAAGCTGGAGGACACGGAGCGTTATCTTGTGCATCGGCCAGACTTTCGGTGGCGGTAATAGCAGGAAGCACCTGATTTTCCAAGAACAAGTTAAGCCTTAATTGAAACCAAAACTCTGAATTTTTAAATAGACCGAAATCTCTCCCAGCGTTCCCACTCCCAAGGAACAGGCTCAAAGAGCAACGTTCTCCACTTAGTTCATTCTGGTGTAAATAACAAACAAAAGTTGAAGTGAGGGAAGAATAAGGCCCCACGTGTATGCTACTTGGCGGCATCTATTTCTAGAAATTGTATCGTATTACAAAGCATGCCTTTACTGAACAAAAGCAAGTCTCCCTGCCCATCTTAGCCATCTTTGCTGCCACCTGTCTTGACAAAAAATAGGTGAAAACCTTTCCTAAAATCTCCCCTCCCAGGATGAAACCCCAACACGAAAGCCAGTACATTAGTAAAGGGCTGCATTTCTACAGCTCTCAGGTGCAAGGGTTGCTCTGTACTGGATTTTGGAAAGGCTTGGTCTGCCCTGAGAGGCACTCATAAGAATCATTACATTTAGTCAGTCATCTGTTGGGGGTTTTGCACCTTTAATTGGACCTTTTCCTCCAGATCAATGAGCAGGGTCATTAACGATGTAGTGCAGGACCCTTGGAAGAGATTAATTTGATGCAAAATATGGTTGCACGACTTGCAAGCCTACCTGTAGCTGGCAGGAGCCAGCTCGCCCTCCCACACCCTTCTCCCTCCTCGCACACATCTTCCGTGGTTATTTGTCAGTAGAGTAGCATTCCTCATTTTGCACCACAGCAGTAGAGAGGCAGGCCCTCGGCACATTAATTCCTTCCACTAGTCTTGGCCATATGAAGCTGTCAAGTAGTTTAATTTCAAAGTCAAAACAAACCAACCAGCCAACTCTTCTCTCCTTGTCCGACCTTCCGATGGATTGCCTCGACGCACCGCACTGCTTTAGTTTCATGCCATACAAGCCTTCACGTGAACATTTATTTTTGTTCCACATAATTGAAACAGGAGCATCCAGACAGTTTTGTTACTTTAAAAATCACTCCCTTGTTTACAGCCAGTTCAACTCTGCACGAAGACGAACGCTGGGACAAGCCTTTAAAGCAGCACTAACTCAGGCACTGTTTTTTATCAACACTGGGAACATGCCTAAAAATTTAAAGAACTAATCATTAAATATTATCTTCTGCTATGCTTGAGCTACACACTGGAGAAGGAAAAAAATTCCAATGGCATATTTCTCCCCCATGATAATGCCACCAAAATACAGAAGTGCACTAATAGAAGGTGTCTCCTCTCCAAGTCTGTTTTTCCCTCCTGCTCTGAAAAGGAAGCCAAAAGGAGCCAAGAAGAAATTGCTTTGCGCTCTGCAAGTTCAAGCTTGTTACTAAGTTGGAAATCAGAATTAATGTCAAGACTCACATCAGCCCACAAGTGTTTCTCTGCTAGCAAAATATATATATATTTTTTTTCCTCTACAGAACTTCCTTGTTTCCTATCACTTTTAAGTGTTTTCAAGTCTGAAAAATAAAACCAAGTGGTTTGGGGCAACTGAAATGTTTCAGTTAAAAATAATTGGATTTTATTTTGAAAAACCCCACAACACCTTTTTGCAAAAGTCAAAAGTTTTATTTTTTCCCCAGAAAACTTGAACATTAAGTACTCATTCCAATAAAAATGTTCTTTTTCATTAAAAAAAAATCCATAAAATTTCCTCTTCAGAAATCCAGTTAAACAAAGTAAGGGGTTTTGCCCTCTTTTTAGGGCAGCATCAGCAAGCAGCAGAGCAGAGCTAGCTGGACGGTCCCGACGGCTAGCAGCTCTGCGTGAAACACCCAGCACGCGAGCAGGGCGCCCATCTGCCCCGCCGCACACGCAGGAGGCAGCACTACAACGTCAGCAGCTCTCTCGATTTCAGCAGAGCTACGGTGCTTTGTAGAAGCAGCAAACTTAACCTGCCATTCCTACCCTGAGATCCTTAAAGATCCGGATCATCCCCTCCGTAATCAGTAAGTGGCCTCCCAAAACGAAGAGCCCCCTTGGTCTCACCGGGGACCATCCACCACCCAAAGCACCAGCAAGGTCCCCACCTATTGCCTCCTCCTCGCCCCCCACAACATTTTTGCTGCGAACCACTAATGCTCATCTCCCAACCTTAAACCTATTTCGTGGTAGGACGGAGGCAACCGACAGTCTCCGACGCTGGCCTCCACCGCCGTGTCACTAGCCACACCGCTCCAGCGAGATGGGTGCTTGCCAGCGCTAGCAGGCGGCTCAGGATGCAGCCTGCGCTCTTCCTCAGAAAAATATTAGTTCTAAATGCAAGTCGCAGCTTATTAATGCCAAGAAATTCCTCTTGCCACATGAACGTTTCCAGAATGCTCTGCTGAATTAAATGGATTCAGCTTTCTTGCAGATCCGCACATACAAAGAGACAGCTTGATAGATAAATACGTTTACGGGTGCAGACAGCTCTGGTCAGTGGACGATTAAGGATGGGAAGACTAACATGCCAGGGCAGCTTTAGATCCAGAGCACAAATTATTCTTAGTAGTGAGTTCTATTAGTAATATTTGCATCTTGCTAATAGAAATGCAATTACTCAGAATGACTATGAGCACATTATCCATTTTTAGCAAAATTCGCCTTATTCTGCAAACAGATTTTTGCTTCATCGTCACTTTACTTTTGTCCCCGCGGTCCTCTGGGATGCAGCATCCTTCAAGGACATGTCACAGTAGCAAGCTATCCCGTCATGCTCGTGCTTTGAGGCCTAGCAGCTGAATCACCCCCAGCCCTATTTTCTTTTGCAGTGTTAGATTAGCGAGAGGGCTTATGACCTGCCATCTGTCACTGCAGTCTGCTGACTGTGAGTCTCTGCTCTCTCCGCAACATTGCTGAGGAGGTGGAAGGCTTTGGGGGGAGGAGGGCGGGGGAAAGTCTTTTTATCCTGCTGCCTGCTCCTTGCTCCAAAGCCTGCCCTTAAAGCCGTAGCATACCGAGTCTGAAGGAGGACACGTCGGTCTCACCGGGGAGAAGAAACACCCCCACCTGGATTTTTATTTTTAATGCAGTGACATTTGCTATCCAGGGGCTTTTGCAGCAGGACGACAAATCTAGCGGTACCTCGGAGGCAGGCTGCGCTGAACCTGCGGCTCCCGCATGCTGTTTGATCACACCTGCTGAAGCTTTCCCAGCCTTGCCAGGGAGAGCCAGGCAATGTGACCATGCATCTGGCTTTCTGGCAATGAGAGTATTGCCTCTGGCGCCGCGCCAGGACAGTCCATCTCCTCCTGCAAATAGTGCGCTATTGAAAAAAGAGCCACACGCATGCACGCACCCCCCACTCAAAGACCCAAGGAACAGCTCCTGCCCTGGCCACCGCAGCCTGACGGGGGTCCTGGGGACAACAAACCAGCCCGCAGAGAGCGAGGAGAGCGCAACGCCGCAATTGCCGAATGCTCCTGCTTGATTTAAAATAATCTGGTTGAGAAGTTCCTGGGCTAAAGAAAGAACAAGTTTTCACCGCATCATAGACATAAGACAACTCTCCTTGAAAGCTGGGGGACTCGTGTTCCCACCTACTGCTGATTCGCTTGAAAAAGAATCTGCACAAGTTTTCCAGTCCTGAGACTCAGTATTCACTACAAGAGCTTATCATTTCCATTCCCACTAGAACAGCTGGAACTTTTCCAGATCAATTTATTTCTATCTTAAAAATAAGAGAAATATAACAATGTGAGCCACCACCAAATCAATCCGGTCATGATATAGGCAATAGACTTCTCCCTGCAGTAGTTCTTTCAACCACCTGTTCCTAAAACACTTTCTACTTAAAACTCTTGCCTATTTCCTTGCCCAAAATTGAGCTCCCAAGTTTTTCCGCTGGGATGTCGTTGTGCAGCTCATTTCATCCTGGTCTCTGGTGAATAGCTACCAACATTGTAAAACCGTAACACATAAGGAAGAACCACCGGTCTGACAATGAAAGACAGTCTAGGACCTTGTGGGCCACCAGTGAATAGGTCCATGCATCAAGCCCTGGTTCTTGCTGCGGAGCAGACCGAGTTGGCCTCCAAATGGATCCCCTGCCTTTGAGCACCATTCAGCTCTGCCAGCTTCAGGGTGCTCGTATCTTCCTGCACCATGCAGGGGGTCTCCAAAGATACATTCCTCTGAGAAATAAAGGACCCAGTACCAAAGGAAAGTTGAAAGTTGAATTCTTTTCCAACATGACACCCACTGGGACTGTTTCAACATAAGCCAACTCAGCTTCAGAGAAATCAAGTCATCTCAGACCTCCAGGGATTGGTAGCACTGAAAGCAACAGGGAGGGGGGCAAAAGGGAGCATGATACTTTGCCAAAGGGAGTATGATACTTTGCCAAAGTGTTTCTTTATACAGATGCCCTTCTATATCCACAGGTAAGCAGGAAAATACTGTATAGCACATCATGGTCAGATGCCACGTCCTCCTATTCCTTTCCAAGCAGTGATCCATCCAACAGATGGTATTGTTGACAGCGAGCCTGGGGAACTGGCACTGCCAGTTCTGCTTTCCCTGTGGTGGTCCATGACCTCACCATAGAGCTGTATTCTGGATGTTGCTAGGCACATGTGGGTAGTCTGATGTTAATCAAATACTTCTAGAAATAAAATTTTATCACCTACTAACTGATATCAGGAGCAAGTCCCACCAAGCTAGGACTATCATGCGCTTAGATGTCCCTATCCATACCCTCTTTCAGCATGTTCTCTCTGGATGAAACACGACAGTTCGGGCCATTTGGACGCCCAGAAAGCCCAGACGAGCAGCCCCTGTGCACACACAGATCAACTCAACACGCTACACACAGCATTTGTGTTTGCTGCAAGTGGTCAAGCCGTTTTTGCAGCATATGTGCAGCGGGTCTAACACAGCTTGAAAAATCACTGTACACGTGTTACATGGCCTATATGCACATATATTTGTGCAAGAAGCCTCAATCAGGAGCATGACACCTTTAATGATAAGACAGCAGGACCCAAACATTCAGCCTCGCACAGAAGCCACACGTACAGCTTGCGCACGCAGACACAGCAGCAGCGCGCACAGGCAGAAAATTAACCCGGCTGCATCATCCCCTCCAGCAACTCTGCATTCAGGGGCACCGCACGAATACAGTAACGGAAGAGGACAGACAAAAGGCGAGGACGTGGACGGTGCGCGAGAGCCCACGCAGCAGCACTTGGCATCAAGCAGAAGCTGTTCACCTTCAGGTTTTCTAGGGCGTTTGGCCTCTCGCAGTCCAAGGAGCACGAGGACAGACAGGTAGAGCGCAGAGCTGGCAGCTCTGCCGCGCAGCCCCGCGGGGGGGACGCAGGCTCGCCCGGAGCGCTGTCCGTAAGACGCACCGAGACAGCTCACACTTAACTCTGGACCTGTCAGCGACGTCCAGCCTGCCCCTTTCAAACAGCTCCTGCAACTGCCCCCAGGTACCGAGTCCCACCAACGCAGGAGGTGCAGCGTGGTCCGGAAGAGCTGGAGGGTCCCCAGGAGACCCCGGCAGCCCTGCCGCACAGCAGCCGCTTGGTGGGACCGTCTGGGGCACAAGGCTGGAAAGACAACGGCCACGCGACGCTCTTCTCCTCGAGGGCCCCTTACAGCTCCCGAAGCCGTCCTGGCTCCCCGGCGCAGGAGAACGCGGAGCCTCGGGCCGTCCCGCGGACGCGTCACGGCATCCACCGCGCAGACCAAATCCGCAGGCGTTAGCCATGCGGAGCGGCTAGAAAGTCACTTAGAAATACTGAAGTGCATAAGTTACTCTAGCTTGAGGGCCCTAGTAATTTATGCACTGAGAATTTATACAGGTCATGTACCTATTTACTTTGCCGTGCTCTAAAAAAAATGCACAGTTACCTTAGCAACTTTAACATTGCAGGAGAGTGCAGAGCTTCCTTAAAGGGACACCGTCAGGAGCGGTCAGAGCCCGGCCCGCCGGGCCCTCCCACTTTCCTCTGTTTACTAGCTCTGCATTTATATGCCTTTTTTCATCTGTTCATTGTTAAAATAATAAAATGCGTAATTCAGCTATTAGGCTCAGAACTCACTGACATGTTACAGTAAACAAATATATCTACTGCGTGTGTGTAAGAATGAGAAAGTGTCATCAAAATACATAGAATTTACTCATTTCATCATCCTGACATGTTCTGAAAGCTTAAAATAATTTTTTAATTTGTAGAAATTGCTTAGACTCTATAAAAACAAAGCACACTAGTTACACCTTGGAGGCTTTCAAATTTGAAAAAAAAAAACAACATTGTAAAAGAAATCTAATAAGCAGACCAGGCAATGAGTACTCAGCCTCCCAAATTTGCTTTAGTTCATTCCAACTCTCCCCAGGATTTTTCTTAAGATTTTTTCGTGAACCATTTTTCTTGAAACTAACTTAAAAGACTCTCTAGAAAAGACTTTGGAAAACCAAAAATGCAGAAGTAGACTATTCCAAAGGGAAACACCCTCCTTGCCCGTTCATGAACAGTCTGCTCTAATACCCTGCAAAAGCAACGAGGTCGCGCGAAGCCTCGGTTACCAGCCCTTTCACCCGTCATCCCTGGGAAATACGTGAAAAACCATCTCTCGAACTGTGAATTCAGAGGCTGGAAGCCTTGCAGGTTCCCCAAACTCACAGCCAGGGAGAAGGAAGCCGAACCACAGGGGTCAGACGCGCAGGAGAGCGTGGCTGGTTAGGGAAACAGGCAGGTTTTACCTCCTGGAATTCAACGATCAGGTTTTTCTCCCCAAACAAGTCCTTACCCAAAGCACATCCGACAGTTTTCAGTGGGGCTCCCAAAGCACAGACCTGCCACACGTCAGAGCAGATCAGCAGCCAGCAGGGAATCCTCCTCCCTCAGCTGCAGCCATCAAAAGCCGGGCAGAGCCACCATGGCAGGGACACCCTATAGGTCAGCCAGTGACCATGCTATAGAAAACACTGATGATTTTGTAGCAAAACCCTTAAGGTCATAGCCAGAATTGGCCTGCAAACACTGCTGCACTGCAATGCCACTGGAATTTCGGCCCTTCGCTTCCTTCCTACACACGTATGCAAGTCACTGCTGACTACAAAACACAGGGTGAAACAACAATTTTTTCATACCCATGCAACCATCATCCGGATTTCAGTAAAAACACACTCCCTCAAACACTGATTTTGCAAACCTTAGAGAGCACACAGAAGATTTAAACAGCCTTAAAAAAAGAAACAGATGCAAGCATGATATAATTTCTGCAGCATCCTGTGGATCTAGGAAGCACTTCAGCTCTCCAACACAAAGGTTGCGCACATCGGGCTGAAGCAGGGAGAGTGCAGAGGGAAGCTATAAAAAACCTGTTTTCTGGGCAACCATTTTATTTTTATGTTATCAAAAAAAAGAGTCAAGTCATAATCACAAGGACAAAAAGGACTTGAAAATGCTAAATGTGGACTGTTCCTAATGGCTGGTATGCCTCCGATCAAGCTCTATGCACCAGGCCCATACAGTCTCTCTTCAGATAAGCTGTATCTGAAAATTAGGAGATTTCCAATAGAATACCCTTTTTAGCATTTCTGTGTTTTTTCCTAATAAGCATCGCATACCTTCAGCTTCAGGTTTTCATTTCAAGAAATGAAATGCGAGTAGATCTTAGACAAGCCCGTGAGCAGTATTAGCAGACTCCCTCAAAAGCAGTGGGGCAGACTTGAGTTAAAAATTATTTTCCCCTTGCCCTTACTGTTTAGCACTGCACCCAAGCCGCACTGGTTTCCCCAGCCAAATCCCTCAGCTTTCTGAACAGCCTCTGCAACAGCATCCGAGGTCGCATGACACGTTCGGCAAAATCCGGTGTCTGCAGCCCGGGAGCAACGCAGCAGCAGCAAGGAGAGGAACGACTATCCATTAACATCGTTCCTTTACATCACACCACCATGGAAACCAGCGGCGGGGCAGCGCAGAAGATAACGCAACTTGAAGCCGTATCAGCTTTTGCACGGAGCCCTTTCTTCTGCAGCCAGCTTAGAGGTGCATGTCCAAGGCCATCTCCAAGCCCCGCCAAGGAGCAGGGTCTCCGGGCGTCAGAGCCTCCTCTGCAAGCACAGCTACGATCTAACCCAGCAGCCCACCTTGCCGCCCAGGGCGGGAGCCTTCCCCGGAGCAGGGGGCCGGGGAGAGGGTCACCCCCGCTGCCACCCTCCACACGCTTCTCCCTAGGAGGGGGCAATCTGCCTGCCGTGCCCCGGTACCGCAGGCAGCGTGCCGCTTTGCCAGCGTGCTGTCAGATCCGCGCCACGTCACAACGAGCCCGGCCACATTAATTCAAGTTGGTGGATTAAAAAAAAAAAATTTTTAAAAAAAGGAAGGCAGGACAAGGCATAGCAGATGGCTGAGGACAGATACTGCATCCCATTCTTTCTTGCTCTGCAAGAAAACAGCTTCACTCTCTGCTGTTTATCATGCTGCTCCTAGCTTTTTCCTTTTTATCTAAAGAAAAGGCAGAAATTGGTGTCCAAATACCCAAGGCTTCCACGCTGCTGTTGCCATCGCTTAAATTTTGTGCATGTTGATCCCTGTTGCAGTTCTTTAGGCCACACGGCACAACGAGGGTGCGACTGCTACGAGATAATGACACCCTTGGGGTGTTATTAGGCACCAGGCTATGCCTCATGCCTCTCCCTCTCCAGGGATGTGATTATATCATGATAACCAAACTCCCCAGAGACACCTTATTGCAATTATGACATTTCTTTCAGGTTTATGTACGAATACATTATTCAAGGAAATTACTTTGATCACTAGAAACTTCTACTTAGTGTTCAAATACTTAAACTGGATGGTTTAGAGACAAAGTTCCTTCCTTACAGTATCCGACTAGCAAAGAAACAGAGCTTTTAACCCAAGCAGAGCAGCACTAGGGCCTAAACACCAACACAGAATTAAGCTTTCATTTCTTTAGGACAGCAGTCTTTCAAACAGCTAAATTAATCCAAGCACTTACGCCGCATTTTGGGCACTCCAGTACCTGCAGAACAGCCCAACAAATAATTTCTAGAGAGAACAACGCAGGACAAAGAACAAGTAAAGACAGAGCTAGTACCTTCATCTTCATGAGCAAGAGCAGGGCAGTTGAAGGAGCAGGGTGAGGAGGCAGCAGCCAAGGCTGCTGACTTTATAAACTTGGCTGCGTCACTTTAACTTCCATGGTCTCACCTGCGTAAAGAACCCAGCAGCACCCCAAGTGTTTCAAATGACCTAGAGAGTTTATTTGCAATGCCTGGCTAAACACTCTAGCAAGAACTCATTAGCTAAATGTGTCCACCTGCCTCCCGCACCTCTTTTCTCCTCACGTTGGTTATGGACATCTCCGCAGTGGCACAAGCACTAGCTACTTCTACAGCTCATTTTCTATGTCCATGGTGGTGCAGAAAACTCAGATCTGCAATACTGGGGGTTAAAGAGTGGAGAGGGCAGCACTGACTGCATAGATTAGTGGCAGGGCAGTATCAAGGTCACAGAGAAGACGGGTCACAGGAAAGGCCGGCGCAATGTCGCAGATGGATAGCGTTAGCTGATCAAAGGTGTGGCCAGAAGGTCTCCAAAGCCCATAAGGATTCTTCAGGGACTGAGTGAATTAAAACAGAGAAGCAGAAATAACACCTGCACCCCAATAGCAATGCGTATCCCCCAGAGACCTAGGGAGTCGGCACGAGGGTACTGTATATCTGTTTCTGTGTTTGTTTTACTGACCTTGGCTAAGTGTTTATGAAATACACATTGGTTATCGATCACTCTCGCCGTTCCTCGCCCGAGCAGCTAATAGCGTAGGCCTGGTGGCAGAGAAGCACGGGGAGCCCGCGGCCGCCGGGAAGCGCCTCGTGCAAGAGACCCGTGAACGCGCGTCAGAAACTCAACGGCGCCGTCCAACCTGGGGGGGCTATTTTAATAATTTCTGTACAGTTAGGCTATATTTTCTTGTAGAAACAGAGCACGTCAGCCGGGGGGAAAAAAAGGCAAAGCTCCTTCTACTAACGCACGGCACTGCTCCTTGCTTTCTGCTCTCAACAGCCCTGCTATCGCTGCTTCTTTAAAGGCCGGCAAAAGGCAAGTGTTTGCACTGCCTTATAGCCAAACAAACATCAGCTCAAAGGGAACAAAGATTTTTAACTATATCTTTTAGACTACTTTCCCCCTTTCAAACTAAAAAAAAAAAAAAAAAAAGGTATGTGCCAGAAATCTTTTCTGCATGTTTATTTATATTTATTTCACGCATAACCAAATTCTAATGATTTGGTTATACTATTTTGTTAAAAAAAAAAAAAAAAAAAACTCTCCTGAATGCAATACGTTAAAAGGGAAATATAAAAAGAGCTTGGTGTGCACTGTATAACTCTCAAAGAAATCCATCTTGCAAGAATTCAAGTCATGAGAATCGGCCCATAAAAAACATGCTGCTTAGATTTATTAGTCATAGAAAAAAAATCTGATAATAGACATTATGTACACTAATTACTTAGAAACTTCAAGAAAACAACTTTTTTTTTTTTATCCTACAAGCACTGGGAAATGATTTAGAAACCAACAAAAATAAATAAATCCAAGTTCCAGTTTTAGAGCATACAAAAGAGACATGTACAATAAAAACAACAGCTTTAAATGATGTTCAGAATGTTATTCAGTCATAATAAATCACATTCATGCCCTTCACATTGGTAAAAAGTGCAGCAAATGTCTACTTGTTTTGTTAGAAGATGGGGCAGGTCTGTGAGGCTTTGAAGCTGAACATAGCCAAGGTTGTTCATAGTAAAGGGTGCCATCACTACCAATATTCTGTACTATTAATATGAAAACATATCTTGTTTTTGGTTATTCTGAAAAATGAAGTGACGTGAATTACACACAGGCGGTGCAGGAAACCAACAGTCAGATCTTGAAAGCTCATATGGGAAACAACATCTGAGCAAAATGACCACTTCTTGAAGAAAAAGTGGGTTATCCTTTTACATGCCCTTAAAAAAAAATACATAAAATATCAGGGGAGAAAATTTACCTTAACCATGCCTACAGTTCCATCAAATACATGACAAAACCAACAGTTTAGAAAAGCATGCAAGTCCTTCCTGAAGATCCTAAAATGACCCAAAACAGTTGAGGAGAACGCTGTGGTCCTCCATCACTATTGTCCTGCAGAGGAATGATTCAAGTAATCACCTGGAAGGCAGTCCCACAGATCTTCCCTTCCAAAATCACATACTGATGAACCAGCTCTTTTCTCCTAGAGCCACTAAAACAATGAAGTTAAGCAATTTTCCTAATATACTCTCCTGGTGTTGCTGAGAGAAGACACCTATAACGCTGGTACACGCGACCTATAAGGCTTATGATTTCAGAAAGATTTCACAGCTGATGGTGAGCAATGACACCAACGCTGGCTGATTTTTTTCCACAAACATAAAGCCTGTAAATCATGTGGTTGACATAATCACTGCACACTATTAGCTGAACTTTTCCTCTCCAGGTACTCCGTTAATGTCCTAATAGCATTACTCTTCTCCTTGTGATGAGCTGTCGAAAAAGAAAGCTCTGTATTGCTCTGTGTTTCCTATGCAAAGCTTTAGTCCATAATCACCTGTCTTCTAAGTATATCTGCATCTCATCTCGAGCTTTGATCTCTAGAACAGGGATCACCTTTAATATTGCCACGAGTTGGGGGTCTCTGGCTAGCCAACAAGCATCGTATCCCAGCTTCCTTTCAGAATGGTTTAAAAAAGGAGAGTTACTTGGCTTCAGGGTATTCAGGCAATCCAGCCTTTTATTTGGGACTTGCAATCAACCTTGAGGAAACAGGAGATGAGTGTAGCTTCTGTGACCCTTGTTCACATTAGTTTAGTGAATTAGAAGCTCTGATGATTTCTCTGGAGCTGCTTATGCCAAGGTCTCTCCAGACCAAGGGCAGCTGGCAGGAAACAGCTTCTGCACCTAGAGGAGGCCATAGACAACGTGCTCATGCTCCTGGGTCTGTTACGTGCTTTGGAAGGCCTTGTCCTGCCAGCGGGTAATTCTGTCACAAATCTACAAGCCTGTTTTGTCCCACCTGCAGATGGAGAACACAAAAGCTTCCAGTTTGCATAAGACCTGCTGATAGCTACTGCGATTCTCCTGTGCCTTCTTCAGTCTTCCCACCACCTTACGGAGCCCATCGCGCTCACACCTCTTCTTCTGAATTCGAAAAGCAAGTGGAAGTGTCAGAAAATCTGTTACACAGGTGATGCCTCACTTACAACAGCCATGAGAACATTTCTGCCATGAAAGCCAAATATATATATAAAGTGTTAAAGATAATGACAGAGCGTGCATTATCAGCTTCTCATCACTGTATAGTTATTGGGGATAAATTTGAATCCGTGGTGAGCTTCATGTATCTCACATCCATTACGGACTATCAGTGAAGGTGACTCCAGGCAGGGGCAGCTTATCTCCGATAGTTTACCAAGTTAATTGAAAGGAGCTTAAAACCGGAATGATCACATTCCTATGCACACTACTTTGTTTCTATCTCTTTAGCAATGTGGCAGGTGATCTCCAGAATTACAATGTGACAGAAAGTAAGTAGTATTGCCAACAGAGCTGGTCAAATATATTTTAGAAGGGTAAGAATTGTGAGTACGGCCAAGAAGTGCACTCTTGATAAACATCCCTTTTTATCTGAAAACACTGCAATAGTATTATTATTATTATTATTATCAAAAATATTATGGCAAAGTAGAATCATTCTGAACATTACTGTGAATTAGTATTTATAACACCCATACCTGCACTGCTTTCTTAGCCATTTTCAAATATTGCTTTCTTTGCACTATGAATTTGAACAGAAACTTAATGTTTATGTGTTATCAGGAAAATTGCCGCTTGCTTATGCTGTTATCATATAATTTGCCTGACGGGCTGCACGCAGGGAGCAGCACCGCGAGGCCGGGGCGGCCAGTCGCATGCAAGAGGCGACGAGTGGCAGCGCCGAGAGCGGTGCGTGGCCAGCAGCGCTCCGGACACCCCAGCTTGCTCAAGGAGGCCACTGCAAATAGGGAATAAATTGTGTCCTGGCCTAGCCCAACCTTACGTATCATTTTTTTTTACTTATTCAGTCATCAGTTGTGCATCTTTATATGGCCAAAGCCTGTGCTCCCGGAGGAGCCCCGCTGCCCCAAAACACCTCGCGCCTTTCTGACGCCGTCCCGCTGCGTGCCCCGCACGGAGCTCCCGGGCAGCACGGCACGCGTGTTCAACACTCAACACGAATAACAGATGAGGTCTGAACATAACAAATGATCCTTAGGACAATTAGCAAGAAAAATAATTGTATTTTAAAGGAAGAGACCTTAATGAATCAGATCCACTGTTTACGCTGAATATATTGATCCAGAGAAGCTCCTACATCAATGTCTCTCTCCAAGCTGGATGACTCTCCTCCTGGTAACAAATAAATGCACTTGTTATGGTGCACATGGTTCTCATAAGGATGATTACACAAGGACAGCATCAGCGCTGGGCCAGAAAATGAAATAGAGAGCAAGAGAGAAGCCAGGGGCTGCCAAAGTGGAGCCTCTCCCTTACGCAATCCCAGCCTCCCCCCCCCCAAACCCAATTCCAACCCTGCAATATTTGCAAGGTGACATAATCCGCAGCGTAAAATTCACTGAGGGCAGGAAAAGCCGAAGAAGAAGAAGAAGAAGAAGAACCCTCAAACATTTAAGTGCTAGGTTTTAAAATAAATGCACAATGAAAGGTTATGCTGTCATTAAAGAAATAGCCGACACTTTACAGCACGAGTTAACGCAGGGCTGCAGCAGACACTTTGCATTTGCAGCTAATCTGCCAATGATTAAACGAGCTGTTATTGAGCATTTGCCCTGTTGAACTAGGTTTTCCTTATCCTTATTAATCATTCATATTACACTACAGTAGCCTCCTGTCTTTAAGAAAAACATCTTTTTTTCCTTTTCTTTTTCAATAAGACAAATTCAGTTTTTTTCCTCTGGTGATGTCCTTTACGATCACAGGAATAGCTAGCTGAATAAAAATGGGAATAAAACCTGGGAGAGCTCTAAAGAGCGTGGGGAAGCAAATTCTTTTTGCACTAAAACTTAGGGAGTTCAAAAGTGGAGGACACGGCCAGAGCCGCTAAGCTCCGGTGTAAACACGGCCGTTTAAGAGGATTTGCATAGCATTTATGAAACCTGCCGGAAGAACTACACAGCCCCCAGCCAGCCAAAACAACTGTGTACACATGTTCGCTGCCTTCTTGTTATCGAAGTACGGCTTCTGCCAGGCACTTCCCAGCATTTTCCACAGGCGGATAAATCCAGAGATTGGGGAGGGGGTTGGATGGACCCGGCCTCTTCTCTTCGGTTCGTTCGCGTTTTGGGGAAACTTGCGTTAATGCTGCAGCTGCGTTGACGGGAAGGAAGGTGCGAGCAGCCCCCCGCGGCGCTTCAGGCCGGGTGTCTGCGGAGGTATCGGAGGGAAAGCAAAGCTGGCGGCTCCCGGCCCGGCGCCTCGGCTCGCGCCGCCTCCGAGGCCCCGTCCTGCCCGGGGCCGCCGCGGGGATTTGGCCTGCGCCCACCACGATTTATGCCTCGTTTTCCCCTGCAGCGAGCTGGGGACACCGACGCTTACTTGCCGCTGCAAAGCACCCCGAGCTCTCCGGTGGCCGGCGGCTGGAGACCGATGGGAGCACTACATCGCTTTAATCCTCTTCATTAGCAATCTGTATTTACTACATCATTCGCAAGGTGTTTAGTACAGAGTCCTCCACAGCGAATTTCATGGCTGTCTGGAAAGTAAATTATATACCGGCACACTCCTGAGACATTCTCTTTTAGGAAACATGGAGGAAAAGGAAGCCCCGAACGGTCCCCACCAGCAATAAATGCAGCCGTGCGTCCGCAGGCTGAGCAGGCATGCACACAGGATGGACGGGGTCGCGATGGAGATGTTCGAACAGCACTGGGCACCCCGGCTTCCCTGGCGTCTCTGCAAAATCTCCCAGTCAGCATCAGCGCAGGGTAACCGGGCTTGAAAACAAGCAGTGAAAGGGTCGTGTTTTGGGTTGGAGGCTGCCGTGGGACTGAGGAGGTTGGTGTCCTCTTCGCTACCCCACCACAAGCCTGTACACTCCAGAGACCCAGATCACACCGGCATGGCTGGCTGCAACCCTGAGTATATGGCCTGGGCATCTTTGGTCCACGCTGGCTGTTATCCACTGGTAGTTTGAGCTCCAGGTGTCTGTATCCCTCAGCTGGAGCCCGGGCTGCGTGAAGCAGAGTGAAGGCCCCCACGAAGACCTTGGAGATGTGCGTCTTGCCCCTTGAAGGTGCCCCACAGCCCCTGGCGCCTGCCGTGCTCTCCAGCATGGGCCATAAAGCTGGGAGCTGAGCTGGGCTGAAGTTTGAACAACACCGCAGACATGGCCAGAGGCATCAGCGAGCCTTCCAGGTGCTCCTTTCCCATGGCACGCGGCCGGGAGAACATCAGAGGGAGCCTCGTGCGTGTCCGACACAAGCGGGGACATGTCCGCGCTCCCTCCTCCCCTCTGAAGCATCAGCGTTACCCAAAGCACGGCACGCCAGGGTCTGCTGCGAGCAGCCCACACGAAGCCTCTCTAAGCCGTGCTCCCAACCTGAAGGACAGTTTGGGGGAGTCCTCTAGCCTGGACTGCCCGTGCCGGCTGAGAAGCGGGGGGACGCAGCCCTCCCTCAGACACCAAACCCTTTCCATGAGCAGACTTCTGCTAACGCCCCTGCACCTTTCACGCGCACGCACGCAAACGCGCTTGCTGTCGAGTTCAATGCAAGGACTCTGGCAGCTTAAAAGAAAAATAAACAGAAAAGAAAACTTGTTAGAAGGGATTTTTTTTCCACCTAAATTCTTCTGGGTTTTCTTTTTTCACTTTAAACACATTTCCTTCACTTTCCATATGGAAAATAGCCTTCAGTGTAGAAGTTGCAGGAACTAACACGTTTTTTGCTTTCACATAACAGCATGTTGCAATGTCTCCTTTGCAATCGCTGCATAGGAACACCTTTAAAATTGACCCGTATAATTGATTTTTCCCTGGTTTTAGTTTAGAAGAAAGACCACTGTTACTGAGTTTTGTAAAACCCTAGTTTTGTGCATTTGCTCTTTGGGTTATAATTTATTCCAACAGTAACATCTTTAAACTCTTAATGCAACAAAATCCACCTTCATAATTGCAAGACTACTATTAAAAATCTAGAAATGCCTTCCAAAAACCATGATGAAGTTGCAACTGAGGATGAAAACGTGACATCCAATATGTTAAAGACACACAGGAGAAGTATAATTAATGTAAGCCAGAAAAACCAAGAAAGAAAGAAAGTTTTGAAATCTCTCCCAGTGATCACGTACCTCACAGTGCAGCTCCAGTGGTTATTTTTAGCCTGGCACACACAGGTTTATTGTTACCCCGCCTGCTGCTAGAAGTAATTTTAAATATCTTTCTGAATAATCAAAGAAGATGCTATACTGAAGAACAGGCACAAAAGTCATCTCTATCTCACATTCTCCATGAGAACATTTGACCTTCCTGATTTGGGTTCATTTGACAAGAATTTGCTGGCTACTTACAGATCTGCATCTCATGTAGAATGATTATAATAAAAGTTCGTATCACAAACCCTACACAGAATAGCATTCTCTTTACCTACGAAAAGGTGACATTTTCCAAGCTGTTACCTAGAGAGCAAAGGACAAACGGAAAAGATCAGTCACATAAAAGCAGCATTATCATAACATCCCATGGCAATTTCAGAGTTCTTTGAAAGCCAGATGCTTCTGCTCCATATCTAAATTTCATATAATAAGAGACTCAATGGAAGCACAAAACATACCTGTGTTGCAAGGTAAAAAATCATGGCTATCCTACAATTTGAAGTAATTTTCTATTTGGAGTTGGTCAATTTTTTCAGTGTGAAAGTGTTACAGTTTCCCTAGTGTGTCGAAGAGAGACAACAAAATATTGCTAGTGAAGATGAACAAAATACTATAGACAGATTGGAACCATTGAACTGACTCAGCTGGACATGAGCCCTGGCTAAGAAGTTGCAGCTGAGTCTGAATTTCCTGAAAGTAGAGGAATTGTCTAGAAGAATCCCATTTCATTCATAACACAAGAAGCCCTAGGACAGATAATTGAAAAACAACCTGCATATGGGGACAGTTTTGTCATGGTCTCTTCCTCTGCCACAGCAGACAACTTCCAGTGCTTTCTCCAAATGCTTGGATCTACTGCAATAAGCTGGGCACTTCTGTAGTCTGTGTTCAGTGTTCAAAGTTGGGTGAATTTGAACTTAATTGATGCTCCATAGTGGTGGGTTCTAAAGCTTGACAAGACATTTACTGTCAGATTAAAGCTTAGCCAGCTCCTGTAGAAGAAGATACCACTAAGAAGCACATGGACCCTGCACCCAAGTCCATTGAGCCACCTGGGGTCACACCACACCATCCAGAAGCATTTTATTCCTGCTAGCACATTCCTGGAAGGAAAAACCTCAGAGTGGATGGGTTGTTCCCTAAAGGCTGGAGCCTGCCTGACTTTAACCGGAGACCCCTTGGTCTTGCTTGGACCATAACTGGGCAAAGCCTTTGGAAGCCTCTGAAGTTCAAAAAAGAAGGTTTTGAATAAGAAACAGTAAGAAGTCAGTCCTTCAGTCAGAATCCGATTTTGGTGTTGGGATCAGCAGTGAGCAGCCCCTTTGCACCCCCCCAATGAGCTGACATATTCCAAATTCTGTGAGCTCTATTTCCTTGCACAGATGGCAACCTTGCATGGAAGGTCCACAGTGAACTCTAAAATTGTCATTTCAACCAAACATTCATGTCGGTCCTGTCTTTCTTAGGCCAAATTCTTGCCAGACTATCTGCAGGAGCTGGGAGAAGAGATTGGCTTTACAAGAGTGTAAACTGACTTCACTGGAACTATTGCCAAACCAGGCTGATGGAAACGAGAGGAAAATCACTGGCCTCCAGTTTTAATTCCCTAAGGTAACAGAGCCTTTGCAAAGCCTTGATTCCCACTTGCTCATCCAAAAGAGAACAAAAACAAATAAGGAAGGCAGTGGATGCCATCTGCAGAGTCTAAGCAATGCACATATCTACCTGGACTTCCTTTGCTAAATCATCTCAAAATGCAAGCTGTTTTCTTGGTAGTTTCTATTTATTTATTTATTTTGCAAAAAAAAAAATCGATTCCTCTATGATTTACGGTGGGGTTAAGGCAAACGTGAAGCCCATATTAAGGCTGTTCATCTCATGATAAGGCAGCAAAAAGGTCAACAAATTACTCTCTCCCTAATGGTTCATTTGAACCAATGAAAACAGGATATTTTATCCTCCCGGGTCAGGCCTGCTTAGAAAGCCTACGTCCCCTTCCCCCATTCCCTTCCCAACCTCCGCCGCCTCCCCATACCTCCTCCCTCTCTCCCACTCCCATCCCCTTTCTTTTAACTCTCTCTCTCTGATCCTCCAAGGTGACCTTTTCTCCCAGCCCTAATACCAAATTTTCTGGCTGAGTGAAGCTGAGCATTACGACAGCACCGGCCAACAGTCCCTCGCCAACAGGCCCGAGGGGCAGGAATTTAAGCTGCCGTCGCCCGGGCCGCGGCCCCGGCGTGGCGGTCCGCTGCCCGTCGCGAGCGCTGCTGGACCCAGCCGGAGAGAGCCGAGAAGAAACGGGAGCAAGAAGGATGCAGTGCGGGGCTGGCGGGAGGGGGAGGGAAGCCCTGCGATTCCTATCCTGCTAGGGAGAGGTTTATTTGATAATCTGAGCCTCATCAATTATAAACTTGCAGTGGATGAAACAGGGTTCTTACGCCTTAGCCAGAGCGGGAGCAGCAAGCGCTAACTGCTGCCTATTAGGAATAGCTATCACATCGAATTGTTATCCGAGGCGCTGATTGAAGGGGGAAGCGTAGGGATGGGAAGTTCAGCCGGGTGACATGATGCAGTTTTAATGAGTCTCTCTGTTTCTTTTCCTTTTCTTTTTCCTTTTTCTTTTTCCCCTGGCCTGGCGGTTTTAATATGGAAATATGGAAAATCGTAACAAAATAAGTCTGGCGCTTATAGCAGAGAAAGAAGGCAAACCCTTCAGCAGTCGCGGGGCAGCAGTAACACTACAGAAGCAATTAGTTCCTTAAGTTCTTTAGCACAGAGCCGGTGGAAGGGTGGGGGCGGACACTAGATTAAGCCCTGCTTCATTTGCCTATTTTTTCAGCTGTCAGCAAACTGAAAGGGTTAAATCGGCTGTTGGAGAAGAAAGATTCCAAAAGAGCCAGTTCCTGGGGCGACCGCGGTCCCCAGCGGCCCGGGGCGCAGCGCCGGCGCGCGCAACGCTCGCTCGGCCGCGCAGCGAGCGGCACCCCTCCGCAGAGAGGCCGGGAGCTGCAGGATGACCTCACGCATTAAATAGTTAAAATGCACTTTTCCAAGCAGAGTGCAGCACAGCCTGACTCAGCAAACGCGCCGGACGTCAGAGCAGCCTCCGCTCCGGAGGCGCTGCAAGGCACCCCCGGAGCACGCAGCAGCAAAGCCCCGGCAGGCAGGAGAGCAAGCCAAAAGCACTCCCTGCAGAATTAGCACAAATTTAGAAACAGAAAGAGGGGGTTTCTGAGCCTGGGTACATGTCTGAAACCGTGAGAGGTTGGTATGCAGCAACGAACTCTGTCTCTAAATAATAGAGAGATTAAGCTTCACATTTGGATATGGTTTGTGCTTGTTCCCTTGTTTGCTTTTCCTTCCTTGCAGCCATGCATGTGTCCAATTTGTATATCTCACTGCTACGAAGAATTAATGCTCCCCCATCTATTCGAGCTTGTATTTTTAATATTTCATCAGAATTAGATTTTAAAAGTTAACTCTCCCCGGGAAGTTGTTTTGCTTTGGGTGCGCCTACGCCGGCACGGTGCATCAATTGTGCCTATCCTGGTAAGGGTTATAATCACAAAATCATGTTTGTGGTGCAGTGCCAGATTATTCCTAATATAGGCCACTAATCTGGGTCTTCTTGTGGCTGAAGTCGCCTTTAGCACCCTTTGTTACGGTGTCTAACAGCCTGCGCCAAACCCGGGAACATTTGCTCTTTCTCTCTGCATTATTTTGGGAGAATTTGTTTTCACGCTCTAAGAAATGCATTGGTTTGTTTTCCTTGTTGATCCAGGATTTTTTTCTTCTCGAAGAATGGAAAATGTAGCATATTCAAAGTAGATTTTGAGAAATACATCACATGCAATCATTTGCTTACATGCAGAGCAGGAACACAAGTATGTGGCGTATTATAGCACAAAACATGGAGATAGCATGTAATGCAATTGTGTGATAGCATATCATTGAATTTTGTTAATATAATAACCTGAAATGAAGTATTAAGGCAGATTTACCTCGGTAGCACAGCTGAGGATTCAAGATTTAAATATAACGCGTTCTAGCTTGTTCCCATTGAAATCAATGGAAGTTTTCCTTCACAGCTGATTTCAGTGTGGAAAAATGAATCCAGCTTACGCAGAAAAATGACAGGACAGGGAATGGACAAGCTCAGCAGAATTTTCCAATGCTGATTTCTTAGCCCAAGTCTGTTCTATTTTCTGTTTATTTTTTGTTTGAGAGAAAAAAAAATAAGGTATTTTCCTCAGCATGTACAATAAACTAGAAATCACTCCACTGCAAGGAAGGAGAGAATAAAAACCTTTTAAAATGTTATTTTCCTTTTGTGCCTTACTGATACAAAACTTCCTCAGCCCCTGTTTTCTATTTGCCACTTTACCTTAGGCGAAGGAAGCGACCGCATTCTGCTGGGGCCTGCGGCTTCTCTGCGTCTGCTCGCATGGTTCACACGAGAACCTCAAGCCATTTTTGAGTTCCAAGTAAGAAAGCATTAATATTGGGGAAAAAAAAAAAAAAAAACACAACATACCCAAAGCCTCACACTCAACTTCCACGAGGTCACATTTTGGTACCACTCGTTTGTTTTTGTCCAAAGAGGATCATGAGCAGCTATTCACTCTCTTAGCTGCCTGCTAACAGCATGTTTAATTTTTACAGAACTGCACGGCTTCCTCTGTTAGCAATGTGGTTTTGGGAATTCATCCTTCAAAATGACTTCAAAAGACCAGCAAAAAGGCGCTGCTTCGCGTTTCCGCTGAGACGAACAGCAATGCCCCAGTTAGTCGCAGGACAGGGAGGCTCCAGCCCAGCGCTCACAAAGCTCTTTCTGAAAAGAGTGAACTGATTACAAATTGTTTCTACAAAGAGTATTTCGCAATTACTCCTCCCTAATACCATTTCTTTTGATTAACTTTAAATCTCATGATAGTTTGGGGAAATATAAAACTTCTGCTTTTCAGAATCAGGCAAACACACGTTTAAAGACAACGTAAATCTCCACACTGAAAACTTCCTACTTCAAGTAATTTTCTTGGATTAAAAGCCGAGCTATTTTCAAAAATAGAACTACAGCAGCTACAAAAGCAGATTTGAGAATTCTGCTAGAAATAAGCAGGACATGCTTTATTTTTCATTTCAACAAAACTAAATCAAATGCATTAATGACGAGCTAGGAAAATCAATGCGCAGAGTCCTGACAGTCCCAATAGCATCTTCAAAAGGAAAGAAAATAGCAATCTCCAGACCTTCCGAAACAACCCAAAGGAATTCTCTTGGTGACAGATGCCTGGAAAGAGGAAGATGCATACTCTAAAATCCTGCACCACCACCGGGGGAAGAGTAAGAGCAAACTATTACAATATTTCTTATCTCCTGATTATAAATTTTACCCCCCCTCGCCCAGATTATTTCAGTATTCCGTCTACAAGGTTCCTACGGCTTGTTTGTTTGTTTTAATTGCACTTGACAAAAAACCACGGATCTTTTTGCTGTGGAAAAATTTCCGTACTACAGAGCTGTCCCCGCCTGCCAAGGCAGGTTCATCTTTTGTGGCAAACAAAGAGTTGCTGGAGGCAGACAGGGAAGAGCCACCCAGCCCCGGTGTCCCTGCGCGGTGCTTCTCCCCGTGCCGTCCGCGAGGCGAAGGGAAAAGCACCGCGCGGCGCGGGACCCCCGCGGGAACGTCCTGCCCTGCCGGCGGCTCCTCGCCCACGGACCGCTGCAGCCTCTGCTCTGGACGGCAAATTCGTTTTTCCCTTTTACATTCAAATCAGCTTCCCGGCGCGCCAGGACTGGACACTCGCTACCGAGCCACAGGCGAGAACTGTAACTTCGTGTTCTTCAGCTGAAGGAAAACACGGGGAATACAAATTGGAGCCCAAATCATTTCCTGGTGTTATTTCACTGTAAATTCACATCGCCCTGGCATTGGGAAGTTCTCTCATTTATTTTAAAAGCATAAAAGATTTATTCTGCCCAGAAGTCATTCACGATATAGTCAAGAACAACCAGATCTTGGTTTGCTATTTTCATAACAACAAAAATCAGTGCTGTGTTTTTGCTCATTTGCAGAAGGTTTTAGGGCAGTTTTTCCTCTCTTACAAAATTATTTGATTTTTTTTTCTGTATTTCAAGAAACTATACCATGCACTGTCTTCAGACATAGCTCCTAGTACTCTAATGGGCTGTTATAATCCACCTGGGTTTTATGTAGTAGTTTCAAGAGCCATCCCTCTATTTCTTGTACATGCCAAGTATAAAGATGCATTCACAGGATTTTAGGATATTTGGGCAAACATGGGGTCAGTCTCCTGGACACTGACTAAAGTGTCACCACTGAGCAATATTGTGAGATAGAAAGAAGCCCAGAAGAATAACCTCCCCCCCTCCTAAGGAGGGAAATCAGACTGGGCAAGGAGGAAAGACCTAAAGACAAAGAGCAAACCTGCAGGGAAACAAAGCCGAGAGCTTGGGTTCCTGGCTTGCAGCCTCATCTACTTACCACTACTCAAGTCTACATCTTTGCAGGGTATGCAGCTGGCATATGGAATTTTTAAAGGCAATTTTGCAAAGATGGGCTTCTATTTCTGTTCATGCCATAGCTCTTAATCCCGAGACAGAAACAACCAGTGCCTTAGTTTTGCATGTATGCATATGCATTACCTGGAAAAGGCAGACGAATGTCAGTTTTGGGTTTCTACCAAAATCTTTCCTTAGCTGAGTTTTTCTCAAGAACTGGAGAACAGACAGCAGCAGGGCACTTAAAATATGTTTTCAGGATTAAAATTCAACCTCCAGCCTTACTCCCCTCCCCACAGGCACTCGGGGTGAAATTCACTGTTCACAGCAAGTCACAGATCACTCCTAACTTGAGTGTGAAGAGGAGAAGATGGACAAGAGACTGCCAAAGTGAATAGTGGGTCTGGGTACAAGCTATTGGAGAATATGTGGGCTGAGGGAGGCTACAGCAAAATAAAAGAAGGAAATAGAGACAATGCTAACTGGCTCGCGATCATCATCCCTGTGCCCAGGGACTTAGACATGTCCCTTACAAAAAGCCTTCAGCCCCCAGGCCAACGCTGCGCATTAACTACGCAGAAGAGACTGCAAGATGCTGGCTTCAGGGTTGGTGCTGGATTCTCTTCCGTCAGAGATTCACTTCTTTGTATGCAGCCCCTACATTTAGCCCGTGCATAGGAAGTCGAGGTGTATGAATACAGCCACACGCATATTCCATCCTCGTGAGCACCCGGCACCTGCACAGTTTCATGGGTGCTCAGATATTAGCCAGAGACGCCTGCTGCTCGACACTCTTAGGCATGACTTAGAAATCCAGCTAGCACGACGACCATCTGATTCACTTGTTTACTGCCCGCTCCAGTAGGAACTGGCCCTAAAATCAGTTAAAGCTGTAAACAGCACTCATTCTGCGAACTAAAAACTGGATGTTTGTTCATATGTGTTTTGTTAGATGTTCACTGGCCTAACTCGCTTTTCATTAACTCCAGTGCTCTGCTCTTTATTTTAATATTCCAAGCATTTATGACCTTGTAGCTATATCATCAGATTCTTTATGTATAAATATATATATTCTAGTTTATCAACAGTTTGGTCTCATTTTCCTACTACTGGTTTTTAAAACTCTCTAACCAGATCATAAAAATGCCTACAGAAAAATATTGAAAAGTTTTCAAGGCCTGATCTCTGGGCACAGACATCTCATTGAAATCAGGGTTTTCATATTCAAGTATAGAAATCAAATCTGTTGAAATCATGCAAAATAAAATAATGCTCTCTCTTTTTTAAGAAAACCAAAGGTGTAGTTGGCAAAAAGGTGCCTATTCTATTTGCATTTGTATAACTTTTTGGATCATTTCTGTAGTTTTAGTCCAATTTTACTAAACTTCAGTCTGAGGTCAAATTCAGACCTAGTTTTTCCTTGAAACAGAGAAGGGAAAGTGAGAGAAAAGAAAAAAAATAGTTCACTTTTTTGCCAGTGAACTTTTATTTTCCTTTACCATTTATATTGACTTTAAGCAATCAACTATTTCTTAACCTCTTAGGGCTTTATATCATCAGAAAAAAATAAGCTATTAAAGGCATAAATAACCGGCATTTTGCCATTTATTTCCTGTGTAGAGTCTTCCAGTCTTTGGGTCACACACGTCAGAGATACGAGGATCTCTATCACCAGCATGCTATGGTATCAGTGTGCTGTATCATCCTCAGGCCTCAACAAGTTGGTTTAGCTGCACAGAGTTCGCTGTACGTTTACATACACGAGGTTTTGAGTCTTGCCCTCAGCTCTCCTCTAACTGTGATCTGAGCTAAATTCCGGTAACAACTGCTATTGCTTTTAGCGGGCACCGCATCGGGCCCCTAATTCGGAGGGTCGGGAAGCAACGGCCCCGGGCAGCGGTGCCCACGCGGGGGCTGGCTCCGCCGCTGCGCAAGCAGGGCTTCGTGCACAGCCAGACCAACGCGGGCCCGGCGAAAGGAGAAGCCTGCGAACAGACCAGGCACTAAGCCAGCGATCTTTCTGCTGCGCTAAAACTGCCAGGAAACAGGAAAGGAATTTATGTCACCGAGGTGGAGCAGACTGAAGAGGCTGAAAATTAAACTCACCTTCCTTTTTCCTCAGAAGGGCAGAGCGGATGCAAAGCGCTGGCTACCTCAGGGAAGTCTAACGCGCACCTTTAGGCACAGCCCATGAGCCTTTTCTTCCTTTTTTTAAGGAAAGCAACAGTCAAATCCTATTTACTTCTTAAAATTCACTGCATACAGACTACCGGCAAACTGCTGTTACAGCTGGGTCAGAAAGGAAACTTCTGCCGTTTCTGAGAACGGAATGGAGCGACCGCGGTCTATCAGACCGGGCAATTCAGGGGATAATGTTAGTCCTTATTCTCCCGGCAAGACAGGTATTTTTAGAAAGAATATATTTTGTCTTCTCCAATGGCAGAATACCAGTATTACAGAACTTTCCTGAGACAACAGTTTTTGGCTCACAAATATCAGGAGAAGTTGACAAACATGAAAAAACACCGCTCAGTGCAGCCCGAATCGCTCTGCCTCAGAACAGGCTCATTCTTTATTTGCAGAAAGTGCCCTGTCCCCAAAGAGCCTGCGTGTGCCTTCCCCGGACACTAACAGATTCCCTGAAAGACTCGTTTGTGCCCTATGCTTAAGCAATTTGAAGTTAGATTTTCTGATAGACAGTAAAGACACATCTTCAATACGCACTTTGACGTTTCTTCTTGTAATCTTCAGCTTCTCTGCTGTACGCGAAGCGGAGAGACGCCGCGCGGAGTTTGCAGGCGGCTGGGATTCGAGGCGGGGAAGGGTCTCGGCCGACGCCGGGTCTGAGCCTCCTTCTGCCCCACGAAAGCGCGGCTGCCTGCGAGCGGGGGCAGCGGGAAGACGCTTTCTCAGGCTGGTTTGGGCTCTAGCGCTTAACAGTTCGGCACCCGTGTGCTGCAGCACGTGGGGCGCGCGGTGGCCCAGCCGGCCGCCCCGGGTGGGGCTCCTGCGGCCCCCTCGGGAGCAGACGAGCGGGTGGGTCGGGGCAGCAAGAGGATCGTTTTGCAGCGGAGAAGTGGTTACAGAGGAAGGGTGGCGATGCTCTTTCAGGAGCATCTCGCAAAAACCCCGGGGTCAAAAACAGGCGCCCTCTTTCCCGCAAGAGGCTGCTCGGACCTGGGCGAAGCCCCGAGAAGCGGCTGTAAAGGCAAACAGCGAGTCCTGCGGCGGCGGGAGGAGCTCTCTTTACACATTTCTCCAAGCTCTTAGAGCAACGAAGAGCAGATCACTGTGTCGTTTGCTTTATGGGTCTACAGAGGATCTGACTGGGTAAGAAATGCACATATTTAAGTTTATGGACAGCTAAACTTAACATTTTGTGCCCAGCTATACACTTATTTAGTTCTTCTCATTAGAAGATACATTTCTGCCATATGGGGCATTCTGACTGCCCCAAATGGAATGAGTTGCCTAATTATTTAATTACTATTCCATGATGACACCTGTTATTAACACTATAATAAAAATATGTCTAAAATCATAAGCCTTAAAGAGTAAATCAGACAGATGCATAAATAGAAAAAAAAAAGATGTAAAAATATATGTGTCACTGGTGAAGATGAAGGAGCAGCACGGTAGGAGTCAGAAAAGTGGAAATATTGGGGAAACAACAGTATGGTCCATGCCTTCTGCTGAAGCTGTACAAACATACACCATACGAAATGGTCCCTGTCCTGAAGAGTTAACACTCGTGGCTTACCCTGAGTGCGAAAATGCCTTTATGCTGCCTGTCTCTCTCTCTTATGTCTTACTGAGGACAGATCTTTAGGGGTAGAAATAGCCAAGCTGATGGATTTGGCTATTTTCACCTCCATGCCCACAGAGGACAGCTTGCTTACAGAAAGGATTTGCAGAGAGAGAGGCCTTGGACTAGCAGAGAGAAGTAAAGGAGAAACAGAGACCAATACATGGGAAAGAGGGAGCAGGAAGAGAACGGAAAAGGACAAGAGCTCTGCTCATCTTTCCTGGAAGAGGGAGAATGGGGAGGAGGGAAGGATGGGAGAAACCGAGTGGGGCAAGAGGCAGAGCTGGAAGTGCCAAAGAAATGTTTCCATGCTGGAAAGGGTGAGGGTCAGCTGCTCTTTCCCTGCTGGCACTGCACCAGCCCTGGGCCTGCACGGGCTCCCTTCCTCCCCCATCTGATGCACAGAGATTTGCAGAGCAGGTGGGGAGCAACATTTCTGTGTTTTATTTTTACATAACGAAAGAGCAACTTGGATAGAAACCACCTAAGATTGCCTAAACTCCCTCCATCCAGCTCCCCTCCCAGAGAAACCAGGCGCTTCTCTTCTGTCTCTGCTAGCTCCTTCAGCCTGGAAGGAGCCGTCAGACTGCCCGAGGCAAGGAGAGGTCCCCTCGGGGCTCGACAGCGTCTCCAGGGAGCACCTTCCACCACTGAGCCACCTCTGGGAGGGCTCAGCAGCTGTCCCAGGCAGGGGCTGCCACGGGATCACCGCCCTGTCCCCATCGGCAGAGTAGGAAAGTGCTTAACACCGTGGATTTCCCTGGGTGGCTTGGGAGAGGCTGGGATTTTAAGCAATGGGATGGCAGGGGAGGTAAAAGGAGGATGGACACTGGTAAAAACAAACCCAATAACAGAAAAGCAGTGAGACGAGAAGTTGAAGGGGAAATTATATGGTCTGCCTGCTTTGCTCCTGCGAGCTAGACAAATGCTCTCCTTTCTTTGCCCAGTGCTGTCACTTACCAGATCAACACCATGTGGTTTGAGGAGAAAAGGGTGCAAAGAGACATTACTCTAAAATAATAATAACAATAATAAACATAATCCTAATAACAACAACATCAATAATAAACCCAAAGCCAGAGCCCCGGATGAATGAACTCCCTAGCTCTGTTTGCTCCAAGGTCACCTGGTACATGGCTTGAAGACTTGTGCGACAGCCTTCATCCCAGCTCCCGGTCCTCTAATGACAGGATGCAGTTTAATGTGCTGATTACATTTACGCCAAGTTCTTTTAAGTGCAAAACAAATGCAGAAACTCCAGAGATTTGCTGCACCGCTGATAAAAATCTTTACTTAATAATTAGCATAAAGCATTCATTTCTGTGTATAAGTTCTGCTGGTTTTACAAATTAATAATAGTAACAGATCTTGCATAGTAGGTTGAGGGTATTGGATTTATACCTCTACCATAATCTCCTCAAATTTGACCAGCAAAATATTTTTTTATTTTAATATGTCAGTGGTGATGCAAGGAGAAATAAGAAATAAATATCACAGGGACAGTGCGGATAGAACATGCCCATTTCTTTGGGAAAGATTTATAAAATGAAGAAGAAAGGAAATGGATCAATGCTGTACATTAATTGTATAAGAAAATGCAAAATGGCTGAAAATAGAGGAACTGTATTTATAAAGCTGTCTCGTTTCAAAAGATCAAAGGCAGAAGTAGAAAAATAATCCATTGGATGTGTCTAATTGCAAAGCGTATATTGTAAAAAAATAATCCCTCGCTGTTTCGCTTGCTTCCTGCCTTCTGCGTGGCTTGCAGCCTACATGGAGCTGTGCAAGCAGGCATTGGGGGAACGGCTACGGTTTATTTTGCAGCATTCCCTGGACCACACTGTCTCAGAGGACGGATGGAAGTGAAGCATCTTTTGAGGAGAGAGCTTGGAGCAGGTCACCAGGCCCCTGGCTGTGAACCCAGTGAGCTGTCACTCCAGGGACATGCCAGCTAGTTGCCACTTCATGTTCACTTGGAGGAAAAATCCTCTGGGATGCAAACATCCAAGTGCCTGTTTACATGTGATGGGGAGAAGCCAGATCTCCTTGAAACCTCAGTCTAGCAGCTCGCCTTCTCTTTCCCCACAGGCTCAACGGCCGGGTGGGCCCTGCGGTTTATCCACCCCAGACTGCACCCACTCTCCCTCCAAACCCAACTCCCGGGAGCCAGAGCAGAGGCTGCTGGCTGGAGGGCAGCATTGCCTGCTGGTGAGGGGCAGGAACGGGCAGGACAAGGACGGGGCAGAGACAGGAACAGGCAGGGTGGGGAGGCAGGCAGGACGTGCAGAGCAAGGACAGGCAGGGCAGAGGCAGGCAGAGCGGGGGCAGGCAGGGCAGGGCAGGGCAGGGCAGGGGCAGGCAGTGGAGAGGGACGGGCAGGACAGCGACAGGGACAGGGATGGGCAGGGGCAGGCAGGACAGGGACAGGGACAGCAGGGCAGGGGCAGGGACAGGCAGGACAGGGGCAGGGACGGGCAGAGACAGGGACAGGGACGGGCAGGGCAGGGGCAGGGGCAGGGGCGGGCGGGGGGTCTCTCTGCCCGCCCTGCGGCAGCGCGGCCGAGCGGACCCAGCGCGGTCCGGGCGCGGAGCGGGGACCCCCGTGCGCGGGGGCCGCCGGCGGCCCGGCCCGGGTTGGGGGGGGGGGGGGAAGCTCGGGGCTCGGGGCCGCGGCGGCGCCCTGCGCCCACGCCGAGCGGCCCGAAAGCGGCCCCGCGGCCCGGCCCGGCGCTGGCGCCCGCGGGTCCCGTCCGCCCGGCGCGGCCCGGCGCGGCCCGGCGCGGCCCCGCGGCAGCGGCCGAAGCGGCGAGTGCCCCGCGAGCAGAGTCCCCGCCGCCTCCGCCGACGAGGCGGGGCGGAAGCGCCTTTCCCCCGTCCCTTCGTTCCGAGCAGTCAGAACTTCTTAGCTGATTAATTACAAAATTAATGAGTAAAATGGCATCATTACTATGAAGCGGGAGAGTAAGGATTTTTTTTTGTGTTGTGCTCTTTAAAAAGGCTGGTGAAAACAAAGATACCTCAAAGCATCGGGGCGCTTTGATGCCTGTATTGGCAATTTAGCTATTACATGAAGAGCTTTCCTCTTTATTTTGCACCAGGAATTGCTAAACATGTTCTTGTTTTGTCTGAACTACGAATATTTGAGTTTGCATTTTTTTTATTATACGAATTCTACCTATGAAAAGAGTTATTTTATGTCATTCCTCTGCATTAAACCTCGGCATTAAACCGAGATTATCAGTGAATTTCACGGGGAGAGCAGGACTGACAAAACTCCATAACCATATATCACACGGTATTACTGCAATCAGCCTTTCAACAGCAGCCGCTGTGTTTACAAACACACTCTTCCCCCTGGAAACTACTGCATCAAACTTAGCACCATAAACTACAAAGATTGAACCCTCTACCTAGAAACCAAAATAGACAGGACTGATGCTTTGAGACAGCCTGGAAGAGCCTCACTAAAGCGTAAGTTCAACGCATACTAAATGTACGTATCCCCCCCCCTCAAAACCCGGTTGGAGAAAATACGGATCTGATGCTGCAGCAGCTAAACAGGAAAGCTGCCGTAGTTTTTCCCTCTCCTAATGAACTCGGAGGTGGATTGTCATGCTTGTCACAGAGGAATCAAAGGCAGGGCATGTTTGCTGGCGTGCTATTTGCAGGTATTTGCTCTTGATGCTGAAGCCACAGCGGAGGGGTCTTGCCTAGGATGCTGCGGATGGTGCGGTTGGGACGGAGCAGCCGCCCGCCCTGCGCTTGGGCACCAGACGCCGCCGCTGACTCCTTGCTTACAGGTTGCTGCAATTGTTTGGGAAGCGCCTTTAATCAAACGGGCTCCTTGCTCTGTTCGAATCCAATATTTTTTAGGGCAAATATTTAAGGAGAGGTGCAACCTGCAGGGCCAGGGGGTAGAGGGAGAAGAGAGATCTTTTTTTCCCCTCTCAAAGCACTCCTTTGGTAAAAAAAAAAAAAAAAGAAAGAAAAAAGAAAAAAGAAAAAAGAAAAAAAAAGAAAAGAAAAAAAGAACGGGAAAGGAGGGCGACAGAGGTAGGCAGCGAAATCCAACCTGCCTGTGTTTGTCTCTTCCCCAGCTGCCTGGCGAGGGGCTGCGGCGTTAGGAATAGCACAGGCGGGGAGCGGGCAGTTCCCCTTCACCGGGACCTTCCCGGGAAAGAGGAGCTGGGAACCGATTTTTTAAGGGAGGATGCGAATCCCATGATGACAATAGGTGCTTTTCTCTCTCTCTCTCTCTCTCTCTCTCACTCTTTTCCTTAGAGTAAAGCAATCTCTCCGCAGCACCCAGAGCGAGAAATGTAGTCCTTGCGGACGGCCTTGGGATACATATATCCCCTAAAATCAAAAATGTAAGACATTAACCTTTTTTTAAGGAAGGAAGGCTTCCCAAAGCACTGCCTAATGCCAGGCTGCTCTCCTAAAGGCAGAACCGCTCCGCAGTTTACGCGCATTTAAATAACCCGCGGGAAGGGCGAGGGGGGCGAGGGACGGCGCTGCCTTGCCCCGGCCGCAGCCGCGCCGCCGGGGCGCTTCGGCAGCCACCCGTGGGCTCACTTCTGCCTTTGCCTGGGTTCTCCACCGCTAATAAGTAGAGGAAGGAAGGTACTAAAGCTAGCCGCTCAACTTGCGCGGGGAAAGGCGAGGAGCGCCGAGGGCGGCCGCCCCTGACGGCGGCGAGCCGGAGGCGCCCGGCAGCGCGCTGCGCTCCCGGCTCGGCGGCCGCTGGAGCGGGAGCTGCAGGGCCACCGCCACCCGGGAGCTCTGCGTGTTTAAACCCACATCCCGCAAAACAACGGATAAACTAGGTATATATTGTGTGCGTGGATAGCTAAATAAACGGTGTAAGTTATACAAACGCCGCAGTAAGGATTTGGAGGGCACAGTGCATCGCAGGCGCATACGGTATGTATACACACACGTAACCTAGCTATATAAATATACGTGCCCCCTGAATTATATATGCATTAGATATATATTACGCACATATAAACGCCGGTGCATTCCGTAAAGCTACACAAATAGAGCCATAAAGATGCTCCCTGACAAGCAGGCAATGTTGCATGCGTGGGAAATCCAGAGGCAGGCACGCACGCAGCTCCGTGCGCGCATCGCCGCCCGCTTTCCTGCCCCGGGGTAACGCTCGGCGGCCCCTCCGCCAGCCCCGCTGCCCCTGCGGAGGCGGCCGCGGCCGCGGCCGCGGGGAGGTGCGCGGAGGGGTGGGGTGGGGGGTCTGAGCATCCCCCCCCTCCCCGGCCGGGATAAACAGCCATGGCTTGGAGCAAGCGGCGGATTTTGCATGGGGAAGGAAAGCAGGGAGGGCTGCGGGAAGGAGCTGGGGGGTGACCTGGGGCCCCCCAGGTGCGGGCACCTTCGCCCCACCGCCCGCGGGCAGCGCCGGTCCGCGGCCAGTCCTCTCTCCCGGGCCCTCGGTGCAAAGCCTGCTGCCCGTTTGCCAGAGCCATTTGACAACATTTCGCGGAGATTACATTAAATAAGTGGCGAGCGGTGTTTAAACATACCGTTGTAATTATTAACTACCCCCCCCTTCCCCGAATATGAGGGTTTAATTGGCTCCAAGACAAGGAAGCTATGAAGAGTGTTATAAAATGAACTGACCCTGCAAAATGATGCAACATCTGGAGGCAGGGCACTCAGAGAGGGAAGAATATCTCCACGAAGCACTGGTACGCGCAAGCTGCGTGGACACAACGCGCGGACGCCGGGGAAGCGCTGCGCCGAGCCGCGGCGCTGAGCCCAGGCAGCCCCGCTAAAGCCCCTGGCCGTGCTAAGAAAGAGAAGGCTGTTCGTGCTTACCTGCTAGCAGCAAGGCACGTCCCCTCACAACCTGCAGAAGAGGAGAACTCTCCTCTCCAACAGCCCTAAAAAACTTCCCCTAAGTCCACCCGAGCGATTATACATATTTTTTTTTTAGAGCTAATCAAGGAAATAAAGTTAAAGAGGAGGAGAGTTGCTCTTGTTTGGGGTCTGGTTTGGGGGAAGGAGGGGGTGGGGGGAGTTAAAGAGACCAGTTGCTGCCCACTGCTTTGACCAGTGAGGGATTCAACCCTTATTACCATTTTGTTTTTGTCCAGATTTGAAAGTAGGGCCCCCTGCATTCAAATCATCGCCCTCCATCGTTATTGTGAAGGACAGGCCTTAGTGGGCCCCCTTTGGATTGTCCTCCATTAACAATCCCTTCTTTTGTGGAGGTGTTTCTTTTTCTATTCACACACATCGCTGATGGTACTTCAGGCCCAGCTCTTAAAGAAACTGTTTGCAAAATTATACCTTTCTGCAAGCTACTCCACAAGGAAGCAGGGAACTGTAGTTAGGAAAACATTATTGAGACTTGTAATTTAATTAAAAATGCTAAAGCTGGTGAAGGGGAAGTGAGAAAGTGAAAAAGAGCATAAGAGTGGCAAAGCAGGAACCTGGTTTATTTTATTTTTAACCTGCACCTCAGCACTTCCTAGATGCTGCCCAAACCTGAGGTTTGAGCCTGCGGGGAAATCACACTCACACTCACATACACACGCACACCCCGCGAGCACCTCTGCACGCAGGCGGCTACGGGCTGCGGACACTACACGCGGTCGTACGTGTGCAGGGCCGAGGCGTTCACGCGCCCGTAGGCGAATAATGGTTTTAATATGTGAGTGCAAAGTGGTCCGGGCGCGAAGGGAGGGCGCGCAGCCGTGCCCGGCCTTCACGGAGGCGGTTTCACGTGCCTCCTTGCAGCGGGCAGCATGGGGCTGCGCGCTGCGCAGAGCAAAGTCTTGCTTGGGGTAGGTGTTTGTAGGGTTTATATATGTGCACGTCGTTAGCCTCTTCTCAAAACCCGCTTTCTCTGAGAGCGGAGGCTGAGCGACAGGTGGAGGAGCTGTGTCCCATTTAGCAGCATCCTCAATGTTAGACAGGCTCAGAAGAGCATCTGCAGTGCCAGAACGCCCTTCCTTCGGTTATTGTTGTTATCTCCATAGCCAAGAGATCTGTAAATGTTCAAAGAGCAACACGACTTTAAAAAAAAATAATAATAATTCAGCTGGCAAAGCAAGGCAGCGCCTGACCTCCAGCTCCATGGATGAGTGCTTCACTGGGACCCCTGCTGAGCCAATGTGGACCTTCAACATCAACTCAGAAATTGGTGTGATTTGCCTGGGAAACCAGCAGTCATAGAGCAACTGGCCTTGACAAGATGAAGAGGAAATGTATAGAAGACGTTTAATGGGTCGCAAAAGGGAGAGGGGGGCGGGAACAGCAGCCCTGCCCGGAGTGTAGCATCTTAGATGTTGGAGGGGCCCTTTTGCAGGAAGGGAAGAGAAAGGCTTGGGGAAGGGAGACTTTCCAGAAGTTGGGCTTCATTTCACAGCCATCCCGGAAAGCTCTTCCTGCAAAAGGTTATTTCCCTTTTGCTCGCTAGGACTCGGGCCCGGGCCGGGCTTCCAAAAAAGACTGTGATTTCTTTAATGTCAGTGAACAGCTGAAGGCAGGCCGGCCGGCGAGGCTTTATACACAGACGCACTGGGCTTGGATTATGCACGCCTAATCGCCTAATTTTCTTCGAGTGATCAGGATGCCGCACTCTTGGGCTGTAGAACATTTTATAAATAGCTGTGCTTGGAGTTAATATGATTTACTGGAGAGAGACCAGTTAAGCAATTCCCCACCTAAGTAGAACAGTAATGAACAGGCTCTGGAGAAGACGCCTTCCCCACCGGCCTGAAGTGGGGGTGGGCAGGGAGGCAGGGCTGCAGACGGGTGATGTTTATTTGTGTGCGTGCACGGAGTGTCATTGATTTTTAATTGTATTAAAAGAATTGCAGTAGCCACAGGCTGCCTCTAGGACTGGACTTTTCCCTCCAACGTGTGTGCTGAAGCTGCGGCCTCCCCCACCCGCTAACGCTTGCTGCAGCCGCAAGGTCTCCGGGCGGGAGCGAGGGGACCGACCCAGACAGGCCTTGGCCCCGCTCCTGCCTGGCCCAGGCCTCGCCGGGCCTGAGGGACCCCGGCTCCAGGGGGTGAGGAAGAGCCCTGGAGGAAGGAGAGCAGCCCTGCAGCAGGGAGGGGCGGCGGGTCCAGCCCTGCCCGGGCGCGGTGGCAGAGCCGGACGGAGCCTCCCCTGTACAAGCGCAATATTTTAACTGCACTGCGGGAACACGATACCCACCAAACGCAGGGAGCAGCTACCGGCACTTAGTTGTGCCTTCGCGAGGTGACCGGGGTGCGGGGAGGAAGGAAAAAGAAAAATTAGGTTGGAAACCATCCTGCTGATTGATACAACCGAATAAACATCTCTAGGGAGGAGGGGGAAAAAAAAGCGCCTTTCTCCAGCACGGAGACATGGAGCAAGGAGAGAGGAACCAGGTAATTAGCTATGTGATGGAGTAATCCTCTCCTACAGAGGAAATTCTTGACACCAGAATTCCGCTCTGCGAAACCATGTGCAGACCCGAGCGAGGATTTCCCCCCCCCCCTTAAATTAAGATCATTATATTTTTAAAATGTCAAGCCCAGGAACAAGTGGCAGCGGTGGGGGTGGGGGAGCTCCTGGCATTCTTCACTTCAGAAGCCCTGAATGTTTCAAAGTTGCTGCTGTGCTGTTAGCTGACGGCTATTGTGTGCGTTTAAGGCCGGGGGGGCGTGAGGAGGGGGCTCTGACCCCCTGGTGGTGTGGATTTGCTGCCCGAAGACCGTTAGGAACAGGCAGGATGAATGAGATTGAATGGAATTGTAATGCACAAGGCCCTCCTCCTTTCTCAAGGAGCTGGGAGGCCAGGAAAGCGAGTCGCGGGGAGAGCAGGCAGCTTTCTTACACATAGGAAGAGACTTTGCAAATCAGCAAATTCTGTATTTCGAGGGAAGAGGGGAGGGAGGGGATTTATTTATTTTTTTATTACAGATCCGAGAAAAAAAAAAAAAAGCAGCAGCCACGAAGACCAAAAGGAGACAGAGACAGAAAAAGAGGGAGAGGAGACTTGATAGGAAAATCTGATTCCCAAACCTCTTGTAAGTGTAATTACTTTCTAAGAAAATGAATTACTTTCTAAGAAAAAGAAAAATGTAAAAGAATGTCTTAAATTATAGCAGAGACCTTACTGTGCTGATCTTTTTCCTATGCAGCTCGATTGCTAGGGCAGAAACCAGAGGCCTAGAATATGCAAAACCTTTCTTTAAGATCTGAAGCGGAGATGGGCCTCGTTTTGAGGATATTTTGCTTTCTCCTCCAGACTAGCGGTCATTCCTGAGCCCAGCTCGCGATGGTGTTTGGGGACACTGTTCGCTGAGCTGTGCTCAGGTACCTGGGCCGAGACCTGGTGGCAAACAAACAGACAAAGAGTGTTTTATAATTTACTTAATCAGCAGAAATAGCAAGGAGGGGGATGTGATTTTTCTGAAAAAACGGACGGGCGTTTTGTGAGCACGCTGTGGTGTTTGTGTGTGCCTGTGTGTGTGTGTGTGCGACACGTTGCCTGGGACGGGGCTGAGCGTACGTTTTTCTAAGGTTTGTTGTGCTGCAGTTGATTTCGGGTTCAATCGTGTGTATTTTTCTAATGTGGTCATCTATGCATGGCGGAGTCGGGGTTTGGAAATGGAAGGAAAGTGGAGGCATGTTGCTTGTCTCTGGGATTTCTTTGTTCAGGGAACAGTAGGTGGTAGGTTTAAAAAGGCAGAGAGCGAAAGACGGGGAGAAGAAGAAAGAAAAGAAAAAGAAAAATGGCCCTTTGCAAATCGTCTGACTATTTTCTTCCGGGATATAGAAATGCTGCATTAGCGATTAAGGTAGGGCCCTGCTTAAGACAAAATGTCTCACTGGAAGTGTTAATAAAACAGCAGCAAAAGCCCAGCTTGTTTTTAGACCCCGCAACTCAGGAAGAGGGTGCAGGGCCAGGGCAGGGGGAGAACTGGTGGAGGGATTTAATGGTAAACTTTAGAGGGACTGAACGAGTGGTGGGGTTTGTTTTAAAGGAGAAATAAAATCCTGCTCCAACGTGCCAAACAGAGGTGCTCCCCCCACCGCCATAGGACATCGCTAAGTCGCTAGCACAGGGGCTCTCTTTGCATTGACAGGAGGTTTTAAATACCACATCCCCTCTTCCTTCAGAGGCGACCAGGACTAAAAGAAAAGAAAATAAAATCCCGCAGCTTCTCCAGAAGCGTTCACGAGGCCGGGCGGGGGGCGGGGGGAAGGGGCGCCCGGCGGAGCGCGCCTTGCGTGCGCGGATGACAGGCAGAGCCCCCTCGGCAGCGCAGACCCACGCAGCGCCTTTCGCCTCGCTCCGGCGTGAATCCGCACCTCCGCCTCGCCCCTCGCCAGGCCGCTTCGTGTTTCATACGGAAAAACGAAACAAGAGAGAGAGCGACAGGATTTAACTCCTCGCCCTCGCCGCCCGCCCCGCACCCCCCCTCCCCCGGGTGTTGTCCCCCCTCCCCGCCCCGCGCAGAGCCGCCCCGGGCGCCCGGCACCCACGGGCGGCGCCCGCGGCCGAGCCGCCGCCGCGGCGCGGGGGCTCCGCCGCTCCCTTCAATACCATGGACAGCGAAGGGGCCGCGGCGCCCCGGGCCGGGCCGGGCCGAGCCGCGCCGCGCCGCGCCCGTGCGGAGGGGCGGCCCCGGGCGGCCCCGCCGCGCTCCCGCCCCAGGCACGGAAACGGCCCCGGCCCGACGCGGCGCCGGGGTCGCTTTGCATTCCCCCCCCCCCCCACACACACACACCCGTGCAAATCTCCGAGAGAAGGGCGCTTTCCTTCGTGTTAATTTGTTTAGGTTTGTTTTAAAATCAATAAGAGAGCGGGAGTCTTGGTCGTTGGAGTAAATAGGTCAACATAGAATAGGCTGTAAAAAAGCAGGGTTTTTTTTTAAACAAAAGTTTCGGGAGATGAAAAGCTATGGGAAAATTCCCTTTGCTGCGTAACGTCAAACACTGATTTTCTCCTGTTTAGTGCCCATGTCATAAACTGCACCGCTACAGAAGAGAAAAAGAAAAACGCACGCAAATAGGGACGAAGGCTCACAGTGCTGTGGCTGCCTTTAAAATATGGCTCTGGAGCTAGGAAGGCGATATTTCACCTCGCTGCTGAGTATTTCAGTTAGCTCGCAGCTACTCAAACACGGCCCACCAGCTACTCTTTTCACAAAATGTTATTTGGAGGGAGTTTTCCCCTCGGAGCCTTGTGTGGCCTGGCACGGCTCTCAGGAAGGGAGACGCCATCCACAAAACAATTGTTTTGGTACAGTGGAGAAGGGAGCCGACCTCTCTTCCAGTGGTTATTACCCAGCTGTCCTGGAATTGCTCATGCTGCTGCGGCAAGGGAGAGACTTTCAGAGCTGGAACAAGAACGCCTTCCATCGAAACCATTGTATCCTGCCTCCCCCCTTCCTCATCCCCTTCCTAAGAAGAAGTAAAATACCACAGTGCATGGAAATACATACACAAAAATAAATCCTCGCCTGAAAGCCAGGCTACTCTGAGAACGCATAGTGCTGCTGGCCATAAAAGTTACCCTAGACAGGGAATAAGGCTGTGCAGAAACCCACAGACTTGCACTTGCCATCATAAAATCAGTGTGTGTGCGTGTGTATGTGTGTGTCCATACATTTTGTATGTGTGCGTGTTTGGAGGGAGGAGGGATAAATAATTAGCCAGCAATGAAGAAGCGGCACGCTTACCGCAAAATTAAACCCATGCAAGGCTTCTAAGGAACATCTCTCCTGGCTGGACATAGTCTGATTGTTGTTAAATACATTTTCTCTCCCCAGAGATGAAATTCTGTGACTCTAGATAAATAAATAAATAACGGCACTCATTTCCATTGTAATAACCGCCCCGTGATGAGGTCTCTAAGTTTAAACAACAGCAGCTGCAGCAAAATCATGTCTGAATGCTTTGCAACTTGCAAAGGGGATATGGTGAAAGCAGACAGCGAAACACTAGCTAAAAATGCAAGCACAGGACTACCTGAGAGGGATGGTGCGAAGGGGACACAGCGGCTTGTATTCGATGACATAAGTCAGAGCAGGTTGATGGCAGCAATTCTATAGGTGTTTTCTGTGTTTTCCAGAGTGCAAGTCTTAAAAAATACTGTCGGTTTATTGCTTGGAAGTAAAACCAATTTCCTTTCAGTTAAGCAGATCTTCATTCCCGTGGGTCTGTGCTCATGTAATATTAAGAAAAATCTAGCATTAAAACCAAAAATATAAAATTCGTATTATGTATTTAAAGGGAACCTCTTACTTTATATAACTCAGGACACATTGTCTCTTCTCCAAGAGAACGGGGGTGAAATCCTACACATTTCTTTTTTTTTAAAAAAAAAAATCTGTTTTAAAATTACATCCATGTCAGCTTTAAAGAAAATTATCGCTGATGTCTTTTTGAGCTTGGAAATATAACTGTAGGATGCAGCTTTTCCCCTCCCCCTCTGTCCTCCACCCCCTCCCTTTCCAACAAAAAAAAAAGGAGGAAAAAAAAAAAGAAAAAGCAATAGAATATATAAAGCTCCTCTGATTAACAGTTTAGGTGCAGAACCCTATTTATAGGGTACGCGTTCTCCTATAATGACTCGATTCTCCAGCCCTGTAGTGGAGCAGTACATTATTGATGCAGCTGCAAGTGCTCAAAGCTTAAACAATATTTTCCGAAAGCCCCAGCACCCAGCCCGGGAGGAAGGTGGGGACGGGCTGGCGCTGGAGTCTAGAATGTTACTCCTATAGTTTCAAGGACATCTTGCTGATGAGGATTTGGTTAATGGAGGAGAACTTATGTCCTAGCGGTGACGTCATTGGGTCCCAATGTAATCCTCTTGTGCTGAACCCAATCAGCAGATGTGCTGAGAGCCTGGATGCAGAGAAGAAGCTCTAATCCCTTAGACTGGATGAGATCAGCTGAAACAGCCAGGACTAGACCCCAAACCCCTCTGCTAGGAAGATCAAGAGAAAAGGGATAAATTGAGAGAGACGCCTCATAACCCCTTTAAAGAGCTTTGGAGAAGAGAAGAGAAAGATGGGTGGTGCACCAAGTTCATCTTGCTTTTAAAGCCTAGCGGGAGTCTGTTTTTCACTCTGATGAGGTCCTTCTGCATTGTTCCAGCGCAGGAGGAGAAAAAAAGAGAGAGAGAAAGGAAAAAAAAAGAGAAAAAAGTCTGAAATTCAAAGATAATGAGAGACTAGGCGCCTTTCTTATTCATCTCCAGCTTGCATACACAAAAACAAGCATCCTGAGCCACGGGAGGGCGTTTGCACTGGATCTGAGAAAGGCAGCAGAGTTTGTGCCGCTGAAGCCACAGAGGGCTGCTTCCATTGGAATGGGTAAATCTGCTAAGAGCTAGTCTTGCCGTACTCTAATTATGGGGTTTAGGCGACAATGGTGGGATAGCAACCCAGCTCTATTGCTAACTTGGAAGAGCATCAGGATTTTTTTCTCCCCTTTTGCAAGCGACCTTAATGGGCTTGTGATTTTTCTTTCTTTTTTTTTTTTTTCTTTTTTTTGGACAAAAAAAGGAAAGGGAGGAAGGGGAGGGGGTGAGGATTTTCAGATGCGGTATCTAAAGAAATCGTCCTAAATTCATAAAGCGCCTCTCAGTCCGACGGCGATCAACGAAACCGCTTTAATTGCTTTACCCCTTTTGATCCCTCTCGATTTTTTATTATTACTATTTTTTTTAAGTGGAGCGATTATTGTGCCTAACCGCAGCGGAGCTGAGAGATCGGAAACGCATGTTTAACCTCTGCCGGTTTCCCCTTCGGGAGGAGAGAAACCAGCTCCTCCGCATTTTGAGCGCTTTGCGAGAGAGAAAACACGAGCGGGATTTTCATTTTGCTCCGGGAGCCGAGGGAGGGAGCGGGGCTGCCCTGGGCTCCAGCGGCACCGGCCCGGGGCGAGGCGGGCGGCGCCGGCTCGGCTCGGCTCGGCTCGGCTCGGCTGCGCGGCGCTCGGACGGAGGCAGCCCCCCGGGAGGATGCTCGACCCCTGCTCGCTCCGTAGCGTCTCCAGGCGGTTTAAGGCTGCTCGGCGCCTCCGTGCTAGGACACGTCGCTCGGCACCGGCGCTTCCCCGGCAGCCGGAGGTTTGTGGCGGGCTGCGCTCGGGGCTCTCGGCTCGGCTCCCCGCGCGGCCGCCGCTCCGGCCGGCCGCCTCCGCGGGCAGAGCCGGGCGGCCGCGGCGGGGGCTGCCGGGCGGCGGCGCGCCCGCCGCCGGGAGCCCGCACCCACAGCCTCCCTCGCCCCGCTCTCCGCCGGCCCTGCTCCGAGCGGGGACAGCCCGAGCCCCTCTCTGCGTGTTCACAGCGGACCTTGATTTAATGTCCATACAATTAAGGCACGCGGTGAATGCCAAGAGAGGAGCCTCACAGCTTCATTTTCATGGAAATTGGGGACATAAACCCTCTAATTACACTTAACAACAGCCACGGAGCGATCTATGGAGCATCCTCGGCCTCTTGACAAATAGGAGTAACAAAGCCTGCAGCGCCTGGCGGGGCAGCTGCCTCCTCGCGTTAGAGGGGGCGGGGGGGGGGGCGGGCAGGGAGGCCCCGCTCCGAGGGTGCCCAGGGCTCGGGGGCTCCCGGCGTACAAAGGGCCGGAGCAGCGGCAGGACAAGGCGGGCAGAGCCGGGGGGGCCGCGGGCGGAGGCTTCTCCAAGGAGCGGGGTGCGGGCAGGGGAAGGGGGTCACAAGCAGCCCCTCGCTGCAAAGCAAGTGACCCTCCCTCTCCCAGGACGAGGGACCCCCCGCCCCCAGCGCAACAGGAACCCCCTCCTCAGCACTAGGAGAGCAGCGAGAGCGACGCTCGCCCTCGCAGTGCCGTTCGGAAGCTCCCTGAATAAAGCGCGTTGCTTATCGGGGGGTTGCTTTTTGCCTTTTTTCTTTCTTGCTTTGCTGTTGCCCCCCTGCAGCCCCGCTCCTGCCCTGCGCAGGGGCTCGGCCGGGCAGGCCCCCGCAACCGCTGCGGAGCCGCTAGCCCTGGCGCGGCTCCCGGGGTGCAGGGCGAGCCGCCTGCAAGGCTGCCGCGCACCGGCTCCGCGGGTCCCGTCCTTTCCGACTGTCCCGTTGCCCCCCTTTTGTTATTCAACTCTTCTGTTCCTGGCATTAAATTAGGAGTCTGCTTTCTCCTCCAAGCCGGACAGCTCCAGCAAGGCGAGGGGCTGCAGCACTGCAGCCTCCGGCAGTGCCACCGCCAGCCCCCGTGACCGGGGAGCCTCGCACCCCGCCGGGCTCTGCCACCACAGCCTGCAAGGTGGCACGACCCCCTTTCGCAGTTCCCAGCGAGACTGCAATGCCCACGCCGGCTCTTAAGTTAGGCTTTAGAGCTCAATAAACCTCTGTTGTAAGACTTGTGTTCTTAGCTTCCTAAAGACACACTGAGCCCCAAGTTCTGAGCCTCCTGAGATCTGTACTTGGGCAAGGGAAAATTTAATTATTTGGCTGCAAAAAGCCACATAGCTGGATTCAGCCGCATACAAACAACTCTCTGCACCCCCTCCCCTCTTCATCTCTGCTCCACTTTATCAGCATTGCGTCTGTCCAAGGAAGTGAATCTACAGACATCTCCATCCTCCATCTCTGCAGTGTTTGATGTGGGACACACGACCTTGTCTGCAATGGAGATGTCTGTAGCAGAGCAATTTCCTTGTTTAGGAGAGGCAGAAAGAAAACCCCTAATGTACTTTGTGAGATTGCTTGATTTCACGCCTGCCTGTGAAAAGCAGGTACTTTAGGTAGGGCTCCTGGGGGAAGTGGGACAAAGAAAGGGAAGACGCAGAGGACGCAGGCCTCGGCGGAAAGCTGCGCGGTTGAGAAAGAGCCTCAGCTCTGAAAGCTGCTCTGCAGCAGATGCGTCGCACAAGCGAGCAGTTGAGAACGGTCATGCATTCAGCACTGGGAAGAGGCAGGAGTGAGTAAGCATGTGATGCCTATATGGCTTCATCCAGCATTGCAGCAACTCACTGCACCCCTGTGGACCTGACACTGTGCATTGCTCCAGCAGGGCCAGGTACCGCGTAACCATGCAGAAGCTTACAGGGTAAAAGGCTGCAAGGTGCAGGAGGCCCCAGGCTCATCAGAAGGGACATAGAGACCCTTAAGAGAAGCTGGATTTTTCCCCTCTCTCCTTCCCAGATCAGCGCAAGTATCAGGTGTTGGAAACCTGCTTGCTCCCACGTTCATCAAGCACTGCAAGGTCACAGGACACATTTTGACCTCATTTTCCCCTGATATAAGTCAGGGGCTATACAGTGACTGCATTCCCTGCTGGGGGGAAGGGACATCTGTACCACCCTGGCCTCTTCCATGCAACCCTGTGAGGGTAGACTGCCAGCCACAGGGCAGTTCTGCTCTTGAACAAGTCCTTAGTTCTTTGCAAACCAGGTAGCGAGGGATAAGAAGTCAAGTGCAGAGAGCCAGACCCCACTAAATCTAGAGATGCCTCAGCACGCACTGAGAGACAGAAAGGAGCAAATCATTCCAAGGTAATCTGCACTGCAGCAGGAAAGCTGCTGGCTTCCTCCAGGGGCCATGAAGAGTCCAAGGACACATCTGAAGGAACACAGGTAACTGAAGGGCTGTGCAGTGCCCAGTGGACTGAGCCTGATTCTGCAGGTTCAGAAGAGGAGGAGGAATCCCAGAGCCATGGGCAAGTGGCAAAGGTGGCCTGTTGCCCCTGCAGATTAGGGTATGAAAGGGACTGAAAATCAAAACCTAGATTGCAGAAGACAGTGCAATCCAGATACTCATCCTAAACCAGACTCCTCCTTCAGTCGGCCACACTGAGAAGCCTGTGCAAAGGCAAGGCTGGGCACCCAGGTCTGCAGAGCCCAGAGCCACACAGACACCTCAGCACACAGGACTAGCTCTGTTCCCAAATGTTCTCCTTCCCTGGGCTTCCTACGTGCTCCATTCTCCTTAGCCAAGAGGAAATTCAAGAGGCTAAATATCATTGGAAACAGGCTTGAGCTCCCCCACACTGAGCCCCCCTCAACGCAACAAAGAGCCTTGAGTGTGTCTGGCAAGAGCAGCCCCATGTGGGACAACTAGCCCGAACGCACTCTGGGCTGTTTGCACGTGAGCCGCAGCATGGCTAAGGGAGACTGGTTCACGTGCACACCCCACGACGTGTGGTCATGGGATCCTGGGCTCTGAGGTCATTGCACTGCAATGAGACTTTCACTACAGCCTGAACTGGGGAGATGAGAGCTCACACTAGCAAGAGAGTCAGAGCAGCTACCAGCTGGGGGATGGAAAAGCCAGAAATGTTGGTGATGGAACAAGCTGGAGTTTCACTCTACATATTTCCTGCTTGCACAGTGACCATTGCTTGTTTAGGTAAGTCATGGCCTGGGAGGGCAGGTTACTTCACAGGGACCCAAACTGATGGGCTACAAAGGCCCATACGTCCACAAACTGCCCCAAACCCTGTCTCAGCCCATCATGTTTCCTTCTCAGTGACAGGATCACATATTCTCGGGCAAATGGTTCCAATTCATCAAAGCCAGCTCCTTAGACTTGGTTGCCACAAATCACACAGCGACTCTCAGCTGGTCAGAGGCCAGGTCTGTCCAGGGGGAACACTTACTCTAAGAGGTCATAGACTCTGCAGGTCAGTTAGGTGAAAAAAAGCCCTCACAGCAACACTATTAGTCAAGCAGTAAGGAGAGCACTGACATCAAGTCATCTCTGGCCGAAGGCATTAGCTCCTTTTCAATCAGAAAGAAGATTTATTTAAGATCAGATGTACCCTTGTGCCAGACACAGGCTTAGCAGGGTCAAATTCAGTTTCCTGATGGAAAAGCCTTAGGGGAAATGAGCCGGTCTTTGCAGCAACGGGTCTGGATCAGGCCATTCTATAATGAAGTATAGAGGACAAATTAACATCTTACTTCCCTTGCATAGTTCTCCCATGCTCCCATCCAAGACAAGGCTGAGAAGAAAGGTCTACCTTCAACTCCTAAGCACCCCTTCCCTCTTGTAGATGTACACAAAGCACCAGTCATACACCATGTGGTCAAAGAATGGTTTTGCTTATGACTGCCTCATCCTATACAAACCTTGACATTAGCCCTTCTGCACAGGTCAAAAAATAAGTATATTTGCTCTAGAATAACCACATAGCAGATGATGGTGATTCTAGGGCAAATGTACATATTTTTTGTCATCTGTTTTATCATCCCACTGCGCATACCAGTAAGGCCTCAGGTTTGGGCTACATCAAGAAATACATGGACTGGTTGCAAAGAGGATAAGGAGAAACAAGTCTATGCAGAGCTCTAGAAGGCCTAGTCTCGAGGGAAATCTTGATGATATGGGTTAGTGAGCCTTAGAAGAAAGAGGTTAGGGAAAAAATGTTAACAGTCAAATGCATAAAAGGTTGTTGTACAGGGGATGGAATCACTCATTTTGCATAGTTATGTAAGTAGTAATGGGCCCAAGTTGCAGCAGGAATGGTTCAAGTATTATGATAAAAGCTTTCCAGTAAAAAGGATATTGAAGCATTGGAATAGCCCGGAAGGATGAGAAATTCTAGGCTGGGGAATATACTGGAGAAGCATCTAGCAGGAGCCCTGAGGCACCACTGATCCTGGGTCCCTTTCAGCCTTCTCAGAAGATGCCACTAGCACAAAGGTGTTTTTTCAGCTAGCACTGTGCATCTGTTTTCCTCAGAAGAATGGAAGAGCCACCAATCATCTTCATTGTCTTCCTAAGCCACAGTGCTTGTCTGTCTCCTCACAAAGACCCACAAAGATACAAGTGCAGGAGTGGAAATGGTATGGTATCTATAAAAGTCCAGGCTTGCCATTCTGATATAACAGCAGGGCTGAGGTATCCCTAGAGAAGTGAGTGAGTTCAAGGTAGGGGCAGTCACAACTAGTGTATGTAGTTAGACAGCTATGGTCCTTGGAGATGTGTGGTGCAGGTGGAGGTCCGCTTAACACAGTAGCAAACTGCAACGTTCACTTACAGCAGCTATCAACCATTCAGAACCAAAGCCAACAAATACAATGGAAGAGCTTCTGCTCCTGCTCTGCAGCTAAGGGCCATCTACCAGGTTTAGCTCAGTTGGTTAGAGCATGGTGCTGCTAACGCCAAGGTTGTGGGTTCAATCCCCATATGGGCTTCGCTGAGGGTTGGACTAGATGATCTCCAGAGGCCCCTTCCAACCTTACCATTCTATGATACTATAATGATACCCTAAGACACATAGCTACTTCATCATGAGAACTCACCCACCATTTTTTCCATAAAGATAGGAGAACTACAGACTGCTGAGTGGACATACCTTCTGTATCTTGTGGACAATAGGAAATAGGCAGGGAGTCTGTTGGTTTATTAGGATAATTCAACATGTCTTGAAGAATGTGTGATCTGCACTAAGAGAGCTAAAGTGTTGTCTTGCCCATCAGATCAATTCTGTGGAATATTTTGGATTATTTCCTCATATTGCTTGGCCCAAGTCAGCTCAAAGACGATCGACAGCATTACCAAGATATAATAGCTCTCAGATGACCGCAGAGCCCCCTCAGGGACTGCTATTTTCTTTGACCTCCTGATAGACCACTTCCACACTTTCCTGTGTATGCTTTTACAGAGGAAAACAGCATCAATCTGATTGCGTACAGGAGGCTATACTGGTATAAAGGAAGGTACAGAGCTATACTCTACTACGGCTTTCTGCTTGACCTTTGACAAGACCATACTCACGGGGCTTGCAGAGCCAGATAGGGCTCAAGGCACCCAGCCTGGACTTCAGCACTCCCCCCTACTCTCCAGAGAGGGAATAGTTGTTTTCTAGGATGCCAGGACAATTCACTGGAATTCACCTCACCTGGAGCACAGCTTTCCCAGTCCAGGCTGTCAGAGTTTTCATACCAGAAGGTAAAGGAGTCTTTATGTGCTTCTGTTAGCCAGACAGCTTCACTCACTGCAGAGCTAGTCTATATTTTAGAGTAGATTTCCCCATGCTGTTTGCACAATGGCTACTGCACTACTAGAGCAGAGGGATCGTTTTCCCGAGATGGGTTTCATAACCCTCAAAGTAACCCCATTGGCAGCTGTTGCCCAGCTTAAGCAGGCAGTGCCTTTTTAAACTTTCATCCCCCTTACTACAAAGGGAGAATCAAGATAAATCCAGCTCTTACACAACCAGAGAAGACAATAGAGGGACAAAGCCACTTCCCTGGTTGCAAAGATGCAGGTGACCACAGGAGGGCACTGCTGCCAGTTCTCCTTGAGTTACATTGCAGCCTGTGCCAGAAACCGGGAGCAGAGAGCAGTCTGCTGCACACAGCACTATGTTGATACATTACCCAGTGTTTTAGCCTTCCAGGTGGTGTTTCTGTCATTTAACCACCAACGAATGTTTCAGTATCCTTGATCTATACAGGCGCTGAGCTACAAATTTAATTTCAAGCCTGCAGCTTGGATTAAACTTCTCTCTGAATCAGGGAAATAGTTTGAAGCAATTCTGTCCCCTTCCTTCAATCCAGTCCTGTGTTCTCATTAGCAAGAACCCTCTCTTTGCTGTCATTTATAGAAATTAGCAGCAGAAGTGATGTTATATCACACACTTTCACACCCAGCCCTTTAGCGGATCAGCCCCAACACACACACTTCCTCCATCTGACCTAGCTTTGAAATCCTTCAGGCCTCTCAGAGGAAGGGAGGCCACGCAGGTCGCATTCAGCAATGTTATCCATCCTGCCTGCCTGCCTGCCTCCTGGGGCCTGACACCCCCTTTGCTGAGTGCAAGAGGCAGCAGGGAAGAAGGCTGGCAGCACTTGCACGATTTTCCTTTGGGTGGGAGACATGGCTGCTGCTGTGCACAAGGTGGCACTAGTTCTCCATCGTACCAAGAGACAGCAGGAACCTGCAGCAAAGGAGCTGCCGATGCAAGATGCAAAGCAGGCATTGGATTACTCCACCATGTCAGGGGATACTGCTCCGCTTCCTACATGCCCCGGCCCCTCTCTGGATACTGAAAACACCAGTCGACCTGCTTTGGCACATGTCTTTTATCTTACAGATTGAAAGGCTAGCTATAGGCCGCACACCCTGGACACCAGTTCCATGGATGCACTGGATGTTAGCCAAGAACTTGTGTCCAGAAACAGCAAGGGCGGAAGCAAGCAAGGGAACATAATCTTTCCTCCAGGCTTGCAAATTGGTGCTGCAATAAAACAGACTATCTGAAGCCCTCTCTCCCTGTACAGGTGGAAGGTTACAGTAAGTCGCTCTTCACCTAACTCACCCTCTGCTGAGCAACTAATTTTCCCTCCTTCCACTCACTCCTTTCTTCCACAGGTTTCCAGATGGTGACGGCCATATAGCACTTGCTTACAGAACTTAATGATCTTGCTCTGTTCCCCAGACCCCCCAGAAGCAGCCCAAGGCTCCCCTTCCACAGTTTTACCCTCCTGACTTAATTAGGCCTCCAAAGAACCCAGCCTCCAGGCTGGCTGGATGCTCTTTAACCCTCTCCTGCCCAGATCGGCTGATTTAAAGATGTTCAAGTTTTGTACAAAGAAATAATCAAAGGCTTGCTTGTAAGTGCTGAGCTTAATTTTAACTATTGCTCTACACAAGAAGATTCTTCCTAGCTCCCTTTTTTCCCAAACAGCATCTTTAAACAACGAATGGTGATATCTACAGAAATCACCCAAAGCCTTGATGTTGCAAATCTCTTCCATTCAGAGGCATAAAAAGGTGCAGGAGCAGGTACATGTGTTTTTTTGTCAAAAGCTCGTACATTAGGTCAAAGGAAAGAGAATTTGTGTCGCATGCTTATAAATGGACAATGTCTGTTATAGAGAGGTTACTTGTAGCCAGGTGGCCTTGTAAAAGACATCCCAGCCCCTCTGCTTGGGGACAATTCTCCACTAGTACAGCTGAGCTGCAGGGGATCCCGCAGCAAGGGAGGTTGTACAGTGCTGCTGCCAAGGAACAAGGCCACAAAATCCGGGGGCAACTAAGTCAGAGGCTCAGAGCATAAAGCACAAAAAGGTGTCACCTGAGTATCCAGAAATAAAAGAAATGAGGGAACAGGATGCAGTAAACGGGCATTGGAAAGTGGCCAACCCAAGCAGGAGAACGCTGAGGGCTGTTTTACTGTGCTGCCTGGCATCCTTCTCCTGCAGGCTCTGCGCAGTGGCAGCACGAGGGTACATACTTTGCTGGGAACTTCTTACAGCTCGTCGGCTCACCAGTCTTTCAGGCTGAAGGTTCTTTCTTTCCCCAATACAGCTAGCAAGCAAAGGCTTGGCAAGGGTGACAAAGTCACAAGATTACATTGCCAAAACCCTGGTGCAAAACTTCACTTCTTCTAAACCAATCATTTCCCAGCTAAACTCAGGTGCAGACCACAGAGAGGGGAGAGCTTTTGGCATCGTTAGAGGAAAAGATTGAGAACTGCTGTAGGAAGTTACATTCCAATTAGCTTCACATCAATCTTGGGGTAAGCATTACAAAGCATTTAAAAGATCAAATGCAAAAGCACAGCTTGAGTAATAGGGACCAAGGTGGTTTCAACATAAGAACATTTGTGGTTAATCCAATGGAGCTCTTTGAGGATGTAACTACTACAGCAGTCAAAGTGGAAGGAACAGGCAGAGCGCAATTAGGCTTACGGCATGCAGTGGACAAGGCTTTGCCAAAGAAGCTAATGACTGAGATGAGGAGTCCCAGAATAAGTGGATGTGCTGCAGCTTAATGCTCTGGAAATCGCCCAGAAACAAAGACGCAAGCAAGAAGGTATTAATACAAACTTTCTATGTCAGAAGAAGTGATTCCTAGGATGGAGCTGTACAGCCAGCTTGTCTGGAGCAGAACAAAGGGCGGCAAGGTAAGACAGAGAGCTCCCCAGGCTCTGAACATCACGCTCCACGATGCCTCATGCCCCGCACAAACAACACTCTCCTCTTCCTGAACGGAGCTGCTGGAATTCTTTTCGTGTTCTCTCCCTGATTTTTCTACTCTAATGGATTTGTTACAAAATCAAAACCTCCTTTCAGAACAAATAGTGCCAGAGGCGCACACACAGGCCTCATCTAAATGGGGATGGAACAGTTGTATGGCTGTGATCACATCATGTGAAGCAGGAGCATGAGCTATGCCAGATGGTGCTAATTGGGAGTAAAACTCCCCATATCCTTCCCTCTTTGCAATCTGTAAATCTGCACATGAATAGGAACTGTGAGTGAGTGATGGAAAGACCTCATTTTACCCCTGCCATCTTCAGTAGGGATAGAGCTTTGCAATGGATATATATGGGAATAAATTCCAGGTGAATGACAGCTAAGATTAGGTGAACACATCCAAATTCTCAGCATCTTGTAACCCAAGAAGCAGACAGAGATATTTTTTCCACAGCTGCCTAAGGGAGTCAGAAGTTTCACACCCAGTCTCTGCTTTCAGATTCAGCCTGCCTGAACAGTCTGATGTATTTATCTGCAATCACAAAACGAGGGACAAATTTGAAAGGATATTCATTACCACAGATTTGCTTTTGACAAATGTGAAGTAATCAAATTGATGCCCAAAGCACAGGTCTAACTCACACCAAACATGAGCAGTAAGTCTACTGAACAAAACAGGGCGTCTTTGCTAGACTGGGACAATCGTAAAGGATTGGGTTGTGCACTATGCACACAGCCGCGTGCATGAACTAAGCACCTGAAGTGCCATAAGCTCTTGAGCATTTGGTTCTGTTTATTTTTATTTCTGTGCTTGTTTAATAAGAGAAATTTTTTTTTTTTTTTTTTTTTTTTAAACTCATGCTGGAGTAAAGATGAGGTTTTTCAGCTATATTCCTTGGATTCACTGTTTGATTGCTATACTCAAGAGATAAAGAGCCATTTTCAACTTTAGGTACATTGATTGGAGACCCTATCCAAAGGGGTTCTGCACTTCCTGAAAGTCACAATGCTACACGGCATCTTCCTGTGGCAGCCAAGATTCAAGTTCATTAATCTGTCAGCTACTATTACCAAGTATGGTATTGGGCCAACTTAAAAAAAGTAGTAAAATATTCTTGACTCCTGGAGCATTTAGCACAAAGAAACTCACCATGACCCTACAGCAGCAGAGGCTGCACAAATGAATAATGCACCCGTTTGTCAGAGGAGGAGGCAAAGCACAGTGGAGGGTCACCAAAAGATTTTGGGATGCAGTCACACAATTTACAACAACGTAGATTATTTTCATGTGAACTTACTTCTCCATTTAAGCACGCTGCAACAACTTACCAATTGTATCACATTGCCTCAGAGAGATAACTATATATCTATGTATTTAAACTAATGCAGGAGACTTGCCCCATCACAAACTTTTCTCCAAAGGCAGCCTCAATGTACAATTGGACCTATAAAAAGTCAAAAAACCCTGTCTGGCTCCATTTGGCTCATCTAGTGACCTCTACTAACTGCCACTGAAACATCAGTGCTGTTAAATATTTCAGTAACAATCAAATTAGCAACACTGTGACCATCAGAATCGTCGCAGCAGGATTCCTGGCATATATTTGACTATTACATTTTCTTCAGCCTTACTAATTCTGACACTTTACTATGCATCGCTGTGCTAACTGTGTAGCCTATGGTGTAAATCCAATCATTGAAATGAGGTATTTTGTTTTTTAAAGGGTGGCATTAAAAAAGTACAGGCAGAACTAACGGGAAGAGGAACAGCCCATAGCGATAGACAGTTGAAGTGTCTTAAGCCAGCTTTACTGCTAGAGAAAAGATAATACTGAATAAAATCCTTCTAATCTTATCAGTGGTTTTACACTGTAAAAGAATTGCCGAGCTCTGCAAAGCAATTGCATTTTATTTAGCTGCAAGTTCCTGCAGGAAGGAAAGTCCATCCTTGCAGAACCCCCTTCTCATGGCTGGGCTGTAATCACTCAAGGGCTGATGTGCTTTTACAGTGCAGGCAACTGGGCGTCATCAGACCACTTCTCTGATTAAGGCTTTTCAAAAACATGCAAAAAGGGTTTCCTTGCTTTGTGCCTTCCAGGCCTCCTCCCTCCTCTGCTATTTTACTTCCTTTTTTAAACATTTCACATTTTTCTTTGTTATCATTAATACTTTAATTGCCTACCTGTTACTGATGGTGAAAAACACATTCCACAAAAAAAAAAAAAAAAAAAAAAAAAGGGGGGGGTTAAATAGCCAGCTGGGGGAAATCAGCATAGAGCTGGGGCCATGTCAACTCACTTTAGCTCAGATACATAGCAATAAAGTTATTGCCTAAAGGAAAAGGCCAGCACTATTTCTTACTGTATCTCTCAAAGTGTATGAATGAGTATACATACACATATAAACACACACACACTATTATCCAGTGGGAGAAATTTTGATGCTTATTCCAGAGTTTGCTTTCTTTGAAAAAAAAAAATTGCTCGTATGGTGCAGAACTCTCTTTACTGAGGATGAAAAAATGCCTCGCAGAATTAAGTCTAGGAAAGCTACAAAACTAACTATACTGAAAATGATGAAATTGGATCACCAAAAACATGAGGTTCCTGTTTGTACAGTATTTCTTCCCTGTAGGCCTCCAAGAGCCGTGGACATACAGGCAGAGAGGTACTGTCTATAAGCTCCACCTCTTGATGATGTGTTGGTCTTTGTAACTAATTTTTCAAGCTGATGCAGGGTTTGCTATAGTTTCTATACTAGAGATGCTCTCTGCCTCCAGACAAACTTCACCAGACTAATGGCACAGCTGGGTGCCTGGGATAATTCAAATGGCTTCTTTATTGTTAAACGAGCAACAACTTGAGGCACAGTTTGATAGCCATTAACTTCTCAGGAAAGCATGCATGGACTTCTAGGGCAGGTATCTGGGAGAAGCTGATGTCCATACACATTGTGCAACAACTATTTCCCTTCTCCTCCTCCTATCTTTCCATTTAAAGTTATTTCCAACATAACCACAACCTCACAGTTTAAACAAACATGAACAAAAAAATCACAAAAATACTTTTGTACGTGCCACTATTCCACTCACTCTCCTAGGTATAGCTTCCCTGTTTGCAATGCAGAAGCGATAGGGAGGGATCTTTTACACTCTGCTTGCAGACTAATCTTTCTGCAGGCTTTTGACTACTAATGACTTCAGTGACCAGAATATTTCTGAATGAAAAACTGCATGTGTCAGTGGCTGAAAAGCACTACAGAATAAATGCTTTGTATCTTGTTACTTATCCTCTTTACTCCAGTGGACCAGTTACTTTCTAGAACACTACTAGTCAGCTGGAGGAGGTGCTGAAGAGAAAATGGGCTGCACGCTCGGAAGTCCTAATACAGGCATATTCAGAGAAGCAGAGGATAATTTTGTACATGTTTCTGAAGCTGTTTACACCTTGCAATCAACTCATTTCACTAGGAGTCTTTTGAAATTTAATGGGATGAACATCCATGTGATTTGTCATCTTCTTCAGGTTCAGATCCCTGGTTATAATTTAACCCACATAGTGTAACATTTTGTATGATCTTTTTTAAAATCTATTTGCCACTCTTTCATAAATTCATTTCTTCTAGGCTTTGTCTTCAATCATCACATGGCTTGGAATAACTGAATGAGCATCATCCAGTGTTTTCCTATTCTCAGCAGCTTTAGGATGTTAAGGAAAAATCTGAAGAGATATCTGGCTCATAAAATCACTCTTCTTCCCCACCTAGCATTTTACTCTCCATTGGCAGATTACATCTCCCATCAGAGCTCATTACTGCTGCTCTTAGATTAGCATCAGGAAATCTTTTGGAGTTTTCTTTACTCACAAATGATAAAAAGTGCTTTTTGTTTTTTCTCCTTGCTGCCCTCCCCCCAACTAGAAATCTGAAACAGCACATTCAGAAAGATGGAGTTTGGGGACAAAAAAGGTGCTACCGACCCTGAAGATGACAAATTAACTATCACATTATGTAACCAAATGCGCAGCAAAGGAACAATGAAAGACACTTACTAGATTAACTGGTTAAAACTAGGAATTCTTTTCTTTTTCCCTTGTCAGATCAAACAAAAAAATTATTATTACTATCTTAGTTGTAAATTCTGTTTTATAGAGGTCAAACATATAAGCTAATGGGTGCAAAACATTCTCCCTCACTTTATATTGCTACACACCTATGTGACAAACAAATATGCCTCCTTAAATGTTTCTTTTGTTCTGAACTTCTCTTGGCTGATGTAATGGCAATGAAAAAGCATAAACTGTTACAATAGCCTGGCCCCAGAGACTGTGTGTGACGGAAAATAAGCTAACTTAGATAGGCTGGTACTGCATGCAAACCAAAGAATAATTAAAATAAATAACAGGCATCAAATTTGGTATGATTAAGCCTATGATTGTCTGACTACTGCACACAGTTCACTTTCAACAGACTACAGTTTAATATTTTGATTTAAAGGGAAATCTGAATCAGCTAAGTAACCACCCTGATGAGAACTGGAAATGGTGAAGTACAAATTTACCAGTTGCTTATGCCAAAAAAGCTGCTCAAGTACTCAGAATCTAACATAATCCTAGGAAAGGAGTCCCCGCTGCTAACTTCTTCATTTGTAACATCTCACTGACAGCAAGCAGCCTCCAACCCGCAGCTGCTGTGGGTCGTCCTTTTCAGGCTGTTATCCCTATGCACTGTTCAATCTCGGAGCACCTCTGTGAAAGTACAGAATATCTCACTTATGGACTAAACTGTGCAACCTTTAAGCAGAAGAGTTAACGAAGACCTATGCAATGGCAGTGCTTTCTTATCCATCCTAACCTGCAACTGCCTTCCAAGCTTTGTCCTGTCTCAAAAATGAACAGGAGAAATGGAAGGGATCACAGCTTCAGCATACTCCAGAGCACTAGAAAGATTTTGTAGGACTAAACCATTAGAATAGAGGTCTAGAAAGCTTACCAGATAGTGACACTTGCACATTTCTAGTTTTCCATGCTAGACAGGGATAGATGCCACTGCCATATTTATGAAGCAAGATCACCACAGACCAAAACATCAAAGTACCTCACCCTTCCACAAAAGTATGAGAGGATATGCTAACCACTTTATTTAAAGGTGGTCAAAAGCCTCTGCTGATGGTTGTCAAGATTACAAAAGCATTATTTTGTTACAGAATTCTGAAGAGTTCTTCCCCTCTGCCCCAACTTAGGAAAATTTAAGTCAAGTAATTGTATTCTACCTACATGTTGCAAATTATATGAAACCGATTTCTATTAGAAAATGATTTCTGCAAACACCAGTGGACTAAGATAGCCATAAATCTCCATACATCCCCAGACTTTCTTAAACTCACTCTTATTTCTAAATGTGCTGATTATCCAGAAGTCCAACTGGGGTGAAAAGGAAGCTGCTCAGCTCAACAGTGAGCTGCCTTATCATGAGCTGGTAGGTCTAACTTGAGACTTTCACTTTGTAGATTTTGGCCCTACTACACAGCATGTGAGTGTCTACAGCCAAGAAGCACTGGCTGCGCGCTCTTAACCTGTGCATGGTCTTTAATTAGAAAGTGAATCTCTGGCAAGATGTAGACACTGGTCTGTTTTGCTTTTCATCAGCCTCCGCCATCCCAAATTCGTAAATGAGCTAAATATTATTTCAGCAAGGTGCCTTCTGCTGCAACAACGTTGTATGTTCAGTGTCTCTGCCATCACTGTATTGTCAGAAAACTAAAAGATGTTGCTGCAGGGGTGCCAACAGCAGCGAGAACACTTCCTATATTGGTAGTTTCAAAAAGAGTGGTTGTAGACCACCAGCTTTTCCAGGTAGGTGCGGACCTCTACAGAGTAAGTTAGATACTATCAGCAATAGTCTTGCTTTCATTACAATTTATAGACCCACGTGAAGTAGTTCACTGAGCTGCCAAGTACACAAATTAAAAATTACTGTGCTATATAGTTTACAGCAATGCTGTAAAACTGAACATAAAACAGGGACTACACAGAAGATACAAATTACAAGAAAAACTCCCTAGCTATAAATATATAGAGAGATTGGCATATCCCTTGTAACATTTACTTCCTATTTTCTCTCATCCCACAGAATATTGAAGGAGGGGAGAAAAATCAAGACAGTTGCTTGCAATTTATTTCTACCCAATGCACTGCACTGAATATTTTAAATATACATGGAAAAAGATTCAGCAAAACAGGTATCTATATCCTTTTCACAGTGTCTTCATTATTGAAATGACAGCAAAACACCATATCCTACTGATATAGCAGCAGTTGGACAACATTCAGAAATGCAGTTCATGAAGACATTATGAGCTGTCTGTTGTCATGGTAACATCTCAGGTAAAAATAATTTCTTGAACAACTTAAAAACCACATCACTTCCACACGACAGATGGCATAAATCTTAGTCCTTCTCTTACACTCCAGAGTAAAAGTTTAGACTCTAGTTCTATAAAATTCTGTTTGTTGAAGAAACCCCTTCTCCAAGGTCTATCTCATACCATCACTCCCATAACTTGAGCACAAGAAAAATCAGGGACAGTACAGGAAGAATAAAGGCGACATGGAAAAGAAGCAAGCATCCCTCTGTGCAGGACTTCCCAAGGTGCTCTGAAATTATGACCCTACATAAAACAGGGAAATTAATTCAGTAGTGTACCAGGGAACACAACCCATTCTCGTAATTCCTAAAGCCCTGCCCTACTTTTACACTTTCCAATAAATGAGAAATGTTACAGACTTCCATCACAGAAGCAATGCAGAAAGCAACGTGTGAACAAGTTTTTTTATCATTTTTTTTGAAGATAAGAAAGCTGTGAAATCAGTAACATCCATAAATAAACAAAGAGTCCTCTTCACCCTACCCTCTAACCACTGTTAGGCCAAAGTGCCAAAACATGTGAACTAGAAGTATTAGTGTGTGACAGTGGTGAAATAGCTCATTGGACTAAACCACACAGCTCATGAAATTCAGAATTTCCCTCTGCCAAGTCATGGTCTAATGAAGTTATTTCAATATACTGACTCAACTTCCCTGCTTTTATAAATAGGTGGAATAAGAGTTGCTTCCCTTCCTCAAAAGGGCTGAGGACAAGGCAGGCTACAAATGATGATGTTATTAAAAAAAACCCACAACACTGCTGCACTCACACTATTATTGGACAGTATCACAAATCAGAACAAAAAAAAAAAAAAAAAAAAAACCCTACACTTCTCCAAAAATAGCATGTAGCATTCGTTCTCATAAAAAGGAGCAGATACCGATAGCTATTGTCAGAAAAAGCCGAAGATTTTACAAGTGAATCTGGCTGTTTAACAGGAAGAATTCAAAGTACTCTGGGAGATCAGCAAAAGGAGTATTAGGCCCCCTCCTCCATAGTTTCTGCTTTACTTTTATACTTATCTGCTATTTTTCTCTCAACTACATTTCTCAACAAGTACACCTCTAGGTATTTCTTCATCTCTAAGCATGAGCAAGGTAAACCCTGACCTTAATTTACAAGCACACTGTGTTGCTTGTAGCTTTGTAACACAAACATATTTTGTTTACTCTTACCTGTTTCCTTCATTACATCTCAGTGTAGCTTTCTCTCGGCCATTTTCTCTACAAGCTCAAATCACTTAAAACCATCCTTTGCACCAACAAATATAATCTTCATAAAGATTAAGTGTTCAGTACTATCTGTGGATGAAAACATTTTTCTTCTATTGTAATGGTCAAAGCTATAACATATTCACACTTCAGAGTAGCAAGATGTGCTGCTGTGTCTGACCAGTAACTAAATCAGAGAAAACTACTTCACTTGATTCTGTGATCAGTATTTGGCATTATCTAATACGGTAAGTTACATTCAGCTTAGAAGTAGTAGGCAAAAGAAATACTGTCACACATGCACACATTCTAAAAATATTATAAAGTTACTCATTTAAGCAATGAATTTAATCACAAGGTCAAAAAAACATACAAGTTTTTAGAACTATTACTTGGATTAAAGAAAGAATAAAACAAGAGCTGTGACAACAAGTTATTGTAGAACAGATACTGGAAGAATATTCTCCCCCACATCCTCTAGTGTAATTCAAACACTCCAAAATTCAAATTCAGTGAATAAAAGGATGTTTCTTTAAACTGAAAAGACAGCTGCATGAGAATGAACACGACTAACAGTCTGCTTGATTTGAGCCGTCTTACCACTAACACAGTAACAATGAAAAAAGTGACTATTTCACTGTTAAACAATTTTCTTCCACTTTAAATCAGATATCGCTATTCAACACAGCTCTGCAATACCTGAAAGAGAAATCTCTGCATATTGAAGCTGCAATAATTTTTCCTGCTACCCACAAAACCAGGGTAGCAAGTTGAGACACATTGTAATTTTTGTCAACAGTACTGCCAAACTGATTTGAGATAAGATTGTTTTTTAAGAGCATATTTATACCAAGTCAACAGCTGAATCACAGGAATTATGCTTTTTTTTTCCCAGAACAGAAAAAAAAAAAAAAAAAAAAGAAAAAAAGAAAAATAAAAAATAGAGTTGTGCAACTGTTCTGTTCAAGGTCTAGATGAAACCAAATTCATTCTGGCTCCAGTATTAGTTACAAGTGTCCTGTCTTTAACTACAGAAACCAGTACCATGTGCTTTCATTAGATGGTAACACAATTATAACGCAATATTGTTCAAAAACATTAGTAAAAAATAAAACATGCCAAATTATGATAGAGTTGTGAAATACAACCAACACCCATAAAAGAAAACCTTCAGAAGATTTACTTCTATCTGTAAAGTTCTATTCTCATCCCAATGACCCTGGTCTTAATACCTTCTCCTGAAGGCTGCAGGTCAACTTCCAATCTTGGAGCCTCTCTACCATACAAGGAGAGTGGGAAGTACAAGTGACAACCTTTGTAAGCACATGTATTTCCTCTGAGAAACAGTAACACTCAAAGCAGCTTGAATGTTCTCTGCAGAGTCCTGTGAAAGATTTTAGCAAATACAAAGCACGCTGAGAGTGAACATTATGTTATTCAACCAACACATTTTTCAAAGTAGACTTAACTCATGAGTTTGTACAAGGGGTTATTGTAACACAGGAAGACAACTGAAAACGGGAAAAAAATGAAAATGACATCAAACTTGCTAAATACGTATTGTTTATTAAGGCTTGTATTCTCCTAGAGGAAAAAGTTAATCTGATGCTGTCCATTACCCTTACAGTCAGTAACAGTCCAGAGACAGAGTTATACGTTCTAAATACAAGTCTAAATGATACAGCTTAAACTTTATTTAAATTGGAGGTCCTTTTGGAGTAAATAGTTTTCAGAAGATATTTGCTTTCTAATATAGTAAAAGATCCTCTACAATAAACACGTGCAGATCAGTGTGCTAGAGCAGCAGACATGAGCACCATTTCCATGCTTAATTGGAACTCCAGTTGGTGACAGGTTCTCCGAAGGTCCCCTCACTCCACAAAAACATGACAGCAAATTCAGTTTCTTAAAACAGGTTTTTTTACTCATCCAACAGAAAAAAATTAGACATACACACTGTCAATTTTAAACATCTGAGGCATAATCCATCATATTATCCGTACTATTAGTTCCTACGTTAAAGCTCAGCATTATTGGTATAAAAAACTTTAAATGTAATTAGGATTTCGGGGGGTGGGGGGGGAGTAATGAAGGGAAAGATTAAAAATGATCTGCAATTAACTAATAACACCTGAAAGCTGAAACAGGTTTAAACACATTGCCCAAAACCCCTGCAATGTTGATAGCATCACATTATTATTTAATTATTAAGCTACAAAACCATAAAGCAGAATTATGGCCGAGAGAAAGCATCTCGCTCACTCTTGGCAGGATATGGTATAACAAATGCACACTGAAGCACTGGTTAACAGAATGTAAAAGGGAAATATTTTCCAGAGAAATAATTTCACTGACAATTTGATTTTCTACTAGACAGAAAAAAACAACATGGCGCATTAGCAATTTTAAGTGTAATTGTACAGATAACTAAAGAGGCATAGCAGCTGCACAAAGTGATCTGAAATTTATTCTTTTCATTTCAAAATTCTGAAGTGCAGTATCTTAAAATTTTTTAAAATGACAAAAATCAATGCATTTTTTTAACGTCTGCCATGAAAAAACAGGGTTTGGGGTGAAGATAAAGGAGAACTTGTCATGTATTCTCCATAATGTCTATTAACTGGCTAGGAACATAATTTGAGCCAAAATAAAGTCTTTGGGAAGCATTAACGCTTTAATATGCTCATGTATAGGTCCACAGTAGGTTAATATAACTGTTTACCAACTTAAAAAATAAAAACAGACACACCTTTATTAATGATTTCTACAGAATTTTACATAGAAAAGGATACAAATTAATGTAGATCCACTTGGGCAAAAATAAACTACAATGTACTTAAAGATGCAACAACTTAATTTCCCCTGCACGAGAAGATATATTGGAGCTGAAAGCTTTAGTTTGTCCTGATGCCAGGATACAGCACCAGAATACTTAAATTTTGTTTCTCATAGTCGAATTCAATATCAGTTCTAGTATATATAGCAAACTGTATATGTTTATTCTTATTGTTTGTTTCGATTCTGACGTTCCTGCAAAGAGAAAAAAAGTTAAAAAATAGTTAAGAAAGTCTAGTCATATTAACAAGAAAAAGTTCTAGGTAATTATAGTTGCACAGATGTGATCCCCAAATATGAATATACACTTTTTATAAAATGTAGCAGCATATATCATATATACCCAAGTCCAAAAATTCAGTAAGATGCAAATATTAAAATACAGCTTCACATGGATCAGCACAGTTAATCCAAACCGACAGCAGATGAAGGTCACAGCAAAAACATATGGAGTATCAACATTCACAAGTGGAAATGAGACCTTCAATATTCTACTTTCTGGATTACCTCAGCTACTGCAGTAGTAGGACAGCCACTACAAGAACAGTAAGGGGACAGTACATTACTGAATTCCTCAGAAGTATAATTCAAACATATACAAGTGACTTAGGAGTATAGTTACATTCAAAAAACAGGATTTGAGCTCTCAAAAAAAAAAAATATCTGCTCACAATTATTTTCTACTTATTAACTACTCTGGGAGACACTGTGGAATACCTGACAAGTCACAGGAAAAAAAAAATCATCAGGTGGAAGAAAAGTGGACTGCATGATGGTCTGATAAAACCAGTGTGGCTAGACAGAACAACCCAAGAACTTCTAAAGCATCCTAGTTCAGAAGCCAATAGTTACAAAAGCAGTAAATAGTAAGAGCAAATGTCTCAGAGTAAAATAAACAAAGCTATTCATAGTAGAGGCTCTAGAAAAGGGCTTATACAAGCTGTTCAGCAACACAATAATAAGAGGAGGACTTTTTAGCAAGTGCTTCAGAGCACCAAAAGTTCCAGAAGTCTCTCCAAAAAGCATCCAGAGGTTCAAAGTTAGAGCTCTAGGAAGTACCATTTACTGTTTTTAAATAAACTCAATATTATCATATTTTTCTTAGGATATGGCAATTTATAAGCTGAACTCTGACCATCTGACATTCGCCTATGTTTCCCAATAGTATTTTTCCTATCCTAAAAAACCCACAACTACCATAAAACATGCTGCAGTATTTTCAGGCCAGTGTATTTTTTCCAATTTATTTTAGGTAAGACACTATGCAGATTAAATAGAAAGAGCTCTGCCTTACTGATTTTCATCCTAATAGTCTTCAAAGTAAAATACCTACTGCAGAATAGGCATGTAAAGACTCAACTTGAATACACATTATATTTGAATGGCTCAATATGGCATCAGATTGTGATCTACAATACCTCAAGCACCATGTTAAATGACCAAAATGAAGAAATTCTACTAGATGGACCTGCTGAAGCTTAGTTAGACTTTATGCTGTTACATGACATGACAAGCTGAGGTCCCCAGCTGTGCAGAATCTACTTAGTAGAGTAAAATCCTCTATTTCAAGTAAGAGGATTGTGAAATAGTCAAAGCATAAACAACAGTCAAATCCTAAACTAACACCTTTGGCTTTTACTCAGGTTTTACTTGTTCTGTGGAGTCCTTCCATATAAAACTCATCTCCTAATCATTTCCCTTGGAATATAAAGCTTTTTTTGAATTTTGCCAAACATTTAAAAACAGTTCTCATTTTATGCTGTGACCAACTCAAGGAGCATAGAGTCTGTTACACCTGCAAACGGGCTGTTAGTTTCTGCCTCCAGGCACAACAATATTAACATCTGCATTTTCATAATAAAATGAAGTCAACAGAAGTTCTTAACATAAGACTTAAGGCATAAGTAAAAATACTGAAATTGTTTTACAGGATTAGTAAAACAGACTGTGTAAAGTGATACATTTTTTTTTTTTATCTATACCCCCATCTTCTACTTGCTGACTTATTATCAACTGTCAATGAAACTCATTTCTTAGTGATACTACACCTAGTATGTTCTGATACTGTATGTTCTTAATGAAAAGAACTTATAGCTGCTTGCCATTTCAAAGAAAAGGTAGTTAGAAAGAGGTATGCCTGGAATAAAACTGCATCAAACCAAACGTATTTTCAGGCTTCCAAAAAAGCAATTGTTCATTCTACTACTTTTTCTAAGGTGAGAAATACCCTTTCTTCATTTCATCACTGTACTATGCCCTCAGCCTAGTATTTCCCATTTCCATCTTAAGTAACTTTAAAGAGTTTGTTTTGTAGTCATCCACTGACTCTCATAATCCCATTTTCTTCAAAAGTCTAAGTCTCCCATTCTCATGGACCAGTCCCATATAGACAGGATACAGGCTGGCAGTGGACACTTCCACCAAGCATCTGAAAAGTAGGTGGGAGGCTCACAGCATTCAGAGTTATCTTAGGCTTTATAATTCAGTAAAAAGTGCTTACTTATTGAGTAAATTTATTATGGCATTCCCTCCTACCTTGTTGCTTTCTTTCTCTCTCAGGGGCTATTCTGAGTCTTCCTTTTAAGAAGTGTCTGAAACCACAGAAACTGGCAAGGAGTTTGATGTAAAAATTCTTCATGCTCTTGAGTATGGCTGCTTTGTAGATGATCTAACTCAAATTCTCTCCCTGATTGCTTTTAGCACTACTGCAAGTGAGAACAAGTAGTTTTCTGAGTAACTAACAAAGCTTTGTTCCTTTTGGTTCTGAAGATCCAACTGGAGCATTGTTAAGTTCTCGTCTCCTTGGGAATTCTCTGGTATCTCAGAGGGGAGCTCCTGTTGCACACTTCTCACTGGTGACATCAGTATGTATAGTCTTCAGATACAGGAAAGACTGATTTTCACAAAACTTGCAGAAACTTCCATTTTGAGACACCTATCCCTGTCAAACCTTATTCCCTACACTCCATCCCCAAACTGTCAACTTTCCTGCTAAACCTCGTCTGTCAAGATCAGTAGGATGACAGTATTCATCTTCTCTGACACAGAAATATAAATACTATCTTTAAACCAGGAAACACAATTAAATGAAACTTAAATAGCAATGAATTTAAAATAGCAATGAATTTAATTTTTAGTTTTGGAGGAAGGGCAGAATTCCAACCTTAGAAGTTCTGCACCAATGAATATGCTCAAAAAAAGCATGCTGCAGGTAATGTCTAAACAACACTAGAAAAAAATAAGTATTCTAAACTGCTAACATGTACTAGCTAACACTTTACCATATTTATTAAAAGTATCACCCAAAAGAAGAAATGATAAATTTGGGAATTCAAGAGCTGAGATGGACTGCACAGCTCTTTCAATATAACACCAAGGTCTACATATTGAAACAGCCAAGTGCCTTGACAGCAGTAAAGCAGTCTTGGTACAATAATTAGAACCATCTAGCTAAATACAGCTTTGTGAAGATAAACTGCTGACTTTTTACAGTAGGTCAAACTGCTGTCCAGCACACGACACAAGTTGCAAATGAAAAAAAAAAACATTAAGATGTGCAAAAAGTTTATTTTCTTTACTAAGTTTTTTGATTTTGGAAGACAATTTTGTAAAAAGTGCACAAGTTTGTTTCTAGGGAATGTGAATAATTAATACTACATTATATTATATTTGCTTTTTAAATAAGCTTTCTCACAAACTTGAAAATCGTTTCTTGTTTTAAGAGCGTGAACTTTGATCACGTAAATTACTTCGTCAACGCAAAGTCAGATCATATTGGCCCTAGGCACTGAATTTACTAAGAAAAAGCGAGGCTCAGGAGAGATTTCACGACCCTCATTCTTTGGTTATTTCATTCTATAACCCAGTTCCCTTCTATTATTCCTTTACCAGGTTCTGGGCCACTAAAATGTGCTGAGATAGTTTACTACTATGGCAAATCAAAAGCTGGACTTCTATCCAGCCATGATCAAATCTCCCCCCAATTCTACCTGATGATACAGTCCTTAATGTTGGTAACGCTGATGAGCCTTTGGCACTTCAGTAAACTCATCCAAGATTACATTACAGCTGTCTAAATTGACAACTGTCATTTGACAATTTAGAGTTAACACAGAGGTTCCTAGCTCAGTTAAACTCACAGAACACACGCTGAACCATATTCTGCATGTATTAGTTAAGGAAACATTGGCCAGCAACAAAGTGAAAATACATAAAAAAAATTAAATATTAATGGCTCTCATTGCATAGATCACACAAAATCATTCTTTCTTACTGAACATTTACTGTGTAAATGAAATAATGTTCAAGCATCCCATGTGTAGGGTTTTTTTTAAAAAAAGAATTCCAGTCCTTTATAATGGTGATAGGGATGAAATGGAAGCACAGATTTTTAACAACTAATTTTACTGATAAACAAAGTATGAAGACTAAAAGTATTTGGCAATTTGAAAGCCATTTAAGATGGTACGTATATAAACAGAGAAGCCATTTCAGCTGTAAGACAGTTATCTTAATTAGCACTCAGATTCTTCAAAAATTGTCGTAGGAAACAATTTTGTATTGTCAAGGATGATTCAACTTCAGCAGTAGGAACTTCTCAACAATAAGCATTTAGTTGTGTGTATATCCTGCAAGGAAGTCTTCCAGCAGTAAACTGGACTTCTAAAATTTGTTTATTCAAAGAAGGAAAAAATGTCATTAAATTCCTAAATAATAGTTTTATAGACTGCAATAAAATGAACAGTATCTGTTTTTTACTCCATTATTATTGATTTACTTTATTTCTCTAGCACTACTATCTTCCCTGGTTTATATTGTCCTGTATTCAAAGTTGTTCAGGTGAATCTAAGAAATGTTAAGTTAGACTTAAGAGTTTATTTCTGGTTTAAATGTGGTAGAAAAAACCCAACCAACTTTGGAAAAATGATCTTGTTAAAAAGCAGTGACCTGATTAAGAATACTGCATATTCACTTGAACTGAAAGTGGGAATAATAGTGTACATTAAAATAAACCAAAGTCGGGTCAGCCCAACAGTTGAGCATTAGGCACAGTAACTACAAAACCACTTCAGCTTTCAGCACACAGCCATCTGATCTTCCGTAGGCCAGTAAGTTAACTGTTCAAGAATAGATCTCATACCACTTTCACTACTTGATGTAAAGAAAAGCTCCAACTGTTTAAGCTTTCCCAGTACTCCCACCCAAACGCACATTATTCTCCCCTCCAGACTTGGGAGCAAGTCACAGGGAAGCTGAGTGTTAAAAAACAAAAACAAAAACAAACAAACAAACAACAAAAAAAGGCAACCCCTGACACACTGTAAACACTTGACAAAGGAACCCAGGTTTTTCAATTCTCTTGCACATAAAGAAACTGCTCTTCTCAAGGTAGAGGTTTCATTAAATATAAAAACTGGTACTGGTCTGCTGAAGCAACAAAGTGTTGATGTAAAGGCATTTAAGCTTTAGCTTGGAGAACCCCACAGAAAGCACACAAGACAAACTTGAAATCTTAAACCCTGATTTCCTCTACTGTGTTGAGGTACGCTAAGCACAGCATACCAGATGGCTAGAAGCACCTGGGGTAAAGTTCTTGAGACATACGTATCTTTCTCTCATAATTTAAAGGTACTTTCTAGATTCTTCAAAGCAATCTTATCTGCATTTTTAAATGGTAACAGAGCCTTTAAAATGGCAACTTCAATTTCAGCTCAGGGACATGCATTAAGCCTCTGCTTCAGAAATATTTTGAGGCAAACGTGAACTGCACTAAACCAGCCTGTCAAATAAATGCTTTATTTGAAATGCTATACAAAAAAAAAAAAAAAAAAAGTGTATGAAATACTATCAAGTAACTAGGTGTTACTTCGCTATTAACTGTACATCCAAACACCTACTATTCTATCAGTCCATTATGTTCAGACAGCCTAGAGAAAGACATTCTTGAAACTGGGGTTGTGGGATGGATAGAGGACAGACGATTCTTGGAGCAGACTAAGGTCATGAAAGCATATGTAAATATTTTTACTACACTTTCCCAGTTACTGTCCAAACTGCTCCAACTACATCCTCACTCAAGACTTCAAGAACTAGTAGACATATTAGACCTGGGAACTGAAAGCCTTTATTTACCCAAATAATAATACAAGTAAGTTCAGCAGAGGAAACACAAGCTTTCTAGCACTATTTCAGCAATTTTATGCAATTCTTTCTTTTCCAGAGAGACCAACTGAACAGACAAGATGAGGCCGCAATATGATTGCTCTTACAGCTCACATACAGATTTCACATGCCAACAAGGGCAACAACTTTGGTAGCCCCATTCAGTCAGTGTTAAACACTTCACATTTATGAGGCAAAAAGCTTGTTAAGTGGCAATCACTGGCAGAAACCTATTCTGAAACAGAAACCAGTTTCTATTCTATTAACCATTTGAAGATAAAACAAAGACCAAAAAAACTGGACATAACATTCCTTTACCTGTATCACTGCTTAACTTTTTGCTCTGAAACTCATTTACCTATGAAATTGTCACAGACAAATAAGCGTAGATTTGTTGTTAAATACACAAAACTATCAAGCTGAGAGATGTATTAAAAATATTTTGAATTCCTACTTACATTTTTCCACCATAGCAGCCTTCACATTTCATTTTCCCCATATCTGTGTATAAAATAAATTTTTTAATAAGTTTACCTTCCGCACCACCTCCTCCTCTTCTTGGCGCTTTTCATAATGAGAAAAGTCATCAAAGATGGAGGTCGTGTGCTTGTAAGTAGCAATAATTTTAAGCACTTGTTTTGCTTTTTCTAAGGGCACCTCCTGTGTATCACGGGAGTTTGTAACTGGTTTGTTGTCATTGTTCTCCAGCCTGATGTGTCGGAGCTGGTTGTTGGGCACATCCTTCACAAAGATCCACTTGACATCGAATTTCCCCTTCCACTTGTCCTGAGACCAGACACCTGCACTGGTGCCATAGTCCACAGGCGATTTCATCTCTGCTACTCCACAAAAATGTCCACTGCCATTGACACTGAACAGCAAGTAGACCGGACCCTTACTATTCATGGAACGAAAAGCACTGTCCAGGCGTTTGTTGCCATGTTCTGTACTACACCAAATAGAATACTTAATGGAACGATGAATATCATCCTCAGAATAGCTCTTTATTATGAACACACGTCCATTTTTAAGGTTCCATTCAAAATCTTTAGGGTTATAGCTGTGAGCAGCTTTCAGTTTTTCAAGAACAGGATGGGATTCGCCACTTGGAACAGGGTTAGGCTGGGTACTGCCAGCTGAGTTGCTATCATTACCAGTTCCTCCACTTTGGCCAAAAGCTGCATTTCTGTTGCGAGGAGCTACCCAGCGGTTTTGAGGCGGCTGCTGAGGGCTCTGATACTGTGGTTGGGTCAATGGAGGAGGCTGAGCCGGAACAGGCTGAACAATCTGTTGCTGTGGCTGCGGAACAGACTGAGGAGAAGGTATCTGTTGAGGGGCAGGAACTTTTGCCACAGGACCCTTATTGTCCCACGTACCTATGTCCATATTGTGTTTTATAGGTGGTGGAGGCAGAGCTCCTCCAATTACAGGTCCAGTTTTCGTTTTCATTTTAGGCTGTGGTTTTGCAGGCTTGCTAGCGATAGCAGCCCAAGAGGTTGGTTTAGATACTGGCAAGTTTACACTAGATCCACTGTTACCAGAGAGGGCACCTGTCATCCCAGCGCTGTTGACAACAGAACCTACTGTTTTCACAGCAGAAGTTGTAACATCTCCACCAATCTTAAGTCCAACCATTCCCTGTTCAATACTGTTCATTCCAGGAGCTTTGTTTAATGTGTCATTATGAAATCCTGTTTGTCCATCCACAATGGTACCGCCCAGTGAACTAGGTGGATAACTGTAACTGCTCCCATACGCCGAACTTTGAGTTTGCTGTCCTTGGGATCCACTTGTTCCCCAAGCTGAGAAGGCAGGATTTTCAGGGAAAAAATTAAACCGGTGTTGATAGATGTTATTTCCCAGACCCCCAGGCTGTCCAAAAACAGCATCATGCATAAAATGGTGATCTCCATTACTGAGCTGTCCATAGGTGGTGAGATATGGGATAGGAGGATCTCCTCCTGTAGACCACGGAGCTTCACTGAGAGAATAGGGGAACCCAATAGATGGTGGATAATAACTGGACAGATAGGGATCAGTCATTGATGGATAACTATTGTTCTGTTAAGGGGAAAAAAAAAAGAGGTCGTTTCAGACACAAGAATTTTGTTTATAACACCCACAACACTGCACATCACTAAACAGAAAAGAATAGTGCCACGTAATTTTATTTCTAGTTAAAGATTTTAGTTCACACTCCATGTTTGCTATTCCACAAATTGCTTAATTCATTAAAAATAGCACTATTGCAACCCGTTCATTTCTATACCAGAGATGAATTCTTTAACCTTTTGCTTGAACTGTGAATTATTTGTAGCTCTAGGTCAAAGCAGCATTATCTTCCCATCCTGCTAGTTGTATTTCTTGTATTTAAAAAGAAAGATACATGGCTAAATCTGGAAACTTAAAATTTGGTCCAGGAATATTGCCTCACAGTGAATTTAGTAATTTGAGATTTTTAGACCATGTAAGTGCAGTTACATTACTACAGGCTATTTAATGGCTTCATCTAGATTTTTTAAATCTATCAATATCACAAAATATTTCAAGGTACTTATATAACAGAAGACATTTTGTGACTCATAGCATACAAGTTTTATCTAAAACTGCTTTAATAAAACAGCATATATGATAGAAAACATGGTTATAGTCCTTATTATGGAATTGTTTTGAGGGAGCAACTTTCTCTAACAAGCAAGATATACCTCAAGTGATAAAACACAAAAAGGCTACTTCTGACACAGATGCAAGACCACAGTTAGATCATACACAAAAAAAGTGTGCCAAGTTTGGTATAAGTAGACCTAATTACTAGAAACTAAAATTACAGTTAAAGTAATAGCTGGTATGCTAAAGAAACACAAGCAAATACAGCATGTGACATATACCAGTAAGCCATCCAAGCTCTCACTGACCCTACTCAAGCTTCTGCAAAGGTCTCCTTTCCCTCAGTAGTAAAGTCACAAGTGCGCAGAACTTCTTCTGACAGGCCTTCCAAACTGGCCATCTTTTCCACTCTAGGAAATAGAGACTGACCTGTTCTAAACCAGCAGACCCTTCTTTAAAGCTCCAGCTTTTCCTCCCTTTTCTCCTTCTCAACTGCTTTCTTAGACCTGAGGAATCTTTCCTTCTACTCTAAATCTTCAGGTGATTTTTTTTTTTTTGGTATTTTATGTTTCTCATAGTCAGCAATGCAAAAGAATACAGACTATTCTAAAAGGGGTATTATTCTTCCTTATGAAACTTGAAACACAGATACTGGAGCCCTTCCAAAATGAAACCCTACATGTAATTACCAGTGAGGGGGAGGAAAGGTCAACATCTCCTGCTAATCAGTCAAAGAGCAGCAAATCTTCCCTTACTCACAGAGAATGATGATTTTTAAAAGGAGGAACTAAGACTTCTGTCAAACCTTAATTAAGGTTTGAAAATTAAACAAATATTATGCAGACTCAGCTGAATTGCACAGACATTTTAGTAATTTTACCAAACATAAGATTATTTGTCAACTCAATCAGAAAACTAAGAAACACCTTGCTAAAGAGAAGTATAATACCCAGATACATTAGAGTCATTTTTATTGTTCATTTTTCAGCAACAGCCTTCCACAAAACCCTAATTTAATATTTTTACTTCCCGTATGAAGAATGACTCCATAAAATATCAAGACTTGTATATATACCATAGACACAACAGCTTTAAACAGCCTAAATCCAATGTTACCCATTTTTGATTCAAGAGACATCTTCTCTACCACTTCTCTTGTTGACTTCATTTATTTGGAAGTTCTATCATTAACAAGAGGTACACAAACCATCTTTCTATAACATGATGATTCTCTAAAATGTATTAAATTTTCTTAGTCTCTTAAGAGAGTCAATACTTATCACATTAAAATATCTTTTTTTCTGAGGGCATTTGAGACTGGTATCAATGTGTTTTATCTTTAAGTGTTAATATTAAGAAAAAAGTTAAAATAAATGCTAGTGGAAGGGAGGAGCTTTAGATAGGTCTTAGGTAGTATTTATTACCTTCGTACATTCTACAGATTTAAATTAAGATCAAAAGAATATGACCAAATAACACATATGTTTTGTCTCACAGTACTGCTAAACAATTCTACACAATTCCTTACACTGTCACCTTCCGTACACATAGCTTGTCAGGTTTCCACAAAGGTTTTAACAGGATTAAAAGAAAATTTCAGAAGACATCCCCACAAAACATTCAATCTATTTTGAATGGCTTAATGCTACAAAGTGCAAGAGAAGCCCTGATGGAAGTCCTTCACTACAACAGCAGTACACTTATTTTGACAAACTTATCCTTGACCTTTCTGCATCTCTTCTCTACTTCTTTTAAAACCAATCTCTGCACTAATTAGGAAGAGAATCCTCCTTTCTGCCAAAGTTCTCTGCTTGCTCGTAATACTCTCATTCTCAAGTATACCACATTCTCAGAAAAATCTTCTGGTTCTGGATGACAGTACATCTGGGATACCTTCCTTATCGAGTATATCATACGCATATACCTTACCTCATTCAGTTCCCTCTGCTTTCAAAAACACTTTCAGCGTGCATAGTAAGACACTTCAAATTTGATCTGCGCTATTGCTACCTGAATACCAGACTTTTCTTTGTAAAGAAAAAGCAAGTGCCTTTAATTAGGTACAGCTTTCCACACAAAGATAGGAGACAAATTACATTTGATTACTTAATATACTTAATACTCATTTTAAAGACTAACTTGTATTTTTAAAAGATGACATTTAACACAGTATCATCACTCTTTATTTAATTTTTGATGTCCAATGTATTGCTTGTGTCAGCAAGGTTTTTAATTTCTTGAGCTTTTTTTTTTTAATTCAACTGGTTAACTTTTTTAAAATCAACTACACTTTACAGTAACTTTAAAGGGCATATATCTGACAGAATAAGTAGATAATAAGGCTTTGTTCAGAGATATGGTTGTCTGTATGGTGGTATCTCAGAGAGTTCTAATTAATACTACTGTCACTTCCCCCTTAAAAATATAAGGCAACCTACACAATTATTTCTTGTAGCTCATCAATTCCTTGTGGCATGCCCATTTCTTGTGGCATTTACAGGTCAGTCAATGGAGCTATGCTTTCATGCATCATCACTTTACTAGAATATGAAAATTAAATTATGGAATTCTATAAATCATAGTAACTTTGTACCTTTAATCCTAATAATTGGGCTTATTGACAGTTAACAGAAACATATTACTTAGAATTAACATATAACAGATGGTTCTACTTTTCATCTACATCAAATAGAATGTTAACTGTATTCTACAATAGAAAACATCTTGGTTTTAAATAATTAAAATTTACATACAAATATAAGGAATGGGATGACAAGAATCATAAAGAAAAGGAGGAGAGAAATACAAAAAGCATGCATAGTTTTCTTTCAAAACTGATTTTGCAAAAAGGGAATCTCACTTTATCTTAAACTTCCTGCATTTGTACTGTGACAAGTACAACAATTCCAGACCACAGGACATGTTTCCCATGAAATTGCATTAACTTTGCATAAGTTGGGAGAACACGTCTAGGCTGTAGAGAATGATGAAGACCTCTGAGCTCAGTTCAAGAACCAGAACCCTCAGAGCACAGATCCTGGAACACAGTGCATGTTATTATATATATAATTTGCCCTAACTTCCACGCTGGTGTGTCTAGACTGCTTCTAGAACTGAGATGAGCTCAGGTATCTCTATACTGAGCTAGAAACTGCAGCCTCCCATAAGCTGCTATGATTCAAATCAAATTAATATAGTTTTATTAATAAGTGCTTCCCAGAGCGCTTAATACAGCTGGAGAATAACTGACCCATGGCAGATGAATTGATAACATTTGCTCGTGTTCACATTCAAGATTCAACCACAATTTCCACAAATAAAACAGAGTATCACATTACATACTCTTTTATTTCAGTGTGTAGAATAATGTTCTTTTGCAGATAAGCTCAACAACGTCACCAGTATTCACAGTGGCATCTATCAGCTTCAAATTGCTGAATTGTAAATGTCCTGTTTAAAACATACCTCTTAGCCTTTTTGCCAAGGAATAATAATGTACCTCTGCTAGGTCTCTCTCCCCCCTCCCCTATCCCCCTCACTGTATTTTATATTCGTGAAAGAAAACTTTCAGGCTCTAGTTCCTAGACACTTTATTCATTTAAAGATTTTAAAAATACTTGAGTTAGAAGACAATTTCTATTATTATTATATTGAAGTCATGGATGTTAAGTGATGTACATTATAATGAACTAGATCATATTCAGAGTTCAGTGCCTTGCTCTTAAAAAAACCCACATTTTAAATTCTTAAGATATTTCAGAGGACACAAAAGAAGAGCAATATCTGTTGAAGTGTGATGAGAATGCAGAATCACTCTGTTACTTGTTTTCAGTGCTTTCTAGGAAAGGTTTCAACCACAGTAATTTTCAGGCTTATTTTAAAGACAGATCAAGAGACCTGCCAAACCGGAACCTACAGACTCCTCCATGTAGCTCATCTATCAAAGAACTGCAAGATCAAGTAGTCTGTCGTAGTCCAGCTGTATTAATAATCTGCAATGTGAGAAGCAATGAACAGACAGCAGTTGGAGCATTAACTTCATCTTTATTTGTGGCCATCTGGATACACGTAGTAATATTAGTAATAAAACTAGCATTGGTGCTCATGAAGCTAAGTAACACAGTAGGCTAGTCATTTCTTTTCCATTTCTATTTAAGAAATTTGCTCCCTCAACACAATTCTATAGATCGACTGCCAATACTGCATGCCTACAAAACAAAACTGAGTTACAAATATACTAACCTGATTTGACTGCCCAGAAAGGTAAGGTTCAAAATCGTTGTCATGAACTGTATCCTTCTGGTGTAATGAACCATTTTGTACTGGAAGAAAAGAGTTGCAACAAATTAGAACACTACTTAGTAGCATTTTAGTAAACAGTTCCACCCTAATGTTATTTTATGAAGAGTCATATTCTTCTTCACAGCACAAAGAACCTTCAAAGACAAAAGGATCACACTTGTCCAAGTAATTTCTTTGCATTATTGCTCACAAAACTAAATTTGAATAAGTTTGCATCCATAAAAAGTTGAGTTTTTCTACAGATGAGTGAATCAACAACTCACGTGAACTACTTCTGAACCAAAAAATAATCTCTGGCAAGAATCTGGTGAAAAATATTGGGAAATCACACCTAAGGTCCTGGTGCATGACTAGAAATCTCAGAAGCTAATTAACAGTTCTCCCTGCATGTACTGCTTACAGCTTATTTAAATTGACTAAAATAAGAAAGTCAAGTGAGGTTGCATTTAATTATAAAAAACAACTACTGAGTTTCTTCATAGCCTGACAATGCTTTCAAGCAAAATTTAAGTCTCAACTTTCTCATGGTGGTATCCAAGAGACTGCCTTAATCAAAGGCCTACATAAATTAGCCAGTAAATAAACATTCAAAACCCACTGCTGAAAGATATTACACAAAAGCAAAATTACTAGGTCAGTTCAAACAGTTTCCACTGTTTGTTTAAAAAAAAAAAAAAAGATCATACCCAGCTTATGTTGGGAAAATAAAGCAACTACTTCATAGCTTAGCTAGATTAAAAACAATACTACATGAAATAAGATGTTTAACAAAGAAGTTTGAGAATTTATGAGAATATTTGGAGAAAGTTTGTCTGTGACAATGTGACAACAGCATGTAATAAAAGTACAGATAAACACAAGATACAAACTTTTTGAGACAATAGGCAATTGGATTTTAGATGCTTTTTGTTTTACCTTAACCAGACTATCTGAATGGCAAGATTTAGTCCGAGTATCTAAGCCTCAGCAGTTATGCACTTACTAGCGATCACAATAATGAGAATATTTACTTAAAATATTTGCTATTTAATTTTAATTCCAGTTTAAGCAGTGGAATTGTCATAGTATTACCTCATCAGAAGTAGCTTAACTATTGTTATCTAAAATTACTTAAGTGAAGTTTGTAGACTTATATATTATGACAACTAGCATATATATATGTCAATAGTAGTACAATAACAAAATCGTATTTACATAGCAAAAAAGGAGTATGCAAAAGTATGTGAAATTATATCTTGGGTAAGAGATCTCTATTATGTTGAAAACTGCTTTATTTTAAGGAAATTAAGAGCCTTATTGTATGTATGCTTAGTGCTAACACACAGTCCTTCCCACTGTAAACTCAGTAACAATAAGTAGGATGCAAACAAGCTCCTAAAAGTAACAGGTAATGTTATTTTTGAAACAAAGCATATCTTCATTTGTTCCAGATGTTATCCATGGGGACTGACACCAATACCTATCTGTTCACAAACAGTTACCTGTAGGATTCATCTGCAGTTAAAAAAAAAAAAAAAAAGAAAGAAAAAAAGAAAAGAAAATTAGATGGCAAGATCTCAGCATGTTTCTTACCTTTATTATCTTGCCCTTTCGGTCTCTGGAAAGCCACAGCATATGATGGAGTAAAATAAAAAACGGAGGTGGGGAGAGAGAGAAATGAGAAAGTTAATTTTGGAAAAATGCTCATACTGCCATTACGAAACACACAGCCTATGGGGAGAGAAAAAGCCTCTTAAGGAACGGCTAATAACGAATCGGGCTTGTTTAAACTGGGGTTGAGGAGTTCATCTCAGGTATCATCCAGCACTGGCCTTCCTTAGAAATGGCCACTGCTCTGGAAAGGCAGCGGGAACGCGCTGTGCCTGTGGGGTGGGCTAACGGGAGAGACGAGGCCCCAGAGGAGCCTCTCTCGGGACCGGGGCAGGCCCCAGGCTGCACGAGGACCCCAGCCCGGGGCCCGGGCGCGGAGCACACAGGCCCTGTGCCCAGCTTCGCCGCTTACCTGAGGGTCAACGCTTGTGGCAGACATAATTCATGTACAGGGCCGCCGTGGTTCAGCAGAGAGGGCCCGGGGGGAGGCGGCCGCCCGGCGGGGCGCGGCGCAGGGGCGGCGGCGGCGCCTCTCCCCTCAGGCGGCGCCCGGGCAGCGGCGACGGCGCCGGGGCTGCGGGGAGCGGAGGGGGCCGCTCGGCGCCTCCTCGCAGAGGGAAGGGTTGGGGGCGCGGAAGGCCGGTGGCCGCGCCTCGCCTCGCCCTGCCGCCGCCGTCTCCTCACATGCCCCCGGCCCGCGCTGCGCCGCCCGGGCCTGCCGCTGCCGCCGCCGTCGGGCCGCAGCGAGCGCCGGAGCCGGAGCCTCCACCTCCAATGGCGGCGGGCGCCGGGCTGCGGTGACGTCAGCGCCGAGCGCGCGCGCGGCACGCCGGGAAAGCGCGGCGAGGCGCGGGCGGGGGGAGGGGCGCGCGGGCGCGGCGGCACCGGCGGCGCAGGCGCGGGCGGGCTGAGGGGGCGGCGCGCGGGCCGGTGGCGGTGCTGGTGCCGGTGCGCGGCGGGTCGCGGGGCTCGGCCGCCCTTCCGCGCGCGCCGGGCCGCCGCAGCCCTCGCGGTCCTCGGCAGCCGCCTCCGGGGAGGGGGCGAGGGAAGCCGCGCAGCAGCTCCCGGCCTCCCGCGGGCCGCCGCGCCGGGCTCTCGGCCCGCTCGTGTTCGGCCGCTGAGGAAATGGCGGCGGCGGCGGCGGCCCGCGCTCGAGGGGGAGCGCGGGGGTAAAGGGAGCTGCTCTCTCCGTGGTTTTCTCTCAGATTAATTCCTTCCGTTTTCCTTCCGGCTGGACGGGGTGAAATGGTGGCTCCCGAGAGCTTACATGGAATTCAGCAGGGCCAAGACTTAAAGCGGGGGTTTGCAGGGAGGCTCGTCGTTCCCCGCCGAGGAGAGTGGGGAAGTGAAGCCTTACTGAAAAAGCACACCGAGCTGAGCATGTTTGATGCTTGGTTTTGCCAGAGTTGTGTGTAAGCAGGTTTTAGGGAAGCCTTGGCATTTCTTTAATGAGAAATCACATTTAATGAAAGCAATGCCTTTTTTATTTCTAGTATTTGAATTCCAACTGTTTCCTTGTTTCTGCCTGCATGTTTTTTTCCCAAATGGATGGCATATTTAATGACCAGAATTATTGTTAGTTTTTTTTTCTTTAGTGCTTGATATATATGGGTCAAGGGAGAGTTTATAGACACTGCACAGAACAAAAAGCCCCTGCCCTTCCCAAGGTCTTGTAGACTTAGGTTTTTTCATGTTATAACCAGTATTCTGTGGTAATCTGTTTAATATCTGTTTCAATTCTGATGACTAAATCATAATGTTCATGGTGAAACAGGCATCAGCATCATGTTGCTGCTTTATTATTTATATTGCAGTAGTATTCAGAGGCCTCACTGTCCTACTGTCCATGTAAACACAGCAAATGGTAGTTCACTCAGTGCCCAAATAGAGTATGGTGGACTGGAGGCCTCTTAGGCCAGAATAAAAGAAAACATCATCTCTTCTGAACAACAACAGTCCTAGGAGATAATCAGCAACTACTAGAGATTCATAGAACATAATTTTCTCTGACATCTTTGGGAACTAGTGCAGTAACAGGATTTATAACAATTTTCAGTGATTAACAGTATGTCACTGAAATTGTCTTTTACTATGTAACAGGTGTTTGACATCTGTTTAGGGAATAGAAATAATTGACCATCAATTGGCCAGAAACCTGATATTTTTTCCTTGAAGGGATCAAAATACTTGCAGAGATTGAGCTTGATCAGTCTCTTTTTCCTTTGAACATGCCTCTTGACACGAACATGCACCGTTTATGGTTACCAGGTGTGAACAATCTAAGAATCTAAGAAGGAGGCAATATGAATCAAAATCTAGCTGTCAATATGTATATAATATGTTGTGTAATTGCTTGATATAACAACATGCATGATACTTAGTAGTGAATTTGAGTTTAGCTCACTATTTGATAAAAACAAGTATTTTCCATTGTGTTCCATACTTCTCCAAACAGAAGTCTGAGCAGAGTTTGGGCATACCCAAGTTATGTCTCAGTTCTGTTATAGTCAGGAATCTCCTCTGGTGTTCCTCATGCTAAGCAACAGGATACCTACTATGAAATGGAGCTATTCTCTTATCACTTGTGTTATGTGTAAAGTAGGACTAACTTGTATGGTGTTGGTCTCACTAGTCTATCTAGTCTCATTACTGTCTTAGGCAAGTATCTAGAACTCTGACCAAATTAGTTAAGGCTGCCATGTATCAGATAGTGGTTCTAGTGGTTATAAAGTCTTGCTTGTAACTTCTCTATGTTCATTTTTTTGGGGTAAGAATAGAAAATCCTAGTTCTCATGAAAGATACCAAACCATTACAATCATCCTTTCTTTAGTTAAACATAGTAAGTCGTCTTTGTCTTCAGAAAGTCAACAATTGTTGAACCTAGTATTTGTTATTCAGATAAAATATCTTGATCTATATAACAGACTGGGCCACTTGCCTGAAATGAATTGTCCAATTTCTTTTTGTCCCTTTTCTGATCAGTCACCATGAGGTAACACAGAAAGATTATTGCATTTGCATTAATCCCAGCACCTGGTGGTATTTTGAGGTCTTGGATTGCTTAATTTGCAAGTAATAATTGGCTTGTTTCATCTTAATTTTGTTTGCCATTTGGTATAGCTATGGATGAAGTTGGTATATCTGTGCTCTTGGGAGTCCCTGGATGAGCTGGAAAGGCTGTCCTGAAGAACAAAACTTCAGAAAGAAATGTTAAAAGAAAGCAAGCAGCATGAGCTAATAGTGGACCATCTGTCTGAAGGGAACAGAGAAAGACTTGTCCTGGGTACTTGGGTGATAGGCACGATTTTGAAGTCCATGTGATTGTATATGTTCACTAGTCTTGATATAGAAACTATGTGACTATGAATCATCCTTGCCATGACTGTGGTGTAGGCAGAATGTTAGAACCATATTTTACTTAGGATCCTATGTTATAGGGGATTATAGTTATTAGACTATATCTGTTATTTTAGACTGAAAGATAGAGCATATTAATGTGTACACACATACACACACATGCAATGTCCCTAACTCCATAACTGCGTATTTGTGGAAACATTTTTTTGTTTGCATTAGGAAAATGTGAGTTACTACCCCTTCCTGGTAACTTTAAGAGGAATATTGCCCATCCATTAAGAAATACACAATCTTTTAGAAACAAAACCACTAAGAAAAAGAGGACTGTGTTAAACTGTATAGATGAAAGCAATATTCAGAATGGTATTAACTAAACACGATCATTTTGTTTCAACCCAGCCTACTCTCAGAGAGTAACATTGCGACCTGTGACGTAACAGGTTTTTGGCTTTGTTGAGTGAAATATGGTCCTATGTTCTTCTAACGATAAGGTAGGAATATCTTTTTCCTCTGGTTAACACTCTGAAATCTCAGAAGAGTTAACGTATAAATTACAAAAGATCATTTTTGTTATTTTGATTTTACAGGGATTTGCTGCAGCCATTTCTATGGCAAAAATTGTGGAGTTTGCTTTCTAGCAGAGGGTTAAACATTACCATGCTGGAATCTTCCCAATTCCTCTTATGGAATGTAACTAAAGCATAGCTCCTGCTTTAATTTTCATCATTTTAGGGTGAAATATAAAGGTAGACACACAGAAAATAATATATTTTCTCTTCTGTTTTCATGTCATTGGCATGCCCTTCTGTGAAAACATGAGAAGGGGAATCTTATCCGAAGTGGCTGGTGAACAGGTATCATCACCATCACAGACTTGCTGTTATTTACAAGGCAACCTCGTTGTAAAGCTGTAGCAAGAAGCTCAGCAGAACACGGGCTGACCTCACAGATCTCCCAAGTGTTCCTCTTGATCTTCATTGGCAACTGTTGCTGTTATGTATTTTCCATTAAATTGTTAGGATAATCTGGTTTTGCTCACTTCTAGAATTGGGTCACCTATTTTTCATCTCACCATTCTGCAGTGTCCTTCAGGTTGAGCTGCCATCTTCCTCAGTTGTCATTCTTGCTATGAATTATTGGTAGAGAGACAAAATCAACCTATATGAGTGAATTAAGATGAGGAAAAACAGATGACTGTTAGTGTAAATAGCTCAAGAATACACCTTTTTGCCTGTCCTCCAAATAATATTCAGGCAGCTAGACACATCTCTGTCCAATATAAACATGTTCCAAGCTGTGGCAGAATTCAGTCGGAAAATTAGATGTTCCATGTTCCTTGACGGCTGATTTTCCACCAATTAAAAAGTGGGATGAGCTCCATTAGATTCATAACAATGCCTGACAAATCCTTCTTTAAAGGTAATTAGTGTCTGAGAGGTGGAACATACATTAGTCACAAACTGATAGCAGTATTTTCTGAAGAGCTTCATTATGTTTTTTTTTTTTTCTTCCTGAACAATCTGGAGTAGCAATGCCACGCAGTTTAGATGAGGCTACACCACTTTTCATTCCCTGTACTTCCTGTTAGGCATTGAGTAGGTAGAGGGAATACAGCGTAACTGTGACACACTTCCACGTCGGTATCAGAGGGCAGCAGGAAACATTGAAGGGGTGAGGGGGAGAGGCAAGCATAAAGAAGGTGAAGCATGACTGATCTTTGAGAAAGTCAGCCAGATCCTACTCAGAAAGGGAAGAAGAAAGAGCATATCTTTCCTACTGCCGTGCTTATGTGGGAATTGTTCTTGGCTGTTCATTTCTCTCCTTAAACTGTAAATGTTTTATGTTCCTAATGTTTTATGACTGTTGAAGTTTCTACAGCTCAAACACTTTACTGTCATTCAGCAGAGTGATAATTCGTTAAATTTGGGGCAGTATTGAACATTTTCAGGATTTTTTCTAAGTGTTCGAAATTTTGAGGGGAACAAAAAGGGTAAATAATGGGTCAGCTTAGTTTCTATGCTTTCCCCTGCCCCCCTTTTCCCCCTCCTAATGTTTGTGTTCACTGGCATAAAGAAGAAAAGATAGAGAAATAAAGAGAAAATATCTTTGAAAGTGAATTCCCCAATTTTTCAGCTTCAGAAGCCATGTAGAAAAATAAAACGCTTTCCATAAAAATTCTGTTTTTTACCTTTTGGAAAAGTATTGAATACGGTTGTTAAATCCACTGTACCTTACAAAGCAGATTTTTTTTATTTTTCATAATAATAGGCTGGACGCTGAACTCTTGGAAGTTGTGAAACTAAAACATAGTATTGACTTACGGCAGAAACACTTCGGTTTTCCTTATTCCAAGGAACTAGCATGTTTTGTTTTCTTTCAAATCACAGGATTTTAAGGCAAATTCCTCTACTGGTTGTTTGAATATTTGTTGTACTTTGCAGATTTTTCTTTTGATGTGTACTGTACTCTGTTCCCATGAGACAGTATATTAAAGTTATTTGATTCTAAACACTCTTAGGGATAATACTGTGAGCTACATTTTTAGCTGTTCCCAATTGTTACAATACATAATGTTTTAAGGCAATCAGGTGTTATAGTAGTGGAGGCCATAAGAAGAGTTAGAGGAGGAGGTTGGAAGGGTGGAATCCTTAGGAAATTACTTAACAAAACATATGTTTGTTTACTCGTGTGTTAGTTCTGGTAGTATATATTGTATGTGTATTTACTTTATAGCAACATTTTTCAGGCTTCCTGAATTAGCAGTGAATTTCAGGCTTCCAAGCATCTTTGAAGGGACAAGTCTGTTATTAAAATCTTTTATTATTTGTTATTAATGTGTTAATTTCTTTTTGTTAAGTTTTATTAAATTTGCTGTAAATGTATCAAATTGTTTTTTCATTATTATTGAAAAATTCAGTGAAGAATTTAAAATAATCAGGTGGAAAGTGCAGTGAGGGAAACCTTGATAAGCAGCGAAGAGTTTCAATGTATGGTAGTACTTGTTATGGTTAAAAAAAAAAAAAAAAAAGCCTTAAGTTGAATGAGGAAGCAAAGCGAGACTTTTAAGCTTTACCCTAAGGGAATGGCTTTGTGCTTCTCTCTGGTGTGACCAGTCACTTTTCAATGTGCCTTGTCCTTATTCACTGTGTTAGATCATGCTGCCTCTCCACAGTGGAGTTATTTTATGAATGCCTTGGAGTTTCATGTCAACAGACAGCAATATTCTTTGGTCCCTCAGTGCTGCATTGGAAGGCTCAAATTGGAACTGAACCGGCAGGTGCCATCGAACGTTTTACCAGTGCAGGAAATACAGTGCCAGCAGCTCTTAGGGGAGGAGTAGAGCCCAAGTAGTTTGCTGCAGGATAATACCAGCTGGCTATTCAGTGTGAAGGGAGCCCAAGGACGATAGACAAGGAAGAGGCAGCCAGAAGAGGAAAAGCAAGGCCATAAATGGAGTCATAGAAGCAGCTGCCTACTTCTCTGGCAACAAACTGAATGACTACCTACTCTGCCTCAGCCTGGCAAGCAATTATACCACCAGAGCTGAACCAAATTCTATTTTCTTTTCAAAAATTGATCCTTGTTTTCTTGGAGAGGTTAAGGGTGGTTCTGAGCAAATGGGAACAGGAATTTTGCTATAAAATTCCTTGATATTGAACCCTCGTTGAACCTGTTGCCCCGTACATGGCAAGCCATGACATCTGTATTCATGTTCCCAGCCTCTTTGCTTCTTAGATAATACCAGTTGGTATGTTTTTTTTTCTTTTCTATTACAAAAGCCTCTTTTCTCAGAAAATTTTTTACTCAGTCTTAATTTATCGATGAAAGCACAACAGCCTTCCTTGAGCTAAATTAAACAGAGCAACTTCGTCATAGTACAGCTGCGTAAGGCCTCAAGATTAGAAATGCTGAACTCTGTTGGAGTCCTTCCAGCGGTTACAGTCACTGCAGCCCTTTGGGCTCTTCATCATGCTATCTCCAAGCTATACTCTGGCCGGCTGTTGATGCTTACTGATTCCCTTTTTCTTTTTTTTTTTTGGGGGGGGGCAGGGGGGCTTTAGCTTATTACACTTTTTTGGTTTAACAAGTGTTTAGAAGTTGAGTAGGACATTTTATTCTCTAAAAAGGAAATGAAAGAAATTGCTAAAAAAAGAAATAAATGTTAACATTTATACATTATTATAATACAAGACAGTTGCATACATCACATTACATAACACATTAAATGCTGTCAGACATTGTTAGCCTGCTAAAATGAACCCCATCGTTTCTTCTTGAGCATGCTGGCTTATTTTTAGTTTCTCTCTGCAGCAGACTTGATGCCATTTCATGTTCTGCTATAGTCGTCTCAATGGTTTTTCTGAGCTTTCCTTTGTGAAATGATTGCCCCAAAATCTATTACGTTAAAGTCTCCCCACAGAAAATATTAAACATATCTTGAAGCTTGCATGAAGTTAAAAGGATGATATATTAACAGAAAAGCTAATAGTGCCAGAATCAGTCAAATTTTGTGAATTAGAGGTCAAATGTCAAGAGAATAAATACAAAAAGAACTGTATGCCTTTATCAGCATGTTAGAGAAACTACTGTTTTGTAATTCTGTATTACTAATATTAATGTATTTCATAAAAATGATATAATCTTAATAATGTGAGATCTTTACTGCAGTGTGAGGTTAGACTAGCAGGTTTGCTCTGGGGAAACAACATTAGTTATAAATTAAAGATACTTTCCCATAGCCAGTATTTTTAGGAAAGGCTTCTCCACTTTAGGGCCTTAACCTAGAAGCAACTTTTCAGCTCCTCTGAGGTTTTTCCTCTGTAACAGGCTTGGTGGATAGGGAAGTGAGGATTTAGAAAAGAGAAGGGTTTTTTTTTATTAACTTTGCCCAAGACACCTCATAAACTTGGTAATTACTTATATTCCCTGTGTTCAACACCACGATCTTTAAAATGGGAGTAAAGACTGTAATTTTAGAGGTTCCCTTCAAGTGCTTTCAAAAGCAGATTTACCCTTGGTGTAGAGTGATCATTGGAACCAGAGCTCCAGACATCCTGGAGGCTCTTCTCTGCAACAAGTGGTATTATACAGATTTGGCAAATCGGTACACCTTTAACACAAACCTACACTGTTTCAGTGCTGCCCCGTGCTACGGACAGATATTTGTGCATGACGTGAAAGCATCCCTGAAAGCTGATTGCAGACTGCCTCTGAGGCTCAGGTGGGCAGGTGGGGTAGGCAGATCACGGAGCATGCTGTGTTCCCAGCTGCTCCCGAGATCACATTCTAAAAGCAAGGTGGTTATAAATGATACAAGGCAAGGTCATTGCTCGTAAAATGTTTCATATGACCATAATTATTTATCATTCTTATCTATTAACACATTCTTTCTTATAACCCATCAATAGAGTCCCCAGACTGCCTCTATAAAAGGGATTTTATTAACTATCTTTGTCTTGTATTTTTAGGATATATTAATCAAAATCAGTATAGATTTACAAAGAACAGGATATGTGGAGTAGCAGATAATGTGAAATTATGTATAAATTCACTGTGAAAAAATAAAAAAGAACCAAATTCATGTTACGAAACTCTGTAAACTTTGCAAATAAGCACTGCCCTCTACTGCTCACATGTTTTTCATTAAAGGATATTTAATTACAAATAAAAAAGAGAAACTGCCAGCACCAATCTTTTTCATTAAAACATTTGTATATGTTTACTTGTAAGAAAAAGACTTGAAACTCCTTTTTTTTTTCTTAAAAGATACAAAGCTGAATTAATTTTTTTACAAGCATGAAACACCTGAATTAACTTGGATAGTTTATGTTTTGTCAAGCACATAGTGTAGAATAAGTAGTTACATTTATCTTCTCAAGCAGAAAAGTAGTGGAAGATGACACATTTACAAATAATTGTACCTTTCAAAACTGACCTTAAAACCCTTCATTCTCAATTATGACCATGGGACAGCAAAGAAAAAAAAGATTTCAAATTTTAGAGATATGATGAAAGCAAAAAAGTCACGCAAAACACAAGTTGTTGCTCTTTATTAATTTTTAAGCACATTTTCTTGAAAATTATAAAGTACAAAACATGCATCTGAGAGCAAGGTGAAAAATATATAGTAATAGATTATTATACAGACACGGAATCACTGAAAGGGCTAAGAGGGCTGTCACCGTCTTTATAGGGAACTGTCGTCACGTCCCCGTATGACATACGCTCCATCATAGTTAATGTGGTTGTACCTTATGGCTGAACAGTCTCCTTTTAGGATAAGATTTTGGTCATCTCTGTTTGTATATCAGTAGAAAATAGAGAGAAAATCATGGCCACACAAAACATTAACACTTCAGAGAAAGACTATTTCTACTAAGAACCATTTTACTTCCAGTAGCCGTCAGCGTTCCCCAGGCTCTCGTGCTTGTCCAGCGTGGAGTAGATCAGTATTGTCTGCTGTAGCTCTGAAAGCTGTAAGCGACTCTCGAGGCGTCTGAATGCATCAGTGATACTTGGTCATGATTCAGTTGACAATAAAATTCCTCTGTTTCACTGTGGGTTTGGAAAGCAGTCTTAAAGTGGGTGTACATTTGCGTAGTTCCTATCAACTTCAGCACTCCACTATGTTGCCAGCATCCAAAGGGATCTTAATGTACATCAGAACGAGGCTTTAATTAATCCTTAGTCCTTGTTTTAGGGACAGAGAAATGAGACAGAGCCATTGGCAGTCTGACTCTTCCAAGCTTCTAAACAACAATGCATATCAGAAGACTGCTTAGATATCTGCAAAATCAGGAGCGTGCTGATGTTCCTGTTACGTGGAACGTGTGATAGGGCCATCCCAGGACGGACTCTTCGGGCACTACTGTAATGCCATATTCATTGCTGCTGTTACCATTTGTCTCTGTTTCAGCTTCTCTCCATGGGTCTCCGAAAGTGCTTGAATATGTTTTGCTTCTACATAAGGACAAATGTTCTAGGTCTAAGTCATGTCTCCTAACTTGAAATAAGGCTTGTAGAAAAGAATAAAAATGATTTTCCTAGGAGATCCCAGAACAGAGCAGAAAGGCTTATAGTAGCCAAGCTACTGTAACAAAATAGGAGGATTCCAAGTAGTGTCTGGTGGGACTCAAAACATCATGACTGGAAGATACGTTAAATTTTAACTACACCACAAAGCTTTGTTGCTTTTTAGCTGCTCCAACAGTTACTTCTGGAGGAAGTTTGAGGAGTAACATTATGTCTTTCCCTTGTTGCACCTGAGCTGATAGAGGATTTCAGCACAAAGCCAACCTATCAGGGGACACTAGGTGTTAGAAAGGGCTCCTCTACCAGGTGGAATCACTTAGCTGTTGTAGGGACTTATAATCCTCTAGGAAAGGCCTCTGTGTTACCTAGGAAAGAAGAAAGTAGCTCAAAGTTTGTGGGAGAGCCTTAGCTGATAGAAGAGGGCTGTGTGTGGTTTTTTTAGTTTGTTTTTCTTGAGTTTACTGGTAAGTTTCTCTTTTTTTAAGCTTCTGTCTTGCTAAATGTAGGAAATTATTGATATCAACTGCAACATCCCTTTGCAAATGTATTGCTAGATGAGCACAAATAGTGGATTGTGGGAGAGCATTGGCTTTTAGTTGTGTTATAGCTTTTTAAAATACCAACTTTGGGGGAGAAGTGTTTTTTTTTTTTTTTTTTTTTTTTTTTTTTTTTAAGTCAAGACTATTTGATCTTCTGCAGAACATACAAATGTCTTTAACACAGATAAACCATAGAGGATTTCTCTATGAGTGAAAGTGTATTTATATATATGTTTGTTCTCTTATTTTATACTTCTTACTTAAAATGCACTGATTCAGCTGTTTGGGTTTTGGGTGAGACCTGCTTTTCTCTCCTCCTTTTGAGCTGTGAAATTTGTTCTGATCTGTACTTCCTGAGGGGAGATACCCTGTGATAACTCCTGCTTGCCTCCTAAGTAGAAAGCAATGCTTCCTGTAGTTTGGGAATAACAGTTTTTGCTTTGCCAGAGTATAAAAATAGAGCGAAACTGATATTGTAAAACTGCCCTAGGTGAACAAGTCTGTCAACTCTTTGAGTTCAGAGAGCAAAATCAGCTGTTCAGGCTGAAACCCTTCATGCTTGTAAGTTTGCCTAGGCTGCAAATTCTGCTGTGCATCAGTGAGCAACAGGGGTTTTCTTGTTCTTTCTGTATGGACTTCTGCTTATACTAGAAACATAATTCTTGAGTAACTACTCAGTGTAAGCAGAAACACAAGTTTCTAAACATTTAGAGCCTTTTTTGTCTGCAACACTAGTTTATATGATTATACTTAGAAAGAAAATTCTACTTGTTAGTGAATTTTTTCTTTCTTCCTGAGAGAGGCATGTGGCTGAGCAAGTTATCTTTTGTTCTTAAAAATATTGGTAAATATGGAATGCCTGTAAATGATGGATTTATCAGCTTTACCTACAGATCTTGCAGCTAAAATGCCCTGTTGCCTTTTCCCTTAAATGTGCTGCAGTGCTAGCTGAGAGCCTCTCAGGGGTTACATGTGACTGTGCCTACCACCTTAACTATTTTATTTGTATACCAGCTTCATAATGCTGGGTCTTTTGAGGTATAGATGTGTCTATCTCCATTTATTTTTCCTTATTTAATGTATGCCTGTGTGATACATTGGATCTGCCTGCTCACAATGCTTAGCGCTCTGATAACTGGAGTAGTCTGCTTCTCCCTAGGATGAAGTGACCTATTGAGTTGGATGGCGAATGGATTGTCAGAGCACTTGGAAAGTAGATTTGATTGTATGTGACGCTTATTTACACGTGTAGGGACTTTACTTCAAAGGAATTTCTTAGGTGTTAGTTAAATTGGTCTTGATTCTCAGTTATGCAATTGTGTGACCTCTGAAAGTGTATTTGCCAGTCATACAGAAAGCATTGGAAGCAGTAATTGACTTACAATTTATCTTACTAGTATAGGGAAAGAGGTTACTCTCTCAGGTAGGTAGGATGAGGGCTTAGATAGGCAAGCATTCTCTAACTTCTTAATTTTGTTCTTCTCACACAGAACTAGCACAGGCAGAAAATGTCTTGTCTGTCTTTTAATTTAAGAAAACATCCCTCTAGAAACTGGGCATAATTATTCTTAGACTGCTCCTGCAGAAGACAACCTATTATAGAGGTACTCCTGTATATTCAATATTTAACTAGCATAATGAAGTGGTAGAAAAATCTACTAAAGTTCTGGATAATGTTTGGTTATAAACTAGACATCATGAGATAACGTTTGCTTTGGTTTGGCTGTTATTTTACTTTGTTGTGGCTTCTTAAATGTGCTTTTTAGAAGGAGCAAAAAAGTTCAGAACCCTTTTAATATTAGTTTTAAGGCTGAGCAAATGACTGAACACTTGTCATACAGGTTGAAGGCTGTATTGGTTGAGCCAGAGAGGCATCCTAGGTTTTGCCCTCCCTCTGTCTGTTCCTGCAAGCATCTTTCCTGTAAATGGGCAGGGGAGGTTAGAAAGCGCTAGTCTCCTCCCTTCAGGCACTAGTGAGGACGCAGCAAAAGTTCAGGGGACAGTGACAAAGCTGCAGTTCAGGAACAAACTTGGCTTTGTCACGACCATGAGCTTTCCAGAACGTGCACCAGGATGAGCTGTGGGGAGGCACAATGCATGATGTGAGCTGGCAGCCTGGTGCTGCCTGACATCAGGAATCCAGCTGACTGCTCTGAATCATCCACTCCTCTCTTTTGGAACAGGAACATGGGGGATACGGTCCTACCACAGGAGACTCTGCTCAGGACAGCTCGTTCCCAGCTGTTCAAATTCATCATGAGGAATGAAGCAAGAAGACTGAGAACTTTTTGGCAGTGGCCAGATAGCTCACCTGTGTCTGCCCAAGATCTGGCCAGGGCTGGCTTTTTCTTTGTGGGTCCTGGAGATGAAGTACAGTGCTTCTGTTGTGGTGGCATCCTGAAGGATTGGGTACCTGGTGACTGCCCTATGGTAGAGCACCTGAAGTTCTTCCCTTCCTGTAAATTCATTTCTGGTGAGGATGTTGGGAGCCAACAAGTGTTTCCTCTTGAGGAAATATTTGACTGTGTGGATGGGCAGTTCCTCAGCCTCTTGCAGAGGATAGACAGTGAGGAGACAGCTCTTCCCAATCACCCGGAATACCCGGAAATGGGAACAGAGGAGATGAGACTATCTACTTTCCAGAGCTGGCCACAATATATGGAGGTACATCCTGAGCAACTGGCTAGAGCAGGATTCTTCTACACAGGTAGGTGTACACTAGGGAAATTCTCCCTCTGTGTAACACTGTATGTTTGTGTATATTCCTGTTTGGGAATCCTTACGTAAACCTTTTAGTGCAAATGTTAGCTCATAGCCAGAACTTTCAGTTAGAGGGTTTGACTCAGTTTGATGCAAATCTTGCTCAACTGGACCATCTGAATGGCACACAGTCATTCAGTGCATGGTCTGGAAACAACGATTTGGTATCTGGATAAACTTGCTACAGTGTTGTGCAAATGTTTTGTTGATATTGCAAGTGGACTCAGCATACAGAGAAAGGTGTGCTTACTTGAGGGTTTCAGCAGAGTAAATGTGGTCTCTTGTAAAGCAGCTTTAGTTGCACTGACATCTTGCTGTCATCACAGCACCTGCATCCTAGACCAAGGCTTGTGCTTAGTTGAAGGTGTCACTGTAATACAAATGTTACTTGCAGTGTTTTTAAAAATGCATGCCTGGCTTTTGGTGTTGCTTCCTTAAGTGTTGCTTATGGCTTTACATTGAAGCATTTTCAAGCTTTGGGATATGGAATCTCTTCTGGCTCTCTTCTAGTGGTGTAAATTAGTACAGCACATTAGAACAGCTTGTAATTCTCAGACATGAGAAGAAACCTAATGAATTTGATGCTTTTCATCTGATAAACTGCTTTGAAAGCTGTTAAAATTTAAACTCCTGTTCAAGTTGTTTTTTTGAAGATGTCACTATGTCTTAGTGCTATTGCTTGTCTGAATAACTGTACCCACTTGGAGTGTGGTTAGAAACCAGTTTCTTTCTTCAGCCTGGCAGCTGTACTTACTGTCTTGGGCAGGATTTAGTTCTGTGTTTACTCCTATTTGGGCACTGAGGAGTCTGTTAGTAGATCCTCCTTTTCATTACTAGCAGGAACAGAAAAAGTGTTCTTAATGGATGTTTTACTGGCAGAAAAGTGTAGTTTAAGATACAAAAAAAAAAAAAAAAGTATTACTAGCACTGTTAGAACTCTAGACACTTACTTGGTATGACAGTTCATATAAGCTCTGTTATGTGCCACAGCCTTCCCTTCTCAAAAGCCTATGTAGAGCTGAGTTAAATCTTCTGGATACTGAGCCCCTTTAGCTGTCATTCTGGCTTGTTGTTGCCATAAGGATTTCATTACAGAACTAAAAGCTATTGCGTATTTTCCTCAAAAGTATTTCTTGTTTAGTTGAATTACAGTTGCTTCCCTTTGATAAGGTTTTGCTAGTTAGGCAGTAGATTTGAATAAACTGTTTACTTGCTCTGACTGTTCAGTCCAGTATTTATGGCATATTCATTCCTAACTGATTAAACATTGGTGGGTAGAGGTTCCTTCTGTCTTTTGGGATCTAAAACTATAGTGCAATTTCTGTGTAATACAAATGTAACTTATTCCCTATGATGAAGGATTTTTTTTTTTTTTTTTTTTTTTTTTTTGCTTATCAAACTGAGACATGGGATGAAGTGACAGGCAGAGTCCATAAACTAAAGTCTTCTTGGGAGGAAACCTCTTCTGAATGTTTTGTGTTCTTATCAGTGAAGTAAAATTTGAATTGCTCTCTTCTGTTTAAGCAGTAGTTGTTGAGCATAGGTCCTACTTGTATTTAGTGGTTCCCCCCCCCCCCACCAGCTGAGAAGAGAAATGCAATGGCAGATTGGATAGCTTGGGACCATTTTGTGGCAAATTCTTTATACCTATGAAACGGAAGTAGCACAGACTGATGGCACCAGGAACTGATTATCCAGAGGAGTAGCTTGTGGTGCGGGGAAAAGTGTGTTTGTGGATTTAACTAATTACAGCTCTACTCTAAATGGAGGTAAGAGGGGATTGGATAGGAATGTGCACATGTGAAAGGTATGATGCTGACATGCATGCTACTTATTAGCTTGTGACCCAATTCTGGAATAATCTCAACTAGCTAATCTCAACAGCAGTTCTGGTGGTTCAATACTATCATCTGATTCCTGCTCTTAAACAATTTGCACAACTCTAAGTTGTCATGTGCTCATCTGTTCTATCCTGTGGCTTATGTTTTGTACTGAATCTCTAGCTTCTGATTTTGGGCTAGTATAGCATATAGTATCTCTTTTTCCCTTTCCAGGGCAAGGTGATATGGTGAGGTGCTTTTACTGTGATGGAAGTGTGAGGAACTGGGAGTTCGGAGATGACCCTTGGAGAGAACATGCAAAATGGTACCCAAGGTAACTTAGCCCTGGCTGAGAAATGTTTCTCGTAGCAAGGCCAAAACGTAGTTTGTGTGTTCCACACTGTGGATCCTTGCCTCACAAGACAGGAGTACCTCCAGTTAAGAGAGAAGGGAATCACAGGTGTACTAGGAGGTATTACCTCCAGGCTGTGTTATTAGTTTAGTTCCAGCTAAGTGGAAAAATTTAGAACTAGGCAATCAGCTGGACAGATGTTCAGTCTTGTGCAACTACATAAACTGCTATAGTCTATAACCTTCTGAAATCTCAAGAGAGGCTCCAAGTCCCTGAGACCAGAGTTGCACAGCAAAAGACCATCTCCAAATCCTAGTAGTGGGTAAAGATTGGAGAACTTGTTTGTAGGGCTGCCTTTAGTTTGTATAGTCTTCTAAAAGCATGTACATCCCACTCTCCCAAGTGAGAGAATCAATAGTTGGTTTGAAAGGCCTTCTGGCAAACCTAATTATCATCTTCTTGCACCCCTCATTTCCCCTCACTCCTAGGGAAAGTGATTTTTGTGTATTTGCAGTCTCTCTATGAATGTTATCTCTTACAGTAGGTCACTGACTCCAGGATGGTCAGCTTCAGTCCCTTAGCCATCTTCTTTCTATCCCAAAGGCTGATTTGTTAACCATCATAACCTTCTGCATTAATGATGAAACCTACTTGCTGATGGTTATCTAAACTGCAACTAGCTTTTTAAAAGATCTATACAAAAGAAGTGACAAAGACTACACATCTAGATGTTCTCACTTTAAAAGGAAAATCAAACCTGCAAGCTGAAGTGGAATGACATAGTTCAGACCTGAGCTTTTTTGGATTTTGCTCTAGAGTTTATCTACAAGGTTAATTCATATCACTTGATGTCAGAGTAGCTGGGTTTCTACTGTTCTCAGGTACAAAGATACCATAAACCTTGTGGTTCTTGTGGCAGTTATTGTGATCTTCTTGGAACAGGTCACAAAACATAATAAACCAGTTCACAAGGATGTTACAGCTCAGCTAATCTGAGGCCAAACATGAAGACTGAATTAAGGGGAGACCATGAGCTGCTTAATGCTGTCCTTCTTTATGCAAGGACAGGAAGGCCATGGTAATCCCTCTTTCTTACCAAATATAGCAATTTGCCTGTAAGCTGATAGCACCGATTGCTCTTAAACTTCAAACCACTACTACTGCTTTCACTTAGATTCTGTACTGAATTATTTAATTCTTTCTGCTCATAGGTGTGAATTCTTGTTGCGATCAAGGGGAAGAGAATTTGTTAGCAGTGTTCAAGAGTCCTTTTTCAGCACTCTGGTATCCCCAGTGAGTCACATGTATTTTATGTATAGTGGATGGGAGTTTGGGTGATGGGGAGCTTTAAACAGGTGCTTCTCTTACGTGATTATCTTGTGACATTTTCAGAGAGATTCCTGGCACCAAGCTGACCAAGATTCTTCTGCTTCCCAAGGTTGGTGCTGTGTAACTGCGTACTGTTTTGCCTTCTGTTGAAAGTGTTGTAGTTCTTTCTAAGCTTCCACATCTCGGCTTCTGTGTACTCTGTACATTGGTGTTTGAGAGAGATTCTGATGTTCTAGAAGCTATTCGGCGTTATTTTTAGGAAACAATTTCTAGCACAAGAAGCAAAAGTGCTTGTTCTTGTGAGGTTTTTTGTGTGTATACACACACACACACTCACACACACACACACACACATCTACGTATCCAGGCTAGCTAAATGTCTTTGATCTTAAAAAGAAAGAGTAACTCTGTGACTTGTGGGAGTTTGCCTAAACTTCCTTTGATTTGTCCATGTTCATGGTGTTTTTGTCTGTCTGAAGAGTCCTTGTCGGACTATAGCATTTGAAATATATTTTGTGTGAGACCTGAGATCCCGCTGTTTATGAAATTGTTGATCCTGGGGAACTATTCCCTTAGAATGGGTTGCAGCTGAATTTCCCACTTCTGTCTTTCCTGATGAATGGGTGAGCTAGGTGAAGAGGTAGGAGAGACCTGGGATGTTCCTCCATGGAAGCAGTTTTGAGCCTTCTGTTCTGAGATGTGGAAACAAAGATTTTTTCTTTTTTTTTCTTGTACTGGTGACAAGCCTGGAAGACTCAGACCCACTGACACTTTAGAATGAAATATTGAAAATCTTATTGCAAGCAATTTCATAAAAAGCAAAAGTATGTTTGAATCATGATCAGAAGCAAAAAAAAAAAAAAAAAAAAAAAACTGTAAATCTGGACATTGATAGCTGTATGCTCACTACTTTACAGATCCGGTGAGGAATTGGGAATTGCAGTTTCTTCCTCTTCTGGATCAGTTTTCTGTAGTGCAGAATATCCTGCAGATGGGCTTTGACCCCACCTTGGTGGCTGACCTGGTAGAGAACAAGTACATGCTGACTGGGACTTACTACCTTTCTGAGTCTGAACTGATTTCTGATCTGCTTCAGACAGACTGGGAAGGGACCAACAGTGCAGAAGAAAGCAGAGGTATGCTTGACTTGCCCACCTGTGTTCTTGGTGGTTGTCTATCCTCTTATTCACCTAATCTTGAGCACTGTTGTGGACTTGTCTTGTGGGTCTGCATTTTCTCTTCCTAGCCTGGAATTCAGTGTAGCAAGTACCCAAGCTTGACTTTCTCTGAGAGGCTACAGAATGAGATTCTGCTTTCATGATGCCTGAAGAGGCTGCAAGTACTGGAGTACTAGTAATTTTATCCGTCTTCGGTAGGGTGTGATGTAGATCTTTGCTCTTTGCTGCTGCTCTTAAAGGAGCTGGCAGCTCACTTTGTGGAGGCTTATCCGTAAATTCAGGTCTGTTGGTGCAGACAGATAGACATAGGCAGTTGTCTGAAGGAAGGCTTCTAGGGTAAATGCATGCTCCAAGCCTATTTAAAGTTGAACTCAGGGCTTGGTCAAATAGTAGTTTTCCATTTGTTTGGATAGTGTACATTCCTAACTTACCTGCATCTGTGTTATCTGTTCCACAGAGTCTATTTGCTGAATGAATTTATTTGAAGCTAATAATTTTCCACGTTTCTACTTCTTTCTTCTGGTAGCGAGCCTGCTTTCCAAAGCTCTTGTCTCTGTGACAGTCTACCACTTTAGCTGTGTCAAGGCCAAAATAAAACAGTTCCCACCAAACTGAGGGAGTGATTAAATTGTAGCACCAGAGCAGGAATGAGCCAGCTGATGTTTCCCACTATTCAGTAGAACTTAAACCAGGTTCTCTGAGCAGAGAATGTAATGAGAACATGTATGTTAATCTCCTTACCAGGATGTGAGAGCATCAGCTTGGCCAGGTTATGTGTGGGGTTGGCAGCTCTGTAAAGGTGTGTGTTCTGAGGTTAGTGGAAACAGAGGACATTACTTCTTCAAGCACAGCACTGTCTGAAGAGGAAAGGGGTGGCACTTAATGTGATCTTCCTTCCTGTTTATACAGACCGTGTTCAGAGAGAGACTGAAACATCGTGTTCAAGAGAAGAAATACAACCCGTGCAACAGAAGGAATCAGGTGTACTGGAGTGCCAGTGGTGGGGAAATTAGGCCAAAACTAGGACAGCTCTTATGGCAGCAATATTAATGCTTACTATGTTAATTTGTCAATCCTGAAAAGCAATGTATTCTAGTTTGCCTTGTGACTGAACATTATTTATTCAGGAATTGGGGTTCTGCTGTGAAAGACTGATATTGCAAATCTGGCTTACCAGGGTTAAGTTGCATTATTTAGTGTAATGATGTTGATACCTTCTTACCTACCTGGTCCCACATGTGTGTATGAATGTGGAAGTGAGTCTAGAAGAGCTGTGGGGTTTTTTCAACTTGAAAGAAATTGCCTGAGAATAGCACTTTTGCCACTTTCAGTTGCTGAACAAAATGATGAGCAAGCTGCAGGAATACATGACTTTCAGATCATAGGATTGTCACTCTGGAATAATTGTATTGCTAACACTGGACTCTTTTTTTTTTTTTTCTTTTTTCCCTTGTTAAAGAGGAGACTCCATTGAGCACAGAAGAGCAGCTCAGACGCTTGCAGGAGGAGAGGATGTGCAAAGTGTGCATGGACAGAGATGTGTCTGTTGTCTTTGTTCCTTGTGGTCACCTGGTAGCATGCGCAGAATGTGCCTTCAACTTGAGACTGTGTCCTATCTGCAGAGCTGTCATCCGGGGAAGTGTGAGGACTTTCATGTCCTGAAGCATGAGGTACTTAAGATGAAAGATAGTCTATAAAATCCATCATAATGCAGCGGATGAACAAAACAAGTAAATAGTTCAACTGATGCTGGAGCAATCTTATTTGCAGGGTAGCTTGGCCTAAATGCAGGCATTCAGCAAATTTGAGTGTGTTCGTCTGCATAGTGCCTACAGTGAGAGCTGCTGATACGTTGTACTCTTACTGACCTTGCTGGAAGTTTGCTCCAGAGAAATTCTGCTATTTTTTTCTTTACCCACCAAAAATAAGACTTCTGTTGATTATCCTCCTCTGAAGTCTTGCATATTCAAATGAACCTCAGCTCTGTGTTGAAATCAAGGACAGTTTTCAGTGGACTGTCTGATTCTTTCTTCCATTTAGCAGTTGCTTACAGATGATGAAAATAATTAGCTTATCCTTCTTGGGTTGATGTCTTCCCTCCATAAGTCTAAGTAAAAACTAGACTATTTTTATAACAGACACATTCCTCTGAAGCTAAAATACTGAGCAGCATGGGGAAGCAGTGGGTGGCTTTTGTTTCTTTTTGTTCTGAGCTCTTTGCTGTGAGGGGGAAGAGGATTGGACAAGTGAAACCATAAAAGAGGAGTTGTCTTGTTGAAATGTTACCAACTGAGGAATGTTTCAATAATATCTAAATTTACATAATTAAGTGAAAACTCTAATCTGTTTGTAGAAATTTTTTTTCCCCTCCAACCTCTGTTGTCAGCCTAATGACCTTCCTCACTAGACAGAAGGTGAAAGACTTTGATCTGGGTTACTGGATAATCTCCTGCAAGTTTTCTTGTAAAGCCTCTTCCCTAGCTGTTGGAGACTATATCCTTCTGCTAAGAGATAGCTATGGAAACTTACTTTTTTAAGGACTTCTGTTTTCTGGCTAAACTTATGATTTAGTTCAAATGTGGTATTTTATGTAGCACACTTCCCCCCCTCCCCCCCAAACACCCCCAAAAAAGTTTGTCAATAACATAGCCTTTAATAGGTTTACTGGCTGCAGGGGAAAGAATGTATGTTTTTAAAAACATAAGTGCTCTATTCTACTGAATAAAAGGTTTTTCTTTATCTTATGGAGGTCTAAGTATCTGATACTAGTATAATGCCCTACTTGGGAGGGAGAGAATCATAAGATGCATGAGAGGCATCAGGCAGTAGATAGCTGAACCTCCATCCTTCCGTGCTAGGTAGGCATGGGTGAAGGAAGCAACGGATTTTTACCATCCATTAGTGATTTCCTTGGGAGCCAACAGTAGAGTGGGTAGGGGGAGTGTGCCCAAACTCTTCAACTGTGAAAGAAGGGAAATGTCTCTAACTTGTGCAAGCTTCTTGACGAGCACTTGAGTCCCAAGTGATGCCTGTCCCCAACAGAGGGCACTCTTAACTTGGCAATAAGGGAACCACTTGAAAAAGAGCAATTGAAGGTTTTGCTCTCTTATGGCACAAGAAATGCAAAGGACTGGGGGTTGGTACCCTAACAAAATATGATATTACAGACTTGCAGTACATGTAGGTATAGCACAAACAGCCAGGAAGAAGGGATGTGAGAGCATGAAAGATGGATGCTGCTGCTATCAAAAAACAGGGGAAGTAATTAAGTGTGGAATTGGATTCCAGGATTCCTAGTAGTTCATCTTTTCCCCACTGCTCTTTCCCCCCCCCCCCCCCCCACTTGTACTGGGCTTGAATTAAGGCATTCTAACTGATAATATTTATTATGTGCTTACCTTAACCTTTATTTTACTTCCAGTAGAAGATTCTTATCTCTGTACCCTATAGGACAGAAAGTGATTCTGAAGCTACCAGATAATGGCATGTGTATTAATTGACCCTTAGTGGTATATATCAAAGCCAAGAGATATGTTAAGTCCATAGTTCTAGAGATATGGATACTTAATCTCCCTTACAGTACCTAGAAGGTGGTCTTTGTAAATATGTCATCAAAGCTCAGTCAATTTGAGAGGCATTGTGTTAAAAATGTGTAGACCTGAAAATAATTTGAATTTCTTTTGACTTCATATTGCTACTGACAATAATTCCTTTCTGAACTGACTAGTGAAATAATTTGGCTGTTCAGCACAGATAGTGGACAAAGCATGGGTTTGGTTTTGATTTTTTTTTTTTTTTTTTTTGCACTCAACAAGGCCAACATAGTATCTTATGGACAACATATCTCTCTTCAACAGCCTTCCTTCTGAGAAGAAAAGAATTCTCATTAAAACAGAAATGTAAAGTCAGTGTTTTCTAATTGGGAAAGAGAAGATTAATCTCCAGATAAATGGAATTTGTTTTTTCTGAACAGTCTACCTAGAGCATGTTTGTTCTCATTCCTTTTTCTGCCCCTCCAGAGAATGTCAGATAGGCATCTATGAATGAGTGTAATGCATGAAAGAACCGGGCCAAAAAGGAGGTAAAAAGTGCCAAGTAACTGTACCTACACTGCTGTGCATGTTGTCAAATGGCACAGTGGCTTGTATCCTGCTGTTAACAAAACTCATTTTTTGGAGTGGCACACTATTGACCAATATGGGAGGCAGCTAGTTTTGTCAGGCAGATTTCTTTCAAAGAGGGCTGTGCTTTTTCTTCATCAAGTGATGAAACGGATGGCAAGGCTGCTGCCATGTCAGCTATCCTTTTAGGTATGTACTCAGTCAGAAGCTGTGGCTCCTACTGGTAGAGAGAAGGAAAACTAACCTTACAAGAAATTCACTTAAAACAACACCCGGTCAGAATGCAAAGTTTCAGGTGGCTCTTGGCATCTTGAGGGGAAAAAATGCACAGAAACAGTACATGTTCTCTTACTGCTCATACTTCTAGTATTACAAAAAATTATTTTGCCTCCTGGATCCTTTGGAAGGGGACAAAGAAAGGTACCTTACTCAGTCGTTGACTTAAGCACTTAATGTTTTTATTTCTTTAATCCTTCCCTCACACTTTGCTTCCCCGGTATGGCTTCAGGCCTGACTCTTCTGAAAAGCATTGTTCAAAAATCCCAAATAATCTTAAACTGATTAGGCAAGACAAAGAATTACAACAGCACTTCAGAATATACCAGCCAAAGAGTAACAGAGATGGCTGTACAAATGTTCTTTTCCCACTTGTCACTTATATGCTGGGAGATGTGGCTATCAGAACTGGTATGTTTTCTTTTTCCCCCAATTAATTACTGCTGCTCATTAATGCAACTTAATTACACTTATTCCTTGTTTGCGCCTTTCCTCTAAATTATCCTTTAAAAAAAAAAAAAACAAAAAAAAAAACAAAAAAAACCAAACCTTCCAGAAGGGTGTTGTCAGGCCTGCATATGGAATAAGTGTGGCTGCCTGATGAGGAAAGCAGGTACAACAGGTCTATGATCCATGAAGAACTAGGCATTTTCCAATGTCCTGCTGCAGGTATCAGTCGTGTATATGGCTACATCAATGTTAAGTTAATGTAAATGAGCAAACTCAGAGTAAGTTACAGCTACTTTGAGGTTGGCTTGGCATGTTGAAAGGAGGCTAAGCTCCATGCTGAGTGAAGATCTGGTGCTCATACTAGATTTTAGCGGTTCAGTGTTGTAGCAGTTAGGTCACACACAGATCACCGAAATCCAGGACAAATTCCTCTTGCTGAGGAGTCCATCACTTATAATGATTAGAGAATGAGGAAGAGAATGTTGGATGAGAGAAACCATTAAAAAAAAAAAAAAAAAGGAAGAGCGTTTGACTATAACTTAGAAAAGAAACAAAGATGTGGAGGGCATTAAAAAGAACCCCTGAAATGTAAATAGCCCCCACCTAGTATTATACAGGCAGGGAGGAGATGAGGTTGTGTTAGGGGATATAGGCTCATTTCAGAATAAGGAGAAAGGAAAGGTGAAGAAACTAACTGCAGAACTTCTGAAGTGTCCCAGGGTGATATGCAGCACTTCCTCCTTTATGGATCCATGGCGGAAGGAAGCAGCTCCTACTTGAACTGTGTCCCTTGAGAGAGGCTTCCAGCGGGCTTGTTCTGCCTCAGCCTTCAGGCCCATGCCACTTGTTGGCTAGAATGATCAGACTGTGATAGGCATGGTTTGTCAGGGCACCCACAGATCTTAAAGACAAACCATGTGGCTGTTCTTCAATGTACATTCATTGCATTTGAAAAGAAAACAAGAAACAAAAAATGGAATTGAGTTCACCATTCTGCATTTCCTCTGCCTCAGATCCAGGCTGCAAGGATTGTTTCCTGCAGCACCTTTGATGGTGGAGTGCAAGCTTTATCCATTCTCTGCATCCTCCTTATTTATGCAGGCCTGTAGAAAGAAGGTGGAGGTAGGGAATCAATCTGGAGCAAGTAGTAAATTTTTTTACTTAAAATAACAGAAATGATGTGGAAATAATGAAGACAAAACTTTCTTTTGTAAGTAGAATTGACTGCAGATGAAAAACAGGATTGAAGATCAGATGTAATGTGGTTAAGTAGTCTTCAAGTCTAGAAAGAATATTATGCATATAATGGACCTGAATATACTGCAGTTAGACTAAAGAAAGGTCTAAACCATAGTGTTAGATCCATGCATCCCCAGCCTTTGGAGCTGCATAAAATTTGGAATTTTAGAAGCTGGGAATTATCTCTGGAATAAAATAACCTCTTGAAATTGTGGTGATGTGCTTTTTGTTGTAGATGCAGTATAAGCAGATTACTTTTGTAGCTAGCAGTAAAGATGAGTGAATGTTTTCAGCTGAAACATCACCTCATAAGCATGCAGCTTCAGGTTGACCAAAAGAGTTTGCAAATTCATGTTGATGTTCAGCAAATTGTTTGTTTGGGAAAAAAGTCTACCTAGAAAGAAAAGCAGAAGTGTTTTGTTTTCAAAAGTGAGTTTTTTTTTTTTCCCCATTGATGTTAGTTTCCTTTGCAAACTATTCTGCTCATTAAACAAAAACTTGAAAAAAAAAATCAATCCAAAAGAAATTTTTTCTCCCCCTCCCCCAGTGCTTCACTTTGGATTTTGAGCTGAAGATTTTTTTTTATTTGCATGCTAGTACCTATCAGTTGCCAGTTGATCTATTGAAGAACCTACTTTCAACCAATAAGGGGATGACTTTTATGGGTTTTAGTCCTTTAATACTCCATGCTCACAGCTGTTTCACACCTTTGGCCAGCAGGCAAACTGCACTACAAAAGAACTGATTAGGGAACATTAAAGTGAGCAATTGCCAAGTGGAACCTTAGATCATTCAGTCAACCAATAGCTCCTGTTGCTAATGTCAGGCCTAAAGTCTACAGCTGGTAAAAGTCAGAGCCTGTGTCCTCTTCCAAATGGTAGAGCTGAAGAAAACAGTCAGAGAAACTGGCTATATGTGATGAAATTAAAGCTCTTTGAACATCCTTTCACATTAATATGTTAAATGTGCTAGATTGCAGTAAGTACTAAGGAGAGAAACTTCACAACTGTGCAATTCTCTGCTTGGTTTTATATATGAAATGTTCAAATGGTGCTGGACCTATTGCCTATCTCTCTACCCTTTAAATAAACCTAGGCTACTTATTGTCACCCAGCAGGTTCTTGCTTTAGCACTAAATCAAGTAGAAAAATATGATTTAAGACTATTCTGCTTTACAATTAAGATTACACAGCACCTTTTTTTTGAAACAAATTCAGAGAATGATATTCTCAGTCAAAAAGTGAATGGATTTAGCAGGCTGGAAGTGATGACAAGTTATGATCTGGCAAGTATTTCAGGATACTTGGAGATAAAAGCTTTAGTCAGAACCTTCAATGTAGTGCTGGTTAACTCTTGGAGGCTACTACTGCAAGGATGCCTCCTTCTTTAAAATGAGAGGTCTATTACCACCACCAAGAAAAAAAGCAAGCCTGAGCAGATGTCCTTTCCTGTGTAGCCAAAGAGGAGACAGGCTTGCAAACAGTTATGGCCTGAAGTTAAGCTTTAGCTGATTGAAAGTAAGAATTCAGCCTCTCCTTCCTGAAAACTCAGGGGGAATGTGCTGTCTGTTGGGCTCAGGAGAATATGAATTCAGTTTTCAATAACTGAGTATTAGCCTTTGGTTAGGTACTTTGGCCTAGAAATGCACACTGGTAACTTTACCATACTTCCTCTCAAGATTCCCTGTATATTATTGATAAAGGTAACAGTTAGTCCAGTGCCTTGGCTGGGAAGCAGCAGTGAGATTAATGGCAACTCTTCTAAACAGTAAAGTTTCAAACAATTTTTCCATGCTCTGAGTCTGTTAATTTCTATTTCAAGTCACAAATTTATCACAACTAAAAACCTCTGGAGTCAACAAAATGTAAAACAGAAGCAATTGTAGAATCTGAAATAGAAATAATTGTATTTTAGAAATCATTGTTGCAGTGCAAGTCTTGGAGTTGCTACTTGAGATGAAACATTTTAATTGTGCCTTTGTAAGCAACAGTACAAAAATATCAGTTGGATTTTTTTTTTCTTAAGAAAATTTACCAGCTGATAACCACTGAAGAGGGTTACCAAGGGAGACAGGAGTTGCCATTTGAAATCTTTGAACTGTGACAGAACATTTAAAACAGCTCAGATGCTTTGGCCTTGATACAGAGGTTATGGGGGTGGGTCTCAGGCTTAGACTATGCAAGTTAGTCTAGCTCAACATCCTTGTTCTATGGGGCCTAAAGAGTGATGAAGATTCAGTGTTTGGAGAGATAAGGAAGAGGGATAAGGGGAATATGCATGTGGGGACAAGGGAAAGGGCATATTAGGAGAGGAAGGAAGGAGATCTCATCAGAAAAGGACAGATAAAACAGGAGTGATGGGGATAATCCCATTAGACAAGCAATAAATGAAAGTGATCCTGTTAGAGAGAAGGAGGGTTGTGGCAACAAGGCAAGGCTGTTATCAGGAGAGCAGTTGCCTGTTGACAAGGGGGGAATGCCATCCTAAAATGAAAAATGACAGCTCGGTATTGCTGTCTGCCCTGACTTAGTAGTTTCAGAATGAATTTGATTTCATTCTAGGCTTCTTCCAACAAAAAACAGAAAAGACAAAGTGTATGTTCCTGATTCCTAGCTGCTCTTAACATTTAAATTTGAAAGAAGTTGGATGTTTTTATTGTTTTGCATCTTCTTGAACAGAGTATAAAGAAAGAAAATCCCTTCAGTCATCACGAAATTGTTTTCGCAGCAGGACAACAGAGGCATCTGGCACTCGGTGCACCAGACGCAAAACTCTGCAGCAGCACCATTAGGTGAGACTCCTCCTACTTGGTCATCAGCTGCTCCTCTCACTTCTGCTCATGCATATAGAAGAAACACAAGAACTAAGCTGGAATAAGCAAAAATAACTTTTTGATGGTTGCTGTGAAATTTATAGAGGGTTGCCTTATCTACTGCTCAGCAGCTGTTTTTACCTCCAGTTAGCCAGGAAAAAATATTATATTGTGCAGACAAAAGCTATCAGTACCTGAGTGATTCTCTGAAGAATAGGAGTGAAGAGTGACAGAATGACCTGTGCACTTTATTAGTAGCTTATCATCTTAATGAGCACCTTGTAGGGAAGTCTTACATTACCAGCTTCTGTTCATATTATGATCACTCTATAGAGAAAACTTAATATATTAAGTACTAGCTTCTTTTACAGACAAAACTATCACTTTAAAAGAAAAGCAGCCTAAATCCTGTACTGTAAAAGTGTAGTGATATTTCTTCCCTACACAGCTGTGTCAAGATAGTAAATCAGAGAACTGCCTGAAGCTCCACAGCTTCTGCACACTATGGAAAATTCCATCCCACCGTGACAAAATGAGAGGGAAATCAATATTTAATCTCCTGTAGCATCCCTCCTAATAATGCTATGGCACCCCCAAACTTACATGGAGTTTAACTGCTTGGCAGAAATGACTTGTTCTCCGGGACTCATGCTGCAGTGACAGTGTGCAGTAACTCTGTACTGCATTACGGAGGCACATCCGCAAGTCAGTGTAGGGGCAGTCTTTCTTTTCTAAGCCCTGCTTTTCTCCTCCATCCTCAAATGTTTCTTTTTGGCAAAGCTCTCTAGGAGCGATATTTTCCAGAAAAAACAACCTCCCTTGGCAACTGCTCTTAAAAATTTCTGCACCTTGAATTGCCTTTTTGCAGCTTCAATATAAGGAGTATCAGAAATTCAGATCTTACTGCTGCTTTAAACAGATAATACTGGCCTTTGTGGCTGAGAATCTCATTAAGAACCAGCTTTCAAGTGGACTGCATGAAAGCTCTTGTGGATTCAATAGAGGAAAGGGATTATCCGAGGGCAGAAGTTGGGATTCAACAATGGGTCTCTATTAGCTGCATGAGGGGAGCTGCTGTGGACAACTCCCCATTCTACTCCCCTCTCTCATCTGAGCTCCTGTGGTGGGCCATACACACGCGTCACTGTTCTTGTAAGAACAGGAGCCCAACAAAATGACACCTTCCTGCATACAAACTGTCTAATGCTCCGTTGAATTAAACTCTTGTGTGTTAGCTTTGTACTCTACAGGTCCCCTAGGAGCGTAAGCAGATACAGGGTGACCTTGCAACCCTGTGCCAGTGATAGAGTTAGATTTTGTGGTGCCAGCCTGAGAGAGGATTATGGGAGGATGGCACAGATGTGGCCAGGAATCAAAATGATACGGATGCAGAGATCAGAGTTCAGCAGTGACTGTCTGTGCACAGAACTAAGACAGAGCTTAAGCAACTGTAGAAGTTGCATATATTTTCCATATTCACAGGTCTGTGGTTGAGGCTCTGCTTGATGGACTGCAATTCAACCCTGAGATGGAGAATTACATGCTGCGGTTGCTATGGTTTATTCCCAGCAGCCACTGAAGCTGATTCTTCCTTCCCCACAGCTCCTACCTTTACCCATTTGGGCAGCATTAATTGCTGAAAAGCCTCACTTTGCTTTCACCAAGGGAAAAGTGTCCAGTTGTTTGTCAATAATGCTGTCCTACAGCTGGCCCAAGTGCTTCCTGTCAGGACAGTGTCATCTAAGTACAGCACCACCACTTCACCCTAGCAGCACAGGGCTGACAAAGGCAGTCTCACCCCTTCCTTTTGTGTTCTGCTACTTATTTGTGCCCTCCACATCTGGAAAACCTACTGCAGAAATCAACCTGCAAAGGAGGAACAAACCCAAGCCCACGGCACCCTTGAACCAAACTAAGAGGGATGTGTAGCCTTTAGCACAGGACACAATACTTACAGGTATGTCTGCTTGAACAAAAGGTTGGTGGGCTTTTCATTGACATGGTAGAGAGGAAATGGATCAAATCCACCAATGAAATCAACTGAAAAAAAATCAAAACTGAAATAAATAAACAAACATGGCCAGGATGTTGAAAGGAAATGAAAGAAAAAGTTGGTGCATGTCATGACATAACACAAAAATTAGTGAGAGAACAGAGAAATGATTTTGGGGATATGGATTGCCCAGTGCTATTTGGAAATCTCCACCTGTAAAGACCTCTTTTTTCCCCTCAACTCCTGGGGTGAGATGATGATCCACAGTAGGAAATTCAGCTAACACAAGACTTAAAGCATAGAGTTAACACAAGAACCAAACCCAAACAAGACTCCAGAAAAACAAGGAGGCTTCCCTCAGCCTCTTTGGGCATTACCACCACGCTGCAACTACACACAAGAACTGAGCTGACAAAGCCTCAGCCATCCAGCAGCGTGCTGAAAGGAGGAAGCTGGGGAGCGGCGGGTGAGCGAATGCCAGCAGAGCAGCTGGCAGCACAGCAATCCCCAGGAAGGTTATACATCGAAGTGGGAATTTTCTTGCCCCACTTGTCTTTCTTGCGAGACAACAGCAGCTTTGGAGAACTGCAAATATCCCATTCATTATCTTCAGCGCCAATATTTTTCAGGTCCCCTCTGCCAGCTCAGTTTCTTTTAAACGTATACAGACAGGAACAATGCTTCCTTTTTCCAGTACTCACAAAAGGGCAATGTTACTAAGCAAGGGATGTTTTAAGTGACAATTCCCTTAGTACCCATGGAAGAATTTTCCAAGCCTCTTGGTTCCACTGAAATTAGGCCAAATCTATGCTGCTGAGCTGGCCAACACAGCTAGGTCCGCAGGGGTGTGATGTGTGATTTGTGACTGACCTCACAGGCCTTTAAAATAAACAAAAAACCTTTAAAATAGATTCAGCTTAGACCACTTTTCTGTGCTGTTAGTGTATTTTGTTTGGAAGTGTAAAAGCTTATATCCCATACAAATGCCATTTAAAAACAGCTGGAGTGTCTTATGTAGGTGCCTGTTCATTTTTCTTTCCTGAAGGTGGCACTATTATTTCAGATTTTAGCTATGTATTGCTGAGGATTTTCAGTATTTTCAATCAAACACTATAAAATCAGAAAAAAATAATACAAATATGAAGTGAAAATATCTCTTAAAAATTTCTAAAACAGGAATGCGAGGACACCGTATCCTCACAAGTTCCATCCCGATAGATGGCTTCGTGCCGATAACGTGATTCTAGAATGACTGCAAAATCTGCAGAGGTCCTAAGTAAATTGGGAGCATAATTCTTGGTGGCTTCTGATGAGACTTGGATTCTTTTCAGCCCCTTTTGAAAATGCTTATTTGAGTATTTTAAAACTAAAATGGTCTGCATTTTAAAAGAAGTTACTAACTGCATTACCTCAGTTGTGGAATGTCTAAATTAGGAGACTTTAAAGACACACAGTCTTCAGTAACTGTCTAGCTCCTTAAACAGTCACCTCATTTGAGCACCCACCTACAGAAGCACCCAAAATCTGAGTCACTTTAAAAAAATCTTAACTATAGTTCATTGCCACTACCAGCCATACATTACAATCATTAGCACATCTGAAATATTCTTGCTCATAATTCAGCATTAGTGGATCCCTACTGCTGTGTTTTCTCATGAAAATCACGTTAGCACGAGCTTCCTGATTAATGTGCCTCAGCACTTATAATTACTTCATGCTGCATATCAAAGGAACATTTAAAAGAAACCGCAAATGAAAAAGAAAATTAAAACGCAGCTCAAATTTGTTCGGGTCACTGGAAGGATCTACCACTGTGAGTGTGAAATATTGATGGTTTGTCATTGTTAATTATTCAATCTGGCATTTTAACTCCAAGCTGGAAAACTAGGAAGGGAAAGGAATTTGCTAGTGAAAAAAAAAAAAAAAAAAAAAAAAGGAAAAAAAAAAAAAAAAGAAAAAGCGTATCCTGAAATTACCAGCTTTGCATTTCCAGATAATGCTTTCTTCCATATGATTGCTTCTCCTAACAGATCCCTGCCATAAGAATGAGCTCTGTCAAGTTATTATTTTACAATATTAAAACGGAGCTCAGAACCCGAGCTGTTTAGATAAAGGGAGAGCTATAAGGCAATTAAAAGAAATATTACTTGTAACATAGCATCTTCACAAAATGCATTGACAAGCTCCAAATAGTGAATACAGCCAGTACAATCAGTTCAATCACACAGGAAACAACAGAAAAAAAGACAGGCAAGTCAGACCAGCAATTCATCTCATCTCACCCCTTTAAAATAACATTCTTCACATACTTTCAAATGTCCAGTTCAAAGCTGTTATTTTTCAGCTAACATCCATGCCAGCTGCTCTTTACAAGGACAGAGCTACTTGCACAAACCTAATGAATGTCTTGGGGAAGTGATACTGGGATATAAAACCTTTGGATCAGATTCTTAGGTGGAGTAAACTGGCGTAGACCCACTGATTTGAATAGAACTACTGCTTCAAACATGTTAAGAATTCAGACACGGAAAGCAACACATTGTCCAAGAAAGCAGACTTCACATCTGTTTGAACCCTACGCATCCACCCTTTTGTGTGCAAAAGTATTGGTCTCCAAGGGAGTTTTACAAGAGCAAAGTAACCTAGGACCAGATTATAGGTGTCTGGATAGATCCCACAGACCCAGCCATCCGTGCGCTCTCTCTTTGATTCTTTGCTCCTCCCTGACGCTCTCACGGCGAATGCATGACACCTAAGAGAACTGCCGACCAAGCGCAAGGGAGCCAGTTTGTTCATCCTTCCTGTAATTCAGATGTAGTTCTTCCCCTGCTTTTACATTAAGTGGTCAGGTCAGTTCTTGGCAAGAAACCTTGCTCTCTACTTCATCCTCAGCTTGTGGCATATGATACTCAGCAGGTATCCTTCCTGCTTAGTTGAGTAGCAGGCTGTATTCTCCGCTGTAGGTACCCTGCTCACACTGGCAATATTACAGCAGCATTATGCATGAGGTATACCAGCTTGAGAACAGAGGAAGCCGCCCTGTTTCCCTAAAGCCTAGCCTAAATAAGCAGCCAACACCAAGCTTTTCTGTGGTGAAAGAGTAACAGGATTATAGCATCCAACACATAATGATGCAGGAAAAAAATTATAGTAAAAACAGATGGTCCTTGAAAGGTAGTTACTGCTGTATCACATAGATGGCAAGATGGAAAGAAGCCCAACTGCAACTCATTGCTGATGGACCAATGTCAGAAAGAGAGAGAATTTAATAAAACCTTTGCCAAGGGATCTGTTAATACTTACAGCTGTCTTCTTCTTCTGTAAAAACACTAACAACGTAACAGGCATAGACAAAGCCCAAGAGCTGGAAAACACAGAAAAGAAATCATTTTATCATCAGTCTTGTGAGGCTGGTCAAAACCCACCTGACATGACATCAACAGCCAATACTTGCTCTATACTTGGCAGCACTACTGTAACGGTGGAGCCAAGCCATATTTGCTCTAAGGTAAGCAGTGCAGAGGTAGGCTTAAGGAAAGAGACTGCTAAGGGCAGACTAAAAGCTCAGAACTTCAAAACTGCAAGAGCCATCCTTACCTTCAGAGCAGCAGCCTGCTGCTGTTACAATGACTGGCCTAGTTTTGTAGACATTGAAACTATTGTGCTATGTTTAGTGAGGGGGATGAAGGAGAGTGCCTGATGTCACATTTCGGCCAGACCACTCCATACAAGACATATGGGGTAGGCTTTATTAACAGAGGCCCAGAGACAAGAACTCCTCAGCCCGTAATCCTGTTGCAAGGGTCATGCAAGGAAAGAGACACTACTTTGGTGTAGGATCTACCGACAAGATGGGACCAATTTTTATGCAGATGAGATAGAGAGAAATAGGTGACTTATTGGCAGCCCACATTCAGAACCCTGAATTCTTTAGTATCTTAGGCTTGGAGATCAAAAATTCATCGGAATGAAATCCTAGTCTTACTTTAGCTCTAAAATTTCTAAGGGTCTTTTTATCCTTGGAATGGAAGGAAAGCTGCCTGGACTAGTCAGGCACCGGGCTTGCAAGGGAAATGGGCCAGAGGATGATGAGAAACAAACAAGATGACAGTGATGGTCTTAATTCACAAATTGCATAGGCTAGCAGTAAATCGCCACCTCCGCTGCCAGTAGATCGCTGCCAGAAGCAGCAAAGGAACAGAACACAAGAAGGTCTCTCAAATAACAGAGCCTTCCTGGTGCGGTGGGGCCCACATGTCAAAGCAGTTGCCCAGAGCAGTGTCTAGAGCAGAAAGCTACAGTGAACATTTAAAAAAAAAAAAAAAAAAAAAAAAAAAAAAAAAAAAAAAAGGCAGTTTAAGGTATCCTGGTGGCTGTGCCCTTAGCAGATAGGTGGTAGTAGCTCTAAAGTGTCAGAGTCGGGCTTTGCTGTCCTTGTCAAACTTCAGCAGAAAGTCATTATCCAGCCTGGATCAAGACTGAACCTTCTGGCACTATGAGAATTCAGCATTTGAGATCAAGCAGGGTTTTATTTTGCTTTCCTTTCTTCCTGTTAATCAGATATCCTCTCCATCCTTCGTTTTACATCTTTACATAACACCCCACTTAGCAAGATCTTGGTTGACACTAACTCTATTAGTAAAGTTATTGTGAGACGTAATTGTTTTCCACTGTGAACTCAATTCCCTTGAACAAGAGTTAGAATGTAACATACAGTGACTCACTCCGAGGGAAGACAGAATGATGCATGGTGGGACTTGAAAAGCAGAGTCCATTCATTTTTAATATGACAGAAAAATACATCACACTAGAAAACAAAAGGCAAGATAATGAGATTTCTACGAGGAAGTTATAAGGTATTCTTGATTTCTGCAGCTCTCTGACAAAAAAACCCACCTTGTTGGATGGAAATGGAATTTTTTTCCCCACTAAATCTCTTATTTCCTTTAACAATTTCCTATAATTGCACGCGAGACAAGCCAGTGCTCTCGTTTGCTCCTAGGTGGGCCCTGTGGAGGCTTGTCCCAGCACCGCAGAGGAGGAGAGGTGGCTCTGTGCACTCACTCACTCTCTTGCTCTGTATTTTCCTAGACGAGGGTGCTTCACACTAGGTTTCCATCAGCCACAGGATGCTTGACTCCGAATGAAACCCTTCCAAGTGCAAGGACAACTGCCAAGCGATGGCAAAGGCCACTGCAATGTTACCTGGTGTCTTCTGAAATTAATTTGAGCAGAACCGCAGCTCCAGCAGTGGCACAACCCCCGAGCAGCAGCCTTCGCCCCCTCCTGCTGCTGGCAGAAGCAAAGCCGCGGCCCTGAATCCCGTCACTGTATTACACTCAACAGCACGTGAAAGCAAACCCTACCCGTGTGTGCTGTTCCTGACAGCCGTGTCAGGGACCCCCGATGGTATTAACAACGAAAATGACTTATCTGCCTGCTTTGAGTAGAACACACAAATGCTTATCAGCTACACTATCATGGGCAACCTGTTAAACCTCTGAAAACTGAGTTCAGAAAGAGCAAGCAAGGGGTGAGATTGATTTGCAAAGTTCATTTTGCACAGAAATTAATACCTCGTAACCCCCAGCCATCACTCTTCTCTCCCCACGGTTGTTTTCCTTTTACAGCCAAGGTGTCCTTTCACACTCACAAACAAACCAACCAAAAAAGAAGCTAGTGAGTTAAGTGAATTTTCCAAAATCTCCAACGCCAGCTCCATGGAGGCTTATTTATATGTTGTTTCCTTGGACTTTGTTTCAAAATGACCTGCTTAGTTTTTAAGATTTTCTCTGCATTGACCTTATAACCCATTTATTCTTGGCATGAGTTTCATCAGTAATAAATTACTGTTTATTTCAATGGCTTGTTTTCTTTTTTATTCAAATAAGTTCTGTGAGTCTCAACATAGTCAGAACAGGAAAATTTCCGTGGCAAAGAGGGAAGAGATGTACAACATGAACGTGAGTTGCATTTTCACACTGGCTGAACTAAGCTATAATTAAACCTATCACCTCAGGGATGAAATGAACTCCTGGGATCTACTGTGTCTTCCCTCCTTCATGAATTATGAATGAAATACAGTTACAGAGGAGAAATGCTGCTTCTTTTGTCCCATCCCTTTCACTGGAAGGGCCTGCTAGAATGTGAGCTGAGCGGACTCCAAGAGACACCAACAATTCCCTTCAGGTGAAGCTGTATCAAGCCCAAGAACCTCACCAAAGGTAGGAGTGATTAACTGCAAGCAGAAATCTTGACAGATGTCAAAAATGTGGAAGTAATTACACTTTTGCTCTGAGTGCCATCTTCATTCCTGATTTCAATAAGAAAGGGGTTAAAGCCATATTATTCCAGTGAAATATCAATAATTCTTAGATTTTTGCAACTATGTAGGGGAGGTGGGAGAAGAGGAAAAAAAAAAAGTCAGTGATGTAAAGTGACACTAAGCTATTGCTCCAATTCCTCAAAGAATATTCTCAGGCTTTAGCCTCTGCTGCTGTTTCCTCGCTTGTTCTGCATGTTCAGTACCAGCTTCCTCCAGGCTGCACAAGTATCTGATTAAGCTTTTTATTAGGAACACATGTTACAGGCAGGTGTGTTCAGTCAGCCTGTCAGACAGCCTGGGAAAAGCACACACTGCAGAGCAAAAGGGAGGATGGAACTGGGATGTGCCAAGTGTTCTGCAGGCAAACACGCAGAGCAGGGGAGACACGTGGGGACAAATCTGTCCAGAAACAAGCAAAATGGAAGTCAGAGCATCTTTCTGCCTCTCAGTCATCTGAAGTTGACTTTGGAAAATGCTTTTCAGCATACTGTTAAAGAGCAGCATTGAACCAAAGTGCTCAAGCTGGAAAGACTGAATTACAGGAAGATCTAAAGAAAGGGACCAGCTGGCTGTAAGTGTGTTAAGTAGAGGAAGGCTGGGAAGGCAGATTTTAGGAGGTGTCCCGTGTTGCTTGTGCAGAATCTTAGCTTTAGTCTACATCTATCCTAGTGGATGTTTTGGGCTCTTCAACTCTCTCTCTCAAAGAAAGAGAAACTCATTGTTTTTTTCACCAGAGAGAAAAGGTGCAGAATCCCTTTCTTTAGGGCAGATGTATTCTAGGTTTCACTTCTAATCAAAGGTAACGAAGTGTGTATGCTCTCATCAGTGTGAGAGGGGGAGTAAGGGGATTTCTACCCAACTCCTAAACTATGAGAAGTATGAACTGGCTTGAAAAAAAAGCTACTGTGATCAGATAGCCAAATAGAGGCAATCAAAACCCTTTGATTCCTTGATCCACTTTGCTCTTTGAATGCAATTAGGACCACTGAAAAATCTAGCTTCTGCCAACAGCAAAGCATCTCTTGTGCCTTGCCTCGCACATAACATCTGCTGTCAAAGCTTGCACTGCTGCCTTTCTGGGAACCTTCCAACCTGTCAGTTTGAGTGGAAACAGCAGACAGGCAGGCAGTGAGTTCTCTCAGCTGGGAAGACATTTCCCATTTCCATCCCATTCAATGGAGCCTCAGGAAAAGCCCATCCTTCCTCACTCCCAGAACTACCATATGGACAGACCAAAACTATGCCAGGTATTTCGAAACCAGAAAACACTCTGCTCCCTGCTGACTGGCAAGTTCAGGGGATGTAAGATAGATCCTTGCTGATATAAGAACAAAGAAGATTTTTTCTTTTCTTGACAAACTGGTTTCTGTTGAATTTCCTAATTGGGTTGGTAGGATTAGTTTTACAGTGACATTTCTATACTAGTGCAGACTTTGTTTAGGAGGTTTCATTCTAGAAAACCTTTTCCTCCAGTGTCTTCAGTGCTAAGACACTGAGCAGGATTTATGTCTGCATTTCTGTCACAGAATCTACCATCAGTTCCGTCTCATTTGTAACCTTTTCACATTCAAGAGATGTGGGTTCAAATCTCAACAAGAGGATGTTTGAGATGTCTGATGGATTTTAATCCACCTCCTATGGCTACTTGTATCATGCATGGTGACCAGTATGGAGTGGGTTTGATCCCACTCTAGAATAAAGAGGTTGCTCTTCCCTTCAAGGAATACAGAAAAGCTCTCAGCCAAAGAAGATGGAGACCTTATGCATCTTCTTCAAATACATACACAGGAGCAGAATTATACAGCCAGCAGGATCCCAGGTGACAGCCAACACTGTGCTCACCACATGGGCCAAGATTTTCCTTCCCCTTCCTTTGGCGTGGAAGATCAAATTCAGTGAGATGAACTCAGCCTTACCCCAGCTACCCACCACAGTGCACTACAGCTCCTCAGGAGCTGCAGGGAATTGATATTTCCAGAAAACAAAATGAAAAGTCCTCAACCGGGTAAGAACAAGGACTTCACGTCACTGTATCTGGAATAATGCTCTTCCAAATTCTAACACATTAACCAAAGCCAATTGGTTAGAAAAGGACAATTTAGCCCCTCCCCTCTCCTTCCAAATCGAGTACTGGCTATTCTGGTCTCAAATGCCTAGCAGACAAGGAGGGAACTAGGTCACGTCCCTACTGAAGACTCTATCCCCCAAGTCTTCAGTTGCTAGTCATGTTTTTTGTATTATTGATCTGGACTCCCTGCCTGTCTGCAGCACGGAGTACCTGCCAGTGGGTCTGGGAAGGACAGCAGCCTGTAATGAAATCTGCCTTAAAATGAGATGATGAGAATAGGAGGGGAAAAAAAGAAACCCTCACAACACAAAAAACCCACCCCATCACTGACCTTCAGACGTTAAAAAGGATGAGGACTGGCTGACTGTTTTCAGGCAAGGTTTAAGTGAGAATACGTCTTTCTGTCAGTCTTACTTCAGCAGAACAGAGACGGAAAAAACTCTATTTGTCCCTCTACATGAAAAAAAAATACATAAGCATTTCAGAGCTGGCAGGAGCTACAGGCCTGGGGCTTCAATATCCCACCTTTGCTACAGGACAGGCAAGTTGTTTAACTTTGCACAGCTCAGCCCACACGGGCTTCTCATATCCAGGTAGTCTAGCCTCATTGCCAGGGCTTAGGATGCAAAAACCTACTGCAATTTAAGTCTCAGGAAGAAGGAGAGAGAAAATATTTACCTAAATACTGTATTACCTTACAGTTCCCGTGTCTTTCTCTCCAGCTGGCACCTTACAGTGTTCTGCACATGCACAAAGAATATTCTTATTTGTCTTAAGGTAGCAAAGGAGAAAATGCTCACAGAGAAAGACTAGGCACTTTGCCTCCTCTGAATCAGCATGACCACTCAGCTTCGGACTGGGTGCTAAGTTAGTAAGATGCCATAAAACAAAGGTCTCTGTTTAGGGGGAAAAAAAAAAAAAAAAAAAAAAAAAAAAAAAAAAAAAAAAAGTGCAAGGCAAGATCCTACCATTTGTTGGCTGAACCTGTGGCCTGGGGCTGTCTCAGGCATTTGGGAAGGATGCTAACAGCAACAGCTCCACATGTCAACAGTCTGGGATGATCTGCCTTCAGTATCTGCCAACTGTTTCACTAAACTGGAGGAACAGCACCAGCCCAGCAACATCTATCCTATTTCAGTTAACAGTCCTTTATAAAAGAAACCAGGCTCTACGCTTTTGGATACCTAAGTTTTCATTTCTCATACACATGCAGTGAAACAACTCTCTGATACTTTAACTTAGATTATTTTCCCTGAAGGAGAACCCACTAAATATTAACAGCTCGGAAAACAGGGCCTTCTCTGTCTGCCTGTTTGTGACTTAGCAAGAAAGGAGCTTGAGTCTTCTCCCCCTCCCTGCAGTTCTCTGGGTCATACAGGTCATCTCAGCCAAGAGGAAATGCAAGATCAAGATAGCAGAGAATCATACCAAAGATGTGCAGAGAAGGTTCCTGGGATTCCAGAAACTTGGAATTTCTCTGTATTTGTTTCCCTTTAACATTTAAATCAAAGTAAGTTTTTTCAGGCAGACTTGAAACGTTGAAATGTGACTGTTCCACCAGTATATGTCAATCTATGTTCAAAAGCCATCAACCACAAAGTAACAAACCAAAGCAGATTAGAAAGATGCGGGCTGCTGACTCTAATGCAGCTACAAAACACAAGAGCACCAGCAAAGCAAGGGAAACAACAGACATTGTTTCAGTTAATTTCACAGACAAATGAGAAACAATTTATTAACAGTGAACACTAAGGACATTGAATTACTGCAGTGTTTAAAAAGCTTGAAGAAGACTCCAGTGAGGAAACAGTTGATGGAAACATTTAGTGTATATCTTAGGTGTCAGCAGAAATAAAATGTGCTCCTTTCTGCTTCCATAAGGTTTATTTCACTTTCTGCAGATAAGGATTTTCTCCTTTTTATTTCTTCACAGACACAAACAAATATGTGCTCCCTCACCTACCACCAAGTCCCGAGGAACAGAAGAAATCCTGCAGAAGAAGGGTCTCTGTCCTTGTCAAAATATGACTTTTCTGGCCCTGACATGGATAGGCAATGAGTTCTCATTGTAAGATTGCAGATGACACATTAAGCGTTAGGTTGCTGGTATTAATTTCCAATTCTTATTAGCAATATTGTTGGTAAGTGAACAGGAGGATGAAAACCACTAGCTTTCAATGCCATTTACAAAGGCCTTCAAAATCAGACGAGACTAAGTGGGGCAGAAAATATGGGCTAGTTTCAGTGCTTGGAAAAACAGAGTATCTACTTGACAACTGCTGCCCCATGCTGCTGTCACTGATACACTCACCGCGATCAGGATCTGGAAGGAGCTGTGCATGACCTCGATGTAGCGATACTCCAGGGCGCAGCCTATCACAGAGATGTAGGAATGGCTGTCCAAGCCCTTGAGGCCAGACATCGAAGCCTCCTTCCTTACACAGCCAGGGCCATTTTCACTCCACCACGACTGGTGCCGGGAAATATTAAACGTCAAGAGTTCACTGTCCTGAAGAGAGAAGAGTTGCAAGGAAATTTTCATTTACTGTAGAAGAGTATCTGATGCACTTTTTAAATTGAGTTCTTATTAAAACCAGTGGAAAAATCTGAAGTTTTTGAAATCCCCACCCTCGAGAAATGCTAGCACAGATCAAAACACTTTGGCTTTATAACCCTTACTAAAAACATCTCTCAGACAGGCTTCTGTGATGAGAACCACCTCTGAGGCAGCCCTGCAACACTCAAAGCCATTTCACATTCACATAACAAGTCTCGGAAGCAGGTCTGAGCAGCTCCTAAAGCAGAAAGAACAGTTTCTAGGATCCAGGTCCAAGAACACTTTGCTATCGGTTCCTGCACCTAGAAAAGAAACCTCAAGACTTGGCTTGGGGAGATTAACCTTGCAAATCTAGCAGAAAAGGGTAGACAAGGCAGCACTAAGCATCCCATCCCAGAATCACATGTCTATATGTATGCCCTTCCCAAAACAGGAATCTACACAGAGCAGAACTGAAAAATATGAACTTCATAAACTCAAAGTGAACTTCAAAAACCAACAGTTCTTCCTCTGTCCCTAGCTTTCAACATGTCTAACAAGTTCCTCTGCCATTCCTAACACTCTAATCTCCTTCCATACTCTAACATACAGGGTTTCTGGGTCTTATACTGACCATTGACCACCGTCAGCCTCCTGCCCAACTATCCAGCTGAGCTACCTCACTGTGATGATTGCTGCTCCTCGCAGACACATCCCCAGCAATTCTACAACTAGGCGCACGTTGAAAATAACAACATTTTACGCACTGGAAAGCTGGCATGTGCTTTGGGATTTTGAGCTTTCAGGACATTGCAAAGTCCTCCCTGCATATGGTGAAAGACAAACTTAGCACAGGCAGAACAGGGCAGGAAAGAGCTCAGCTGCATCACTTCACCAACAAGTGTTAAATGCTGGATGTCCCAGCAAGTCTCTCCATTCACTTTGATGTAGAATCAACAACCCTTTTTGACTACAGACTCAAAGAGGGATAGGGGGTTTGAGGTTTTGTTTTGTAGGGCAGATTATAAAATGGATCAGGCATAGGATCTATATGTCTTTACAGGTTAAAGGATATACACACCTAACCTAGCCACTATTAAGACTTTTATCACCTATCTGTATGCTACTTAGCACCACTCAAGCCAGGGTCCTACTCAGTCCCTAGGGAACAGCTCCCAGAGTAGCAGCATTTAGAACCAGGAGTATTCCTGCTTTCTAACATGAAAATCCTCATGTGGGAAGCTCCTCTGCCTTAGCTCCATCTAGAATCAATTCAGAGTAGGCTCCTGCTCTGACTTACCCACTGAAGACATGACTTGTCTCCACTACCAGTACAGGAAGCCTAGACAGCAGACCTGCAGATACACCTTTGCATGTCCACGTTTGTCTCCAGGGGCAAGCTTGAACGATAGACAGATAAACCATGAGCAAAACCCAGCCACTCTGCTTTGCACGTTGTGCAAGTAGCCTCCAATCCACAGCAAATACTCGGTAAGTTTGTGGAGCTGTTATTAAAATATGCTCAGGAAGCACACGCTAAGAAATGTGGACAGTTAAGTAAGAAGACAGCTGCCAGGCTCCTGACATAATCACCACAACAGATGGGATGGATGTGTTTTACAGTAGATGCAGGAGGGCATGGGGATGAAGTGTAGCAGCGTTGCAAAAGCAGCCTCAATCGCAATAGGAAAAAAACTATTAACAGTTGGGAGCTTGAAGGGAGCTGTCTGCATTTTGAAGGCTACAGGGTAAGGCACACAGTGCAAGACACTGGGCTGTCAAGGAAAAACTTCAAGAAACAGTTTTCTTTTGCAGTCTGTCATGACTTTGGCCAAAAAAAAAAAAAAAAAAAAAAGTCTTTGGCATGCTCCCTCTGCTGAGCATTGCTCTTCTGTGGCTCACAGATTTCCCACATCTCCACCAAATTGCATCTTCTCTGAGATGCTTGCTTTCTCTCCCAACTTCGCCTGTTCTGTGACATGTGGATCTTCCACAGCAAGAGCTCTTCCTCCCAGAAACAGCCAGCCCTCCAACAGCTCTGCTCTTCTCCCTCTTAAAAGCTACTGTATGCCTCAGTTGCCGAAGAATCACTTCTCTCTCTCAAAAAAGAAGGCTCAATTCCTGTTTCTGCGCCTGGGGCTTCCCCCAATTAGCACAGAAACAAAGCTATTCCATCGTGGTTCTGTTCCCCGTCCCCAGGGCTTCCCTCTTCTAGCAGATGGTGCTTGCTCAAACCTTCTGCTTCACAGAGGCAGAGAGCCCCTTTGGTATCCTTCCCCACTCCTTGGTACCCCCATATGGACACATCTTTGTGCATTTGTCAAAATAAGAAACAGGCTGCTTTCCTTCCCGAATCTCCCTCTTGTCAGTTCTTACAGCACTGGCTCTGGCTTAATTTCAGTGCAGAAGCTGAAATTCATTGTAAATTAAACCTAAAAAAAGCAGAAGAATGGTGCTGGGTACTGGGCTAGGGGTAAGCAGGTGGGAGAACAGTATGTCTTAAAGAGCACTCACTGCTTTTTGCCAAAAATCATGCTCCAGCTCTATGCAAAAAAGTATTATATTCCAGTTAAGAACAGCCTGGAAAAGCTGAGAACATTTGAATTCTAAAGGCACCACGACGGCTGGTACACACGAGCCATCCGTCTCACAGCTCACTGATGTAGCACGAATATTGATTGCACACAGGGGTCACGGATGCCCTTGGGTTCAGGGCGCAGAGACACCTTTCTAAGACGTCTTTCTGGAGCGCTGCAGGGCAAGAGGGCAATGCGAATGAAGGGGTCTCAACGCGTGATGCAATGCTGTTCCTTTGCTTGCATCCCTGGCTGGCTCTCCTTGGAGGATACCAGCATGGATGGGATGTAATAAAAGAGCGTTTAAGGAAAACATTTGATCGACCTCCAGTTGTTCAGAGACCAGGAAGATGATCCCTGGATGCCTTTGCAGCTTGCCAGCTTCATTTGCTAGGAGATGGCTGAAGCAAAACAAAACTATGAAGCAGAAACAGGGAAGAACCAAGAAGCAAGAACCAGGAAGAATCCTCCTCTCCCTCAAAAAAAAAAAAAAAAAGCAAGAAATTTTAGGAAACAGCTGTTTACCAAAACCTCTTTGTAGAGGATTTGAAGCTTGAACACACTGAAATCCCCCAAGTAGGGGGCAGCCTGGAAGGGACTAGTCAGTCCCAGGTGCAAGCAAGCCCTGCAGCAGGGAGGGAGACCGAGCTGTTCAAAACCACGCTCCCCTCGTTTCTTGACAGGCTGCTATGCGCAGGGCTATCGCTTCCTCTTTAACCTTCAGCCCGTAGGAAATATGAGCAAACAGTGATACAAGCTCCTTCTCAGGAGCATGCTGAAGGCCAGCCAAAAATCACATTTCACTCTAAACTGTGGTAGCACCTGGTTGCTATCCATTTGCCATCACTGTGTGGAAAGAAAGACAAGAGCACTAAAACCAGAGCGCATACATTTTAAGGAGTTTCTTTTCCGCTCCCAGTCTCACCCCACTGCTTCCAGCAGGGAAACTTGCACCCAGCTCTGACACCCACAGAACCAGCTGCGTTTGGAAAGCTTCCCTTTCTAAAATACTCTTCAAAAAGCTTTTCTAAAAGGCTGTCAGAAGCAGTTTTATTTCTTGTTAACAGCCTTGTGAACTTCCTCCCCCAGTATTTCCTTAATTATCAGGCAAGCCAGCGCTATAATGGCTCTGGAAACGAATCGAGCCCTGTATGGGAGCCCCCAGAGCTTGAAGGCAGAATCATTTTACATCTTTCAAGTTGGAAATGTTTATTATCAAAAAGGGGAATATACTCTTCATCTTTTAGCCACATGTGCCAAATAGCTGTATCACCCCAAGATAACAGGAGAAACACTTTTGTTGCTGCTCAGCAGGGATGTTGATGATGCCACAGCATTTAAAGGCCAAATCCCAGACCTCCATTTTCTAAATGCAGGTGGATTGAAGGATAGCTGTAATTAACTGTGCTTTTATCCATCCTCCACTCAGTATTCATTCAGGTAGTCATCCCAAATATGCCATCCAGATTCTCCTCTGGAATACAAACAAATCCCCATACAACTAATAAGAGCTGCCTTCATTTCAAGTGGAGATTTAGACCACGACAGCTCTGGATGCACACCAAAGCACTAAGTAGGCATGAGAAAATATAAAATGGGAAGGAGGGGGAAAAAAAATCACTATTCCAAGATGAGTAATTGCAGAGGGAAAGGAGTGGATCAAAACATCCAACAGCAATTCCTGAAACCTCTCTGAGTGCTTCTCAACTATATGATGAAGGGTCCATGAGCATGGCAGCTGGACAGACAGATGCTCCTATGTCTTAGCAGCAGGATTTTAATAATTAACTCAGACTTACAGTTCCTGCTGGGAGGATTGCAGGATGGTGTGTGTGTTTCACACCGGCATAGACAGGGAGAAGCTTAACCTGTTATTTCAAGCACAGCCCAGATACCTAGGAGATAGCTGGCTTTCCAGACTGATGTTTCTCCTCCTCTAGTCTTTGCATGTTCTTTCCTCTCTGTCTCTCTGGCCATTTAGCTCTCAACAGCTCGCCTAGCTATCTGTGAGCCCCAGCAGTCACAGTGATAGCGCAGTGGTACAGCACTTTCCGAGAGGCAGTATTTCACCCCGATGCCTGAAAGCAGGCTCAGAACTGCGAGGGAGGAGACACAGCAAGGCGCCATTGCCAAAACCCGCTCAGAGGCTCATCACCATCTCATGGATGGTGCAGAGAAGCAACCTTTGAAATCCAGATTGCTCAGTCTCTTGCCTGCTTGCTAGCAAAGCACTTACAGGAAAGCTGGCACAGCCTAACGTGCTTAGGGAGGCCTTTCTAGCAATAAAGGAAGTGCTTTCTCAGGCATTTCTCTGACGATCCATTTATCTCCTGCCCATCTAATGGAGTTCTGCTGTGCCATATTTCATCATCTCTTATTTTTACTATGAAAAAAAGATTTAAAAAGACAGGATAGAAAAAAAAGAAATTAGCTCAATTAGCTCACAGTTGTCAGTTCAGCTTTTTCATAAAGTAGAGAATGGATGAACATAGAAGTAAAGAGCATTTTCCCCTTAAAAAACAAAACAAAACCAAACCTCAGGATAGTTGCAACTACCTTCTAACCACAAGTTATAACTACCTAGAGCACTGCTGGCCAGAACAGCTATCCTCAGGGTTTCCACAGCCAAGTAAGAGTGAGTGCTGTCAGAGAAAACTGGATGGATAAAAGAGCACTTCAGGAAGTGTTGTAGAAAGCAGGAGGAGAGGGTGAGAGGTGAGGGGCAGACAGCGCAAAAGAGGAAGAGGCAGTGGAGGAGCAACTGCTTGGTGAAAGAAGGCTAATAACCAGCCCCATAAGGTACAATTCAACAAACACACCTGCCAGCCCATTTTCTGCTGATGACATGGTTTATAACTGGGAGACTGTCTCTCAAAACCTTTGCTGAGCTGCTTACAGGCTGACATAGGAGAGATCATTTCCCCTCCCTTTGTGGGCCTTACCAGCATGGAATTTCTGGTTTCTGTTTGTTAGAACATCAGACACCCAGAGCAAGGTGGGCACAAGAACAAGCATCTCTGCTTGCCTCTAATCTATACTGCGCGGCACTTCCCTGCCTTCCATCTCCATCATCAGATCAGATCTAGACACCAGAGCACAAAAAATTATTTGCAATACAGGCACGTGACAATTGCCCTTAAAATAAATAATAAAAAAAAAAACCTCCAGGCATTTCCTAAACTTGTTACAGCAGAAACACTTGGGTTCTTCCTCCCCTCTCTCATCCCACCTGAGTTACTGCCCATCTCAGCTGCACTGGACTGTCATTACCAGCCGCCAAGTTAACAAACTCCATTCTTCCTAGCTCATTGCCCTTTCTGCATTTTGTCATTATAAATTAGCTAGCTGCTGACAGATGTCCCCAGCAGGTTGCCCTTGTCAGGAACATGGTGGGCAGAAGTAATGCAGTCAGAAATGCTGCTCACCCTCTTCCCCAGCTCTCTCCAGCAGCCTTGCTGGGAATCACAGGAGGAGGCCTGTGACCGAAGACCTTCTGCAGAACTATACACCCATGAAGGGACTTGCATGAAAACACAACCCGGTCTTAAACACTTCCAAGTTAGCATTTATCTGACTAGCCTGTGTCAGCCCTGTTCCTCCAAAGCTCTTTCTTCTATTTGCAACCTACCTGCTTACTGGAAAGATAATTACATGCTTTGACTTTCTATTAATAGCTAAGGGACAGCTTCCTCCCAAGGCCCCTGAGTGAACACAGAAGTCCCTGCTCCTCTGCAGCACTGCTGCTGTCACTCCACCTTGATACTACACTGTCCTCACCACCACCCACAGTCTGTTGGGCTGTGAAGAAGCACAGGTGTCATCCTGGGGTCAGACCCCAAACTACTAAGATCAGTAAGACTCTCTGCAGATGTCAGCTGCATTTGGATCAGGTTTCTAGACATGCAGGAAGAGACCAATCCTGCTCTCGAGTCCAGCCTCCCTGCAAAATGCCGTGCAGTCTTATGGAAACCTTCACTCCAGTTCCAAGCGTGTCTTTTGTTCTCTTATGCAAATGAGCTTTTGCTTTTCCAGGAGATGGGGCACTCCTGGACAGCAAGGTCACAGGGACAAGAAGAATTTCTTCTGAAGAGGGGAAGCGGGGAAAGAAAGCAGCACTACAAGTTATTTTTATATTGAAAGGCTGTCTTGTAAGAAAAATTCAAAGAATAGAAGCAAGGTTGCAGAACGATTTTATTCTATAACAAAACCACTATGGTTATTATTTTTTCCAGTTGCCACCAAACTAGTAGCATGAATTTTTCACTGCATCTCTAGAGGCAGGTCCACTGAGACAATAACATACACTGCAACCCAGTGTTATCAAGAGAGTCCCCAATCACAGGAGTCATCTCGTAGGCTAAATAGAGGTTCTGTGTGCTGGCTTCGCTAAAATGAGCCACAACGCAGAACAAGGTTATGAGATGAAGCTCCTCTGTAGTGCAGCAAGTGGAGTTTTGCTGTGTTCTGAGTTGCAGAACAGCAACCCCACGTGATGAAGGGCAGGTTGGTATTTGTAAACACAAGAAATAAGCTATTTGGAAACAAACACTGGCTGTCAGGGAAGCTCCCAGAACAGTTTATCAAGCCAATATTTTCCACTCAGAAGGAACAGAGGGAAGAGGGTTTTTTTTCCTCCTCCTTTTTAGTCAGTTACAGCCAGTGCCAAATCACCTCAGGCTGAACTTATAGACCAATAATCACCCCTGTTTTAGGCAAGAACTCTCTCAAAGTTTCTGTAGATACTTATGAGGGGAAATGGAGATTAATTAAGGAATTAGGAAGTTAAGTTTTCTTATCTGCAAAGGATTTACACTGTCATTCACAACTAGCAGTAAACCTGATATAAGATAAATAAATAAACTTAGTGCCATTCCAATTACAACTGCAACCTAGACGTATGACCTGGGAATTTAGGTCAGATGTAGAGTGTTCTGAAGTGAACCTGCATCCCACAATCACTTCAACTCTGCTAAACTACCGCAACATTTAGTAATTCATTGCTTACAGTCCAGGCTTAATTTAGGGCCAGCCTCCCATTGCTATTCTGTTATTCTCATCCTCATTAAGCAGGCAGCAATACTTAGCTTATCTCACCTTCAAAAAGCTTCACAGATACTAACTCACAACATCCCTGGAGAAGGGCCAAGATAACTACCACTGTTATTATAGAAGAATTAACTCGGGAAAGCTTGCATCTCCTTCCAATGCTGCCTCAGAAGAGATGCTCAGCCTTCAAGAGCTCTCTCTAGTTTGTATTTTTTTTTTTTTTGTCCAACTCAGAAAGAGGTCACTCTTTCAAAAGATATGATAAGAAACACTTTGTTTGAGGCAGCAACAACCAGATACCTACCCCTGCTACCGAACTGTGCTAGGTCTCTAGCAAGACTGGGAGGGAGAAAAAAAGAGAGAGTCAGTGAGGGAATCACAGGAAGGTACTACCTGGCCACAGCTCTTCTCTGTGAGAAGTTGATAGAGAGACCCTGTAGCTACTACCCCAAGGGTCTTCCCCTCTAAGTCACACACCTTCTGAAGGTGTTATCACAAGGGCATCAACCATAGGCTACAAGCCAAGTAGGTTTTCCTCAGCCACCACTGAATCACAGCTGAGAATTAACCTTCAAACCCCACCTCCCCTCAGGATAGTTTTGTCCTCAGACTAGCTCTCACACTTAAAAGCAAACACAGTTTATCTCCCACAAGAGCCAGGGCTTATTACAGTCATTAGCTGCACTGACTGGTGAATGACCCAGAAATCAGTACTTGCCCCCCCCCCCCAAACTTATACCATACAATAAGCACTACTACTCCATCCCTAACAAAGTCAGCCCCCCCACCCCCATAGGCAAGGAGGCAGGACGTGCTCCTAGACAGGCCCCTACCTCTCACCTTAAGCACAGGGCAGCCTTCCAATTGCTCTCTTAGCTCACAGCTAAGCTCAATTCCCTTTAATACAAAGGATGTAAAATCACCCATAAAGCCCCTACTCACCTTTGAGAGTCCTCCCACTTCTAAGTAAAAGCAGATGATGAAGATGTTCCAGGTGACCCAAATTGCAGTCCAGATGGCATACTAGAAAGGGAATAGGAGAGAGAAGCAATAAACATTAGCAAGTCACTGCAATTAGCTCACATATATGTGATCCAGCTGGGTACAGTTAAATGCCCTGAGTCAGCATTGCAGTCACTCTCTCTTCCTCTGTATGTGGGATTTTCTTCTCTTATTTCCCCTGGCACTTTTCTTTACAGCCTGGGCTTCAACATCCCCGTGTTCCTTTTCTAAGCAGAATATTCTAATCTGCTTCCTGAATTCAGGAGCTGAGGGGCTTGGCAAGGCAGTGTATCGTCCCTGTTACCTGCAGCACTGCAGCCAGGTTCCTAAGTGGCATCCTCAGCACAGTGAATTTAGAGCCACTAAGACAGCTGGCATCCAGCAACTGAGGTAAAACACAGAACCTGGTTCAATAAAGCTATACAGAGGTTTCTTCTTTGGGGGCCCGTTCCCTCTGTGTGTAGGTTGGAGAGGGAGGTGGCAATGGAAACAGCTGTTTTGTTAATCAGAGCAGAGAGAAGGACTCTGAAGGGAAGCATGCTCAGTCTGATGGGATGATAGTGTCTGATCTGGAGGACAGGCAAGAAGAAAAGTTAGGGGAATAGAAAACTATTTATGGCGTTGGCTGAGTCTGGAAGGAATCTTCCATTTAGGAATGCTGCCACCAGACATGCAATGTATGACTTCCCAATAATAGCCTAGAGAGTCTTACATCAAAATAGGGAGACCTTCTGCTGTAAAGAGCACAGGTGCTGTAAGGACAAGTAATGTATGTGCAGGCAAACCGTATGACCAGGCTGCTACTCAGCTGTGAGAGCACTTCTCTGTATGCAGGAAGTCCCTTACCTGGTTAGAGACACTGTGTCAGAGCAGGTGGAGGAACCTTTGATACATATTTGTCCAGGATCTAGTTCTCCCTCTCTGTTGTGCAGCATCTAGGTTTACTGGGGTACCAGTATCAAAAATCTGAAGTCTTCTGAGTTTGCAGTAAGTACAGCAAAAATGCAGTAAACTGAACAATGTGTTCCTCAGCACTGCCAGGCACCTCCTGCTAAAACTGTTTGCAATGCTTGTGCCTGATTTCCAAAGGGCTTTGCTCAGGGTCCTTATCACTTGCCATATTCCATCAGAGCTGAGGTTGTGAACGGATGTCAGTGGCTCTGATTCATAAAACAGATGTTACTTACCACTACTATGTAGCGAGGTCTATATTGAATAGTGCCAAACAGGCCAAGGATAACAATGATGATGTGGAGGAAGTTGGCTAGAATAGGAGCCCACTGGTATCCCAGGAAGTCGAACACTTGCCTCTCTAATGCCGCAAGCTGGAAGGGAGAAGGAGAAGATGAGTTACAGCTTCTGGACTCGTGACATTCATGCTCGAGGTTTCAACATGCTTGCTGAACAAATCACTGCAGCAGTTGAAGATGTTACTCCCTTCTCAATGCAATTTACTGCCAATACGCAGGGTCAGCAGGACGGGACATGTGCCTGCACATCCCCTCTTCCACTTTGCACTATCCCACCTCCTCCCATGGCTAAGCTAACATGTGCTGGAGTGCCTAAGCATGGACACAGCCTCCATCCTGTGCGCTTTGCAAGGGGAAGGTAGCCCTGGTAGAGGGCAGAGCTGAGCAATGGAGTGCAGGAACATCTCAAATGGCTGCAGCAGGACTTTCAAGAGGTTGTTTGTCAGAGCCCTAAGCACCACTCCATCGTTCCCGACACTAATCGTGTTTCTTACTCTCAAGCACTCATCCCTCAGGGTGGGAGGGAGGGGAAAACTCTTTTCTTTGCTTTCTCCCAGCAGAAAATGCTGCCACTCAGCAAAGAAATTCTGCAAACATATTGGTTTTCCAGGAGGACAGACTGTGTTCCTCTTTCACATTAATAACTTGGTTCAAGGCTAAAAGTATATTCTAGAAATAAATCTCCATTACTGTTGAAGTGCTGGGCCTGATTTTCAAATCATATCTGCATAAATATGAAATTTGATTTGTAACTATCAGCTGGGCATCAAACAAGCAACTGGTCATCTGGTTCTGAACTGTGTTATGCATGTAGCTGTTAGAAAAAAAATAAACATGCAATCTCCTGCCAGCCCTTACATCCTTACAGCCTTGAAATGTCATGTTTATAGGTGAAACAGAGAGTGGAGGGGGCAGAATGGCACCTGCAGATTTTCCCTGAATGCCCAGCCTAACACAGAGAGATCTTCTCCTTGCTAACATGGTTCATGCTCCCCCCTGCCCTCCACCCCACCCGGGGATGTTCCTGATGCTAAAGCACAGCAGCAGATTTTCCTATCAGGATAAGATTTCAAAGTGCGTTTAATTATCCAAGTAATATACTGGGATTTCATTATCACATTTCATATTTATTTTCATCATAAAAAATCATTACAGTTTACCACTGCTAGTCAATATTAATTTAACCACTAATTAGATATTAACCATAGATGATCCTGGTCTACTATGTGTAATCAGCTGTGAAATGTGACATCTTTTTCTAGCTTGGCTTTTAAACAGCAGCTGGGTGCCAAGCACTGGGGTTTCCATACTGGCTTAAAACACTTAAGGACATGAGTGGTCACAGGTGCCAGCGTGAGGCTGTACAGTGAGGGAGGCCACCTATGTCAAATGACTATTACTCCTCCTTTTCCCCAAATTAGTGGGGAAATCACCTTCACACCTCTCTTGGGGTAAGAAAGCATTGCGATTCTCAGGACTATCTTCGAGATTCAGCAAAATCTGTATTTTGAAGAAATACACAGCCTCCCCGGCTAGAGGAGACCAGTCAGCGCGGCGGTAAGCGGCTCTCCCTCGCTGGCATCTCTCGTCACTGGAAAAGGGGCGCCGAGAAAGGAGGGAGCCAGACGGAGGCAACCTCAAACACCGTCTCTTCTGCAAAGGAATGAGTCTTTGAAGCGCCGCACGCTGCCCCGTTCTGCTCAATTCAAACGGCCTGGAAGATGCTGTGAAATGTGCTATTCGGCCGCGTGCGGCCAGAGCAGGGTGGGCAGCGCTCAGGTCGCCGTTCAGCTTGGTCTCCCACCGAGCGCCAGAGATTTTCTGTATCTCATCAGAAATGGCAATAATAGGTTAAACGCCTAATCTTTCGGAAGGGGATTAGTGCACATACCTTAACGATATTTGGAAATCTTGAATCCTGACTGGCTGGCAGTAGGTCGCTTGACTGTGACCACTTCATCCCATCAGGCATTTAATTGGCTTTGTGAGTTACATTAACACAGGAGCGTGTGCCGAACAGGGACGGCACCTCGGTACATCAATTAGCCGAGGGGACGCAATGGGTGTGTGTTCTAAAGAGATAACACCCTACCACCGCCGAGGGGATGAACTGCTTAGCTTCGCCTCTTGCCTTCAGACCCCGAAAAGAGGGATAAATACAGGTCCTTCCTATCCATGCCTTCTTGCCATGAATGTTTGCTCTCAAGAATCTAGGCATCCACGTCTGGAAAAGTGTTTCCTTCTCACAAGTGAACATTTGCTGTTAGGGTCATCTGAAAGGGAGAAGTTGTGTCTTCAATATCTCCTTCTAGTGATGATGTTTACTGGCATGTTTGCATGAGGTGAAACATTGGTTTGTGAAGTGGGAGGTACCCAATAGCCCTGGAGATGATCCTTGTGAGTCCCTGCAACGTGGGTGTGAAAAGACCTCTTGCAGAACCCACCAGTTGTCTTTATCCTTTCATCCTGTTGCTTTGTCTCCAGGTTGTTTCCATCCTGATTTACGTGCCTTTTCCACTTTCCCTGCATTTTTAAATGTTTTTGTGTCCCTGGGAGCTACCAGTGTGACTCAGCTGGTGCAGAGCCACCTGCTGTGCCTGCCTCTGGGTTCAGCTAAGAGAAGAAGGAGCCTGGGTCGATTCCCTTTGGTGTGATGTGAGAGCTCAGACAAGCTGTTTCTTCATTTGTAAAAATGAAAGCAATTTTCTGTAAGATGTGTATTGATGACAAGCTCAAATGTAACTGATGAAACTCTTAACACTGTCTTAGTGACATCCAAGCAATGAGTCTGTGCTGCGATCCAGCTGTCAGAAACGCAGCCCGAAGGTACCCTGGGCTTGTCCCTACTGCCCCCAAGAATCCAGGATAAATACAAAAACATTCACTAAAAATGAATGGATAAACAACCGTTTCACTCATCACGCTACTGTTGGGTGTGTATAGCACACCCACTAAAAGCTGCTGAGATTTGTGGGTAAACAGGGCTGATATTTGTGCTAATGCAGTCTTGATTTAGGATTGGTAACAAAGCAGAGATGTAGTCCTACTCTCCAGATCTGGCTCCTTAAATCTGATCCAGAAAGGGCATGGACCGAATTTGTCCCTGCCTATTTGTAGCAATATACCTGCACCCTCGTACTGAAGCTCTCTTGAATCACTTTGAACTTGAGCTTACGAGATTGCCTAGTTGAGCAGGAGAAATGCCATCCTTCTCTGCTGCTGCCGTCGAGTTACAGTAAAACAATATTCTTGCTGTAATGCCCTTTATGATGATTCACATGGTTCTATTGAGAAATCCTATTATATTCTAGGGGTATTGGTTGTAAAGAGAAATTTCACAGATTGTGATGCTGGTTTCAACCTATTCAAAGCTGACAGGACCTTTCCATCAGGGAGGAGAAATTTTTCTTCTTTATGACTATTCTTATTAAAAGTAGGATTCCTTTTGCTCTTTTTGCTTCTCTAGACAATAGAACATTTCTACCTTTCACTCCTTAAGTTAAATGATTTGTTACAGTACTAAAATCAGAATAGTTGCAGCAGACTTTCCTCTCCTGAAACAAACCACATTTCTGCTGATGTGAATGAAACTGGGAACAGCAAACAATCCAGTGAAGCAATTGTTAGTCAGGCAAACAAAACAAGCCAAAGCTCTCTGTCGGGCTATCCTTCATTTATATGGCCAGGAAATACAAGAAAGGCAGAGATGCAGTTGTGCAGTTTACAGAAAGTCCTGCCGTATAGCTCACACAGCGGGAGCAAAGAAAGGCTTTGTGAGCTGGCAAGACAGGACATGCTCAAGGTCTTCACGCTATTAAAACTCTACCAGGGAGGGAAGCTGCAGCTGAGCTGGAGGGGAAGTTTGCTTGGTGGAGCCTACTGCAGAACAGGATAATGACCTTAGAAAACATCTCAAAATGTGGAACTGCTTCTTCATGGCAGGTTCAAACTGTTCAAATTATGTTTGTGATGGCTCTGGCAGGACCGTGTCACTGTTGGACGCTGATGCCAGCAGAACGGTCTGAGTTGATTCCATATGGGTTGGGGGGGGGGATTTATTTAAATTCTCATCCCCCAAATCTTCTCCAACCCAGCAGCCTCATCTTTGTCTTCTGTTTCTCCTGTCATGTTGGTAAGCTGAATAGTCCATCCTGTTCCCTTTGTGCCTCCATACTACTAAGGAAGAAGGAAAGCTGTTGAACAAGCTGGAGTTACCTGTAATCCTTTAACTCCATGTCCTTTATACTGTACTATCAAGGCCATTTTATCAGCTAGATTTGCTCTTCTTAATTTATTAAGCTTTTAAAGCCTTTAATCTTATTTGTTTTGGATCGGTGTCTTTCACTGCATTTCTGAAATCAGTTGGGACAAAAAATAACAAGTATCCCCTGCAAGATTTGACATGACTGTACTAATGTATGAAGATGGACAAAAAGCCCGAAGATGGGTACAGAGAGGCAGACAGGATGTTCTGGACAAACACATGCATATATCCATCTGTGTCGGTTACTGCAGGAAAGCTGCCCTTATATTTTCCAACCTTAACTTTAATTAGAGGAGTTTTTTTTTATATTAAATGTTAGGAGGGAAGTTACTAGTGTGCAGTAAATGGAGGAAATGAGAAAGGCTGATCCTATCGTTACAGGTCAAATAGCACTTGAGAAAGGGACAAGAAATGTTATTACGCAGTGGCTTAATAATAAAAAGATTTCTTCAATAAATTCACTGAATCATCTCAGTTTCAGTTTTCCAAAGTGCTAACGGCTCCAGCTGTTTTGTGAGGTTTTACAGTGAATTTTAAAAGGCAACACACATGAACACTGCGGGTTCAGGTTTTACTTATGTCAAGGTCTTCTAGCTCACCCTGCAGTCAGCTTGACAGTTTGTTCTTACTGGAGATAAACATTCCCAAAATCCAGTGCTATTTAGCCTTGGGAGTTCATTTTAGGTTTATCTTTGTTTTTGCCCTATCTTTGTGATTTGAGCTCATCAGAATATCACTTCTTCCACAAAAGGTTTAGACTTTTGAGGAAGTGAGCCTGAGGAGCTATAACTGATGGCTTCAGGTTTTGACATATTAGAATTTTCCCTGAGAGATATATTCCCTGCAAAAAATAAACAGAATTGTTTCATCCAGAAACTTAGAAAAATTTCCATTTGGATTATAAAAAAATCAACTTTAAAACTCTTCTCCATCTCTTTGTCTCTTAACACAAAAAGGACAGACAGCTGCACATACAGCTCAAACCCCTGTGCTGCCCTTGCTCAGTGGATGTACACAGCTGCCTTGGATCCCTGAAGATATGTGTGTGTATCTGCAGCTTAAATACAGACCAAATTTGTGACTTAAACTCCCATATTTACTTTCCCTTTCGCCTGAACTGAGAAAGAGCCTCAGCCAGCACCTCTCGCTCACCACTGCACGCCTGTGATTTGCTTTCAAGGCTGATTCCCTACTCGTTGATTCAGCTTTTGATTTCCTGCCAAATGGCTTTGCTTTTTAAGAAGATGCTCTTTGTCTGTCTACTGTGCAAACACCATCAGAGAGGCCAAGACTATCACTGAAAAAGGTCACTGGTCTTTTCTTGGGGGAAAAATTGCATTGATTTCCTGAGGTATTTTGGCCAAGCAATAGTTGATGACTTGAGTTCAGGGCAAAGTCACAGCATTTCTATCCCTTCAAGACACGAAATACGGACAAAAATGTGATTCCAACTAGCAGAAAAAGCAGGATGAAAGTACAAAAATCTTGCATTATTTAAAAATACATCTATTCGGGTTTTGAATGCAAGAATCTTCATTTTTTGTTATTTCAAATAGCAAATACAGGTAAATACTTGGCAATACTAGACACCTATCTGATCTGCTACCTTACTATCATTATACTATAGTCTTCTATACAATTCCCTTGCTTTTGTAAATAGTGAAGCAACGCTAGACAAAAGAATCATAAACCCAAGCCCCAGTATGGTGAAAATACTAGCAGTGAGTAGGAAACTACCTTCTGTGTGCCAGGGCCTGAAAAGCAAGGTGAAGATTTTTGTGGTACAACAAGTCTACTTCTATCACTCTATTTCTAAATAAATATCAACGGTCATAATAGTTGTTTAATTAATTTATCTGAAAAAGAGCAGTTATTCACTGAGCCGCAACTTCACAGCTCCTTAACTGAGGTGCTAGTTCTGCTAGGCCAGTTCCTTGTCTCTTCCCAAACTCCTCTTGCACTAATGCACACTGCATTCATGAAATCTCATTTTTCTTCAGTAAATGTTGTCAAGGAAACCTTCCTTGGGGCCTTGTGATCCACAGCTCCTGTCCCAGCATCCCTCACTGAACCACAGAGGTCAAGAGACTAATTGAACAGGAGGTCTCTGTTTGTCACTTTGTCTCTAAGACATGTTTGGTCATTACAGCCACTGGATATAATAAACCCTGCTCTCTGCTCGGTATGGTCCATTTCTTCCTCAGGAGCTGTTTAAACCACCTTTATTCACACAGACATTAGAGATGTCTCCAAAAGTAGATCTTATGACTTTAAATCATTTATGTTTCAGAAGCAACCTTCTGTTGCTCTGCCAGCTTGCAGGACAAATGCCTATGAAATCCTCCCACAGAGTAGCTGCAGAAGTTACTGTCCCTAGCTGTGAGCCCCCACTCTGCTGCACAGTCACTGTTCTGTGCTGAGGAGCTGGTCCTGAGGACTGGTCCTAGGGTTTTATGTTCCAACAAACATAACCTCTAGACTGCACAGTGTGATAAAAGTGACAGCTGAAGATCAGACATGTCTTCTTCCCCAGTAACCTAACCCCAGTTAAGGTCCAGCAGAGTGGCTGGACAGACTTAACCACTCAGCACAGCTCAGCACAATTTCTCTGCTGAAGCCCAGAGAAATGAGCTGTTAAACAACTTGGTGTCCATTTCTCACTGTGTTTCCTGTCCTTCTGGCTGGGCACTCCTATGCTCTGGACTTTCCCCTCCAGGGTCACTGTGCTACCTGACAACTACGTTCTCAGGAGTGCTGGTGCTTTGACCTTCATCCCTATACTTTCTGCTGCCAATGCCTTTCAGAAACATCCTAGCTATGAAGATACGTAATTATTCAGTCCCACATGCCTGAATGCTGCTTAGTATTCCAAGAAAGGCATGCTCCTTGGTAAACATAAGGGATAAGACTGGCACCAAAGTTGTGCAGAAGCCTGTTTATTTGTGTCTTGTGATATAAGGCAGTAGCTGGTAGTACTTTTTCTAGCAAGCCTCCATGGTTCATGGTGCCCCACAGCACAGAACATGCCTAGCTGCATCACAAGCATTGCAGCCTCTCTCCTGCTCTGCAGTCCTCTAAATGGAGTGGGCAGCAGTATAGCTGAATTAGCTGGTTTTTGCACATTAGGTTGCAGAGGAGGAAAGAGGTCACCCAGTATGGTCTGTCTATCTGAAGGCGCTCAGAATACAGCTTCCTAGGAAGAATGTTTGAGTAAAATGATTGCCCTATTGCCTAAGAATGACAGGTATATCTAGAGAAAGGCCTATGTTGCCTAAACTTCTCCCAATCTGGGATCAGCCACATGCCTGGAAAGGCTTGTGCTCTGTACATCCCACATGGCCTCTGGCCTGTTTGGTCTTCTTGGACTACATCTAGCCCTCAAGGCTATGCTGGACTTGAGTGGTTGCAGATGGATGTCTGTGCAGTAGGATCAGATACCTGAGCTACTCTGTTCCCTCCAGTCCTGCTTGTGTCTCCTGATAGCATTTTCTTTACTGCATGCTGCTATGATTGCTGATTGCTGAGATTAGCAATCACACTAAATTAATAAGTAGGTGCCTTTGTGATCCAGACAAAAAAGCACTCTGACAAGAATGACAAACTTGTTCTATTTGTAACCTACATCAACACTCAGACTCAAGTTTCCTAAACATAATTATTCAATCTGTTGTGCCCATAATCCCCTCTCACCCTGCAGCCCAGCTTTTTCTCCTCGCTCAGTTTCATAGCTCAGCTTTGGCTCTCCAGCTAAAGCCTTGCTACAGAGAGGAGGCACTGGAATGAAGGGAACATGACTGTACTTACAACAGATACAAAATAATGTTTTCTTCTTCAACGAGTGCCTGAAAGATTTGTTAGCCAGATACACAGTGAAAGTTGTTAGGCACAGCCTTATCTCAGATTCTGGCTCCACATTTCTGTCAGTCCTGGCTTTTCCTCACCTGTTGGACAACTTATGCTCCCATCTTTGTCCACCTAGTTGGGCTATCTCATACTGATGACCCTGGGCAAATTTCTTTTTGCTGCTCCCCACAGACAGTGTCCTGGCTTGCTGGATAACCCTAGCACTACAGAGGGGACCTTCTCCCATCAGTAGCATGAATTTCACTGTTGAGCCAAGTATATTAAAGATGTGCCATTAACTCACCAGCCATTTCCCAGGGGAGATGTGCTACTGTTTATGAGGCCATCTAAACACTATAAAGTCTATGAGGCAGAGCAGTGTTAGAGATGAGCAGGAATTTAATTTTCTAATAGAGAGATTTATTTCCCACCAACAGGGCATTATATTCTGTGATCTCTTCCCTTACTCAGCCAGAAAAGGCTACCAAAAATTTGTGTTTGTTCACATGTGGGGGATGTTGGGAAAAAATGAAACACCAAAATTAGCAATGGGCTTGTCCAGACATCATAAATTTTCCATTCAATATCACTGGTGCAATGCAATGCTGGAATAGATGACTGGCTAGAGGGACCTTATACCCTCTGGACCTATCTTAAGCATTGTTTGCTTACTTAAAAAAGCCAGCTAATAACCTGGTCTTGGAGCCCTGATGTTCAAGGGAAACAGCAAACACATTGATACGACTTGTCACTGTTCGGGCCAGGACTGCTCAGCCTGTCTTCTAGCGCTGCAGCTCTCTGGAGTCTCATGGATGTGAAGCAGCTGTTTGGCAACAGCTCACAAGTGCCTGGGAGCTCTCAAGAGCACTAGAAAGACTTAGAAATCATTCAGGGGTTGGACAGAAACTCAAAGGGTGTATGAAGGCCATGTGGTATCAGTTGGACTTCTCCCAGATTTAGACAAAATTATTGTTATTCTTGCTATTTTATAGACACTTATTGCAAACTGCAGCTTTATTTCGTTTCTGGTTACCCAAGGTTGAATTCATGGCCTTAAATATTCCAGTGACAATTTCCCAAAGAAGGAAGAAACTCCTGCTTCAGGCTCAGAAAGCCGAGCTCAGTTCTTCCTCCGTCCTGTTCACACACACAGTCCAAGACAGACTCATTGTGTCAGTGTCACCAAGAACTTCCCCTACCTTTAGCTTTATGGGCAAAACAGTTCACATTCCATGTCCCCTGCAAATCTAATTCATGGCTGGCATCTCTAGGAATTTCTCCTCATGAAGGCTCAACTGTGACCTGTGAGTTAGGAAAATGCCTCTCTGAGAACACCTGAACCTGTTTTTCTCACCCAGGAGAACAAAAGGATAGGAGTTTCTTAGTGAACACATAGCATGTCCAGCAAAGCCCTGCTTTCCACACAGGTCTGTGTATAACAGCACTCCTGAAATCAGCAGGTTGCTTTCCAGCCCATGTGCATAAAAGGTCTCTGCATCGCTGGTCTTTTGTAGAAACTCCCTAGGTCCTTGGCTATGCTACTTAAAATTCTCCACTCTCCCCTTTGCTTGATGGTGAGAAGCTCCATGTGCTTCTCATCTCCCCGTCCCCTTCCCCCTCCAGGCTGAGTCAGCGGCTGCTCTCCCCACTGCCTCGTTCCTGCACATTTTAACAGGAGCTCTCTAGTAGCTGATCCCCTTAATTAGGTCACGAATGGATCACGCGTAAAACACTTATGCAGGCCAGGAAGAAAAAACACATGCCAGCTCTGCAACTGGGGTAAAGCTAGGGAAGGGATGGATGTCCAAGGTGAAATAACTCCTCAAAATTTTGTCCATGGGAAAGAGCAGCACCCTGTTTCAGCTTCTGCTCAACAGCTGGGTCCCCCCCTTTCCCAACACTGTCACTAAGCAGTAGTGTTGCTTTAATTTCCTCTTGCTCCTGCTGCAGTGCCAGATTGCTTGGATATTCGTAAACAGAAGGAGTTTAATGAAAATTATAATTAGAGCCCTGCGGTGCTCTTGCAGGTCGCTTTTACACTGGGCTGCCTATTTACATTACAAATCAGGCTGGTGTCACTGCGGAGTCTACAGTAACAGAAGAGAATTCATTAAAAGGGAAGTGCAGGGTGGGTGAGAAATGGCAAAGGAAAAAAATGATATTGTTATTACTAATAATCTAGGAAATTGGGATCTGCCACAGTCTTGCTGCAACTTTGCTCCTAGGAGAAAAGCCCATTTGTAATCGTCCTGCACCAGGAGGGGAGTGACTGCTCAGAAATTTCCACTGGTAATAAACGGACCCTTTTTCATAAAGCATCTGTTTCTCATGAAAAGCAAAGAGGCAACAAAGACTTTATCTGTTGCACTCGGATACAGAAAAGTGCTCTTAGCACTTCTGCGTTCTAAAACATAGCTGTAAAGTTGTGGAGGTTGGGGAAGGGAAACACATGAAGCCAAAGAGATGGATCTCTCATGATTTTATGGCTTTCCCTTTCTAATTGCCAGGGGCTACATGTGATGCTTCTTGCTCTACTGTGATACCATGAGCAGCAGCTCCTCAAGAAAGGCAGAAGCCAGCATTCAGTGAAGCACTGAAGCATTTGCTAACCTGAAGCACAATGTACATCCAGCTGAAGTCAAGTGCTGAAGCACTCCGCAAAATCTGGACCTGCCTGAGCAGGAGAGAAGAGCCAGTGAGGAACAACACGGATGCTGTCTGCTGCTGGGTATCGATTCATTGACACCCAGCTGGGCTCAGCCACGCAGACAACCCCAAAGGAGTGCTACCTCCAAATATTGATAAGTCTCCTGAATTTGGCTCTGTTTCCACTGCTTCCACTAATGTATTCCAGTTACTGCACGAGTGTTAATGTTTTATTTTCCTATCTCTATTATGGAAATAGGAATAATAACCTCACTTGACACAGAGGATAGTTGGAGAATAAGGTTACGTTTGTAAAAAGTTTCTTTAATATTTCATGCTAATGTATCTGCAGAAACCATCTCATCATTATACTGGTGGGTTTTTTGGATCTCAGAGTGGCATTTCAGGTTGGGGACCTTCCATCGCTGATCCCAGCACCAGCCCCGTCACCCTTCCCTTCCCTGTCAGCTCACAAAACAGGTAAACTCACCCTGCCTCCATGCCTGCAGCCCCCAAATTTCAGCCCTGCTATGGCTTGTAGATATACAGACTAAATCCTAGCGATGCCCAGCAAAGGACGCTGAGCGAATTCACTGGTCAGGCACCCCTGCGCTGTTTGGTTCAGCTATTGATCTTACCTTGCCCTCCACATTTAGAGGAAGTAACTTTAATCTAATAAACAGTTGGAAAGTCAGGACAGAGCAGATGAGCTAATATTGCAGAAGCAATCGGATTTATATATCAAAACGGACCCAAGAGACTTTCCCCTCTGCACGTCATGCCAATATGCAGACAGTGTTCAGGAAAATTAGAAGCTGGAGGTGTTTTAGCAGTTTGGAGACAAATGGGCCAAACAATTTGTTTGCATTTCATATATGATATCATCAGTATGAAATGACCCAAAACTGTGACAGCTGATTTTTAATCATGATTAGTGAGAGTGTAGGAATTATTCTTTGCAAAAAACTAACAACCTAAAATGAAAATGTGTTTATTTTAGTGAAAAAAAAGGACAAAAGAAAAATTTCTCTTGGAAATTTATAGTTAAAAAAGTAACCATTTTTCAACTGAAAAATAAATATCAGTGAAGAAATACTGACAAACTTCCATGCCTGTCATCAAAGCATTAAATAAGAGAGAGCTACAGAGAAAATAGCATTTTGGACATGAAAGACATTTAACAATTCAGCTTTTGGTTCCAGTAAAATGCTTTTGACAGGAAGAGTTTTAAATTGGAGCAAACAGGAAACAACTATTTTGTTACAAATAGGGACTGTCAGAGGCTTTCAGGCCACTGCAGGAATTTTCCAATAACCACACTCCCCACAAACAACTTCCCTTCTGCACAGTGGCTAGAAAATGCATCAATCACTATGGATTTTCATCTTCTGGTTGCTTCACTGGAAGGAAATCAATTGTACTTGAATAATTGATTAATTACCTTAGTAATTACAGGTAACAAATCTACATTCCATTGCCTCCCTTTAGACCTGTAAACTAGAGATTTTTTAAGTTTTCCAGTCACACTGGGAAGCAAAGCCAATTTTGTGTCCCTCTATAGACTGATCCTGATGGAGCTGCCACCCACTTCTCCAGAGTCACTAATACCCTCGGCACAGCCGCAGCGCTGCGCCCCCAAAGCTCTCCGAGCTCGGGGAACACTGACCGGCTCCTCGGCTTCTTCCTTCCGCTGTAATCTCCACTAGAGCGTTACGGAAGGGAAAGCAGAGCTCCTGCTCTCCTTTTCTTAACTCAACAAAAGTAAGAAAACAGAGACGCATTAACAAAAAAATACCTAAGTACAGCTGAGCTCGTGGTAAGTTTAGGTACACATCCGAGGCTGAATTTCAGGCATGCTGCTTCCCTGTTGGATTGAGCAGCTTGTGAAGCGCACTCTGCTCTGGGTAGTTCTTAAAGGGTAGCAGCACATCTCTGCTTCAAAAAAGATTCAGTGCTAGAAATAAGTGCTTTAGGGCTGAGAGTCTTGGGTTCAAAGTATAAGTATAAACCTTGATGGATGTCACTAAACTTTGTATTTTTCCCATTCTCACCACTACCGGAGGGATTTTCCCATAAAAATCAGCTATGGTGCACTTGAGAAAGGGTGCTATGCAAGGGAAGATTCTCATTAGGGATTTACTAGCAACACAGATTCATATTAAAAACCCTAAGATTCAACTAGTTCTCTGAATTGCATTTACTGCACTGGTCACATTACTTCTTGTGTAGTAGCTTTTGCTTTTGCATTTCAGTCCAAGTAGATGATGCAATGAGACCCATGACATTCACATTAATGCAGGTTAGGCTTTCCAGCAGTGTAAATAAGGCTTAGGTACCTTTTAAAAAGCACTATTTTTAAAGGAAAGCCTTTTGAGTGAGGGCTGGAATGGGGTTATTTTCCACATGACCAAGCATCAAAAGGAGAGCAGCAGTCCGGTCTATACTCTTATCACCCTCCCTGAGTCACCCACTGGATAGATTTGTCACAAGGTGAAATAAGAGCAACTCCTCAATTTATTATCATTTTCGACTTGTCCTCCTAAATGCAGTTCCTGCCAGGATGAGTTTGCTGTGGGAAAGTGGAATGAAACCAGGCCTTTCAGTTTGCTGCTAAATAGGACTGGGGGGAGGCTGCCATGGGGGAGGGAAATCGTCCTCATTATAAGGGGAAAATGTGCAACACAGAGTTTTCATCGGATGCTGCCCAGCCTTCCAATTAGGAAAGCTGAGACAAACAGTGGTGTTATTATATGTAACTGTTTATATAATGTCACTCAGCCATTGTTTATTTTATGAGCATAATTTATCTCTTCTGTTGTGCTACTCAATTTGTTTGGATTTCCAGTCTGGTCGAGTGTCTCTGTTTTATTGTATACATCTTTTGGCCTCCCACCAACCGACTCTCCAATTAAGTTTCCAAGAGTGTCTCACAATGGCCAGGCCCCTCCTGTGCTTCATTTTTCACATTACGTTTGCGTTCCCTTCATTTCTGCGCTATTCTCCCAGATCGGCTCCTGCCCCTCCCCTGCCGACTCGCTGCTCCTCAATGGCTCATGGTTTATTCAACAGCAAAGCTGAAGTTCTCTTTTCCTTCTCTTTTTCTTTTCCTTTTAAATTAAAGGCTTGTCAATAGACGCCACTTTCAGCACCTCTGGAGAATGAAATCTTTCTTTCATGACAAATCTGCACTGGATGACAGCAGTGCAAGAGTTTGGTGACCTTGCATGGACTGAACTCCTAACCATGGGGCAGTAGCCCAGAAGCAGTGCACTCCTGAACTCTCGTATCTCCTCCAGCCATGAGGAGGGAACAAAGACTTGCCTTCTATTAACGTGTATTACAAAAGCTGCATCCACACATTGCCCAGCGGCCGTCTCCCTCCTAATGTTACCACTTCCCTTGCAAGTGTGGGACAATTCTTCGGTCCCCAGAATGATTGCGTCTTTGGCCTGTCATTACACCAAACTTTTTGACCAGTTTTTCAAGGTCTTTTAGTCTTCTTGCTTGCAGGTTTGTCTGCAAGGATTAGCTCAAACAGAAAAGTGCTACTCCACATTATGGAAACTGAAATCCTTGTTGCTTCATTAAGTTAATTCAAGGAAGTTTAATCTGGAAAGGCACTGGGTTGAGCTCCACTATTTTGAATGATCACACTACCCATGCATTGCCTCCTTCACTAGTGTAAATATACTGCAGGAGTAACAAGCAGTGTTATTCTCCTTCAGGTAGCAGGCTGTAGACCACTACTCTTTCTGATATGACCCAGCAAAATCCCATTGAGTTCTCAGCCCTGGATTACAGTTGAACAAGGATTTTTCTGCTGCATTCCCATTCTCATTCAGTCTGCCAGGACTAGTTTTCCCAAGATTTCTACTAGAAATTCTTTGTAGTCTCTCACCACCAAACACCGGGACGCCACTTGAAATGCTCTTTGTTTGTAGGTCAGCATCCAAAACTCTAAGCAAGGAACTTTATATGGCCATGGGAGTCACTACAAGGAAAAGATTTGGCCGATGTGAAAATTGAGATGCTTTTCATTCAAGGAAAGCATCCTTTGGATAAGTGTTCTGCAAAGGATTTTATGCCCTCCACCTCCTGTCACTATGAGCTGCTTCAGAAATTCATTGTACTTTAAATGATTCACTCAAGTATCCATTCAGCCCCAGTTCATAGATTGCAGAGCCTTTATTACACAGACATATATTTAGCACTGGAATAGTTCTCAGCAGTTGTAACAGCTCTGTCATCTAAGGAATAAAACAAAGAGCCATTATTCATCAGAAGGGAGACATAGTCTTTATTGTCTGAAGCCTTGGTGGAGTTTTTATATCACCCTATCTGTCCTTTCAGGCTGTCACACAACTCAGTTTTAAGCCATTTCAATGGTAGCCCTGGAACACTCCTGTAACTTCCCATTTCTAGCTTTCCAGACAATATTGTTTTAAACTGACAGCAGGGCTGATCCTAAGCACAGTGAAGATGACCAGTTACTTAAGACTAGGAAAGGTAACCTTTCCAGAAAAGCTAGAGGTAGATGTTAGTCTCTGGCTAGCTGAGTTAGGAATGAAAATCATGCAGGATTCCTTAAAAACAGGAGGAAATACAGTTATGAAGAAACAATGGATAAGCCCAGATTGTGTGCACTGATTACATCCAGAAGATTTGGGTTTGGGCTCTGGTTTGATGACAGAAATTTGTGTAGAGTAAAGGTTCCAAGAACGCACTGAGCTGTGCGTAGGAGCTGTCTTAACCTGGTGCACAGCAACCCTCTTGGGCAGTGTCATGGTTTCCTTCACGTATATGCTCAAATGGAGTCAAAGGCATACTCCAGATCTCTGGATCTAACACCTGAAGGACTACTACCATGAGATGTACTAAACATGAACCAACCCACTGTCCTGCTTTGAAGCTGCCTGACTTCTGCATCTCTGGGAAAGAGCACTCTGTGGTACAAATGAGCCAATTAAACACAAATGAAGCAACATCATTCACAAAACCAGCCACCATCACTTTTTCTCAGGCTTCTGAGAGTATTTGAGAATCTGTTCGTGTCAGCACAAATGCACGATAAAGAGCATGCAGAGAAGATACGTCTGAGAAGGTGTTCTGTGCAGGCTCTCACCAGCTGCCGGCACAGCGAGGCAGGCCCATCCTTCCTTTGAATGTTTCCTCACAGAATAATGAGATGGAAAATTTGAAGACCCAGAATATTAAAAAATGGCATCTATTTGAAAAAGAATTGCCCTTTCACAGCTTTGTAATTTGTTTTAAGATTGGCAATCACATCTCCAAACCCCCATGCTCACTTTCCTCCGCATGCTCAAAAAGCAGAGGGCACATAACAGACCAACTGTGAACTCCCGTTGCACTTCTCCCAGTACCCACTCTCCTTCCTGCAGAACAGCCAGCAATCTCCCAGGCTAATTAGCCAAACTATATTCTGAACATATTTAGCATTTCTGAGTAATTAGGATAATCAGATTTCTCCCTTAATTCTGTACATATACCACATAAGCATGTGTATTGTCTTTCCCACAATGATATCACAGAAAGCGTGTTGTCTACTGGACTTATGGATGCCAGATGCCTGTCAGATCCTGTTCTGATCTCACACATGGAAATCTGCTGCTACGGATTACTAGTAGCCATGGGAAATTAGGAACTGGGTTTGATTTAGGTAAGTAGCCAACAGTTCAGATATTCATTCAAGCTATCTAAATGTACAAAATCGTCAAACCTGGCCAGAGATTTGGCCTTTCTCTTCCCAGGCCCCAGGGAAGCACTGCAAGAATAGTTCTTCCGAAGTACAGTTAAATAGAGGACGTTTGGTGCAGGACCTCAAAGGTGTTTTGGTTTCAGTGAAAGTATAATAGTCCACCTGAGCTTGATGACTGATGTCTCAGATTGCTGTCATTCTTCACAAGGTTAATTAGCAAATATATCTAGAGTTTGGCTGTCTGAGCCTGTTAGCTGGTAAACAAATATACATAGTCGCTCCCTCTCCTAAGGCCTTCAAGTAAAGGTCAAAGCTAGTCAGGCCAGATCAGTTCTATCTTGTCCTGCTGACATAAGGTTTTTGGTTCAGGAGCAGTTTCTCTCCAGCCCAGCTTCACTTAGTAATTCCTCCTTAAGGGAGCAGACAAGTCTTCTAGGTGCCAATAACTACATTCTTCTTCTGGTCCTTGGAATATTTGGATTTGGTGTCCCCACACAGTGGGAATGTTTCCCTCTCAGTGGAGTATGAAGGGTCCAGCATCTCTGAAAGGGGGAAAGGGTACTCCTAGACACCATGGGCATGGAGGTAGGCACTTCTGAGTATCTAGAGTATAAGTAATAAGAAAGGAAAAATGCTTGCACATACTTTCCACAAAAGGAAAAACATGCATCTGCTGAACTTCACATAGGAGAAAATTTTGCTTGTAGAGTTTACAGTACAAACCAGTATGCTCCCCATATGAAGAAACCATTACAGGACCATTGCTCAGGAAATGAAACACAGAACAGCATGCTTATTGCAGTACTGTAGAAATAATGTCCAAACCTAGTAAATAAGAACAGAACCAGCCTGGATTTAGATTCCTAATGACCTCCAGGTAGGTTAACCTTCTTAGCACTAAGACTGAGCTCTAGTTACTATAGAGATAATTTTCAGGTAAAGCTGAAGACAGTGACAAACTATTAATTGTGGTGAGGCTGTTTATCCATGATGGATGAGCACACCACACAGAGCACTCCATGCACAGTTACACTCAATATTTTGTAGGTTCTATGTGGGTAATAAAATATTCCATCCTCTTCTTTATTGCCCTCTATCTCACCTTCCCTGTACAGCTGAAATGGCACTTACAGATGAATTGTTTCTGGGGAATAGCATTTAGAAAAAATAATTCAGAACCAGTCAGTTTAATGGGTCCAAAGCTGTTGTCAGGGTCACCATGGACAAAGGGCAGGTCCCTGTTCCCCAGAGAGGAGTCACAGGAGGTTCTCAAGTTTGCGTACTCACTGTAACTGTGTATTCATCTAAGCACCAGGTTTCATTTTTGATAAGTGTAGTCATCTCTTCAGTAATACTCAGTTCTTGCTCTTTAATGTCTTTCATTAGGATCACTGGTTGTCGAGTGCTTAGTAATGAAGGAGAGCATCTTTCTTGTTCACTTGCCAATTTCGACCTGTCTTTCTTAGGTCAGCAATGTCCCAGATCCCTCCAGGATGACATAACTATAGTGAAACAGCCTTGGGGAACCATGTTGAGGAAAGCAATTACATCACAGAGCAATAGCCTTTGAAACCTGGGACACTGAGCGCATGGGCAGCTGATGGGCACAGAAAAAGTGATGAATAACCTGTTATTCTAGAGTTTCTAGTGTTGGATGAAAGAATTGGAGAAGAAAAAATAAGGGAGAAAGGGGCTACTCTACTGGCTTGAGCATGACTGGAGAGCAGGTGGAAAGCTGCCTGCTGAGCTGGCCAGTCCCTGAAAGGTGGCAAAGGAAGCTGGCACAACTCCTGATGTCTGCTTTCTCCAAGCAGGTGACGGAGGCAAGCTGTCACCTTGATTCCCACAGTATATTTTCATTAAGCCATGGCAGATGGCAGTGGAGGTCACCATTTCCACACCATCATCCTCTCGGCTGAAAGATGTCAGAGAATCTGACACCTCAATTACTAAAGCTAGATTCATCCAAACAATGTCCAGGAGGAAGGGGAAAGGGAGATCAGAAAAGCTGCTCCCTTAATTTCCATCAGTCCTCACCTTTGAGAGAAAATCTGGGATGTGAGCTTCCCTGATAAACAGCATATTTGTGTCTGACATCCTGACACGGAAGCAGCTGTGCTGCGAACAAGCCACTGACACCAGGAAAATAGCAATTATATCCTTGTGGAAATGAGACCAAAAAGCATCCCTTGGAAAAGACAGTTGATGTAAATGAGCTACAGCGAAGTCCAGAGAAGACCCATTGATCTCACCCCAGCTGAGAACTGCTGCTTGTTCCTCTCTGGTTGGTGAAACTCAGAACACAAAGTGAAATAAAACTTGTGTTCCTCATCTTAAAGTGCTCCTCATTTTCAGAAGTGGACCCTGGGCTCAGTTAATCCAATGAGAAGCCAGAGAAACATCACCACTGACTTCCTGTGTGTATCATCAACCACAGATGTGATACCCTGATGAGAAGCAACATCTTTCCTGAAGCTTCATCTTAAAGATTTTTGTTAGATATTTAATGATTTCATTTTTTCTCATTCTTATTTTAAACCCTGCTTTCCTGCTATTATTTTAGTACAACTATTTCTCTACTCTTTGATAGTATTAATCCCTGCCTTCCTAATCCCCACTATTATATCTAGTAATAATACTGCCTATGAGAAGATGAAGTAAGATTCTGACCATCATTAAAGCTCAATAAACTAGTCAAGCAGAAGTCATTTATTATTACTTTGAAATCTCATGAACTTCAAGGTAATATTATGAGTCTGGAATGACTGCAAAATATTCAGATAGGCAGTTTTGCAGGGTGTTATTTACTAAATTTTCTTTAACAACAAAAATACTGTAAGTGTTGGCCTACAGCAAATAATAGATGAACTCAGGCAGCCAACACACTGCAGGAGTACCCAAGCCTGCATTCTCTCTTTGAGGAGCTCTCTTCTTAAACCCCAACATTTAGGAGCATCAGCAGAGCTCCTGACACAGCAATGTCAGATGTATTTGGAATATAAAAATTTCAGAGCACAAAATTAAAAAGAAAAAAGCTTTGTGAGACTTTTCAACCTTGTGATGGAAAGAATCTTGAAAACATTTCTGAAAAGTTAAAAATATTTGGGGTTTGGCGCAATAAAACCCCCATCATTTTCAGAAAATGCTGCTAATGCCAGGGTATTTTTATTTTTTGGCCAGAAATGTCCTTTTTTCCTCCTCCTGTTCCAGAGGTAGGGAATGGAAGAAGAATGTGCTCCTTCTGAGAAAGAAAAAATCTGTGGAAATTTACACTTTGTTAAAAACTCTATTTTCTACCAAACTAAAATCCAGACACAACATACAGAGACAGGTGCACTCATCACATCTACTCCAGCACAGGGGGAGTGGAGACAAAGGGAACTTCACAGTCATAAGGACATTAAATCACAAATTATCTCTCTTTTATAAGACAGAAAGATGCAGTACTACTGACCCAGTGACATGTTAATGGGAAAAGGGGATGCGACAGCTGGGGCGCTTGGAGCTTGTTATACCATGTGCATTTTTTTAAACGCTCAAAGAGCGATGGGCTATTCCAGAGTTTTCCTGGAGTAAAAGAGACCACAATCTGGCCTTTGTTTTCTAGTTTATCCTCCAAGAATTCCTATTTGAAGGCCCCTGTAGCAAATTCTTGGAAAAGCTCCACTTCGCACCCCAGCCAAAATGCTCTTAGTTTCCGTATATTATTAGCACACAATGGAGCAACGTCAGCGCCGCTCCGGGAACGTCCCCGCGCTGCGCGGGGCGCGCTGGCAGGCGCGGCGCTCCCGGCCCCTCGGCCTTCCCTTCACCCCACGCCGGCTTCGGCTCCGGGCCGGGGGAGAGGCTCGCTGCGGGGGGACCGGCGGCTCCCTGCCCTCCTGCCCGACCCTGGCGCTCAGGCAGAGAAAAAGGGGGGAGGCCGAGCAGCAGGACGCGGCCCAGACGAAGCAGAGAGCCGTCAGCCAAACCCGCTGCATCAGCTGAGATGGAGAGCCAGGGTTCAAAGAAGAGGTGACTTCTGTACCATCCTGCCCTCAGCCTTCACTAGGTCTTAATGTGACGACAACAACAACAACAACAAAAGTTGACCAAACCCAAAAATCTTTGTCCGTGTCTCCGAATCGCCCCAATCACACCCAATTCCTTTTTGCTGAACGTCCTGTTACTCCTAGGACCTGTGAGAGCTAGTTCAGCAGGAAATGGTGGGAATCAAGGAGAAAGCAGAGCAGAACGGTGGCCAGGGCACAGCCTGGCCAGATTCACCCTCTGTGCACAGAAGTTTCAGAGACTTCTGCATTTCTTGGAGATGGTGAAAAAATCAGGGAATGGGACACTTCCCAGTGAGGTTCTAGATTTCGTTACAAATTTGATACAATAAGCGTCAGTATTATTTAGACTATCTAGGTTAAAATTCTGTCAGAAAAACAATCCTGCAAAGCAAATTTATGGGTCTGCACACTACAGTTTAAACCACACTGCAACACTATCTCAGAAGAAAACGGCTTGCACTTCCAGTCCATCTGGAATGGACTAGCAGATCACGAACGAATCAAACCACGCTGCTGCCAAAACATCTCAGGAAAAAGCAGTGCAAAGGGACTGATTTTTGTCTTCGTTTTTGCCAAATTTCTTTTCTGGTCTGAAAATACTGAATAGGTTTTGTGAGAGGACACAAAGAAACTGGATTTCTGGGAGTTATTTGCAATCTCTACCACTACTATGGGAAACACGGTGGTGGACTGCCTGGCAATCTGCAATCTACAGCGGGGCACATTTGAAAGACCCTGTGCTGTGCATATCCCCAAGCCCTCTTCTCCTTGGACTAACCCACTGTGCTAGGGCATTACTGACTCCAGCTGCTCAGAAAAAAAAGAAAAAAAGAGAAAGATTTCCTCGTGCAAAAACTCAACTTTTTGTAAGAAAAGTCCCACAACTCCAAAATTAAAAATGTTTGCTAGTGCAGCAAACATTTGCCAGCACATTTTTGATTTTTCGCCAAAATATTCTGGCCAAAACTTTGGAGAAAAACTCCAAATTGTCTATGGAAAACAGATACTTCTCATGAAAATATTCATTTAGACAAATCCCAAGTTTCTACTGAAAGTCAGCTTCAGCAGAAAATGCTGACAACTTCTATTATTGGCACAGCTTTACTTTTCCTTTGTCTGGAACAGACACAGAGAAGACAGCATCTGTCAAACGTAGTCTTTGGGCTTGTATTATTATTTAGACCGGAGCATTGTTAAAGGACTTCAGGAAAGGTTCAAGCCACCACTGTGCTAGGTGCTGTGCATACGCACCAAAGATAGTCCCTTCCCCAGAGGGATTATAATTTAAGCACAAAATCTGAAGAAGATAAACAGATGGGGAGAGCACAAGGTAACTGCGGAGCGGTTCTGATCAGCATGAGCAACGGGGGGACACTGCGCTCATCCTTGCACCTGCTCTTCCTTTAATGCTCCGTGCTCAGCCATGCCACAGAGCACGAGCTCAAAGCTCCCGCAGGAAATGCATCCAACCGCCCCAGCTCCCCAGACAGCTGTAGAGGAGGGGCTCTGCCCCCCCTCCGCAGTCTCAAAATGTCCCGGCGACAGAGCAAGCTGCTTCCGCAGCCCCCGAACTGCAGAAGCCGCAGTCCTGCTTGCTCCTAACCTTGGGCAGGAGGACGCTCTGCCACCCTCCTTCTTGCAGGCCCACGTAGCCATGCTTGATCGTGAGATCTAGCAGATAGCAGGCCAGGGAGCCTGCAGGGTATCAGACATTGTCCATGCCCCGGGAAAAGCCTGAATTACAGCAAACAGGCACTCAGTTTGGAATTCCCCAAAGAATTTGGGCTTTGAAGATAGAGCCCCCAACATCCAGGCAGAAAGCCAGGGTCTGTTTATGAATGCAAATGTTATCAATATGGGGGTGAATATCAAGACTTAAAATCAGCACTGGAGCCAGATTATCCCTACAAGCTTAGGAGAGAAGGGCAGTGTGCTTATCGGGTCGAGTATACCTGTTCTCACTTGTGCTTTTTTTTGCCCAGATTCTGTCTTGCCCAACAGGCTGTGCAATTCCAAATGCCTGTCTGCCACGTTCCCCTTCTGCCCTGACCCCCAGCATGCTGTTTATCACTTTATGTCTTGATCAGACTGACATGGCCACTGAGAAACAGAAAAGAGCTGTTAGAGAAAGATCTGTGCTGGTTTCAAATAGTTTCCAGAACTGGTCACCCACTTCTGTAAGAGATTAAAAAAGCATTGGCGAGAAGGGAGGGAGAAAGAGTGCATGAAAAAATAAATAAATAAAGGTATATAGTTACTTTTGGTTAGTCTCAATATGCAGTCCCGTCCCGGGGCGCCTTCTTCTGTGCTCATTTGAAGTATTAGTCACTTTTTCCATTAGAACCCCTTATTCTAAGGGGATTTATAATGTATCTGCAAAATTGTCTCCAGGCTTTGCTTGGCATCTGAGCTCTCAATCCATGGACAGAATGCAAAGAAACTACAGTTGTTTGATTTATTGGGACAGGGCACAGGGAGGGAGGGAATTTTTCCATGCTCAGCTTGGTGGAAATAAACTCACATGGTGCCTTCAGTGCACAATCACTTACTACTCTAGCAATTACACCATTTGGGTGCACTCTCACGCTGCCAGAGAGGAAAGCAGCAAAAGGAATGATTTTAAAAATATTTTCCCTCTCTGAGACCCACCCCTATATTCCACAGCCCTCTTTGGCCCTGCTTGTGCGACACACTGTCACACCACAAAGGTTCTGAAATCCTGCCCTTGACAGACCTTTTTCAACTCTAATTTCTATACGATACATTTCTTAACCCTCCACAGAGCCCCCCTGCAGATCTTAATGGGCCAACGGCACCAAGGTAGATGGCTGAGAGGGGTGAGCAAGGGCTAGTGCTCCTGTGGCTAACGTTAGTACTTAAGCGGCAGAGAGGCTTGGACAAAGTCAGAACTGAGAGGCGACCATATCCATGGAAATTTTTCAATGCTGTATGAAATCCATAGGGAAGACCATCCACCCTAGCCTGCCCAGCATAACGACGCGGTCAGAAACGCATTTTGTATTTCCCCTTTGCTGGTAGCTGCTGGACAGGAGGCTGTGGTAGTTATTTTACTGCTCTCGTGATGCAAAAACTACAAACAGCTCTTCACCTTGCAGAAGGTGCTCCTCTACGCAGTAGCTGAGACTAAGCTCATCTACATACAGGGTGGCCCCGATTTGGCAGTTCACCCAAACTATTCCACCAAAGAGATGGATTGATCAGGAAGAACGAAAGGATTTGGGACAGCGATACACACCATGATCAAAGGGAAAGAGGGAGAGCCAGGATCTTCTCATAGCCTCCCTTCCACAGCACTGATCAGCTAAACAGCAGGATCCTAACTTGGACATTTCAAGGCAACAATAACCTAAAATTGGAACTCGGCAAATTATTTATTCAAACTACAGCCTTCCCTTCCCCCACTTTTGATTAGCAAACCACTGGGGAGTCAGCCCTGATTTTCTCGAGACAGACGCATAGGGCCCTCCTTGCCTATCTCCGCCACAAGCTCTCAGCCGGTGGGGGGCTGAAGATCTAGTTGGTATTCACGTTGTGTAGCAGGTCACTGCATTCACATGTTGTGCTCTGCTCTGACTGGATCACAAAGTTTTTCTTTGAGAGCATATACAGCAACGATTAATATGTCTGTTCTCTGCCTTTTCTCCAGACAAACATACTGCAGTTTGCAAACACTCCCCAACATACCGGCTCAACTACTTACACCTAATAGTAAAACAGTCTTCAAACACCAGTGCAACCTGAATGCTTGATTTGTTTTTTTTTTTTTTTTTTAGGGGGTTCTTTTGTTTTTCCATTCATCATATATAAAACATCCCCACGAAGCTTACACAAATAGATCTCAGACTAGGTAATTTCCAGTAAAGAAACATAAGGTACATTGCAAAACTGGAGTTGGAAGTCCCACAATTGAAATCTTCTCCCCATTTGAGCCAGAGGCAAAACATTCATTGACCATAGAGGAACTGGGATTTCACCTCTGGGATTTCAGTAGTGGGAGACATGATGCTTGGCAACATATAGGGAAGAATATGAAGAGTTCAAAGTATCAAACGAAGAAGAGTAGAGATGTAAGAAGAACAAAGGAAGTTCACGTCATCATAATTTATGGATGATCCTGGCCCGATCACTTCAATGCTTTATATTAACAGAACCGATTATGAACAGCAGCTAGTTCTGCAGGTCACTGGGCTGTACTGATGTGTAAACGATGTGAACATTTAAAGACAAGGCTTGCAAAAAATAATAAAAAAAAGCAACAGAAAAAAAATCGGACTTGATCTCGCACTCACCCAGGCGCTTGCTGGGAACCAGTCAGGATCTCCTGACCTCACCCCCCTCGGAGCAGAGCTCCAGGAATTCCCTCCCTATAGTTTACATTTTTCCAGCTCTACCAATTCACCCAGCAAGTGGCATGGGAAATCGCTAGGGCTGAAGCACCCAAACTTCCTTAAGAATGAGCCAAACTGGTTCTTTTCTTCAAGGAGGAGGGTCTTAAGGAAAATAAAATGCTGGGGGTTCTTTGTCCCTGTATCTTGGAAACGAGAAAACTCCCACGCTTGTCAGAAATAAGAGCAGCACCAGCAGCTCGTGTTTTTTTTTTTTTTTCTTATTCTCTTTTTCGTGTGTGTGTATGTGTGTGTGAGAGAGCAAGTGAGCATGTGCTTTAAAGCAGGATGACATACTGATGGGTTTAAGAGACAGTGTTCAGATAACAATTTCAAATGTAACGCAGGGTACACTTCTTTCTGCTGTGATCATGGGTTAAAAATCAAATATCCCGGCAGACTAACTATACTCCCCAGCCATTTAACTCGTTCATAAATATGCTGCGTGATATGCTTTGTGCAAAAAAACAAACAAACTTCTATTCCCCTATTTTGTTTAACTACAAGTCAAAATCTTCTATCCACATCTTCTGATTGGGCTAGGCATCAGAAGGATGCTAGGACTGCATTCCCACCCTATTCCCCTTCAATCTTAGGCTGCCAGTTACATTTAAAAACTAACGCATTCCACTTTTTTCTAATGCGAGGTTCTCTTCTGCCTTCGGAGAAGTGCCCACTCACTGCCTCTGCACAGAAAATAAACTACTGTGACCGTAAACAGCTCCAAAACAAAGAGTTTGAACTAGATCACCCCTTGGCACTAGCTCACTATTCAACAGAACTTAGAAGAAAGCTGGTCTTTTCCTCCACACTGATAATAGCCCAGAATAAAGCAAACGTAGATAAACTAAATGAGATTAAATATATACAGGCTGTCATTTCCTTTTTAAGGCTGGAGAAACCCTGGAGCCTATTAGCTATTGACAAGAAGGGGACCCTCCAGATCCAAGCTGGATGCTCAGACCCTCATAAAACAACCAGACCTTTGTTTATCACTGCTCTGCACTGACATGTATGCAGATGTCATGAGGGCTAGGAATCTGTGCCCACAAGGGATGACACTTTCTGAACACCACGAAGTTTATACACATATACATATATATACACGCACACAAAATAAAAGCACTTCATTACGAAAACGTTTTAAACAATTACTTCCAAATCTGCACAGAGCTCTTCAGTGCAAACAAGCAGGGTGGGATAACAGACGCCCTAAGTGAGCCCTTTCTTGCAGCCTTGCATAGAAGAAGCTGAGGGGAGCAATACGTTTCAGCACGTATAAACTTTGGTTTGTTTTGAGTACCGCCACCAAGCTTTCTAGGACTCCTTTGACAGACTGATTTTGTTAGTTTTATTTTAGATAAACCACAGACTTACAAGTTAACGACTTTTTATGTATCCACGAGTTTTAAAAAAGATCAGTAAATGCCTCTGTGTAGCAAAGCTGCAGAGAGTCCCCGGCAGTGCAGGCTGACATCCAGCTCACCTTCCCCTTTGGAGAGCCGGCGCCGCGCTGGAAGTTCAGCCGGGACCGGAGCCTTTAGCGGCCCGGGTGACGCGGCCGCCCCGCACCGGGAGGGCAGCGGCGCGGGGGGAGGGTTGTTCCCAGCCGGCTGCTGCTGGCCCGTCCCGGGGAGCCGAAATGCCCCGCTCCCCGCGTCCCCCGGAGCCGAGCCCACCGCGCTCAGCCAAGCGCTCCGGCTCCGCCGCGAAGTTTTTCCCCGGCGGCAGCCGCGGCGGGGCTGCGGGGTCCCGGCTCCCTGGGGCGGCGCTGCCACTTACCAGCTGCAAAGTGCAGAGGAAGATCAAGGTGCAGCGCCCGGTGCAGCATCCCATGGTCCCCGAGCGCGGCGGGGCCGCGCTGCCCCGCGGCCGAGAGCGGCGCGGCGGGGGAGCGCGGCTCGCTGCGGCCCCGCCGCCCTGCGGCTCTCCGGCCCCGCGCCCGCAGCTGCCGCTCGCCGCCGGCAGGCAGGGAGGTCGCGGCGGCTGCCGGAGCCCCTCCGGGAGCCGGGGGGGGGGGCGGGCTGGGGGCCGGCGGGGAGGAGGCAGTGGGGCCACTGCTTAAAAGGGCAATGCCCTGCCGGCGGCTCCGCTCGCAAAGCCCGGCTGCGGGGAGGGGAGGCGGCGGGGATCTCGCTGCCTGCTCGGGGTTGTCTCGCTCCCCGCCCCCGGGAGCCCTCCCAGGCCCCGTGGGATGCTCCTGCTCCCCCTGCAGAGGGGAGCCCCGCCGGCAAGAGCCCCACTCCCCGAGAGGGGGGGGCCAGGCGAAACGCGCACGACGGCGGCAGCTCATTCCCCTCCTGCGAGTGCTCGTGGGGCAGCCCCGGATTTTCCCGAGTGTCCTCTTGATGTGACACTTTCCCCCAGACTGCGCCGGCTCTGCTCTGCCCGCGGGTGCCTCGTATGTGCCAACCAGGTGGGCTACAGACAAACAGCCTATAGGGCATCCTGCAGGGCAGGGGATCAACACCTTTTCTCCTCCACACACCTATTCCCATCATCTTCCTCCCCGTGCAGCTGTTAGCCTAAATGACCCTAAAATCATTAGTCTCAAAATTAGCCTGAAATGCCATGCTTCTTCCCACAAACTTTGTCAGCTAGAATGTGCATGGAAGACACACTCCGAAAGCGAGATAATACATGGAATTCCTTAATTTTAATGCATATAGCCAGGTTGGTGTACAAATCACACCTGAATAATAGCAGAAGGATGTAGAGGAGCATGTCTCTTTTCTCCTTAGAGAGCTTCTGCCAGAAGACCATCAAAGCACCGATCACAGTATTCTGCTGTATCTATAGCAAAGCAATAGATACAACCTAAATTGCAAATGGTAGAGCAAGTCGATGAGTACACATTACCCCCATGAAAACACAGTTCTGTGCACAGAAAAATGTAACCCCTTTCCTTCACATCCCCGAGTCCAAGAAGGAAGAGAGGGGTCCAGAAGACAGGGATCACATCACTCCTCCCTGCCACATGCATTTTTGGTCAGGCAGAAGGAGTAGGTCACACATACACTGTGATTGGGACACATTTGTTGCTAAGCTCCAGCACAGCAGGAAAAGAAGCTTGGAAAAGACCCATCTGATCACAATGTACTGTCTTGGAAATTTCCAGTGAATTCAGCGGCCACATGACAAAGTTTGCTCTGCTACTCTTAGACAGTTCTTTCTTCCCTTGAAGCAAGTCAGGGTCTTGTTCTTGTCTCTAAAATAGGGTGTGACTTTGGTACCTTGAGTGATTAATTCCTTTAAATAAGCATACAACACTGTTCATCACAGCGGTACTAAAATGAGATGGTACCTGAAATGATAGAGAATCTATTATTTTACTCTAGGAAAGCATTGCTGAATTTAGGATTCCTCCTAAAGTACTACGAATCTTAAAAACCTCATATTAACATCATCATCGGTACTCAAATAAGCAGTAAGGAGAGAAAGAACAAACAATCAAATAAGTAAACTCTGAATATCTAAGATTAGGAGACAGACTCTAAAATGATCATAAATCCCTCTGGTTTTAAATGGTAATACATATTGATTATCTGATCGGTGCACTGAGCATAACCAGTGCGGCAATTAATGCAGTCAGATACAATGGAATACATTTTATTATAAGTGAAAGAAATATACCCAGAGAAGAAACCAATATACTTCACCCAGAAAACTGTGGATTGAAGAAGCTCTGGCAGCGTTTGTACTCACAGGATGATGGATTTTGGATGGTGGAGGCAATAGGAACAAAGGCTGGTTTATTTTTTAATGAATGCAGATGAAACATTCCTTGCTAACTGAATAGAGAAGACTCACTCTGCACTGTCGGGTCAGGTAACCTGACATCAGAATTAAATCATTAGCTCAAGACTGCCAAGAGCAGGCTGGGATTAGACTGGCTTGTGTTACACACTCTGTAAACTGCTGGGAACAGCATGAAAAAAGTTGGACTGTAGCTACGCAGGTTAGGACCTGGTCTTTGCATCATTTGTTAAGGCTTCCTGCATCTCTTGTACTGACTCCCACTTCTGAAAACCTCCCATAAGCATAGTTATTTTCCAACTCAGTTGTAATACAGAGGAGACATGAGAAACAGTGAAAGATGCTGCTACTGACACAGACAGGATTCCTTCCCTGCCCCTTTTTATCTTGATAAACTAAGATGGGAGCAGAACACAACTATGCGTTTGTGGGGACTCCTTTGCACCTGAAAAACACATTGAATTTTCTTAGTCTATTAAGGGTAAAAAAAAAAAAAAAAAAAAAAGACAATGTAACTGTAGCTCAAACAGACGGGCCTAAAACTTGATCTTGCAGTTTTTATTCATATGATTGTGCTGGTGCAGCAGGACGCCTTGCCTCAGTGCGTATCTGCCTTTAAGCATCTGGGTAGCCTCACTGATTTCAGTAGGGCTGCTTGCACGTTGGAAGTTGGACACTTCAGTACTGCGGTCCTCGGACTCTTTTGATCACGGACACCAGTGGAGAGGCATTAGATCTGAATCTCCTGACAAGAAGTTTGCTTTTTTGGTTACATTTTACAGGCCAATTAAAAAATCTCCTGAAGATTTTCAGAAAATCCTTCACTTCAGAATGATAAAATATTAACCTAGCAGAATTGGGGCCAAAATGAATAAAACATGTAGCGCTTCACCCATAATTAGGTTTAGTTAGTAGACAGATTAGTAAAGGACCATTGGACGGTAAATCCATTGGCTGCCAGATCACAGTACCATCACTGATGTGTAATACAGCACCAGTGACGTACCATGTACCACTTTAAAGTGGTATTTGGCTTGTCATAGCATTGGGAGTCATGTCACTAGTGGTGGCACTGGCACAGCAGCTGCCACTAACAGAATCTGCTAAAAATTGTGTGAGCCCTGACCCAGTCTGAATTCCTGCAGGAAAGCCACAGGGCTACATACCTACTTTTAAGTTTAACTCATAAAAGCAACTACAACTGTAAACTTGCCAAGAAGAAAACTAAAACTAAACTAAACTAAACTACTCAGTATTCTGAGCTTTTGGCTTCACAAAGTATAATTTCATCCTCAGCTTCTGACCAGCAAAACATCTCTTTGAGAGTCCAGTGTGGATGACAGCAAGATTTTCTCATGATTAAGGTGTTTCAGATGGGATCTAAGCAATTCTTAGCAGGGATATTGATCTCTGCTGTGTGTACATGGAGCAAGGGAATTGCAGGTAGTTCCATCCCTTTCTGCCAAACAGCAATCAGGATGAGACCAAGGCAAGGGAATCAGTCAAGGAGTTATTGCTGTAGTTCTATTCAAATGTTGTGGCTGGGGTACGAGCTCCTAGTTTTTTCTCGTTCCTAGTTTTTTTCTTGTCACCCAAGGGTGCCTATTAACTTTAAGACCTGGATGCACATGCTGGTCACATCCTAACTTCTTGAGAAGATGTTAGGGTTACAGTGACTTTAAAGATGTCTGATCAAACACAGTGCGTCAGAATACTCCAACCTTAGCAATGCCTTACCCGATTCTCATCACAGAGGCTAAGTGCTTTATGGTGTTACTATTTAATTAGCCAGCTTGCTCCCCTCCTTCAGGGGAGATGGCAGCCTTTCCAAGGCAGCATGTCAGATTGCGTATTTTTTATCACAAATTAGAAGTAAACCTCCTTGCCAATGAACTGATTGATGGCATCATTCCACTGTGCACAGTAGTATTTCACAGGGGACAAATTCAAACCATCAGTTGGAAATTCCTTACATAAAAGTTGACTTCCTGCCACAGGACATGCGGGTGCTGAAAATGTGTATGAGGTAGAAATGGATTAGGATAACTAACCTTCTTGCATGGAGGAAGAAAAGGCCTTAGTTTCTGCCTTACTCCCTCAAAAGATGAACGTGAGCTGTAGTGATAGGACCTAAGCCCTGGTAACCAGAGGCAGCTTGCTAACCTTGGGCAGTGAGGCCTATCTATAACAACCTGAGTGTGCAATATTCCTCCATTTCTTATTGAAAATTTTTTACCTAGGAAAAAATTAACGAACCAGCTAGAGAGATCATGTAAAGGGCAAGGACTTTCTCAACTTCTAATTTTAAATTTGTAATTTTTTAATTCTTCCGTTACCCGGGGGTAAAACAATACAATTGTTACAGAGCTCAACTCCTCTGGGATTGATGCCAGCTGAAGCCAGTACTGTCAAAATAGATGATTGAGGGGGGTGACAACAGTACATATATTCCCTTTCTTTTGCCACGGGGACCACAGAGAGGCAGAGAAGCCCAAAATAAGCAGTGCTGCTGTGGTACACCTTCAGCAGGTGATGTCCATAGGAACCATGGTCTGCTTTTCCCCTCTTCTTTGTAGCCTAGTGAATATATTGCAGAAAAAAAGACAGGACTGCCAGAGTAAAGCAGAATACTCCTATTTTTTTTTTCTTATATAGCAATGAGAGTAATTTTTAAACAATCTCAACAACATTTATGCTTTGAAATAGCTTCCTAGCAGCCTTGGGCAATTCACGAAATTTATCAGAACTGGTGTGTGAAATTGGACACACCAGTTCTTCTGATCCCTGCGAAGTCTCGGATGTTACAGCAGGAATGCCTCCTAATCAAGTTCTTTGGCATTTCTACACTGCCTTCATCTGCAATCTATTTTTGTAATTCCCTAATTCTAACTTGCTGAGCCACAGAACACATTCTCATCACTTTTTCATGAATAAATGAAGGATGGAAGAGGTAGAAGGTTCTCTAGGCTCTATAGTATGTCAGAATAATAGCAAGGTGAACAATTTCTCCACATCTAGCTAATACTTATCTTGTTTGCACAATCAAAAGCTGGTATGAAGAAAAAAATGACCGGTATCATAACTTGATGCCTTCTTCTCCCATGGACCAAACGTATAGGCACCCATTTATGGCTGCAGTGGAGTAACTGTTCAAACTCATACTTCTACAGCTATAATAAGATGCCCTGACAATTCTGCCACAACATCTCACAAGGAGAGATGTTTTCTGCTTCTCCAGGATCAGAAATACCAAGCTATAAAGAAATGACATAAAGATAGAAACATCCCAGAACTTGTTAGCATTTTTGTTAGTCTGAGGCAGGGACTTCATGCTGCAGATCATAACCTTACTTGAACAGCAGCATTAAAGAGCTTCCATCATTCATTGAAATTCCCAGGTGTTATTTACAACCAGGAGGCTAAGAACTCAAAACCACCACTGAATTGCTTTGGGAAGTCCTGCTCAAAATAGGGCCCTAGCAGCTCTTGGAATTGCAGCTCAGCATTCCAGGGAAGACAGCGTAGGTGCTTTCAAAGGCATGGCCTTGGGCAAGTATGAGGGAGTGCCAGAGGAAGGGTTAATTTACGCGGGAAAAGCAAGTTGTCACAGCTGCCATCTGAACATCTCAGCCTATGCAATATGAGTAGCTGGCATGATTGCAGCCACATTTCCAGCTGCAATTTCACTAGGCAGTGTGACCAAGAAGTAATTCAATGCAGCTGCCAAGGTCTCTGGGCATTGATACTAAGTGATTATTCAAGGCTTTCATGCAACAGTTGCATTTCTCAAATGAAATGACAATGAAATGAGCCAGAAGTGTGAGAGCAGTCCCCAATTTTGGGCAGTCATTTGGGGGCTCTCTTTTATACAAGCTGCTTCCCCATTTGCTTAAGAGTGATTTTTTCCTCTCAAACTATCATTAACTCCCCCAAGCCAATTTAACAAGTCTTGTGTGATATGACAGAGAAGAAATCAGTAATACATTTACTTTAAAATGTCTTTTGAATGGCATCTACAACAGTGTGTGCACGAATGAACAGTGTCAGGAGACAGCACACATAAGTACTGTCCCTCAGTAGGTACGAAATATGCAGTCAGAAGCAATTCTATTCACACACACATACACACAAAAGAGAACTACTTTTCTGCCATGCCTTCAGTAATGCTCTTTCCAATTCCAGACAGTAAAATCTAATACAAATTAAGAAGTCACAGGTAGCATCAGGTGCCACCAGGCTGAAGGAGCAATGCATTTTTTTTATGCACGCTTACTTTAGAATGAATAAATTGCCCATGAAATAAGCCACTTTAGCCAGCCTCCAGAAGTTCACTTTGAATATTCAAAGAATGGATACAGACCAAGAGTAGCAGTTTCAGGCTTCTTCATCCTGCCTGGACCACTCTAGATGGCCACTCTGGAAAGTTTATTTAATACTGACACAAATTGTGATGTTTTTAGGCTGAGTAACTCTATGCTTCCAAGAAGTAAAGCCACCTCATGGTTTTCTCCAAGTACTTTATGGGTGTGAAATAGAAAGAAATAAAACAGCTCTCAGTGGTTTTAGTTCCTCATTTAGTTGCTGTGCCGATGCATTGACCAGCTATTACACACACATACGTGACATTTACATGAAGTTTCAGCTGTGTGCGTGTGTGTAATAAGAGCTGCTTGTTAAATAAAATCGTTTGCTTACTATTTTAATATTAGAGGTAAGAATTATTGATGTCTCACACAGAGACTTTTCAAATTTTGTTACATTCCTAAGATTTAAAAAAATTTGCATGGGCAGAAGGTCCGAAGCAGCTGCTTGATATTTTTCTATCAAATCTAGCTGTGAAGTGTCATTAGAGAAAAATAATGAAAGGATGTCTCAGCAACCTGATTAATAATACAAATGCACATGTTAAAATGTATTCCTAGCCACATGATGAAGTGGGCATAGTGAGTTCAAATCATAAATGAATGTCCTATAAATATTCTGTGGAAAGATGGTAGTTGATTAGTCTCCTAATCTTGCCATGTTTGAAAAGCTGGACATGAAATTCAGCACTGGTGGCTGCAGAGTGCCATCCCTAGTGTAGGCAGGACTCCTTGCTTTAACTGCAGGAGTCTTGCCTAAACTATAAATTTAGTTTACCAGTAGGGCTGTCCTAGTAGTTAGCTATAGGTCCAGATTTTGCTAGCATAACTACGGAAATGTGACAGAAAAGCCCTTACACATAGGCCTCATTTGAAAAGGATGGAAAATGTTCCCTTGCACAATGAGAGGGAAGCAGTTAAATTATTCAGCCTATGTGACATTTCCATAACCTAATAGCAACATACATTCTCTCTTGATAAGGTTGCTATGTTATGGCTGCCAAACACAATGCATACCAATAGTGCTGAATGTTGTAATTCATAATAAACAAATGATATTTATAGCAATAAAAACATTAAATAGACAACTAATAACAACTGGACTGATATTTCATCCTATGGTAGAAAACATTTCAAGTTTTACTTTTCTAATATTTTTTATGTGATATAATTTTAGTATGTACATGATCCTGTAGAAATTTGCAAATACAAGACATCCTCCTGACACCACTTGCAGTTCTGAAACCCGTTAGGTTAAAATATCACCAAGTCTTTCATTGCATGGCTGAAAACCTGTTTACAGTTCACAAGATGCTATTCAGAACATGCAACATACAGAACCGAAAAACCCTACAAGTGGAAGACATTATCATATTCACATCAACTAATGAGGCTACTCATAAAGCTAGAAGGGCCGAACCCAGTATTTTCTTCTTATTCACAGTTATACTTTCTTAAGTCATAAATAATAGCAACGCACAACTTGAAAGGTGGCATTTATTAGCAAGCAGGTCTATTCCTTTCTGTTTGCTCTTCAGATTTATTAAATAGATTTATCTAACAAGGGTATCTCCATTTCATTTAGTTCTCCCTCAATTTAAGTGTTGTGGCACCTTGAACATTACTCTGATATACTTGCTAATCTCAGGTGTGTTGTGAGGGAAGAAGGTAGTAAGTATCTATAGCTTCTCAGTCCATGAGAGGTGCAACTAGTACTGCACTCATCCCACACAGATCTTTATAAATATATCAAAATAGAGCTTTGTTGATGTTCTTTGTTCTTTAATAATTTAAGGTTTATGATGATTCTCTCCCATCACCATTGCTCATGTCATCATCAGTTCTAGAATTTTTCACATTCTTTTGAGGAATTTAAAATGTCTGGTAATGCCGCTTTTTTTATATCATGGACCACTATATTTAATGGCTGAAATCAAGTTTTACTAACAGATTAGAAAGAGTTCTGGAAATCTGAAAGGATGAAAAAAGTGAAAAAACAATGCTCTGGTTGAAATCTTCTTTCAGAGGCTTTTTTGAGCAGTTTTGAAGAGATCATTGATAAACATTAATGTAAAAGCAAAATTCTAAACTATGTAGATTAAATTAATAGGCTTTCACTTGTGATTAGTGTTTCTCATTGCAGTTAGATGCATATATTCATGAAAACTTTGTCGAGTTGGACTCTATTAGTTGCCATGTATGTTTGCAAATCAGACTAGCCATCCCATTTTTGAGACAGCAGAAGTATTATCCTTTTGTAGCCAAGTAAAATTATTTCTATTTGAAAAATCTGATTGTGAAAAACAGCTCAAAAAGACTGTGTTCCTTACAGTTTATTATTTCATTCTACAATTTGTTCCTTACTGTCACATTTCATACAAGTTTGAAACTAGGCATAACAGTTATAACAATATGCTAAAAATATTTATAATTTAGTTTCAAGATAGAACCAATTTGGTAACTAAAAAAAGGGAAGAAGTGGGGAATACAATGCAAGATGTCTTTCCAAATGCTTCTTGTTGGCATGTGAAGTGTTCTCTTCCTAGTGTATAATAGATATATCACACATGGCAGACATGGGAAGAGAGCTATGCACCCGTCCCAAATTCCAGAACAGCACAAATTGGACTTGTCAGTGAATGCCATGCATTTACTTGCTCACCAAGAAAGTTATGCTTACAGCTTCCTTTCATTCCTACTGAGAACTAGATAGTCTGATCTTGTAACATTTATTCATGTAGGGAAGCATTTCCTTCCCATAGTTAAAGATGACTCCAGATGTAGGGCAAATTGCAGTATTGTTACTATACTGAAAAGAGAAGCACTGTTTATGCTTCTGAGGAGGACAGAAATGGCAGCTTCAGTGTAGATAAGACATTCATTTAGCGCTTTTTTTCAGTTGCAGCAATTTTGATCCCAGAAAACAAGTTGCCAGAATTTGCTGCCCAGGCAGAGTGTGAACATTCACATTTTGTAAATTAAGTAAGAATACAGAAGGCATTAGTACTCCAGTCCAGCATCACAACAGATGAAAAATGTTGCACAACAGTGCTCCCCTGAGGCTGTGAGCACAAAGTGTTGAATGTGCAATGTCAGCCCCACCAGACACACTGCAGAACCAACACCAGCACGAATCACTGGACTCTTTATCAATTACAGAAAAACTAAGATTAATATTTCTCATTAGAGCCTATAATACAGTATCTGTATAATGGGAACTTCATTGCCCATTAGCTCCTGTTTACCAGAAAACAATGCTGCTTATCAGAAGAGACCACTTTGCCCTAACTGGAAGAACAAATTGTGCAAGTAGAGTTTGCTTTATGCTTCACACTCCTCCTCCTCTCCTTCAGCTGTACACACATTTAAGGACCCATTATCTTCTTGTTGATTTAAGGGGGTTATGTATGTAGCCACCATTAATGATAATGAGAATTGCTTCTGTTAATCGCCCATGCACTGATATTAAGATAATAGCCTACTTATTAAGTACGAAAGCCAGAATAGGAGTTGCACTGAACATGAACAGCATATTGTCTCTGTGGAATTCATGTGTAAATGTTAAAGGATTGCTCTGAAGCATCTACAGATGATGATTAAAAAGAAATTACAGACAGTATAAATGTGCTCTCCTGACATTTGGCTCCAACCATTACAAAGCAGTTCCACAGGCTCTTTTCATATCATCTAATATACCTCCACCTTTAGAGAGTATTGTTGGATAGCAATTAATGGAAATCATCCTCTGATATCAAATGAAATGAGGTCTATAGTTTCATACTGCTCCCTATAGACCAATCCCTCCAAGAGCCCGATCTCACAACCTAACATCATTTAGGCAGTCTCAGGTGCCTAGCCTGAGAGTTCACAGAAACTACTTGCGGACTAAATGTGTGAAAGAGACTTACAGTGCTCAGCCCCATAATTTGATATAATTCGGTTTTATAAGTAACATCTGCTCAAAGAAGTCCAGAGCTAAAATATCGAGGGTCAGTTACTGAGTAAGTGAGAATAGATGATAGAAGTTCACAGTTGAGGTTCAGTTTTGCTTGGTTTGCAACACTCATTTTTGCTCTCTCAATGTTTGATAATTTCACATTCTTACAGATTTCACTTACCAAAAGCAGGCTTTTGAAATAATAAAAATAATAATAAAAACTCGAACCAGCAGCAGTTTAATTATGCTTTCAACAGCACGTCTGGTAAGCACCTTTTGTTTAAAACACATGGATACGACTTCCGTATAAAACAATTTCCTCCTAATTGTTTTCTAAGAAGCAAGTTTTTGCTTTTTCGCCCCTATTTCCGTGCCACGCCCCCCGAGAGGACACGCAGGAGGAACCCCCCGGTCGTGGGGCCTTTCCCCGGCCCTGAGCCCGGCTGCTTTCGGCCCAGGCCACGGCTCCGCGGGCCCCGGCGCTCGCAGGGGCCGCGCTGCGCGTACCAACCTGCCTCTCTCCAGCTCTGACCCGAGGGGGAGGATTTTCCTCTCACTGTCACCGTGCGCCCGCGTCCCCCCTGCTCCCGGCTCTGCCGGGACAGGGCCGCATCTCCCTACGGGGCTGAAACACACCGGAGCCGGTCAGCGTGGCCGCGGCCTGCCTCGCCTCCCGCCCCCGCCACGTCTCTCGGCCTCCCGCCGCACCTCGGCGCGGCGCGGCCCCCTCAGCCCTCCCGCCGGGCGCCAGCGGGTTAACGGCGGCGCCCACAATGCCTCGCGGCCCTGCAACGTCGCCGGCCGCGGCGGGGGCAGCGGCTGCGCACTGAGGAGCCGGGCGGGACCGGGAGCCGCGGCACCGCCAGCGCGGCCGGTGCGTTACCGGGCTGTGCCCGGCGGGCTCCCTCGCACCTGCCGGGGCGCGGATCCCCCCCTCAGCTCCAGCGCTGCCTCCCCTCTGCCCTGCCTCGGGGGCGGGCGGCCGCCCTCCCCCTCCTCGCGGGGCGCGGGCAGCTCTACCTCGGCCCGACCCGACCCCTCTCCCGGCTTCTGCTTTTATAAAGGAAAATCCCTTAAAAGCAGGCGGGATGTGCGGGGGGAGCGCGTGCCCAGGTGGCATGGGGGTGGGGACAGCCAGCCGGGACGTGGTCTGCCCTCGCTTGTGCTTACAGCGTCTTTCCCCCTTCTATTTTCTCATTTTCTCTCTCTCCCTCTTTTCTTTTCCTCCCCTAGAAAGGAGAAGCTGAGGTGTTGCCCCTGAATCCGGCCATGTTTTGAAGTCCTTCTCCGGGACCCACCTGAGAGCCGAGCATCTTAGTTTCACGGGTTTTCTGGAAGAAAATTGCTAGCCTCTCATCCTTGGGGAAGTTCTTGGTAAGTTGGTTCTGCTTCTTAGTATAGAAAAGCATCAGACTTTAAGAGGGGGTTGAACTTGACCTTCTTTTAAAAAGATGAAATGTATTTTGATGTGAATCGCGCTTGCTCCGTGCAGAGGGATGGCAGCATTTTGTTCAAAACTTTTCTTCAAATAACAGGGCCTCAGAAGCCTTTTTGTGTTGGTGAGATCCCCTAGGGGTACTTCAGGTGCGTGAAATCATGCAGATCACTTTGCACAGCTGATCTTCGTATATTGACCTGCAGAACTCATTACAGGTTGGCTATATGAATTTGCTGCTACATCAGAGGAGCAAAGGCCTTTTATAGCTCACCCCCCTTCATTTCCAAATGATTTGTCACAGAGGGGGTGGAAGAGGAGCAGAGAAAAAGGTAGGAAGCTGGTGACCTGTGTTTCCTGCTCCTTTTCTTGGATGAAGCAGTGTGGCTGGAGCTCTGCCTTTTCATCAGAAACACTTGGTGGGTTAGTTAGGGAAGTTATCCCTTCTGGAATAGGGCGTATGTTCAGATTATAGTCAGCTAAAAGTAATTTGATGTCAGCTTTTCATCCAGAAAAGCCAGTTTGTTAAAATGAAATCTATTATTGGAAGTTTTTCAGCTGTCTTGTCATGGTAAGATTGCTAAAGTAGTGTATAAACTTCCTTGGTAAGGAAGAATACATAGTTCTGAGCAAACAGTGGCTGTGGCCACTGTGGCAGTTAAGGAGAATTCAAAGGCAATTGCCTGTTCTGTCAGCTTTGAGTCAAAGATTCCAAATTCACATTCTTATAAACTCTCAAATAGTCTGGGTATTGGTGTAGTTGGATGGGTTTTTCTGCTCAACAAAATACTGAAATTTTTGGCTCTTGCTGAATTAGAATGGGAAAAAAGCTTTCCTGTTCAGCTCTAGTAATGAGTGTTTGCCATTGAGCCTGCGAGGACTTTACAGTGTAATCAATCTCTTATTCATTATTCTAAATGAAAACCAGTTTTACCAACTTGAGGAAATGGAGGAAAAATGATAATAGTGCTTTAAAAAACAAGAGTAATAAGGAGAACAAATGGCTAGCCAAAGAGGGACCTGTGGTATACTCAAGAGTTATAAGTTGTTATCAAAATACAACCTTGTGAAAGGGGAATTAACAAAGAGAGTCTAACAAAAATGGCAAAGCAGAAGGCCGGAAATATATTTAATTGTCTACCAACTGATTAAGTTGTCTACTTACTTAATTTCAATCCTAAGTTAGGAGGGAGATTTTCTTACCCTACTAGTGACACAAAGTAGAATCAAAGGCTGGACTTTGATTTGTGCAAGTGTGTTTGTTATGGTTTCTGTTTAGAAACACACTTTATTCATAGTGCTGTCTTCTTCCTCGCATGGATATGAGTAAGCTATATAAAATTAAAAGTTGATGAGAAGATGATCTGGTCTGCCAACCAGACCAACTTTATCAGAATTTGAATTCTATTTTGTGTAATAGATCCCAATAAGTGTGCTATTTTCATGGAATTTAACTAACAAGGAAACTCAAGAGTTACGGAAAAACAATTTTTTTTTGTATCTTCTAATAAAGTGCACTTCTAGCAGTCTGTTCCGCGCTCTAAGAGTAGCTACTATTCCTTGGTTAGGTCTATTCAGTTGTATACGTATGACCCATGGAATTAAAAAGAATTATAAAGCTATTTCAGCAAAGATAGCAGATGGGTTGGGAAGCAGTATCAGTGAGTGTCTGTTCTGATACCTTAGTGTAAAAGAATCTCCATGTTTAGCCTCTCTGCTTTTTAATTATACCTTGCCAGTGTGTGAGATAGGATGACTACCTGTCAAAATGTACAAATCAAATGGAAAAATAAGGTTGTGGTAAGAGTTTTTCCTGCAGTTAATTGTGACTCAGTTGTTTAAATTGTAAACGTTTTTTTGTAGAGATCATCCTTATTTAGTACTGAATATATATTATCAATATCAAATCTTACAAAATGTTTTAGTTTTGTGCTTTTATTTTTCTTCCTTTTTGTAGAACCATGGCAAGTCCAAGGACTAGGAAAGTTCTTAAGGAAGTCAGAGCACAAGATGAGAACAATGTGAGAAATTTATTTATGATCTCGTTTAAATTAGTTTTGTAGCATTATATATATATATATATATATTTTTTTTTGCCTGCTGCAGACGTACGTTACTGTCTGCTAGAGCTAATCTGCTTATAGCACTGGTATGGCTAACTAATGGTAACATACAAATTTGGAATCTCGAATTTGTGGTAGTTTCAGTAACTTTTATTCATATTTGTATTACAGTGCATGGTTGCATATTTGCCACAGGTCTTCAGAGATTTTAGTAATGCTGTAAGCCCTAACAGTTTGTCGAACAAGTGATGTCTTGGGCATAACTTAGTATAAAATGGTTTATTTAAAGAAGTTTCTTTGTACTTCACCTTAAATATAATAGTCCACAGACAAGCTCATTTTAATTTTTATTGACACATTGATATCTGTGGGCACCTCCAAAAATTATTTGCAACCCCATTTGAAATTATTTTTGTGGGTTACACCCACAATATGTAATACTAAAGTGTGATTCCAATCATAAGAATGTAAGATTTTGTGATCTATGAGCAGTAACGATTTTTAAGAAAAACTCCGTTTTGATTTGCTATCATCTTTTCACTTTACTACCAAACTGTAGTACAGCTGAATATACATTCAAAAACTTGATGTTGTATCTTCAGGAAGTCTGTTTGGTTATATTTGGCTATTTTTTCCTCCTTCAAAACAATCTGAAAATAAAATCAAGATGACTTCTTTGCTGACTAATTTGAGTTCACTTGTCTTTATTTCCTTACTGTTTTTTGGTGCCTGATTCAGTAAAATAGTTTTGCAGTCTGAGTCAGGCAGGTTAACAAATATTTCTTTCCATGAACTATTAATATTTAAAGGAAGCTTGGACTTTCAGGGAAGGAGTTTTTCAAATACTGAGAATCCTCTATTCTGAATTTATTTTCCGCATGCAGCATCTTGAAGATTTGACTTTTTGAGTTGTATTTTAAAGGCTTCACATAGATAAGCAATGCTTGAATGTTAGAGATAATTGTTTTTCTCTCACAGGTCTGTTTTGAATGTGGTGCATTTAACCCCCAGTGGGTGAGTGTGACCTATGGAATTTGGATCTGTCTTGAATGCTCGGGAAAACATCGAGGCTTGGGAGTTCATCTCAGGTCAGCCTTTCTGGCAAACACTGCATTGGGTTACCTGGGGGTATATTGTGGCTATGAACAAAATCTATTGTTCTGGAGAGGTATAGAATGTCTCAATTTCAGCATTTCATAGGCAATTTTGCTTTGTGCTTCTTTCCAAAGTGTATTTAACTCTCTGGGTACTCTTTGTGATTAAACTGGGCACGTGCTGCTTTGGTGTAGCTATATTGTTCTTAGTTCAGGAAATGAGATCTCTTCCTTCATAGTCAGAGTTGTACTACAGAATCTGTAAAGCACTGCACTAGTTTTGTCCTCCTTCATTAATATACTTTTTTGGTTTTTTTTAAAGTGTATAATTTTATTGATAGAAACCAGTAGTACTAGAGCAATTTAAGATTTGAGCAAAAAAGTTACAGTACGATTACAATATATTTTTGTCATATGTGTATAAAACAGTTTTATTCACTTCTAGAGTTTTTTTTTTTTTTTTTTTTTTTTTTTGTAATATAAATGATAGCTCTTATTTTTTCCAAGAAACATACTCAACTGAGCCAGGAAATTATGGAATAAGAACTGTTATGTGTTCCAGAGACTCCACGGTCTATAATAGGGGCAGAACATGGGACAGTTACTCAAATGAGAAAGGGAAAGAAAGTCCAGGAGGGAGATCATCAAAGCAAGGAGGCCATTCAGAAGTATGTGCTTTGCTTTTTAAGGGGTATTTTGAAGTTCCTTAGTGAGTTGAAATTGTGTGAGAAATGAGTTTAGTGGAGCTATTCCATGTGTTATGTGAGAGAAAGGAAGATGTGATGAATGGTAATGATTTAGGGACAAAAAGATAGAAATCAGTCAAGATACAAGTTTTTACAGAGCCTTGCTGAGGAGGATTTTTTTTTTTGTGTGTGTGTGTGTGATCATATATTGAAACATTAACAATAGGGCACTTTTTTTTAATGTACTTTAATGAGCAGTAGCAAAAATTTATAGCTTGAAACAGAGCTGAGATATTAACTGCGATCGTAAATGCCTCGGGATGAGGTCGTGGTAGATACTACAGTGTAGCTCCTTAAGACAGGTGAGCTGTCAGGTACCTGATGGCAGAGGCATTGAGTGAGGAGGGACACAAGGTATCCTTACAGATTCCCTAAGTGTAACTGTGCGAAATAGAGAACATGAAAAAATTACAGAATAAAACAGGTTGGGAGAAGCTTTCTTTTGTATAATGGGTTAAATCATTTTCTAAGCTTGTAGAAGAAAGCTGTTTTTTTTCTGTCAGTTGCCTTCTGGTGGCCATCTTTAATTACCTATATAGGCATGATTTTAGACTGTTTCAGTGAGGATTTGACCTTTGTGTTATGAGACTCTTTCTTTCTATACTTTGAGAGTGATTCTAACATTTCCATACCCTCAGTCTTTGAGATAAGTTGCAATAATATCAGTTCCTGCTGTTGTAGAAGGATATAGCATAACAAGCTGTGAATCTTTAACTGATTTTCAGCTTTGTACGCTCTGTAACTATGGATAAATGGAAGGATATCGAGCTGGAGAAAATGAAGGCTGGAGGTAACAGCAAATTTCGAGAGTTCTTGGAGTCTCAAGATGACTATGATCCCTGCTGGTCGATGCAAGAGAAATACAACAGCAGAGCTGCAGCTCTTTTTAGAGATCAGGTAAATCTAGTTGTATAGCCATGAATGTCCTCGTTCCCTTCTATTTGAAAATCTCCGAAGTACTTCATAAGCACTAACCTCCCTCCCCCCGCCCCAACACCAAAAAAAAAAAAAAAAAAAAAAAAGCAAAACCCCCCACCCAACCTTTTTGAACTTCTGCAGTAATTGGAAGGGGTGAGTCTTAGAGCTTCTCTTTTCAACTCTTTTTTTTCTGTGCCTGATACACTTGAGGGCTGTGCTGCCATTCAGAGAGACCTGGACAGGCTGGAGAGTTGGGCAGAGAGGAACCTCAGAGGTTCAACAAGAGCAAATGCGGAGTCCTGCATCTAGAGGAAAAATAACCCTAGGCACAAGTACAAGCTGGGGGCTGACCTGCTGGAGAGCAGCTCTGCAGAGAAGCAGCTGGGAGTGCTGGTAGATGACAAGTTGACCATGAGCCAGCAATGTGCCCTTGTGGCCAGGAAGGCCAATGGTGTCCTGGGGTGCATTAGGAAGAGTGTTGCCAGCAAGTTGAGGGAGGTGATCCTGCCCCTCTCCTCAGCCCTGGTGAGGCCTCATATTGAGTACTGTGTCCAGTTCTGGGCTCCCCAGTACAAGAGAGACATGGAGCTACTGGAGAGAGTCCAGCACAGGGCTATAAAGATGATCAGAGGGCTGGAGCATCCGCCCTCTGAGGAGCGGCTGTGAGAGCTGGGCCTCTTTAGCCTGGGGAAGAGAAGATATTAGTCTCAGATTCAATATTTTTTTTTTTGTGTGTGTGAAAATGAGTTAACTGCATAACTGGCAGTGAACTGAAAAATCAACTTGTTTTACAGGAACAGTTTATAATATGTGTGAAAATCTGGACCCCTGACATTCTGATCTTTTTCGTACCACTGTTAGGTAGCTACTGTAGCTGAAGGCAAGGAGTGGTCCCTTGAAACTTCTCCTGCAAAGAACTGGACTCCACCACAGCCTAAAATGTCTCTCTCTTCAGCTCATCGGTATGTATTCTTACTACCTAATATTGACATAACAATAGCAGGATCAAACACTGATGTTGGAATGTCTTCTATTTTCATTTTGTCGATAATGTTGCTTTAACAAGCATTTTATTTGTTGAAGATAAGGAAACTGAGGTAGCAGGGCTTTAATTTCTGTAATCAGTCCCCCTTCCTTGGCCTTTCCTGAATCTTAAAAATTGTGATAGAGACAAGTGAGCAAGAGCAGAAAGCAAACTCGATCATCTTTTTGCTTTTGCCTTGTAATGCAACTGAGTTTAGTCTTGTCAGTCATTTTAGTGTGTCACAGACTTACCTTAACTACAGTGCTGTTGCTTGGTAATCAGTCACAAACTGGAAGTAGCAGTCTTTTCTGTATGGATTTAGTTGCTAATAGGGCATCAAAATTAGAATGCAGCAGTCTTGTTTTTCTGCTTTTGCATGCTTGTTTATTTTCTTCTGCAATTAAGAATTGAGCTAACTGAAAAAAACAATTGTAAATCAGACAAACAAGTGCTCTGTGCTTGGCCATCATCCAGCAAGTTCAGTCGGCTAACTGTAGTCTGAGTAACACTGGGTCTGCTGTTGCTTTATTCATTCAATACCCTAGTGGCTTTTAGTGGCTATTTGATAGACCAAAGAAATAATCAATTTTGCACCTCTTTCTGATGATATTTGACAAGCTGCAGTGCTCACTTAGTAGTTTTTGCTTTACATAGTTTATTTTAAATCTTTCATTTCAGTAGTTCTGCTGGACAATCTCAGAATGCAACTGCCTCATCTGACAAAGCTTTTGAAGACTGGTTAAATGATGATGTTAACTCCTATCAAGGGTAACATAATATTTATTACATTAACATTTTGTGTGCCTCATCCCCAAGCATAGCATAGACCAGGATGTTATGCTACAGCTACGTGAGCGTGATCCTGATTCACTCAGCCTAGGTAAACAGTTATGTCTTGTTTACTGTTGGAAAAAAAATTGGTAATGTGTTAAGGGAGAAGATGATGGAAGATGCCTTTTACTGCATTTGTGTAAAAAGGAAATATTTGAATAGTGTTTGAAAAAAGTTATTGTAAATCAAAATGTTACTGTGGTGAGCTCTGAACTAACAAGTTTTTAGTGTATAGAGTGTATTGGGTTAAACTGGAGTATTTATAACACTAACACTTTTCTTCTCTGTCCAGAGATTTCTTCTCTGTCCATTTCCTACTCATGTTTTCATACATCACTTCTTTGAGACCTACTTCAGATTTCTGATATGAGTGATCTGTTAAACCACTAGAGAATGATTTAGACAATGTTAGTTTACACTTTCCTTTGTAAGGATTCACTAGTGAACCCTTGATAGTGTTATATTTTCATAAAATTGGTGGGTTTATATTTTTGGATGCTAAGTACTTCAGGAATTCAGTGTCTATGCAGATATCAGCACTACGATGCTTTTTTCCCCAAGTGTGTTTTAAAGGCTGTTAAACAATTGTTGTTTCATGCTTTGCATTTTTAGTTTTAATGAATGCATACAAATACAGATGCTATTCATTTTCTTATGGTAGTGGCCAAGAGAATCGCTATGTGGGGTTTGGGAACACAGTAACCCCTCCAAAAAAGGAAGATGACTTCCTGAATAATGCTATGTCGTCACTGTACTCGGTAAGGAAAGGCTCTGAGCTTTCTGTGACCTGAAATGCTGTTTTCTTCTATTTTGTGCTATTTTCTTGGAATATGACTTGAGAATACAAACTGTAGACTGCAGATAGGTACAAAGTGAATATAGAGTAATAGTGGTATTCTCAAGGAGTGAGAAAGATACTGGAAGACTTAAGGGAGAAGTTTGAAAGAAATTTAAGCAGTATGTCTGGTATCTTCATTTCTTCATATCTGTGAACTGATATATAGCAATGAATTAAGATCTAATACCTAATGGGACTTGAATAAAAAAAAAATAGTCATGTGATGAAAATAGTTGGGTTGATAATGCAGTGATTAATCATATTAGATGGGTTCAGTAGAAAATAGCTGAAATATGTGCTTATATGGGTGGCAGCAGTACTGAGCAATGATGAAAAAGTTGTAAGTACTTGTGGCCAGACATGAAGAGATATTGGCATATGGTTGAACAGTTGTCAATGTTTGAAGCAGAAGTACTGAAAAGTACTTTATTGAAGGAAAGTGAGAACACAGAGCTAGTCAGGTGCATCTTGCTGCTGTGGTATGCTGCGAAGTAGCCGTGCAAAACAACATTTGGTATTCAGAGTCACTTTGAATATACAGCAAGGATTTCTACTATAGTCTTCTGGACTTCTACTATAGTCTTCAGCATATGATTTGGATACTATGGGTCATACTTATCTTTAAATTAGAGTAGGCTTTGGAACAGACTTTTGGGACGAATTAGTGGTGAACAAAAATCTGTTTTCCAAATGTACCTGGTAAAATTAAAGGGTTCAAAAATGCTTGTGATATCAAGGAAATGACTCATTTACCCATGGAACCCTTTGCAATACTGTATTCCAACACAGCAGGGAGACACATCAGAAATACTGCTTGTGTTTGTTTTTTTTTTGTTTGTTTTTGTTACTGACACACAACTTTTAAATATTTCACCCAGAAGTCCTGACTCCTGTGGTGTAGTAGAATACAACTGAATATCCACACCAGACTCCATTTTATGGTTTTACATAATTCACTAGAACGTAATAGGAAAAAAAAAAATTCCTGAGTCATTGAATACTATTCCAAATGGTCCTACAAGGAAGATGCTTAGCCTGTATGGTGCTGCTGAACCTTTTCTAGGTTTTCCATTGATTGTGGGCCAGAAAATTAAGATTAGAAACCGCAACCATAATGTACTGCTAAGACGGTAAAGGCGAGATGACACTTGTCTAAGTTACTGTCAACCATTGTTTGAATATATGATCTCATTGAAACTTATGATTAAAATGCCCTCTTGTGACCACAAATACATACTACAGTGTAATTTAAAGACATGGTGAAATTTACTTGCACACATAGTTTTCCTCACTAGGATGAATTTCCTTCTACAATGTGTGATCATCTTTGCCCCATATGCTACATTTACATATACACATCAGTATTCTGCTACTACATATCATAAGGAGCATTTTCTACAGAAGTCACACTGACTAGTCCATCCAAGCTTTTCTGTAAAAAATAGATAATTTCAATTGTTTGTCTTGTGTCCTTTCAGACTGCACTTAACGTAAGAACTACAAGAAATACCACTCTGCCATTTGCATACTGATGACATAATTATTACTCAGTGTTTCAGCATAGAACAGGCTGAGGAGGGACTAATAATGAAGAGACTTTAAAGGGACAGCCAAAATGTATGTTTTGCTGGGTGGTGGGGCTTTTTTTGTTTGTTTTTAAGATGAAGGGAAAACATTTTTCTGTCTAGATAGAATAGATAGATGTGTGGAATGTTTTGTTGCTTGGTGTATGTGCAGGCAAGTAATGGAGATTTGTTACAATATTGCAGTTCAGCGAGAGACTAATTTTACTCACCAGCGGGTAGTTTTCATGACTACAGGACAAGTATTAGAGCATTTTGACTTAATTTAACATGCATTCATGAACATTATGAATAATGATTGTAAATAGTCAGTGCAGAGTACTGCATTCTTCCTTTCTTTTAAAGGGATGGAGCAGTTTTACAACTGGAGCTAGCAAGATTGCCTCAGCTGCTAAAGAAGGTGTAAGTAAACAAAATATATTTTGGTGTAATTCTTGCAGACTAGAGGAGACTATTAATGTGATCTGAAATCTAATAGAGGTGTATGTTTAAAAGTATCACCAAGACAAACTAAACTTTTGTTTGTTTGTACCTATGTTTTTGCCTATGGCGTATAAAACATGGGCACAGTGAGCGTGTATCTCTGCCTTACCTGTGTTTCCTTACCTGTGCCTTACTTCGTGTTTCTGGATAGGTATTTCTGTAAATTTGTCTGTTGCTTGTAAGCATCAGGGAAGAACTCAACTGGCATTTCTATACTGACTTTATAAATAGAAGAATTATTTCTGCAGCTGAAATTTGTATGCTCTAAGTAAAGCTAACCTGCATTTTTCAGCAAGAATTTAATATCAGCTGGCAAATTGTTGATGGCTTTTTCTTCTTTTCTTTGACATCTCTTGAACTGTGACTTTTCTTCTGGTTAATCAGAAAGTTTGTTAGGCAGAGGTTGTACTAGGAGGGACATCTGCAAAAAACTAGGGCATGGTCTTCCTACTCAGTGTGTTCTGAAAAATTTGCACACACTGTCATGTAACAGTCATGTAACTACAGACTGAAACCAGAGGAAGTAAAAATTTTTCAGATTTTATGATGATGATGGTGGAAATAAATAACTTTATGAAAGATACATTTTTTTTGTTCTACTTAGTCTTCCAATCTTTTTTGAACATAACAGTTATCTCTTGAGAAAAATACTTAAGTATACATTATATGGGACATTTTGATACTCATCTGTGTAGGTTCATTTAGATCTGATCTGGATTGAGGAGTCTTTCTTACCTGTGTTGTAAGTTGAGATTGATGCTTCCCAGGACGATCTGAAATACCAAAGGAATTAATGAATATTGCCCATTCAATGTGAAATTCTAGCAAAGATGCATTCATCTTAAAGAGGGTCGTGCAGCATTTCTGAATGTGTGTGTTTACTAGGAATAAAGCCTTTGATTAATTTAAATTTTAATATATTTGCTTCTTTTCACAGGCTACCAGATTTGGATCTCAAGCAAGTCAAAAGGTGATTATAGATTTAGCTGTGCTTTATTGATAGTAATTATCTTTAAATGTCATGCATTTGGTTGCACCAGTTGATTTAGATTTGATCATCAAGAGATCAGTGTGTTTATCCCTCATGATGCATGATGATGTTTTAGGATGTCATCTGAAAGAATTTAGATTTTATTTCCATGGGGATTGCAATCAACTGCAATGGGCATAATAAGCGGAAAGCAAATAGTGGTAGTTTACGTAATTGTAGGGGAGTATTTGATAGGCAGTAGAATTAAATGCTTTAATTCATGTTTGTGACCATAAAATATGCTAGTGATTTTATTTTTTTGAAGCTTTAATGTGGTCCATCTGAAGAAGCTTTCTTCTTTAGGTTGTCTTGTGGAATGCAAGCCATCATTCCATTGCTAAATTTTAATAGTACATTATAAATGTAATTTACTTAATATTAAATTAACTTGCCTCTGTGTATTTGAAGTGATAATTCCAAAAATGTATTCTTTCAAACTAAGCTTGAAAGAGAAACAGTCAGACCTGAATAATACTGAGCTCTGGCATTAGTGAGATCTGCTTGCGTTGAAAATTTTTAAATTTAAGTATAGTAATCTATAAACAGGATTCTTCACATACCGATGTTCTGAGTGAGAGAGGGCTTATATATATATTAATATATGGTATAGGGAATTTTACTTTGAACTGGGTTGTCTTCTATGTATAGCATTAGCCAGGAATGCTTCCTCATATGCATAGGATACTATTGCTCAAAACATAGGCAAAGCTGTAGGAGTTGGTGTTCAAAAAGGTGTTTGCCATAGGATATCAATATTCCACGTAGCAAGCCAAACTTGTTTCAGTTTGATTAACAAGATTAACAAAAATGTGTAGTGAAAGCACACAAACTGGATACTTAGAAGCTTTAGAACATTTGCTGCTTGGCTTACATAAGAAAAATTTAGTGTTCTGCAAGTCTTTTTTTTCACTTTGTCCAGCAGTTTAGCTTTTAGAAAAACTGTACTTTGTTTAGTATTATCAGCATTTGTGTGCATATGTAAATACAGTATTAAGTGTAAAAGCTTACCACAACTACTGACAAGAACCTCAGCAACATGCTGATCTAGAATCTTAAGTCCTGTTACTGTTAAATTTTATTCCTGAAACACCTGAATTGTTGTCCTGTAATACAGGTTTAACATCTCTTTGATGTAATATATTGATTAAAAGTGTATTTGATGTCCAGCAACCAAATGTATTCACTGTTTTTCTTGTCAGTAGATGTTAAAATTCGAGAAGGTTCATGCTCCTTAACTTGCTTGGAAAAAAAATGCTTCCAGTTTTTTTCTAAAAGCTGCTTCTACCTTCCTTGCTCTTTCTCTTGCTGTCTGGGTAAAGTTTTGGGGCTACAAGCAGCAGCCAGAGCCGGTAACGCCCTCACATATTTTTTCGTGCATGGACTCCTTGTCACTGTTCGTGCTAAATATGTGCATTTGCTCTTGAGCTGTCTTTTCTTTTTTGCCTTAAGTCAAATCTGTTTAGAGTAATGTTGTGTGTTTTGTACAATAATGTTTCTTCAAACTTACTAAAATAAGTTAAATTGGATAGAGATATCCAAGCTCTGCACTGTCAGAAAACACTCCGTACTTCTGCCCATGCTTTTCTTAAGTACTGATGGTTTCTGGATCTCCTTTTTGCATGTCTGATTCAGGAGTGCTATGTACCAAGAATTACACTGAGGTGTTGTTTGCAGGCAGACTCTGTAAGAAATGCTTCACTATGTAGAGTCTGTAGTGGTGGGTAATATGCTATTCGGCCTTCAACAATAATAAATATGAAATAATTCAGAAGGGAACACAGTTTTATCCAGATCTCCCTTTTCCATATTTATAAACAATATGGTTGACTAAATGAGGTTATATCACAATTCTTGCTGATCCTAGCAATGACTTCACTTAGCAAACCTCAAGTATTAGACTTAACATATTAGACTTTTTATTATATAATGTAAGCAGTTAATTTATCAAGTTTAATAGACTGTGTTGAGATATTTTGTATCTTTGGAAAATCCTATTCAATCCCCTTTCCTGTTTTTCTTAACACTTTCTTAGTCTGACTTTCTATGGGAAAAAACCTTAAGTGATGTTTCATGTTTCTTATAAGGTGGGAATGGGGTTACTTTTAGCCTTTGTCTCCTCAAATAACTTTCAAATTGTTAAGGAGTAGAAGCATTGGAGATAATGGGTGGTTGGGTAGAGGGGAGATCCCAGCAGGGCTGTGGCTTAGGGAAAAGCTTAATAGACAGCTGGGAATCTGGAGGGGAAAAATGTACACATGTGCACCATCCCAATGAGGAACTTCAGTGGAGGCTCACACCCTAACCAGGGGTAGTCGATTGTAAGACGCAAACCTGTGAGAAGCTGAACTTCATTACTCCCTTGTGCTAGTGAATGGGAATGGTGTTTGTCTTGCAAGCACTAGGTAGCCCTTTCGGACTGATCAGTGGGCTGATTAAGAAATTAATCGGTAGAATACGCCTGCCAGTTCTGAAGAAGGGCAACTGTTAGAGGCTTATTACAGTAGTAGGGAAAGATGATTTCACATGAAGCATTTTCAAACCCTACTGTCCTTGTCAATATGATTCTTTTACACAAATCATTTTGTGATGTAGACTGTGGACTTGCATTTTTGTAAGTTTGCCTCTAAAGTAAAATGCCCTTATGCATCCTTTTTTTGGGATTGTTAGGAGTATCTGAATTTCATTGTTTTCTCTCCCTGCAAACCTGAAAAAATTACAAAAATCTTCTGTCACAACTGACTCTTGTGTATTGCTTAGAAACAGGGCTAGATTGTTATTAATAGATGACATCAGCAGCCTTACAAGACAAAAGAACTGGTAAAAAAACTGGGAATGAAAACACCTCGTTCTATGAGTATTTCCATTAATTAGAAAAAGTAAGGGTAGAGGAGGTTGGTTTTCTCAAATATTAAGCTGCAAGTATTAGCAAGGGGCCAATGTTCCAGGTTATTGTTGATTGAAACATTGCTTCTGCTTGCAGTGGAAGGTCAGACTTTGCTTGGGCTCTGGACATTTCCCACAACCTGTGGCCATGCACATCTGGTTTTAGATTTATTTTCCTTTAATGTTTTCTGCCGCACTGTACTGTACATGCTTTCAGCTCATTCTGCTTGTTTGAATCAAAGCTTAAGGCTTTATATGTTTTTGGAGATACTGCTAAGAGAATCTTAGCAATATCTCATCTGCAGAGAATGTTGGCTTTAAAAAAAAAATAAAGAAAAAAAAAACTGACTTTTGTTTTTGTTTTACTTTTAAATAGGCATCAGAGTTAGGTCAGACATTAAATGAAAATGTTCTCAAACCTGCACAGGAAAAGGTAACTTTGGAACTAGTAAATTATTAAAGAACATGATTATGATTCCTTGGGGAGTGATTGTTTCCTCCCATAACTGGCTTGTCAATGCACCCTTCTGTTTTCATATACTAGCATAGTAGCAGAGGGGAAACATCAAATAATTCACTGCTAATATGGTAGCAAAGAAATGTTAATTGGGCATATTTTCCCTGAATAATCTTCCCTGTGTTCACAAGTCTTCCCTTTTACACTCTTTCTCTATTAGATATATTCTTTCATAGATACGGTCTTTTCAGTAATGGAAAAGTGGACAGGATGAAGATGCATCTGAAATGGGCAGAGAAATCAGTCATAAACAAATTTTGAACGTAATACTCAAAGACATTGCTAAAAAAAAGTGTTTCCCCCATCTGCCTGCCAGTACTCCTAGTTCAGCTTAGCCTCTCTGAGCCCCATTAGATTATCTGCTGCTACATGAGGGGCAGTAGAAGAAGTTGAAGCACTAGTATATGTTTAAGATGAATAGTGACAATTTACTAATACAAATAATATGTTCTTGTAACCTTTAGAATTCTTTTAAAATCTTACGGTAGTTCCTTAATATCAAGGTTTTCATGCAGTCATAAGCAAAGTATCCTCTAAAGCAACATTCTGATTAGTCATTCTAATTGCTGTGTTATTTCTAGGAAACTGAAATAGTCTGAAGTATTTTTTTAGTTTTTTTTTTTTTTTTTGGTCTTCCTTTTACAATTGTTAATGACCTCAAACACGTAGCTAATAGCACTTTCAACAGTGCTCGGTGGAAAGTGCACATTATATTAATTTGGATAAATACTTCTTGGTGGTTGGCATGTAAAAAAAAAAAAAAAAAAAAAGTAAAGCAGTTGATCCTCCTAAGTGACTAATCACAGTTGATTCTACCTATTTTAGAAAAAGATTCTCCATAGTGTCAAATGTTACCTTCTCGTTTCATATATTTAAACACATGCGCACACATGTGTACATACTGTTACATCTTACTCATTTGGCATGGATTTGTTCTGTGCTTCCAGAATTTTGGATCAACTCCAAGATTTTGATGATGCCTTTTCTGAGAATGTGGTAATCTAATTACCTACATATCTTTTCCAAAACATTATTTTTAATAAAGCAGACTAATTCTTTTCATGAGAGAAGCAATGCCATCACTTTGGGATATTGAGTAATTTTCAATCTGAAAAGTATGGTTTAAGTACATCAGAAAATAATTTCCTTTGCATTACCTTTGTTAATTCAGCTTTCTTTACATAGCATCTCAAATCACAGTGGAAAAGTCTAATTGGTTTCCTATTCCCTAGAATTATCCATGGTTTATTTTAGACTCTTTAGATATATTATTTTTAGGGTGCATTTTCTTGAGCTGACTTACATTTTGTAGGACTATTTAATGAGAAATGTACTCTACTTAAAGAGTATTTCCCTCTAGGATGTTGTGCTGTTAGTTCTACATAAATGTTACATTCTGAAGTATGTATTCAGTGATGGCCTGGCACATGTGATAATGTCACTTGCTTTGCAATGGCTGTAATTTATTAGTTGGTGAAGGACACCAAATTTCAAGGTCTTTTTAATATTTATGTAAGCATGTATAAAAGATAGTAAGATCTGGTAAGTTTTCAATTTTGCTTTTTTTTTTTTAACCTCCCCAAAACATTTTTTAATGTAGTAAAACATATTCTTTATAAAAGCCAAGTTTTTTTTTTTTTTTAAGAGCTGATGTCTTTAGTTTTAATGCTTAGTGTTAATATAATGATGCCTTCCGCAGACTGTGTATTTCAGTAGAAAATTCCCGTGAACTTCAGAGTACTGGTTCACTCCATTAGAGATCCATGTACTATATGGATTTTATTTTGGTAACCTTGTTACTTTGAATTAAATAAATTAAATATATTTGGATTCACTTTGGGTTTTTCACTTTTTATTCTTAGCTGTTATCATAAATAAGATTGTTTTAAGCTGCCACAATATCTTTAGCTCTTACCATAACTAAGCTTATTTTAAGGTATTACAATACTTCTTTTTATGATTAATTACTAATACTTTGATTCATGTAGGTGAAAGAGGGAAAAATATTTGAGGAGGTCACCGTGGGGGTATCACAGTTGGCTAGCAAGGTATGAAGTGGCCTGCTTGCCTTTGAGGAGGCAAATACCAAGCCAGTCTCCATATTCTTATCAAGTGTTTTTAGTGAAATAAAACCCCAAAGCAGCTTTAGTCTCTGCTTGTGTTGAACGTAGTTAAGTTTTGACAAAGTAGTTTTCAATGTACAGTACTTGTGCTGTGGTATTGAAAAACTCTATACAGGTATGATACAATTTCACAATGGCTACACTGACGGCGTCCCAAACGCGAAAGAGAAATACCTGCTAGAGAATATGGAGACAGCTTGCATTACATCTGTACTGTTAAACTTACTAATGTATTGCACCTTTTTTCCTTTGTTTTTCTTTTGCTTTCGTTGCTTGGTAATGTGGTAAGTGCTCTCTACAGCTGTGAAGTCTAGAGTGCTGCAGAGTTGTAATGCCTGTTTTGAGTAACTTCTGTGGTATTACATGGGAGAGTCTGTCTTTCTAGCACAGTGAAAGTTGGCAGGGGAAGCCATATCATGTACCCACTTAATGTCTTAAATGTTGCAAATATTTGAATAAAGTAAGTTCTTACAATATTTTTTTTGCTTAAAGCCTGACAACTTGAAGTCTGAATTCTGGGACCCATCCTTAGTATCTGTGACTTAAAATAGTGACTTCTGTTGATGTCGCTTCAGAATTCTTGTTTCTAATACAACACCAATCTAACATACCCCTAAAAGGATTCCTCTAGCAGTCATATTTATTCTAGAACTTAGCTTTTGACCTGTTACATGACCACTGAAATAAAACTAGTGAAAATGGGTGGAAGTAGTTTCGTAAAACAATAGAAGTATAAATACTACTTGGTAACATCAAAACACCAATACTATCATTAATTTGAAACTTGCTTAACATAGTCCCTAAGTTCTTGAAAATTACTATGCTCTAATAATTTAAAAGATCTAGACAAACTTCCTAATCTGAGTTTTTCTTATTAGTGCACTTTAATTTCTTTTGGCTTACAAAACCATCGTTGAATTGTTTCTCCTGTGTACTGATCAGTGACTGAGACCTCTAAATTTTACGGTGCATCCATATAAAACTTGTTAGGAAACACATGACAGTGCAAGTTAGCTTTCAAAGTAGTGAAAGGATACTCTAGTCTGTGGAATTGGAGCTTGCTTGATTTCTGAGCGCCTGCTATTATGCACTGAAGTGGGTACATTAAATTGAAACAAGTTCTAAAAATTTAGACGTACTGGATTCTGTTTCTGCGAACTCTGTCCCACTTTTATAGTAGTGCATAGTAGCTGGGAAGTACTACCGTTATGAATTGCTAATATTTTTGCAGCGTGCAATTTATGTAAGGTGCAGTTCCAGCACTTTTTGTCAAGAAAGCTTAGGGCAGAATTCAAAGCTCTTACTGACAACAGTAGGTGAAAAAAATGAATTTGACCTACTTTTCACATCTTCCAGCAGCATGATGCTGTCAAATGTATTTTCATTACATCAACCTTGTAACTCCTCATCAAAAATATTAATACCTGATGAGTGAAATATTTTGATGAAATATGTTATCTTCATTTGAACAAGTGGAGGAATGTGTTGTGTTTTTTGCTATTTAGACTGTTAGAGCAGATGTTGGTTCTGTATATATGAATGGTATGTCCTTTTTCTCTAGGTTCAGGGAGTTGGAAGTAAGGGATGGCGAGATGTCACCACTTTCTTTTCTGGTAAACCAGATGATAATTCTGAAAGGTATATATATATTTTTTGTTATTGGCTTCTGTGTCCCTTTAAACACATAGTTTCATCTCCTGTATGTTCCGTTTAATATAGTTGTAGCAGATAATTTTTAAATATGAAGAAATGATTCTGTCTATTAGGAAAACTTTGATAGCAGTGCTTCTGTATGTAGTACAGGGGCACACAAAGCTTAGCTAGGTATTAGAGTTTGTTTATGCCAGTTGTTAAACCGAGAGCAAGTAGTGCACTGCACCTAGGTTTTAAATTCATGCCAAAAGCCCCTTCCTTCATATTTTAGAATGTGTCCAAAGTCTGTGTTTTGGAATATATGCCATTCTGACCAATACCTCTAGTCTTTCTGCCTTTATCCTTAGTTTCTGTTTGAACAAAGGACAACAGCATTATCACTTTCTCTGTTTATAGTCATTTATGTCATAACTGATTTCCCCCCCCCCCTTTTTTTTTCTTTTTCTCTATAAAAGACCAGCTGAAGGAGACAGCTACCAGAACAGTGGAGGGGAGGGCTACCAGAACAATGCTGTAGATCAAAGCTTCTGGGAGACCTTTGGCAACTCGGACCCACCAAAAGCTCATAAATCTCCAAGCAGTGAGAGTTGGACGTATGTGGACAATTCCACAGAGAAGAAGAGCTCCGATAGCTGGGATGTATGGGGTTCAGGAACAGTCTCCAACAACAAGAACAGTAACAGCGACAGCTGGGAAAACTGGGAGACTAACTGGGAAAATGCAGGAGGGGAGAGCAAGACCAAAAAACCTCCTAAGGCAACAAAAAAGGCTTCTTCAGCTGATGATGGGTGGGATAACCAAAACTGGTAGAACTCTGTTAACCCTGTTTTGCACAGCTAGGGAAGGGTGGCTATGCTGGCTGATTGAGGGGAGACAGATTCACACACAATTGGATTATCTTGGTTGACTTTACTGATCTGTTATTTTTGTGCTGCCTTCCCATTCATTCTCCTTTCTTCTTTCCAAGTTTAGGAAAAAATTAGTGTCGGAATCTTGTTATTACATAAAGATGACTCCCATTTTTAAGGATAATGATAAATATAATCTCCTTGCACTATTGAAGCTGAGTACAGTAACTTTCCTAACAGGGGTGTTTACAGGAAAAAAAAAAAAAAAAAAAGTGCAAGCACATTTTCATGGCACAACCTTGCATGTGTAGTTTTATAGGTCTTCATCCAGTCTCCATATAACTTGAGATGACCTGAATAGTTTAATACAAACAAAGGGGAATGTGTATCTTAAAAAGATAGCCATTAAATAGGCAAATTGCAGTTGCATCGTTTTAGATCAAATGCCTTATAGATTGCTGGGACCACATTAAGTCTGGCAGTTCAAAACGGTCTTTAAGATGCTTTTTATTGGATATGTGTTTTTAAACTTTGAGGTGTGAAGACTTTTAAAACTTCTCCCCTAGAATTAATAAAGAATCTAGAACTAGACAGTTACTTGTATACACTTATTGTTTTGACAGTGTGAGCTATCAAGGGATATTTAGAATGGCTCTGCTTGTCCTTCTTACTCGTTTGGTTAAAAGTTTACACAGTGCAGCTTTCCTACACATATAATGCAAAGCTGTGATATTCTCCTTCCTTTTCTGTACTTCTCCCCTGATTTGAATATTGGTAGAGTCTCTTTTCTCTGTCAAATTTTCTTCCTTCTACTCTTCTATTTTATCTATTCTGATAAAAAAAAATTGCATCTTTTCTGCTGCTTATGGCCTTTTGGATGTTTATTTGGCAACTTGGCAATGAAACGAACTTATTAGAAAAATACAGTTAGATGAAATAGGTGGAAAATGTGAGAACATCGAGGAGCAAGGCTGGCAGCAAGCCCATTTCCAGATAAGTAAATGTCTGGATTTAATAGTCAAATTTAAATTAAGCAGATGTTTTCTAAATTAATCATTAATTTGTCCACTATATCTCTGTTTCTGTTATGTCTTTCTCCAGATTTTCTTCCTGGATCTTATTAAAAGGAACATACTTTTGGAAACTTTTAGAAACTTCTTGTCAGCATTAAGGAATGAAATGAGATTCAGTCATGTTGCAATTTTGACCCCACAAACTGGTTTGCATGACATACACCATAACTTTTGTAGAAATATTTGGACTTCCTCCTTTATCAGCAAAGATGTCTTATGTATGCTTACTAGTTCTGTTTTGGGGAGTGGGTTATGAGCTGATTATTTTCAGATATATTTGAAAACTAAATCATGATGTCTTTATGTAGTCTACTTTGGTACCAGTATGGAGTTCTCTACTGTGGACACTGTAGATCTTAGAACCTGTCCAGAAAACCGTTTATTTAACTGTTCAAGCAAATGATCAGCTCCAGTTGTCAGTTATCTCAAATAATGCTTCATTTCTTTGCCTCTTCACAGAGGTTTTCAAGTTTATAGTAATAGTCAAAAGTCAAGAGGCCATGTAATTGTATTTAGCAGCCAAAAAAGAAAAAGAAGGGGAAGGGGGAGGTAAATTATGAAATAAGTAGTTTTTAAAGTAGCAGTTTTTAAAGAGTTGTAGTCCAAGTAAGAACATCTCTATTTATATACCTGAATTCTGATCTTGCAGACCCACTGCTGTATTTCTATTCATATGATCTTTCAGATGGTCAAAAAAATTTTCTAGCCTTCTCTAGCCCTCTACAGCAAAACGTAGGTTTTTTTTTTGTTTTTGTTTTTGTTTTTTTTTCCCTCCTTCTCCTTATAAAATGATCTCTGAATCTAATGCAGCTGCTGGAGCCAGTACTGCTCGTGACCCAAGCACCACAGTACTGCTCGTGACCCAAGCACCAGTCTAGGCTGAGCCATGCCAGATGCGCAAAGCATCCTTGCTGACATGATGAACCTACAGAAGAGACAGAGGCAGGAGAGATCTAAGTTTTCAAGGCAACCTGTGCTACTCTTGGAAAAGAGGTTTACAGCCTGACCATAAAACAAGAATTTTGTTCTATGTTTTCTTCTGTTCCAGAGATACTTTTGTCATAGCTTAATTGCATGTCACACATGTAACTTTGTATTTCTATGCATACACTTTTGTTGCCTTATTCTTGTAGTTTGTCTGCTGCCCAGTACGAAACTGTAATGCATGTACTTTGAAGGCCATGCTGTGTAATTTATGTGAACTGGCACTGCCAAGTCCTTGACTGACAGTTAATCTTTGTGGAGTGTTGCAGTAGTGGTGACAGCGTGATGCATCTAACCGGTTGTATTGTCTGACTGCTCATGTCTGTCTGAGGTGAGGTGAAGCTGATTCAGCTTCCTGTGTACAAATTTATTACAGTTTCTCTTTCATAAACCTCCTGCAATAGCTTGTAGAAGGATGAGCTTTATTTCAATCCATTCAATCAACAGTACTGTGATGTGTATGAATATGTTCTCCTCGGTTGTGTGTGTTGCCTAGGAGAAAACTGGTATCAGTTGCAGCTACAAATGGCATAAGCCATTTGTTTATTTGTCGAGTGTCGTTTTGTTTTGTTTTGTTTTGAAATTTTGTTCAGAATTAAACAACCAGAGTCCTACTAAGGCAAAGCTTTGGAATATTGATTTTCTTTTTTTTTTTCCTTCCAGTTGAGTAGATAGTGACAGAGAAGTTGCCTTTTCTACATAATGCTGTAGAATAAAAAGCTAGGCTACAACTTCTAGAACAGAAAGGTGTTAGTGGAAAATACTAAAAGACAATATAAAGAGCTGGCAGAAATCAAAGCTACAGTGACAAAACTAACATGCTGACTGGTCTCAGTTTAACAGATGAATCAAAATTTTTTTACTTGTTTGAATCTGAATAATTTACCATGTCTTCCAGAGGAGATGATGGAATGAGGGCATTTTCTGTTGCAAAGGCTCTGTTTTGATTTACTCTTTCAAAGAGGAGGTGACTAGGAATTTTCTGCTTTGGAAAGCAGTTTGGTAGAAGGCATACAATCAAGTTGGATGTGTGGAGGGAATATTTGGGAGTCAATTTTCATTATGAACTGGACTTCTTTAAAACCTCTCCTGTCCTTTCTTTTTTTGGCTCAATTGTGAGCACTGTTGATAGGTACTGATTATAGTTTGGCAGAGCTGAGGCTGCCTCCCTAAAGATATGGCTTGGTGGTGGATTTGAGTCAGCGTCTGGTGGCTCTAATGTCCCTATACTTCACTTGTATGGACGATGAATAGGGTTCCACTTTCCATTCAATCCTGCATCTTTCATGGACACTTTTAAAGGTCATACAAGCAGGTCAGATTGTTGGGAGAAAGGGCTGTAGGTGAGATGACACCTGGTATTTGGCAATGACAATTGGACATTGTAACATTTGTTTCAAATTTCATAGTGTTTCAAACTTTATTTTATTCCTTTGTATGGCTTCAACTTTAGAAGATACCGAGCAGCTGGATTCCTGCCAATGATCTGAAATCAGAGAAATTTCAAGACATTCAAATTAAGTGCCACTTGCAAAGGACAGAAGGTCTTGGTTAGTGTTCCCAAGCCAGGAACAGAGCCTAATTCTAGGAGTTGGGGGTTATTTTAAAATATTTCATTTTTGTCTTGGAGCCTGTTAATAACTATTACATTTCAAGAAGTGTTTGGACAACTCTCTCTCATGGTTGAGATTTCAAGGATAATGCTGCTGCTTTTATTTTTTTAGTCCAAACTATGTAACATTCCGTGGGTTCATAATGTATTTATCAGTGTAATAGTCTGTGCAATAATTTAACAAGTATAGGTAAAGCCTTTGTTATTTAATCCAGGATATATATTTAAAGATACAGTGGTGGTCTTTGAGAATAGCAGTCAACCACAGTATTTCAGTTTTTACCTTGCTTTGACAATTAAATTCCAGTAACCATGTCAAGGAGGCAGTTATTTAAACAGAAATCAAGAAACACTGTAATGGCTGTTAGAACTTTACAGTAATGACTTAGAGTGACCTCTTAAAACCCTTTTTAATTTTCATGCCAGTAGTCAGTGTGGAGTACTGTATCTTTAATTTTCCTGATGTGTTTTATGTGAAATTCACAGGAATGGCAATTTCAGTGAGTGCTCTTCATTGTTCTGTAGAGTGGTACCGACCTTGAATGGCAGTGTCATCTCTTAAAAGAGCATTGAAATAAAGCAAAGAGATACAGAGCAGAATTGTGTTTAGCTGTTTTTCAAGAAACTTCAGTTAATTTTAAAAACTAGGAAAAATAATCAATTTGCATCAGTCTAACTTGCCTAGAATGAGACAGTGTGGCTTAACATGACCTTTGGTTGGAGGGATGGCTAGAACTGGCTCCATTGGTTCAGTGGAACTGGTCTCTCTAAGAAATGAAGTAGCTTAGTTCTCAGTATAGTTGGATCATAGAATAAGTCAAATGGGATGCTTCATTGTTAAGAAAGTAGGAAAGTATCACTACAGTATCAATGTGAAAATTGTCATCCTGGAGAGTAACTGACATATTGATCGTTAACATAACATTGCAGGGCAGTCGAACAGTATAAATATATGTCCTGATGTCGTACACATTCTTCACTGGAGATCAGGGGTTATGTTGTGAACTCTTCTCTGCCAGTGATGAAGGAGAAGGGAAGCTGCCAGTGTTGATGACAGAACTGAGAGCAGGTATTTTGTCTTTCCATTTCATAGTCTAACTTTAAATACCAGTTAAAGATTTATTTAGATTAGGAACAGTTTAAGACAATATTGGTTGCCCCTTTATTTAAACTAAACAATAAAACAGAAATCAGGTAGTTGTACACAGATTTATATACCACTGGATTTTATTAGTTTATCTGCAAAGGTACTTACCACCATGACAAAGCAAAATTTTAAAAGGATTTTTCCCATCCAGGAAGTTCCTTTGAGTACTTCAGCTGGTGGTGATTCTTCATAATCAGATTCCAATTTCTTTAATTAGCCAATTGTGTGGGTACTGTAGATGACTCATCATTGCACTGAACTTTATGTAAGTTTAAAATCTCTTTACTATATTATCAGTCAGCAGGATTGAACCTTGCTTGTTTTGTACAAGTAACTATATTATTTTTCACACAGAAAAGTGGATGTTTGGGTAACTAAACTAGCATTGTTCCACTGATGCACTGTCTGTTCTTGACATAACATCCTGTGGTAAGGTTTCCTGTGTGTATTGGATACAAAGCCTTTAGCAGGAATTACATCAAAGAGAATATGCTATTTTTAGATGGAGGTTTTGGGGGCACTTGCTTCTGAAAGCATATGGAGACCAGTTACCTAGAAACATAGAAAATACCATGAAAAGCAATAATACATGTCTGGAGTTTCAAACTGAGCACAATCGGCAAAAGCTGATAGTGTGTAGATCAGAAAATACCATAGTCACTGACTTGAGGGAAAACATATCACGCTTCTACTGGGTAACTTTTCTTTGTCCCTTCTCAACCATCTTTTTGTGCTGTGATCCCAATTGCACGAGCAAATTCATTTTCAAGCTCCTTTACCATTATATAGCTGTTTATATATGCTTTCATAGCAGACACAGGCTCAGAAGAAGGCTACTTGGGTCGTCTTGAGTTCACAGCCCATTTATTTTTTTTAAGGAATCAAGTGGTTTTGCATTCTATATTTTTTGAGAACAGACAGTTGGGAAGCATCCTGGATGTGCTGAATTAGTGGCAGACTATATTAGCATGACTGCTTTCCTGAGATGAAGTCCCAAGCTACTAACTATAAAGTTGGAGGTTCCCTTTTATACACTGTAGTTATGTCAGTAGTTTCTTCAACATGAGCTCTTCATTTTGAGAGGTCAACCCAGAGCTGGTTGACTTCCATATTTTCCCCAAACTGCTCTGGCTTACACTAGTACACAGGTACCCCAGTGACTCTTCCCTTTTCTGCTGCTTTGACAAAGGATAACTGGATGTGGCAACTGTGTGAAAACTGAAAGTCTTGAAAGGAAATTGATATGGAGTAAAGGTGTCCTGTTCGGAAGCAATTCCAACACAAACGCAGAACAACCATTCATTATCCTCTAAGTCACTAATCTGCAAGTAGGCCAAGACATGTTGCCTTGTCTGCTTTAGCTCCAGCTGTTGGTGCTCTTCCAGCAAGAAGCTCTATGTCATCAAGAACACAGGAAAAGAAGCAATAATATACGTCACCTTCCTCTCTTGAGCAATTCACTGATAATTCTTTGAAACAAGATGAAGTTCTATCTTTTTTTTTTCCTTTTTTTTTTTTCTTTCAATCCTCACATTGCACTCTTCCTCCAGGCTCTGAATTTCACTGCTTCTAGAATGGCCACATTTAAACTGGCCATGAATGGAGGGGATGAAATAAATACCAAAGAAACCTCATCAGGAGAAAATTACTTGTGCTTGCAGTCATTGAGTGCAGGTGGGGGAGACTGATTCTCTCAGGCTGTGGTGATTACAAGGACTGCCAAGACTACAGTTGTGTTGTGCCTCACTAGGACTGTGCTTGCTGCTTAAACAGGAAAATCCAGTGCTATCAGCTTTTCACAGTTCCTATACCAGTCTTTCCCTTTAAGCTCTGCCAAACTATATTCCCTCTGAAAGGCTATTCAGCTTTGAGGCTGGTGGATTTTATAATACATAAATTGGCTCTTGTCCAGAAACACGAAGATTGGAATGTGTCTCTGAAAAGAATATTTTGTCCACTTCTGATTGAAGTGTTGCTGCTTAGTATCTGCAGTTCTTCACTAGACTGCTCAGATTGTCTTTTATGTAAGTGTTTAATCTTGACTATATAAGGCAAGTATATGCAGTTTATTCCTACTCTTCTGAGAAGTATGTTTAATATATGTAAAAAGTTATACCAGACCATGTGAGGGATGTTGTGATCAAGGTCAAACTTGGAATTATTTTTCTCCTTACAGAAATCTTTGTGTTTGTTTACTGTATGTAAGCCCATTATACGCTATAGTTAGAGTGAATTGCTATTTTTTACTCTTATCTTGACAAATTTCTATTGACTCTAGCAATCAGCTGTCACTTCTGTCATGGACATCGGTACAATGCAGTGGACTTGAATTTCAAATTCAATCCACCTGGACAGGGCTTTCTGTTAACCCCCAGCTTTGACCAGACTTTTCTGTTGAAATTGGTGTGAGCCTAACCACGAGATTTGCTGGAAACAGAATCAGTTCAACAGGCAGTCATAAATATGATGATGTCTTAATGCTCTACATTGTATTATTTCTGAGATGCTATCTAACCCTACTCAGACCAAGTCTAAATGATATGATGGTTACAACACTGACACTACTCTTGATACCTTGTAGTCATAACCACCGAACTTCGATACAGCTTCATTACATAAGATGTTTATAGGTAATATGCAATTCAACTGATATGAAGCTTGACTCAAGCTCTTATTCTTTCAAGTACAAAGAAATACCAAGATTGCTTTAGAAAAGATGAAAAGTCTTGAAAGCAAAACAGTGTTGCGGTGAAATGTCTCCCCTGCCTTGGTAAATAAGCAATTACTCTGTGTTTTAATTCAAACTGCCTTTTCTGCAGTTTGGGAGGTGGTAGTGGAGTTGGTTGGAAACATTCCATTAAAATGGTCTTCTAGAAGGAGATGTTGTCTTATTAAAAAGGAAACTCTTCGGAGGGATGTGCTAATTTCAATGATAATTCCTTGGAGTTTTAGGAGGGAGTTTTGAAAGCTCTCTTTCACGCTCGCTGACATGCTATGGGATATGGCCCAAGATTACGTAGAGAATATTCATGTTCAGTCCCCTGCACTGCTGTTCGTCAACATTCTTCCTGTGTGCCCTCGCCTTTGTCCTGTACCCAAATGCAGTCCTCCTTTCTTCACTAGATCCAAAGCTGTGCAGTGCTGTTCCCCATTGATCACTGAAAGGACTGCTTCTATTAAAGATGCTTACATAGCTTGTTTTGCAAGTTGACTGTATATTCTACATGTGTACAGCACTTCCCATTCAACCCAGCTGTTACAGCAGTATGGATAATAGAGAATTTGACCCTCAAACCTCTGGAAGGTCCCTTAAGCTTGACAATATCAAGGTGTGTTTCTAAGCTGGTCACAGAACTTTGGTATGGAGCACAAAATATGTCAAAAAAGTGGAATACTTTTTTGTGTAGCCTAGACTATTAGCAATATCCAAACTAGTTAACTGCTGCAAAATAGACTTTTTTTCCACATCTCTTAAAAGCCTGTCTTTTGCATGATGCTGTTTATGTAGAGCTTCTTTCACCTATAAAAGACCACATACACTGGGCACTGCTTGTGATGCAGTCCAGAGGTTCATCTGCCTTTTATCATTTGTGAACAATCTCTTTCCAGAATCCTCAAGGGATCGGAGGTGAAACCGTTCTGCTACACTTGGCCACTGCTGTCAGAGGAATGGGAGATGAAGTAAGAAAACTGTAGGTGATGCGTTAAGGTGAAGTGTGTTTGAATATCAGTGCAACTGGGAAATAATCGTGCTGTGAATAGCCTCCTTATGGCAGTAGCTTAGAACTAGTGAATTTTCTCTGGGTCATTTTCTATTTGCATTTGTAATCTTAACGCTAGCGAGGCTCCATAGAGTGCATTCCTTGGACTGAAACATCTTCATATCAAGTGCATACCATCTTACTTTGCACAGGTTGAGATAAAGGACTGCAGCAATGTACAAGCTGTCACAGAAGATGCCCTTTTTTGGGAGCTTGAAATCAGAGTTAACGATTGCTGGTTGAATAGTCTCACTTCTCCATCCTTCCTCTAGAGGGAATTATTTTACTGTATATAGCTTAAATGAAGGTTTGAATAGCTGGATGCAGGGTTAGAAACTTGCTTCTGCTTGTGTATCTGCTTATCCATGGTACCATCCTGTCCTCTGCCTTTGACTTACATGCTGTGTTAAGCTTGTGTGATGTGAATTCCCTGTCCTCAATCACACACACTTACACCTTTGGTTTTACTACTTATGTTGTGATTTTGGCTCTCCTGTCTCTCTGGCTCAATGTACTCAGCTGCATAAAGCCTGTTTCAAGTTTAGGTAATAACAGGTATCCAGGCTGTTTTGTTAACCCCTGTTAACATAGGTCCTTTGCTGTTAAAACACTGCAACAGCCCTTTTTCATGACAAGGAGGTACTAGGCTTTTGTGACAGAGAACCGGGGACAGAGCTTTCCTCTCCGTTGCTTCTGATACAGGCCTGCTGTAGCAGTAGTAGTAGCAGCTGACAGTTCTTTTACATGAGATGTGATAGGATCACTCTTAGCCTGCAGTGCAACACAGTTCCTGCTGCTTCCTCAGCATTAAGGCTGCCTTTAATAGCTGTAAGACTGTTCCCTTAGCTACGTTTCCCTGAGCACTGTTGATTGAGAGATGCTCGTGCAAGATGGCTCTAGTATTGCTGATCTGATATGTTAAATGCTCTTCTACTGTTGCACAGTATGGAGGCATGTGCTGGGAGCTGGCTTCCAGTATTTGTTATTCTGGGGCAGGCATCAATGAGTTAAATGGTGCCTAGCCTGGGAGTGGATTGTGAGCTTCATATCCAAATACAAACTTCCTTCAGAAAGCAGCAGGGAGAGCTTGACTTCCAAACAATGCCCTGCCTTCTACTGCCCGGCCCTGCTGGCAGGACTCCAGGCTAGGTTAAACACACCTTGCTCAGGACAAAGAATTACCCCTAGGGAAAATGGTCTCTGGCAAGAAAAGCTTGCTGCTAGCTGGTGTGGGGCACTCTTTCATGCTGAAGAGGAAGCCCAGGCCTGACAAAATCAGGGATTTTATTGTGTTGATGTTGGCTGTGAACTGCTTTTTTTGCTAAGCTGAATCAAAATCAGTTGTGGGAGTGGGGGAAGGGATGGCTGACGGCCAGCTGCTGGTATTGCATGTGCCAGCTTGGAGCAGGAAAAAAGCTTAATCTCAGGATGCTGCCAGGCTCGCTGCATGGAATATTTCTGCAGTTCTCTGCCTGCCTGCTCTGCATGCAAACCCTGGCCTGCCATGTGGAGGATGAAGTTTAGGTAAAGAACTAAGGCAAACTTTGCACTCAATATCAAAGATGACTTTGACAGATTATGGTGTCCTCTGTGCTCATTTCTGCTGTACTGCTGCATAAAAGAAATACTTTACAAGCAGTTTCCCCCCCTTTTGACAACTTATAAATGTATAATTTAAAAACAAGCTCTAATTCCCTCCTTTGCTTTCTTCAGCCCTGCTTGAAACAAGTATCAGCGGATGTTAAAACTTCTGCTTGATGTTGTAACAATGCGGGGAGTTAAAAAACAAGAGATCTTGCTGTAGCCAGAGGCCCCTCTATCTTTTCTGAACACTTAATGAGACAAACTACTTTCTAGTCTATTGAAACAGAGAAAAATCAGACACTTCAGTTCCTCTGGAGAGGAAACCTAGATGAAATGACTCTGTGGTCGTGTATGCATATTCACTGTAGCCTTGGACTCCTAAACTGTACTGCCTATGAATAACACCTTTCATCTGTGGATCTAGCTGATAACTAATTAAGTCTAACTAATCCCTGCATATATGGGAAGTGGGGAAGACACATCCAGGGATCGTTTTTCCCAGTCCTGAAATGCTGCCATCTCTGGGGTAGAGTTTAACAGCAGCTTGCTGGGTACGTACCCTCCAGTGCCACGTGTCAAAACTGTAAAGGACACTCCTGAGGTTAAGTAAGATCTCTGTGCTGTGAGCATGGGGCATGTTTGGCTTTGATTTGACATTCATTTTCTCTTTAATTAATGAGATACTTGGGGCTCCTTCCTTCCCCTTTCTCCATTCCAAGTGCCATGTGTAAATGCATAAAATCATGACATTTAAACTAGTATGCTAACAGAGACCGAAAGTTCTTTCAGGCCTGGATCCTTTCTATTATGTGGCTAATAGCAGAAGCCAGGGAAAAAGGATAAGAAACAGTGAGTAACCTTTTCACTAACATTCTTTCAGCTTCCAGACATCAAGAATCAGAGATTTCCCCAAATGGAAGCAGCGTATGGATTATTGTGTTCAGTAGCTAGACTTCTCCTCTATGAATTTACATAATCCATTTGTGAATTCATTTAGATTTTGAGCCTTAATATCTTGTGGTGATAAATCACACAATTCAATTTTATATTAGTAAAGGGGAAAAACCTGTAGTTTGTTTCAAGCCTGCTCGCTCATTTTATGGGCTCTGCCCTGGTTCTTCTGTTGAGAGAATGCCTATTACATAGTCACCTTTTCTGTAACAGGTGTGACTTTTATAATGACTCTTTCCTCTCCTGACAAGTTCTAGTCTATTTGTCTGTCCCTCGTCCATATAGATGTTTCAGGTCTCTGATCATCCTCAGTTTCTCTTGGGATGCTCTTTCCAGTTGTGTCTCCTTGTCTTTTTGGATGAAGAATCAGAACTGCATGGTGCTTTCAACCTCTGGAGATGCAATGGATCATTGAAGAGGAGTCATGGTGGTTTCTGTTTTTCCTCTCAAGGAAGAACAAAAGCCAAGAGTTCCTCTTTAGCTGTCTCCAGTAGTGGGAGACAGGCAGGACAGCTCCCTGAGTATCCGTGATCCTCAGCAGACCTAGGCATCTCTAGCTTTATTGGGAGCTGGAGCACTGTGCCTTCCCTCTGCTTACCAGTCAAGTACTCTCAGGAATTGATTAGGAGAGAGAGTATGTTTTAGTAGCTTCACTTCTTTGTTTTTGTGACTTAGGTAAGACCATTGATGTCTAGCTTAAATGGTACATTTTACAAGGTTATTTATAGAAGCAATAAGCTTTTTTCCCCACCTGTTTTTTCATGAACAAAGTTGGCAAGAACTGCAATCCTTTACATTGTTACTATAACAGCAAAATATTCACTCTCAGCCTTGGAGCTATACTTGAAATAGTCTTTTGTGTTATTTTTTTTTTTCAGGAAGGCATATAAAATCTGATGAATAAAACACCAGCAGTTTCTCATTAGTTGAAGTGAAGAATACCAGACCCAAGAGGAAAGCAAAGGGGGAATCCTGGTCACTTCTGCACTTCCACACTGATAGCACACGATTATGGTACAGATCAGAGAAATGGCATAAATGAGAACTAACTTGGGAGTTTAATAAGATGGCTGGTGAGTCCTCTCAATCCTTTGTGCTTGTAATGATATAGTGTTAGCCTTACACCTTTCTGGTGTATGCTATTGTTTCTACCATAAAAAGCATCCCACTGTGCACAGTGGATGTGGGAAAGCCAGCTGGCTACAGGTACTGTTGCTGGTCAAACTATAAACTAGCTAAGGGCCGGGAGAAAAGAAGCGAACTGTGATAGCTCCATGGGTTGGATGGCTCTGGGTGCTGAAGAATGAGAGCTGAGCTTGAGCTTTGATGTCCTGAGGTTGAATACAGGTTTAGCTGAGCAACATGCTGTCACCTGTGTGTGTAGGCAAGGTGTAGGGAGCTGGCTACACTACTCACATGCTGTGATGAGTGGAAGTGATGGGATAAGCAATTCTGAGGAAACTTTCCACAACAATATACAATCACACCATAGCATCATGTTACCAATGAAGGATGTCCCAGTGCTGGGCAGTGGCAAGCTATGCCCTGCCTTAAGAGCACTTTAAAGGTTCTTTCCCTGAGATTAGAATAGATGCATCAGCAATGTTGAAGTGGATCCCTTCAGGAGACAGCCTGAAAGCTGCCCTACGGCTGGGGAAAGGGCAGTCAGCTAAGCCTGCCTATGTGCACAAGGGGAGCCTGTTTTCCTAGGTTGATGATGTGGCATGATGAGCAAGACAAGCAGAGCCAGGACGCTCTGTGAGGTGCCTGGATAGAAGAAGCCTTGTTGATACAGTCTATTGCTGCAGTTCTTTGCACAGCCAGACTGCAGCAGCTGTTTGACTTGGACTTGACACTGACTGTCTTCAAATTTGTTCAGTCTGCTAGCTGCATTTCTATTGCTCCCTCTTGGCCAAAGAGGGCCACCAGAGGTGCTGGCTGGAGGAAAAACGTGCTGCAGGGGTTCCTTTACCCTGTGTCAGTTCCTTCTTGCTGAGCTTCTGTCTCTGCATGTACAGAAATGTTTTCTCCTACGTTCTTCCCCTGTGCTCAGAATAAGGTGAGTGCTTGGGTCAGCTGGAGATGGATGATGCCTGTCAACATCTTTCCATATGCACTCCCCAAATGTTTGCACAGGAATAATGAAATTCCTCTCAGTGTCAGATGCCTGTCTCTCTCCAGGCAGATAGTAGTACTCTCTGGAGGAAGGCCACTGCTTGCATTCCAAACGATGGAAAGGATATAGGCCTGGTGGAATAAATTTTTTTGCAAACCTGTGAAAGCCTGATGTAGGGCTCCTCTGTAGGGGAGAAAACCTAGAGGATATTTTTGGAACTCAACAGAATGAGCAGCCATCCAAGCAGGGCGGAAGAGAATGCAACTGGGCCCTCAGCCTTCTGCCAGGGAGCATGTGGAGCTGGTGTTGGGAAGGCAGCTTTCCAAAGGGAAGGTCCAGCAGTGTTTGCACCCCTCAGCAAAGTGATTTTGCAAACTCTACTCTGAGGAAAAAGCTGCATGAAATGTAGTTGTTATAAAGATGTGCCTTAGCACCTACAGAACAGCAGGCTTGCGAGAGTTAAGTCTCTCCTGGCACAATGTGAAAATCCCCATCTGGGTTGGCAAGAATTAGCAGTGTCTGTCAGTGACCTTATCAACAGCCAGGTATTACTGGCCCCTGCATCCCAACCCCCTCCAAAGATAGGGGCCTATCTTCTTCTCTGAAGTCTTTTCATCATCCGCATTATAGGAATCAAACTGCCATCTTAAATCTCACTTCTTATGACTTGGTGACAAAAAGAGTGAAAGAGTGTTGCAATGATTTTTTTTTTTTTTTTTTTTTTTTTTTTTTTTGATGGAGAGGTCAGGAAAGGTAAGGAAGATGTTAGGGGAGTGGAATGGACAGTTCAGGGTCAGCTCAGCCATGACAGGAGGCATTCTGTAAAAGCTGGTCCTTCTCTGTTCACATGCCATCCAATAACCACAGACGGCGAGTAGTAATTTAAGACACGGAGCTCATTTGGGAGAGCCAAGAACATGTGGTTCCACATGCCAGCTCACTGCTCTTTCAGTGCAGAAGGCACACAGCTCTCTCTTTGATTTCAGATCTTGGCCCTCACTGCAGCATATAAGGCTTCTTGAAATGCTAACCCGAACTTGTTTGATTTAGCAGTATTATGGTATAGGGGGAATATAAGCCTGGAAGGATTTGCTTGTGTGAGTGCAGCCCCCTGCCCTCAAGGACACTGAGTCACAGAGTATCTGCTGCAAACAGATCAGGCTCTGTTTTAAAACCAGCTCGGCTGTGTGCTTCTGCTAGCGCTGTAGAGGATCGTGCCAGAGCCTCCTGCCTCTCGGGTGGTCAGCAACCTCCTTCCTAGACTAATTTTTTATAGGCCCATTGGTCTTGTGTTAGCATGTTCCTTACCTTAGATTTCTTCTTCTTTTGGGCTCTATATCCTTCAGGTATTTTAAAGAGGAAATTAGATGGCATTTAGTGATAGAGAAGGTGAGATGGAACAATTGCTGGACGCTGCCTATTAAGCAGAGCTGGGAATACAGCCTGCCTCTGCTCAGTGCTCTGCCTACTACCGGGGAGCCTGAAGACAGAGTTACTGTTCTGCTTAACAAACTGACAGCCGAGTCTCATTTGTGTTAAAATTCCTTTGTACAGTGCTTTGGCATTGCTGTTGTTATACCAACGTAAGAGAGTTTTAGGGTAAATAAACTCCTTGTTTCCTTTAATAACCAGCAGGGATTCCTGCTAGCCCAGGAAACAATACGGCAAATTGTGTTAGTAACACAAGACTGAAACCACAGGAGGAAAGGAAGGTGGTTTGAGGCCGGATGCAGATTCCCTTGTTCAGCTGGGTTATTCCTAACTCCATAGACCGCTTACTTCCTTCACGTGTTAAATTTTTATTTATTCATTTATTTTTATTTATTTTTATTTTTAAGAGAAAGGTGTTACTTAGCAGGGCAGAGTATCAAAATCTGAGCTTTGGTGAAACAAAGCTGTGCAACTCTGAGACATGATGAAATGTATTTTAGCTGAAGCCAGATTCCCAGAGAGGATTAGACCTCACTGAATAACTGCTATAGGGGACACCTGGACTCAAGTGGTTTCTCAGTGCCCTTCCTCAGACTATCCTCCCTTGCTTGCTTGTCCCTCACTGAGGAGTAAAATAAGAGATCACTCATTATTGATAAAGTCATAGCTTTTGTTTATTAATAAAATGAGAATTTTATGGGTTCACCTTAATAATTCACTAGCCCCATAGGATATAGCAAAGATCATGCAAACGAACCAGAGTCCCTATTCCTCATCCTCTATTACTCTGTAGCAGTGAGTGCTGCAGAGTAATCCTAACTGGTGGCTGCTGGGGAGTTTTCACCAGGCACTAACCCAAAGTTGGCTCTAAGGCACTGTTAACTTGATGAGAGCAGTACAAATGGACTAAGAAGCAGCTTTCCTGGTTGACCATCCCTTCTCTGTTGTGCTGTATTCTCTGCTCTAATCAGAGACTACTCCTCTTTTTCATGTTCATCAGCCTTCATACAGACTTGGGATATTGGCTAACTAGCTCCTGGCTGATGAACTGCTGCTAAGGCTGATGATTAAACACAGTATCTAGTTTACTGCTGCTTTATTAGGCTTCTAATTGAAGCAAAGAACCTTCTTAGCTAATATGATTTCCTTCCCTTCCCTGAACCCCATCTTCTCTGTGTTGTGTTTTGTTAGAGTTTTCTCCCCTCCTTTGCATCTCTGGGTTTTGGTACTCTTTACCAGCCTGTATTTTTTCACTCTGAATTTAACTAATAAGAATATAATTACATATGCATACAATGGCAACAGTAGATATTATTAACCAGCTTCATATCGTAGTTCCTCTGCCTATTTCATTACTGAACATTATCACTTCCAGGCTGGCCTGTAAAAAACATGTCTTGAATAATAGAAATGGTTAATGGTAGCTGAGTAAGGTGTCAGATTTTAACACCCAAAGCTAGGAGCATCATACAGGCGAACAGTTTGGCAGCAGCAAAGTCCCAAATTCATCAGTGCCAGGTCTTGCTAATTAGGTCCTGGTGCTGCATGTATTTGGTATCAGTGAGCACAAATTTAGTGGTAGTAAGTCTTCACAAGACCCAGATCTACAGTTGTATTTAAGCCTCTAACTTCTATTTTAGGATACAGCTCCTGTGGATTTTGTGAGGCTGCAGTAGAAGTTAGATGGTAAGTGAAAAGTGCAAATGAAGGAAATGAAGGATGAAGGAATATTGCGTATCAATATTTGAATAATTGCATTATTTTTATTGTGTATATACTTCCTGTGTCAGTGTGAACTCTACTAAGTTCTGACTCTGGGCGTAGGTCATTTGAAAGGCTTAGGACTGTACTGAAGGTCTAAAGCTGGGCTGTTAAGTACTGCAGAACTAGACAGTGGAAAACCATGTATCTGCTAACAGCTGAAGTTAGTAGGAGACTTGGGATGGTATGGTGAAAGCTGTACTTGACCTTAAGATTCCTTCTTGAGTACTTAAAAGATACTTGGTAAATTCTGTGGTTTTGTTTTGGTTATGCTAAATCTCTCTGATGCCAGCTCTGTGCACAAAACTGACTCGGGACTTGCAACCTGCCGAACTGCTAGGAACTGTGCTCAGGTTTTAAGCCTTCCCTAGCTGCAAAGCAGTTGATTTCAGTGATACTGGTTAATTTGAGAACAGAAGCCTCAATGGGTTTGATTGCTGGCTCTGAGCGGAGAATTATGTCTTTATGCAGTGAAAGAGCTGCTGATACGCAGTCTGGCCATACTCCAGTGGCCTTTCCAGTACAAACACAGATGACTGAATCAACAGTGAAGCTCTCACCTGTGCTAGCTAACCTGAAATAACAGCAACTTTTATTCCTGCATTCAGGGGCATCCTCTGAATCAGGCTTCTGCACCATTTGCATGGTACCTGTGTGCCTTAACAGCTGCATTGCTGCATGCCGATTTTACGTATAGACTGATTGACTTTGTTTCCTGCCAGAGACATGGCTAAAGCACCTATCTGGATGCTGGTACAGTTTGGATCTTTATTTTCTGTTGGGAATGATAGGATAAGGCTTTAGATTTCTAGGGAGAAGAGGGTCTCTACCAGGCAGGCTTTTTCTGCAGGTAGTAGGGATGTAGGTTGGCTCTAGATTCTTTTCTCCTACAACCTATGCTCTTCCATCTGACTTCTGTGGGAGTTGTTAAAATGAGAAAGAGGCCAAGCAGTTCTGAGCCCATTTTTTAGCAAGTATTGGCCATGGTGTTAGATGCAGCCCACTCTGGGAAGAAGGCTATTAGGGAAGAGGTGGGAGCCAGTCCCCAAGTCAACACTGTGCATGAGAAAAGGCACTTCTTGAAACCTTTGTGGGAAAGTAACAGCATGAGGGACATGTTGGCTTTGTCCATGTTGCCGCTAATCGAACCACTCAACTAACTGTTTCCACAGAGCTTACTGGAGTCATGTCTCATTTGCACGCAGCAAGCAGAAAGGATACCATCTCCAGCTTGCTGAAAACCCAGCTTTGCCACCCTGCAGGAGCTGAGAGGGGGCCTAGGAGACCTGAGGGTAGTGGGAGCTCTCCCTCCCCTAGGAAGAAATTGTAGGCTTTCAGCAGAAGCCTTGCTGGAGATGTGCCTGTGAGAAACCAGCAAAGCCAGGATCAGATTGCAGCAGGCTCCTCCTCCAGACAACAGAAGGGAAAGGAGAGGCAGGGAGCCCGGAGCCAGCAACTTCACACTGCCTACCTGCACCTTGCCAGCCGGGCAGAGGGACCGAGGTGGGGGCGAGCATCTTTGAAACCTGCATCCCCTGGAGTGTGCCAAGTCTCCCAGCACTCCCTGCTACCCAAAGCACATCTTCCCACCACCATCTGCTTCCAGCCTGGCATGGAGAGCCTGAGCAACAGCCTGAAGAAGAAAGCAACAGAGAGGCACCACAGGGCAGAAGTGATGATTGCTGGAGAACAACTGAGGTAGGAGGCAACGGGACTCAGATGCACTCCTTCTGTCTTCTAGGCTGAGGCAGGGGTGTGCTCAGTGTTAGTCCTTGGGACTCTTGACTGCTTCCCGTTAGCAGGAGGCTCAAAATATTATCTTAAGCAAGCACTTTTGTCCCAGTTGGTAGGATCTCCTCCTCCCCTTTGGCAGCTGACTCTCCTCTCTCCCACCAGTTCCTTTCCCTTGTTACCTTGTTCCGCTCCTCTCAGCGCGACTGGGGCTCACCTGCCCTCCACCTGCAGGTATCTCAGACAGCAGATGTTTTTAGATGCAAACAGGTTTTCTGCTCCCCTTACATCTTGTCTCAAACTTGGACCTAGATGTGGCGAGGTGCCCAGTTCTCAGCTGCATGGGAGCAGTACTGCCTGTATGCAGTTTGGGTGCATGGTTGGACTTTCAAAGGTGATTCAGGAGGCCGTCCCACGGGTGCCATGTTCCTGAATCATTTCACATAGCAAAATGTAGGGTCCTCTCTTTCAAAAGTCACTTGTGAAAATTTGCTTTTTTGTTATCACAATTCTTGAGTAACTTAAAAGATTTTTTCTTATGACAATGAAAATATATTCTACTATACAGAAAAACCTGCAAGACTGAGGAAACATTTCCCTTTTCCTTGTGGATCTGAGGTTGGAAAAACAAAACTACTTCTAGGTATCTGACTGTAGGCTTTTCTAGCTCTTCAGCACAGTTTGCTTGTTTGCATCTGGGTCCATGCTGCTTCATTTCAAAATGCAGGTAGAAGCTGGGAAATGCATCCTTGAATAATTTAAACAACCCAGAATGTAAGATTGCTAATGCAAGATCTGTAAAATTAGCCTTGTGTATCTATGTTGTCCATCCTCAGTGAGTCATATTAGCCTCAGCTTTATTTATTTGTATCATATTAAGGATTTATAACTTTCAAATAAGGATTAGGGCTCCATCTTGCAAATACTGCCCATGTCCAAACTGACTGGATTTTAAATGTGTAGTGACAGTCAGCTGCATTTCCAGTCTGTTATCTTTCCCCAATACTGCTGTCCTGGCTCCAGAAATTAAATCCTTTCCGTAGGTAACAACTAGGAGAACTGCTGTTAGGGAGTGGAGGACTGCATCAAACCTTTCTGCTTTTGCAAGATTTGCAGCCCAAATTATAAACCAAGTTTAGAAAATGAGCTTAGTTTTTTTATAGGGAAAAGCAGCTGTTGATCTTGGAGTGAGTAGCTTCATTTCAATAATTGAGGGGTAAAGTTATTACTTTTTCTATCCTATGGGCAGAGCAGGCTTATCCATATATATATTTTTTTCTGATTTGCCCATCCCAAGTGATTGCAGTTTATAAATGGTCTAATAGCGTGGGCTAAAGAAGAGGGGTCAGGTACTCAGAGAGACAATAAGATTATCCACCCATGTGTTAAAGCTGCAGTCAGATTCGTGCAAGGGGAATGCTGTGCCTTCCTAGGTCTTTTTACAGGAAACCAGCATATCAGATTGCCTATCAGTCTGGCAGCTGTGTGACTGTAAAGAGGAGAAAGGGATACAATAAATCTGTTTGTTGAATAGAACTATTCTCCTATACTGCACAATGCTCTAGTTCTTAGAAGCAAGGAAAAGACATAGTACAAATGTTACACTCTTTGGATAATTGATACTATGAATCCTTTTTTTTTTCCTCCAAATATTTGTCTGGAAACTTAACTCCTCACTGCCAGCCTGAATGTGCCGTGAACCTTTAAAAAGGATGCTGAAATCCTAAAGGAAGAAAACATTTGTGCAGGAAGGGAATATTTTTCTGTTAGAGTGACTGAGATGATCTTGGAGAGAACTTGAAACAAGCAGACAAACTTTTTGGTGCACTCATCTCCTCCCCCCCCCCCCCCCCAACTAGAGTTCCTTGGAGAATCCTTGCCTGAGTTAGGGAGCTCACAGAATCTCAGATGGTTTTTGGGCTGAGCCAATTGCAGTGAGAGTGCATTTTGAATTGCCTCGTCCTCTCCAATCTTTTATGTTATGATGAGCTTGGTGCAAGTTACTTCTCTGAGCAGCATGGTAGAGGGGTAGGAGGAAGCACAAGCCATGATCAGGAATGTAGAGACAAGCTCTCACCTCAGAGGTTAACATACACTAAAAACAACAACACTGGCAGACACATGCTGTTTTGCCAACACTTGATTGTAGAGAGCAAACCTGTTCTGCCCTTGGGCAGTCTGGATTGCATCACACCTCTGACCTGCTCTTGAACACTTGCCTAGAGAACAGCAGGTGGATTTCATCCAGTACAACTGCTCTTTTCCTCAGCTGTGTTTTGTGGGTGACAGATCTGAATGCCAGTGAAAGACCCTAAGGTGTCCAGTGCTCACAGTGATGGAGAGGTGAGTGGGATCAATAATCTTTCTGCTGGTGCCTTGGCAAGGAGCAGTCACATCCTTCTCCGTTAAGCTAGGCAAGAGCCTCTTCTCAGCGTAGAAAGACTGGAAAGACAGCTGCTGGATAGCAAAGAGTTTAAAAGCCTGGGGAGGAAGGTGAAGAGAGAGACTCCACTAACCTGCTGGCTCCCCTCCTTCTTTCTGTTGCAGCTAGTCCAGCTGAAATGAGAATTACCTGAAGCCAGAATACAGGGTGCTGAGTGTTTGAGCCTGTCTGTCTCTTGCACTTCCAGGAACTTCAGTTTGACATGTAGAGAGCAGCTGTGTTTCAGAGATGATACGAAGCTTCCCAGGGCTCTGGGCGTCCGATAGGTAGGGATGGGGAAACGGAGGCAGGGAGGCTGGAGGACCTTGCCTCAGGCAATAGCAGAGGGAAGCAGAATGAAATGTCTGCATTGTGCTCTGCAGCTTATGCCCACATAAGCAATAAAGGAGCCTTGCAGTCATTCTGGGAGCTGCTTTTCGAATGTGAATTCTGTAAGCCTTGATCAGCAAATAATGCTGCTGTATCTATATAAAATCCCAAACATTTGTTTTCTCTACTTTCCACTTCCTGCCCTGCCTCCTCCCCACTGTTTTGTTTAACGAAACAAACCTTTGCTCCATCCTCACGATTCTTTGGCTTCCAAGGAAGTTTGCAAATCCCTCTCAGTTTGGTTTGGCCAGAGGGATGAGTCTGTTCAGTGTTGGGACAGCTTTCTGAGCCAGAAATAACTGCACAATGGAGGGGTAAGGGAAAGGTTCGTGGGGATGACCAGGAACGAAACTGATCCTAAATAGATCAAGGGGATACTGGATGACAGCATCAGACACAGAGTCTGTGAGGGCCCCACAGCTTCCACAGGGATGCTGCTTTCCAGCCCACAAAGAGGGAAAAGAGGAATTTGGCCGTTGGTCTCTCCTCATCAGAAAGATTAAGATTTCCACTGCTATCTTGATATTGTGTTTGACAGAGCTGTTGTGTCAGACTCTCATTCCTTATATCTTCTGCTGTTACTCTTTTTGTTCCAGGCACACACTCTTGCATGAAAATCTCTCTAGGTGTACTAGGTGTTGTGTGTGTGCAGCAAAGGGCAGGAACTGGGTTTCTGGGTGGCACTTTGTAGGAGTCCAGTTAGTCTTGTAGCAACAAATGGCTTATGTGCACAGAGCTATTCTGGAACAACTACTGTACTTTAAATTCACACTATTATAATCTGAGTTTCTTCAAGTATAGATGAGTCCTCATACAATCTCTCTCCCAGGTGTTTTTCATGGTCAAGTGAACCAGCAGTTCTTTAATAACTGCATTAAAAGCATTAATCACTCTTAGATGTAAAATACACTCAGTAGATCTATTTCTCAAAGAAGTAAGAGGGAAGATGGAAGGTTTTCCCCTATGAGGAAAACAATTGTGAGTTCAAGTACTGTACAAGATGTTCAAAGGTAATGAATGATTTATTTGGATACCCAGATTGAGACACTGTTAAATGCTAACATTAAGTGCTAATGTTGTGATGCTCTGAAAATTGGACTCACTTAAAGATATCTAGTCGAACTGCTAAAGGTTATATGCCTGGCCAAAATACTGGGCCCACAGAAGGTTTTGGTAGCTCTCTGTTGAATTCAGATCCTTCAATGAAGTGAAGATGTCTTTCTAGAAGAATCGTGTAACACAACTTGATGTGGGAGTCAGCAGGTAGAATCTCTAGGCTATGTTCAGAAGATCAGACTAAATGATCGGAGTGGTCTTGTCTGGTTTTTAGCCCATTAGTAAGTTTTCAGCGCTGATAAAAGTGAAGACTAGAAAGTAGACTTGTACTTGCAGGGATTTTTTTTTTTTTTTTTGAGATTCAGGTCCCGTGCTCCTCTGTGTACATTTAAATGAGTGGAAATAAAACACTTCTGTACCACTTTGGCAGGGCTGATACAGTCATGCCACGCTTTCCCCTTCTCTCCGGAATGCACCTGTGCTTTTGCAAACATGGAGCGTAGCAAATGGGGTTTTACTGCTTGCAATGCTCACTCTGCTGTATGGCCCACATTGTGCCTCTAGCAGCAATTTTGCAGAGATGCCGTTGTGGCTATTCCTGCATTTTATGGATCATTTAAAGATAGGAATAAAAAAGATTCTTCTGAAGTATCTTTTCAAGGCTGTTCATTTGTATTTGATTGCTGTGGGAATGTGAACTGAAATTAATAGCCTTGAAAGATCCACCTTGACATTTGAGATGCCCAAAGTCTGTTTAGGTGGGTAGGAGGTGAAGGGAAGCTCGGAAGAGCTATTCGCCACCAGCCCCTGTGGAGGCATTCCTACTTCACACAGACATATGGTCTGTGCCCAGTGACTGCAGCTCAAGGAATTGCTCTGACTGTCCAGTAACACAGGAGAACTAGCACCTTTTCCATTACAAGAAAGCCTCTCGCTTCTGTGTCCGCCCTGGATTCAGACTCTCTGTTGTAGGAGCACATGAAATGTGAATCCTCAGGAGAGGAGCTGCTTGGGTTGCTCCAGCGGTGGACTTCCGAAATACCCTTGGAAGAGTGACTGCCTTTGGGAAGAGCAGGGGAGGCTCGTGCCAAGAGTACAGCTTGGCCTGTTACTTGTGAAAGTCCTTTCAGAGGGAAGACAGCTCTCAGGCACTTCAGAGACTCTCTTCACAGCAGAAGTATGCTGCCAGCCTGTGTAGTAGAGGGTAGCTATCTCAACCTAGAATTTGAATGGAGAGAAAGAGTAGGGCTGTTTTCATGTCTGAAAGTAGCTGTGATAAATATTCACATGCCTGGCAGAAGGGAAATGCCAAGCCATTGTACTGAAGGAAAAATATTTCAAGTCTTACCTCTACTGATTTTATGTCATTAGTTACAGGGATGCCAAAAAAAAAGACACAATGCTTTTCTTTTTCCCCAGGAATGTAGCACCTGCAGTAATACAGCCAGAAATCCATTGCAAAAAAGTTCAAATGAGCTAATCCACACCTTGGCTTACAGAATAGTATAATTAATTTTTCACTGGAAATAATCCTGTGAAATGGTACAAAAGCCTTTTGATGCAATATACAAAATCTAATTAAGGCAAGTGCAATTGGAAGGGAAATATAGCAGAAAAAATGATTTCTGGGTAACACCTTGCATTTATTTAGATAATTAATAATTTCACCTCCTTTACAGTCATTCAGTGGCTGACCAAAAATCATTAGGGAAGGCTTGATTCTAGTCAGGTATACTGTTTTCATAAAAATAACTACCTGGAATAGAAACAATTGCTAAGAAGTATCAGGAGATGAAGTGAATAGTCAAAATGTTCAAAAATGCAAAGGAAAGATCTGTTAAAAAAAATCTATTTTTTTTAGGAAGATAACAAAGAATATTTCAACTTTGGCAAGGAACAATAATAAAAATAGAGCTTGTATTTGTGAAAACCTAGAGGAGATTGAGAAAGACCTGTTGACAGATTTGAATGGAAAGTATGTCTGGAGCCACTCTGTGTGAGAAGGACAAATGCAGAGAATTACAGTACTTTAAACCAGCATAGGAAAATTCCCTTGTTCTGGCATCCTCTCTAAAAATTGAATGTGTTGGAGCAGATGTTTGTGCCTGCACCAAGCTCGGTCAACAGAACAAGCCTCCCAGTAATGCTGTCTGTAGCATTTGGGATATAGTTTCACCTAAATAGGGGGAAATACAAACCAGGGAAGGGACACAGCAAACAGGAAAAAGCTGGATCCAAGAGAGGGAACATCTCAGATTAGGAATAGAAAACCAATCTGACTTCCAATCCATGACAAATTCTATGTCATATTTGTAACAACTAAAGTGACCTACACACTGAATCCTGTGATTTTTTTTTTCTACTTACACTGCTGCATATTTGCCTTTCCACAAGGTTACAGAGAATGAATAATAATGCCTTTTTAGCAACCTTGACAAAGAAACAGTTTGGTTACCCAAAGCAGCCTGTCCAAAGCAAATGCATGTGAAAGCAGCACGCAGACCGCGAAACGAGAGGAGTGTTTCGTAACAGTCGATTCTCGTGTTCCAGCAAGCATATCCTTGTGTTATTCCATTCTCTTTATTTTTCCTTTTGAAGAGGTAAAATGTACACAGGGAAGGTTTTGGCGTTTAGAAAAGTCATCATATTCAGTTACACATCCTTCCGTAACAATTTTTATCTGGAAGCACGACTGTAAACCAGCCAGTTTCATTAGCTTTGTTTTTCCAACATAATTTTTTGGTTGGTTTATAGGGAGTCAGCTGAGCTGTTCGAAGACGCAGTTGGGTTTATGTCCTTCTGTATGTGAAGGACAACATTTTTGTTTCTCTTTTGTTGACAGGAAACAGTAAAGGAGAGGAAAATTAGCAAGGACACAGGGACACTGAGTAGTACATCTTCTGGTGCCTTCTGCACTGATTCTGAGGGCAAAATGGCAACTTTCACATGAAAACAGCATGAAGTGCCAGGACGTTGCTGCTCCAGAGACGCTCAAATACTGCTTAGGTTCTTGTCTTGATAATTGTTTATGATGGAGTAGCTTGCAGAATATATAATAGATTTTTAAAATATTTAAGATTCCTAGTTTTTTAATGGTATTCATTTGTTGAAAATCCTTTTTCCCCTTATTCATAAGTTATGTACGTTTTCTCCAGTAGTCTGAAAAATGGAAAGAAAGTGTGGTGGAAACAGTTTTTTTTCAAGCCAGTTTTTATTCAGGCCTTGTGTGATTATGCTCTGTGTCATTGTGGGTGAAGATATATACATACATACATATACGTATATATGTTACAACATATATATGTGTATATATGTTACATATACAGTGTTTATAGACTTCTGCAGACACTCAACAGCAATGGAGTACTTTTGGTTAAACAAAGTGGAAAAAATAAAAATAAATTAAAAAAAATAAATTCTCAAGTTCTCTGAACTTGAGAATTTGAGGCAGGCCAGTTGAAAGCAGGATGTCTCTTTCTAAAGATGCTCAGGAACTGGGTGTACCTGAAATTTTTGGTTTAGTTTTTCAAATTGCTTTCCTTATTTGTCTGCACTGAAAAATTCTAATGTGATTTTTTTTTTTTTTGTATGTTACCTGGAAGGTCATACATACAGCAATATACATATGTCCTTGAAAGTCTTTAAGAATTATATTTGCTCATAATAACCGGAACATTATTTGCAATGATCAGTGAAAAAATATTCTTCACCAGCCAAGGGTCTTAACTTTATGACTTCTGAGAACCTACTATTCCTTAATCCTATAATATAGAATAATCCATTGTTTTCTGTTAGATTTCAGGATATTTAGAAATTCTTGTATGGTTCCTGAAAGCATTGTCCAACAGACAACATCATGTATGATGTGCAATACAGATAGTTTTGTCAAAAATACTAGACAGGACAAAAGAACCTGAAGCATTAAATAAAGAAATGATCCAGTGATTAATGCCTTTTTAAAATATACTGGCCCAAGGCAAAACTGTGACTTGAAATGAGTAATTTGAAATGTGGAAAAAAAAAGAGTTAGGGAGGGGATATTAATTAAACATCTCCTCTCTGAATCTGCTGCGTGCACTGGGCATTTTCCAGGGTTAGTATTTTGAAAACAGTAATGACTACAGGGCACACATTTGGCTTCTAGTTAGATCTCATGCCAAATTTGGTGAGCTTTGGCCTGAATACATAAGATGTCTGTGCTTTGCAGTTTGCTCGTGTTAAGATCCTTTTAAAAGTAAAAGCCATTCTCACCTGAGTAATCTTTATTCAGCTATATCTTCCCATCAGAGTCATCAGGGTTCGCGGAATAGGGCTCTTGCAGATACGTTCTAATAAACTCCGTCCCAGTCTATCCCAGCGTGAACCAGAAAGCGTCAGGAGTAGCCATGGGGTTGAAGGCCATGCTTTCTGTGAGCGAGACGTCTGGTGTGCGTTCACTGGCCAGCACTAATACACGTGAGCAGGACTAGTCCGATACTGTGCGCTGTATATTAGTGGGTACAGGAACGCAGCATGGAATTAGCCTGATGTTCCTCTTTGTTGGCTACGTACAGAAACAACAAATACTCCCATTTATGTTCCCACCCTGAGCTATGACTAAGACTTCAGCCTTTGTCCTGGGGGAAGCTACTCTTACACAGTTATGGGGAGAAGAGAGCTAGGTACAGAACTGTGCCAATAACATTTTTTTTAAAAAATAAAACCTTTTTTGGCCCTTTTTCACAAGCTCCAGTTAGCTGCTGTGTTTTTTTAGAGGCTTTTTTAGTAAGATTCAGAACAAGTCTGCTGCTGACAATTACAAAAGCTGTATAGTGATAGTAGGAGAGAGGGGAATTTTGAAGAGAGGCTCCTTAGAATTGACTGATGCAGTTTTGCAAAGCAAAAAGGTTTAGCTAAGCTTATAAGTCTCTGAGTACTTGCCAGAAGTCCCAAAACATGAGTGGTTTCTCCAGGCTGGGTAGATACTGAGCTGTTAGACTCTAATGTCCCTGTAACTCCAGCTATGTTCAAAGGTGTTCTTTCACTCTAGGCTTCGCCTCCATGACGGGAAGCTCATTAAGGACAGACGTTACCACCTCCGAACATACCCAAACTGCTTTGTGGCAAAGGAGCTCACAGACTGGCTGATTGACCACAAAGAAGCACCTGACAGAGAGACGGGTATCCGCCTAATGCAGAAGCTAATGGACCATTACATCATCCATCATGGTTTGTGGATTTTTTAGCTACTTTTTAAGTCTCCCCAGAGAGGACACCTGAGTATCTGGTCACAGTGTTTGTCAGTCAACCCAGGAAATGGGAGCAGTTAAGTCCCTGTTTTATGACCCTCACATGGTGCGGGCTCCCAGAGGAGCTAGAAGATTACAGGCAAGTAAGGCCACACAGAATTGAATCTCTGTTAGGTTGTAATACTTTGGAGGATGTCTTAATTCCCTGTGCCACAGAGAAGAGAATAGGGCTGTGTACTGGTAAAAAGACATCTTAAGTGTCTCTTATTTGAAAGCAAGTTCAGTAATATCTGACCTGTATTCCTTACAGCAAATGCAGCCACCTAAATAGAGTGGTGGATATTTTTGCAGATGCTTGTCTTAGCCCATGTTTGCATCATGCAGAAATGGAAGCTGAATGATAGTGGATACTTCATGTGTGCATCAAAGTTTATTTTTCACCATATCTGCACAGCACCCCTGGTTTCTCAGTATATGTTGGGGTGGGAGAAGTAGGGGTGTGGAATCCATGCCAATCAGTGCAAAAGGTAATCCAATCCCTTTAGACTTGAGGCCAAAGTATCCTGCAGGAATGTCTCCCTTAGAAATTGTGTGTGATGCCATTTTAAAGACTTTTTGAGTCAGATTCAGACAGCCTCTGCTGAAGTCTTCCTGTTCTCTCGATTCCTGTGTGATGCTGATATGGAGAAAACACCATTTATTGCATGACAGTTGTCCATATCCATACAGGGCCGTGCTTAAAAGACCAGGTGTTTAACCAAGTCTGGGACTGTTTCCCTGCCTTGACCTTTTCTGCCTTTGACAACACATCTCCTACTGACAGGCCAAGAGCAAAGGTTCCTAAATAGGAAGGTTTTCAGTTTCAATGAAGATTTCTACAGTTTTATCTTAATTATGGTTTTCTGTAGACATATCAGGGCTTTGCACAAAAACATTTTTGCTAATAAAAGAAGAAAATAATTTTCTGGGTTTTTTTTGTTTTGTTTTTGTTTGCTGTGCATAGAAAGGCCTTTACGTTAAAGAACTACATGTCAGTGGCATGGTGGGGGACCCGGCTTTTCTGGGTACCGTTGGAAGGGAAGCTTTATGTTACTGTAAGTTTATATGGAGAGTAAATGACCAAAAGGATTGTTGAATAGTTATCTAAAACATAAAGACTCTAACGTGCTTTAGTGCTTGCTGATAAGGAACTGTATGTTTAGGACAGGAAATAGCAGTACTTCAAATCTGTGAAGAACTTCCCCTCCCTGGGATTTCAGGCCCAAGTAGGCTCCCATTAAGGAAGAATGAAGTCCTAGTCTTTCCAATAGATCTGGGAGACCATTGCCCTCCCTGGGAAGGTTTGTGACTAGGAGTGGCTGAGCTTGGAGAAGAAACCTGCTTACTCTCCTTGGCTGAGCTCTCTTGCAAACCTGCTTCCAAGTCTTCAGGACAAGAGATGTGGTAAGCTGGAGTTGGTAGTTTATTGCAAGAGGATGCAGCTGAGGAGATATAAGCAGATGACATTCAATCTGATTTTCCTCCCCCTTCTACAGAGCCCAGAAATAGCTGTCTTTGCCCACTGCAGTGCAAACATTCTCAGTTGCCATCTGCTGCTTGCTGAGATTAATGCCTTTTACATTAAGGTACCTTGAATAAAAATAAGCTTTGCTGCTGTGCTTTATCGCAAAAGAATAAAGCTGAAGCAGTTAGTTCTTGGTTAACCATTAACTCTCAAAACTGATTATTTTTCCATCTTTTTCAGTGATTTCTTCACAGCTAGGCTGTTAGGTTCAAATAAATCCATTAGTTGATTAAACCTATGCAGCACTGAGTACCAGTGCTGTTTTGATTGCTTATCATGGGCACGTCCCTCCTATTTCTGTGATAATTCCTTGCAGAACACAGAAGCTGACTTTCTAACTTGTCTTATGACCATTAATTTTCATTAATTCTATGGTAACAGGCCTGCCTGCTAACCACAGCACTGTGCTAAGTGCTTTGCAATTGGCTGTCTAAAGTGTTTGCACTCTTCTTTGCTGGGATCTAGAAGGCACTAATTATCTCACGAAAATCATTGTCTGTGCTGATTCTTAATGATCTGATGTGGTTTGAGCTGTTACTCTATTAACATGCTGGAAACATGTTGAAATTGGTCTTCAAGTAACAAAAATCGTTTGGCTTTCCAAGAACTCAGTCCTGTAAGGTACTCTGCTCAGTTTCCAACAATCAACCAACTGTAAATGGCATCTGATTCATTATTCCTTTCAGTTAAGAACATGAAAACTTTCACCTTTTAAAGCAATGGTCTGAAGCTACATGATTGTCTGATGAGTCCTGTGTTTTTCAATGTCCTGATTTGGCACTATGAAGAGTGTTCAGGAAGAATTTTGAACTCCAGATAATCTGATAGTTACGGACATTGAGCTGGTTACCAAAAAGTAAATGAAGCTTTGCAGTGTCATTCGGTTCAGAAGAAATGAACAGCTATTACTTAAAATTATCACAAGAATGTCTTTTGTCTTTTTTTTAAATGCACAGTATTTTAGTGAGGAAATCTCTCTTTTTCCCCCCTCTTTGACTTTTTTTTTTTGTTTGTTTTTTTTTTTTTTTGTTTTCTGGGCATATTCTTACTTTACTCTTTTTTAACCCCTGAAACTAAGCAGGAAATAGCACTTTTCTCACTTCAAGTAGGTGAACCTGAAGAAAGGCAAGACCCATTTGATAACTGGACTGTGATTTTTAGGGGAGGTTTAGTCTATGAATCTATTGCAGACAAGTTTAATCTCAAAACTGAATCTCAAATATTTGCCCGTGAAATATTGCATATACTTAACAGCCATGCATCCATAGACTGTGCTGTCATTCCCAAGATAATTGTAAAAATTAGGCTTTTCATATTGATTGAATTATTCCAGTGGTATGCATCTAGCTTTAAAACAATCTCTCTCTAGAGATCAGCCTGCCATACAAATAAATTAGGCAAGATTGGCACAAAACAATGTGGAAAAGTTGATGTCATTATGACATTTTATATACAAGTATTTTCAGCAAGGACAACGGTGATCTAATGGGGTTTTGGATGCCCTGTTGGAGGTCCACCCCCTGAAGTTTGCTTATGCATGGCAGTGGCAGTTCTGTTTGTTTCCTTTTTGTCTAGACTGAAAAAATATTAAAAAAAAAAATTTTAATGGATCAAAGGGTAGACTGGGATTCAAGCTTCCCTAAGGAATTCTATACAGTGGGAGTGATTTCTCCCACCAGCTGGGCTGCAGGCATTTGTAAGCACCTAATTTGGGCACCGAAGGCTCAAATGCTAGTTCCAGTGTGGACTGGTTGATGCACAGATGGCTTCAGCAGCATGGTGCGAGAGGCCTAGAGAAGGGCATCACACACAAGCCTCCATAGATTTTAACTTAGAGATAACTAAAACTGATGAGTCTGTGCTCTGTGTAGCTCTGTTGTCTGCCTGTTATGGGCTGAAATCTAGGCTGTGATGTTTGCACCGTATATTACTGATGTGCCTGCTCTGGACTCCTTTCAGTTTGCGACGAGCACTCAGACTACAAGGATGCCAAGCTGCTGTACCGTTTCCGCAAGGATGATGGGACCTTCCCTCTCAATAAGGATGTGAAGGTGTTCATGAGAGGACAGAGTCTTTATGAGAAGTATGTGAGTCCTTTCCTTGCAAAATAATTCTTAGCAAAGGCTTTGGAAGTGCAGTCTGCTGGTTCCACTTGCTGCTGATGCTTTGCACCTGAGAATCACCACTACAGCCGGCCTCTTTCTTCCTTTCGTTTTATACCTCATGCTTTAGCATCAGGATATACTGTTTCCAAAGTCTTGTCACAGCAACAGAAAAATAGGGCTTTTTGGAGCTTAGAGAGGGAGAAAAGCTGGAATCTGAACTCACTGATATTTTAAAGGGCTCCTGCGCAGCTGCTAGTTCCGGGATTTAGTACAAAGAAGTACTGTGATCTCGTTCGCAGTTAAAGTGCTGGTTGGGACAAGCACATCTAGTGTGTTCTTACCTCTCCCGCAAACTCCCTGGCTGAGTGAATTTTCCACCAGCACTTAGGAGTTATATCCCACTGAAATCAGCAGGATATAGGATTTTCAAGGTCCTTCTGGACCTGGATCCCTATACTTCACTTAGTCTATCTGCAAAATTTCCAGTGGAAATATCAATTCTCGTACACTAAAGAAATTTCTGTGTACCTAGGCATTAATGAGAAATGTTTTATTCTTCTTGATTGATTCTGATTCTAAATCCAGATGATCCTAACACACCTGATAAGTCCTTTCCTTAGATTGAGTTCAACTTCAAAGCTCTCTCTGGACCTGTCTTCTTTAACAGCCTCCTAATATTTTCTTGATCCTTAACAGACTGGAAGTCAGATTCACAAATTAGTACTGAGGGAGAATTCCTTCTTCAGGCAAACAGATGGGTGATTTTTGCTGTCTCCCTACCATTCTGGCAGAAGTGCATCGTTTGTATTTTGCTTTTGCACAGCTATGGCAGAAGAAATTGGGCAGTGGAGAAGAGCCAAATGCTCTTCTCATGACTGAGGTTGCTGCACCCTCTCGTGGATGTACTGGATTTAGCTTTCACATATGTAGCAAACAATGAGCTTATCCTTACTGAAATGCATCTTCTCCATCAATTTGAATTATCTGACATTTAGACATACATTTAGTTGCTTATTTGGCTTTTCCCCTGCAGTCTTTAATTGAGGTTCCAGCTGAACTGATTTTGCTGAAATTGCTTCCTCCTTTGTGATAAAGATATACAAAACTACCTGATTAGCATAGAAACGTGCATCTGTGCATTTTCCCCTCCCTTCCCCCTGATTCTAGACAGAAATATTTTGTCTGGAACAGTTTGCCTGCTTCTCTTGGTCTTGTTTTGGCTGGTTTCAGCTCCCGCTGAGCTCCTTGTGTAAGTAGACAGGGTTTCTAAGGGTCACTGGAGCCATGTTTCACCTCTGTACCAGGCTGATCAGTCTTGAAGATTCAATTCTGAAGGTGAGAGAGGAAAACTCTGTGAAGTACCAGAGGACATTCTTGGGCTGTGAAATGATTGACTGGCTCATTCAGGAAGGAGAAACAGCAAACCGAAAGGAAGCTGTGGAGCTGGGCCGTGCACTTCTGGAGCATGGGATCATTCAGCATGGTGAGTGAAGGTTCAAGCTGATGCAGAGAAGGAAAGTAAAAGATGAGCATAGCTACCAAGGCTTTGCTAGGAACAAATCCTCATTCATGTCATCCAACAAGTGCTGGTCAAGTGCCCACTTGGAGATGGTAATGGGTCCATTTAGTTCTATGTTTGGAGTTTGTGACCTTTGAAATGGGAGCAATCTGACATCGCCTACAAAGGCTTTGAGATGAAATTTGAGATGAAGTTATTTCTCTGCAGTTCTTCAAAGCCTCAGGCTGGGGGAATCCTCCCCTAGTTTTGAAGGCTGTTTGTGAAGATGTGATGTTCAGTTCTGCTTTGCTGGAGATAACCTTCTGCAGGAATTGGATTTTCAGTACAAAAGGTATTGCCTTGGGTATGGCACAAGTTGAGGACTGTGACTCAAAGTGGCCTGCCTCTGGGAGATGGTATCTCTGAAAAGCCTGGCTTGCTGTTCCAATTTCCCTGTGGAGAGCCAAGGGACTGGCATCCTCAAACAATCAGAAAGATTAAAATATATCATAAAGGCATTAAAAATAATTAATTTGGGTCCCTCAGTGTATTTGCTGTGTATATATATATATTTTTTACACATCCTCAGCCTCTCTCCCCTCTTCTGTTCTCTCCCAGTGTCCAACAGACATCACTTCTTTGACAGTAACATCCTCTATCAATTCTGGATCAACTTCCGCCGGAGGCGTCGTCTCACAGAGTTACTCAATGAGAACTCTTCTCGTGCTCTGTCCGAGAGCCCGGACAGTCCCTTCTGTCTTCGCAAGCTCAACCCAGACCAAGGCAACACCAGCTTTCTTTCCGGTAATGTGGGTGTATTTGTGGAAGGGTGCAAAAGCAAGCCTGTCGTGACCAGAGTAAAACGGAGCCTAGAATGTTATTTTAGGCATACTACGAAGTAACTACTCATCCCAAGGATTGGTTTGTGGTGGATATTATGATGCAGTGGCAGTTTCTTCCTCAGTTGCCCATCTCAGGAAAATAACTTCTCAGGTCTCTAGTATTACTATTTCTAATAGTTATAAGCTCCCTGCCATATATAAATGATATGATGGAATGACTGGCTGGGTGGATGAGGGGAGAGCAGTGGATGTTGTGTACCGTGACTTCAGCAAGGCTTTTGACACTGTCTCCCATAACATCCTCCTAGATGAGCTCAGGAAGTGTGGCTTAGACGAGTAGACGGTGAGGTGGATTGAGAACTGGCTGAAAGGCAGGGCTCAGAGAGTCGTCATCAATGGCGTGGAGTCCAGTTGGAGGCCTGTGGCTAATGGTGTCCCCCAGGCCTCAGTCCTGGGTCCCATCCTGTCCATCTTATTCATCAGTGACCTGGATGAGGGGACAGAGTGCCTCCTCAGCAAGTTTGCTGATGATACCAAGCTGGGAGGAGTGGCTGACACACCTGAGGGCTGTGCTGCCATTCAGAGAGACCTGGACAGGCTGGAGAGTTGGGCAGAGAGGAACCTCATGAGGTTCAACAAGAGCAAGTGCAGAGTCCTGCACCTAGGGAAAAATAACCCTAGGCAGAAATGCACCAGGACAAGCTGGGGGCTGACCTGCTGGAGAGCGACTCTGAGGAGAAGCAGCTGGGAGTGCTGGTGGATGACAAGTTGACCATGAGCCAGCAACGTGCCCTTGTGGCCAGGAAGGCCAATGGTATCCTGGAGTGCAGTAGGAAGAGTGTTGCCAACAGGTCGAGGGAGGTGATCCTGCCCCTCTCCTCAGCCCTGGTGAGGCCTCATCTCAAGTACTGTGTCCAGTTCTGGGCTCCCCAGTACAAGAGAGACATGGAGCTACTGGAGAGAGTCCAGCACAGGGCTACGAAGATGATCAGAGGGCTGGAGCATCTGCCCTATGAGGAACGGCTGTGAGAGCTGGGCCTCTTCAGCCTGGGGAAGAGAAGACTTGAGGGGGGATCTTATCAATGTGTACAAAGTACCTGAAGGGAGGGTGTCAAGGGGACAGGGACAAACTCTTTTCAGTTGTCCCATGTGACAGGACAAGAGGCAATGGACAGAAACTGAAGCACAGGAAGTTCTGCCTGAACGTGAGGGGGAATTTCTTCCCTGTGAGAGTGACGGAGCGCTGGACCAGGTTGCCCAGAGAGGTTGTGGAGTCTCCTTCTCTGGAGATCTTCAAGGCCTGCCTGGATGCAACCCTGTCTGACATGCTCTAGGTGACCGTGCTGAGCAGGGAGGTTGCACTAGATGATCTCCAGAGGTCCCTTCCAAACTTATTGATTCTATGATTATTTCTTTTCCAGGAGGTGAAGGAATTTGTATTTTGAAGCAGGACTTTATCTCGACTCTTGGTCCTGATCCAGTTGTCCCACATACCTCAATTTCCCATAGACTGATGTGGGCTGTCAGGAGACAGTAATGCCAGACTGGCATGGGAAAGCCTCCAGTTCAGCTTTTGAATGAGAAAAAAAAATCAACACTTAGGCAGAAATAAGCAGGAGAGGAAACTGAAAATGAACAAATATGGGGATGTACGTGTATAGGGGTGTGTGTCTGCCTTTAAGAGCTAGAAAATCTGATTCTTGTCTTTCCAAGGACAGCAAAGAACAATTTCAGCAGACACAGACCATTCTCTAATATATGCAAAACTCCTCTAACCTCAAAACATGACAGCAATTTTGTATTTAGAATTCCACTATGCCACACTACATTGTTTTTTACCCCTGAAATCTCTTCTTTAAAGCTGGTTTTATGCTGTCTGTGTTCAACTGCCACCTTCAGTGTGTGTTTACCCTTCAGATGTGGGCCAGACTGATGGAGTAATTTTATTGTGTTAGGCTAGTTTATTCCTTTCTTAGTTTTTTTTTTTTTTTTTGTCTCTTTCAGTCCAGCCCACCAAGGAGATTAAAATTGTCTCAGCAGTTCGAAGGAGCAGCGTCACTTCCCTGGCTGGAAACTCCAATCCCTACTTCAGTGCTACTCCTACATTGGTTTTCCCTCCTGTGGCTGAGTGCAACCCAAAATCAGGTCAGAGCTTCTGCATTGCCATGTTATTGTGTAAGATATATCTACATCCCTAGGGTATGGGCTGGCTCTGGCCTTAAGTACAAACCTATCCACCATTTACTTGGTAGTATGCAAGAGGGGAGGGTCAGCCTCTCTTCTGGGGCTTGATTTGAGAAGTTGTGTAATTATCTTGGAAAAAAATTGAGATGAATTCAAAGATTTCTGTGTGTAGTAGTTGTAGCTGCTTCTAACATCTGTTCCTCAGCCTATGGTAATCCCCATGCTTCCTATTAAGCACTTTACTGTATGAAACCCTTGATTCTGATAGGATCTGTCACCTTCCTCTCTAGTGTTAAAGAGACCAGTTACCAATGAAGAGCTTCTGTCCCCTGGGGCCCCCTACATCAAGAAAACACTAACTGTAAGTGATCAGTATGAGCAGTATTGCTAATCTAATAGTACTGAACTCTCTGACCACTCTTTGATAGCTTTGTATCTGCTGCTGTGACCTCTGTTCGTTGAAACTTTGATTGCATGTCACATCATCACACTAACATTGCGAGTTTCAGCGGGTTGATGTCTTCAGATATTCTTGAGAGTGAAACTGGTGTTCACTCTCTGCAGCCTCTGTTTTAGTGTGGTGTATATTAAAGAGGTAGAATCAGGAAAGGAATTGTTTCCTGGGCAGGAAAAGTCCCATTTATATTTCATCCAGCTCCATGCAAACTGAAGATTCAGTCAAACCTTGTGACAGTTGAGACTTTGATATCCCTTATTCTCTCAGTCACAAAGATGTCACCTTTCTGCACTGTCTTATGCATTTTTTTGGCTTCATGCTACAGACTAGATGTGGAAGGTGTCACTAGGTTTATGAAAACGTAGAGTTGTGTGGAAAATGGTTGTATGGAACAGAAGTGAATGGGGAACATTTGAGGGCCACTCTGCTCTTCCTCATAATGGGCTGTATCTTACTTTTTTTTGTGTGTGTGTGTGAACAAAATAAATACACTGCAAAATCTCCAGGATGCTAGTGAAAACCTTAGTTTTGGGCTTTTGTTCTTCGAATTATTTATAGAGATATAGAACCTGATAGTTGCAGTCAGTCAAAGCAGAGCTTGTGTGTGCTGCCCTGTAGATCCTGTTATGCTTGTTTATTTTTGTGTAAATGATCACTTGTCGAGAACTGACACACTTCCTACTTCTCGGACCTTTCCTATCTGGCTCCATTAGGGGAAATTCTGTAAAACCAACTTAGGGAGTGTGATGGCTGCCTTGCCTTCCTAGTTTGATCCAAGTGAGGTTATAGAAGGGAAGGGCTGAGGATCAGGTCCCCAGATTAACTCTGCCGTAGAAACTGATGATGGGAGAAACGAGCAGATGATCGGTGTGAGATGTATGAGGACATGCCGTTCATTCTCCTGCAGAATGCTCTTGCCTTGCCCTTCAACTCTGCCAGGCTGTGCTTTTCATGGCTCATTTCCTTCCGCTTAGCTGTGCAGTTGCTTTTGTTTGTTTATATGGGTAATACACAGAGTGCTTTGAGAATTTGTTTTCTCTTTAAGTCACATCAGATGGACAACATATTACAGTAAACTGCTCTGACAAGCTGAGAACAGAGTGGGAAAAGTTGAAGGAGTGGATAATTCTATCCTGGAAATGCTGTCCTGTGCCAGTAAAAAGGCAAACACTCTGTGTGTGTTCTCTAGAAATGTCCTCAACATGTTCTTAATACATGTCCTGCATTTAACTTCATGTTGCTTGTGCTTCATTCTTCTATACTTACTGGCATGGCACATTAACCAGAAAACAGCTTTTCAGATAGCAAGTAATTCTGCATCTCATATGACATACAGCCTAGGAATATTCCATCATACTCTTCCAAATGATGGTAGTGTAGGATTAAATGGTAAGTGGAGGATTAAATATTTCTTAAAAATATATATTTTGCCCAAATGTAGCAAGACACTGAACAAAGCAAGGAGAAGTGTTAATGATACTTGCAGATAGAGAAATAAACAATCCAGAAGGGGAAAGCAATGGTTGACATGGTTGGATTTGCAGATGTTGCCTGTTTGAAAAGTTTCACAACCTCAAAAAATGAAAGCAAGAACTATCTACAGCTGAGCATGACACACACGAGAAAATGGAAGGGATGTTTAATTGCCAAGGATGCTCTCTGAAACACCACATTGGCACAGGTGAATGAAAAGGTCCACCAGAATAAAAGCAGAGACAGAAGAACTCTTCTTGAAGACAAGATTCCCAGGAGGAATTAGAGCCTAGTTGCCATGCTGAGAACTGTCAAGAGATTTATAACTGGAGATATGGAAAGCTCACTAGTGCCCAAGTATGTCTTCCTCCACCGGAGAGGCTGAGAAAGAACTGTTGGGTGACACTGACTATTGCTAACAGAGCTGGAAGCAGGACATAAAGGTCCTTTTTTTTTTTCTTAATGGTCAGAGGAGCCTTGAGGTAAACCCTTTTTTCTCTCCCACTCATCACAGAGACTAGGATCTTGAGGAGAATTCTCCACACCACTAGAGCTGTTACATCTCATCTATCCAGGTACTGCAATTGGAATTTGGTTGCATGTCATTGCTCTGTGGTAAGGTGAGCCATTCACTTGTGGAAGTGTTTAAGCTGATCAGTTAACCTTAGCTTCAGTACAGCAGAACCTCTTCCACGTGAAGAAAACAAAGCCCATTCCTTTGTTTTTAAAGCCATTTTATTCTGCTTGTAGATTGTGGGGGATGCTGTGGGCTGGGGGTTTGTGGTCCGAGGAGGAAGACCTTGCCATATCCAAGCTGTGGACCCAGGAGGACCTGCTGCTGCTGCAGGGATGAAGGTACTTCTTGATCATGGTAACTTAAAATGAGAGAAGCTTTACGTTCTACTTGAGCTTTTCAAGTTGAAAGCATCCTCTGTGCTAATCCTACCACCTGCAACAGAGAAAAATCTGCTTGTGTTAGCTCAGGAAACTTCAATAACATTGTGAGAGGCAGGGTGAAAGACATACTGTCCTGCAGGCAGTGTACTGTGTGTTTCTGTTCCATGGGCGGGGTTTGACTTTTGCCCCAGCAGTTCAGAGACTGGGCAGCTAAAATAGTCAAAACTAAGCTGTCCTGTGGCAAACTTTAGAGCTGTTGAAACTATTTTAGGTACTGAAAGCAGGGAATTCCCAGTTCAGCTCTAGTAACTATATATAACTAAAGGAAAGCAGGAAAGGAGCAGATCTTTATCATGAATTATTTGTTCTTACTGCTTCTGCGATGGTAATGTATTTTGTATTTGCCTACTATTAACAACATTGCTCTGTGCAGAACTGTTCTTTATGTTCAGGAAAGCTGAATAACTTTGTATCGATAATTTCCTCTCGATTTGATTCCTCTGGTAATCTCCAGTATTTTCAGCTCAGTTGAAATGAGCTGAGGTCTTGAATATAATTTTAGACCAACTATTCAAGCATATATGGGCTGTGTGTTGAGCTGCAGGCCTAGTTTTAGGAGTGAATGAAGGAAATAGTAGTTTCACAGTTCTGCTGTAAAAACCCTAACAGGGAGGGAGTAATTTCAACAAGCTAGTATAACTCTAAAATCACTTGGATATTTAAAATAATGGGTTTCTTCAGAGGAAGAGTTTGACTCTGCTTCAGGCAGCTTTGGAAGGAGATGGGTGAATTTGTTTCATTTACTCAGGAGCCTAGTTCATCTCTCCCCTACTAATCTCATTTGCTACCAAACTGCCAAATGTTAATATTGTGTCTCATTTCCATCTGTGAAATGAACCACTGCTCATAAGTGAATCTTTTTACTTTCTGCTAGCTCACTGTTTAAATCCCCTTGGTCCTTTTCTTATGATACAATGATTATAGCACAGTGATTATTACTGTTGCTCATAGAGTAGTAATGCTTTCTGGTTTGTAGGATTTTTGTAGAAAGTTATTTGCTTTACAAAGTCTGGCTGTAGTTAGTCATCAGCAGTAGTTGCCTGCATGCATCAGTTCAAGGTAACCAGCCCTTCATCTCCCTTGCAGGTGTGTCAGCTTGTTTTCTCTGTGAATGGCATGTACGTTTTGCACTTGGACTATCAGACCATCAGCAGCCTCATCATGACAGGACCGCGAACTCTTGTCATGGAAGTCATGGAAGCCATTGAATGAATGGAGGAGTCTCTCATCCCATCACTATTTAGAAAAGCAGGACACTTGGCAAAGCAAGGATGGACTCTGGGGAGGGACCAAGCATGACCTTTCATTCTGAAATATTAGCCGGGCATTTTAACATATCTTCAAATAAATATGTTCTAATGGACAAGTTTTGGATGTCGATGGTGGTGAGATATTTGGCTTTACCTGATTTTGAGAGGGTCTGAACTCTAACAGCTTCTTTTTAATGCCAGTGAGAGAGTTGAGCACATCTCAAAACAAAGTCTTTAGAACAAATGATTCTTTCACTCAGCCAAGCTGCAAGTCAGGCTGTACAAGCTGGTAAGTACCAAGAAGTTTGGTATTGAGGAAGTGAGCAACGAATGCCAAGAGATGGTCCAATAAGTCATACTGTGAATTGTCTCGAGAGAAGAAGGAAATGCATGCAATGATGAATTATCTTTTTTTGTAAAGAAAGTCCACTCTTGGCTCACCCACAATTACAGTTAGGAGTGGTTACATTTCCTAGCTGAGTTTCTTGAAGAGATCAGACATCTGTGATTGTAATCTGTGTCATCCCCTCTCCTTCCCCCTGCCAAACAACTGCTTAAATTCATTGGCCAGTTTTGCATGGAACAAGGGAGAGGTCTGGAAGATTTTTGGCTGCTACCAACCTAGTGACAGCAGGCAGTGGGGGAAAACAGAGACCCTAAATACTGTCTGTCCCAACTGCATCACTAGATACTGGAAAATCCAAATGGAATGAAACAGATACAAGTGAAAGCCACCCAAAACTTGCCCTCCTGAGCCATCTGCTCCCAGAATCATGTCATTTAAAGGCAATACAGAATATTCATATGCAGCCTACCCTGCAAGTGAATTAAATATAGAATAACAGGTAATAACAAGAAAACGGGAGATTTCTTGCTTTCCAGGTCACAGAGCATCTTGCTTATAATTGGCCTACAATGTTGTGCATACAGCAGGATGATTCCCGGCACTCCTGGTTGGGACAGGTCTCTGAATGCAGCTCTATTGATTGCCAGCCAAATCTTTTTTTTTTTTTTTTTTTTTTTTTTTTTTTTTTTTTAATCTAGTCACTTTGATTTGTGTTAAAATGGAAGCTGACTTTCCTGGAAAACCTGGTGCCAGCTGTTTATTAGGTAGCATTACATTACTGCTGACTGCTTTCTTTTCCTTGGCATAAAGGAATATTTACTCTCCTAATGCTGCTGCAGAGGTAGTAGTCCTAATTGCAATGGTATTACTGGAACATGGTCCAAGTAAGATGTTTGAATTGATACTCCACTGGGGTCCTTCCAGGCCCTATGTGAAACTAGACAATCTTCCAAGCTATTTGTCAACATGCAATTATTATTTCCAGCATTTCAGTGCACAAAGAAAGCAAAGCATATTTATCTGCCTGTTTGCTTTCTAAATTCAGTTCTGTGTTGGCATTTTGGTTGGGCTTCTGTGATGGCGCCAAGGTTTACTCTGGAATATTGGGCTTGTTCTGAAGCAAGACAAAGCCAAGAGACTGTACAGTATTGTTTATATACCTTGGGAAGAGTAGTTAATGTTAACATAAAGACTGGAAGCAACTCTAGATTTTTCTGAGATGAACAGAGCATGAATTTTGCCTCTGGGTCTGAACTTCCCCGAAAGTGAAATGCAGGAGATATGTGGTCTTTCCTTTTTCACCTCCTCCTAGTTGCAGAGTAAACTGGCAAATGTAAGCAACTATTAAAATGCAACAGCAAGTACAGTAAAGGTAATCTGTAGGATAGTAACAATTCTGTTTCTGCAGACTACCAAGTGCTCTCTATTCTGTTTTAACAAGATTAGCAAGATTAAGCATTTCATTTTAATGTTACCCTCTGACTTGTATATTGTGATACCTTTAAATACTCATGCATAATGCTAAAGTTGCAGAGAAGTATATAATGTTTGTCTTGTTGGGGCATATTTAAAAACTCTGCAGACTTATTTACAAACTGTAATCTTTTCTTCCAATCTGACAATTTAGAAAGTGTCTATATTTCCTGCAGAATGGCAATTGTGAGTTTCCTGTAGCTTGTTCTGTTGCAATATGAGAGTGATGCTGTAGTTCCTGGGAGTACAGCTGAAAATCTGGTCTCCAATTAAAATGAGGAATGCCACTGTCAGTTGTTCTATTCTTGGCAATGAGGACAAAATCTTTCAAAAAATGTTTTGGCCCAGAGCTGGGTGGCTCTCTCAAGCGCTCTTGGGGCGGGGAAGCACATACTATTTGAGGTCAGAGCTGTATCAAACAGCTGTGAAATCTACAGCAGCATCAAGCCCCCAGTGCATGATTCAGACTCTGGCCTTGCAAAATGTACAGATGTGCTTAATTTCCTTGGACAAATGTGATACTGTATGCCGTCAGTGCAAACTCTAGGCTCTCAAAAATATTTAATGAGATGTGAATGTGTCCAAAGGGACTTTATTCCTGAGAGTATAACAGTGGGTGGGAACCATGACTTTTTGCTGCACTCTAGGAAATCAGTATGCAATTTCCTATATAGAAATTACGTATTTGGTTCATCCTAGAAAAAACAGTAAAAGCTATTTACTGCGCTTCACAGAAGCGGGCTCTTCCTCTCTCTCTCTCTCTTTTCTCTCTCTCTCTCTCTCTTTTTTTTTTTTTTTTTTTTTTTTTTTTTTTTTTTTTTTTTTTTTGTGTGTGTGTGCTTTATTTAGCTGCATGTAGCAGGCCATGCGTAGAGTACTGCTCTCTGCTACGTGGTGAGAAGGAGGTGGGGGAATCGCTGTCCCTCTCCCCCTTATCTCCCTCCCCTTCCTCCCCTTTCCTAGCTGTCCTGACGTATGGGCTTGAAATCCCTCTAAACACTCTGAGAAGCAGACATGGAGCTGAGTTCTCTCACAATTTAAGAATGTAGCTGGATTCTTCACACCTCCCATCTGACTTCAGAGAAAAACAGCACTGCTCAGCAAAGGTTTGTGACTGATCCCCATCTGGGGCTGAGTCTGCCTGGATGTCACTTGGCTGGGTTGGGGGGGCTGCATGGTTTGGGGGGATGTGTGCGTACTGACAGAACAGGGAACTTCTGCAGACTTTCCAACTGGGAGAAACTTTGAGCTAGTGCAGTGGTGCAGCTCAGCTCAGGGGCAGCACCTCCAATGTCATGTAAGGAAGGCAGGTCCTACGAGTCTGATCCTTGCAAGGTGAAGTAGCTTCAAGACTCAGATTCACTGGAGGTAAGGTCTAAATGTCAAAGGACTGGTTTTATAGAGAGCAGGAAATTCTTTTAGAGTGATGGCAGTGGGAAATGGAGTTTGACTGGTGTTTTTATTGTTTTCCTTCAGTTGTTAATGGGTAAAACCTGGGGGAAATTTCAGCAAAAGAAGACAATAATTGGAAGAGCTTGCTAACTTGTGGCTGAAATTGCAGTTGTCTATTTTTTTTTCCCCCCACCTATAGATGTGATGTGTGTCTGCATCAAGCCAGTATCTTAAAGCGTGTCTGGGTCATGGGGAGCTAAAAATGCTCAGTCCCAAAGTGAACTTTGTACATTATTTTTAAGACAAGTGCTGATATAATTGAGGCTTTTGGTTCAATAGTTAAACAGAAACACAGAAGGCTTTTTGGAGAGTAAAGGAAGGGCAGGCTGAACATGTTTTTTTTCTCTTTTAGGTCCTTTAACTAGCAAAGTGTTCAGGGAGTGTGGGCCAGATTGATTTTCTGTAGCTCTGGCAGAAAATCCAGCTCTCCTAGGGTTGCTAGTTTCTTCTGTGTGGTTCTCCCATAAGAATCTCCCCTCATGCATGGACCAGCTCCAGGGAACCAGTCTGGATTGGGATTTGCTCACAGGCTAACTCTGATGTAGCTTATTGTGTTTTGCTCAGAGGAGGTGAGGAACTGCTCTTCAGGTTCATTCGAGGAATGCTTCTGAACAGATAAACGCTGCTCAGTGCTGCACTGGCTCCCGCCAAGGTGGAAGGAGCAGAAGGCCTCATCCTGCTCATGTGACTGGCAGTGAGTAGGCTGTGGAGTGGTGTTGCTCCTGCCAGTGCTTTGTGGCAGTCAGTGATGCCCTCTGGGATGAGGAGTGGTAGAAATGTCCTTAAAACTGTGAGCTAGCCTCTGTGGCTGTGGAGAGTGGCATTAGTTCACGATGCTCCAAAATCCTCACCTTCATTTGCGCTGAGTTAAAAAAGTGACGGGCTTTTGGAGAAAAAAATCTTTTTTTTTTTCTTTAATTAAAGTGACTATTTTAGAAATTTCCTGTACAAATAAGGTGACGTCAGGCTGATTTAACCTCCAGATCCCTTCTGACCATGTAGCTGGGGCAAACGGGAAGTCACGTTCAGCCCACTTGGGGAAGTGGTGCTTCCCTCATACACATTTTCTGGGCCCTGCAAGTTCTTACCATGTGCTCCGTGTGTTGCTGTCTCCAGATTCTTTCCCTGAGCACCTAATGGGAGAGAGGAATTGGCATGTGGGAGGTTCCCTGCCCCCGGCAGGGTGATGACACTGAGGTCCTGCTGAGCCCAGTGTCTGTGGTTCAGCCTGGCTGGATGGCTGCACTAGCGAGGACAGAATTGGATGGGAAGGGACCACAGACACTCAGGTGGGGGCCTGGGATGTAACCGGTATCCTTTGGAGTAGAAAGTACTGTGAGGTGGGGAAGCATACCTCCTCCAGACATATATCTTCAACCATCTGAAACAGGTGCATGTTTTTCCATCCCTGCTTTACAGGCAGGAAAATGAAACTTGGAGGGGAAGCAAAATATCTGTGGGCTTGTCTCTGAGTGAGGAAAGAAACATCAAGACCCTGTTTCTTGCCTTAGATGCAATGCTGTAAGAGTGAAGATTTACATTCTTGGGAACTTGCTTTGTGCAACCTGAGTTAATATTGAATTCTTCCTTAATGACACATCAGAGGTGGAAGCTGATGGCTGAATCAGACCTTACAATAAACCTGATTCAGTGTAGGTTGGAGAAGTCTGTGCCGTCTTTTCACTGGACTTTGGACCCTCTATAACGCTTGTCAATATGAGAAGGTCCTATGCAATCCAGTGTTTCTGTCTGCAGCTGACATCCTATGGCCACAGGGAAGTTGCAAGGAAGTTTAGCAGCTTTGGTGGCATTGCAAAATGACAAAAATAAACTTTATTAATGATTCAGGGAATTTTTCAAAAATGTAGATTTCTCTGTTGCTCGGCACAAGTGCCTGCTTTGCTTTTCTGGGTATGATAGTCAGATTTCTAAAACCTACCTGTAAAATGTTTGCTGTTTTTTTTATAAGCAATGACTTAATTTTATTAGCTGGAATTAAAAAAAAAAAACAACAAGCATTTCCCATGGCTAAGGGCTACAGTTACACTGCAGTTGTTCCATATAACCTGATATTCAATCAAAGGGAAAAAAAAAAACAAAAAAAAAACTCAGACTGAGTAGTGAGCATATGTGTGTCTGTGTGTCTGTGTATGGGGGTAGGGTGGTTGTTAACATCTGTCCGTTATAACTTGCATATTTTTCCATTCAATCTTACAACATTTTAGAACTTCTGATTTAAAAACTAGCTGGATCATTCACTTAGATATATTTTTCCTTTTAATCACTAAAAAGCTGACATATTTGATGGGAAATAGGCATTTACCAGGAGCCTCTAAATACCTGTCCATCAAAATGAACAAAACCGAAATGTCACTGCAGACTGCAATGAAAGAAACTCGTGTATAGTCTGATCCTGCCAAAAGCAACAAGGCTGAACTGGGTAGCACAAAAATGACAGATGCCAATGATGCGTTGCAAAGGCCAACAGCATATGTTTTAAACCCTGTATACTGAGACTGAGGCAAGGGGGAGGCACTGTTTCCATCAACTGAGATGGTTTTATGCTGGTGTAGCTTTTCTGAGCCAAACTGAGTAAAGGTTAAATCCAGGCCAGGGAAGATGAGACAGGGACTTCCCTTGAAGTCAATGAGCTGTAGATGGGGGTCTGTCTGTAAGCTAACCAGCCCTGGGAATGCAGCAAAGGTTACTTTTTGGTCAGAGTGATTCACTGACATGGTTAAGTCTGTAATAATTACTTATATATTACTTGAAACAACAGTTGTTCTGGAATCTCTGTCTAATATTTCTGCAGGGATGAAGAAAGGAGAGAGATTCCAGGGCAACAGAATTAGTCAAAAGAATGAAAGTGGCTTTTGATTTGGTAAATGCAACTTTACTTCTCTTTCCTGATGTTTACCTTCATGTAGGTCCTGGTCACCATGCGGATTCACACTTGCTTCTTTTTTACCTGCCTGACTGTCGTGAGTGATGTCTGCGGCCGAGTGAGCAGCCAAGGTAAGGAGCTTGTCTGTGGTTGCTCTGAAAGAAGCACTAGGCACAATCCCTTAGGGTATGACTGTCAGCTGCGCTAACCTTGTGTGTGAGGACCACTTCTAAACACATACACAATTTCAGGGGGCTGCTAGGCTTCAGTGTCTATTGGTGGAAATTCAAACAGGTGGTTTCCACACATAAGAGCAACAGGAGACCCATTCAGGGAGAATACCTTAGTCCCTCCCTATCCTGCAATGCCTGTCTTCATCACTGGCAGTAATCCAGCATGCTACTGCCTTACGCTAGGGATGCGTTTCTACCTATATAAGCAATGAGGGATGCTTATGTGATCTGCAAATAGAGCTTAAAAAATTATTATTTTTTTAAATGATGTTGCTTCTATTAATCACTGCATTTGTCCTGCAGTCTGAAACTATTTCTTTGAAGCAATATGTCAATATATGCTGCAACATCTGGATCAAAAAGTACACAAGGTGTATTCCTTCTGTTACATACAGTGTTCCCATGGTTTCACAAGTGGACAGAAAATACCCGTAGAACCTCATCATCTGCTTTTTGATGTTAAAGGATCTACCTTTATCTACTCCTATATAAGTGGTTGATACAAGGGCTTCTTAACAAGTGGTAGTACTTTAGGATTTGGACAAATGTATCTCCATGCTGTGTATCTTCTAGACCTCTGCAGATGCCTCTGCAGCATCTCTGGACTTAACTCTGAATCAACTGGAGAGCAAGGTTACAGCATCAAATAGTGCACATCCAACACCGGGAAGAGAAACAGTAGCGCTTTCATGGCACTGGCATTCATTTGCATCCAGCACATAAAGGAGCTTTAGAAGATGTAGTCCTTTCAGATCTGTCAGTGGACATTCTTGCCTTTTTAACTTTTGGGCTCCTAGAGTGATGGCTGAGGAGCTGGACCATATGTGTCCAGAAGAAGACAGCTCCATGTTTCATCCAAATATGAATTCCCCTCATTGTTCCAAGATCTTTTACCATTTCTCTTAGACATGATTCTGGGACTTGATTTTACCCCTAACCCCCCTTCCTTATGTTTTCTTTCTTTCCCTTCATATTTGTCTGGGGTGAGATGTGAATCTGAGCTTTGTTTTCCTAACATAGTTATCTGCTTGTTGGGCAGCCTGCAGGAAGTGTCCATGATGAGAAGCTAAGGCACAGATGTCAGGCTGAAACAAACAAGTCCTCACTGCCAGCTATCAATGCTCTTTTGGGTTGTGGCTTCATGGAAAAGATGTCAGGAGATGTCTGGATTCTGTGCAAGACCAGATTAGGAACCCAAGGATTCCTGTGCAGCACAGTTTGCCAGCACTGAGCAGAAAACTCCATGTCTTCCTAAGCTTTTTTTGACTAATGATGAAGAGAAAAATATGACTTTTGTCATTTTGAAAAATATTTAGAAATTTCGTATGTCTGAGTTCTGTCCACAGTGTGTTTGGATCAAGACTATCAGTCATTCTTACCTTTCTTTCTGACTCTTCTTTCCCCAGTGAATGTCCATGCTTTTACTACTCCCTCCCTCAACCATCTATTTGTATTTGCAAAACACGTGCTAGGTTATGTCACACTTCTACACATAGCTCAGTGTTTGTGTCTTTGGTTGTCCATTTTCCATGCACTTGTCAGTTGTGGGGCTAATCTGTGTCCATGCTTATTGCAGCTGCATGTGCAGTTCTGGTAATCGTGCGTGCAGCTGAGTGCAGTGTGGCCATTTTTGGCACAGATGCAAACGAGTGCAGATATTTACAGTATGCAGGCAAAGGATGTGCTCATCCATTGCATATTGCACCTTGCTTCAGCAGGAAGTCTACTGAAAAGGCAGTTATAGATAAAATGTAAGGAAAGAGAGGAGATAAATCTGCCGTTCTTCATCCAGTGAAGTGAAAATGTTTCATATGGTGATGTTCATACAATGGTACAGCTCTGTTCTATTGAGGAATCATTGTTTCAGAGTGACATGAGTTCAAAAATCTCGTTGAGGTTTAAAAGATCTCTCTGAAATCTGGAGATGCTAAGGGAGTGGGCTAGCCCTATTTCTCTTTCTTTTTACTTCTTTTTCTGATATTATTTTTCCCTCAAGATTTGTCTTTTCAGTTTGCTGCTCCCTGCAGCAAACTGGTACAAGCTGGCACCCATGTGTTATGGTCCTGTCAAGAACTATTATTTACTCTTTATGAGATTTTTCTTGTTCTTTCCTGTTCTTTTTAAGCTGGTCCTTGGAGCTGCCTCTGAAATGATCTTCCTGTCGAAGTATGGAATCCATCACCTTGGGAATTTTTTTATTGCTCCACGGCCCAAGTCTACTGAATAGCCTTACTGATCCCTTTTACCTGTCTCCTGCCATCTCATTTACTAAGTGTGCACTCTAACACGCTTGCTGAATTCCACACATAAAAGATGCTGCAAAAAGTTCTTGGAAATGAGCCTCCTAGGATGTTTGGGGTGCAGGGAAAGCCACCACTTCTATTCCAGACTGTTTCTTCTGTTTGCTGAAGTATATACTGAGTATATACTCACTCAATACACGGAGAAACTCTCTTTGCGTAGGGTGAAGGCTGCAGATTTGACAGAGTAAATCTTGTTAGATTTCCTGGCAGAGGTGCAGAAGGACCACAGGAGTTGAAGAACAGTGTCAGGGAATGCAAAACACTTGATGGGACAGCAAAGGTTTCCTCTATGCTGAAATTATTCTCATGTCCCCAGAGGAGATAACTCACGAGGCGTTTTGTACATGGGCATGTGGGAAGAATTCTGTATATAACAGCCTGACACTTCTCCTCCAGGGTCAGGTCGACTGAAACTCACTGTCCTTTCGGAAGACAGACTCCAAATGAAATGGAAAGAAACTGAAGGGAACATCAATGGCTACAAAGTTCGGGTAAAGCCCATGGCAGGTATGTGCTAATGAGTCACACTTTAGACCAAGCAAAAATTTCTGTGTGAGTGGGGACCAAGCCTCAGTTTTTATCTGGTGTGTATCTTGGGCAGCAGAACTTAATTACAAGCATTAGTTTGTGTGATAAAACTAAGGAAAAGGGAATTACATACTGCTTATTTTCATTTTAAGTGCTAATTAACCTAGATCAAAAATTTCCATGGGGCTGTACATAGCAGTCTGGACAAGGAGCCTTTCTGGCTAGCGTAAGAGCAATCAGTAATAGTGCTCTGTTAATGTACACGTAGGAAAGATTATCAAATCACTGTATCATAGATTCACAAGACGTGAAACTGTCCATTTCGTCCTAAGGGAATGCCTTAGCGAGAAACTCTTACTATTTGAGACTGTGTGAAAGAAAAGATTGGGAAAGGTTTGTTGTTTTATTCTTCTATGGGAGCTGTTCCACTTCTGTATAATTAATTATGTGTTCACTGAATTCTCTTTTCCTCTTGCCTGGCACTACTGAGTATTTATCCAAAGTGGAGTGAAAGAAGAAAACAGGTTCAAGGTGCTGCGGTTATAACTGGCTAGACATGGCTGCAGGATGTCACTGCCCCTGCTCTGATCCCCTTTGCTGTTGTATCCTCTCTCATTACAGCCGCTGTGCCTGTACTTGGCTTGTCTGGGGATTCCTAGTCAAAGTCCTTGACCCTGCAGTGTGTGTACTGTAGTGGGGCTCAGCCTCTTGGCTCCCTGCCCTGGCCAGGCTCCAATTCTCCTGAGTTTTTGACACTGAACTTGGTGGTATTGAAAGGACACTACATCCTTCGTCAGGAGCAATGGTTGGCAGCAAAGGGAGAACCTTAGTCTTGGCTGGCATTTGGTTTTCAGAAAGGTCTGCAGTCACTGCCCTTATCCCAGTTAGCCAGAAGAAGGGTGCTATGAGTCAGGAATGCATGTTCACAGAGCCATTGATGAGAGGACATTTGCTCCTCTGCCTGCTTTTAGCTCAGCCTGCACCTGTTTACTGAGCAGGAGCAAAACATTTCTCATTCCTGCCTTCCCTTGTTCCTCCCCGGGCCTTGGTGCTGGGTTGAGAGCAGTGAGCATCCCGGGAATGCAGGGAATTCCCTTTCTGCACTCAGGCACGCGCTCTGTGATACATGCCTAAGGCTTTCCCCACTGCATAGGCTGGGGAGCTCCATTTCTAGCTCTCCAACTAGGCATGAGCACAGGAGCTGAGGTGTCAAACTCATCCATTGCCACAATTACAGAATCATGGATCTTAATCAGAGGATTTTAGGAAGCCAGTTTGATTGTCTTTCCCTTCATTTTGTTCCTGTGATCCTAAAACTTCCCCATATCAGCTGGGATAGTCTAACCACTCCAATAACAGAGAGATCTCTGTGCTGCATTTGACCACTGCTTTCAAGAGCTGTCTTGAGCCATCTACTTGCTGACAGGTTAATGTGGAAGTATTCCAATTCCCAACGGATCAGAGGGATCACAGCCCCAGGACAGCTTCCACGGGCTATGAGGTATTGCTGGAAGTCCAGGAATCCACTGCAGGAGGAGTCTGGCCTCAGAAACATAACAGCAGAGACAAGGAGAGCCAGATTTAAAGGTCCTTGCCTGGACTTTACGTGCTCCAGGTGATCCTGCTTGAGCAGGGGGATTGGACTAGATGATCTCCAGAGGTCCCTTCCAACCTCAACCTTCTATGATTCTGTGACTCATAGGCAGCAGTAAGCGTAGGTCCTGTGTGAGCAGTGCTTCTATGTGCCACTGCCAGACCGCTGGCAGTTCCCTTACAAAGTGTCACTGCAGCTGTAGCCAAGTGCAAATGCCTGTTCCCATAATGCAGATGCGCTGGACGATGTGTTCCGGGTCAGGGCCTTAGTGCCTTAGTCTCTTCTGTTCTCCTCCCTTTTCCTTACAATCATTTCTCTCCCTGTGCGCTGCTGTTACTGAAGCACCACAGGCTAAGGAAGGAAGGAGCCAGAGTGAGCTTCCCTTCCAGTGCATAACTGAGTCCGAACAAACCTGCCTACATTTGGAGAGCGGGGAGGCCTATCAGGAGGCCTGGTGATGGCAGGAGCGTGAGCGAGGGCAACAGAGAGCTGGAAGCAGTGCTGATTCCAGAAATGAGCTGTCTATCTGCAGACAGCAGCTGATCCTCTAGAGATAGAGGAGGCTTGCGAGGATAGATAACATGGCAAGAGCAGCAGAGATAAGCAAAGTGAATCCCAAGTGCCATCTAGGACATCATGCAAAGCCAGTTCCTCACTTTGTCACATGTGACCTCAAGCAAATCACTTGGCTGTTTTTGTAAGTGGTCTTTCTGAGCAATGGCCCAACCTGCAGCCTCTGAGGACTGGCTTTTCAGAAATTTAAATATCAGCAGCTCCTGGAGAAGTTGATGAAAGTCACACTAATGCTAGGTGGAAATTGATTTTCTGTTTTGGGCGTATATCAGGGATTTTAAAATACTTTCTCAACCCTGGACTGGGGAAAAAAGTCAAAATCATTAAGAGATCCACAAAATTAAATAGGAAATTAGAGTTGATTGAGCTATTCTCTGCATTTCAGCTATGCTTTTGCTACTCTCAGCATAAATTTAATCTGTAACAGACTCTGAACTGTGGCTTCATCCTACCTCAGGGGACTCAGAGCAAGAAGTTATGCTGAAAACCAAGACTCCCAAAGCCACAGTTGCAGGGCTGAGCCCTACCAAGGAATACACGTTGCAGGTCTATGTGCTTAATGGCTCCCAGGAAGCCCTGTTTGCCAAAAGGAAATTCGTGAGTAAGTAGTGTGCTACTTTTCTTTCTCCATGCAGAGAGCTCCTTAGGCTCTCAGAGACTTGGTTTTTCAGAGTTCATCTTCTGTTATGTACCTTGTAGATTGTGCTGCAATAACAGCACTGTCTGTTATCCCTTTGATCAGAGGGTTAATAAGGGAGTGATGAAGACCAAAGAGTAAGCGAAGAACTGTGAAGCTCACAGACCTGGATACATTGGTATCTTTTTTGCTGTTCCTGTAGTTGAGGAGCTCAAAAATGCCTCCCAGACTAGAAGTAACCGAAGAAACTCAGGAACCATGTCAGAAAAGAATCTCACTTCTTCAGGGAGTTCGGCAGCTGAGCATAGTTCAGTGGCAGAGGCCACTCTACCACCCCTGAATGCAGTCTTGACACAGACAGGTAGGTGCACAGACCATTGGGGGTCAGTGCCCAGAGGCATGGTGGACTGCTGGTTGGGAAAAAATGTGTAAGGGTGTGAAAAGGGCCATGTAACTAGTCTGGGTTCATGTAGCATCTTTCACTAGGCATCTCTGAGCCGGAGCATCTGCTGTGCTACAAGTGCATGTAAGAAATAGAAATCTAGTCCGCAGGGGGACAGCCCTGTTGGGCTTGGAGTGGTCTTCAGATAACGGCTCCTGCTTTAGCATCAGGCATGTTTTGCAGTCCAAGTGTCTTGTGGAATTGAGTCACAAGGGCTGTTTTGAGGGTAAAGTACAACTGTCCCCCAGCATCACATCCACCTTTCCCCAGACAATCCTTATCCTGTCAAGGGCACTCGTACAGTAAGATGTCATCTTACACCTACAACCTTATCCTTCACATATCTCATCCTAACTACAAAAACCGCTGTAAGCAGCCTGAGATATTTATCCCTCATTCCAGACAAACAAACTACATCCATGCATGCCTGGGACTGACAAGTATTGAAATTCAACAGATACCGTCACATCCTTTAACGGAGCACTGATTCTTTGAGAACAAAGTTGTTCCGTGAGCAGCGGAGCTAAAGATGCTGATTTCCTAAGCTTTGTATCCCAAGTCTGCCTGCAATTGGTCTCCAAAAAAGTGTGAGCTTGCCCCTATGGCTGAGTCTTGTACACAACCCACATAGATTCTCTTTTGCCTAAGAACAAGGTTTTCATTTGTTTAAAAAGCAATTATTGATATTCATGGAAGAAAGATCTGTCAGGGTCCATTGTACATAAAACCACTGTTTGCTCATGATGTTTCTGAGTCCCAGATTGCTGAAGTCTGAAGAGTACACCAGATAACAGATGTCATGGTATTTTCCCTAGTTTTATACTTTATAAACATTCATTATTCTTCAATGTCAAAGACAATGGAATGGACAAACTTTTGATGTGATCAACATTCTTATGCTAACTTATGAGCCCATGTACAGCCTTTCAGAGAGGCATGAATGGAGATGGTTTTCTTTACCTAGTCACCTGTTTTCATAAAGCTTAAAGCTTCATAAAACTTTTATCTTCTCTGTGTCCCTTAAACTTCTATCAAACGTGGCTGAAATCAGCCATCACACCATCACATATTGTTATGCAGCAGTTTTTGTGGGTGATAATACAGCCAGAGATGATGGGGTTTTTCTTTTTGGAGCACAGCAAAGGACAGAACTGAAAAGAAAAGGCAGAAAGGGAGTCAATCAAAGGTCTCAGGTGAAGCTGTAAGAAACCAACCCAGTGCCAAAGCCAGTGTGACAGAAGCAACACCAGCAAGCACTAAATCACCACAGCGCACCTCTGCAAACTCAGGACGAGAGTCTCTAGGTAAAGAAAAACCCACGAAGGATTCATTGAGGAGAGGTGAGTGGGGTTTAGAATTCATTCCTTCTTTTGCACTGTGTTCCCTAAGGTTTTTGAATACAAGCCTGCCAGCCCACTATCTGTCACCAAGATTTTCAGGAATGAGAGTGCTGTTGATTTTGCTTTTATTTGCTATGTGACACTTTGGGGAACTATCACGGATCACTGGAAAAGTTTGCAATTCTGCAAAACATCACAGATTTTAGGGCAAAATGGAAATAGGCCAAAAATTCCATCTGGGAGGCTTCATTTATTCTTTGTCCTCTATTCATGATTTTCCAGCTTACAGATTTGTGTTATCCATTGAAGAAGCAGAGTAGTACCATGTGATTAGGTGAGCTGTCCCAAACTGTGAGGGATGAGTAGTCTTAATATGAACTGTGAATTTCTTATTCAGACTCTCTAATCATTGTCTCAATTATCCTGATTTATTAAACTATGAAGAGGAAGAATGGTCTATGTTTGTGACAGAGGCAACCTCGATTCAACTCATATTCTTCTATCATTTCTGCACTTATAAAATAGGATGTATAGCACTCCCCAGTCACAGCTGCTGCTCTCCAACATGGGCCATAAAATGACATCTGTAGCTAACAGCTTTTATCAGTACAGCTTTTAAAGAACAATCCAAAGCTAGACTAGACTGATGATGATTTTCTAGCTGGAAAAAAAAGGACTTGTTCTGCAGCTGATAGCACTGGCAGTAACTCCTCTGGCTGGCAGCAAACTCCTGCTTGTTTTAAAGGTTTCTTCCAGTCTTCAGAGGCCTTGTTTTCACAAATGTACGAATTTGTGTTGCTGACATATGTTGTCACCTCCCCGGACTTCTGAGAGATGCATGTAGGGGTTTGCATTCTTGAGGAGTCCCGCCCAGCCATGGACTTACCCAAAGGACAAATAACTCTTCAGAAGGTTAGGAGTGCATCAGTGTTGTTGATTACCCAACCTGCTCCATGTCCTGCCTGGAGTGGTTCTTTGTGTTTTCCCAGATGACTGACTTGTTCTGATCCTTCGGTTTTGTCAGTTGAGAATATGGCAGGGTAGAAGGTTCACAGCACTTTTGAAGAGGACTCTTAGTGGTGAAAATTGGATTGGCCAAAGCATTTGCATTTGGTCCCTTGAGACGGGTAGGAAGCCATGGCTGTGAAAGAGATAGGAGAGTAACTTGTTTGCAGCCTGCTTAATCTTGATGGTATCATCTGTTTCATTCCACCACAGATGTAAAATCCCCCATCTGAAAAATATTCAGGGAAGATGCATTTGATCAGCAACATGCCCTATCTTATCCTCTGTTAAGCTGCAGGCCTGGGGTGGAGAGAAAGGCAGGGCTGAGTATCTGTGATGCCAGCAGGGTTTTAGGAAGAGATTGAATTTAATATAAAGCCACTAAATAATTATAGCCCACAGGGAATCTTGTGGTGGAATGGAATTAAACAATCACCTGCAATTCTTTTGAGACGTAGAGCGAGATAAAAGGGAAGCACTAGACTGGGGCTGAGATATAATCAAGCTGACAGTTTGCAGAGAGAAGTGCCTAGGTTAGGAGCACAGTTTCTCATAAGTTTAACCCCTTAACTGCAAAAATGCAACTGCTCGCCACTCAGCTGCTTGGTACTGAGACCTGTTACCCTTAGCTACATGGTTTTTACCAAGAGGGTGGAATGGGTCAGGCTGGCAGATGGTCCAATCTGCCATCCAGACAAGGCTTTACGCTTCAGATTTGTTTCTAATCTTAAAACTCAAGCATTTTTTTCCTCCTTTTTCCTCCTTTAAATATCAAACATTATCTCCCTCAGGTTCCCAGTTTCAGTGCGACACATCGGCAATGACTGATATTGTTCTGCTTGTGGATGGGTCTTGGAGCATTGGACGCAACAATTTCAAGCTAATTAAAGAGTTCCTGAGCACTTTGATTTCCCCATTCAATATCGCCCAGGACAAGATAAGAGTAGGTAGGAGACCTTCCTGTTTCCTGAGCTTGGGAAATTTATCTGAAAACATAGCTGTATTTGAAGATGCTGTGGTCTCTGTTCCTGTGTTTATGTGCTAATCTGAGCAGCTTTTATTCCTCTAGGCTGGGGTGTGACAGACCACTCTTGACAGCTTTTTCTGCCTGGTAGCAAGCTCTGGCCTCTAGTGGCTGTAAAAAACAGTTGTACAGTGAACAGAAGCAATGTCTTCTGATTAGCACCAAGTCAGGCATTTAGGGAGCACTCAATGCTCGGATACATTTAAGGTTTCCTGCCCAGCTATGACGAGGTGCTCAGTTTACACAGCAGTAAACAGAATGTTGTTGGTGACACACTACAGTTGCTTTGGTTCAGAACAGTGCTGCTTTCAGTTCTGAGCGACACTCAGTCCAGCTGACAACACTGGGCAGCCTGTGCACGAAACAGGAGACCCTCAGTGCAAAAGCTTTGGTTGAAAATTTGGCTCATCTCAGCTAGAGAGAAAACTGACACAAGTATGGAGTGGAAAGGAGAAAGATTAAAAAGAGCAGAATGTACGTGGCCTTGGGGACAGTGCAAATCCTTCCTACTCCTTGCAGCTGCTTAGTTTGACCTGGGAGCATTCCTGAATGATGCTGAGACATTGTCAGCTACTTCAGAGCACCACTGCAAGGGTAAGTAACACTGCACCCAATGAGACTTGAGGCATCACCTAGTTGTCTGTGTGCTTAGGACCATGAAGAGAAGTGGAGCTGGAAACCAGGTCTGTTGGCCCCCAATACAGCACTCTATTCACTATTTTCTGTCATCCTACCATGACAAGCCTGTAAACTCCTCCTCCTGAAACCAGTCTCATCTTCTAGCTTGGCTTGCATGATGCTAATAGCTCTTGCCTTCCCCAGGGTTGTCTCAGTACAGCAGTGATCCCCGCACAGAGTGGGATTTGAACACTTACACTACAAGGGAGGAGGTGCTGGAGGCCATGAGGAACTTGCGGTACAAGGGCGGCAACACATTTACAGGTAACTCCAGCTCTCAGATGTCTGCTAAATGGTTTTTAAGGCTGCAAGCCAGAAAGCTGTTCTCCTATGAGAATATCCTCCATGGGGAGCAAAGCTATTCTATGGCTAGAAAAAAAAAAGGAAAGGTTAAGGATTATCTGTGAGGCTTTAGTGTACCATCCTTCTGTGTTCCTCTCCAGGCCTTGCTTTGACCCATGTCTTGGAACAGAATCTAAAACCAGAATCTGGTGCCCGAGTGGAGGCAGAGAAATTTGTGATCCTCTTGACTGATGGAAAATCCCAGGATGACGCCAACCTGGTTGCTCAGACCTTGAAAAGCATGGGTATAGAGATATTTGCCATTGGTAAGAACACAGCTATTGAAGAGCTATTAAGCTCTAGGAAAAGGCTAGACTACTTTCACTCATGTTCAAATTGAAGGCTATGTTTCTTCAACTTTGATAGGAGCAGCCTGAAGCTGTAAAACTAAGATAGTGGGCAGGACTGCGTTGCATTGTGGCTAAGATGAAAATTAACTCGTTTATTCATCACACAGTGTTTTGAATGGGGATTTTGTTTGTTTAAAAAAAGTGAACGTGAACCGTTCCTATACATGCAGTGGGGGCACAGTTGCTCTGAGCTGTGTGGAAGGGTGAAATCAGGGCTGCATATGAGTGTAACAGGTTGAGTTGTCATCTGATGAAGCAAAACATCCTTAGAGGGTTAAGCAGTTAGTTTAGTTTCCATGGCTCTACCATTCATGTGAATGTTGTGAAAAGTGAATGTGAAGGAGGAGTAAACCCTGATCTACTCTCTCTAATGCTGTCTCTGAACTGTGAAACAAAATCTGTGGTCTGTGGTAGGGCTTGATTTGCAGAGAGTTAATGAGAAAGGAGAGCAGAAGGGTAGGGACAAAGGATGCTCTGCACTGGTAAAGTTCTGCAAAATAAATGATGTGCTTTTATTCCATCTCCAACTCTTTGAAATACAATGTGATGTTCTGATGAACAACAGACTCTCTGTGGGGAATACTGGCACCTCATAAATATAAAAAATGTTTATTCATTCACTTCTTCCCCCATCTATGCCAACTACATCCAAGGGTGAAAGATATCTGCCTTCCTGGTAGCAAAACCTGCAAGCGATGTGAAGGCAGGAAAACACAAGAAGGATTCACTAGACTGTCTCCAGGCCACAACAGACCTTTTGACCCCACAGAGTTTAAAGCCATTTCCAGACTGGACTGAGGCTGTAGCTTCAGAAAAGGCCAAGGCCATTCTTGGAAACCACCATCCCACTGGGAAGGTGGATAGCTCTGCTTGGAGAGCACAAGGATGTCCTCATTCTGGCCTTGTAAAAGCAACATGTAAACAGGGGGAGGCCTGAAAGCTGCTCGTCTCTGGGGAATTTTCTCAGTCTTGTTTTTTGCTTACCAGGGGTGAAAAATGCTGATGAAGCAGAGCTGAAGCAGGTGGCCTCAGAGCCACTGGAGCTCACAGTGTACAACGTGCTGGATTTCCCCTTGCTGAGCTCTCTGGTTGGCAGGCTCATCCAGGTCTTGTGCATCAGGATCAAAGAGAAGAGGAACAGTGAAAACACAGGTGAAATGAAACCTGCTCTGTGTGGGCTTAGCTTCCTCCCTGCTGGCCATATGTCTTCCTCACCGCCTGGCTGGATCTTTTCTCCTATTTTTCCATCTATGAGCTCTACCATCTTCTCAGCTCTGCCTAACTCTTCTCTCATGCTGGTCTCCTTGCTCAGCTCTGTTGCTGCCTGACAGTGCTCCTGCTTTGTCCTCTTTCTGGCCAGTTTCACATGTGGTCATTATTTTCTGCAAGACCCTTTGGATGTAGTTCTTCTCTCTTACTCGACTGCAGGCTTACTACTGTCTGTAACAAGCCACAGAGAGATGTTACCTATGTTTGTTTCCAATCAGCTGCTCTCAATTGAGTTATCTATTCTTGGACTATGTGTCAGTATAGGCAAAGACTGTTCTTACTAGTGATTTGGATTGCTCTTAGTGGATATAAATATTTAATGACAAAAATTACTGTTACAGTAAAGAGAGGGCTTATCCTCTCACTTCCATTATCCTACTGAGAGATAACTGTGTTGTCACTTTTTCCTTCTCTGAGTTTCTTCCAGCCAAGAGGAGGCAGAAGAAGCAAAGATGCTAATATGGGAAGACATTAGGGAGAGATGAAGGTGGAAATATGGAGGCTGGATGAGGAGACAGCAAAACATCTAAAAACAATTTTTCCACACCCTTTTTTTCAGATGATGGATCTCCAAAGCATTTTCAAGTTAAAAATGAACAATCTATTTCTTTTCTTTGCTGGAAAACAGCTTGTGCAATGAACAGAAGAGTGAAGAACCACTCCAGATGTTAGCTTATATCATCAGGAGCAATATCATGTACATATTTTCATTTCTCTCTGCTCACAGATTGGCCTGAGGAAAATGGGAGAGTCAAACTTTCAAACATAATTTAATTCTAATGCTCTGGAGATTCATAGAGATAAATTGACTTGTCCTTATCAATTTGAAATTGTTTGATACAATTAGACTGTTTTTTCACAGGTACAAGTTATCCTAAAGAAAGAGGCACTGTTTAAAAAAGAAACCAAAATATCTTCTACTTGTTCATTTTGACAGATCTTCAGGATTGAAAAAAGCTGGGTCATCTTTTCTATATAGGCAAAAATGCAGGCTTATAATGAAAATATATTCCCAGCATCCATCACAATACACAACTTGTTCTCAACAGAGTATTTATGTTCTCTGTATGCTAGCTTTTTAATATTTATATCAGAACAATTTGGAACATTTTTTGAACTCTACAGGGAGGGAGACTGTAACTCAATTTGAAAAATATCACTCATGAGTAAGAAAGTGCATCTGGCATGAGAAGATAATATAAGAAAGTGACTGTTTTGAATTCCTAGGTAGCACTGTGAAAGATATCCCTGTGAACTCCAGTCCCCAGCTGAGCCCAACTGACCTTAAAATATCAGCTGTGACCTCTAAGAGCATGCACTTGACCTGGAATCCTCCTCTGAGACCACCAAAGAAATATCGTATTATGTATTATCCATCTAGGGGTGGCATCCCCAAAGAGGTGAGAGGCCTTTCTTTGAACAGCTTTGACAGCAGTATCTTCCAGGTGGTGGCTAAGAATTTAAGCAGACTTGAACAGACTAAGAGATGAGGGTAGAAGTGCAATTATCACAGTGTATCAACTAAAACCAGGTATGAATTTAAATGAACACAGTGACTACATATGTGGTCAACTGATAGAACGGCAAAGCAAAAGTATCATGTTACATACAGCAAAAGTATGAATAAGTATCATGTTACTAGACATATTGCAAGACATTCTGATGCAGATCTTCTGTCTCTTGAACAGTGTTATCCCCTACCTAAAATCTGTTCTGATTAAGCTCAGTCATGTACATATCTGCGCTTCAGTTTTGTCTGTAAAGCATTTGCTATCTCCATGATGTTATAAAAATAATAATTTGGGGACTATAGGCCAAAACATTCAGGACCTTGCTGTTGTTGAGCTGACAAGTACTACCCTCCATTCCACTTGTGTAGCCTCATTGAATCTGAGGTGGGGTGTTCAGGAAACTATCAATTTTGCTCTTAGACCTTCAGCTGGGCAGACAACCCTGACTTGCGGTTCCCTGAATGCCAGAATCATTGTCGCTTTCCCATTGTTAATATATTTTCCTCTGATTGCTCAGCCTTTCAATATTCAGAGAAAATAGATTTCTGTCTTCCCAACTGCTATTCTTGTTTCTCAAATTGTGGGCAGTTAGCATTTCCTTTCTGCCTCGCTGCTCTGAACCCCTACTCTGCCCTTCCTTGCAGCAAGGCTGACCCCATGTCGCCAGACTAGCTCCTTGCAAGCCTATGGGGCACTGGTATCACTTGGAGTCGACATGCTGGTACATTCAGCTGCCTAAATATGCTACTTTGTACTGGATAGAATAAAACAGAAAAGCTTGATAGGTTTCCACTAATTTCAGTGAGAGTGCTACTAGAGCCTTTGCTAGATCTGTTTGTACAGATCCCATCTTGGAGGACAGGCATCCTTAAGGCCCTATCTGTTTGGGGGAGGGTAAGAGAGCCTCCTCAGAGATACTAGCTGGCATAAAATAAAGGGGGTAATTGAACTTCATGTTTCTGGGCACAGAACTATGACAAAGAAGTTGCACCTGCTAGAGAAGGCTAATTCAGCTGTTCCTTTGCTAGAGAGTTGCCAGCATCTTTCCATCCTGACAGCCTTCCTTTGTGCTTTCAGGTGGTTTTAGATGGAACAATCTCCTCTTTGCAGCTTGTCAACTTGACCTCGCACACAGAATATCTTGTGTCAGTGTTTGCTGTTTATGACTCTCCCCCTGCTATGGGAGAGGGGCTAAGAGGCGTCACCTCCACATGTAGGTCGTGAGTACAGAGAATTATGCTGATGGACAGTTCTGTAATAGCTCTTATGATCCTCAGGTTGGAGCTTGGCATAGTATTTCCCTCCTCAAGTTCAGACAGTCTGCGTACGACTATCTCTATCCTTGGGACATGTTCAGAACTTGGCTGGACAAGATGCTGAGGAACTCTCTCTAATCTGGCCCTGTTTTGAACAGGGGGTTGGACCAGAGAACTTCAGGGAGCCCTTTCCACCTGTGTCATTCTGCAGAGGAGGGCACTGTGTTAAGCCTATCCAGACATGGGTGTAACCTTTTTTGCTAGAAATGTCTTTCAGCCCCTTGTCCCTTTTTATCCTGGGATTCCACACTAATTAATCCTATTTATCCATAAAGTGGTTATTGTACTGTGTTAGATGCTAGGCAGATGTCCACTGGCTTACAGTAGCTGTTGCAAAGCCAGCACTGCTCTGGAGTTTGTTGTAAACCTCGTACGCTGAGGACGTTCTTCCTATGAGTCCTAATTGCTTTCCTTAAACTGACAGTTTGGCTTCAATACGCTTGAACATCTGAGGGGAGGAGGGGACTGTGCTTTAACTGGCTTATTTTGTGAGTCTTTGTCGTGTTTTTTTCCCCCAGTGCCTTTGTCTTCTCCCCGTTCCCTGCGCGTCTCTGAGCTGAGTCACAACAGCATGAGGCTGAGCTGGAAGGCAGCAAAGGGAGCTACCCAGTACCTCGTGCTCTGCTCCGCAGCCCCCAGAGGAGCAGAGGACTATACGATGGAGGTAGAGTTCAAAAGAATAATGCCACTGTTTTTCCTCTCTCTGGGCTGTCCTCAGTAAAGTTAGGCCGAAATGAACCCTCAGCTCTTTATTATCAGTATGCAGGTGAGATTTAAATGCTGGTTACTTATGGAGCAGATTTAAAACACAAAAACCTTTGGGAGAGTTCCAGTTAGTGAATATGTGAGCTGTGGAGAGTTAAATGTAAACTCAGGGGCTCTCTGGAAAATAAAGGAGTTTGGCTCTAGCTCTACTATTTATGAATTGATGTAATGTGTAAAAGTATCATTGTTATTATTGGTAGCATCTTTCATGAAAGATTTTTTTTATTATTTTGTATCTGAATATACTTTATAAAGAAGGTCAGTGTGGTTGTGAAGGTTTCACATGTGGGATACTGAGGCATAGGGAGAGGAGTGACTACTGTGTAGGACCCTAGAAGCCTTGGGATTAAACCCACATCTCTTGAGCCCCAATTGTAATTGCAGTATCCTTGATTCTGTACAGAAATGTCTGTTTTGTTTATCTTTAATTTTTTCTTTGAAAATTTATCAAGGTAGTTTCCTCTGACTCTAAAGCTGGGCTTATGACACTGTGTAAAAATAAAGTAATAGCAGATGAATGAAAAATCTTTAAAAACCTCTAAGGTCTTGTGTGGATTTTAATAAGTTTTCTGGAGTACCCATATACTGAGGATATGAAGTATAGTAGAAAGGATCTGCTGCTGCTTTACTCTCCTCTCAGGGGGTTGAGTTAGTTCCTTGTTTGTGCATGAGGCCTCTGCCACATGTGCTCCATATGGCTTTGGAGAACGTGTGCCGCCTCTCGGACTCAGATTCCCCTCCTAATGGCATAGCGATAAGAACAATTGCAAGATGGTTTTCAAAATACAGCAATTAATGCTTGTACTCTGCTTCCAATATACAGATGTATTTTTTTTTAAGATTCAGAGCATTTTAATAGAGAACAACATTTAAAATTATGTTTTAACATATTAGAATATTTCTCCTGTTACTTGACCTACCCAATGTAAAAGTTCAATGCACTATGGCTGCGTGATGTCTACAAAAATATTACTAAAATGTTCCTAGCCTTTTTTAAAAGTTTGCTCCTTTGTATGCAGACTCCTAAAGCACTCCGAGGTGGGTTTCTGCCGTGAACATCTTGTGAAAGAAGAGATGTGGCTGTGCTCTGTTAGCGGCAGGTGGCAGCATTCCGGCTGCTACGGGCCTGCATGCAAACAGGCGACTGCTGTAAGCCTGAATTTCCCTGCATCTCTCAGGAAACAGGACCTTCAACTTTTGCTTAAAACCTCAGCTTTTATGCACCCCTTTCATCCTCTCTCTCTGTGAGACATAAGACATAGTACCCCCAAAACGTTGCGCTGCTCACCACAGCAGCTGCCTGTTTGGTCTCCTCTGGCCTTCATCCCTAAAGGGCTGTGCTCCATCCTGGGGAGGTAGGATTAGGAATTTGCCTTCTCTTTGCAAACTTTTGGGACTGTCTCAGAGAGAATTGGGTCCTCTAAGGGGACTCACCGTTGCACGATGCCTGTAAATGAAAGTGTTTGAACTGCATGTTATGTTGCCTTCCTTTTTTAAGGATTTTTATTAAGGATATGATTTTTGAGTGCTATGTTAGAAAACAGCCCTAAACTTAAATATTCTCAGTTGTGGAAGCGACTCTCCTTTCTACCTCCCCCCTCACCTTCCCATTTTAGTAAATTCTCCAGAAAAATCTCAATGAGATTTTTCTTAGAAACAGAGAATCATTTCTTTTCCACTGCAGGTGAAGTGTAAGAGACTTATACATCTACAGGCCAGGGCAGGAGAAAGCGATGTGTACTTGGGTCCCTTAGGAAGTGAGGGGGCAAAGCACTGACGACCGTAATACACCTACCCAAATTGTGACATGTCACTAGTATAACTAAAAGGCTAATTAAAGTATAACTTTGGCTTCAGCCTGTGTCTCTGTAAGATCTTGCTTGGCCCTTGTGCTGTTGAGGGCATTGGAGGGTACCCTAGAATTGAAGGGTACTCCAAGATGGCTCTCTGTTGGTAGGTGAAAGTGTCCCAGCCTGAGGTTCTACTAGACGGGTTGTCGCCCAGCACAGAGTACTCTGTTGCGGTGTATGCAATGTATGGGGAAGATGCAAGTGATCCAGCGAGCATCCAGGAAACCACCTGTAAGTGTTGCTTCCTACTAAGGTGCTATTAAACACTTAAGGCATGTGAGATGTTAAATGAGGTGCTTCCCATGCAGTTCATGTGGTTTGCAAACAGACTGTCTCTTCCCTGTCTGATCTTCAGCAAATATTGTTCCATGAGGGGATTTCTAATCACATGATGCGCTATGGAAAGGAGCAATTTTCCTCTGGTAAAAGAGGCCTCCTGAAACAGTGTTCCCCAAGATGTTTGTTTCTTGAGGAGAAAGTGGAATTCTTTGGCCTTTTCTCCACCTAAGGCCCCAGAAGCCTTTCTTGACATCCAGAGGCATGTATGGCAGTGATATAAAGAGAGTATTTTCCCTCATAGTGAATGAGCCTCCTGGTTTAAGGTGGAGCCTTCTACGAGTAGTAGGAGACAACCAGTGGCATTGCCTTTGTACAGCCTTTAAAATATTTAAGTGCTGTCACTAATTGTTGTTGCAGTGGCCTTGAGTGCTCCTAGATACCTGAGTTTCTCTGAGATCAGCCACTCCTCTGTCAGAGTCAGCTGGAAGGCTGCGTCTCAGGCAGTGAAAGCTCACCACGTGACCTACATCTCCAGCAGAGGAAGTAACACTGGGGAGGTGAGTCCTCAGTGAGCTGGTAGATGGAAAAGAAATCAGGAGGTCAGACTCTGCTCTGTCCTCCCTCAGCTGCATGGTTCAAGGAGGGCTCACCTGCTGGCAGCATTTTAACAGCGGTACCGACATGGGCACCTGTTATGCAGTTGTCCCCAGTGTACCAATCCCAGGGGAGTTCAGCTCCAGGCTTCTCTCCTAATACTCATGTTACTCTTCCCTTGTAGGTTGAGGTTCCTGGCACTGCATCATCCACAGTCCTAAGACCTTTGTCCTCATTCACCCAGTACTTCATCAGTGTCAGATCTACATATGATGAAGGTGACTCCTTGCCAATTACTGGCAATGTTACCACATGTAAGTAGGCAAGAGAAATGCTGAGAGATTCAGAAGGTCTTTGGACCCAATTACAGGTTATGAAATTGGCTTTTTTTGTGCCCTAAATAGGAGATTTACAGACCAGTCCCAGCAGGTTATGGCCAAAACCCTCACACAAAACTCAGAGGACTATTTAGAGGGTTGTTCTTTGTGTGTGGAATATGCCCAACTGTGTTAGGTATGAAATGAGATGGAAGAATTAAAGGAAGGAGGCAAAAAAAAAAAAAAAAAAAAAAAAAAAAAAAGAGAGAAAGCAGTGTATTGGTAACCTGTGTGTCCTTGAGTGCCCTCATAGCCTTCTCCCCATTGAAGTGCCAATGTGATGCAGGTCCTTTCCACAAATGAAATAACCCTCCTTAATTAGGGTTTTAAAAATATTTTATCCCTTTTTGTTCTGATGGCTGTTGTCATTTGGCTCTGGAGAAGTGAAAGACATGCTGGTCTCAGACATCTGCCTGGCTGATGTTTTGTTCCCTGACCATCTGCTCCCTACCTTGGCTCTGACAAAGCTCTGTCAGTGCCTGCACTTCAGCTTGTTTTCCTTCTGTGTCTCTCAGTAAAGGTCCCCCCACCACGGGCACTGAAGGTTACTGAGCTCTCAGGAAGCAATCTCCAACTGCAGTGGGAAGCTGTCGCTGCTTCAGATGTGGTTGTCTATCAGATCAGATGGAGCACCCTCGGTGGAGAGAAGCCTCAGGAGGTACTGAACCATGCATAGCTGGGCTTTGTGCCTGCTTCATGACTCTGAACTTGCTTGTGGAAGTGGAATAAAGAGATGTAAAACTATTCAGGTTAATGGACTCAGGAAATTCAGTGGTTCACCACCTGACTGGAGAAGCCTTTTGGATAAAGGCCCTTGGATCTGTCCTGGACCTGGCTTGTTCCGTGGATTAGTCAACAAATTGAGTGCTGGTAGAGAGAGGAGCAGGGAAGGACTACAAGAGGGTGGGCACGAGTCCTAAAGTATCTGGGAAGACTGGAAAATGTTCTTTGAAAAATTAAAGGATGAAATTCAAGAGGAGCAAGTACAAAGTACTAGGCTTAGGCAGGAATAATTAATTACAGGTATACAGGATGTAGAACAAATAGCTAAGTAGCTATTCAGCAGAAAAAGATCTCGGGTTACAGCGAATCACCAATTCACAATGTCAAGTTGCTGAGGAAAAGACAAACATCATACTCAGATATCTATAGCTAGAGGTATCACCTCTAAGATAGGTAAAGCAACTTCTGTTCTGCTCAGTGCTGTGAGCACTGATTAATTTTTACTGCTCTTCGAGAAGGATGTCGTTCTTCGCAGCTGGGCTGGAGTAAGAGTGTATTGGGACTTCTGTTTTCAGTACCTCTGAAAGGTACACTGACACAATTTCAGTCTCATTTCAGCCTCTGAGCGTGAGCATGATGGAGCAATGATACGAGCACTGGTGCCTCACAAGTCTATCTCAGAGATACCTTGTAGGTATTCTAGCTTGCCTTACAGAGTTGGGATAGCAATGATACTGAAAACTAAGCAAAGGGATTTCATGCTCAGAATAGGTAGAGTAGCTGGTATCAGAGCACTGTGTTGTGTAGTAGTAGCTGCTGAATATAATTGGGCAGCAATGCATGGGCGTCTACTCAGAATTAATTAGGGCTGGAATTTTGCCACTACTTAAATTTGTGCAACCCACAACAGCAGACTTTATTCCCAAAGCCCAGTGATAACTCATACCTACAGGCAGTCTTGAGTCAGGCAGCTGGATGGTGTGAGCTAGCTTGGGAAGGCCTGGAAATTCCACTGACTCATTTCTTTCCCTGATGCAGCTCTCTGTTGCTGGAAACGTGGCAACCGCTGTTCTGCCAAGCTTGCAGAAGAACACGGACTATAAGATATCCATGTGGGCCTATTACAAAGATGGTGCTCGAAGTGACACAGTTTCAGTTCAGCATAGAACCAGTAAGTGATCAGTGCTCAGTATTCATGGCTTAGGGAAAATATACAGGCTGTGGGATAACTCAGAACAGATCGCAGACCAGCAGCTTGGATCTGGTCTTTTCCAGCTCTGAAAACCCCAAACTAAATGTATAAAAGCGGCTAGCAGTATTTAGACTCCCATTTTAGTATTCTGAGCCTTTTCGGATACAAAGAGGCTGGGCATGCTTAGGCAGGTTGGTGTATCTTACAGATATTTGATGACCTTGCATTACTTTGTATAGAATACATTGCTTTTTTCCCATTTCAGTATAGTGTATTGATGCAAATGTGCTGGCTTTCTGTAGGGTATTCAGCTGACTGTGTCGCAGTACTACCTAATAAATGTTTCCTGTTAGTAAAATATTGTCTATTAAGGAGAGTGATGAATTCCTCAGCTACATAACTGCTGAATCATGCTTCATCTGATGAGAGGGAATCCTGCAGTCATACTCTGTGTGGAAGCATTATCTAACTCTCGCTTTGTACAGACAGGATATGAGGTTAAAAAGTGGCATTCCCCGATGTCCTCCTAATTAATATTGCCTGTGTAATGGCTTTGTTGGCAGAAAATGGAATATGATTCATTCAACAGCAGCAGTCCACTCCTGCATCTCTCAGCTCTCAACTTCCTTTGCAGAATAAGCTCATTTAGGTTGATGATGAGTTGATGAAGCTTAGAGCAAATGATTATCTTGAAATAAGAAGTTCAGGCTTCATTAATAATGAATAATAATGAATAATAATAATCTTTGTTTATAGAAAGCTACCCTAGGCAAGTACATAGGACAAGAAAAGAAACGTGCCCACAAGAAAAAAGAAAATATCGTACAGCTATCCAAGAACAAAGGGACAATTAGAGCTGTTTAGAAGCTTGAGTAAACAAATGTCTGTATTTTAAGGCAGGAATTACAGGATGCCAGAGAATCATCCTCAGCCCACTGCAAAAGTATGTGATGGCACTCTTCTAGGCATATTTGGACAAGCCACTCCTTGCTGGAGTTGGCACCCCGGTGGGATAGTGAAGGCAGTTGGACTTCAGCTTGTCAGCTTGTTGTCCTTGTGCATGAACAGGAATGCATTAGAGATATCATTCGCTTCATGAAAAAAAGAAAATGTTCAGACAAATCAGGTGTACAACTGGGGAGCCAGGCTGCAGCCTCCTGCCTGGGTGCTGCAGGTCATTTTGCATGAGCAATCAGGCCAGTGCCCCACATTTCTCAGTGCTGATACAGGCACATACTATCAGTGTCTTTGGATTACAACATGGTAAACAGCTGTAATCAAGTGTGTTGATCAAAAGCAACAGAGGGAGATGAAAAGGCACCTTTGTTTTGCTGCTTTTCTATTTTCTTTTCTTGGCATCATCCCCATACACAGAAATAAAGACGTGAAGTTTCTCTTAAAAATGCTTCAGTAGAATTTGTGAGAATACTGAAGCTTAAGGGCAGTGATGGAAGTGAAATTCGGCAGGAAGCACTGGTAACACATGCTTATCTTTCTATCCTTCATTCTCCTCTGAATACTGTTTTCTTGAAGATTAAGGGGGGGAAAAAAGCCAGATCAGAGTGATGTTCTTTGTATGCTGCTTTTGTGAAGCCGAAGTGTATTCCTCCCTTGGGGGTGAGGTGAGAACACCAAGTTCATTTTGTTCAGGATCACTTTGCCTCTTGCACCAGGTGAAACATCCCATTTCAAGGTCAAATAGTTTATGCTAAAGGAATGCTGCAGAAACCTCACAAAAAAACAGCAGAAACATCTTCCCTCCTAAAGCCTGTTCATCACTGCAGTATGTTTTTCCATAGGGTTGGGCTAAAGTACCTATTTTTCTTGGCAGACAGATTTTTTTTTTCCCCAAAGCTATGGTTTAATTTATCCCCAAAGTACTTGTGAACTCAATTTAAACTGTCTGAATGGTTTTGTCTGGAAAAGCAACAAAAGTTGGAGAAAGATTCGTATGCTGCAGATCTCTTTTTATCTTGGTGTTTAGGTTCTCATGACATAATTAAATATTCAGTGAGCAAGAGGAACTGATAATTACTTCTGGAGTTCAGAAGTGTAGCTGGACCAGCCCAGGTTCTGTAAGCCTAGTCCCTCATTGTTGTTGCTTCACTTTTATGAGTCTCGAATTGAAAACCTAGTGCCAAGGAGAGAGGACTCTAGTCAACAGAAAATGTACAAAACACGTATTTCGATTCTTAATTATGGCTAGGAAAAAATAAGAAGTTAAGGCTTTTCTTCCATTATCCCCATTAAGCAAACCTTTCCCCATGGGCTTACCAAAATACAGAGCAGGAGTAACAGTTGACTGATATATTGGCCAAGGATAGTAAAATTGTTTCCATGTGCTTTTTCCGTTGTTCTGTTGTATCTTTTTGTCTTTCTGTTATATTTAGACTGAAGACTCTTTTGAGTTAAGAGCTGTCCTTTTATTATGTTAGCATAAATTATCTAGCCTAACAAAATCCTTACCGTTGACTAAAGGAGTCTACATACTGCTATCATTTGTCACACGAATAAATAATCCTAGCAATACTTCAAAAGGACACAAACCTTTCAGACAAACTAGCAGGAGTTCAGAGGATGCAGTTTTGGAGAGGAAGCTACAGGGACATAGAGGCAGTGTTGGCTGGTGATCCGTTGAAAGATCTGGAAGTTTTGTCCTTGCTCAGAAGCAGATAAGGACGTCTTGTACTGAGGGGAAAAAAGAAATCTCACACTGTGAGGTAAATGAGTCTGCCTGTTCTCCCTTGAGCAGAGCAAAATTGTCACGTTTTTGTTCTGAAGATATTGGGGTCTCTTTCTGCCACCGCATTTCCTGAGTAGTGCTCTCGAGCAGGGGTGATGTGAATGTCCCTTGCAGGATACCTAAGCAGTCCATTGCAGCTGACAGCATGGTGGTACAGAGCTTACCCTGCAGCAGAAGGGCTCTGATATGACTCGGGGATCCAGACATAAATGCAGGACTCTAAGATCTACTGTGTATGTAACTGAATTACAGCAGCATAAGAAGATATTCAGCCTCTTGACTGATTTATACTATCAGCATGAATTTTGGGGTAAGCACTCACAGTCTGTACCCTCCTGTGATAATCAGATGTAGCTCAAATCTTACTAAAAAAGGGTAAAGTGAAGTGACATTATGTCCCAGAGAGAAGTAATCAAGGCTTGGTGGAGGAATAGTTACATGTTAAGCCACCATACCCAAGCTGTGTTTCTGACTTTTAATAGTTTGCTAACATCGACTTTTCGAGGTAGAAAAACTACCTCGAAAACTACCTTTAATAGTTTGCTAACATAGACTTTTCGAGCAGGGCTGTAACAGGGCACCCCATGTTGTATGTCACTTCGTCAGACAGATCCACAACTGCAGGGTCATGAAAGAGAAGTCCTTCAGCTTAGGCAAGCTGAGGTAAAGATTAGTAAATATGGACTTAGGAAGATTGTATTTATTTTTTATTTATTTGATAGCCGGGGCATTTTGAAATGTTATGCCCAAGCACTCCCCATCCCTTTCAATCTGCCTGTATGCTTTCCCTTAGTGGGAAGTTCCTGCCATCAAAGCAGAGCTGTCTGAACAGGGCACATGAGCGTGTCTCACTTCTTCAATGCAAAGTCATCAGTTTTGAATATCAACTGTTGCTGAAGCTGGGCTGAGCTGACCCAACTGACTTTGCACTGAAGTGGATTATGAAGTGCTTCTGTATCCCATTCCTCTAGCTAAGATATGTAGGCAGCAGTCTCTAGCTCCGGGATGATAAACATCTTCAGCTTCTCTGTCTAGCTTCCTAGATATCTTTTCCACAGGCTATACGTTGCAAATGAAAGGGGTTGAAATGTGGGAAGAGGCTTCAACCCATGGCAATGAGGGCAAAATTATGATCTATATAATAATTGCAGATGAGTATTCTGACGGATTGGTCTCTGGGGCTTTACTTTTATTTGAAGATGTGTCTGTATTACTAGTTAGACCCAAGAGTGAGCAGCCTGAGATTCCTGCTGTGGAGGAATAGAGAGCAGAGGTTCAAGAGCTAATGGAAGGCACAGATGGTGTCCTCTGTGTCAGAGATGCTTCTTTCCTCCTGGGCAGCTTAGAAAAGTGACCTTTCCCCTGGCTGTCAAATCCATGCCATCAAATTCTACCAGGCCTGAGGGCCTTCCAGAATAAACCTGACTTGGAAGATTTCCCCTGACTTTCCGCTTTGTTCACTTAAGAGTCTCTGGTTAGCTCAGCTGAATGAAATAGCCAGTACACATAGCAAAGGTGCAAAGGCAGAGGTAGAGCACAGCACTAAATAATACTGCTGTTGAAGTGACTTTTCCTTCTACGATTGCTTTCTGCTCCACTTTATCTTGTGGTGAGGCACTGCAACAGCATCCAGCTTGATTCAGCTGCCAACAAACTTGGTTCAGCATCAGTAAAACTAAGCTCATTTTGTCTAGGAAAAGGAAGGAGGATTAATGAGGATGCAAATAATCTTCATTCAACATGTATTTTAAGGTACTCTCAACTATGCTCTCTGACAAATACTGTTCTTGCTGAGAGCAGCTCAGCTGATTACCTGTTTGCGATGCATCTATGCAGAACAGTTCGGTGCCAGAAAGAGAAAGAATAGCTCAGGCGCTGTATGCAGTCCACTCCCAAGGCTGCTGAGTATTAGAGTGACAAGAGCTAGACAAAACTGTTGTGTGCTGGCTGCTCTGGCTTATTTTAGAATTGTTTTAAAACAGAAGGACAAGGCCAAACACGGCATTAACTGGAAAATATTAGAAATGATAATGGATGAACTTGTAAGTCCTTAACTACCAATTGAGCTGTTTTTCCAGGGTATCTCAAGATCTTTGATGAAATAAAATTTCAGTTTGGGCTTTATGAAGGCTATCCTTAGCCGTTTATAAGTGATATATTTAAAAGATCACTTTTCCACATACTTCCAGCACTACTTTCTCCCCTTCAAAGTTTTATTTCCAGGTCCTAGGGCTTGAAGTGTATGTTTGAATTGTACTATATTGTGTTTGGGCAATCCTTTTCCATCTGAGATCTGTTTTAGTTCCCTCCTGATCTCTGAGGTGACTGTTTCTGCTCTGTGCTCTGGTTAATAGCACAGCAGAGCGGTGAAACTTTCAGTCCAAAAGCAAATGTTGCTGGTCCAGTTTAGACATCACTATCTGTTTTTTATGTGGTTCACCTTTAATCTCTGCTGCAGATTCCCGGAGCCCACCCACCAACCTCTTCATTGACTCTGAGACTCCCACCACCTTCCAGGTCCACTGGAAACCCCCAGATGGCCGCATACAGCACTACAAAATCATCTACAGCCCTGTTTCTGATAACAGTGCTCAGCAAACAGTAGGTCTTTAGCAGCTTTGTAGGTGGAAGGCTGTGAACTAGGGGGCATGGGAACAATTTCCCACCTAAGGGAACTGCTTATGCCAGTGGGGTTCACATTATAGAAGACTGGTTTGCAGGAGTACAAAAAACAACCACTTCCCCTGACTCGCCAGCATATTGCTTTGTGGCAGTCTTTTGACTAATAGAAAGGGACACCAGTTCTGTACGGGAGCCAAGGTCCACCAGGCTTCTTTGCTAATCAGGTATTTGTGTCCATCAAAGCTGCTACTGATGCAGCTTTCTCTTCTTCATGAACCATGGTGGGGAATACTCAGAGAGTGGTAGAGGATAAATCTACTGCCCCTCTGACTTGAGGAGGTTAAGGATTAACTTAAAACTCAGAATTTTCTACTCAGACCCAGCCTAGCTGCTATGTCATAAAGAATTTTCGACCTGTGTTAAAATGTCTATGTGAAGAGTATTTGTTTATACAGAGAGTTTATATAGAGAACAGCTCTTCCCCTGGACACAGCTGATGTCAATGCACAGCAAAGCTTCCTTGGTTTGTTTTTACTGTTGTCTGAACTAGGTGGGATAACCATCCTGAGCTCTGCTGGCTCAAGACTTGCAGCTTCATATAACTCTAAGGTGTGAATGAGAAGCTGTAGAGGGAAGTCTGCATCAACGCTGGGCTCTTTTTCCATCCTGTTGTAGGTAATGGCTTCTGGCAAAAGCAGCAGTGTGACCCTGCAGTCCCTGATGCCTGACCGAGCCTACAAGGTGACTATTTCTGCTGTCCACAACACAGGAGAGAGCGAAAGCGTGTCCACAACAGGCCGAACAAGTAAGTGAATCAGTCATCGCTTGTGCATTGTTTGTAACCTGTCATCCATCAGTCCCAAGGCAGTCTGTGGGATGGTGGCAATGCTTGCACTGGCCTGTGACTAAGGTCAGAGTTTTCCTAATCAAGGTAGACTGCTAGCCTTAAAAAAAAAACAAAACAAAACAAACAAAAAAAAAAAAAACAAACAAACACTCCTGCCCTAATTTTTGCACTCCTCCTATGCATTATTTGTTGCTCCACGATAATGGAGAAGGGCTAGCAAGTATACAGGTCTTGAGCTAGCTATCATGGTCCTGAATAACAGAGCTCATGTGTGTTGTTTTCTCTTTCAGCTCCTGTATTGTCTAAACTCCCTTCAATACGAGGATTTGTTCCATCTAAAGCAGAGGGTAAATCAGCTGCTATAAAGTATTGCTTTAGTTTTTCCAATGACAAATCATAGCATCATAGAATTGGGAAGGTTGGAAGGGACCTCTGGAGATCATCTAGTCCAACCCTCAAACAAGTGGCCCATATGGGGATTGAACCAACAACCTTGGCATTATTAGCACCATGCTGTAACCAACTGAGCTAAACCTAACCCTGTAAAGTCCTTGCGAGGCAGGCAGGAATAGCTATACTGTTTCTTGACAGATGCCTACAGGGACTGTGAATGTATCCAAGAAAAGCCTGAAACCGTGCAACTTCTTTAATCAGACTCATTTAGTGAAGAGACTGATAGTATTTTTAAAGGATATCTGCACAACTTGACCAAAATGGAGCAAAGAGAATGATGACATGTTTTTAAATTAAAGTTCTCTGTTAAGTCCCTTATTAAATTTAATGAGCATATGTTCTTGTAGCTGATACAAAGCAAACTATGAAGTGGATTAGTGAGAAATGCTGAATTAACAAGATTATAAAAAGCTGATAAGAAGCAAATACTAGAATACAGATACTGTTGCAGTAATGTCCTTTCCTATCTATTTGAAATGATTCTAAATACAACTTCAGCTTAAAACTTATTGAAGGAAGCCAATAAGGAAGAATGAAGCAGATCGGCTGAGAAAACTGTAGTTTGTAACAAACAAAGAACCTACCAGGCTGAATTTTCAAGTGGCTTGTTGACAAAATCTACAAGTTTAGAACACAGTAGGAAAGTCTTAGGAAATTTTAAGTAGAAATCAAACATCCCGTAAATTTGCTGAGCCACTTGGTAGAATTTAATATAGTTTGTATGGCTATGATAGCTGAAAAAAACAATAGGAGAGATATAAAATCCTGTAGATTTTATAAAGTAATTTATTTGAAGGAGCAGAGATGATAGATGATAATGTTGGGAAAACTGTGGGATGTACAGTGAAAAATTTGAGTGTTGATATGTAGCTAAGTTACTGTGAAATTTTCTGACATTGCAGGAGTGGATGTTTGTTGCACAGTACAGTAACTAGGACTTGGGGGAAAAAACAAAAAACAAAGAGTGCAAGGCAGCTGGCATCCTATGTTTGAAAGTCTAGCAAAAATTTTAAAGGGAGAAGGGCAAACTGACAGTGTCAGTCACCTTTACTCTGATGCACTTTGCCTAAGCTGAGTATTGCCACATCGAAGAGCTGTGAGCAAAGTGCCTCCACCCTGGAAAGGAGGAGAGCGACTGCCAGGGACATCAGCAAGGTCTGGGGAAAGGGCCATAAGGAACTCCCCTGACTCCCAAGTGACAGAGTAGGTTACCTGGTAAAAGGGCAGCGTATAGCCTGTTTAAGTTATTTTAGATGTTTTTTTTTCTATATCACACTCCAATTCTGAATAATCCCTCCCATTAGGAAAACGATTTAGTTTGATTACCCTGCCGTAGTACCATGCTGTGAAGAGAAAGAGCTTGTAGACAGAAGTCAGATTGTCCTGGCTACCGGGCATGGCTTTACAACCAGGGATTGATCAAGCTCAGAGAGATGGTTTCAAGGCGAAAGTTTCAGTAACCGACTACTTTTAAATCCACATCTGTTGGAATTATGGAATATATGTGTAAGCCTTTGAGTTTCAGGTCAGATAATGGAGGTTATGGAGACTTATAAGTCTTTGTGTTTTAATTCATGGTTTCAGTAGTCCCATAGCCATCGAAGTCATAGGTTTGTGTGCCTTTCCTCTTGTGAAGGTCTTGATCAAGAATAATTGCACTGGAACTCCAACAGATTTAGGAATCTAAGGTGCCTTAGGGAGGATGTGATGCCTTCCCCTCCCCCTCTTTATTCATTTATTTATTTTATTTTTTACACCTTTTGCAGAAGTTAGAAGCCCTGCTTTTCCGAAGAGATATGAAATGTCATATGATGTAATATTAATAGAAATAAAAGGGTTACAATAAAGCGTTAATATAATGAGCTGCTAGATTGCATTATGCTGATGACCTAGAAAATCATTTATGAAGTAGCCCATCTTGTCAAGTGTCCTTGATTTTTCAGGGTTATTTCTCATTTTGCATCAAGCATTCCCTTTTTCCCAGCTCCATCTGGCAATCATGCTGAGGGATTTAAACGGCAGCAGATAATTAAAAATTACAGTTGTGCCCTGTTCTCTAGAACACTCCTTTACCTGAACCACTTAAATGGAGAGTGTTCATAACCAAGTCTTCACCACGTGCCTCAGGTTCTAGCCTGTTCTCCCTGGTGTGTTTGAAATTTCTGCTCTGTGGCATGTTAGAGGGTTCAACAAGAGTGTTTCTGAAAGGAGAACTGCAAAAGATTGCCAGAACTCTTCATGTTTCTCTGAAGAGTTCAAAGTCCAAGCTGTAGAGACAGAATGTCTTCAGAAGAACAAGGAAGAGCACAAATTTTGCAGATTGCATGGCTACATGTAATTTGAGTGTATGATGGCACAAAGCCACTGCGTATATGCAGCACTGTGTTGCCCCCCTTTCTGGGAAATTATTCGTTTTGCTATTTGTTCCCTTTTCAGGAAATGTAACACTAAATGTAACGCTATTTAAAAATGAGGCCAAGAGATATATTTTTGCTAAGATGAGTTTCAGGTATAAAAATTAGGACTGCAGATATGTTCGTGTATTTTACAGCGTCGTTAAGGTGCTTGTTTCAGTAGAAGTAGAACTTTTTAAAAGTGGCATTTGGATGTCTACGAGTTAAGAGAAACGTGCTCGAAATGATGCTCTTTTTTTTTGTTTCTTATTGCACGGTGCCAGCTGATTTAGTCAAAAGAAAGCGATCGTGAAGTCTGGTGAAAGGTCATATTTTTATTTGCTGTTGTGATGGGCAAGCCGAGGAAAACTTTTATTTTTGCATAAAGTCTATATATTTATATGCATATATATGTTTAAATATAAAATCAAAGTTCAAGGCCAGAGTCTGAATTAAGCTGTGGAATATTGTAATATTACTAAATTTTCCTGTGCTTTCTATTCCTCTGCACAGAGGACCTCTTTCTTTTGTTCCTGTGATCTCCTAGCAAGACTTTCTCCCTAACATGTTTGTTTTCCATTTGTTTTCTTCTTGCAGCCTGCCCCACCATCAGCTCACCTGAAGGCTCTGTACGAGGTACAGTATCATATCACACCCCTACAGTGCTGGGTTGTGAATGTGAAAGCACTATCAGATCTTGTCTATTCAGAAATGCACAACGTCTGAACAGAGGGGAAGCGGTTTTCTAGTCCTACCAAAGTCTGAGAACTGTAATGGGAAAATATCCTTCATCAGGTAAAACCTGAGACCTCTCAAATACTGACAAAGAAGACCACCTTGCAGGCTGAGGGACAGAAATAGAGACAGATGCTGATTTAAACCTGAAAGGTTAGAGTATATTCATAGAATATGGAAGATATGGGTTAAATTACTGTTCTGATAGAGAACTGATGCTTCCGTATGCCAGGTGGTTGCTCTTTCCATCTCAGTTTGGGCTATTATTGCACAAGTCTGTCTTTCCTGTTGGAACAACTTGATTTCATATGAATGGTTATTAGGTGAAAGAAAGAGATTGACTCTGTTGCTTAAGGCACTTACTTGAGGCATGGGACAGCATTCTCATTTCCTTGCTCCCGTGAATATGTAATGTTAAATGTATACAATGGGATGAGTCCAGATGAGGTAAACAGTGAAAGGAGCACTTGAGGATAAAGCTGCAGTGGGCTGCAGGACACAGAGGTTCAGGCTACCTGAATCTCCCCAGTTGCTGGGTAGTTTGCTAGCTATCACGTCACAGGCACCTCTGGGTGTGATGTCTTTTTGCCTGTCTCAGTTTTTTTTTCTGGTACTGCAAGAAAGCCCACAAACAACTATTCTGTCATCTCTGTAAAAAGTTTAGGGTTCAGGGTTTTGCTACTCTCCAGCTAGGGACTGTTTAGATGAAGGTTCTTGATGGTTTTCTCCAGAGCCTTGTTTTGAATGCGAGTGGTCACCGTTGCATCTTTCAGGCCAGGAAAGAAGTCTTGGCTCAGTACTTACCACCCTTCTCAGCAGATTTGGTACAAACACCTTTTCTCATACGAGTGTCGTTTCTTATTTCTCCCCCACTTGTCTGTTGCCTCCATCAGAGGAGAAAGACAGCAGCCTGCCTTCCATATGTCACGCTTATGGCTGGATTTAAGGCTTCTGCCAAGACGGTTTAATCAGACTATAAGTGAGATTGCTTGAGGATTATAATTCCTTAGGGTCGTCTTCTCAAAACAAAACCCTTTTCAGATTTTATCTTTTAATTATGAACATCGTCCCATAGTGGTATTCCCTTGTCTTTCCGGCCTGCTGTGCTTGCATCCCCTGCCTGTGCTTTGTCCTCCTCTTCCAGTAAAAGTTTGCACTAACTGAATTGATATGCCCCTGCTGTCCCATCAGTTTTTGCTCTCAGCTGTTAGTGTTTAGTGCTGGGATTTTCACTGGCCTTAAAGGTTTGAAATGTCTGTTGAATTTCAAGAAGATTTCAATTTTCTAACTCATATGGGGCCTTAAAAGAAAGTTGCAGTCTATCACCAAGATTACCTTTGCATCCAGCCAAGGAGCTATAGATAACCCGAAGTGCTCTCTGAAGTCCAGCTGTACAAACAGCTAAGGTAACATGTTCCCATTTATCCTCTCTATGCCATATCCCCTCTTTATGCTGTTGGAGCTACTTAGAAAGCAATTTATTCTGCTTATAAGTTGATATTGCCTCCTTGCCAGAGAGCTCAGCAATATGGGTAAGACTGAGAAACTGGCTACAGATCTCAGCTCTGCTGTTTATCTCGTTGGGCAAGTTACTCAGTCTTGTGCTCAGCTCCCCCCAACTTACCTTACCACTACCATGGGGCAGTGCATCCATGCCTGGGAGTTTCTTGGGTACTGTTCAAAGCAGTTGAATTGCAGAGCCAGAAGAAACATTGCCTTCTCCTCCTTTTCCCTTCTCTTTCTCTTCCATATCCTCGTGGCAATGGCAGCAGGAGTAGCCCATTTCCTTATCAGCTCTCTGAATCCGTTATACAGCAGGTTCAAAACATGTTTATAACTGTGACTTAAGCTTTGCTTTTGGTCTTTATACTACTAAATTTAATGTACATTTTAATGTAGTTCTAGTGCCTGGACCAGCACATCAGAGGTAAATAGCTCTCAGCAGGTGTTTTCTTTTAACAGACTCCCTAGTATTGTTGGGGAATGAAAAAAATGCACCTTGTAGCAGCCCCTGTGCAAAATAACATCCTGAGTCAAGGCACTACAGAAGACAGTAACTGAGGAAGGAGTGAGGAAGTCCAGACTGAAAGGACCATATTGTAATGAAATTGTAGTCATTCCTCTTTCTAAAGAACGAGCTAGCTCCCTCGTCCCAGCCTGCTGCAAATTCAGATAAACGAAAAAAAGAATCCCAATTGCAAGATCTTGTTTTACTGAAAAAAAAAAAATGAAATGAGAAAATGACTCAGAGCTTTAATGATGAGCTGGGAAAGTGAGATGAAGCTGCGTGAGCCGGAGAGGCGATGTCAGATATGTCAGGGGAGAATCTCTGTAGACTGTGTAAGGCAGGTCATCTCTGAGTATTTCATGAAAATAGAACTGGAAATGCTCATATTTTGAAGTTCTTTCCTGATTTTTGTGACTCTTGCATATGAGGCATTTCAGAGCAGAGATAATTCTCCCTCCATGCTAGCAATTACTGGATTGATTCCATGTCTTTTGAAGATAATATTTTTGCATCAACTTGAAAAGGAAAAATTGTTTGAGTAAGTTTTCTCATTTGTTTTTCATTCTGGAGATTTAAAAACAAAATTACAAAAGTCTGTCTGTAGCATACCCTTCTGCAAGAAGAGATGTGATTACAGCAAATGTATGCAGAGAGTACAAGGGCATGTTATTTTCCTTGGTTACCACTTGTGGTATGTGCTCCAGCTTTCCAGTGAGTTTGTTCAGCCTGTGCTGATGTCTGTGCTTCTTGTCTTTCCTCCTGTTGCCTTCTCCAGGCTAGCTAAAAGCTAATTCTGCATACTCTGCAGTCACAGTGCCTTCCGCGCAGAGGAATGCATAGGCAGAAATACCTCCTTTCAGGATTGATACAGTAGTTGTTTCCTTTATTTGTATTGTATTTGATTTTAAATTGATTGTATTTATTTTTAATCTGTTTTGTCAACAAAGAACTCCACCAGCGTTGCTGATCTGCTAGTCATGCTGCCTCCCAGCCAGTTCGCAGAATTACTATGTGCTCTGAGAAGCCTTGACTAAAAATGGTTCGACTAGTCCTTTGCATTACCACAGTCCATTCTCAAGATCCCCGGGGAACGGGATCTGTGAACACCCTTCCTGAGTCAAAGTGGCAAACCCTCACCCTCCTTGGGCCCCCTGTTTTCATACGGATCTCAAGTTCAGCCTGACTGCTGGTTGTGCCAGTTTGCCTAGCGCTTTACCTATGTTTGTAAAAAGCAAATCTCTGTCCCAGTGCGGGGAAGTCCTTTACAACATATTTGCACTATTTTATAACCATTTATTTTTCTGCTTTGCTTTGTTCCAGGATTTGATATGATGGAAGCTTTTGGATTAGTAGAGAAGGAATATGCTTCTGTTAAAGGAGTAGCTATGGAGCCATTCGTATTCAGTGGTTCCCGTACCTACACCCTGTTCAAAGATACTCAGCTCACCCAGAGAACCAGGTAATTTAGGAAATTAGCTGCGATCGGCATCATGTTGATCATTTGTCTGATGCATACACATTAACTATGCTCACAGTGAATAAAGATCACTGATTTGTGTGTGAATGATTAATTCCCATTAGCAACTTACAGACAATGAGTCTGCAAACTCCGTAAGTCTGGAGCTGTCCATAAGTCTGTTGCAGTTTGAGAAATCAAACTATAGATAGACTGAAAAGAATGCCAGAGTTTATTTTTCCTTAATATATCAAGAAATTAACCTCTGACTTGCCTCAAAATGAATCAGAATGTGGAATATATAATGCAGAAGTCAATAGGACACAGTAGGGCTCCTCTCTTTCTTCTCTCTCTCTCTCTCTCTCTCTCTCTCTCTCTCTCTCTCTCTCTCTCTCTCCTCTCTCTTTTTCTTCCCCCTCCTTTTGGCATGGCCAAAAATAATCAGACTATGAGGTTGTTTCTTATTACTGCATCACTTTTTCCAGCATTGTTAGTTACCCACCAACAGGCTATGATGGATGTAAGGATTATGTCATGTATTAATATTATCAGTATTAATGTGCTATTCTTTAGGCATTCTGTCCATAAATATACACACTTCAGTGATGAAAGCTTGAGGTTGTATTTTCATCTTCAACCCTTTCTCTCAGCATCTCTGATTTGGAGACAGATCCTTGCTTTTAGAAAATGTTTGGCTCAAAGATTCCCTCAGCAGATTGGTCTTTATTGATGAGGATTAACTGTTGACTTTGAGTTGTGACTTTACTCCATTTGTTGCATAGTAGGCTTCATCTCAGCATTCCACAAGTTGCAGAGGGCCAATTTCTGGCCCAGGCAGCTCCAGTGACCTTTGTCTTTTTTTATAATTATAAATCGAGAACGATTTGACTCATGACATGTAGTGATACTTTGTTTTAAGTCTAATTTCTGTAACTAATTACTTAGTTACAGAAGTAAAGCTTCTTAGAGTAAACAGAATTGGGGAGATTCAGAGAGCTCTTTGGTCTAAGTACTCAGAAAATTATGGCTGATCCTTTTGTTCAGCTATTACTTTTGCCTTTCCAAGGACATTACTACTTCAGAAACAGAGAGATAAATAAGAAGTTGACATTACTTATGAATCAGTCCTGAAAAGATGCTTGATGAGTTGTGTATATGCCCATGCAAATGTGTGCTGTTTCAGATTACAGATGTATTTCAAGCATAACCAATTTGACCTTCCTCATTGCCTTGTATCCTCTAATTATTGCTTTTGCCTGGTGCTTTCTAAAAAGTTTGGCGCACAGTTGGGAAGAAGCTAAGCTGTGCCAGCATTTGCTGTATGTTCATGAGTTCCAGAGCTGAACCCATTTTTTTCGGCTAGGATGTGGGGAAGATCCAGAGGGAGCTTTCTGTGGGTTTTTTGCTCCATGAAGGACACTTCTACAAATTTCTGCCACAGCTTAAATATTTAGCCCATACAACATGATCGTCATTCTTCTTTCTTGAAGAAGAGATTTGGGGGAGAATGGAGAATTGTTTGGAGCCTGGCAGAGATGTTTTATAAGCTGCTACTGAGCTCTGTTTTGAAAAACGTTAAGGCTGCCCACACCATCTCTTCAGCATTCCCTGAAGTGGCTCAGGCAGTACTGGTCTGACACCAACGACCACATCTGCATCTCTGCACGGCACGAGGAGAAGGCTTTTTGAGGGCCTTGCAGTGCATGCTTAGGATTCAGCACAGACTTTAAATACATGAGAAATGCACAAAATATGGGCAGGTTCTCTCCTGATGTATCTTGTTCCGCTGCCGTGGATTGTGCCAGATGGGAATTTGAGCCTGTGTTTCATTCCCACAAGTTAGTCTTTTCTATGCCATCATACCTGAGAAACACTGCCGGCAAACCCTGTCTGTCTGAAGGACATTTGTCACTTTAAGCCACTGACGCTTCCTTGTCTTGTCTTGTTGCAGTGATGTCCACCTCTTTGCAATTCCACCTGAGCACACCATCAGCATCCTACTCCGCCTCCTACCTGAGACCTCCAAGGAGCCATTTGCTGTGTGGCAAGTAACAGATGAGGACTTCCAGCCCCTCCTTGGTGTTATCCTTGACTGTAAGTTTCATGATGAATAGATTAAATTTGGGCATTTGTATACATTTTTGGGAGTAATAGAACTGATTTCTTTTTTAAATTGGACAGTGTGTTATTTTAATATTTTTGTTATACACCAGCAGTCATGGGATGCTTTGCTGCTGCCAACATGGCACTTTAAATGTTTCTCAGTGCAAGTAAAAACTATACTTTTGTTTTTATTCCACCTCTAATATATTCTTTATTTTTACATGTTATTTTTCTTTTTCTGCTGTTTAGAAATACTTGATTGTGAAATATTAAAACTTTCACTGTGTTTAAGCCTATTTATTTATTATTGTTCAGTATGTGGGTGAAATCAAATTCTCTTTTAATTCTAAGTTGTTATTTGTCCTATTTTCCCTGTAGCCAGTAAGAAATCCTTGACCTATTTCAATCATGACTACAAGGCTGATTTACAGGAAGTCTCCTTTGACCAACAGGAAGTGAAGAAGATATTCTATGGGAGCTTTCATAAGGTCCTTATCAAGGGAGGGAGAATTGTAGCTCATGATCTCACTCCAATCTGAGAATGTTATGCTATCAATGTATATTGTTCAAACTGAGGAGTGATTACAAAAATACTTTGCATACAGACTGCTAGGGAACTGGCAAACCTATTTGATATGCTGAAGTTATAGCTATAAAGAATTTGGGTTGATCCTATGTGCACAACATATGATTTTCACACATTGAATGCTTCTTAAAATGCATTGCACACTTATCCATTTTATAAAGACTGGGTATATATAGATAAATTATAGCCACACATTACTACCGTGTATTACATACAATAATGATGGTCATAATGTGAAATATCATAGAAAAAAAATATACATAATATATACAAAATTATAATTCTCCTTGTCAAAGATGAAACTTTGCCATTTCAGTATGTATTTATACAGCATATATTTTCATATATACATTTTTCTAAAGATTTAACTTCCCCGCACAAACAATGTGTTAGTACTCTAAGGGATGCATTTTATGAATTGCACAATCTTCTAGTTCTGTCACCTTGATTATTTTTGTCCCCAACCAACTACTTCATTTTCGGGAATGTGTACTTGTTCCTTTCTGGTGTGTATGGTGGTTTCGGTGGTACACAGTTATGGAGAAAAGCTGAGGCTAGCTGTCGGCTGCACTGTCCTTTCTTTGGGGACTTAGCTCAGGTCACCTAAAGCTGTAACTGTGTCCTGCAAAGTATGCAGGTGGTCCCTTTGTAACCATGTAATTCCTGTCTTCGTAGTTAAGCCTATGTAGAGGCAAAGCCTAAGGGTGAAGATCCAAGATACCCCTGTAACTGATTACCTAGGCACAAAACTCTTGCTTGGACACGCAAAGCCGGCCGGCCTTGGCAGGATGCTTAGCGTTGTCAGTGCTAGGAGCAAGTCTTGCGTGGTCCCAAAGACTGGTTTTACACACCTCAACAGGAGCTGCTAGTACCGCTGCTCACTGAGGAGAGAGGAGAAGTCCAGCCCCCCTGAGCTTCAGGGGGTCCAAGGGATGAGAGCTGGGCACTGTTAGATGTACCCAGAGGAACAACCCCCAGGCAAGGAGGCGGCTGTGGCAGAAGTGCGAGGGAGGTGGCAGTCCAGGAGAGTATGAAAACTGAGGACAGCGATGAGCTCGATCTAGAGGCAGGATGGAATGAAAGGCAATAGCAGAGACTAGGAGCAGGGGCTGTTTTCAGGGTCATTGACTACAAACAGCTTCTTTTTGTAAACGCCTCCTTTTTGTTAGTCTAGGGCCTGTCTGCTGGGGCTGGCTGTGGAAGAGGCAGCGATTTCCTGCAGGGATGGCAGTCTGCTGCCCTATGTTCAGTTCTTCTCTGCTTCCTGGCTTTTTCCCACCCTTCCCAGCCAGTGATACTGTCATCAGTCACTGCAGCGCTTTCTGCTGTGGGGTTTTCAGCAGTGTAATCCCTGCAGAGCTTGTGTTCCTACCCCCCTGCCACAGCTAAAACACTCCCAGGAAAACATAACCCTTGAGGCACTTCTCAGCTCACCTCAGTACCTGCAAAGTTGCCCTTTATGACCCTCTTTCTGAGTATTTAGCTATGATCTTAGCTACGGCTGTTGACCTAAATACAGATAGATCTGCTGTAATTTAAAGAGGCAGAGCTCACTTCCAGCTTTTAATTCTGTTGTAACTTTATTTGTGTTGTATCAAATAGGCGCTTACATCACTGAGAAGCTGTCACTGTTCTTGTTGCTTATATTTCCCTTGAATTTTCCAGTCAATCCCTCTTGATAAAAATAGTGTCTTGTCTTTTTCTGCAGGTGATACATCATTACGTCTAAAAACAGTTAGCACTGCAAGTGCACGGATCAGATTCTCCAGCTTTTATAAATAAACTCTGCAAAGGGAGTGAAATAGAGATGCACTCGAGCTAAATCCCAGCTCCATATAGCTCTAATTTTTGTTGAGGTTCAGATCTGAGCTCAGATTTTGGAAAAAAAAAAAAAACAAAAACAACAACAACAAAAAAAACCTCCAGAGTGTGAATCACATCTCGTGTATAGCCAGACGCAGAGCTTTAGCCCAAGTCCCACCTGAAGCCCAGTTCAAAGTAAAACAGCAGCAGTGTATTTTGGTCTTTGCAACTTCCTAATCAGAACATCTCCTTCCTCCAGGTGTAACCAAGTGCTAAGGGCCTAGATTTTGGTAGTGCTGAAAGCTAGAGTGACATGGATTGGCTTAAATGCCTTTCAGATGGGTTTCAAAGCAGGGACAAATGCTGCATGGATTTAATGTCACATCTGTCAGTCTGCTAGTGCCATACTGCCTGCTGCCTGGAAGGCCTCATTGAGATCTCTGAAATGTACTTGTTTTGTGTTAAATATGCAAGAGAAAAATATCCCTTTCTCCCTGAAGTAACAAACATCATCTCAATGCTGTGGATATTGACTTCAGCCACAAATTAATAACTCTGAGTCCAGAGAACTGCATTAGAAACTGATAAGAGGAAGCTTTGCATTCCCTTATCTAGTGGGGGGGGGAAAAAGGAACTTTTGTATTGAAGTGCCATTTTGATGGGCCTTTCATGGTGTGACTGAAACTGCTAGTGAGTTGATGACAGGAGTGGACTGAGATGGAGAGAAAAGAGGAGGAGGAGAGGTTTCCTGGCAAGCTCCTTTCCTTTCCCTTAAAGAATTCTAAAAATTATTTTTTTTGGGAAGATGTTAATAACCAGGAAAATTTTTAAAATCAACTTTTTTTTTCCCTAGAATTAGGAATTTTAGTGACCATTCAGTGCTGGAAATAAGAAAAAAAACATATCTATCTTTGTGTGAAAACCCGATAATTATTCATAAGATTTTTTTTTTTTTTTTTTTTTTGGCTGTCTATATCCTCAAAACAAAGGTACTCCACCCAAATGAGCAATGAACACTTTTTATTAGTATCTATAGGCAGGTCCATCAGTAAGCTAGTTTTCAAAACTGAATTACTTAATACTGTAACTCTGGGAAGGCTTCCCACAAAGTGAGTTGATGTATAGCAGGGAAACATCAGGGAGGAGCGCACTGTTGCATAGCAGACACACCATATACTCAAAATTATTCTCTAGCCCTTATACTTTTGATCCATTTGCTCATAGTTGGAAAAGCACTAGGTTTGGGATCTGGGCAGAAAGCGTTGGCTTGTTTAGAAGACTCCTCCGTCCCATAGCAGAGCTGTAACCTGACTCTTTCTGCCTGTCACCCAGGTGCACGTGGCAGTGAGCCATTTCAAGATCAAACTCTATCTGGACTGTAAGAAAATAGCAGAGAAACCTATCAACACCATTGGTAGCATCTCCATGGCTGGCTTTATCATGCTGGGAAAAGTGACAAGGACTAGAGGGCCAAGGAGCGGGTCAGCATCGGTAAGTCCCTCGGTGATGTATGTTTTTGGAGAGTGAGGAGCTTAAATATGGGGCTGGCTGGAGTGGGCAGAAGGAGAGAACTGCCATCTCGCATCATTTTCGCTCTGAATGCTTCCTAACGCTGCTGTGATGTGGGACAGTTCCCACTGATCCCGCTGATCTCTTAGATTTAATGAGCTTTCCTAGTGCAATGTCTCTCTTCCTCACCTCCTACCTCTGCTTGAGGTTTGTGATTAGAGGCGGCAGAGTATGAAAGTGTCATGCAGCTGCCTTCAGCTGTGCTCGGAGCAGGAGGCATCACACTATGACGCTGCGTAGTCTGGGGACCAGGGGAAATACGGATCCTCCTGCCCTAACAGGCTGAAGATGACAGATGAGTTAGGGAATTGCTTCTAAATGTGAAGGCTGTGTAGCTCAACCCCTTCCAAGTGACAACAGGAAACACTGGTGACTGAGAGTAACAGGTCTGGTTGTGCCTCGTTTGGTCTCAATCTCTAGTGTGCTCGTGCTTGCGTATCTGCATGCAAATGGTGGAAAAAATTTTCAGTTTAGAGGCTCTTTGTCAGCTGCTGCTTAAGAAAACAAACCAATCAGTGCCAGACTGTGGGCATACCTTTGCTGCACAGCGCTGCAGACATCCTGCTTCCTTACAAGAGGAAAGGGTAAGTAAAAGTGAGGCCAAGGTGTTGTGCCCTATGACAGCACGGTGCATGGTCCTACAGGCAAAAAGACCTATATCTGCCATCACACAGGAATCTGTTGCCATGTTTACCCTATGCAATAGATATGTTAAATATATCCAGAAAAAGGGGGATTTCGTCACCTATGATGTGCTGAATGGGACTAGAAAATCACTCATGACTTGCGTGATGCTCCTCCTCATTGATTCTGCTTTTAGAGCTAAGAGTCTAGGAGAAAGCATACCAGTTGACTGCAACTTCCCTCTCCTCAAAGTGGCATGTTAAAGTTAGCTTGTCCCGTAAGCCTGCCCAACCACTTTGGCTTACAAAGAAAGAAGCAGAGGACTGGGATATACCAGGGAAAAGTGGTTATTGGAATTGCCTATTAGGTATAGGAGCAGTTGTGTAAGAAACAAGGGGACACTAGGATTCAAGCAATACTTCTTTGCTAAATAAACACTGCAAGAGTTTAGACTGATTGGAAGCCAACAGACAGCTGCCAAGGAGGAAAATTTGTGCTTGCTTTGTCCTTGTGAAATTTTTCCTGCTAACAGCTTAGCTAGACAGATCTTGTAACTGAGGAAACGGTAATGAACAGCTTCATGCCTTCTCTGCTTCCTTTGCCTTTCAAGCCTAGCAAAGCTTCACATCTTCCACAGTGCTGCTGCCCTTGAGAAGACAGAGTGCCTCATTAATGGTTATCATGGCACCTTATTTAATTTAAGATGTCTTTAAATGCTGCTTGATCTACAGGGCTCATCTGTATCTGTATGCTGCATGTCACACTCCCGTGGCTGTACAGCTTATTCATTGTTAAATGCATGGAATGGAATTAAAAAAAAAAAAAAAAAACTAGAAACAGTATTAAGGGGAAAAAATCTCTGCCTCATTATTTTTGTCTAGCTTTGTGCAGTATGTGTTCCTTTGTTAATCAAAAAGGGAAGATGTGGCAGTTGTGGGATATGATGAGAAAGACGGGATGAGGGGTTATTGGGAGGAGAATCATCCATCTCCTAGGAATTGTTGCCACTTTTATCTTCATTCCCCTGAGGGCCAGCAAAAGCAAAGTTTATTTTTACATTTTGGTGATGCTGAAGCCCAATTACTTGAGGACTCTGCTCCTTGCCACTGTTGCAGAACAGTGAGTAAATTGCAAACGTGGCTTTTGCTGGAATGAAGCTTCATATTGACTTGCTTAGCAAGACTTGGAGACCTGAAGACTTGTAAATCACCCAGAGGCCAGTGATACTTTTTATATTATGCATTAAGCACATCTACATTTGTTATAGCTGCCTCTTGAAAAGGAGGATGTGCGGGGGGCTAGAGGCTAGTCTAGTCCTGATCTCCCACAGTACCTAAACTGCCACACATTTCACAGCTCTGTATTATGAGGGTGGGGTGAAACTGGGATCTGCCTCCACGGTTATCAAGGTGAGACCGTGGGGCATAGGACAGCTCTGTTTGCACAATGGCACTTGGGACCATATAGAGGAGTCCTGTCAAATCATTGATGAAGATTATTTTCGGTACCTGAATGTCACAAGGTGATTTTGGTGATGGATTGACTATGCCAACGCTCCCTTATAAAATTCTCCTTTTTTCTCCCAGTTCCAGCTGCAGTCTTTGCGGATTGTGTGCAACAGTTTAGGGGCAGAGGAAGACAGATGCTGTGATCTTCCTGCCTTGGTAAGACAAAAGGGACCACTCTACTAGTTGAGATGAAGTTGGGGATGATGGAACAAGACCATGCAGAAGGAGGTGATACTGCAAACGATTTTGGTAGACACAAAAGGGAAACTATTTTTCTTCTCATCCATTGGGATTACTGACAGGATGTTTCTTGGTGAAGTGAATGAAGTTGTTTGCTTCAAAAGGCAAGGTAACTCTTCAAATTCTAGTGCAACGTATATCGTTTCCATCATGAATTCTTCTGTGACAGCAGCCCCAACAACCATACAGCTTTGCTGTCACCCTTCAGCCCAGAATTACAACATTGCTCTGCTCTACTATTCAAATTCTCATTTCAAAATGAGAATTAATATGCAGTTGAGTGTTTTGGGGGTGTGTGCAAATACTAGCAAAAAGCAAATTATCTTCCAGTTTGCTATGCAAATTTCAGACAGAGATGATCCATAATTTTCTGTATGAACTTGTTATTTGACAGAGAAAGAAAGCAGAAAATCTTTCACAAACATCTCTCAGTGAGCTGCAGAAAACTTTTCTTTTTCTCCAGCTGAAAGATTGAATTTTGAAATAACTGAAAATGTTGCATTCTACTCTTGCTATGCAGCAATTCATGGCACCTTGGCTTGTCTTTGTTTCAGAGGGACGAAGAGACTTGCCCTACCTTAGCTCCTGCCTGCACTTGTACGTCTGGCCTCCCAGGCTTACCGGGACCTCCAGGACCCCCTGTAAGTTTATCCTTCCATGTCTTCTTAGAAGTGAGTATATTGTATACGTTGATGTTGTTTCATGCTGTTTGGACACCCTGAGGGAAGCCAGGTGTGAGGAGCTGGGCAGGTAGATGGAGAGAGGTCAGCATTCCACTGAAGCAAGACTATAGTGTGTTGGAGGATCATGGCCTCTACAAGGTTTTGTTTTCTTTCTCTTATCTTGATCCCAGATGCGATTAAGTGGGAAGGCAGCTCTTCCCTGCTGAACACAGACTCCAAAGCTTTGCCTGATAGAGTTTTGTTTCTCTGTGCATGTTTTGGCTGTTTTTCAGAATAACAGGTGAAGTCTGGGCTTGGCAGGCCAGCTCCTGCCCTGATGTCCCCATCTGAGGGAACATTAAAGTCTTCCCCTCACCAGTCAAAGGCTGAAACAAAGCGATACCCTTCAGGTTTCCTATGGTCATGAAGTGGGGAGATGGCACTTCGGCAAGGCAATAACTGCAGCTAGGAAGAGACAGAGCATTTCCTGATGCCACATTAATCCTCTTATGAGAGGACTGACCACCCTCTGTGTGTGTCGCTGGAGAGATTTTATGGATCAGAAGCTTTGAAACTCTTTGTAAATGGGAAAAAAAAAAGGTTCATCTGCTAACTGGGAGTCTTATGCAGACACTTGGCAAAACCTCTCCCTTTTGCCCATGCAAAAGGGTGTCAATAAAGAATCTGATCCTCAGCAGCTGATTATATCCATCTTCTTTTCACCCACTGTGAAAAATGGATAACTTCTAACCACATATTTTACATTTCATAGCCCACTGCGCATGGGGCACATCTGTACAGGTGCTTGCAGGGAGATCTCTGCTCAGAGCAGTCTGAGATTTCTGGTGGCGCACAGCAGTGTGGCTGAGCTGCACGGGAGGGCTTTGGAGGGTGGCTGTGCCACTAGGTTTGTACAGCACCCCACTGGCTTGTGGGCGGTCTGGGTTCAGACCAGACTGAGTGTCTGCGTAGGTCGGCAATGTAGAAAGAAAGAGGAGACTTTACAATGCTGTCTATCCCCAAAGCACTCTCTTTACAAAGGACAAAACCTGCAAGAAAACCCTGAAGGAAATGAGGGAATATGATAGTCTTTAGGTATATAATGTTCTCTGGGATAAAGGACAAACTCAATCTTTTGCCTTATCCATTATAGACAGAGGAAAGTCACCATGGGATTAATCTGCAGCAAGAAATATTCTAGTTAGACAATAGTAAGCAGTTATCCAGCAGTTGGCGAAGCCCGGGACCAGGCAATGCAAGAATACGGTAGGATCTCCATTAATGGAGGCATTTAAGAGATTAAAGAACAATATAAGTGGAGCTGATCCTGCCTTGGAACAGGCAGACAGACCAGAAGCCAGCTTCCTCCTGGCTGCATTTCTCTAGGATTCACTGAGAAGCTTTTGGGGGAGCAGTGGTAACTTACCTGGTCATGGTTTAATAGCAAGGGCAGCCAGTTTAGTCCACAGCTGAATGTTTGCACTTCTAAAGTGTGAGTGGAAACATTTGTGATTGCACTGGCTGCTGAAGGCTGAGATGCTGTCCACAGCACCTGATTTCAATCGTACCAGAAGCTTTACTCCTGGAAAGTAATGGTTTAAGCAACAATGGCCTCCTTGCTCAGGTGAAGGTGTTTTAGATCATCTTTTTTAATACTGTTATTCTACTGTGAAAATCGATTCCTCTCTTCACTAGGAGCAGCATCTTGTTGTATAGTAATTACATGCTCGTTCCAGTGGAAGGAAGTTTAATTACAGAGCACACTGTACTATCACAGTATGTTTCGATATACTAAGTGCATAATTACCATCCTGCATTGCCCTGTGGTTTAAACATCTCTGCAGCACAACTCTCTTAAGAGCTGAGTTCTTTTGAGCACAAGAGAAAATACAGTTATGATACATAACCTTATACTCATACCATCTGACTCAGTAATTTACTGCAGTTACATGAGTACTTACTGCTACTTTTAAAACTCCAGTAGTTTAAAGTTAGCAAGATTATCTCCCACTTTGTAGTTATTACTCTTTCTTAATGAGTGTTTTTGACCAGGCCAAGCTATACTTCTGAAATGAGCTTCTGGGCATTTCTGAAAGAACCTTTAGCAAAGCTTCCTGGATGTACCTCTTAATCTAAATCCATTGTTGTTTAGATTCAAGAACAGAAACTTTTAGATTAAGATGTCAAAAGTTCACAGAGTACTGATTTGTGCCAGAAGATTAGTTTCCTCTCAGATCCAGCAGTTACGCAGATGCAGAGCTAAGCTGGGTCTCGCTGGAGTTGGCCACCATCCCTGATCTCTGCATGTGTGTATTTTATCAGGAGGATGTTACATAAAACAGCCTTGGCCTAAAGGGATGTAAACATGAGCCCCTCTTCTCTGGTGCCTTCCCATGTTCCTGTGTGACTCCTTCTCCATTTGTTGCCTCAGCTTGGATTTACTGGTAGTTTGGGGGAGGTCTGAACAGGTCAAAACTCCATCTCTTCCCATGGGCGGTGGGTGCAAGTACCCTGTCACAAATGGGGCTCTACTGTCATCTTTCCTTTCATCTTCCAATTGACTGGATGGCTGATTCATTTTCTTCTTGCACCCATTTTCACCTGGTTCTTTGGGGTAAGGATTCTCTTTTCGTTGTGTGTATGTAGCAAACGGGCCAACTTCTGTCTGCTAGGCTCTTTGTTACACTGAAATAAAAATAATAATAACAGTAGCTTTGTGTGTTATTGGCAGGGCAGCCCTGGAAGGAGAGGGCCACAAGGGGAAAGAGGAGAGCCAGGGCCCAAGGTAAGAACTAATTTTCAGCATTATAATTGACTTTCTTTTGCTTCAGATTACATCAGAGGAAGGATACAGGAGTGTAAGCTTCACCTTTATTGGAGCTGGATGTTTTTGTTTCAGATTTGAACTTGATTCCTCTGAGTCCTCTCCCTGTTTTACTGTGCCAAGCAGAGCGTAGTGAGTGTAGAGTAAGTAGACTTAGGGCCTTAAGAACCAATGCGTTGAGGAGTATGGGATCACTTAGTATTAATTAAATACTCAGGTTATAAAAATTAAGATGATGGGCCTTATTGAATTGAAATAATGCACTGTGATCAGCAATGTTCTTGGAAAGCAGCCATTCTGGAAAAGAGCCAGTCTTTGTGCTGTGCTTGATCTGGCTGCCAAGCACACCTGGGTTGATTGTGCTCTTAGTCTGTGGTGAGCTGTGAAGCAGAGCAAGAGCCACGCGCAGACTTCAAGAGCAGCTCTGAGCTCATAAGGAATGACCGAGTCTGAACTTCCCAAATGTTGGGGACAAGAGCAAGTCCTGACTGAAGTGTTTAGTGTATTGAAGGTGCTGTTCCACTAATGTACGCACGGCAAAGCCAGACCAACCCACTTCTTCCCTTCTTTGGGGTAAACGCTCTGAAGGAAGCAGAGTTGCAGGGGAAACGGTTTGGGGAGGAAATAACAATAAATGCGGATTTCACCTGCAGGTTAAGGCCATCTTGAATAGCTGGAATGACCTGCTGCTTGGGAGGGTGAATCCTGTTTTGCCAGGCAGGATGTGGCACCTTGCCATTGACTCCTGTAGATGGGGTGCCAGCATCTTGGACCAAAAAAACAAAGGCAGCTGAGGTTTCTAGAGATCCCTACTGTCCTGAATTATTGATCTTGAATCCTGTAGAGGGTTCGTGCTGACCCAGCTGCTGTGGTGCAGTCTATGTCGAGGACAGCCTCTAATTGTTTTCCTTCTTTATGTTTGATTTTATGTCTTGGGCTTTAGGGTGAACCAGGCCCACCTGGACAAGTGGGGCCAGAGGGTCCTAGTGGCCAGCAAGGCTCTCCAGGTTCCCAAGGGATCACGGTTCAGGGTCCAGTGGTATGTGATCTTTTCCACTGCCTTATTTGTCACTTGTGCTTTGCATTAAGAACATGTCTCCAAAAAAAAAAAAAAAATAAAATAAAAAAAAGACAGAGAAAGGAGAAAGAAAGAAAGAAAAAATTCAGGCAATGTGTCAATGTGTTTACATCATCCTGTTAACATCTGGGCAGCTGCACTAGAGAAAGATAATGATAACAGCCCAGTAGAGTGTTCAGGCATTTCTTGGTCATCATTTTTAAGCAAGGAATGCAGGTGGAGGTCACTGTGTTCATGTCTGTAGGAACGTGGCAGATTCCCATGAACATGTGATTCCAAACTCTCTTTTAGCACTTTGGAGAGCATGAGCAAACTGGGAAATGGGTGTAGAGCAGGCATGATGTTGTTTTCCTTACAGGATAGTCCAGTATGCATAACTATTTTTCTGTTTCAATCCAAGGGACCACCAGGAATTAAAGGAGAGAAAGGAGACACAGGAAGTCCTGGCATGCAAGTAATAGCAGATACCATTTCTTTAAATTGTCTAGAAGATTTTCCCTTTTTTCCTAGTAATTAATTTAAGCAAGTTTGAAAAGTGATAGGATTCTTGTTGCCTGTTTTGAAACTCTTTCACTTGGAGTGTCAAACCATCTTCCTGTGCTGGTCTAGTCCTGCTTCCTAAAGTTTTAAACATACAATCATCCATAGCTTTAGCCTTCTAAAGGGGCAAATATCCTACCCGTTTCACAGAGCGATAAGACAATCTCCAACAAGCAAGCCATAAATGAACTGTAAATAATCAGCAAAGGTAGGAAGGAAAGTCAGCTTGACTGCCTGCTCTCTGCTTTGGTGTTTTCCAAGAATCCTCAGAGCAGAAGAGGGAGGAGATGGTGTCAGCAAAGTGCCTTAGGACTCAACTGTTATCAAAAGCACCCTTTCAAGGTAGGGGTGCAATATAGGGGGAAAAAGGAAAAGTGAGTCAGTTGGTGGGAGAAAAAAGAACTTATCCAGAGGCCTGGAGACAATGCAGGTTAAAGATGGAATGATAATGATTGTTCTGTTCCACAAATAACCCCGTCTCTTTTTCCATGTTTTCTTATGTTCCCTGTTGCAAAATATGAAGTAGAGAAATAATAATCAGATGCCAATTTTACCCAGCAATTCTAAATTACAGGGCATTCCTGGTGTGCAGGGAGCTCCAGGCAGGGATGGTCTTCAAGGTGCAAAGGTAAATCTCTGAGTTTTCAAGCATGAGTGCCATAAATTCCAATTGTTGAGTGTACTTGCAGAGACCTGAAACATTCAGCTCTCCTTATGAACTCAGTGCATAACTGAATGATGCTTTCACTAGGCCGAAAGGACTGGAGAAAAAAATATTGGGTCATCTCAGTTTTGTCAAACTTTTTCATCACTGACCAGGTGCCAAGTGTCTTGTCTGCTTGGCAGGTATATTTTTACTAATTTCTGGCAAGCTTCTGTTAAAAACAGCGTGTGGAGAAACCATTTCATTGCTTACCAGCTTTCTTTGAGTCCTCTTGTTAATGCATAACTGGGTTTGGCTTTGCAGGGGGTGAGAGGACTAGAAGGCACGGCTGGGCCTCCAGGACCACCTGGACCAAGGGTAGGTGCATGCCCTGAGCCATTCAATAGAAAAATCTTCCTCATCACGTGGTTGTGGTTTGTGTTGACAAGCTGTCCTCCAACAATGTCAGAGTAAAACCCCTTCTCAGGGTGTCCCAGGGCTGTACCCCAGCACTTTTCACAGGTGTACCTACGCTGACGCTGTCAGCATGAGGCGTAATGCCTTTAGCTTCCCCTGTTGGAGGTACCTTCTGGGGAGGCCTTGAGGCAGGAAGCAGATGATTGCTTTTCTATTGCTAGTTTTCTCCTGCTACTTTTTTTTCAGGTGTTGTGTGAGTTTGAGGTGTATGGGAGTTGTCACACTGAAATCACTAGCTGGAGCTGGAGGGTGAAGGCAGATGTGAAAGGAGCAGTGTGCAGTGGAAATTGCTCACTGCTGTCTTTGTATGAGACCTCATAGTAGTTTTAGTTGGGTATTTATAGAAGCTAAGTCTGAATTCAGCTTGTGACTGTGACTTGCTCATCCTGGGAAGATGTAGAGGAGGCAGGATAGAACCTGAGCTTTCTGAGTATGACGAGAGCACTGTAGCCTTCGTACTGGACTCTGAAAGCCATTCTGGTGCTGTCTCAAAGACTTCTTTCATTTTCCATTGTTCAAAGTAATTGCTAATCACTGAGTCTAAACCTAACAGCTGGAAAATTGTAAAGGAAAATACTTCTTGTGTGTGTTGTTTGTTTTTCTCTATATGGCACAAAGAGGAGATGACCAGAGAATGTACTTCCCTTTCTCTAAGCTACTGTTACTGTTGCAGTGAAGCATTAGAGGCAAACATAGGTCTTCAAGGAAAAAAAGAATAATGTGGTATTAGCAGGCTGAAGAAAAGGATTATGCTCTAGGCTAAGTCTAAAATAATCTGAATATATAATGAAGGATCTAAAACCTGCAGGGTAAAAAATGCATTGCAATTTGTTAGCAAAACTGAACTTTGCTGGCTGGACCATAATTGAGACAGTAATAGGGAATGATGTGAACATGACTCATATATGATATACTTTTAACACCATATTCATGGCTGGATTAGACACTGACATAAGCCTTAAGGACAATGCCCTTGCTAGAGTCCTCTGAACTCAAACTGCTGGTGCCTGTGAAGCCACAGGGAGGGGTAAACCTCAAACAGAAAAAGAAGTTAGGAAGTAACTGGCCTTTTATCTTCATCTTGTAATTGATGCTGCAGGGTTTCCAAGGAGTGACAGGCTCCCGAGGCAACAGCGGAGAGAAAGGACCTCCGGGTGACGTTGGGCCAACAGTAAGTTTCTGCTTGTTCAAAGGCAAAGATATGAAATAATTCAGGGGAAAGAAACTATTCCCACAGAAGGTCTCCCTCAAGGTGTAAAGAATAATTTTGTTTTACACTCACCTTTCTTAAGAAGATCTCTGGGTATGCAAAGCCCAGGCTACTTGACCATTGATAAAGCATTTAACAAATCCTACTTTCCTTCAATCTCTGTGGTTTTACAAGCTATACAAAATCCAGCAGGCAAACAAATATCTGGTGTGAGTGTAGATAAAATAAAGAATTAGAATAAGGCCCAAACAGGACTAGCTAATATTGGCCTTTGGCAAGGCAACCTCAAGTCTAGATGTCAACATTTATTTCTTCTTCTCAGATGTTAAAAACCACTTAAGTTGGGAAAACTGTCCTAAGATAATATCTGAGGAATTTCTGCATCCTTGTTGATGGTGTTTTATGCATCAGCAGCTGCCTTATTTTTGATGCCCTTAAAAAGAAAACAAAATATTCCTGTGAACTCAAAACCTATTTAGTCATTGTCAGGAGGTCAAATAAACAACCAGAGTGTTGGAAACAAATGTGCTCCATGTCTCACTAATGTAACCTGTACCCTGTTGAACTTTTATTTTCTTTTGCCCCTCCTTTCTCTAGACTTTTATTTTTTTTCCTTTTGCTTTTTCACAGGGGCTTCCAGGTCCAAAAGGAGAAAGAGGAGAGAAAGTGAGTTTTTTGGGGTATTGGGCAACACAGACATTGTATCCTATCCTCAAAAGAATGGAGGTGGTAATCTGTTTCACAAGTTATACTTACATATTTAAACCATTTTGATGTTGAATAACCTAATGTAGCTGTAATTCATTACCTTTCCACTTTCCTGCACTGGCTATTCTGATGGGATATATATAATCTTACAGCAGCTAGGAGCTTCTTAGTGTCAGTTGTAGTAATGAGAAAAAAAGCCAGTTGAAAATCCCATCTTACTGGGAAGGAAAACACAAAAACACTTGACTTCACCCAGTTGTTCTTTCTAAATGTATTGTATAACTAGGGACTCGTGTAATATATCTCTGGTGTGCTTACACGGAGAGATGGTGCAGTCAGGATATTTACGCTACATTGGAAGGTTATTTTATTGTGAGAAAAATTTTCTTATCGTGATTTTTGGTTTAAAAAAACGCAACCCTGTGTACTTCTGGGAGTCCGAGTCTCATTGCGAGATATGACTTACATGAATTAGGCTTCAAGCAGGAGAGCTATGCTGTGTAATGAGTTAGCACACGCCAGCTGAGCCCAGGGAATTAGCCATGCATGTACTCTGAGCCTATCTCAGACACGGAGTAATATGCACTGGCTTAAAAATGACAAGGAATTAATGGGCTAATATGTCTTCCCTCACGTTTGAGGCAGATTGAAGAGATGAACATTGCTTTTACTACAGCCCAATTAACCCTATAAATTGCAGCAAGTTCAGTGTGCAAATCTGTACGGAAGTCAAGGGGACTTTTGTCACCTAAGATGTTTTGAAAAGTCTGTGCTCTTTACTTGCCTGTTTCTAGATTGTTGTTATCGTTAGTGGGTTTGTGCATCCTTTGCACCTCTGTATAATTGCTGTGTTCATAAAGCACACGCTGAGAAAAGGTAAAGCTGCTCTGCAGGTGCAGCTGCGGGACGTGCTGTCATACCTTCTCCCAGTTAGGATGGGGCTGAGAACCCAGCATCAGTGGTTCACCTTCAACGGTCTCCTTCAGCAGATTCTGGATCAGAGCCTCAAACTTTGTGGGGGTTTCATCAGGCCAAACCAGCTGTCTACCGTGTAGATGCATGTCAGCTCCTCTTCCCTGACTCCCTTTATAACCAGTGGAGAGAAATAGGTATTTTTAGGACATGATTCTCACCCAAAAGCAGAATAAAGTAAGTCAGATGAATCATGTCCTCCACTGCCTATTTCCTTTCCCTGCCTGTCTGGGTGCCTTTAGGATTGGCTCAAATTGCAGACGTACACTCCAAAAACTGAGAGATGAATCCCCCTTTTAATCTCTGATACGTTTTGCAGATCTCCTTGAGGCTAAAGACTGTTTTAGTGTCAAGTTAACACCTTGGTATTATAATTTTTAAAACTATTCTCCTTCCATTCCCAGCAGCTTTTCCTTTTCTATGCTTGCTTTTACAATGGAACTGTTTTTTTTCCCCTCCCTTGGGTGTTGTGCTAAGCTTTTGTTTAATTTTGAGCAAGTATGCATGTTGATCCAGACAAAGATGTATGTTTTATATGGCTTTGGAGAGATGCAATGTTACAGTTATGGATTTTCAGAGTAAATATTTATATTCAAGCAGGTTTTTTTGCATGTTATTGCTTTTCCTTGCTCCACTAAAACTTTCTATAGAAACTCCCGATATCATTTTTTTTAGAACACAGTAACAGTAAGAATCAATGTTTGTAAAAGGTTTAGACAAAGATAACACACTGCAATATCTGATCTTATTAAATGTTTTACATATCACAGGATGCTGAATTACAGGCTACACAATCTTAGCATCCTTTGTGATAACATTTGAAAGTGAAATTTATTCTCCTTTTTTGGTAGCTTCATAAATTACGTAGATCCAGTCTAGCGCTTTTGATGTGCAGGAAAAAAGCAATTATTGACATTTCCCAATTACAATTTTATGGCTTCAGAGCTTTGTGATAAATAAATAAAGCTACATTTCATAGTAATGAGTATCTCTAACTCAAGCTGACAAGAAGAGCAGGCAGACAGATATCCTGCATTATGATATTGATCCTGCTTTAATGATATTAATACTTCCTTTTCTTTAAAAAAATGTTTCACTTTAGGGGGAACCACAGTCCCTGGCCACAATTTACCAGCTAGTTAGCCAGGCTTGTGAGCGGATGATTCAGAGTGAGTATAACCAACTGGACTCCTGAATTTATGCTGCCTCTAGAGCAATGGTGAGGCATGAACAAAATCACAGGGGAACAACCTGAAGCTGTAGTGATCCATAGAGCTCCTCCATCCTGTGCCATGCTGAGCGCCTAGTAAAGCAAGTGTCCTAGGCCAGGCTGTCAGTGCTACATTGTTTTTATTGGGCTGGTATTAGCACAAAAACCCGTGAAGTATTATTTAGGAAGTCCCTTTGGCACCTTGCAAAGACTCAAATTTTTCTCAAATGGAAGAGATTCCGTTTGAAACTTGATCCTTTAAGGGAAAACTGCTGTGATTTGTGCTGAATCAATGATTCACTTTATGCAGCAGAAAAAAAAATGGAGCGCCTACTTTGGAGATGTATCTAATCTGGTATGCTCAGCTCAGAGGGTACAACATGAACAGAGTGCAGTGTGTTTTAAATGCTAAAGAAATCGCATGGATCTCTCTTAAGATGAAGCATTTGTAGAAAAGTTCCTGTGCTGTGATGCACAAAGAGATGAAACAGTTTGCCCAAGGTCAGATAGCAAAATCATGACTCAGCTGCCAGTCTTCTCCTCAGCTTCTGGCTTTTTTAGTTTGGACTGGCATATTTTAGCAGTACCTGATCCTTTTAAGTATCTTTTTAGATGACATCCTCTGATTTTTGTCCCTTTCCTGAGTTCCTGGCAAATGGACATTGGTTTTCTGGCTTGTCTTCTCAGCTCACGTGTTGAAGTTTGACTCATTCATTCATGAACATGCAAGGAAACCAGTTCCTATTTGGGAAGAAAAATTGAAACCAGGAGAACCAGGACCACCAGGTCCTCCAGGTCCCCCTGGGAACAATGGAGAAAGAGGAGAAAATGGCATCCCCGGACAGCCAGGCAAAGATGGATATCCTGGAGAAAGAGGTATGGCTAGAAGTGTTCTTAAGCATATTTGACCCCATATTTAATACTTTAAGCGCTTCAGTACTTCAAGCAGTAAAAATACCTCATGATATTATCTCATCTCTTTCCTATTTTCCTCTTGGACTCATCGCGATGTCTAAAAGAAAACTTCTCTTTAGTGCTATCTACATGAAGTGGTAGATGAGATAAACCAAAGTAGTTACAAACATATATGCATACGTGCATTTGTAAATGTTGTCCTTCCAGGAGGGCCTCTCCTAATCTTGTTGGAAAGCTTCAGCAGCCAGAAGGATTATGTCAGTGTGTGTTTTTACTGCAAAGTTAGATAGGTCAAAGACTAGAGAGAACAAATGCAGCTCACTCTTCTTGTAAAGTCTACTTTGAGAGGGATGTCAATTTGCAACCATTTGTACATTTTTGGGGGACGGAAAGTTTGATTTTAGAGGGCTGGATATTTTCCTTACAGAAAGGCAAAATAAAGCCATTTTGATGAACTGCATGGCAATGGAATTGATTGCTTCTGGGCAGAAATGACAAATCTCGGGAAAAGTGGAAGGAAAGCCTGAGGCAACTGAAGTAATGCGGATGGTGGAAGCAGGTTTCTGGAGCAATACTTCCAACAACAATAGCCTCACATGTGACTAAAAAAATGGATTAATATAATCTCAACATCCTGAGAATAAGCAAAGGTCACCAACTGGGGGTTGAAAAAAGCTATTAAAAATAAAAACAGTATTTCGATATTTTCAGGGAAATAGTATCTTTTTCAGTCTAGAGAATAGCATTTAACTGTAGCCCCCAAAACATAGAAATCATGATTAGGCTGGTTGCCCACTTTGCCAAACTAGATTATGAACTTTGCTATTTCAAATATCATTACATAATAAAATACACTCTAAGACATTTTCAGAGGTTCAAAACATTTCCAAACAATTTGTCTGATTAGTGATGGGAGACTTAGAAGTTCCATAAAATGACAGTAAACTTAGAGATATTAATGAAACTGGGGAAACCAATTGGAAAATGCAGATGTGTCTCCCAAAAGCAAAATGATGAAAGACTTGGAAGTGCTGGAGTAGTCCTTGTACATAAATTCAAAACAGGAGAGGATCCTGTTCAGAAGCGTGTCTCAAACATTGATACAAGTATGCAGTGGTATAAAAGTAGTAACAGTTACTGCACAAGCATGAATGAATCATGGGAATACACTTTGGATTTGAGAACATTTGTTAGAAGCTCAGGTAATCGTCAAAGTAAAGTAAAACATACTGCTTTCAGTGGTGGCCTAACACCTCTAAATAGCTAGAGACCTTTTATTTACCCTTCCGACCGCGTTGTTCCATTTTGGCTGTGATCTGTAGAAGTTGCCGAAATGTTACTGAAATGAAAATGGAAGGCAACAGCTTGCAGATGTTTCAAGCCTGTCAAGTGAGGAGACAGGAGGAGATGGATCTCACTGAAAAAAACTCTTAAGGACAGAGCTGATTAAAATATTTTCGTCTTAAAAATATGAAAAATGATATTTTGTCAAAATGCCCTTGTTTTGCTGAAACATACTGGTTTTGATAGCAGTGAGAAAACTGTAAGCCTGATGTAACCAGCAGCTGGTTGAAGACACTGTTCAGCTGTGTGATTTGTCTGAGCAAGGTGAAGAACATATGGGAATGGACCTTACATTCAGGCCACTGCACTAACACCAGTACTGCAAATTTCTTTGTAAAAAATCTCTGTTCTCACCCGTATCGGGATGCAAGTCAAAGCTGGTTGGAGCCCTGCTAGTCATGGGCAACTGGTCATTATGGAAAAGAGTGGGAGATGGTAACATTTGGTTATAGACATTGACTGGGAGAAGTGATGAACCAGGGAGGAGGAGGAACTACAGGGATGACGTACAGACCTGCATTAAGAAGACATTTCCGTTTGGTTGATAAAGGAAGATTCAAGAGCAAAGAGTTTGTGTCTGTGTGTTAAATACCTGCTGATAGCCTGGACCCTTCTGAGAAGGACCAGGTATGCATAGCCAGGTCTTTCAGTACCAGCAAACATTCACTAAACCTCAAACTGAACATCCTAGTGTCTGATGATACTCAAGGGATACTTCTCTAGGCTGCCCCATGGTGCACAGACAGAATTGGAGAAAATAGTTATTTGACTGCTTTGCCAAAGGCTGCAACCCTCCTGTGCTGCTTAAACAATGAAAAATAGCATAGTGAGGAGATTACAGGAGCTTTAATTCTGGGTGAAATGCAAAATGCAGGTACCTGAAACTTGTCTTTTATCTTTAACTAGGTGCACCAGGGCCCAAGGGTGAAAAAGGGATGTCTGGAGCCAGTGAAGAAGGAATCCAAGGACCCAGAGGCAGAACAGGTAGAGTGAATAAACCTTTTTGTATCAACCATGGGTCATCCAGACCTCCCGGCTGCCAGATTCAAGGCACCACTCAGCCTTAGGACTGTTGCAGTGGGCAGACTGGCCTTCCCACTGCAGGGTTGCTGGCAGAGCTGTAGGTGATAATCAGCATCCTGGATCAAACAGCTTGAGGGTGCTGTTTGCTGCACCAATTCCTCTCTACTAAGACAAAAAGATCCATCTGTACCAGACAGCCTCCCCTCTTCAGTACACAGCTGCCAGTCTGCAGGCTGACATCTCAGTTCAGTGCCTACGTACAGGCAATGATGTGTTTTAATGACCTGAGGCATATCCAGGGAGTTTTAGTTTTCCCATCCAGACTCTCAAGTGATAGAAACGCATTGAAAATTCAACTCCTGAAACCCAAGGGTTTTTGAGTAATCTGTTGGGCTTTGGTATATTCTTCCATCCTGATCCCTCTTATTTGAAATCAGTGAGAGGCTTACCACTGGCTTAACGAACTGGGCACTAACAAGGGAGTATGGTCACACATATTCTTGTATATACAAATTTTTATAATTGAGATATAAAAACACAAAAACAATGACTCTGAGATGGCTCCTGGGATTAAGGTGACTTTCTGCATTGTTGCATAGGTGAACTTTGGATTCTCATAAACAGGCTCCATTTTTAGGGGAACTTGACACCTGTGAAGTCAAGGATAAGACTTGTAGTTAACTGGGATGCAGAAGATATTTTTCCAACTGGCAGGTGCAATCCTTCCACGAAAAAGAGGAAACAATACTCAGATAATGAACAGCAATGTAGGATGGAGGCAGTACAGAGTGGATATTACCAAGGACCAGCTAAAGTAGATGTGCTACTGCTTACAATGCTTCTCCTTCTTCAGGCCCACCAGGAGAAATAGTGCTGGGGAAACCAGGTCCAAAGGGTTCCTCTGGAAATGCCGGTCCTCAAGGTTTTCCTGGTGTCAGAGGACATCCTGGACAGCCTGGATATCCAGGGGGTTGTGATATCTCTGGATGTTATGGGACAGGTAGAAGAGGTAAGCCTTGAATGTCTTAATGTAAAAGTTAGGATTTTAGAACTGATATTTCTGGTTACTTCTCTTAAACTAGGTAGAGCCCTTTGTTCATCCTTCAGGCACTGTCAGTCCTGGAAAAGCTTCCTTTGTAAAGCAATTTTGATGATTCATATGCAATTGGTCTATTAAAAAAAAAAAAAAAAAAAAAAAGACTAAAAAGCCAGCACATTTGGCTTCTCCTAACCCACCCTTCATAAATTAATATATTTAACTGTAGTAGCAGTTTGGTATAAAAAGTGATCATGGGTATATCTTCAATTCTTAATGTCCCCAGAGATGTTTCTATGGTGGACCAGTGTCTGGATTCCTACATATATCTTATAGAGATTTGACTGTGCAAAGTCCCATAAAATAAAATCACTTGTGCTGAACAAAAGATTTGGAAAGGAATAACTCTGGACCCTCCTCCTCAGTACTTGACATTAATTTATTTTTTTATTCACTGGTATCATTGCATGTTTCCACATACAGATTTCATCCCCTGATGCAGAGGCAGCTGAGGATAGTGCTTTGCCCTGGCAATCTTTGGGTGAAGGCTCCACATACTCTGAGAGAAGCAGCAATCTGAACACAAAATGCATTGTTTGTTTGTTTTTTAAACCTTCCATCGTTTCTGTAATGACGTGTCAATCAAACACCAGAGCCACCAAACCAGGCTGCATACAGATGAGCTCCGGTCATCCTTTCCTGTTTTCCTGATCAGCACTGGACAAGTGCAGTGTTCAGATTCACATCATTTGTTCCACACAAAGTAAAGACATGGCCAGCAGTGCAGGCTGATAGACTTAATAATGTATTGAAATGCTCAGATATAACATAGGTGATTTTTGCCAGTTTGTGCTTTATTTCTGTCACATGTTACTTTGGGTCCCTAGCGCAGACAAAAAACCAGCACCTCATGGCCAAAAATGCAAATCCACTGGAACAAAATTGTTGTTTCTGTTGGCTGACAGTGTAATAAAATCTGGACTACTTTGACTGTTTCTGCTTGTAGCTCAGCGCTGATGGCTTCCTCACAGCGGCGTTACGTACACAAGCACTGCAGACAGCGTGATAACCTTCTCGTGGTGTGACAAACCTCACCATTTAGTTGTGCTCTCTGGGGCTTGAGATCTGTCAAGCAAAGTCTTAGATCAGACAGAGCACCGCCATGTACTGAGAGGAGCTGGAGATTAACCTCTTGGCCTTTTCCATCTCTGCCTCCTGCAATCCTAGTAGCTACTTTACATTTTGTCGGCTAAAATATTGAATAGCTCTGAGCCTGACTTTTACCCGTATGACATGGAGGTAATTGCCATGTTACACCCTTTTCCTTGTGTCAGCTCCAGTCTAATGTGTATCACAACGAACTGTAGAGATACGGATAAAATGTACCTGCTGCTTTGTGTTGCTGCTTTATGTTATCCTGGCTGTAAGCTTCCCCTGCTGCCAAACGGTAGTGTATGAACTTAGATTTATACATCGTGGAACAAATTCTGTGAATGAAATGTTTGTCAAAACAAAATGGAGCAAAAAGTATCAGTACAGATTTTCAAAGATCCTAAGAGGCAAAAAATGGAACATGGTTTGTATTCCTGTGCACTTAATTGGGATGTGCAGTTTCTGTAGCTAGGTGTGTACTGGTAGCTGTGTATTCACATGGCTATAGCTAACTTTTGAATTCTTAGCTCCAGGTCCTAGAGACCAGATTGTCAAGCACCCATTAGAGAGAGGCTTCCGTTAAGAAAATTTAGGTTGCTTCAACACTGCATCCAAGTATTATTTCTTTTTCCATTAAGTAAAAATCTTACAGAAGTAAGAAATTTTGCTAACAGTAGTTTCTTAACATGTCAGACTTGTTTGGGAATCATAAATCCTACTAGAAGAGTCACGTAACAACAGGATCACTACAGTCTGCAAGTATTTAAAGTAATTCTTGTCTTAGTCCTTGTCAATTCTCTAGAAACTCACAATAATGAATATTTTCAGTATGATGTATATTCCCCTTGGTAAATGCAGGGAAGTGCAAAGAAATACCATGTTGACAGAAGTAAAATTCCTGTTCATGTTGATGCTTTCCAGACTTGCCTTAACATATCAGATAGAAATCTTTCCGGCTTAGATTTAGTATCACCACAGACAAAAGCTCCAGGCAGAAGAAAGGAGAGGTCAGAAGAGCTAGAATATATAGCATATTGTGAATGCAGTAATTAAAACAGATGTAGGCACTGGAGTAGACCTCCTGCATACATACTGAGGAGTTGTATACATTTCCATTTGATCTTCATTTTCCCTATCTGAAAAATGAAGATGTTCTGAAAATGGATCCAACAAACCTACATAAAATTGCATCAGGAATGTTTCTGTATTTACCATTGGTTATAGAACTCAACGCTTCTGGCAACTATGAGACACAAAGTAGTGGGCAAGAAAAGTGGGGAAGTAAAAGGGGGTGCTCTTCACACAGCAGAACTCTAAAATTGGGCCTCAAAACCACTCATGTAGTGGGTGAGGTAGTTCAACACACAGCATCTGAATTTAGCAGGTAATTTGGCTTCCATTCTCATTTAAATCGGTACAGCCAGATTCCAAGTCTTGAATTTGCAGTTTTGTCTGTTCAAATCTAGTCACTGCAGGTTATTTGATATAGAATTCTTTGTTTTTCTTTATTTTTGAATCATGTCGTTGCCTGACTTGGATGTAATCTATTAGGCAGAATTTCAAGTGACGTTTGCTTTTGTCTGATTATTTCAAATACAACATGAAAGACCAGCTGTTAACAAAACCTAGTGCCATGACAGCTATTGATTAGGAGAAAGGCAACCTGCATAAACAATTTGTCCATTTATGTTCCTAAATTTTGCCCCATGAGTGGTTTTATTTACTTGAAATCATAGCTGTTTAGTCCGTTTAGTATTGTAGATTCAAAACTTTACCCCTTGAACAGAACCTGGAAGTTTTTTGTATCCTGCTCAGGCACATGAAGAATACCTGCACAAAGGTCTGAGGAGAGAAACTCTTAGCTCCCGTAGGAAAGTACTTGGTAGGTGGCTAAGGACAATCACACAGTTGGAGGAGCTGGTACCTGCAGAAGTTTGAGCTCCTCACTCAGACGCAGCAACTGGCAGCTCAAGGCTTGGCTGGGATGGTGCCCTGCTTGGGGTGTCCACGGCAGGGGGCTGTGGCTAAGGCTGGCTCGGTGCACGTACTCGTGTCTTTGATCTGCCTTCATCCTATCTGGAGTTGATGTGCGGGTGTGGATCGGCCCAGGAGCATGCAGGAATGGTGTTGCTTGGCTCAAAGGCAGGCAGGAGCCTCGTGGGCCCCGTCAGCTGTGCTAATTAATGGCTATAAACCAATCTGCAAGTGGTTTAAAGAAGAAAAACTAATTCTGTAGAAGGAACATGGGGGCTTTTGGCACAAGTGGTGGAAAAGGTAGAAGAACAAGGCTGTGCCACTCTCCTTGCCCAGACAGGTTGCCTCCTTGCGGGTCATGATGAGTCCAGGGTGCTGCTGAGGAACGGAGCAGAGTGACAGGCAGCAAGTGGTGCCACCTCCCTGTTTTCAGATGCCCTGGCCCGGCAGGGAACGATAACTTGTTAAACTTAGCTACTTGCTCCAGATGTCCATCAGCAGCAAACTCAGCCACTCCTAAACGATAGTGCCAGAGCCTCCCCTTCAGAAGCAGCCGGAGATGGGGCTGAGGAAGTCCCTGAAACGTTGCAGTTGCTGCAGCCAAAGCAGCGTTGCCTGCGTTCAGCACAAGCCCCCAGCGCTACTCCTGCTGCGCTGGAAGGAAATGCTTGCCAGTAGCCTCCTCCTGCTATGTGAGACCAGATAAACCAGGATTATTTGGAATGCATCTAAAGATGCCTATATGAAACAACTAGGAACTTCACTTGCATGAAGACGCAACAAGTGACTGTACATGCAAGCGTGTTGCGACCCCGTCGCTCTGAATCCAGGCGCCTTTCTGTTGAGAGGTTTCAGGTACTGAGATGTCCTAATCCAGCACTAACCTCTGCACACTAGCAAATAGCAGAAAGAGAACGTTTCTGTGGTTGGAGAAACATCAACCCTTGAAGAAATTAAACTGCCTGAATGTGATCTGACTAGTATATATACATACCAGTTTCCGTGGGAATAAGAAAACGCATCCTGCTTCGTTTGTCACTCCAAGGCTGGTCAAAGCCCTTTGCAGCGGGTTTGTCACGGCGTTTCGTGGCGTGGAGCACTGGGCAGGAGCAGCAGAGGTTTGCTGGGGAGGGCACACGACGTGCGCGGGGTTGCAGGTGCGGCGCGGGGAAGGCGGCGGCTGCGGGAGGAGGGCAGGAGAGCGGCTTGCGGGGCCCCTGCCCGGCCCGAATTGCCCTTCCCTCCTCTGCCAGTGAGTACCGGCCGCTTGTGAATATTAAACTTTTCGTGCTCCTTTTGGTGAGTGCAACCTGCCATTTTCCCCGTTGCACCGTTCTTTAGTACGCTTTGTACTTTTCTGGCCCAATTTATCACATTTCATGGAAACTGCAGTTAAAAACAGTGCCACGCGTTAGCAATGCAGCATTTAAAATTCCTATGCAGATCTTTTGCCAGTAGGGACTTTGTTCTTAAAGCTTTAATCACCACAAATAAAGAGTTTGGCCATAAATTGGGGGGATTTAAGCCTGATTTCTTGATAAAGCAGGAGTTTAATGAGTCCCTGAGAAACCCTACAGGTACCTGTCATTTCCTCATCTTTACAAATTAATGATCATTTACCTCCCCTTTTGATGAGCCTTTAGTAAAGTGCCTTGTCCTGATTTGCTCATTCTTGCCACTATCCTCATGTAATCAGTGGTATAGAGACTTCCTTTTCACACAGTGAAAAGATACAGTCTGGGATCATCTTTAGTTTCTTACATCTTTAAAGTTTCTATCCTCCAGTCCTTAACTTTGAATGAATTTGGATTTTTAAGCAAGCGAGGCTGTGATAGGGGATTCTGTCTTTAGAGCTGTACTTGTCTTACATGTCCATCTGCCTTTCTGTCTGTCTGTCTCTAGGCAAGTGGGTTTCCTTAAGTGCAGTTTTCAGATAACTGTCTAGAGAGAAACTTATGCAGAAGGGAGGTGGTGCTGGCTACGTGGGTCGTCTCATAGAAGATGAGATGCTGCTGTGGAGAAGAGTCCCCCAAACAGCTGGGGCAATGGTGGTTACATAGCTTGTCCTAGCAGCCAGCCGCAGATAAAGTACCCTGAGCGCTTTATGGCTGGAAAAGCAACCCAGACAAGCTGAGCATTATGGAATTAGAAGGAAAACGATGTATAGAAAACTAGAAAAATGATGGTAATTTAGGTTATTACAGTCAGGTAATGCCTTTGCCCTTCTTGCCTTCATGATACAGTGATTTTGCTGGGATTGATGGAGGTATGCTGGTGGGAAAATGTGAACTGCCATGGTGAAGATGAGGCGTCTCCTCAGTGAGTACAGCAGAAAAGGTTAGCATCTGTGTTTGCTTTCCATGATGCCTTTGGGGTCTTTCAGCTCGGTTTTGCAGGCCCAGATCCTGAGCAATAGTTATTTTTCCTTGCATCTCTTCTAAGGCAGCTTCAGGGCACCTGCTGTGTTACCACTCTTGCTTCCTTACTTAGTCAACCAAGTAGTGGGAATCGCTTCTGAGCTGGGAGCATTACAAATATTAATAGTCTGGCTGCACACATTTTTCTAGAGTCTTTCATATGCTAAAAACTCTATCTTTGTATTTTGTCTTAGCCATTACCGAGCAAGGAGTTAGAATAGCAGAATTATTCATTTTCCTGTATTTACACCTGGTTCATGTCCCAGTTTTATTCCAGTAAGGCTATTTCTGATCTTCGATTCCTATGGAGGAGAGCATCCTCCTTAGCAACCTCCATGATGAAATAACCTAGGTTGATTCCTATTTTTTACGAGGAAATTTTACCAGGAAGAATATCAGAAAGGCAAGACTTTACTTGAACTAGAAGTTTGCAGGGGTAGCTATCTCTTTTTAAGATTGCCCCTCCTTTTATTAAAGGACTTTGAGGATACAAGCCTGCTTATCTCTTCCACATCTTGCCTGATGCCAGCACCGCCAGTTAAAAAGCTGAGAGCTGAAAAAAGTAGTGTGTGAGTGAGCATCTTATCTAAGAAGACCAAGTGGGATCAGCACATCAGCTGGGCTGATAACTGCCTGGGTTTTAGCCTGTAGTGCTCGGGTTGTTGGAGTGTGTATGATAACTTGTATTTGAGAAAAATCTCGTTTAAACCATATTATTCCATTGGGTCGCGCAGCATGGCTCAGCTTCACGTCCGAAACTACTGCGTAGAGGTGCAACACATCGCACCTAACACAGGCTCTGGCTTGTACTGGACCCTCTGTGCTGCTCACCAGGCAGCTGCCCACCTCTCCCCACGTGTTCTTTCCAAAGCTCTGTGCTAACTAGAGTTGCCTGGAAATAAACTTCATAGTGGCCAGAGAGCCTCATGGGTGCTGATCCCAGCTGCAGAGGAGCTGCTGCATGAGGTGCAGAGCCCCTCAGCTGCCAGGCTGCTTTTTGAAGCGTGCAGTCACGGCAGGTCCCTGGGGAAGCCTGTATTTTTAGGCTGCGTCTGTCTTCCTTCGCACACTGCAGTAACTGTTTATGTGCCCTTCTGCCTGCAAACAGGATGCAGGTCCAGGCACTGTTGTGCTGTTCCTACCTGGCACCCGCGACCAGTGGTGGAGATGGGAACTGTGGCCTAACAAATGCTAAACAGAGGAGATGCAGGGCTAGATGGGCTTGGGGTCTGTCCTGGTGTGACTGCCGTTCTGTGGTTATGAATGCATACAAAGAAAAGGCAGATGCTCAACCTCTATCTGGTTCACCCATTGCATCTGGCTCAGTTGTGGTGTCCAGTCCTGTCTCCAGCTCCTGGAGCTGGAGAGGACTCCAGCAGCTCCCTTTTCCTGCTGGCTCATGGTACTGATCTCTGCCTCCTTGCTGAGAGTCCCAAAGCAAGGGCAACGCTTACATAAAGGATTGTTTTTGTGTGGAAAGAACACAGTTGTTGAAATAGTAGTGAACATTTGTAGTTGCATTCATGTGAGTTCATCATCTGATGCTCATTAAACGACTTCTTCCAGCCCATCAGGCAAAGGCAGGGAAACTGGATGGAGGAAGGGAGAGACCTGCTGCAGGATGCTTTATAGCGAGGCCAGCATTGTCCGAGATACATGAGGGTGGCTGACAGGCTCCAGACTGGAGCTGCTACTTGAAGAGGTTTCCACAGTCAACACTGGGCCATTTGGCGGCTGCCCCCAGCCTCCTGGCACGGCAAGACCTGATCCAGCGGGAGCTGGGGAGTCATCATTCCCCACCCAAAAAGCCCATTCTGCCTTGAAGTTGCAGCCTGCATGATGCGCTGTGCAGGAGGAGATAACTCACATTCACAGCCTCTCCTCACCTTGGGATGGGAGCTAGCTGCCTGACAGCGGGAGAGGTGGCTAAATTGCACTTTGGGCTTAAAAAATCAAACTCAACCACAGTAAGCAGCTCCTGGGAGAGGTCAGCAGCAGGAGCCCACGTTCGGCTTCCCACTTCTCCCTGGATGTGAGGTTAGCCCGGTGTGAAGAGAGGTGACATTCATTGCCCCGGAGGCACTGGCCCCGGCTGAAGCAATCTAGGGAAAAATTGCAATTCAAAACCACAGCCCAGAAGAATAAAGAGGGGCTAAACGTAAATGGAGCTGCTGCGAGGCTTGTGAAAGCACGTTGACTGCAGCCCGTTGCTGGCAGAATGACAACAGCAGCGGGGTTTTTATAGGGCTCATTTCATCTTTGAAAATCCTGACGTGGAAACAGTGATCTTTAGGTTGGAGCTGAGCAGAGGGTCTGTCCTCAGTGCTTTCCCTGACCTGCTCCCACTTGAGCCAGGGTGGAAATGGAGAAGCTGAAACATAGAGGGCAAAAGGATTCCCCTGGGTAGTGCTAGAAAGTGGTGGCACTGGCAGTGGGATATTCTTGGCTCCCAGGTTGCTCTTCAGACCATCTTCCCATCTGTATCATAGCTCTAAAATAAAAATAGCTCTAAAAGCTGTTATTCACCTCTATAATCACATGGCTCCTGGAGCCAAGTTGCAGCAGGGACTCGCAGTCTTCCTTGGAAAGAAGAACCAACAAAGGTGAGGATTAGCCCACCAAATGTAATAGCAGGTGGGACATGTGCCACAACCTGAATCCACATATTTGGGAATGGTAGAAAACACACTAATCTCTGTAATAAATTACTTGTTAGCAGGCTAGGTTGTCAGAGGTGATTGACACAGCCCATATTGCTCCCTGAGCAGGTTAACGTGGGCTTGTCTGCACCTGGGACAGCCAGTGTCACTCCTTGTCCATGCTCCCTGGTTCTGCTGGCACTCTGATAAAACCATGGGACTTTCTTTCTTTCTGATTAATCTGTAAATCTGGCCTGCTCCAAAAGATGGTCTTGCTGAAACTGCCCTTTAAAATAGCATCTCCCAAGTGTTTATCTCACCAGCTGAGGCTGGTGGCAGATTCAGTCCCTGCTTGCACGTTTGTGCCTCTTTCTGCTGTTTACTCCCACCGGCTGTTTGAAAGTTGATCAGCCCGGCCTTGCCTGACCTGGCAGACCCGACCTCGGGGACCACCGAGCATGGCTCAGCGTTACCTTGAAAGCACAGACCACATCCTCCACGAGAATCCCAAATCTGGAACTTTATTTATAAATAATGACACACACAGGGACACAAGAGTCCTGACCCATATCAGCTTGACGGGGTGAACTTACTAGGCAGGGCACACCGGGACCTCTGAAGATGAGTGGAGCTAGCTTGCCCGGGGCTGGTTGGTATGCACGAAGCCTCTGCACGTGCTGCTGTGGAGAACACGCTCCTGCTCTCGCGTTGCTGAATATTTGTCAATGAATGCCACCATGCTATGTACAAACTTGAATAACAACTTTTCCCTTAACTTAGATGGAGGAGATGAGAATGGCTTGGCAAAGTGGTGTAACCTCAGAGAGCGTTCTCAGAGCGCTCCGGAGCAACTCATGCACAGACGCCCAGTAAATTATTCAAGAGGTGTCTCCGTTCCTCTGCTCATCCCCTTCCAGGTGAACTAAAACCCATCGAGTGGGATATACTTTCTTTTTTCTGGGATTATATTTAGATCATTCCTGCCAGCCAGGGTGGGAGGAAGAGACCAACAGTTCCCAGCAAGCACACGATGATGAACATCCAGAGAAAGATTCGGTCGATGACCATTGCAACATACTTCCAGTCTTCCTTCACCTGGGAACACAGAGAGGAAAGGGCAATTATTACAATTATTAATGCTTTATCCAGACTGAAGCTTAGTGAGACTATTAGTGCTTTATTCCAAAATATACTATTTTAATTTAGGTCCAGAGAGAGCAGGGAAGGGAGGGGTCTGTTTAACATGCCACAGTCCTGTGTGTTGGCCAAGGTTTGTTCTGGCAGCTACGCGGGGGTCCGATTTCCAGTCTCGCAGGGAGTGCGTGTGCAATTGCACACTGTTCACAACTCTCCACGGATGACATAGGCCAGCGGGTGATTAAGCTTATCTACGCACTCAGTCCCATTTTCCATGAGCAACAGCTGTAACTGGGCATGTGTTCAAGCTGAGAGGGGGAAAAAAGTATTAATTTTCCCAGACTCACTCACAGATTGATGAAGCCAAATTCTTTCTAAGAAGGGATTTACTGCTTTGACAGAGTAGGAAGTGAAAACAAACTTGCAAATAAAAGCAGTGGTCATCTTCATCCACTTTTGTCTTGCTGTGGGAGGGTTTTCCAGCAATTCCTCTCCAGGGAGGTCTAATACTCATTTATACCAGCAAGAAAGAATTCTTGTAAATGGTGATTTCATTAAGTAAGAAACCACATGCACACGAAAACCTCTCTTATTATATTGCTGCTATTAATTTCTTTCCCAGGAAGAGGCCCGATCGGATGGCAGCGTTTTAACTGACGCGGCTCTGCCCGTTGTAATTCCCTCTAACGTCCTGCTCCGCGATGAACAGCCCTGCCGCTGCCTCGAGCCCTGGGCTGGACCGTGGCGCGCCGCCTCGCTCTGCAGGGGAACCACCTCGGCCGGAGCTGGCTCGAACCTCCCCAGGGGCGAGGGGAGAAAAGGCCCCTCCGCCCCTCGAGGACGAGACTAAAATCAATCAGCCTTAGAGCTGGGTTTGCTACTCCCGGCTCCCCTGGGAGATGGAAGCAGAGGCCACAGCGGCTGCCGCTCCTGCCGGCTGTGGTTGCTTCCACCTGCACGTCCTGCCGGCCTCAGCAAACGGTGGCTGCGCCGTAGCCCAAACCCACCAAAGGCACGGGGCCGGCTTGTGCATGGAAAGGATATATCCTGCAGGCAGGATATATGCATTCACTTCATTTCGGCTTGTTCAGCCCTTCCCCAACCAAGTATGAATCTTCAACTGTATTTGCTAAGCACCCGTGCCCACTCCGTGCCTTAACATGGACAGCACCCAGCCGAAGCAATGCCTGCAAAGTGACCGCGTTAACGACACCGCTGATTATTTGCTTATTCAGGCCTTTAGGCCACCTGGTATTGCTGCAGCTCCCTGGCTCAGCGTGCAGCTTCGTAACGTGGGAAATTAGAGGTGAGCCCCGGAGAGTGAGTAATACTTCCCCCCAGTTTGTTCTCTGAACTCCCAATCTTCAGTTTCAGGAATACTTGGAATATTTTCAAAAGTGTAAGAATCAATTGTATGTTTCCATGCAATGGATAATTTTATTCTCTGTCGAACTAGCATAACTTCATGGAGACGTAACCAAGCAGAGACTTATCCTGGAGCTTGTTACCTTCCTGGGGGAAACTATTCTTTCACAGCACCTAGCACAATGCTCTATAATCATGGAGAGTAAAAGAAATAGCAGCTCTCAAAATTCAAAGGAATTCTCTTATCCAGGCGTAAGGTCACTGTGGATAATTTCCCTTTGCTGCACCAATTTACTGATTTGTTCATTGTTTGCTGAGAGTTGGGGTGAGACTCTCTCAGTCTGATGCTTAATATTGCCAGTAAGAAGGATGGCTAAGCAAGCGCTGGGTGATAGCTTCCAGGGTTTAGTGGCTCATGATGTAACCAAAGAGTGAAGAAAATTTGCATTTTATAATCTGATGTCCAACTGGGAGTTTGGATTGAGGAAATATTCTCTCATTCTAGTGAAATAAACTTTCGTAAGTATTTGTGCTAGTAAGTGACAGCTCACTCCAAGACAAGAAATGACCTACAGAAGTTTCTTTTTGAGAGAAAGAGAGAAAAAAAAGAGAGAGAATGGGAGAAGAGGAACAATTTGAAAAGGTCAACAGAAATTTGCTTTCAGATGCAATGGCATGTACATAAAAAACTCAGCCAATCTTGAAAATGATGGCTGGGAGTGCATCAGATGTTTCTAAATCAATATCCAGCTTCAGATTGAGAGCACAGAAGGGGGAAATTGAAAATTATGGAGACATTATGAAAAAACAGAGCAGAAGGAAAAGAATTATTATTTTTGGCTGACTGCATACATTTTCTTTAACTGAAACTCTCTGGTAAAACACGTGGAACATGATCTGCATCAGCATCTCTGCCAACAGGTATGCAGCTGTCAACATCTGGCAGCCCAAGTTCTGATCTGTATTTTTGAGTGTGATCTCACTCAAAACTACTTTAGGGAAAGGATCAGGGGCAGGAACCAGCTGATTCCCCCACCCCCGAAGTCTTGAAATGTTCAGGACTCTGTGGCTCTGGTGAAGCCCATGTTTCTGCTTCCCTGGTGCAGCTCCTTCCAAACCCGAGCCATGGGACTAGGGCAGGAGCCCAGGAGTTTGACTGGTGGGCTGAGGCACCTCAGGGACCTCCAAGTAGCAGCTGATCCTCATGAGCTATAGCCTGAAACACAGATTAGAGCAGTCCTGTGTGGGGTTTATTGTACTTTGTTAAAAATAAACTGGTGAGATGATCTCACGTTCCCTCCCTTTAAGATTTACTCTCTCCCATTTTATTTCTAAGCCTTCTTCAAAGACTTTCTATTAGCGTAGTCATGAGAGAGATGATGAGGTTTTCTGGATGGGAGTGTTGGTTGTCTGGTTATTTTGGCTCATGTGACATCCAGCTTGTCTTGCTTCTCAGTCTGTAATTAATTTCTAATGGTGTTTTTAACATATGCTGGAGTGATTCATTCTTCTTGCATTTTCCCCAGAGTACCTTTGTGTCTGTGTTTGCAGATATTGTTGTAGCAAGCAACTGCTCCTTGCATTTCCCATTTTCTTTTTTGCTGAAGCACTTAATTAAACAAGCTATTTACTTTTAATTTAGAAACACTGCCCTGTGGCAATGTTGCTTTAGGAAAAAGACAGAAACTTCAAAAGAAGCTCTGTTCCTATTCTGGGGAGATGTATTTCTCTAAAAATATTGCCCAAGAGACAGAGAGCTTGTCCAAGGGGCTGCAGCTACATTAGAGGTGTCTGCTGATGTATTCCTTGGAAACTTGCATCCCAGGGATAAACGCCACAGTTTGATTTTTAAGATGAAAGCAAATTTCAGAGTACTGATTTTTTTTTCCCAATAATTTCCCATTTTGTTAGCTCAGCTCTGTTCCTTACATTAAATTTCAATTGCAAGTGATAGTATTTCTTTCTTCTCTTTCATTTCCATCCAGAAAAATTCCCACTTGACTTGGATCCAGAACAAGAAAAAACTTAGACTAGGTTCAGCAAATCCTCCAAACACTGAACTCTGCCTACAGTGCGGCCCACAATTGCTGAGAAAGAGTAGAAAATTGCGGACAGTTGGGTAATCTGTTTTACCATCATGCCAGGGTGGGGACGTCTGCTTCTCTGTTAGTTTCTGAGAATATTGTCAAGCTCCCTATGGCTTTGAAATGCTGGTGAGGTGGTTTGGCCATCAAATGAGATAGATAGTTTTGTATCACAGGCTGGCCAAGCTATTCCAGCGGAGCCTGGTGCATCGGTGGTCCTGGCAGTGGCTGTCCTCCATTCGCCATCACCTTGTTGCTGGATGTTTTCCAGATGCTTTTGGCAGCGGGCTGGGCTGGCGCAAAGGGTCTGGTCAGAGCCAGCAAAACTGCTCTACTTCTGCTTTTGATGTTTGCCACCGAGAATTTCTTTCTGCCCAGGATAATTGCTTCATTTCAAAAGGGAAGAGCAGAGCAGGGTACAAGAAGAAAACTGGTGGACTCTGAAGACTCTTTTCATTTTAAAGAAAGACTCCATGATGCTTATTGACTTGGTTCTTGTTTGACAGCCACAAGCTTACCAGAAAGAGGATCAGTAGAAATGAGAAGTATTGTTGGTGCAATATTCTTTCAATTGCACCATGGGAAAATGTACGAGTCAAAAACAACTGAATTCTGTGGATTTATTTGTGATTACTCTTAGTGGGAAAGAGCAGAGTTAAATGCCAGTAGTCCTAAAACATCTGTGAAGCGCCTTAGCCCCGCAGAGAGATCTGTACTGTTGACTAATGGAGATGGGGATTCACATCCCTTCTCTGCCACAGATTTGTTCTGCAACCTTGAACAAGTCACCTCATCTCTGCGTTTTGGCTGTCAGTCCTCAAAATGAGGAATAAACAGTTATCCCCTCAAAGGAATGTTGTGAAGTGAAAGACATTAAAGAACAGAAACATCTCAGTGTGGTAGCAGAAGGTGCATAAGTGGATAGTAGCACGTAATCTTTTGTTGTTGCTGCTTATATAGCTAAGTGCTCAGTGCTGTGAATAAAGACACTCTCCATGCCCAAGAAGTATTGCAAAAAAGCAGCATGGCTTACACTGACTGTAAATCTTAAGACAATCAAACTATAAACACAGCTGAAAAAAATGCTTTTGTTGACTGATCCATGTGGGAAAGGCCAGATAAGACTTCTCTTTAATGCAAGAATACTAACATCAGGTTATCTTGCAGCTTCCTTCAGTACTGCCATAATTAAGTAGCACATTATATCCCTAGTGTCATAGGGGAAGAGCTACAAGAGGTGCAGAAGGACTTGCTCCTTGTACGTGTAACAACATTTTCCACTCCAGTGGAAGAAGCACTTTGAGTCTGTCTTTCCTTCTCACCCTTTTAGACACATTTACCCCTTCAGAGTATGTGTGAAATTCGTCTGTCTACCCACCTTCCCGCAGACAGACCCACCTGCTCCAGCGGAAGCCCACTAATGAAGAATCAAGTCATGCCAAACCAAACATATCCCCATGCTACTGCATACTGCCCATATCCATAACCTATTCTGGGTAATTTACTTTGCCAAACTCAATAACCGGAGTCGATACTTAATAGAAAACAGAGAATGCTAAATCTCTGTCTGTCAGAGGCATATCTATAAAGCGAAAGTCAGATAAATTCCCAAGAGATGACTGCTTTTTGTTTCTCCTTCTTTCCTAATTTTAGCTGCTTCCTACAGCTGATGGGCTTCCTGTTCCTTGGTAATAGCTTTGGGGATGAGTTTTACCCAGCAATGCCAAGGGGTGCTCCAGTAACAGCTCTTACAGAAGTCAGAGGCATTTGCAGCTCTCAGCATCTCACAAGAGATGTTTAACACACCTCATTGTGAACTGAGAAACCACCAAAGTTTGGCTGTTAAGGCCATCTTGTAGCAACCAAAATTAAATTAATTAAATTAAAGTGCACCTGATGATACCATTCTCAGTGATGGTGAAACAATAAATTTCACTGCTGTTTCCTATAGCAGGCAAGGGCAAATTCACTGTGTTGAGTGAATCTGGGCCCTTGACTAAAATCTCATTCTTGGTTGCAACTAGAGGGATTTTGCAAAGGTTCAGACTTTGGAGTGCCAAAGGATTACTGTGTCCTCGCTAAGTTTTGAATTCAAAAAAGAAAAATAAGTTAAAATTCCCCCACCCAATAAATAAATAAATAAGGGATGGGGGTAATTACTATTCTTTTTCACAGCTGGTCCTTCTAACATATCTGACAACAACTTTACTTCTGTTTTCTTCTGGAGAATCCTATTGCTCTGCTGCAGCCCTGAGTGCGGTCTGGCTATGCCACCCTCTCAGCCCACAGGCCTACCAAGACCCAGGAACAAACACTGCAGTCATGCCTGCAGTGACCAGTGGGTCCAGAGGCTGTGACAGAGGGTGGCAGAGCCTATACTAGCAAATACATGATCTGTATAGCCCGCGGGTTTGGTGGGTCTCTCTTAGTAGATGGTTTTTGACTTACCCGAGGATAACAGGCTAAATTAGCACACTTACTGAGAAGTCTGCATCTTCTGCTCGTAGGTGGTCTGCAATATAATGAACTCCTTCCACTGCCAGCTTCAGGGCCGGGGACATCAACAGAAGATGTTGCTCTTTGGCACTGTGAGTGTTGGTCCCTTGACCTGTCATGCCAGCAGCCTCGTTCTTTTTGCACTTACATTTGCACAGATGGGGCTTATGCTGGGGTTGATCTTCATTTAGGTGGCACCGTTGGGATGCTGGAGAGCCACAGGACTGGCCATTGGTCTGGGAGGAATCCTCCTGCAGGTAGCAATACTGGATGCTCCGAGACCTACAGCGGATGCTCCCTTCCTCTGCTTTATTGGGACTGTACATCTGCTGAACACTTAATGATCTGCCTTTCGAGATGGATGTGCTCTGGGTGTCACTCAGGGGATGGCAGGAGGACTGTGGTGAGGAGCAGGACACCTGAATGGGCTCTGGGTGCAGCACAGTGTACTGGCTGGAAGGGGATTTGCAGACAGGTTGGGGCTTGGCTGGCTCCTCAAGATGGGCACAGAAGGAAGATGTGGGTGATGGCTCATTACTCTGGGGGCTTGGGGAAGATGAGGTAGTGAAGTTGGGTTCCATGTCAGTCTCAGACCAAAGCCTTGGTGCGCTAGTTATTTTGTGCATGGATTCAATGAGCTTCTTACAATTATCTTTCACTGCAGAGGGCCGTTTCATAAAAAGGAGCCGTGGGACTATGTCAAGGAAGATTCTCCTCACCCAGTCAGGCATAGTGTGGGTACGTGGGGAACGGTGGTGCACATTGAGCACAAAGACAGTGATGATGATAGACAAGGTGACAAATATCATGGTGAAGAGGAGATACTCTCCAATCAGGGGGATGACCAAGGAGGTTGAAGGGATGATCTCTGTGATGAGCAACAGGAACACAGTGAGTGACAGCAGCACTGAGATGCACAAGGTTATCTTCTCTCCACACTCAGAGGGCAAGTAGAAGACCAAGACAGTCAGGCAAGAGATCAGCAGGCAGGGGATGATCAGATTGATTGTATAGAACAAGGGCAGCCTCCTGATGATGAAGGAGTAAGTTATATCAGGGTAGATCTCCGTGCAGCATTCATATTTCTTGCTGTTGTAATTGCCCACAGCATTTATGATGACCCATTCTCCACTCTCCCAGTAGTCGAGCTGGTCCACATGGCTGTGCATGCTCACCAAGTCTATCTTGGCTTTGTCATAGGTCCAGGAGCCAAACTTCATTGTACAGTTCTGCTGGTCAAAGGGGAAGAAGGTAACATCGATGCTGCAGGAGCTTTTATAGATAGCAGGTGGCATCCATTTAATTCTCCCATCATAGAAGAGGTGGGCCTTGGTCAGGTGGGTGACTGCAAAGTCACCATCAGCACTGGGAAGAGATGTAAGATAAGAAAAGACTGAGGAAATAGTGTCTTCAAAGCTTGCAAGCTAGAGATTACTTTTAACAAGTGTTCTCACACCTAGGCAGGCAGAACACATGTACATCTGGAAAACCTCCTCAATGCATACACCTGCCACATCTGTGTGCCACTTGAGTGAGAGGACAACAAAGTTAGACCTTGAAGGTGATATCCCAAAATGCGGATCATATTCTGAGAGAATATGCCCAAGAGAGATCTAGGGCACACAGCCCTGCTGCCTGCCTTTCCAGGACAACAGGTGAAGAAAATTATTCCATCACATCTGCAGGGAGATTTTAAATATGACAGCTGTGACAATATTCTATCTTTAGACTTTTCTGAGACTTTGTAACTCTTACTAAAGAAAAAGCCTATTTAGTGCCTGGCTTCTGAAAAATGCACTCAGGACATTTTCTAACAAGCCAATCGGAAAAGGCAGAAGGAATCCGGGAAGCTGGACTCTTTGGAGAGCGATCCATCTATGCTTCCCTCTGCTGAGGACCACATCAGCAGAGAAAGGCACAGTAGCAGGGAGGGATCTGGGACCTTCTTATGCACTCGAGGTGCTGCAAAGTCTTTGGATACCAAGCAAGAGGCCAGCTGTAAGAAGCAGAGCGGTGGCAAGCAACAACGCTACTAAACAACAAAGAAGCCGAGAAGGGAAAGGAGAGATTCTGCTAAGACCCTGACATGAATTATTCAGTGTGACATAGCTAGAAAGCTTTCTGCTGCCTGCCAAACCCTCCTGGCTGGAGCTGACCCAGGCTGCAGCCTCTTTCCAAACCAGCAGCAAACTCCTTCAGCCGCTGCAGTGCTCCGCTGTGGCAACAGCCGTGTGGTGCCGAAGCACCGGGCTCAGACCACTCCCATTCCACACCATGATAAACTCCATTGGGAAGATCCACCAGGGCCCTTTCCAGCTGCTGGAGGCACAGGCAGAACCCCCAGGATCACTGCCCAGATCTTTAGCTCTGAGATAGTTTTCCAGGTTGGTTGAAATAATGGAAAAACAGTCTTAGAATTATTGCTTGGTGAAAAACTGGGGTTTTTAACTAAACTTTTTTCTTTCTATAATGGAAAGCCTTTGTTGCTTGTGTCAGATTTTGGAAATCAAAGGAACACAGAAGGACTCGGTGCCTTTTATCCATGGAACTTTCTCTAAAGCTTTAATATTTCCTGTTATTTAAGTCAGAAAAGCTAAAAATATGCACAAACCCAGGCTGCTGTCCCATAGGGGTCAAGGCAGAGACCGCCATAGCCTTTTCTTCAACACAAATAAAAGAGTGTTATCATTGTACCATCTAGCCCACTCTTCCCTCTTCCTCTTCCTCTCCTTTCCTCTCCTTTCCTCTCCTTTCCTCTCCTTTCCTTTCCTTTCCTTTCCTTTCCTTTCCTTTCCTTTCTTTTCCTTTCCTTTCCTTTCCTTTCCTTTCCTTTCCTTTCCTTTCCTTTCTTTTCCTTTCCTTTCCTTTCCTTTCCTTTCCTTTCCTTTCCTTTCCTTTCCTTTCCTTTCCTTTCCTTTCCTTTCCTTTCCTTTCCTTTCCTTTCCTTTCCTTTCCTTTCCTTTCCTTTCCTTTCCTTTCCTATTCCTTATGTGCAATTTACAGTCCAGGACCATGCCAGCAATGTGGGGGTGATCCTAGAGAGAGGTCTTCATTCTGAGTGAATCTGTTCATTTTGACATGAGAGGGAGCCAACAATGTCACCTGACTGTTGATGGTCTTCCAAAGTCTTTCCCCTGTCTCCTCTGCGGGATGAAGTTGCGCCAACTGACCGCAAACGAAGTCTGGAGATACAAGCCTGGGGAAACCCTGTTTCCTTGCAGAAGGTTTTGCTGTGGGAAAGCCCATTCTCAGCCAAGTTATACCAACAGCTCTGACTGTGTAATGTGAATATTTCCTTAGACACAAAGGACCTCTGATATAGTGGGACAGGGCAAATCTGGTTTGCAGTCATTCCTTTATAGTGGAAACACATTTTCATCTAATTCAATCTAGATCACTATGTTGTGACAGTTGTCATGAAAAACCATTTGGAAGAATGAGCTAGTGAAAGGCAAACATCACAGCAAGGACTTAGGAGAATTAAGATAGTCAGACTCACTCGATTACTCTGACCTGGCAGCTCTAAATATCTGTCAGTAATAAAGTACCAGAGCTTTATTAGCTTTATTTATTATAAAGTCCAGCAGACGTCAGCTATGCTTCATTAAAAAGCTCTGCTGATGGAGATTTTTTTTTTGCCAGTTTCTATTTCCCCTGCACTTGGAAGATACATCATGTCACAAATTAAATGTTTTCAGAATGCATGTAAATGAGGCACACATTTATTTTAATTTCTGATTATACTATTTTAATCCAAACAGAGCTTTAAAAGCCTGAAAATTAGCTATATGTATATATAGATAGAGCTAAAATATCCCTCATTTGATGCATTTGTCAGATGACAGCACTAACCAATACAGAACAAGGTCACAAGACCTTTACAAACAACGTGGTAAACATTAGATGCATCTGTGATCTTCACATTAAGATACTCTCCAAAGGCAAATTACAGAATTCTTTGTTTAGCAACTATTTTGTACTGTCAAAATGGTCACAACAAATTCAGAGGATCACAGAATACTTGAGGTTGGAAGGGACCTTTGGAGACTGTCTAGTTGAAAGCAGGATCAGCTACAGCATGTTGCTGAGGACCTTATCCAGTTGGGTTTTGAATATCTCTAATATCTTGGCTTCTTGGGTACAAGATAGATGAGACCATCTACATCACAGGTACGCCAGATGTAGATATCTATGTGGAGATATGTACTTCTGTAGGTCCTATCTCAGTTTTTGCTTGCTTCAGATGTTTTTAAATCATTGGTAATGGAAATTCCTATCAATCCTCAGTAAATATGAGCATTTGTCTCAGAAGTGGCAGTGTTACAATGAGAATCTTGTGCTTATTTCATCACAGGGCTCTAAGCAATGCTCAATTTGCGCATTTTGCTTTGACTCTTCCATTTACCAAGAATCCTCATCAGCACTTTGGAGACTGGAGACTCCAGCTCTGTCCCAAGAATAAAGGTAGGAGAAGGGCTTGGACGCCAACTCAGCAAGAACCCATGAGAGAGATCTCTCTTATAGATTTCCTTCTATCTGTTCCTGTATTTCTAGAAAGAGCTTGAGGGCAAATCTCAAAGGCATCTAGAAATACAATTTGTCTCTAAAATCATAGTCATCTAAACTTCCCAGATGAATCAGGAAAGTTTAAGTGTGAAATAGCAATTAAAGGTCCTTCGTAAGCACAATCTAGTACGAAATGACAAGATATACTCTGTTGGGAAGAGTCAGTAAACGCAAACACAGAAAAATGTCAAGAATGTTTCCGATATTTTTAAAGTTAGACAAGGGCATTTTCTGGTATTTCTTTTCCAAATAGCCTTGGGATGAGTCAGGAAACTAGTGTCATTCCATATGCCTCACTGGTTGCAAACACGGTAGTGTAGTTCAAAAAGAACAAGTCACTACAGTATAGTTCAAAAGAACTCTCCATCTTCTTCCCATGATTTTTGAAAGCTGCCTACCAGCTGATCTTCTAACGAAGACCAGTAATGCTTTGTGTCCGTATTAGCCCTGGGTGAATTCCTGAAGATATTTCCTTCTCCTAATTACAGAAACTGTATTTGAATTCTCTTCATGTGCAATCTTGCCTTTTATTCATTTTTGTGGCTGTTAAGGCTAAAGCAGGAATAGCTTTCTGGAACAGCTAACACCAGAAAATACTGAGAAAAGGAAATTCTGAAGTCTGAGCTTCTTCCCAGGTATTACAATCACCAGGCCAGGGAAAAGAAATGCTACGGTGCTGTCATGACTACCCAGTTGAGAACAAGCCAACAAAGCTCACTTTCACTTTAAATATACCCAGAAAACATAAAATGTGCTTCAAGTCCATTCATGAATGGGAAAAGAAGCCAATGCAGAGGATTAGATAATTCATTTATAAATGATTTGATTGTGCCTGTAGAACCTTCACAACCTCAGACAGAGAACAGCTGGCCTTCTTGGCAAAGAAAAAGAGAGGCTCTGTCATTTCACTATTAACTCATTCCTCTGTTATACATATGTTTTGTCACATCTAGCAGGAACTATTTACAGAGCCTTGGAACTTATCTCATCAAGCCTGAAAACCCAACAGCATATTAATTTCCCCATAGGATATTAATTTGATTTTAGATCCTTTATGAATGCTGACAACTTACAAATACTCTCTAGGCCAAACCAGCCAAGTTTACTGATTTAATTTGGGCCTCATATAATGAATAAATGGAAGTTTTTGACAATAATGAGCTTAGATATGAGAATAATTCACAAGTGGTTAGGTTTCCTTAAAGATGCAAATCTGAAATCAATTTAAATTTCACCATTTCTGTATATTCCCTAAGATGAAAACAAGAGACATTAGCTGAATCTTCCATCCGGAAGCTCTTTTTTTTCAAAGCATAGTATCCCAAACAGAAGTGTCGTAACTCTGCCAGTGCACCTTGTAAGCAGTGCAACTAAAATAATGACTGCAGCTGGAGGCATGGCTCATAACTTGCTAGCTAGAAGACAGAAGTGCAGAATGCTGATTAAACATCCCGAGACAAAAAATAATCCATGTAAGATATGTTTGACGCTGTTTGAAAGAGCGAGGGCAAATATAGTATTAAAGAGGTGTAGAAGTAACGGAAAACCATTACGGGCTAATGGTTGGCGCCTACATACATGTTTAATTCATGGATAAAGTAACCAATTAAAAATGCATGATAGACTCATGGTAATCAATAGCAGAATATATGATTATTGATGATTAATATAGAGAAAGGGAGAGTTGTATTTAGATAGCTGGGGCACTAGGAGGTCCAGAGCACAGCAGCAGAGTGGCAGAGGCCTTCTAGGCCTTCTGCTTTAGCACTAAGGTCCTCCCGTGGTGGCCCATGCTCAGTCACCCGAGGAGAGTGTGGTGAGCCAAGGAGGTAGATGGAAAGCCAACACATCAGACCCTTGCGCACCAGCAGCTGGGTGGCTTGAACTATGAGGGCCTGGTTTGCATAAAACTTTGATCATTTCCTTTGGCAGTCCTGTCTAACCCAGCAGTCTTCAGAAGCTCCTAAAATGATAATCTTTATCACCATCATTAATTAAGCAGTGATTTCTCCATACATAAGACAGATAGGCACATTCAGTTTCTCCAGTGGAAGCTGTGAGCACTTTCTGGGCTGCAATGTGAAACACTTGTCGTATAATATTCTGCTCAGAGTGTGTCCCTGTAGAAAGGCCCACGTGCCTATGAATTAATCATTTCCATTGGCCTAATCTCTCAGAGCTGCTATGTGAGGGCCCAGTGATTTCCAAGAGGTTTGCAATCGCTCCCCACCACTGAGGATCAGAGACAAGCTATTGCAAAAGATAAAAATTTCAATAGTCTCCAAAGCTCACAATCCCCTGGACAGATTTCTCCCTCAGCCATTTTTTAGGAAAACTAAAGCAAAATCATATCAAACTAGAACCAGGCAACTATTCATTAAAAATAAGTCTGCTTTCCGTTGTGAGTGTTTTCGCTGAGAGTTAGCCACATACAAAGACGGTTTTGTTTGATGCTTGCAGCAAGTGTTTCCTCTGGAGCCAATGCTGGAGAGGGAGGCTGGGGTATTCCAGCATCTGAGGAGACCAGGGAGCTCTGGTGTGATAAGCAAAGTTGGGGGAGGGGTCAAGGAGAAAGTCTTGGAATGTGGACACCCTTTCCAAGAATACAGGCACCATTGGAAAGAAAGGAAACAATCACCTGGTCCCCCTGAAGTGGCCATGAGGGAGACAGATTTCGAGCATTTCGCATTCAGGTACAAATATCTATTTAGAAATAATCCTAGAATTGCATTGCGCTGACCTGAAAACTAACCTACGAGCCCCCCACTGCCCTAGCAGCTGCAGAGAGTTTATAATACGGGTATCAAGAGCCCTCCTTCACTGCTGCTAACACACTCTGCACTGAAATACTCCGCCTGAAGGAAACGCTATTGATCAGGGATGATAGGCTGAGCAAAACGTAAATCACAGCTTGGTATAAGTGAAGACCAAAAAAATTAGAGTTTGACTTAGTCCGTATTTGGAGACATGGCAAATCTGACATTTTTCAGCATATTTTCCTTATTTAAGGCCATCCTTAGAAATCAGCTTTTCCAGCTGATGGTGAAGATTTAGAGGGGAGCTCCATGGTGAGGAAACTGAAAGCTCAAATCCAGCTTAGTTATGTCTCCCACATGTGAAAATAAAATAATGCCTGATACCACCCACACAATTTGCTCTCCAGAGACAGGATCAGCAGAAGAATCAAACCCTTGTGAAGAACAGTCATGTCATTTAAGGCATGCCTGGGACAGGTATTACGAGAACTAAGTAGGCTTGAACCAAAGGTAACAAAAATTGCAACAATATCCTTCATGCCATACATCGAGCAAATGCGCAAGGACCAGGTTTGCCTGCCGGTTACCACACTCACACTCACTTGTTGTAGAGAACAATATCTGGCCTCCAGATGAGCTCTGAGGGGATACGGATGGATGTGACATTCTCATATTCTTGGGGGTCCCAGCGCAGCTTGTAGTCATGCCACTCCTGCCAAAAACAAGGTGGTTGTAAAGTTGGGAGAGTTTGGATTGCAAAACTGAAAAGGAACAGGGAAAAGTACCTATTAGTGCACCCACCTGCTTCACCCACACATTTGTGGTCATCATTTGATTCTTCTCGTCCTAAAATGCAAGATCAGATGTCTGTTACAGGAGCAGATGAAGAGGCCCAAGGACCTCATGGAACTTTTCTTTATTGTAATTAATTTCTGTAGTCATAAACCACCTCAGCAATAAATGCAAGTTCCATCTTGGAAATAAAAAACAGATGTTTCTGCCATTTAACATGGGAGAGGGCACAGCTGTTTGATACTACTGAACAGCTGAGCCTGCACCTAAGCAATCTTGTGAACAGACCAGTTCAAATTTTTGGGGATTTACCTCAGTGTCGATGGATTCAGCATGGGACCATGGGGACAGGCAGAGGAAAATGCTTCCTCTGACCTCAGCAAGGAGGAAAGGGATTGCCAGATAAATACATCCCTCCTCACACGTGTGTGCATACATCATGCATGGATTACAACAGTTTAATCTACGAGTACTTATACTGTGAAACATTAATAGTGCATACATTTCTGGAAACCTGAAGCTAAACGGTATTCCTCATTCTACAAAATACATCCCTTTTCTGAGAGTGAAGGAGGGCACGAAGAAGGAAATCACTTGAAAAAACATCTTCAGTGCTTAACTTGTGTCGTAGGCAGTTAGAAAATACATAGCTATTCAAGTGAACAATAGAGGAAGGACAAATCTAGCTCCTTCTTTGGGCTCAGGTGGGAGATCCCGAAATGGCACTGGAGGAGGCTCCTTGGGCACCCACACCCCTTGTCAATTTGTAGGGTGAATATGTGAGGATCTGCACCACAGTTCCTGGACCGGAGATCCCAAAGTTGTAGGTGCTGTCCTTTCAGCGTCATTTTCCTCCCTAGCTGTGTGCAGGTCTTGGCGGAAAATCCTGCCTGTTTTACACCTCAATACCATACCCAAGGGCTCTGCCGTCCATCTGGGCTCAGCGGAGGATGAGGCTGGTCCCATGGGTTTCTCTTGTAGGAGGATCTGCAATATGCTAATGACTGCCTAAGCCTCAGCCAGCACAGTTCCCTGCTTCTGCGCAGAGGTGGCCTGGAGGACAGCGGGTGGTTTCCCAGCCGATGGTGATACTGGGCTGCATGGCTCCGTTTTTCAAGGTGAAGGCACCACACAAAGGCCTGCAGAGACGGGGGCTTAGGAGTCCAGATGTGTTTCTCAGTGGCTGCTCCTAGACTCATGGCTTGATCCCCTATCACTCTACTGTGGTCTCAAAATAACTTCAGTGTGCTGGGGTGATCTAAGGATACAGAGGGATGGCAGGTTTCACATTGATTTTTTTCTCCCCCTGGCCCCAGCTTTTGTCAGCAGGAACTGGGATTTGAATACGACTCCGATTTCTCTTTCAGACTTCCTGCTGTTGGGAGCAGTGTCAGGTCTCACAGTCACATCGGGGCTCGCACCAGCATGGTATCGCTGTTTGGAGGACAGAGATGGTCCAAAGGCCACCGTGACAGGCAGGAGGATGCGTCGGTGGCGGGGTTATCCAACAGCACACAGGATGGGAGGGAAGAAGACCTCTCCTCCAGCTATTCCCCTAACATAGCCATCAGCCTCTCCACAGAAGCGTCTGCTAGTTGCACTTCTAAACATTGCCATAATTTGAAAAGATCATTTCTTGTGAAGTACTCTGGGCACAGCACTACAAAACGTGTATTGATCCCACGCTTCCACAGTTCAGCAGCTGCAGGGTAGAAAGTCTCTGTTATGCCTCCACAATCATCGATGCCTCATTTGAGCCTTATCAATTATTCAAATGAAAACCATACAGTTTCGACAGTGGCAAACAGCTCTGGATCCCTCAGGCTTACGTAAGGGAGCAGAAGAGAACAGAAAACCGTCTCTGCACTGCACAGTTGGAGGCTAATGCTTCTGCACGTTAAGGAGCTGCAACTCGTGACGCTCGTGTGCTTCGCTTCCCGGCTCCCGGCTCAGCCGGGCTGCGTCTCCTCGCGTCTCAGGCCTGACGCCGCGCGCCCGCGTGGCGCAGCGGGCTGCTCGCTCGTCACGCAGACGGCTGCTCGGCTGCGCTGGTCCCACGTGAACGTAGCAGCCCCCAGTATTGTTCTTCCCTGTGGAAAAACCTGCCTCTCTGTTTTTCCCTCCTCACACAGAATAAATCTCAATGACAAATCGAAGGCCTGAATATTTGGGGATTCACTGAGAACGAAGATCCTAATTTCCCGCCACCGAGAAAGAAGCTAAACAGCTCCTGTGGTCTGGAGGGAACAGGAACGATCACTGCAACACATAGTGTGAAAAAGGTATTGAGGATAATTCAAGATTTCTGTTCACTGCTTTGGCTATCTGAGTTATCCCTAGCTGAGGTGCTGGTGCTAAGAAACCTCAGCTTCTCCAAGGTAGAAAGTGAAAATCACGGCAATCGTTATTCCTAAAAGTTCTTTCTCCTATTTCATAAAATTTATATTGATATAAATAAATGCATTTAAATTATGAAATAGATCGCATATTTATATAAACCATTTCAATGTGTATCAGTCCACAGCACAAATCACTCTGTTTGGTACATAGCATTTGTAGCTTGCCTACATGTAAGTTCTGTTTGAACAAATATTCAGGAATATTTTTCTTGCTAGTATTTGCCAAATTAGCTAGCAAAGAGCTAGCTCTTTAGGGAAGCTCTGTCCCAGAGCTTACGCTGCACCTATGAGCTCGTGTAAATCACAGTGTTAATAATTACGGCTCAAATTCCAAATTAGCTACTTGGTTTTCCCTTAGCCGGTGTCCTCTGGCCCTTATCCTAGATGCTCCCATGCCATGCTGTGCTCCATCTCCCTGGGTTTGGTGCGAAGTCCAAAATTCTGACCAAACCAAATAAAGCCCTGACCCGCTCGAGCTCAGTTGCCCGTCGCGCTCGCGGCTTGCACTTACGACGTCGATGAGCTGGGCGATGGACAAGCCGAAGCGGACGAGGACCACATCCGAAATATTGGCCACGGGGCGGGACCACTTGTTATAGCCGGCGAAGAGCTTCTTCAGGAGCCGCTCCTCGGCGTGGGCTCGGGTCTCCACGCGGCCGCGGGCTGCGGGCAGGGCGGTGAGGGGTGCGAGGCGGTGCCCCGCTGACGTCCCCCCTCCGCCCTGCCCCGGGCATCCCTTCACCCACCGAGGCTGATCCCCAGCTGCAGTATTGCCGTTGCAGCAGAGGCTGATTGCTAAAACCACTGGTAAAACACGACATGGAACATTCTTCCCCAAAAGTGTTTACAATTTTTTTGGCCACTTTGCGGCGAGCTGCTGGTGTTGAAGCCTGTGGCTGGGAGAGAGGGATGCTCACTTTGCTGGCGTACGGGCACGGATCGGGGAAGCAAAGTAACCTGCTAGGTTAGGTGTGCGAGAAAGGGCAACCCGAAGAGGAGAAAGAAGCTTTTCTCCAGCAAAACCCACTAGGAGACAGGGTTCTTGGATCAGATTTACACGTGAAAGCTGCAATCAAATATATCAGAAAAATAAAAATAATAAAAAAACAGATAAAAATTCAGCTCTCCAAACAAAGCTTCATGGTTGATCTTTCACAGATTGGTGGGTGAGGGGAGAGGAAGGGCATGGACTGGGTGACGAGTGCAGCTTCTCCCAGCAACGACTTTGAGAGTTGGACGCTGCCCGGAGGAGTGCCGACCCTGCCCGTTTGCCCGGGCACCCGGCAGCTTTGGCCCGCGGACGCGGGGTGCGAGGGAGCCGGGCTTATCCGACGGGATGTGTTCGCTGAGCCCTGGCTGCACTTTTCTCTCCAGCCGGAGCTGCAGCTGGGAGACACATCAACGCACTCGATAACGAGGGAAAAAAACCTGGCAGGGAGCAGGTAGGCTGAGCCCCTGTGTGGGTTCAGCTGCCCCTTCCCCATTACGACTTTAACTGTTTCCCTGCTAAATTAGTTAATAACCAGAAAATAAAAAGAAAACCGCTCTTGGTAGAGGCTGGTACTTCGGGGATCTGCAACGGAGGGGCAGGAGGATGCATGAGTGGGGAAAAAGCCTCGCTGCAAAGGACGGGGCATGCCTGTGGCAGGGCACAGGCAGGAGAGAGCTAAATAGAAGAGCAGGAGTAAAAACAGCCTCCTCAAACTTACCGGGGAAGACGCTGGCGCACAGCAGAAGGAGGAGGTTTCCGTCAGACATGCGAAATCCCATAGTGGAGCCGAGCTCAATCTCTAGTGTGCAGAATCTCCCAGCAGAGCAACTTTTCCTTCCTGAGTCTCTGGATCCTCCAGCTTCATTCCCCTAAACTGCTCTTTCTCCCTCTTTCACCTGCCTCTAGCAGGGGAGAATAGCTGATTCCTCCCCTCCTCTTCTCTTCCAGCTGCTTCCCTGCTCTTCCTCCTGGAAGGATGCTCTTCCCTGGGACACGGATGCACACAAGTACTTGCAAGAGGTGTGCAGGGGCTGCAGAAAGCCCTTGCAGACAGGCACAAACCGCAGAGCTTCTGCGGGCTCTCCTGCTTGCTCCGTTCCCCTTTCCGACGGGAGAGGCTTAGCTGCTTGGTTGCCTTGTTGCTGTTTTCACCCTCCCCCAAGCCCTCCGGGCAGCTTCTGCTGCTGGTGGTCCACTGCTGCCAACGCCAGTCCTTGGATGAGCGAGGAGCGAGTGGAGTATGTTTGTGTGTTTAATGTTTTTAGACCTGCCCACCTCCTGCTTAGGAGAAGGAGGAGGAGAGAGGCTGTGCACTCCAGCAAACAAGCTGCCGGGGAGGAAAACTTCCAGCGTGAGAAATAAGGGGGAGAGCTGGACCCAGCAGACTGCCAGAAGTGGTGGATTTGGGGCCACGTATGTGCCTTATAGCACCTGAACCCCAAGCACCTCTGTAGTCAGTCGTAGCTGCTCAGCTAATCTTGACCAGGTGCTTTTCCAAATCAGTCCTGCAGACTAACAGGGTAGTCAGCATGCCCGCTGTCTGGGGACACATCTGGCCTGGGCTTGTATCTTCATTGTGGACAACAGGGCTCCACAGTGCTTGGCGCTGTACAAATACGCAACAAAAAAACCACAGCCTCTGGCCACAAGCAATCTGCAAACTGAAGGTGAGGCTGAGGAAGGAGCTCACTGCAATTAGAATACACCTATTATCACAAACAACCCTGCTGAAGTCCTGAAGATTATTTGCGGAGGAAAGTATTGCAAGGAAATAAGCACTCCGGCCCTTCGTCTCACCTCCCTGCCTCTGTGCATGGGAGACGAGGAGGAGAGCCCTCTCCATTCATTTTAAAACTAGCTTTAATATTAACACCGTTATTTCCACACTGAAAGCAAATGGATTTCATTTTCAAGGAGGGGTAATTTTGCCAGCTGCAGAATTAATCAAAGTCTGTTCTAATAATACTAGCTACATATTTTATGTATAGTAATTTCCCTGCTCCCAGAGAATCTCAAATATCTTCCATTAGATGAGATTGCTGGCTGGAAATGGGGAGAATTAAAGCAACAGAAGAAATTAGGTCTATAGTGAGATTACGGACAAAGTCAGTGTAGTATCAAACTCTTTTCGTCGCATCTTGTTTCACCTCTTTCTCAACAGTTGTCGACCTTTTTGCATTACACCCATTCTTTCTACTGGAAGCATAAATTTCTGTGTAATTTGCCTCTGGTGGCAAGAATTGCAGGCTAAACACCTCTCATTTGCAGCCAGTCTTACAGCATCTGAGCCCCTATGATGTGCTATAAAGGTCCATAGGGTTGCTATAATGCCTATAGCGTGGTGTGCCACTGCACCGAAGCTGCTGTGTGCCTGTAAACTGGGATCTGTAAAGGCCATTTTTCAGGGGTTGGTACTCGGCACAGGTCACGCATTGGGCAACCAGACCCAGGGGAACCAAAATCAGCTAGTCCCTTTGGAAAATCGGGGCCATAAATTATACAGGTATCCTTGACTACAGGCCTTTCTGTGCAGAGCGATTCAAATCCCATGGACATACTCCATCCATCTTCACCTTGCCTCATTTTCTGTGCTGGTGAGCAAGGAAGCTGGCTGACAAATACTGCCTTTAGATTAACCCTATAAATAACTTTGATTAAAAATGGATTTCCTTCTTTTGGAAATTAATCATAAATCATCATCTCCTACAAGTGAGAGGTTTATCCCTCACCTCCCTGGCCCTATTTTTATATGATGTGGGAGAACAAGCGTATTTTACAGAGGTTTCTGTGGCTTAAGTGACCTTGTTAAATCTCACTGCCAGTTTCTTTCTGCATCATTGGGCCATAACAGAATTTCCATCAGCTCCTGGATGTATTTGGAAGGCAGTGTTTTCCACCAATACATGTGCTAGGGACTCAGCCTAACTGGGACAAAAGATACAATTTAAGGGTTTTAATGATTTTTTATTGTGGGAGAAAGCTGCAATTCTGGCCTGATTCTCAGGCACCCAGCTCTGAGCCTCACCATTGTTATTATCTCCCTTTGTTTGGAAAAGATGTGGATAATCTGGGTAATCCAGATGTTCAAAAAATTGGGTCCGAACAACTCAGCTGTTGAAGATTGAGCTAAACATAATAAAGGCAGTGTTTCCCCCCAAGGTTTTCAAAGAAATCTCAGGCTTGTTCTTGGAATATTGAAATACAGAAAAAAAATCCATTACCCGCAGAGGCACAGTGCCAGCCGTGAACTGCACGGCCCGGGAACCCGAGGGCTGGACGCTTTCTTTGGATTCGCCTTCTCTCTCTCTTCCTGGTCTGGGTCGCTGCTGCCTCCTCTCTAGGGCAAGCCCTCGGCCCGTGTTCATTTTGCAAAACGTCATCTGCATGTTTGGATGTACAGAAATAGGACATAATAATAACAGTAATTAATAATAATAATAATGCCGTCTCATAGTATCCTGTCTATTTGGGCTTCACATGAGGGACAAAGCAAGTTAATGGGAAGTTTGGGAAATACTCTGCCTTCAAAGCAGTTTTCCCCACATATCTGATTTTTTTTTCCTTGTCACCATTCTGGTGCTGAAGCAGATTTCTCTCTCTTGTTGCTGGCAGCTTCATTGTCAGCAGAGATTTCAGGTGGAGCAGAAGCAGCAAGACTAAAACCAAGAGGAAAGGAGCGGCATCTCCTTCCAGTGAACTGTGCATTAACATGAGCAGAGAGGACGGACATGCGAGACTGTATCTGAAAAACCCAGGCTGGATCTACCTCTGGGGAAATCCTCGCGGTACTCGTGGCTTCCCAAGAGTGACTGATTTATTCAGATGTATTTCAGATTTTCTGTGGAGTGTCAGAATATGTTGAAAGACACTTTGAATTAAACACATTCACTGCACAGAAGACTTCTGGCCAAGGAGGGAAGCTGAGACACCTGCATGAGAGTAAAAAATGATGGAGAAAAAGCAGGTGTAGGTAACGCTTTTTACCAAAGCAGTAGATCTGGTCCCAGGTGTTTTAATAACAAGACATTCTATCTCCCTCCAGCAGACGCTGAGCACCAGGCTGGAGCTCGTGGTACAGCCCTTATCCACATGGACACTGCTCATTTTCACTTTTTATTTTTCCATGAAAAAAAGTAGTGACTTCAGAGAAAGCACCCCACATCTGAGCTGAGGAAGCTCATAGGGCAGGTAGCTCAAGGGTGTGGAAAAACAAGGGATGTTGGTAAATGTGAGATTCAAAGTGTGCAGAGCCTTCGTCGTGCTGTTTAGTACCAGCCATAGTCCTGGAGAAGATCACTGCACAGTTCCTATGAAGGCTGCAGAGCTTTGTGGGTGTGGAGATGGGAGCTACACGGAGAGGGTCCAAGACAGGAGAGACGACTCTACCTTAAATGAATATAACCATTGGGATGCTCTGAGTGCACCATAATCCCAGCCCGTGGCAGCCCCCATGGCTCCAGCCATGCCGAGCCGCTCCATGGGACACAGGGAAGATAACACATATGCCTCACAGCAGGGCACGTTCACTAACGTAATCACTCTCCCTCCTCCCTGTGAGCTGATTAGGATTTGAATCCAAGCGCAAGAGCTCTAATGCATTAAGCTATTGTGTTGCCTTAAAATCCTCATGCATTACTGAGCTGGGAGCTCAGCGCCTTGCAGGATTAGCTCCATAATAAAGCTCTGGGGAACCTCAAGTAGTGTTTATCTCTAAGTGGGCTGTGCCGTTGCAGAGCAGGGGGAATTCTCTCAGCATCTTGTCATTGTTTCATCTCCTGGCTCACTCCCACCTCTCTCTCCTCCACTGCTGTATGATGTGGTGATGATCTGGCTCTTCGGTCAGTGATGCTTGATGACAACTAGATGTACTCATCCAGACACTTCTTTTACTCTATACTTTCTCCATTTCTTGTTCCTCACGCAGGCAGTCAAACATGTCTCGTGAATATCAGAATAAGACTCATTATTAGTAAGTCAGTAAGGGAATCTCTGATTCTGGCTGTGCTAAAAGCAAACAAACAAAACGAGCTGACCACTGAAAATGGACGGGCAGCAAAACAGCGAGGCATGACCTCATTACAGCAGCCAGCGCTACAGCTATTAGAGACTTAATGTTACAAATCAGATGAACCTCAACTTCTTATTTGTAAATGCAAGACATTATTGTAAAGAGCACAGAAAGAGCAAGGAGATGGCTTTAGCTTCTCTTGAGATCCAAGAGAAGATAGATTTTAAATTAGAGAACAGAAGCATGTCTCTCCAGACAAGTTTGTTCTCCAAGGATAGCTTTGGTTTCACTGCTTAGCTTTGTAGATCTAAATTAGGCTCTTGTCCTTCCTCACCAAAGGGCAAATGCAACCCGATTTATTCATTAAAAAAATCTGGAGTTGACTGGTTGACAAATCCTTCCCCTTTTCTCCCCTATGATCAGTGCTAGCTACAGCTCACATCTTCCCAACCAGTGTAAACCTGTCAGAGGGCTTCACTGCTATGGACAGGGCAAGACTGTAGCAACGGTGCAGGGGCTCAGCAGTGTTCTCACTGTCCATCCAGCCCAGGGAGCAGCAGCTGGGAACTTCTCCAGCCACTCCGGGTGAATCAGTCGAGCTCCTAAGGTGCAACCTCATTTAAAGCTTTCGATTTCAGTGCATAGACAACATTTAAAATCTTGCCTGTTTCAGGCATTGGTGCCCTGAGCAAAGGGTGTTTTAGCTAGGGTGGAGAGGACAGCAGAGCAACCCAGGCCTTCTGATTTCTACTACCTGATGTGATTTTCTGCTTCAGGGCCCTTGCCTTGCCTGCTGTGATGGCAAGGATGAAGTTTGGCAGAAACGAACTCTGCTCCAGACTCTCCTTCAGAATCTCCAGGCTTCCTTTGGTGTCACCTCAGTGTGAATGTGATCTGTGTGCTTTGTGCAAAAATTAGCATTAAAAGATGCAGTTAGTGCTGAAAACTTGGTCGTAAATGTTGTGCTTGGCACAAAGCTTTGCCCATAAATATTTCCTTGGTTAACCAATAGGAAATGATAGCTCTTAAATCTCAATTACAGTTGAGTAGTAACTGGCTCACATTGCTTGGCACTGGGGTCCTGCCTTGCTTATGTGGGAAACAAGGGCAGCTTTCCTGCAGCATCATTGCCTCTTGCAAGCAGCCCTGAAATGGTGATTTTTGGTAATTCCTGGAGTTCAACACCTCTCTGTCCTTGTTGAGTTTGGAAGCTCTGGGATCAGAAAAAAATACTCTGTACTTTCCGTAGCTCAGTCCAAAAGCTGTCTGCAGCAGGAGTTTGTAGTGACAGTTCTGTTACAGCTTCTTATGTTTCCATCAATCCCCTCATTGGCTGGATTCATTCATATGTAGCTGATAGACATTCTTGGGAAGTGAATCGTTCAAACTGCTGTCCAAAGCAGAGAGAAAAGGTGTTTTCAGGAAACCTATGGGATGTACAGTATCATCTTTTCATGGACACCAGAGAAGCTGGGGCCAAATTTATCATACAAGCACTTGATCTGGGGTGCATTTCTCCGATGTACCCCTAGGGAGGTGGAAAGAAGACAGTCCAAGAGCTCTTTTTGAGCAACAAAGAAAGTTTATTGATAACCAGGGAGGTAGCATCTGGATGTTTGTCTGCATCTGTCTCCCATGTTACTGTACTTTTGGACTCAACTTACTTTCTGTTCATTGAGAAACATGCTTACTGCTGATGGGCCTACATGAAAAGAAACATCAGCCATCTGTTCCTCCCACAGATTTCTGGATCACAAGATCTGGATCTTGATTAAGGAGGAGGTTTTGCAAAAGAATAAATGAGTGAGACACCCATCTCCCACTGATTTCCAAGAACTATATATCTCCCTCTAAAATTACAGCTTCTTTTCCTGCCTTCAGAGCTGAAGCCCTGCATATTAATAACACTCAGGCACTTACCTGGGACCAGATTTCTGTACCCTGCGTGCGTGTTGTATAGCAGTTATTTACAGAGGTAAGTACTGCTCAGTCTGAGTGAAGGAACGTAAGCACTTGTTTTTACAAGTATAAATACCTTTGGAGACCTGGGCTGTGCCCTTCAAACTATAGTCAGTAAATCACAGCAGTTGCTACTTGCTCCTTAAGAACTCAGCTATTTTTTGCACTTTTCTGCAAAAATACCATGTTTTCTTTAGACCTTATCCTACACTCTGAAAACCCACAAGAGAAGCTTAGGGCAGGGATATTTATACCTGTGCTGCTTCTGATTTTGCCAATGAAGATGATTGTGCTGGAATGACTACAATTAGCCCCCTCAACATCATGTTGAGTACAGAGCTTGGAAATAGCCTGGAGATACTTTGATGTATTTCATTCCTGATTCAATTCTTCTTCGTCTGGCACTGACTAACATCCCATATGGCCTTTTGTTGGACCCTGCACCAGCTGAAGGGAAAGCATGTTTGATTGATGCTTGAAAATACCAAGTTCTGCCTTTGGGCTGGCTCAGGCTGTGGATGCTTTTGGCAAATGGAAATAGTCATGTCATTTTTATTCCACTGTTCAACAGGAAGAAGACATTTTCTACATTGAGCAACATTATGTATAAGTTTGTTCTCTAAAGGGATAAAATGTCCCTCTTTTGAGCTCCTATAATATACTTCCGTTCGGAAATGGGTTTCAGATGAGACATTTAGCTCTGAATAAAACTTTGGGGAATAGAAATCCATTCCCAGCTCTGGTATATGATTAAAAATCAAATGGCCCTTCCTTTACAGAATGAAACCAGACTCTTGACAATGTGTTTGCAGTAGAAACTTGGAGGAATGGACACTGGCATATTCTTTTTTAAATATCCTCCCAAAAAGCATAATGACATGTCTCTATTACTTGATCTGAGGCCATCAGGACTATCCAGACTACCAGTTTTAACCTATCTTCACAAAAGTAGGTGTGGATAAATGAGGTGTAAAACTTTTGTTAGCACTGTTAGCAGCAAAGCTTTTGCTAATTTTAATTATTCCTCTTGTAATCCCAATGAAAACATTTCAGAGCAGTCAGAGAGTTGCTTATTTACAGGCTGCAGCAAGACGCACAGTGTGAGTGAAGGAAGAAAAGGTGGGCACGGGTCAGTTATCCCCCCTGTCTGTCTGGAAAGTGCTCACAGTCGAAAAGCTGCAATCCTCAAATCTTCTCCGTCACAGTCGTGTTACTGGCAGGGGAATAAAATCGGACACTTGGAAGACGAAAATGTTGAAAACGCAGACAGTTTAAATGTTGTGGGATGAAAATATTGGTGGATTCAGAGCTGTTCGCAAGTGGAGCAGTTGTGTTTGATCCTATGGCCTAGATGCATTAACATCCATATAACATAAACGCCTTGAACAACGCGAAGTTTTTAAATGGAACTGACAGTAAACAGCTTTATACAGCACAGAGTGAAAATCAATTAGTTAAAACAGCCAATATTAAAGGGAACGGATCTGCTAAGGACCATGCTGCCAGACCTGAATCAACAAAAAGTCGTTTTACTCTCCATATTGAAACATTTCTGGCAAAAGAGTTTCCTGTAGCGTGTCCTCCCTGCCAGGAGTCACTGCCCTTCTTTGTTCTTAGCAAAGACGCCAATCACTGAGCTGAGCTTTGCTTTCTGCAAGGAAAAAATGTCCAGACTACTCAAAATATAAGCAAGAGAACTCCCAAATATGAGTCAAACTCAAAAAAACACAGGAGGTTTTCTTAAAAATTGTAGGATTAAAAAGTACATTTGCGATTCTTTTCATTTCTTGTCTGCCTCTAACCTGCAGGGAGTGTATGCTTCGCTTTTTGAGCAAGTTTTTTCTACAGCTAGCTTTTTTTCTAGAAAAAGTCCAAGGTTCTCAGATACTTTTTTCAACTTCAGTAGCTGAGGCTGTCAATAAAACACTGCAAGCCCAGCGATAAAATCCTGGGAGCTGGCCGTCCCAGGTTTCATCCCTTTACTCAGCACAAGCTTGCAACCCTCTGCTACCACCACGCAGACACAGAGGCGCTCCCCAAAGCAGCACGCTTCTCCGCTGTTACTCACTGGGTCACGTCTGTTATTCATGAGCTGCTAGCCCTTTTTTTTTTTTGGGGGGGGGGGGGGGGGGGGGGGAGGGGAACAAGCTTAGAAAGCCAAACGACCGGCCACATTTCAGCGTGGCTTGTTCTAGTTTGGAGATTGTTATTTGCTGCAACTGTGGAAAGCTTCCTAGATTTGAAAATCTACATTTATTTTGTTCTTGGAGTTGCCTAGTTTTTTCTTTTCTTCTCCCCAAGAGAAAGAGCTGTGGAATTCATGAAACAGTATTTTATTGGAGGATATTTGCTTCAAAGGACTGTCTCTGTGAGCAGAACAAGCCATTGTTTGTTCCCTTTATTCACAGAAGGCAAATGTATAAATTATACAGGCAAAATCAATGAGCCTTCTGAGAGAGGATTCACTGAGACTAGCTTTGAAGGCAGAGAGCTGCTCAGCTCTGTTACAGCCAGTGACTCATAAGTACCTATCACACCAGCCCTGGAGTTTATTAAAAATCAAGTCAGGTCCCATGCAGAAATGATGTTATTCTAATACTGCAATCATTTCAGCAAGGTGTAAATTGCTAGGTTGCAAGGAATGAAGTTGCCTGAGGCAAGCTATCACTTTTATGGAAGCAGGCAGGAGATCATTTTGTGGAATAGTCAGTATGAGAGCAGGCAAGGGGCTGACACTGAATATCTCCGTCAGGAGCCCAACTACAGCAACCAAAGCTTCAGTCAAAAACAGTCATTGCTAGGATACAAGAAAAGCTGTCCAGAGCCATAGCAACAACTTATTACAAGCAATTTCCCAAATGTTCTAGGAGATGGTTCGCTCTGGGTCAGCAACGTCACTTCTCAGTGTTTATCCAAGATGGAAACATCTTTATTCAAACTGTCTAGCTGAGATCTATGCAAATCAACTAACTGAGAAGATGCCTGCAAAAATGGTCGCTGCAAAGACTTCTACTTAGGCGAGATCCAAGGCAATCTGCAATGCTGTTCTCGATGTGCGAGCTCGGAGTTGTGCACATCCTTTTCTTCCGTATGCATCACGTTGTGCAGCTCTAATGAGGTTCTCCTTCCCCATCAGATGGTATCACTGTCTTTGGCTATTACCCTGAGACTTCAGGGAAACACTACACTAGTTTTTAACAGGACAAGAGCGCCCCCTCAAAGACATGATACTGATATTATTCATTAGGTTTGGACACTTACTTGGTTTCACTGTGCTATTCTTTTATGTGAGAGAGCCCAAAGCCCACCTACCATCATACTTGGTTCAAATCCCATCTGTGGTGGAGCTGTTGGGTATTTAATACAGCCAAGGCTAGAGATAACCCTTGGCTGGCTAGGAGTGTCACTCATGGGGAAAGTGGGGTATGATCTGTCCCACAGCATCCTTCTCCATGGCCATGCTGGCCACAGCGAAGATCTCTACTTGATGGACAAGATCGATGGCTCATAAATGCCAAGGTGGTAGTGTGGCAAAAGCACGTCAGAGGCAGAAATAGAAGAGAAAATTGGAGAAAAAGATTTTCTATGAAAATCTCCCTTTTTACCACCCCTGAGAAACTCAGACAAGCCTTTCGATGCCATTTGGACCTCCCTTTTCTAGCACTGTTCTTTGGTGCCTCCATTCTTATGTCAGTGTAAGTGTACCGAAGAGACCTTGTGCTTTGGGCATCTACTCTTGGCAGGGACAAACGGCCGGACTCGTGGCAGTCCCAAGCTCTGCTGCCTCTCAGCTTGACGTCTGGGCTGCAGCTTGGACTGACTTAGCAAGACACTGACTTCCACTACAGTGGCCTTAGAGATCTTTCCACCAGGCCAGAAGTATCTCCCAGGACAGTCATGTGGTCTGCATCTGCATGGTCAGTGCTGAATTAAGGTGAGTTGGGAGGGGAATCTGTCGCGCAGTGAATCTTGCCAAGGTGAGGGAGCTGCACACTCCTGGAGACCTTCCTTCCAAGGCTGCAGGGCTGGAGCTGCAGCCGTCGCAGTAGCCAGAGATTTGGGAACAGACCGTGGGACATGGACAAGGTTATAAATACTCACCCAGAGCTGCTTTCCCAGGTTTATTTCATTTTCAAAAGGTTTACTGGCTCAGGAAGCCTCTGCACAGCTGATGTGTCATCCACCAGACTCCCTTGAGCTCCTTTGAAGGCTCCCAGCCTGAGTCCTTTCAACACAACTTTTAAAGTCAAATTCAGTAATGTAAAGGAGAGGAATATTTGGGCAGAAAGAGCTGCTGTAGAAATCACCTCTGGCTCAGAAAGGTTGTCAGGGCTGAGAAACGGTGGGGAGCCTGTCCCTGCCTTGCCAGCAGAGGTAGGTAACACCACCATTTTTATGCTGGGGCTTGACTAACCGCAGTTCAGCAAAGCTATGGACAGGCTTTGACAGGAAGAACCCCCATGCAGGGGAACTGCTCACATCTAAAAAAGCTAAGTGGCTACATGGAGTACCGCTCTCCCGTGCAAAGATCACCGAGTCCTGTAGGAACAGGGAAAAGGAATCACTGCAGTCACCTTCTGCCTGTCCTGCTCCCACCACGTCTGTCCTCACCCCGGGGCCCGTTCCATCCCAGCACCCTGGCCTGCGGGATGGCATGGAGACAGCTGCAGTTTTGCCTACAGCAAGGGAACAAACTGGCTGCATGGGGAGCATAAATGCAACTGAAAGCTTCAGAAGTGCTGCAGGAATTGAAGCATCCAAGCAAGTGCCCTGGGAAATAGGGATATGAGCATGCTGCACCCACCTTGGCAGCATGCTGGCCACACGCAAGCCCTAACCATGGTCTAAAAGAGCAGGGTTTCCCCCCAGATCGGTAAGATAAAAATCAAAACACAGCTGTTTCCCAATGCCTTATCAATTGGCCTTCCTGAAGCTCGGAGCTGCACCCGCGGTGGACAATGTAGTTTTAATGGTTGTGCCAACGTGGTTGGCATCCATGGCAAGCCGCTTGTTTTCCTCAGGCTTGGCCCTCATCCCCTCTCCAGAGGGAGAAGCCCTTTCCCACAGTCTCCTAATTTAATTTTCCTCCCTTCTCCAAATCCATTCTCCAGTGCAGGATGTTGCATGTCAGTAAAGTGTGGAGAGCTGGCTTTAAGGGGAGAAAAAAATGACAACCAAAAAGCCTGAATTTGTAAAGTGTGCACAAGGAAGGCTTTGTAAGTCTAATTAGAGGTAATTAGACATCCTCCAAAGCAATCTGCCAAAGCCCTGCTGAATATTTATTGCCAATGGAACATGGTTTGCAGATCAACAACCGGCGGGGAGAGATGGGATTCACCTCATCAAGCAGGGCACATTTGCCTTTGCAAACAGGTTGGCCAGCCTAGTAAAGAGGGCTTTAAACTAGGTTGGAGCTGGGAAAGGGGATGTCGTAGAGAAAGGGTAGACAACAAAACACAAGTTGGGTTGGGGGGCCTCCAACGGGTGCATGCAGCTGGGGATGTGCATTTGGGACATGGCTATGGGGGACCCCTGTACACCCTTCCTGGGAAACCTGCGGGCATGATTACCTCCTTGAAATGCATGTATATCAATGCACGCAGCATGGGGAACAAACAGGAGGAGCTGGAGACCTGTGTGCGATCGCAGGGCCATTCCCAAGCTGGGAGGAGTGGCTGACACACCTGGGGGCTGTGCTGCCATTCAGAAAGACCAGGACAGGCTGGAGAGTTGGGTAGAGAGGAACCTCATGAGGTTCAACAAGGGCAAATGCAGAGTCCTGCACCTAGGGAAAAATAACCCTAGGCACCAGGACAAGCTGGGGGCTGACCTGCTGGAGAGCGGCTCTGAGGAGAAGGACCTGGAAGTGCTGGTGAATGACAAGCTGACCCTGAGCCAGCAATGTGCCCTTGTGGCCAGGAAGGCCAATGGTCTCCTGGGGTGCAGTAGGAAGACTGTTGCCAGCAGGTCAAAGGAGGTGATCCTGCCCCTCTCCTCAGCCCTGGGGAGGCCTCATCTCGAGTACTGTGTCCAGTTCTGGGTTCCCCAGTACAAGAGAGACATGGAGCTACTGGGGAGAGTCCAGCGTAGAGCTACGAAGATGATCAGAGGGCTGGAGCATCTGCCCTATGAGGAACAGCTGCGAGAGCTGGGCCTGTTCAGCCTGGGGAGGAGCAGACTGAGGGGGGATCTGATCAGTGTGTACAAGTACCTGAAGGGAGGGTGTCAAGGGGACGGGGCCAAACTCTTTTCAGTTGTCCCATGTGACAGGACAAGAGGCAATGGGCAGAAATTGAAGCACAGGAAGTTCCGCCTGAACGTGAGGGGGAATTTCTTCCCTGTGAGAGTGACTGAGCGCTGGAACAGGTTGCCCAGAGAGGTTGTGGAGTCTCCTTCTCCGGAGATATTCAAGGCCTGCCTGGATGCAACCCTGTCCAACATGCTCTAGGTGACCGTGCTGAGCAGGGAGGTTGCACTAGATGATCTCCAGAGGTCCCTTCCAACCTTACTGATTCAATGGTTCTATGATTCCATTCAGAGACTATTCACAGGTATTCTCTAAATTGAGTAATAGTTTTTTTCAGGGAGATCGCGATATATTTATTTTCAATATCATTTTTTTGCTTGAATTTCAGCATATTGTGGCACTCATACAATGTACACAATGTTCTTATTTCCTCCCCCCTCCTGCTTTTTTTTTTTCTTTTTTTATTTCATGGGACAGGGCACCGACTTCCATGAGAAGCTGAGGAGAGATGACTTGACCTAACAGACAGTTTTGCCTGCTATTCCTACAATAATTTAGAGATACACTGAGGAATGAAGTTGCTACTCGTAATCTGGGCTGTGCTGTTGTGCTGAAGTTTTCAGTGAAAGCTGAGGATAGCCATGGTGATCTGAATCTTTTGGGAAGGGGGAAAGTTTATGGAGAAGAAGCATACAAATCAGAACAGCGATGCACATCCTCAGTGAGGTTAGGAGGACTATCAAATTTCATTGCACAGTCACAGTGACCAGAGATGAAACGATGCTTGTAAGTGTAGGACATAGCATCTCTTTTCTAATGATTTCACAGGCAAAGTCTGAGTTTCTGGTACCGAAAGAGTAGATTTTGATTGTGCTTCCTCACCCTGGGAAAGGCTCCTTGGGTGGCTTTGTTGGGTACGTCAGCTTGGAGCCAGCAACATGGGGGAGGCCAGAGACTAAGCTACAGTTTCTATCAAAGTATCTGCTAGTCCAAAATACCCAGTTTATTGCTTTCTTGGCAGAAGAGCGTTGCATGGGAGGTCACACCAACGCGTTGGTTCTCCCTTGCCGTGGGAGCCAACAGCAGGAGCCACGCATGGGAAAGATGCCCAGATACCTCCTGATGCCGGGCCAGGGAAGGAGAAAGGCACATTCATCCCCTCACAGCCACGCTGCCTGCAGAAAAGGCCCCGTTTGCCCCACCTCCACTGAAAACCAGCCGCTGTGTGAGAAAGCAGCTACTGGGGTGAGGAGGAGAGGGAGGAAAGGAGAAAATTAGCATCATGAAATCGAGGCAAGCACAGAAGTTGCTGCAGGGCATTTGCTATGTAAAGGAAGGGGTGGGGTTGCAGTAGCTTTTGTATTTTTTCTCTTAAATGCAGCTGATGTGGTTTGGAAGTAAAGATTATTCACCAGAGTTTGTGTTCATGCTACATACCAAAAAAATTGACCTATGAAAGTAAGCCACATGCGATGGCTTTGCTGCTGTGATTTCAGCACTGAAAGCATTTGATGCGTTCTGCTGTGCAACTCTGATTTAAATCATAGGACTCAAACCTCTGAACCCCCAAGTATTTTGAATATTCACCTTTCCCTGCAAAAAGCATAGCCAGTGATGCCCTACACACCACCAGTCCTTCCAAGGAGACTAACAGGAAAGTTTATGCATGCTTAGGATTACATAACCTACAAATCAAACCTCCTTTCCACAGGCATCTCTGGAAGACACACAAGATAAACATAGAGGAGGCAGTATTGCAGGTAATTAAGCTCTCACAAAGGTGATCTGCTGAAAGTTTAATTAGCTCCCTGGCTCACTAATGTTCCTACTGCAAAGGTAAAAAGTCAGCTTGATCTGGGTCAAATTTGCAATGTTCAGGGATCCAGAGATTTCCCACGTAACGGGTGGAAGCTAGAGGCACGTGAGCAGGACTGTGGGTGGGACATCCCTGGCTGCACGTGTCGCCTTGAAACCACCATCAAAGCCAGTGCTCAAGCCAGGCTGGAGCAGCACCGTTCGCTCCGCGCCGGCCGCAGGGCACGGGCACTGCGCTGCACAGCGGGGAACGTTTATAAATCAGCATGAGCCCTACTTTGATTAAATCTGGAAACCAACGTCTTTTCTAAGCAGGGAGGGTAAGGTCGGGCATCATTTGAAGATTCTCCAGAGACTGAGGGCAAAAATAGGGACATTTAGAACATTGTAACTATCAAAGCTTCTTCTTTTTTCTTTTTTTTTTCCTCTGTATTTAAGAGGCAAAGTCCACTATCAGCTGTCATCACCCCTCCCTTCCTCCTCTGCAGTTCCTGCAATCAGGTACCATCTGACTCCTTCCACATTTGCAAGGAAATAGAAGTGTGGACGGTTTCAAAGAGGTTTCTAACCCTCTCCGTAATTTGGCCCCCCCAAAGCACCCTACGGCCAGGCGCGAGGTTTCCCGTTGGGCATTGTGGGGAGTTTTCCTCAGCTGCAGGGCTCTGAGCGAGGTGATGGGGAGCTGCACCGAGGAGGAGGGGGAAGAGGAAGGCCAGAGCCCACCTAACTCTTCACACTGCTTCAGCCCCAAGCTGCTGAACTGGAGGTCTCCTGGTTCATTTGCAATCATCGTCCACAGGCAGAAAAGCAGCACTTCACCAGTTCCTGCTCTATGAGTCAGCCCCATTGCTGGGCAGACAGTGGCTGTGTAAATGGATTTATTTAAATGCACAGCAGTAAAAATAAACCTTCCCTTCTTCCTCAGATTTAAAATCAAAATGTTACCTTAACACCGTCTCTGCACAAACGTGTCAGCTCCTCTGTTCTGCCCGTATGCAAGCTCTCACCCGTATGCAAGCTCTTACCCCACAGCGAGAGAGACGTATCTGGAAGAGGTTTGTCATGGATTATTTAAAAATATTTTTTCCAAAAGTAAAGCCTGTGTGTCTGAAATTGTCCTAGACTCAAGTAAATATAACTATAATAGCGTTTCTCCCATCAAATTTAATCTTATCCACAGTCTGATTTCTGCTACCACAGGAGCATTTTCCCACCAGTCTCAACAACCATTTAGTATTTTTGGTGAGACTTGTTTGCACTTGCCTTGCTTTAAAATGAGCAGAATGTATGGCTTCTTAAAAAAAAAGAGCGAGAGAGAGACAAATAGAATATGTCTATGTCTGGAATATGGGGGAGGAATTATATAGTGCCTGGAAGAGAACAATTAATACCCTCTGAAGCTGAGGAAGAGCCATAAAACTCAGTTCAGTTGTGTCCTAGCAGGATTTTTTTTTTTTTTTTTTTTTTTTTTTTTGTAAAATAAAACATGAAATATAAATCAGCCACTGACATTTCTCCTTGGGGAGTAAGAGTAAAGAAGTGACACATGGCAGATGGCAGGAAAGTGACGGCACACTC